>NC_050096.1:106939466-108205032 GCF_902167145.1 Zea mays
TCGCGTGCGTGCCTTGGCACGACTCGTCGTGCCTCATCTACCCCCTAACCCCCCGTCTACCCCCCCCCCCCCGTCTCCTATATGCGCTAATCACGTCGTTTATATTAATAAGGTAGGAGTCTCAATTTGGAAATTGGTTACGATAGTTAATTTGTATAGTCAATCGTCTATCTTATTCTATGTTAATCTACTAAAAGTGATCGTGTTTACATTAGTGCATATAGCTAATCCTTTTATTAGGACCAACTGGGACTAGAGCGCGTGACGTCTAGTCATTCGTTTACCCGTAGTGCCCCTCGAGCATAAGCCTTAACCCCTGCGAAACCTTCCCTCGTTTCTTTCTAACCAAGGTAAATCCATTATCGTATGTGGTATTCTATGCATATTTGCTTTACTTGTTCTCTTGTATGGTGTACTGTTGGTTTCCTAATTTCAATGAATGGATGTATGTATGTTTGCACCCGCTTAGAGAACGATCTGGTCGAAGAGCCCGAGGAACTCGCAGGAGAAGCCCCTGAGCAGCAGTCGGTTGGTGGAGGCAAGTGTCCCTTGACCTATCTATGTCCTATTCATTATTTAATTCACCTCCCGCTTTACACATTTATGCATAAGGATTGACTAGCTTTTGTTATCCATGTCCTTGTTTACCTATCTCGGTTGGATTATTATTGTTTAGCTTTATGCCATTGCTCAAACTCTAATCAATGAACATGATGAGATTATCTATGATACGCTGTTTTCCCTTCTCTTATTATGATGTTGTACTTGTGGTCATCAAGGGGGCTCGAGCGGTTTCTCGAGTGCCTCTCCGTAAGGACCTGTTCTATGGATGACCGCCCGGGAAAACAGTGCAACCATGAGGGTGGAATGGGATGCCCTTAGCTGAATAATTAGAGGATCCGGGGTGTAGTTCACTTAGCCGTCGTGCCGTCAATGGGGCTCGGTGTATGCGGCTCGCTCTGCCAAGTTTGGGTTCGCCCCTTGGGGAGGAGTGCGGTGCATTTAGGAAACCTAACGGGTGGCTACAGCCCCGGGGAATCTTTGTAAAGGCTACGTAGTGATGCCCTGCTAGGCCACCTAGGTAGTGGTCAATGGGGAGTAGCTCTCTCCGGGCAGAAAGGGAATCACGGCTTGTGGGTAAAGTGCACAACCTCTGCAGAGTGTTTGAAAACTGATATATCAGCCGTGCTCACGGTTATGAGCGGCCAAGGGAGCTCCAGTGATTAGTGATACTTGATCAGAGATGGTTGGTTTACAGATGATGATGAGGATGGTTATGATCATGCTTATGGTAATGGTAAGTGGTACTCTTTCCGTTTGGAAAGGAGTACGTTTGGGTTAATAACTTGGGTTAATGCTAAAACTTGGCTTTCTACTAGTAAGTAATAATCTGACCAACTAAAAGCAACTGCTTGACTTATCCCCCATATAAAGCTAGTCCACTACAGCCAAACAGGATACTTGCTGAGTATGTTGATGTGTACTCACCCTTGCTCTACACACCAAACCCCCCCATCCCTAGGTTGTCAGCATTGCAACCACTGCTCAGGAGAAGATGAAGTTGTGGAAGGAGACTTCCAGGAGTTCCAAGACTACGATGAGTTCTAGGTGTGGGTTAGCGGCAACCCCCAGTCGGCTGCCTGTGAAGGCCGCAGTTATCTACGTTTCTTTTCCGCACTTTGATTTATTGTAAGAACTATATGGACGTCTCAGACGTATGATGTAATCGACTATTTCCCTTATTAATACTATTTTGAGCACTGTGTGATGATGTCCATGTTATGTAACTGCTGTGTACGTGAATAACTGATCCTGGCACGTACATGGTTCGTATTCGGTTTACCTTCTAAAACCGGGTGTGACAGGTGCATGGGGAGAATCTGCTGTTGTAGTACATGGAGTCGATGCAGATCTCCGAGATGATTCTTGACGTCGCAGCCAGAAGTAGAGATATGAATCCAAGCAGCATCATTTCTGCAGCAAAATGGTAGTTAAGCCTAAACCCTAAATGAACGGGACGACCGCCCGGAGGGAGCTCGGCCAGATCCGTTATGCACAAACGGGATAGCGCACAGATGATTAACAAGCCTCCAGATGGGGTTAAATCCCTATTGGATAACACAAGACCAAGTCATAACGTATTATAATACTATAAATCCAATTGCAGGGTTTGGAATAACTTTTTTCAGAAGCCCACTCTTGGGGATATCTCAGTTCCAAAAAGCTCTTTAGCAATGATGGTAGGCACGGATAGCTCATCAGGCCGATCACGATCCAACACGACATGTCTGTGTCCCGACCTTACTTGCTCCAATCTAACCCACCATATATATAACTATGGCCTACTCGACCTCTCTTTCAAGCTATTTTCAAATTCTGTTACGAAAAATGGAGAAAATGAGCAATAAAATAAGAAAAAATAAGTTATTTTCGAGCTCTGATCGATCCATTTAAATTAGTCGGACTGTGATTAGTCATAGATTTTAGCCCACGGATAGGCACGACACAACCACTATTTGTCTGTGTCATGTCTTGGCCCGATTAAATCGACCTAATCCATAATGGAATTGGGCCACCTCGGCCCGACAAGGCCCATTGGCCAACGTATAGTTCTGCCCTCTCCACCACGGCACAACTCGTTCGGCAACCCCCTACCTGTTGTGGTTGCGAGCCCAGGGCCATAGGCCCTTTCAGATGAAGCCAAGCCTAGTAGCCCTCGGCCTTGTAGGCCAGACCACTAGCACATATGGTGCGTGTGCTCCATTCGTTACTAGCTAATTGAAGATTTTTTTAAAAGAAACATACATTAAACCTTTTCAAGAGCAATACTACGAATGCTTACATGCAATCTTGAAAGAGCATCTTCTAGCCTCTCTTTACAAAGACACACATCCTAAAAAAGCAAAGAAACCAAACACAATTTAGTGACTTTCAATCTTAAAACTAGACCGTCACCCATATGCCAGGACCATATGCCGGGAGAAGAAAGCCATGGCAAGTTGCGTTAAAAGATACGACATCTCTAGCAAGGTTATGTGGATATGTTCTCTGAAGGATAACCCATAAACGAACCAAATAAATTGTTTCAAAAAATTACCTACAAGGAAGAGAAAAAATTCTTACTTTCAAAAACCAAACCGTTTTGCAACGCCAAATAGACCAACACAAATCTGCCACTCCAAGAAGAACGATAAATTAGGTAAACCCCGCAGCCACGATCCAAATATATAAGAAGCATTATTAGGTTTAGGAAGTTTCAAAGCACACTGAACGGAAAACTATATAGTTCCCAGACGACACTTAAAGAAGTGGTTCTCAATAGTCTCTTTCTTGTGACAAAAACTACACGAATTATTGCCTCACCAATTACATTTAGTTAAATTGTCTTTCGTAAGTGGAACACCCCTACAAAGGTACCAAAGAAAGACCTTAACATTTAAAGGTGCTCCAGTCATCCATAGCTTTTTATTCAAATTGGGAGCTTCCATGCTCGATACAACAATTTCACCAAAAATGACATGAAGATAAAGATGGACAATCTTTTTAAACTATTCAAGGAACATGAAAATATTGTTTAAAAGAGAAATTTTAAAAACTCTCTCACATGTCTTATTTATATGATATGCATCAGTGTATTGATTTACATCAGATATGAGCTAATAAGTTACAGAAAATATACAAGTTATTTGATAGGGGAAAACCACCTAGAGGGGGGAGGATAGGCAAAACCTAAAATTTAACATCTAATACATAAAATTCAACTTCGATTAGGCGTTAAAACGAGAATAAGAACAATCGAAGTGAGGGAGAGTTGTTCTTCTTGCTAGAGTTGCTCCAATGAATGCAGAATTACTTTGGGAGCAAATCAATTGATATGAGATTAAGCGCAGGCAAGAGAACAAGAGAGATGGGAGAGAGAAAGAAACAAATCACACACAAGAATTAGCACAAGAACATGGGCGATTTGTTTGTCGAGGTTTAGTTCTGAATAACCAGCTCTCCATTGAGGAGTCCACTAAGGACGAGTCTCTTTCAACCCTTTCTCTTTCTCAAATGGTCACTTAGACCGGTTGAGTGTTCTTCTCCATCTTGAAGGACACTTAGTCCCCGCAAGGATCACCACACACTTAGGTGTCTTTCGCTAGCCTTACAAATTTGAGAATGGGGTGAGTGTAAGAATGAAACTCAAGAACAAGAGCACAAGAACTTGCAACAACTCAACACAAGGCACTAAGTCTCTCTAACTCAAATCAATCGAATGTGGCACTTGTGTGGCTTTGAATGCTTGGGAGGTGTTGCAATCAATGTATGGATGTTTGGTGTAGCTCTTATGTCTTTAATGTGCTGGTTGGAGGTGTATTTATAGCCTCCAACAACCGATATAGCCATTGGAGTGAATGGGCAATAATTGCACAATCGAGTGACGCACCGGACCTCAAACAGTATTGGTCCGGTGGTGCACCGGACCACTGTCAAACTACTATAGCAGGTAGTCGTTCTGACGGGTGGTTGGCACAGTGACTGGTCCTGTGACGAACCGAACACTGCCACGTTAGCGCCACATCAAAGATAGTTGTTGGAGTCTGAAACTATTGTTGGAATAGTGCTCGGTCTGGTGCTCACCGGACCAGTCTAGGTAGCCATCTTTCGAAGTGTCCGATTTACACTCTCTGTATAGAAGGTCTAATGCTCGTCGGACCGGTCCAACGCACCACCTAGTGAAGTCCAAGTCTCAGCCTTCTCTATGCATGCGATCCGGTGCACCACCGAACCGGTCCGGTGCGCCAACAACAGACCAAATTTTACAAACTTGTCCAAATCTTCTTTAAATGAATTTGACTGGTCTCGAGAATGTTTTATGTCTTAGACAAACGTATTTAGTGACAATTCGACTAGTCTAAGTCATGGATTTTGGACATTTTATTTTTAATCACTCATATTCCTAGTTCCGCTCAAACTAGCTCCAAATGAGTGACTTGTTGAATCTGAGTTATCCAACCACTTAAGATGTGTCATATATGTTACTAGGGGTATTTAGAACTTATCCAAAATATATAACTATTGCTAGGTCATCTATGCCATGTTTACCCCTATGTGGCTTGTTCTGAGTTGTTTCTGACTTAGAAACTCTGAAATTTATCTTATGAACCTAGGAATCAAAGACTTGTCAAACTAGTTAGTACATACGATTGAGATGGTCATCAAGCACCAAAATCAATATAGAAAAAATGGTTTGAGACCATTTCTCTTTCAATTGGGAAAATAATGAAATTATGGGTTTGAAGGAAATATTTGCAACACCCTAAAAGCTAGAGTTATTTATTTGTTTACTTATCTCAAACATTTTGCTATACATGTAAACGATTTTTTTGGAAAACCCATATTTTTTTAATATGTTGCATCCATATTCATGTAAACTCAGAAAGTGAGATTAGTATGGAGTACACCATTCACATAATGATATCTTCCTTCAACATAACTATCGCTCTCTCACATATCAAAGCATCAACTATCCTATCACAAATAATATTCATAGTATCTTTGAGTAACTTTATAAGATTCTCTATATCCCTTCCTGGTCACTAGGAATAGAGATTTTAATGGAAAATACCCTATAATAACTTTTAAATTTTGCTATCCAAATGTAGTCGTATTTTATTTTGGGTTTTTACTGGTCATATGTAGAAAACAAGAATGGTCCTTTAGTGTCCACATAAGATATAGAAAAAATATTAGAGAGCGGCTAGGTTTCATGTGATGATTATGTGATATCTGTGATGTATATGTGATATCTTTTGTTTGTTTGGATGGAATAGAAAAAACAAATAAAAAGGTGTATAACGGTCACTTTGCTGAGTGTTACACTCGGCAAAGAACCTCATTGCCGAGTGTCAAGGCCATAGCACTCGGCAGAGAAGCAACACCTGGGCACCGGTAAAGCTTCTTTGACGAGTGTTGTGGCTCTGGCACTCGGCAAAAAAGCAAGCTTTGCCGAGTGCCTCCTAGAGCACTCGACAAAGAACCTGACAAAGGGCCCCACTGGTGGACCATTTGTCGAGTGCAGGTCGATAGTCGGTAGACACTCGGCAAAGAGGTAACTTCTTTGCCGAGTGTATTAGGTGACACTCGGCAAAGAAGACCTACCTTTGCCGAGTGTCACCTAGAATACTCGGCAAAGGCGCCGTCTCCGTTATCCGGCGCCGTGACAGCCGCTTTTCTTTGCCGAGTACCGACATGCACTCGGCAATCCCGATAAAAAGTACTCGGCAAAGAAGTCATTGCCGATGTACTGTTCACCGAGCTCTCTTTGCCGAGTGTCACACTTGGCAAAGACTTTGCCGAGTGTTTTTCCGAACACTCGGCAAAGCGCTCGATTCCGGTAGTATATGTGCCATCAAGGAAGCATCTATTTCTCATGGCATACTGATTATACTCCAAGATCCTCATCATGAGGTCCAAATTAGAAACACCATCTATCCTTCTTGTTTGCTTGAATTTTCCTATCTTTTTAACCTAACAGATAGACCAACAATACTTTCAGTGTGGAAAGCATTCGCAAGATGTATTTAACCTTACTTGTATGAAAGAAGACTTACAGATTCATAGACAACAGTTGCTGCTACACTAGTATCAGCATAGCTGCAGTGGAAAAGAAAGATATTGTGGTTAGTTGAGAAGATTAGGAAGGAAAGGGAACATCTGAAACACGTGTTGTGCAGGTCACATGTACGCCAGCCATCATGATCAACATAGTTAATCTATAGCTTACCGATAAATTACATGGGTTGGAAATAATCGAATTCAGTTATTTCAATTCCATGTGGATTATAGTGTATAGGAATGAATTGTGATAGATTTTAATTTACTATAAATTTAAACTGACTTACCATTCATTCCATATGAATTAGCGTTGAAACGAACCAGCCCTAAAGCAGAAGTCAGCGGACAAATATGTGTGGAATACATGATGGAGCAGAGCTATATTTAATAAAGAAATAATGTGAATCCAAAAGCATAAAAGTGGTCTGTGTAGGATTTTTGTCTTTGTTTGGCCAATATATGAAATTGGTATAGGATTACTTTTTTCTTAATCATTGGATTTTGGCCACATAAGATTACATGGAACTTAAGATTATCTCCAGTAGAGTGTGAAAAATAGGGAACGTAGAACTGTAGAAGACATTGTTGATATTATTTGCAGAGAATAGAGGATAAGATAGAGAATGCGAAGAGGCATCTGTTAGAGTAGCCTAAGTTCCATTTGCTTACATTGTTGCACGCATACGCACGTTGCAGCAGAAATTCTAGAGTGGGATAACACAAGCTGATTGCTGCGAGTCTGCCGGAATCGCACTAGCACTGTATTGCTTCGCCTTCTTCGGCTGATGGATGAATTCCGTGTCATTTCCCCGATGTTCACTGCCTAACTGAAGGACTTCTGCAGCAGCGCGGTGAGGTAGACCTCGTCCTTGCTGCTGTTGCCGCCGATGGCAACACTCTTGTCGGCGGCGACCCACTTGATGGTCTTGTAGCCAAGCCTCCGCAGCATGGCGGCGTAGACGCCCTCCAGGTCGCTCCTCCGGCACCAGAAGTGGTCCACCCAGAGAAGCCCGCCCGGGCGCAGCACACGGTCGGCGTCGTACCACAGGAACTCCAGCGCCACCTCCGGGATCCAACGGTTCACGGCGTGCCCCGCCCGCACCACGTCCATGGTCCCATCCCCCACCGGGAACCGCTGCTGCAGCGGCACGTGCAGCGGCACCACCCCGCGTGCCGCCGCCGCCTCCGAGTAGGGAGCGCCCAGATTCATGGTTGTCGTCAGCACCGTGGCGTTGACGAGCTTCTTGAGCCGCGCCGCCAGCGTGCCCGTGCCGCCGCCGATGTCGAGCCCAAGCCGGATGGGCCCTGCCCGGCTCAGCGAGGCCAGCCGCAGTAGCTGCGGGGCCGTCAGGTCTAAGGGCCCGCGCGCGCGGAGGAACCGTGCGGCCTCCGTGCGCGCCACGTCGAAGCCCAGCGACGGCGGCAGGCAGGAGAACGATTTGCACTTCGCCTCCTTGGGCCATCGGACGGCGGCGTCGGGAAGCGGGGAGAAGGGGTCGGTGGGGAGGAGTTTGGATGCTGATGCGGATGCGGTGGGGGAGAAGCACCTGCGACGCGGGAGCGGATGGCATCCGCGGAGGAGGAGGGGCTCGGCGATGGAGAGGGCGTCGTCGGGGCAGAGCGCGTAGGGAGTGTAGGACATGTAGCGGTGGAGGAGCTCCGGGTGCGCGGAGCAGGCGGATGCGACGGGGGCGAGGCGGGAGTAGAGGACAAGCTCCGCCGGCGGAAGCGGCGGGGGAGGGGACGACGAGCGGAGGTGGTTCAGCTGCGACACGCCCGCGCGGATGGCTTCCAGCTGCCGGATCAGGACCAGATCCTTGTCGCCGTCACGTTGCTGCTGGAGAAGGACCGGCGGCACGGTGGCGGCGCGGAGGGAGAGGTGGTACAGGGACACCAGATTGGTGGCCACCACCAACAGCAGTAGCAGCACGTTCAGCTTCACACCGAGGTTGAGGCCACCACCGCACGGCCATCCTTCTCCTCCACCGCTGGAGGCGGAGGTCACCCCCGCCTTCCTCATCGCCGCCACGGTTGGTTTGGAGAATGTCGGCGGGATCTGGGCAGTGGCCGGCCCAGAATTTTTGCCTTATATTCAAAATATAAAAGAGTGTCAGTGTTTTGTTTTATACAACCTAAACCCATATATTCACAGATTTGGGGTAAATATAACCAAGGGACCAAGTAATTTAGGGACAAACTCAGGCTAAGCGATTCACAGATTGCTATCCCTAATAAATTGAACGAGAATTTGAGAAGTCAAGAGACTGAGAAGGAGAGTAGTTCTAAAGTTCACTCGTGGATCACTCCATTGCAGTCGGGAGTCGGCTCGGAGTCTCGGATACGCACTTCTGGCTCCCGGTCGCCAGGCACGTCGCTGTTGAGAGCCTGCAACCTGCTGCAATAGATGGCTAAATGGGCGGTCTGACACGGCCATACACAACACAATTAGGGCACAGTCTGTTTTGACACGTTTAATAGTCGTGTCCTACCGATACGGTACTAGTGCCTAAATACAGGCTCAAACACGGCTTAGCCGTATCGTATCAGCACGTCTAACCCTCACACCATCAACAACCTTATATATTTTGTCCAAGTTGCAAGCTCTATTTCTTACCCGAGAACTAGTAGGTGTGTCTGTCTCCTCAACATCGGCCACAGCAGTGTCAGGATCTATATTGATAGGCTCTGTTGAAGGAACAGCAACTTCACTGCCACCAGTTTGGCCAGCCACGGTGTCGCTGTCGCCCATCAAGCACAGATCACAGAGCATAAGGCACCATATTAAGAACTTACCAAAGCCGGAGCACCAGATCGGTCCTCACGGCTACAATCATAGAACAAGAAGGCAATTAGATTAGGGTTCTAACACAGATCACAAGAACAAGCACCAGATTAAGAACTTACCAAAGTCGGAGCACCAGATCGGTCCCTCATGGGCTACTACAACCAAAGAACAAGAAGGTAGTATAGTAGATTAGGGTTTAGGGTTGGTACACAGATCACAAGAATAGATCACAAGAACAAGCACCGGATTAAAACTTACCAAAGCCAGAGCACCAGATCGGTCCCTCACGGACGGCTACAATCACACAACAAAAAGGTAGTAGAGTAGATTAGGGTTTAGGGTTGGTACACAGATTACAAGCATAGATCATAAGAACAAGCACCGAATTAAAACTTACCAAAGCCAGAGCACCAAATCGGTCCCTCACGGGTGGCTACAATCATAGAACAAAAAGCTAGTAGAGTAGATTAGGGTTTAGGGTTCGAACACAAATCACAAGCACAGATTACAAGAACAAGCACCAGATTAAGCACTTACCAAAGCCGGAGCACCAGATCGATCCCTCACGGGTACAATCATACATCAAGAAGGTAGTAGAGTAGATTAGGGTTCGAACACAGATCACAAGCACAGATCACAAGCACAGATCACAAGAACAATCATCGAATTAAGAAGTCTCAACTTAGTCGGAGAACCCGAAGGCTGGAACCCGGAGGCCAGAGGCGAGGCGGCGGTAGAGACGAATCGCCCCCAAATCGTAGACGGAGAGAATGAGGGAGAGAACAACGAGCGACAGAGCGAGTGGCTGACTGACGAGGCAGGCCAGAGGGGGAGGGAGCGAGGGGAGTTTACATACCAGGGAAGCGAGCTAATCGTGCTTTGGAGCTGATTGGGTCGTGCCCGTGCCGGCCTAGCGTGCTTGGCACTCGTCCCAGGCACGACACTAGCCATCGTGCCGTGCCGGCACGGGCCTGGCACCGACCATGTCATGCCATGCCCAGGCATGATGGGGCCGTGCCGTGCTCTGGGCCGGCCTGATTAGCCCGGCACTATTGGCCATCTATACCTACGGCACTGGCCACTAGGGACGTCGGTGCCGGTGTCCGTCAAGCCGCAGCCGGCCGGAGGTGGGGCACACGACTCAGACTAGGGAGATGCAAAGTGAGAGGAAACACCATCCAGAATAGACAAACTAGTGTTGGGTTTAGATCGGGTGGAGAAAAAACTCATCCCCAATCGCACCCATGAAGTCTAATTAACGTTTTGTTTGGCTGAGCCTAGGGATAGCAATGATAAATTCACCATCGGGTTTTAGCTCCTCATCCCCGTTCCCACGACGAAAATTTTTTCCCTGCGGGGATCGCATGAATGCTTGCGGGGAGCATTTCTTCCCCATCTTTATTCCCCGCGGGGATAAATTCTCGTCGAAGATCCCTGTCCCCACTCAAATTATAATTAGGATGTACGTCATATGTTATTAATGCAAAACATTGTCACTTACATTGTCAGATGTAAGAACCATTATGTATATATCAAAATAAACATATTTGTACAATGAGTGATCTCTTGACAATGTAATTATTTATTTTTATAATAAATTATTATATGAAAACATCGTCACATATAAGTGATAGTCGCCTAGAGGGGGGGTGAATAGGGCGAAACTGAAATTTACAAATATAAACACAACTACAAGCCGGGTTAGCGTTAGAAATATAAACGAGTCCGCGAGAGAGGGCGCAAAACAAATCGCAAGCAAATGAAGAGTGTGACACACGAATTTGTTTTACCAAGGTTCGGTTCTCGCAAACCTACTCCCCGTTGAGGAGGCCACAAAGGCCGGGTCTCTTTCAACCCTACCCTCTCTCAAACGGTCCCTTGGACCGAGTGAGCTTCTCTTCTCAAATCAAAGCCGGGAACAAAACTTCCCCGCAAGGGCCACCACATAATTGGTGCCTCTTGCCTTGATTACAATGGAGTTTTGATCACAAGAACAAGTGAGAAAGAAAAGAAGCAATCCAAGCGCAAGAGCTCAAAAGAACACGACAAATCTCTCTCGCTAATCACTAAAGCCTTTTGTGGAATTGGAGAGGATTTGATCTCTTTGGTGTGTCTAGAATTGAATGCCTAGCTCTTGTAAGTGGTTGAGAAGTGGAAAACTTGGATGCAATGAATGGTGGGGTGGTTGGGGTATTTATAGCCCCAACCACCAAAAGTTGTCGTTGGGAGGCTGTCTGTTCGATGGCGCACCGGACAGTCCGGTGCACACCGGACATGTCCGGTGCCCCCGCCACGTCATCACTGTCGTTGGATTCTGACCGTTGGAACTTCTGACTTCTGGGCCCGCCAGGATGTCCGGTGGCGCACCGGACATGCACTATAGACTGTCCGGTGCGCCAGTATGGGCACACCTGACTTCTGCGCGCGCTGCGCGCGCATTTAATGCGTCGCAGGTAGCCGTTGGCGCCGAATAGCCGTTGCTCCGGAGTTGCACCGGACAGTCCGGTGCACACCGGACATGTCCGGTGAATTATAGCGGACTAGCCGTTGGAGATTCCCGAAGCTAGCGAGTTCCTGAGGCTGCTCCTCCTTGGCGCACCGGACACTGTCCGGTGTACACCGGACAGTCCGGTGAATTATAGCGCGAGTGCCTCTGGAAATTCCTGAAGGTGGCGAGTTCGAGTTGGAGTCCTCTGGTGCACCGAACACTGTCCGGTGGTGCACCGGACAGTCCGGTGCCCCCAGACCAGAGGTGCCTTCGGTTGCCTACTTTGCTCCTTTGTTGAATCCAAAACTTGATCTTTTTATTGGCTGAGTGTGAATCTTTTACACCTGTATAATCTATACACTTGGACAAACTAGTTAGTCCAATTATTTGTGTTGGGCAATTCAACCACCAAAATTAATTAGGGACTGGGTGTAAGCCTAATTCCCTTTCAATCTCCCCCTTTTTGGTGATTGATGCCAACACAAACCAAAGCAAAAATAGAAGTGCATAATTGAACTAGTTTGCATAATGTAAGTGCAAAGGTTGCTTGGAATTGAGCCAATATAAATACTTACAAGATATGCATGGATTGTTTCTTCCTTATATAACATTTTGGACCACGTTTGCACCACATGTTTTGTTTTTGCAAATTCTTTTGTAAATTCTTTTCAAGGTTCTTTTGCAAATAGTCAGAGGTAATTGAATAAGATTTTACAAAGCATTTTCAAGATTTGAAATTTTCTCCCCCTGTTTCAAATGCTTCTCCTTTGACTAAACAAAACTCCCCCTAAATGAGATCCTCCTCTTAGTGTTCAAGAGGGTTTTGATATATCATTTTTGAAATACTACTTTCTCCCCCTTTTGAACACAATAGGATACAATTGATAAAATTCTTTGAAAATACGAAGTTTTTGAAATTGGTGGTGGTGCGGTCCTTTTGCTTTGGGCTCTTACTTTCTCCCTCTTTGGCATGAATCGCCAAAAACGGAATCATTAGAGCCCTCGAAGTACGATCTTCCCCTTTGGTCATAAATAAATGAGTTAAGATTATACCAAAGACGAAGTCCTTTTGCTCTCTCCCCCAAAGATGGAGAGTGACTTGGAGCGACGACGAAGGATGAGTTACGGAGTGGAAGCCTTTGTCTTTGCCGAAGACTCCAATTCCCTTTCAATACACCTATGACTTGGTTTGAAATAGACTTGAAAAACACATTAGTCATAGCATATGAAAGAGACATGATCAAGGGTATATAAAATGAGCTATGTGTGCAAATCAACAGAAGAAATTGCGTGAATCAAGAATATTGAGCTCATGCCTAAGTTTGGTAAAAGTTTGTTCATCAAGAGGCTTGGTAAAGATATCGGCTAATTGATCTTTAGTGTTAATGTATGAAATCTCGATATCTCCCTTTTGTTGGTGATCCCTAAGAAAATGATACCGAATGGCTATGTGTTTAGTGCGGCTATGCTCGACGGGATTGTCGGCCATTTTGATTGCACTCTCATTATCACATAGCAAAGGGACTTTGGTTAGTTTGTAACCGTAGTCCCGCAGGGTTTGCCTCATCCAAAGCAATTGCGCGCAACAATGGCCTGCGGCAATATACTCGGCTTCGGCGGTGGAAAGAGCGACCGAATTTTGCTTCTTTGAAGCCCAAGACACCAAGGATCTTCCCAAGAACTGGCAAGTCCCCGATGTGCTCTTCCTATTGATTTTGCACCCTGCCCAATCGGCATCCGAATAACCAATCAAATCAAATGTGGATCCCCGAGGGTACCAAAGCCCAAACTTAGGAGTATAAGCCTGATATCTCAAGATTCGCTTTACGGGCGTAAGGTGGGATTCCTTAGGGTCGGATTGGAATCTTGCACACATGCAAACGGATAGCATAATGTCCGGTCGAGATGCACATAAATAGAGTAATGAACCTATCATCGACCGGTATACCTTTTGATCCACGGACTTACCTCCCGTGTCGAGGTCGAGATGCCCATTTGTTCCCATGGGTGTCTTGATGGGCTTGGCATCCTTCATTCCAAACTTGCTTAGAATGTCTTGAGTATACTTTGTTTGGCTAATGAAGGTGCCCTCTTGGAGTTGCTTGACTTGAAATCCTAGAAAATACTTTAACTCCCCCATCATAGACATCTCGAACTTCTGTGTCATGATCCTACTAAACTCTTCACATGTAGATTCGTTAGTAGACCCAAATATAATATCATCAACATAGATTTGGCATACAAACAAATCATTTTCAAATGTTTTAGTAAAGAGTGTAGGATCGGCCTTTCCGACTTTGAAGCCATTAGCAATAAGGAAATCTCTAAGGCATTCATACCATGCTCTTGGGGCTTGCTTGAGCCCATAAAGCGCCTTAGAGAGCTTATAGACATGGTTAGGGTACTTACTGTCTTCAAAGCCGGGAGGTTGCTCAACATAGACCTCTTCCTTGATTGGTCCATTGAGGAAGGCACTTTTCACATCCATTTGATAAAGCTTAAAGCCATGGTAAGTAGCATAGGCCAATAATATACGAATTGACTCAAGCCTAGCTACGGGTGCATAGGTTTCATCGAAATCCAAACCTTCGACTTGGGAGTATCCCTTGGCCACAAGTCGAGCTTTGTTCCTTGTCACCACACCATGCTCATCTTGCTTGTTGCGGAAGACCCATTTGGTTCCTACAACATTTTGATTAGGACGTGGAACTAAATGCCATACCTCATTCCTAGTGAAGTTGTTGAGCTCCTCTTGCATCGCCATCACCCAATCCGAATCTTGAAGTGCTTCCTCTACCTTGTGTGGCTCAATAGAGGAAACAAACGAGTAATGCTCACAAAAATGTGCAACACGAGATCTAGTAGTTACCCCCTTATGAATGTCGCCGAGGATGGTGTCGACGGGGTGATCTCGTTGGATTGCTTGGTGGACTCTTGGGTGTGGCGGCCTTTGCTCTTCATCCTCCTTGTCTTGATTATTTGCATCTCCCCCTTGATCATTGCCGTCATCTTGAGGTGGCTCATTTGCTTGATCTTCTACTTCATCAACTTGAGCTTCATCCTCATTTTGAGTTGGTGGAGATGCTTGCGTGGAGGAGGACGGTTGATCTTGTGCATTTGGAGGCTCTTCGGATTCCTTAGGACACACATCCCCAATGGACATGTTCCTTAGCGCGATGCATGGAGCCTCTTCTTCACCTATCTCATCAAGATCAACTTGCTCTACTTGAGAGCCGTTAGTCTCATCAAACACAACGTCACAAGAAACTTCAACTTGTCCAGAGGACTTGTTAAAGACTCTATATGCCCTTGTGTTTGAATCATATCCTAGTAAAAAGCCTTCTACAGTCTTAGGAGCAAATTTAGATTTTCTACCTCTTTTGACAAGAATAAAGCATTTGCTACCAAAGACTCTAAAATATGAAATGTTGGGCTTTTTACCGGTTAGGAGTTCATAGGATGTCTTCTTGAGGATTCGGTGTAGATATAACCGGTTGATGGCGTAGCAGGCGGTGTTGACTGCCTCGGCCCAAAACCGATCCGAAGTCTTGTACTCATCAAGCATGGTTCTTGCCATGTCCAATAGAGTTCGATTCTTCCTCTCCACTACACCATTTTGTTGTGGCGTGTAGGGAGAAGAGAACTCATGCTTGATGCCCTCCTCCTCAAGGAAACCTTCAATTTGAGAGTTCTTGAACTCCGTCCCGTTGTCGCTTCTTATTTTCTTGATCCTTAAGCCGAACTCATTTTGAGCCTGTCTCAAGAATCCTTTTAAGGTCTCTTGGGTTTGAGATTTTTCCTGTAAAAAGAATACCCAAGTGAAGCGAGTATAATCATCCACAATAACTAGACAGTACTTACTCCCGCCGATGCTTATGTAAGCAATCGGGCCGAATAGATCCATGTGTAGAAGCTCCAGTGGCATGTCGGTCGTCATGATGTTCTTGTGTGGATGATGGGCACCAACCTGCTTTCCTGCCTGACATGCGCTACAAATCCTGTCTTTCTCAAAATGAACATTTGTTAGTCCTAAAATGTGTTCTCCCTTTAGAAGCTTATGAAGATTCTTCATCCCAACATGAGCTAGTCGGCGGTGCCAGAGCCAACCCATGTTAGTCTTAGCAATTAAGCATGTGTCGAGTTCAGCTCTTTCAAAATCTACTAAGTATAGCTGACCCTCTAACACACCCTTAAATGCTATTGAATCATCACTTCTTCTAAAGACAGTGACACCTACATCAGTGAAAAGACAGTTGTAGCCCATTTTGCATAATTGAGATACAGAAAGCAAATTGTAATCTAAAGAGTCTACAAGAAAAACATTGGAAATAGAATGGTCAGGGGATATAGCAATTTTACCCAATCCTTTGACCAAACCTTGATTTCCATCCCCGAAAGTGATTGCTCGTTGGGGATCTTGGTTTTTCTCATAGGAGGAGAACATTTTCTTCTCCCCTGTCATGTGGTTTGTGCACCCGCTGTCGATGATCCAACTTGAGCCCCCGGATGCATAAACCTACAAAACAAGTTTAGTTCTTGACTTTAGGTACCCAAATGGTTTTGGGTCCTTTGGCATTAGACACAAGAACTTTGGGTATCCAAACACAAGTCTTTGACCCCTTGTGCTTGCCCCCAACATATTTGGCAACTACTTTGCCGGATTTATAGTTAAAACATAAGATGCATCAAAGGTTTTAAATGAAAGACTATGTTCATTTGATGCACTAGGAGTTCTTCTCTTAGGCAACTTAGCATGGGTTGGTTGCCTAGAGCTAGATGTCTCACCCTTATACATAAAAGCATGGTTAGGGCCAGAGTGAGACTTCCTAGAATGAATTCTCCTAATTTTGTCCTCGGGATAACCGGCAGGATACAAAATGTAACCCTCGTTATCCTGAGGCATGGGAGCCTTGCCCTTTACAAAATTAGACAATCTTTTAGGAGGGGCACTAAGTTTGACATTGTCTCCCCTTTGGAAGCCAACGCCATCCTTGATGCCAGGGCGTCTCCCATTATAGAGCATACTTCTAGCAAATTTAAATTTTTCATTCTCTAAGTTATGCTCGGCAATTTTAGCATCTAATTTAGCTATATGATCATTTTGTTGTTTAATTAAAGTCATGTGATCATGTATAGCATTGATATCAATATCTCTACATCTAGTACAAATAGTGACATGCTCAATGGTAGATGTAGTTGGTTTGCAAGAATTAAGTTCAACAATCTTAGCATGAAGAACATCATTTTTATCTCTAAGATCGGAAATTGTAGCTTTGCAAACATCAAAATCTTTAGCCTTAGCAATCAAATTCTCATTTTCTAATCTAAGACTAGCAAGAGAAACGTTCAATTCTTCAATCCTAGCAAGCAAATCATCATTATTATCTCTAGGGTTGAGAATTGAAACATTGCAAACATGAGTATCAACCTTAGCTAACAAATTAGCATTTTCATTTTTAAGGTTGTCAATCATCTCACGACAAGTGCTTAGCTCACTAGATAGTTTTTGACATTTTTCTACTTCTAGAGCATAAGCATTTTTAACCTTAACATGCTTTTTATTTTCCTTGATTAGGAAGTCCTCTTGGGTGTCCAAGAGATCATCCTTTTCATGGATGGCACTAATCAATTCATTAAGTTTTTCTTTTTGTTGCATGTTGAGGTTGGCAAAGAGAATACGCAAATTATCCTCCTCATCACTAGCATTATCATCACTAGAAGATTCATATTTAGTGGAGGAGTTAGATTTAACCTTCTTCCGTTTGCCGTCCTTTGCCATGAGGCACTTGTGGCCGACGTTGGGGAAGAGAAGTCCCTTGGTGACGGCGATGTTGGCGGCGTCCTCGTCGTCGGAGGAGTCGCTAGAGCTTTCGTCGGAGTCCCACTCCCGACAAACATGGGCATCGCCGCCCTTCTTCTTGTAGTACCTCTTCTTCTCCTTTCTTCTCCCCTTCTTGTCGTCGCCTCGGTCACTGTCACTAGATATGGGACATTTAGCAATAAAATGACCGGGCTTACCACATTTGTAGCAAACCTTCTTGGAACGGGACTTGTAATCCTTCCCCTTCCGTTGCTTGAGGATTTGGCGGAAGCTCTTGATGACGAGCGCCATTTCCTCATTTTTGAGCTTGGAGGCGTCGATTGGTTGTCTACTTGGTGTAGACTCCTCCTTCTTTTCCTCCGTCGCCTTGAATGCGACGGGTTGAGCTTCGGACGTGGTGGGTTCGTCAAGCTCGTTGATCTTCCTCGATCCTTCGATCATGCACTCAAAACTTACAAAATTCCCGATTACTTCCTCGGGGGTCATTAGTGTATATCTTGGGTTGCCACGAATTAATTGTACTTGAGTAGGGTTAAGGAAAATAAGAGATCTTAGAATAACCTTAACCACCTCGTGGTCATCCCACTTTTTGCTCCCGAGGTTGCGCACTTGATTCACCAAGGTCTTGAGCCGGTTGTACATGTGTTGTGGCTCCTCCCCTTTGCGAAGCCGGAACCGACCGAGCTCCCCCTCGATCGTCTCCCGCTTGGTGATCTTTGTGAGCTCATCTCCTTCGTGAGCGGTTTTGAGCACATCCCAAACCTCCTTGGCGCTCTTCAACCCTTGCACTTTGTTATACTCCTCTTTACTTAGAGAGGCGAGGAGTATTGTTGTCGCTTGAGAGTTGAAGTGCTCGATTTGGGCCACCTCATCCTCGTCATAATCCTTATCCCCTATGGATGGTACCTGTGCTCCAAACTCAACAACATTCCATATACTTTTGTGGAGTGAGGTTAGATGAAATTTCATTAAATCACTCCACCTAGCATAATCTTCACCGTCAAAAGTTGGCGGTTTGCCTAATGGAACAGAAAGTAATGGAGTATGTCTAGATGTACGAGAGTAGTGTAAGGGGATCTTACTAAACTTCTTACGCTCTTGGCGTTTAGAAGTTATGGAGGGCGCATCGGAGCCGGAGGTCGATGTTGATGAAGTGTCGGTCTCGTAGTAGACCACTTTCCTCATCCTCTTTTGCTTGTCCTCACTCCGATGCGGCTTGTGGGAAGAAGATTTTTCCTTCTTTTCTTTGTGGTGAGAAGAAGATTTCTTCTCCTTCCCTTTGTTGGAGGAGCTCTTCTTCTTCTCCCTCCTCTTGGTGCGGGACTCTTCCGATGAGGTGCTCCTGTGGCTTGTAGTGGGCTTTTCGCCGGTCTCCATCTCCTTCTTGGCGTGATCTCCCGACATTACTTCGAGCGGTTAGGCTCTAATGAAGCACCGGGCTCTGATACCAATTGATAGTCGCCTAGAGGGGGGGTGAATAGGGCGAAACTGAAATTTACAAATATAAACACAACTACAAGCCGGGTTAGCGTTAGAAATATAAACGAGTCCGTGAGAGAGGGCGCAAAACAAATCGCAAGCAAATGAAGAGTGTGACACACAGATTTGTTTTACCGAGGTTCGGTTCTCGCAAACCTACTCCCCGTTGAGGAGGCCACAAAGGCCGGGTCTCTTTCAACCCTTCCCTCTCTCAAACGGTCCCTTGGACCGAGTGAGCTTCTCTTCTCAAATCAAAGCCGGGAACAAAACTTCCCCGCAAGGGCCACCACACAATTGGTGCCTCTTGCCTTGATTACAATGGAGTTTTGATCACAAGAACAAGTGAGAAAGAAAAGAAGCAATCCAAGCGCAAGAGCTCAAAAGAACACGACAAATCTCTCTCGCTAATCACTAAAGCCTTTTGTGGAATTGGAGAGGATTTGATCTCTTTGGTGTGTCTAGAATTGAATTCCTAGCTCTTGTAAGTGGTTGAGAAGTGGAAAACTTGGATGCAATGAATGGTGGGGTGGTTGGGGTATTTATAGCCCCAACCACCAAAAGTGGCCGTTGGGAGGCTGTCTGTTCGATGGCGCACCGGACAGTCCGGTGCACACCGGACATGTCCGGTGCCCCCGCCACGTCATCACTGCCGTTGGATTCTGATCGTTGGAACTTCTGACTTCTGGGCCCGCCAGGATGTCCGGTGGCGCACCGAACATGCACTGTAGACTGTCCGGTGCGCCAGTATGGGCACGCCTGACTTCTGCGCGTGCTGCGCGCGCATTTAATGCGTCGCAGGTAGCCGTTGGCGCCGAATAGCCGTTGCTCTGGAGTTGCACCGGACAGTCCGGTGCACACCGGACATGTCCGGTGAATTATAGCGGACTAGCCGTTGGAGATTCCCGAAGCTGGCGAGTTCCTGAGGCTGCTCCTCCTTGGCGCACCGGACACTGTCCGGTGTACACCGGACAGTCCGATGAATTATAGCGCGAGTGCCTCTGGAAATTCCCGAAGGTGGCGAGTTCGAGTTGGAGTCCTCTGGTGCACCGGACACTGTCCGGTGGTGCACCGGACACTGTCCGGTGTACACCGGACAGTCTGGTGCCCCCAGACCAGAGGTGCCTTCGGTTGCCTACTTTGCTCCTTTGTTGAATCCAAAACTTGATCTTTTTATTGGCTTAGTGTGAATCTTTTACACCTGTATAAAACTAGTTAGTCCAATTATTTGTGTTGGGCAATTCAACCACCAAAATTAATTAGGGACTGGGTGTAAGCCTAATTCCCTTTCAGTAAGTTTAACCGGTCCCCGTTTACCTGTCGGGGGAGTATTTTTCCCTATTTACATCCCACGGGGGAAGAAACTTCCCCATCCCCAACCCCTAATGGAAGAATTCCCCGTGGGGAATCGGGGATCGGGTCCCCATTGCCATCTCTAGTTGAGCTGTGTCTATGAAAAAACCAATGTAGCCTATGAGTTGTAAAAAACTGTTATAGGTTGTGAGTTGTTAAAAGCTACAAATTGTTTGGTAGAAAATCACTAAAAGTTCTTCCATATATATTTTCACAGTTCAATCTAAAAGCCGCTAAAAGCAGGTCCACAGGTGCTTTCAGTTTTACACTGCGAGAAAGTCGGCTTTTAGAAAAAGTTGCTTCCGGGATCCAACCATTTGGTTTGGCTTTTAGAGGGCAAAAGTCAAAGCTAAACTAAACGCACCCTAAACCTATCTATGACCGCACACGCGGGTGCAATTCTAAACCTACACCTAACCCCGGCGAGTTTAGAGTGAATTTTGGGTTACCCACGAGTTTTTACTTAATGCACACTTTTAAACAATAATTAAACTATAAATAACTAAGTACGAACAATAATTGAGTTACATCTATAGATTTTAAGTCTTCACATATTGAGTATCAACAAAATATTTCATTAATCATTAGCCAAGTTACTAATTCAAAATATTTATTGTTGTATATTAACCATTTTTCACAAAATAAACAATAAACTGAATTTTAGGTCGGGTGCGGGTCACCCTCAGTTGAAATAGAAACCCACACATATAGCCGTGAAACTTCGAATAAAATACAGATTGTACTCGTGAGTCAAAATCTTCACCCATATCCACGCCTATCGGTTTCAAGTTTGTGGGTTAAATTCTCATCCTTAAGCCAAACTCCTGATGTCTCCTGCTCCTGGAGCGGGTGCGTGGGTGTGAGAGTCCGTGAGTGAGATTTTGGACCTACGCATCAGTGGAAAAGGAGTCATTTTGGGTTGTTTGTTGCTCATAGGTATGTAAAATAAGCTTGACGTCCGTGAGCAGGCTCGAATTTGAAGCGGCTCCTAAGGCTCGAGCGTGCTAAGCTGAGCCCATTTCTTAGGTTTATTAGTGTAACGAGCCGAGTCGAGCTGATTTGTTCTGGCTTACGAGCTATGTCAAGTGTGTCAAATTAACTAATCTACATGATAATGATGGATATTAGATAATTATATAGATAATCGAGTCGTTTCTTAGTCTTTAATGATGAATATATGACAATTTATAATTTAGATTACTCATAATATTGAATGATAATTTTATATTTCACATTTACATACTATTAATTCACTAAATAATGCAATAGTATTACCAGATTACAACTTGGCCACCTGAGACAAGCCAACTTCGAGCCAAGCTGAGACTCATTCTTGAGCTCATGCAATGAACGAGTCAAGCTGAGTTGACCTTAAACCGCCACCGAGCGCACTAACTGTTCAAAGGAAAAATTATACTCCCTTTGGTATGAAAAAACCATCGTTTTAGCTATCAACACAAAGTATTCTAAAACATACCATTTAAGATTTTTGCAATAGTTTTAGTCAAAAATTACCATTTCATACATACTATTGGTGTCGATCCGAGCGCCAATCACTGCAATGAGAACCAGCGGCGGTGCTCTCTACGGAGGCGCGAACGGTCCGCGACTAGGGGCCAGATGGTCCACGACCTGGCGCAGGGGCTAGGGTCCTGCCTGGCGAGCTAGATGGTCCGCGCCTGGTGGCCGGATGATTCGCGCGTGCGCAGGGGCGACAGAGTTCACCAACAGCGCCTAGATCTTGCTCCCGTCAGGGACCCCATCAGGGAGGAGAGATCCTAGGCTTTATCTTAGGATCAGCATGCCACCTAGACGCCTCTAATCGACGTAGACCCAGAGAGAGGTGAAGATTTAGAGAGAAGAATCTAATTTACTATGTACACCTAGGGCGAAATATAAAGAACTAGATGTATATTGATTGATTGATCTATTGTTGGGAGCTCAAATCGGCTGTAGCCCTTCATATATACTCCCTCCGGTTTCCTATTAGTTGTCGTTTTGGATAAGGTTCGAGTCAAACTTATAAAATTTTGACTACAAATAACTATTTTGTTATTTAGTTTTGGAACCTAATATTTATATGCGCCAATTTTTCATAAAAAGTACTTTTATAAAAGTATAAATGTATTAAGAGTTCATTTGTATTTTAACAAAAAAACATTGGTCAAAGTTATATTTTGGAGACCGTGTCGTTGTCCTAAACGACAACTAATAGGAAACCGGAGGGAGTATAAAGGGGGAGGTCTCGACCCATTACAAGTCAGTTTCCAAGTTAACCCCACAGATTTAGTTAACAAATCCCGCAAGAAACTTGGAATCCTAACTGATTCTGCGTGCGGACCGTCCGGCCTCAGTGCCGGACCATCCGCTCGGTCATTGTGGTGCTCAACATATGCCCCCTGCCTTTTGGTGGAGTTGAGCGAACCAAAAGCACTAGCACAGGCTAAAAAACTAACTCGATGTGATTGCATCGGTTTTCTTAGCCATCTTGCCACATACTAGGATGGTATTGCTTGAGGAAACACACGTTTAGCGCCTTGGGCAAGTCTTTGTCTTGTAGTGTTTGCAACAAATAGGCGTTACCAGATATCACCTGCGTGACCTTGTAAGGGCCTTCCCAGCTTGGCGACCACTTCCCAAACTTTCGGTTTTTGCTCCTTAGAGGCACCAGGTCCCCTACCTGGAATTATTTAGCTTTGACCTTCTTGTTGTAAGCTTTGGCGACCATGATCTTGTCCTTTTCTATTTCTCCTAGAGCTGTCACTCTCTTGTCGGTCACTTCATCAATATTGTCCATCATTGAATTATAATAATCATGGACAGTTAGATCATTTTGCCTAGTGAACCTGACAGCATTCAAACTTATGTCTATAGGCAACACTGCTTCCTGCCCATAAACAAGCTCAAACGGAGATACTTTAGTAGCACGGTGTTTAGATATTCTATGAGTCCATAAAGCTTCGGACAAAATATTATGTCAATGCTTGGGATGATCATATATCTTCCTTTTACTAGGCTAATTAATGTCATATTACTAGACTCGGCCTGCCCATTGGCCTGAGCATAATATGGAGATGAATTGAGCAACATAATTTTATATGATTCAGCAAATTCACATACTTACTTTGGCATAAAAGAAGACCCTTGGTTTGTGGTCAAAGTCTAGGGAATGTCGAAACTATGAATAATGTGCTCAGTTACAAACTCAATTTCCTCTCTGTGTGTCATATTCTTCAAGACAACTGCTTCAGTCCATTTGGTGAAATAGTCTGTGGCAACTAACACAAACTGATGCCCTTTTGATGACGAAGGATGAATCTCTCCTATAAAGTCCAATCCCCATCCCCTGAATGACCGAGGTTTTATGATAGGATGTAATTTAGCTACAGGGACCAACTGTGAGTCGCCGAATTTCTGACATACTTGGCATCTTTTGTAGTACTTGAAACAATCAACTATCATGCTAGGCCAATAGAAGCCATATCTTCACAATAACCACTTCATCTTTGGAGCTAATTGATGAGTAGCACAAATCCCCTCATGTACTTCGGCCATGGCTAACATAACATCACCTGCCCAAGCATTTAAGCAGAACGTCGTTGACCGTTCGACGGTAGAGTTCATCACTCATTAAAACATACTTGAAAGCTATACGTTGAACGTTCCTATTTGTCCTAACACTGGGATTTCGTAGGTAATTAATTATATGTGTCCTCCAATCAATTGCATCGGCTTCGTTATCAGCCAAATTAATCAGGAGAACTTTCCTGGCAACATCTTACGGTCTAGAACCCATACTCGAACGGTCCGGACCTGCGACGAACGGTCCGTGTGGGCAGCCCGGACGGTCCGCGACCTGGTAATCTAGCGCGACACCAGTTATCAATTTTTTTGGTGTTGTGAAACTTCCCTCGCTTTATCCGATAACCTGATATGCGCCGAATGTTGTTAGCTCTTCAATTCTCAACCGTGGATATGCGCCGAATGTTGAATTCATCAAAAGAATGGATTACATCCCAACATTTTTCAAGGTAATTATTTAGAGTACCGTCTAAACATCGATACTCTTCTAATATCTGCTGAACAACCAGCTGATAATCACCGAATGCCTTCACAAGTTTTGCTCTCATACAATTTAGAAGCTCCAAGCCAAATAAGAGGGCCTCATATTCGGCTTGATTGTTAGTGCAACAAGTTTTTAGTCAACTAGAGAAGTCGAAGGAGGCGTTACTTGGCGAAACAAGCATGATGCAAATTCCTTGTCCTTCATTGCAAATCGATTCATCAAAATACAGAGTCCAGAGAATAACAGTGAGGTATGACATATCTAGTTTATGGGTATCATCAATCCGATGTTTTACAATAAAATCTGCTACAACCTGACCTTTCATAGATTTTAATGGTTTATAGGCCAAGTCGTATTCTATAAGTGTATAAGCCCATTTGTCAATCCTACCACTCATGATCGGGTTTTGCAACATGTATTTGAACACATCGGTTTGACCAGAAACAGTACAATGACTAGATAATAAATAACACCTACATTTGGTGCATGCATAAAACAGGCATAAACATAACTTCTCAATGAAAGTGTACCTTATTTCAGCGTTCATGAGCCTCTGACTTAGGTAGGTTACCACATGCTCCATTCCTTCGGTCTCTTGTGTCAGAACAGCTCCAATAACTTTATCTTCGGCTACAACTTATAACCTGAACGACACTCCTGCTTGTGGCGCTTTTAACACGGGAGCCGAAGACAAATATTCTCTAATAAGATGAAATGCTTCATGTTGTTCTGCCCCCAGGTGAATTCGGCATCATTTTTAAGCCGAAGGATAGGAGTGAAGGCATCAATCTTTCCAGCTAGGTTAGAAATAAACGTTCATAAATAATTGACATTGCTAAGGAACTTGTGCATTTCAAGCTTATAGGTCGGAGGTCTCACATTTCGAATAGATTTAATTCGGTCATGGTCTATCTCTATACCATGTTCATGAATGATAAATCCTAAGAACTTACCAGCCCACACTCCAAAAGCACATTACGTGGGTTCATTTTTAAATCGTACCGACACATTTTATCAAAGGCTTTGCACAAATCAGCTATATGAAAACTAAAATCAACCGATTTGACTACAATATCATCGATGTAAACTTCCATAGTGTTTCCCAACAACTCCTTGAAGATCAAATTCAACGGACGTGACTCCCTTAGCTTTGATCGAACTGTCAGTCCCAACACCGCTGAGCGTCATATTGGTCTTGACTAGTTCTTCATCTTGCTTTCCTAATTTTCTTTACAATGAGTAAGGCATTAAATTTACGACCGCCCCTCCATCTACCAACATCTTATCAATCGGTATTCCATCAATATGACTGCACACGAAGAGCGGCTTTAAATGGTTGACCGATTCTTTACGCTTAGTGAAGGTGGCCTCTTTAGGATCAAAATTGAATTGAGCAACGACAGGTTGATCGTCACCGATAATAGTATAATCGGATGAGAACATAATAACATTTACATCCATACCTGAGTGTTCTGGCGTAGCTCCATTGTCGACCAAGTCCTCTCCCAACAGGTCGTCCTCCTCCATAGGTGTTGGCACGTCATTGGAGGTGTTCTAGCATAGAGCGGATGATCCGGACTCGAGGGTCGGACGGTCCGTGTCGTCCACGGACGGTCCGACTTTTATAGCCGGATTGTCCGCCGTACATGCAGAGAGCTATAAAGCTGCTATCTAGTTTTCTGTCTTCGTGGTCGTTTGATTTACTTCAACGACCTTTGGCCTCCACCTCTTTTGCGGTGGTGGGTACTACAGATGTGTATCAATAAATATTTTTTCTGCTTCTTTTTCCTTACTCTCCTTTGCTCTCAAGCACTGCAATTTCTGCTTTTGAGACTATGTCAGTCCCGATGGGCACCATTGGGGCATGTAGTATTTTGGGTTGGCTAATTTGCTAGCAACCGTGTCTTCTTCTTCGTCTGTATTGGCCGATTTACCAGAAATCATCGGCCCTTCGTTATTTCCTTGTATGACGACATCTGTTGTGCCTATTTTGATGATGTCCCCTTTTGTCGTCCTCTTGGTGGCTATAGATATATGCCCCCTGCCGGATTGGTCGGCCTTTACGACCGAATAGTCCAACAATCTTGTTGGACTTGTGCCTGGTGACTGGATTGAGGGGCACTCAGTCGGTCTTGTACTGGAGGTGCCAACCTATCAAATACAGATGTTTGGGGTGCCCGTGGGATACTATGGCATCCCAAATGGATATGGTGGCATTCCCCACATTTGATTCGGGATATAGGGTGGTGGTATGTATGCATATTGATATGGCACAGGTGAGTATAGGGGTGGAGGTGTCCATGCAGACACGTTAGGTCTTAATTGGACATTATGACCTACCAAGCTTTCCGTTTGGTGAGGTGGTCCAATCGGTCTTACCTGTTGTCGCTCTTGAGTAGGTGAGCGAGTGAAAGTCACCTAGAGGGGGGTGAATAGGCGAAACCTGAAAATTATAAACTTTGAACACGCACTTTACCCGAGATTAGGTTTAGAAATAAATAATTTTTATTTTGGAGTGTGAAAGATAGTTCTTCTTGCTATGAGTTGCTCAATCAATGCGGATAACTTTGGGAGCAAACTCAAAACAATGTGAGCAAGAGAACTTTAGAGAGAGGTGAGGGGAGAAACAAATTGAATGGTGAAGATCAACATAAGTGGACACAGTGATTTGTTTCCCAAGGTTTGGTTCCAATGAACCTACTCCCCGTTGAGGAGGCCACAAAGGTCGGATCTATTTCAACCCTTTCCCTCTCTCAATCGGTCACCTAGGGTGGTCGAGTGCTTCTTCTTAATCACACGGGTCACTAAGACCCCAAAAGGATCACCACACAATTAGGTGTCTCTTGCTTGCTTTACAAAACATTTGTAAAGATTAGAGGGTGAAAAAGAAAGCAACCAAGCAACAAGAGCAACAAGAGCAACAAAAGAAACACAAATAACCCTCTCTTAAGTCACTAAACACTTTTGATCACTTGACTTGATTTTGGAACTTGGAGAGGATTTGAGGCTTTGAATGTGTCTTTGGAGTGTATTCTTTGCTCTTGTATTGAATGAAGAGAGTGAGATGCTTGGATGGCTTGAATGGTGGTGGTTGGGAGGGGGTATTTATAGCCCCAACCACTATTCTAGTCGTTGGCTGACTCCTCTATCGATGGGCACACCGGACAGTCCGGTAGTGTACCAGACACTCCATTGTTCACTGTCAGTGAGAACCACGTCAGCCGCCCGTTGGGGTTTGGAGTTGTTTACCATTGAAGTCTTCTGTCCTTATGGTGCACTGGACAGACTGGTGCCACCTGACGTCGCAGACTGTCTTCTGACTTCTGATGCTTCAGACTGCGGGCGTAGTCCCGCAGTCGACTGTTGGCGGAGTCGACTGTTGCACCGAGGGCTCACCAGATAGTTCGGTGGCACACCAGACAGTCCGATGATTTTTAGTGGACGAGCGTCGTGAATTCTCGAGAGCGGCTGTAATACCCAAAAATGTATTCGAAGAGTGTATAGTTGATCTCCTTATTTTGTGTGCCAAATTTTCATCATAAAAAGAGCATACCTATAATTAAGAGTGATGAATTAAAACAAATGATAATAAAATGGAATATGCATCATGTTGAGGTTTTATTGTGTGTGCATTTTGTGATGATATAAAATAAGGTAAAAAGAAATATGTTGATACTCAAATTGGAATTTGAGTCCTAAAGGAAACCCTAGAAACTGAGAAAAGAGAGGAAAATATTATGCAAATGAGATAAAATAAAATATATAAATAAGAATATATTTCTTAACCTCAAAATTTGAATTTGGTACACTCTGATCATGGATGAATCCCATAATCAAATTTAAATTCAAATTTGAATTCTAAAAATAAAAAATAAAAAAAATAAATCAAAAAAAGAAAAAGGAGAAAAGCCTACCTAGGTCGTGGATCCCAATTTCGACCCACTAAGTCTTTCCCCGCACAGCCCAACTGACCTACCAGCGCCGACACCCGGGCCCCGCCTGTCAGTCTCTCGTCCGTGCGCCTTACTCTGGTGCAAACGCGTCGATAAGCGGGGCCACCTAGTCAGATCGCTGGCGCGTGTGTTCCGAGTGAGTCGCTGTGTGGTGGGACCTAGTGGTCAGTTCGACCCGCTTCCTCCCAACAGAATCGTCGTACATGGCGGGCGGCGCGGTCGTCGCACGCTCTCGCGCGCTGCTGGCTAGGTCGTGCCCAGATTTTCGGATCCGACTATAAAGCCGCGCTCCTGGACTCCCTCCCCTCCCCCAACAAACTAGCACCGACCCCGAGACAGCCATCGCCAACTCCTTTGTCGTCGCGGTAACAAGAACTCGGTCCACCGCCGGTGAATCTCTTCCCCATGGGTTCCCTGCCCTTGGTGTTGGTCCAAGGGAATCTTCTTCGCCTGGGGGAGCTGCTGGTGCCCTCAATTCGAGTTGAACTCCACCGACACTCAAGCAATTGCTCGACGGACTTCCCATCCGCCGCGGAGCCGCACTGCGTCGAGGACCGGCTTCGGCTCGCGTTCTGAGCTGGTATTGTTCCTCCCCTGCTGTTCGGATTAGTATGCACTTCGTTTAGCACACTTTGGATTGGAGTCTAGGGCGCCGGAGTGACAACGCGCGCTGCTCCGGCGATGCTCCGCCGTCTGTCTTGCGCGCGTCGTCGTGTTAGTGGGTTAGGGAGAAGAAGATGGGCCTCGTCCGTTGATCTCGGAGTGGACGACCCCGATTAGGAGATGGATAACGGTTCGATTCGAAACAATCTGAAGCGCAGATCTGTAGATGGGCTGAGGAAAAGAGTTAGCGCGTATTTAAAATCTTCACAGTTGATATCTAATTGTGCGGTAATCGTCGCGTACCGGTTCGGGATGAGCGTGGATGTAATCCCAGTCGTAGAAGTAAGATCGTGCGGCCCTGGTCGAAACATACCCGTTCGGCCAGGTATTTTTGTTAAAGAGACCCCGCCAAACATTGAAAACAACACGCGGTCCTCCCCTTGGGGTCTCTGTGTCTTGGTACACTTTACGCCAAGCCCCCTGCACTTCTGAGTATTTGACGCCCAATCCAGAGACTAATGAAAATAGGAAATTAATAACACAAATTGATTTTTAAAGTATAAATAAATGTTAGAACTTGTTTAATTTGTAGAAAATTTATACTTAGTCCAAATTAATCCATTCCAGTTTCTATAATTTTGTAATATTATTGTTTATCACCCAGTACCACTGTTTTGACATGAAAGACACATTAAAATTTATCTCTTACTTAATCTTGTATTAAATACTTAACAACTTGGGAAATTCATAACTTAAAATTTATAACTCCAAATGTAATGATTCCTGTTCCTATGATCTTATTTTAATGTGTAGATGTTTATATGTATTTTGTTTACATGTTTAGTGTGATGTTAATTTTGCTATACTATGTATGTTTGTATTGATGCGAGTAGACGAGCAAGCTACTGTGGATCCTGAGGTTCAGCAGATAGAAGTTGCTGAGCAGGAGCTCATTGAAGGCAAGTTGTGCCCTTGATCACTTTTTTTACCCAGTCATGTTCTTATTAATCATAATGATCTGCATAGGTTAATTTTGATGGGACCCTTTAGGTTACCCTAGTTTGATTATCTTTGTACCTTGACTCCACAGAACTTTTTGCGTAGTACTTGCAATTGCTTTATGTGGTTTTGGGTATGAAGATACATTATTCATGATTACACTTTTATTATCAGTTTATTATTACTGTTCATGTTAAGATCATTATGTTAATGGGAACATGGAGCGACCACCCGGGAAAATAGTGCTACCACAAGGGTAGTATGTGATGCCCTTGGCTGATTAACTAGGAAAGCTAGTGGATGACTACCTTACCCGATAGGGGCAAGGGAAGTAGGGGAGTGGTCAGTGTAGGGAGGTCCTTGGGTTGATTTTGCTGCGATGGCAGTCAGGCGAGGGAGTTCAACTTAATCTAGGTGGCGTCTCCCAGTCAGCTTTGTGGCGCGAGGAAAATAAGTTTTAGTTCATTTTATATTTATCATTTATTTTGTAAGACTTCCTCCATGTAATAAGTACATTCATGATATTTATGACATTTATCTCTATGCACTCTGTTATTATGTGTGTTGTTCTTCCTTGGCGCACATATGAGATGCACCCTGCTTTATCCCTTAAATCCGGGTGTGACAGATGTGGTATCAGAGGAAATGTTGACTGTAGGACGGAACCTAGATAGAAATGGACAAAACCCTTACCTACTTACATTACTCTGATTCTTTCTATACTTTTCTTGATCCTGTCTCACCTTCTACTGTTCTACTCTGATTATTCTTACCTTTTTTATTCTAAGACAAGGAGGATTTCACACCTTGGAATCCTACATTTATGACCTTTTTAAGAGATAGGAGGCCTAAGACAAAATTAAAACTATTTTCTATATTTAAAATGTTGGATGATTGTTCTGATGATAATGCTTGATTTGCTTCTTTGATTGATTGGAATAGTGTAGTTGGGCATCTTAGCATGTACCACCATACGGTAACATATTAGCTTTAGTAGGTGACACACTTAGCTAATAAATCCCCCAAAGTAACATGCTTCGTAATTACAGCCTTGTCTACAATCCTTTCTTTCTTACCATATGTTTCTAACTCATATGGTCAATACCAGGAAGGGTGGTGGAGTTGATCTATCCCTCAATCGACACAGTCGGAGGATATATAGACAACCACAACAACAAGAAGGAGAGATGAATCCTCCCAATCCTCCACCAACCGGAGCTAACCCAGCTGTTGCAGCCCAGATGCGGATAATGCAACAGATGATAGATACCATGGCGAACATGCACGCTCAGATGCGGTAGGAATGCCAAGAGATGTGCCAGGAGAGAGAGGAGATACACCAGGAAAGGAGGGTGCAACAGCAGCAAGCACCACTGCCGCCACCACCACCTCCACTTCCACCTCGGGATAAGGACCGGGAATTTATGAGCCACAAGCCGCCTACCTTCACCAGCTCGCCAGATCCACTCCATGCTGATGATTGGTTGAAGTAAATTGAGAAGATGCTCAACATCGCCCAATGCTCTGACCGGGAGAAGGTTCTCTACGCTTCAGGTCGTCTGACTGGTCCTGCTGCTGACTGGTGGGATTCTTATGTTGCTGCCCATGATGCTGCTGACATTATTACTTGGGCGGAGTTCACAACTCATTTCAGAAACTACCACATTCCTGCTGGATTAATGAAGATCAAGAAGGAGGAGTTTCTATCATTGAAGTAAGGCAACATGTCTGTGAGCGAGTACCTCGACAAATTCATTCAGCTGTCAAGATATGCTCCTGATGAGGTGGCTGATGATGAGAGGAAGCAGGAACATTTCATCGAGGGACTCAATGGGCCACTACAGTATGCATTAGTTGCCCATACATTTCCATCATTTCAGAGGCTGCTTGATAAGGCTCTTGCTATTGAACACAAGCGTGTTCAATTGGGAGATTTGAAGAGGAAGGCCATTGCCCAAGGGCAAGGTAGCAGCAGTGTTCATCCTCGCTACGTTCTGCCTCAGGGTACCCCAGCTCGTCCAGGAGGAGGACCACGTCCAGCTCAGTATGCTCCATAGGGGACACCACATACGCCTCACACTCGTCAGGCTGCTCCCATTGGCACCCCAACGAGGCCTACAGGACAGAAGACCAGCCCTACATGCTTCAAGTGCATTCAGATTGGGCATTATGCTAATGCTTGTCCGGTGGGGAATTCTGGTACACCAGCTCAGAACAAGCAAAAGACTCCTGGCAAGGGATACTCTATTGCCAAGGTTAATCAAGTCAGCGCTGATGCTACTCCTGAAGGTGCTGACATCGCACTTGGTATGTTTTATATTAATGCAATTCCTGCAACCATATTATTTGATTCTGGTGCTACACATTCATTTATGCCTGCTCGATATGCCAACACAAATGAGAAGCCACTGCAAAATATGAAAACACCAATGATAGTAATTACACCTAAAGGGCCTGTTGAGGCAAATCATATGACACATAAATTGACATTAACAATTATGGGAAGAGAATTCTGGGCTACCGCTATAGTATTAGAGGAAAGCAGTATAGACCTGATACTTGGTATGTCATGGTTAAGAAAGACAAAGGCCATTATACAATGTGGTAGGGGTACGGTAGAACTCACCAGTCCTAAAGGAGAAAGATTTGATGTTGAAATTACAGTAACTACCTCTACCAGACGTGAGACATTCTTCATAGATGTGGAGTTTGTTTGAAACAACATCTGTGTGGTTAGGGATTTTCCAGATGTCTTTCTGGAGGAGTTACCAGGGATGCCACCAGAGAGGGAAGTTGAGTTTGTCATTGATCTCTTACCTGGACTGCTCCTATTTCTAAACGGCGATATAGGATGTTCGTAGAAGAGTTACAAGAACTTAAGAAGCAGTTAACAGAGTTGCAGGAGGTGGGGTACATTCATCCGAGTTCCTCACCTTGGGAGCACCGGTACTGTTTGTACAGAAGAAGGATGGTTCGCAACGGATGTGTGTGGACTATAGATCACTTAATGATGTCACCATTAAGAACAAGTACTCGTTACCTTGTATTGATGACTTATTTGATCAGATGAGAGGTGCTAGGGTGTTCTCTAAGATTGACCTTAGGTCGGGCTACCATCAAATGAAGATTAGGCCATCTGATATTCCCAAGACGGCCTTTTCTACCTAATATGGTCTATATGAATTCACAGTCATGTCATTTGGCTTAACCAATGCAACAACTTATTTTATGAATCTGATGAATAAGGTGTTCATGGAGTATCTCGATAAATTCGTCGTGGTATTCATTGATGACATTCTTATTTATTCCAAGAATGATAGTGAGCATGAGGAGCATTTGCGGATGGTGCTACAGAAATTACGGGATAATCAGCTTTATGCCAAATTTACCAAGTGTGATTTCTGGCTTGATGAAGTACATTTTCTCGGGCATATCATCTCCAAAGGAGGAATTTCTGTGGATCCGGCTAAAGTAATAGCGATAGTTGATTGGAAGATACCAAGTACAGTCTCGGAGATCCGAAGTTTCTTGGGACTCGCAGGTTATTACCGGCGATTCATTGAAGGGTTCTCCAAGATTGCTAAGCCTATGACCTCATTATTAGAAAAGGGCAAGGAGTTTAAGTGGACTGAGGAATGCCAAGAGAGTTTCGACCAATTGAGATCTAAGTTGATGGCAGCCCCAGTGCTGATTATGCTAGACCTGCAGAAGAATTTTGATATATATTGTGATGCAAGTCGCCAAGGCCTGGGATGTGTGCTTATGCAGGAAGGACACGTCATTGCCAACGCGTCTCGCCAGTTGCGGAAACATGAGTTGAATTACCCCATTCATGACTTAGAACTGGCAGCCGTTGTGCATGCTCTCAAGATCTAGAGACACTATATTATGGGAACCAAGTGCGGAGTCTACACCGATCATAAGAGCTTAAAATACATCTTCACTTAGAAGGATCTCAACCTTAGGCAACGCCGATGGTTGGAGCTCATCAAGGATTATGACCTAGAAATTCACTATCATCCGAGCAAGGCGAATCTGGTTGCAGATGCTTTGAGTCGGAAGGGGCAGGTCCATGCAGCTATTGTCACCTAGTTACCCGATGAGCTAGCAGAAGATTTTGAGAGGCTCAATCTGGGGATAGTTGCGCATACTGAAGGAATTACCATCGAAGTGGAACCTACCTTAGAGCAAGAAATACGAAAGGGTCAGATCGGTGATGCCAAAATTCAGGAGATCAAGGATCTGATAACGGAAGGTAGATGCCCAAATTTCACGGAGGATGAGCAGGGCACGATATGGTTCAAGAATCAGATTTGTGTTCCTGATATCGATAGTCTTCGTGAAACCATATTGAAGGAGGCACATGACTTAGTTTATTCCATCCACCCTGGTAGTACTAAGATGTACCAGGACTTGAAGCAGAAGTATTGGTGGTATGGACTAAAGAAGGATGTTGCTTCACATGTTGCACTATGTGATGTTTTCTAGGGGGTGAAAGCGGAACATCAAAGACCTGCTGGTTTACTGCACCTGCTTAAGATACCTGAGTGGAAATGGGAAGAGATTGGCATGGACTTCATTGTGGGATTTATTCGCACATCTACTGGGTATGACTCTATATGGGTGATTGTGGACATGCTAACAAAAGTAGCCCACTTTATTCCAGTGAAGACCACGTATTCAGGAGCCAAGCTAGCAGAGTTGTATATTGCACGGATTGTCTGCTTACATGGTGTGCCTAAGAAGATTGTGTCAGACCGGGGATCACAGTTTACTTCTCGGTATTGGAATAAGTTGCACGAGTGCTTGGATACAAGATTGAATTTTAGTTCAGCCTACCATCCTCAAACTGATGGGCAGACCGAGAGAACCAACCAAGTACTAGAAGTTATGTTAAGAGCTTGTGCTCTTAAACATGGTGGTAGTTGGGATAAGAGTTTACCGTATGCGGAGTTCTCTTACAATAATAGCTACCAGGCCAGCTTGAAGATGTCCCCGATTGAGGCTTTGTATGGCAGAAAGTGCAGGACTCCACTGTATTGGGATCAAACTAGTGAAAGGCAGTTCTTCGGACCTGAAATCATACAAGAGGCAGAGGAACAATTCCATCATATAAGGGAGGATTTGAGAACTGCACAGTCAAGGCAGAAAAGCTATGTTGATACCCGGAGAAGACTGCTAGAGTTTAAGGAGGGTGATCACGTATATCTGAACGTGTCACCAATCCGGGGTATGAGAAGATTCAAAGTCAAAGGGAAGTTGTCCCCTCGCTTCATTGGACCCTTCTTAATCCTAAAGCGAGTGGGAGAGGTTGCATATCAACTGGTACTACCCGATCATCTTGCGGATGTACATGATGTTTTCCATGTATCACAATTGAAGAAGTGTCTCACGGTACCTAAAGAGTAGCTACCACTAGAGGATCTTAGTGTTCAAGATGATCTGACTTATGCTGAGTATCCTATCAAGATTCTTGATACACTGACTCGTGTCACAAGGAGCAAAGTGATTAAAATGTGCAAAGTGCAATGGAGTCACCATGGAGAAGATAAAGCTACATGGGAAAGAGAAGAAGAACTACGCATAGATTTTCCCCACCTCTGTCCTAGTCCTTCCTAAATCTCGAGGACGAGATTCTTTGTAAGGGGGGTAGGATTTGTAATACCCAAAAATGTATTCAAAGAGAGTATAGTTGATGTCCTTATTTTGTGTGCCATATTTTCATCATAAAAAGAGCATACCTATAATTAAGAGCGATGAATTAAAACAAATGATAATAAAATGGAATATGCATGATGTTGAGGTTTTATTGTGTGTGCATTTTGTGATGATATAAAAATAAGGTAAAAATAAATATGTTGATACTCAAATTGGAATTTGAGTCCTAACGGAAACCCTAGAAATTGAGAAAAGAGAGGAAAATATTATGCAAATGAGGTAAAATAAAATATATAAATAAGAATATATTTCTTAACCTCAAAATTTAAATTTGGTACACTCTGATCATGGATGAATCCCATAACCAAATTTAAATTCAAATTTGAATTCTAAAAACAAAAAAAGGAAAAAACAAATCAGAAAAAGAAAAAGGAGAAAAGACTACCTGGGCGGCGGATCCCATTTTCGGCCCACTGTCTTTCCCCGCCCAGCCCAACTGACCGACCGGCGCCGACACCCGGGCCCCGCCCGTCAGTCTCTCGTCCGTGCGCCTTACTCTGGTGCAAACGCGTCGACAAGAGAGACCGACTAGTCAGATCGCTGGCGCATGTGGTCCGAGTGAGTCGCTGTGTGGTGGGACCTGGCGGTCAGTTCGATCCGCTTCCTCCCAATAGAATCGCCGTACATGGCGGGCGACGCGGTCATCGCACGATCCCTCACGCTGCTGGCCAGATCGTGCCCAGATTTTTGGATCCGACCCCAAGAAAGCCATCGCCAACTCCATTGCCGCCGTGGTAACAAGAACTCGGTCCGTCGCCAGTGAATATCTTCCCCACGGGTTTCCTGCCCTCGGTGTTGGTCTGGGGGAATCTTCTTCTCCTAGGGGAGCTGTTGGTGCCCTAAATTTGAGTTGAACTCCACCGACACTCAAGCAAATGCTCGCCGGACTTCCCACCCGCCGCTGAGCCACACTGCGCCGAGCATCGGCTTCGACTCGCGTTCTGAGCTGGTATTGTTCCTCCCTTGTTGTTCGGATTAGTATGCACTTCGTTTAGCACACTTTGGATTGGAGTCTGGGGCACCAGAGTTACCAACGCGCGCTGCTCCGGCGATGCTCCGCCGTCTGTTGTGCGCGCACCGTCGTTTTAGCGGGTTAGGGAGAAAAAGATGGGCCTCGTCCGTTGATCTCGGAGTGGACGACCTCAATTTGGAGATGGATAACGGTTCGATTCGAAACAATCCGAACCGCAGATCTGTGGATGGGCAGAGGAAAAAAGTTAGCGCGTATTTAAAATCTCCGTCGTTGATATCTGATCGTGCGGTGATCGTCGCGTACCGGTTCGGGATGAGCGCCGATGTAATCCGAGCCGTAGAAGTAAGATTGTGCGGCCCTGGTCGAAACATACCCCTTTAGCCAGGGATTTTTTGTTAAAGAGACCCCGCCAAACATTGAAAACAACCTGCGGTCCTCCCCTCGGGGTTTCTGTGTCTTAGTACACTTTACGCCAGGGCCCCTGCACTTCTGAGTATTTGACGCCCAATCCAGAGACTAATGAAAATAGGAAATTAATAACAGAAATTGATTTTTAAAGTATAAATAAATGTTAGAACTTGTTTAATTTGTAGAAAATTTATGCTTAGTCCAAATTAATCCATTCCAGTTTCTATAACTTTGTAATATTATTTTTTATCACCCAGTACCACTGTTTTGACATGAAAGACACATTAAAATTTATCTCTTACTTAATCTTGTATTAAATACCTAACACCTTGGGAAATTCATAACTTAAAATTTATAACTCCAAATGTAATGAGTCCTGTTCCTATGATCTTATTTTAATGTGTAGATTTTTATATGTATTTTGTTTACATGTTTGGTGTGATGTTAATTTTGCTATACTATGTATGTTTGTATTGATGCGAGTAGACGAGCAAGCTACTGTGGATCCTGAGGTTCAGCATATAGAAGTTACTGAGCAGGAGCTCATTGAAGGCAAGTTGTGACCTTGATCACTTCTTTTTACCCAGTCATGTTCTTATTAATCATAATGATATGCATAGGTTAATTTTGATGGGACCCTTTAGGTTACCATAGTTTGATTATCTTTGTACCTTGACTCCACAGAACTTTTTGGGTAGTACTTGCAATTGCTTTATGTGGTTTTGGGTATGAAGATACATTATTCATGATTACACTTTTATTATCAGTTTATTATTACTGTTAATGGGAACTTGGAGCGACCACCCGAGAAAACAGTGCTACCACAAGGGTAGTATGGGATGCCTTGGCTGATTAACTAGGAAAGCTAGTGGATGACTACCTTACCCGATAGGGGCAAGGGCAGTAGGGGAGTGGTCAGTGTAGGGAGGTCCTTGGGTTGATTTTGCTGTGATGGCGGTCGGGCGAGGGATCCCTTCACTGGAGCTTCCTATAAACTATAGCGGGTTTTCTGAAGCTAGTGGAACTTTGTAAAGGCCTCGTAGTGTTACCCTTCCTTGCCTCCTCGTTAGAGATGTATGGGATTGGCCGTCTCTTGGCAGATGGGTAACATGACTTGTGGGTAAAGATGTGCAACCTCTGCAGAGTGTAAAACTGGCATAATAGCCGTGCTCATGGTCATGAGCAGCTCGGACCCTCACATGATTAATCTATGGAATTAAAATTCAATTTGTCATTTGCATCGCATTGGGATTATTTTATTATTACTTTATTTATTATTACTATGGTTTGGTATTCACTTACACTTAATAACTGCTAATAAAATTTTGACCAACTTATAAAAGCAATGCTCAGCTTCAACCTTTATTTTGTTGATCAGCCTTACACTTCACATGAACTCCCACCTTTGGTGAGTTCATGCACATTATTCCCCACAACTTGTTGAGTTGTGATCGTTTGTGAGCTCACCCTTGCTGTCTCACACCCCCCACAGGAGAAGAACATGTGGTTCAAGAGGAGCCGCCCAGCGAGGAGTTCGACTTAATCTAGGTGGCGTCTCCCAGTTAGCTTTGTGGCGCCAAGGAAATAAGTTTTAGTTCGTTTTATATTTATCATTTATTTTGTAAGACTTCCACTATGTAATAAGTACATTCATGATATTTATGACATTTATCTCTATGCACACTGTTATTAGGTGTGTTGTTCTTCCTTGACGCACATATGAAATGCACCCGGCTTTATCCCTTAAATCCGGGTGTGACAGCGACCTGTTCGCGGAGTGCTCCAGCCTGGGCACCGGACAGACCGGTGTGCCTCTGGCTGCAGCAAGTCTGTTTCGCTCCAAACTCGTAGATTTGTCCCGCGGTCATTTTCTTTGTATGTGTATATGAACTTTATGCACCTGAGAAAAATATTAACTAGGCAAACTAGTTAGTCCACATGGTTTATGATGGACGTCATACACCAAAATCGATTATAGGAAATGTTGAGGTCATTTCCCTTTCAATCTCCCCCTTTTTGGTGATTTATGCCAACACAAACCAAATCAAATACAATGTGTAAAAATGTAGCTAGTTTGCATTTTGGCAGATGTGCATAAGTTACATTGAAATGAAAACATTTCTTAACATATATGGTTGTTTTGATATATTTAACATTTCAGACCACATTTGCACCACTTAGCTTGTTTTTGTAAATCTTTCGGAAAGGTCTTTTTAAATTCTTTTGCACTTAGCCAATGATATAATAAAATGATTTTAAAAGCATTTTCATGTTTTGAAAGATTCTTTCCCTGTTTCAAATGCTTTTCCTTTAGCTAAATAAAAGCTCCCCTAAATAAGTTCTCCCCTTAGCTGTCAAAAGGGTTGCAAATGCCTATTATTTTCTCCCCCTTTTTGAAAAAGTTTTAGAAAACAGGGTGGTGGTGCGGTCCTTTTGCTTTGGCTATTAATTTCGCCCCCTTTGGCATTAAGCGCCAAAAACGAAGAAAACTAGAGGCCTATTACAAGATATGAATGTAAGTTCATGAGTAGAGCAAAGGATATATGATACCAACAGAGTCGTAGTGGAAGCCTTGCCTTTGCCGAATACTCCATTTCTCTTTCAATCTAAGACTAAGGACAGAGATATACTTGGAAGCACATCAGTCTTAGCCTTGGCACAAGAAGAATAAGAAATATGTAGTTGTACCAAATGAAAAAGACATGATCAAAGGTATATAAATGAGCAATGTGTGAAAGATTTTAATCAAAGTTCCGAGAATCTAGGATATTGTGTTCATTCCTAAGCTTGCTAAAAGTCTTTTCATCCAGGGGCTTGGTGAAGATATCAGCTAATTAGTTGTGGGTGCTAACATAAGCAATTTCGATATCCCCCTTTTATTGGTGATCTCTCAGAAAGTGATACCGAATGTCTATGTGCTTAGTGCGGCTGTGTTCAATGGGATTATCCACCATGCGGATTGGACTCATTGTCACATAGGAGAGGGACTTTGCTCAACTTGTAGCCATAGTCCCTAAGGGTTTGCCTCATCCAGAGTAATTGTGCACAACAATGTCCTGCAGCAATATACTCGACTTTAGCGGTAGATAGAGCTACTAAATTTTGTTTCTTTGAAGCCCAAGACACCAGGGATCTTCCCAGATACTGACAAGTCCCTGATGTGCTCTTCCTATCAATTTTGCATCCGGCATAATCAGCATCAAAATACCCAATTAGATCAAAGGTAGATCCCTTGGGGTACCACAGCCCAAACGTAGGAGTGTAAACTAAATATCTCATGATTCTTTTCATGGCCCTAAGGTGAACTTCCTTAAGATTTGCCTGGAACCTTGCACACATGCATACGGAAAGCATAATATCTGGTTGTGAAGCACATAAATAGAGTAAAGAACCTATCATCGACCGGTATACCTTTTGATCTACAGTTTTACCTCCTGTGTTGAGGTCGAGATGCCCATTTGTTCCCAAAGGTGTCTTGATGGGTTTGGAAGATGAAGGTGCCCTCTTGGAGTTGCTTGATTTGGAATCCAAGGAAATACTTCAACTCCCCAATCATGGACATCTCAAATTTATGTATCACAATCCTACTAAACTCTTCAAAAGTTGACTCAGAGCTCCTAGAGGGGGGGTGAATAGGTGATCCTTTATAATTCAATACTAAATAGCACAAACTTGGTTATGAAATGTTAGTGAAATTAAAACCAAGTTGCTAAAGTGAACTTTAAAGAAAATCAATCACAATGAAGATGGACACAAGACACAGTGATTTTATCTCGTGGTTCAGCCAATGCCTACTCCACGTTGTGGTGACCTCCTTCGATCAAGGATTGCACTCAATCCCTCTCAAGTGATCCAATGATCAGCTTTGAGTACCACGGTTTTCTTCCTTAGTAGTCTTTTCCCGTTTGCGAGGAATCTCCACAAATTGGAGCCTCTCGCCCTTAGAATCTTTGGTCGCAAGAGAAGCACAAGAGTAAGGGAGGGAAAGCAACACACGCAAGACTCAATTCACAGCAAACACACGCACACAAGCCAAGACGTGAGCACAAAACACGGCGCAGGGAGTTTACAACTCAAACGGTGCTCAAATCTCTAACACAATGAATCAAATGCGTGGTTGTGGAGTATAGGCGTTTTAGAATGATTATTGAATGCCTGGTGTTCTGCTCCATGCACCTAGGGGTCCCTTTTATAGCCCCAAGGCAGCTAGGAGCCGTTGGAGATCAAATTGGAAGGCAATTCTTGCCTTCTGTCGGGTGGCGCACCGGACAGCCCGGTGCACCACCAGACATGAACAATAGCAGTCCGGTGCCCGATCTTCCTAATCAGGCGCAGCCGACCATTGGACCTTCAGTCCCGTTGGCGCACCGGACACTGTCCGGTGCACACCGGACAGTCCGGTGTGACCAGCCGACCGTTGGCTCGGCCATGTGTCGCCCGTTGATCGCGCTGCCGACCATTGGCCGCGGGCGCCATTGGCTCACCGGACAGTCTAGTGAATTTTAGCCGCGGCGCCTTCGCTTTTTCTCGAGAGCGACGAGTTCGTCGCCGGGCCAGCCTGGGCACCAGACACTGTTCGGTGCACCACCGGACAGTCCGGTGTGCCACAGGTTGGTGCTGGTTTTGGCTGAACTCAGCCAAAACTCCACCGATTCAATTCCAGTTTTCTTGGCGGTGTCCCTAGCACTTAGAGAGATATGTTAGTATCCAAAAACAATTTACTAGGGCTAGAACCATACCTTGATTCTTGATTTGCACTTTTGCACATATGAACTAAAACAATATGTGTTGGCATCTAATCACCAAAACATTTATAGAAATGACCCAAGGGAACATTTCCCTTTCAATCTCCCCCTTTTTGGTGATTTATGTCAACACATTAAAAAGCAACTAAAAAGTGCAAATTTGGATTTGGCATATTTGTATCACTTTTGCCACCACTTGGTTTATTTTTGTAAATCACATTCTTTTTCCTATCTCTAAGTCAAACACACTTGTTTGGGCAAATATAGAAATATTTCAAGAGTGAAATTGATCAAGTGTCAAAAACTCCCCCTTTTTCCCATAGTAAAAAAATTCTCCCTTATAAGAGACCAAATTTTGCAATAAGAGGATTTTGGACAAAAAAACAAATTCTAACTCTACTATTTTCAAAATTCACAAGTGGTTGGCTGATCCTTTTGCTTTGGCCTTAATTTCTCCCCCTTTGGCATGAAGCACCAAAACGGGAAAACTTGTAGCCCTTTAACCCCATTGCCTCACCAAAATGTCAAATAAGAGCAAAAAGGCAATGAGATTAACAACGAACTTAGGACAAGATACATTTTACCAGAATGCAGTGGACGCTCTTTCGTTGTCCAAGTTCACATTTTCCTTTCAATACCCCTTTGAGACTATTTCTAGAACACTTAAACAAACAGGTTAGTCTCAAAGGAGTCAAGTTGTAGCACATCCTCCCCCTAAACATGTGCATCATTTGCATAGGGACTTGTGAGGTCCGGGGATGACTTGTACAACTTGAGCACCATAAATAAGCAATTAAAAACAGTAAAGCTTAAAGTAACATGATCAAAGGCATAGAACACATGTATGCTGTAGATCAATCCAAGTTACGTGAATCTAAGACATTTAGCTCACTACGCAACCTGCAAAACCTTTTCTCATCTAAAGGCTTGGTGAAGATATCAGCTAGCTGGTTCTCGGTGCTAATATGGTAAATATCGATATCTCCCCTTTGCTGGTGGTCTCTCAGGAAGTGATGCTGGATGTCTATGTGCTTAGTGCGGCTGTGTTCAACAGGATTATCCAGCAAGTGGATTGCACTCTCATTATCACATAGGAGTGAAACTTTGCTCAGATTGTAGCCAAAGTCCCAGAGGGTTTGCCTCATCCAAAGCAGTTTTGCGCAACACTGTCCTGCAGCAACATACTTGGCCTTAGCGGTGGATAGGGCAACAGATGTTTGTTTCTTAGAGCTCCAGGACACCAGGGACCTTCCTAGAAATTGGCACGTCCCTGATGTGCTCTTCCTATCAACCTTGCACCCAGCATAGTCGGAATCTGAGTATCCGATTAATTCAAAGGTAGACCCCTTTGGATACCAGATCCCGAAGCAAGGTGTAGAAACTAAATATCTAATAATTCGCTTAATGGCCACTAGGTGACAGACCTTGGGGTCGGATTGAAATCTAGCACACATGCATACACTAAGCATAATGTCCGGTCTACTAGCACAAAGGTAAAGTAATGAACCTATCATTGACCGGTATGCCTTTTGATCAACAGACTTACCTCCTTTGTTGAGGTCTAGATGTCCGTCAGTTCCTATCGGTGTCTTCGCGGGCTTAGTTTGGGAGATCTTGAGTGTACTTCGTTTGGGAGATGAAGGTGCCTTCCTTGAGTTGCTTCACTTGAAATCCAAGGAAGTAGTTCAACTCGCCCATCATCGACATCTCAAACTTTTGCATCATTACCCTGCTAAACTCCTCACAAGTCTTTTGGTTAGTAGAACCAAATATTATGTCATCGACATATATTTGGCAAACAAAAAGATCACCATCACAAGTCTTTGTGAAAAGAGTGGGATCATCTTTCCCAACCTTGAAAGCATTAGCAATTAAAAAGTCTCTTAAGGCATTCATACCATGCTCTTGGGGCTTGGTTAAGTCCATAGAGCGCCTTAGAGAGCTTATACACGTGGTCGGGATACTTGTCATCCTCAAATCCAGGGGGTTGTTCCATGTATACCTCCTCCTTGATTGGTCCATTTAGGAAAGCGTTCTTCACATCCATTTGGAACAACTTAAAGGAATGGTGAGCAGCATAGGCTAATAAAATTCGAATAGATTCTAACCTAGCCACAGGAGCAAAAGTCTCCTCAAAGTCCAAACCTGTGACTTGGGCATAACCTTTGGCCACAAGTCGAGCCTTGTTTCTTGTCACCACTCCATGTTCATCTTGCTTGTTGCGGAACACCCACTTGGTTCCCACAACATTTTGCTTCAGACGTGGTACTAGGCTCTAGACTTCATTTCTTTTGAAGTTGTTGAGCTCTTCCTGCATGGCCAACACCCAGTCCGAATCCTGCAAGGCTTTTTCTACCCTGAAAGGCTCAATAGAAGAAACAAATGAGTAATGCTCACAAAAATTAGCTAAACGTGAGCGAGTTGTTACTCCCTTGCTGATGTCACCCAGAATCTGATCCACTGGGTGGTTTCTTTGGATCGTCGCATCGGACTTGAGTTGGAGGGGCTCGTGATGCTTCTTCCTCCATAACATGTTCTTCATGTGCTCCCCTTGATCCTGCCCCTCTTCTTGAGGTACCTGTTCTTCATCCTAAGTTGGGGGATGCACCATCGTAGAGGAGGAGTGTTGATCTTGTTCTTGTAGTTCTTGTGGTCGCACATCACCTATCGCCATAGTTCGCATTGCGGCCGTCGGAACCTCATCTTCATCTACATCATCAAGATCAACTTGCTCTCTTGGAGAGCCATTAGTCTCATCAAATACAACGACACTAGAGACTTCAACTAATCCTGATGATTTGTTGAAGACCCTATACACCTTTGTATTTGAGTCATATCCTAGTAAAAACCCTTCTACAGCTTTGGGAGCAAACTTGGAATGCCTACCTTTCTTTACCAGAATGTAGCATTTGCTCCCAAATACACGAAAATAAGAAACATTGGGTTTGTTACTAGTTAGGAGTTCATAGGAGGTCTTCTTGAGGAGGCGGTGCAGATAGAGCCAGTTTATGGCATGGCAAGCTGTGTTCACAACTTCCGACCAAAATTGCTCACGCGTCTTGTATTCCCCGAGCATCATCCTTGCCATATCAATTAGCGACATGGTCTTCCTCTCTACTACACCATTTTGTTGTGGTGTATAGGGAGCGAAGAATTCATGCTTGATGCCTTCCTCCTCAAGATATTCTTCGACCTGAAGATTCTTGAACTCAGACCCATTGTCGCTTCTTATCTTCTTCACATTTAGCTCAAACTTATTTTGAGCTCTCTCCTTAAGAAGCGCTTTAAGGTTCCTTGGGTTTTGGATTTATCCTGCAAAAAGAATACCCAAGTGAAGCGGGAAAAGTCATCAACTATAACAAGACCATACTTACTTCCCCCGATGCTGAGATAGGCAATGGGTATGAAGAGATCCATGTGTAGAAGTTCCAGTGGTCTTAATGTTGTCATCACATTCTTGCTATGATGAGTGTTTTCCACTTTCTTTCCTGCCTGGCATGCTGCACAAGGTCTGTCTTTCTCAAAACAGACATCGGTTAGTCCTAACACATGTTCTCCCTTTAGAAGTTTATGAAGGTTCTTCATTCCAACATGTGCTAGACGACGATGCCAGAGCCAACCCATATTGGTCTTAGCAACTAAACATGCATCTAGATCGGCATTCTCTTTCGAAAAATCAACTAAATAGAGCTTGTCGTCTAATACACCCTTAAAGGCTAATGAACCATCACTCCTTCTAAAGACAGATACATCAATATTTGTAAATAAACAATTATAGCCCATGTTACACAATTGACTCACAAACAATAAATTATACTCCAGCGATTCAACTAAAAACACATTAGAGATTGAATGCTCGGATGTGATGGCTATCTTGCCTAAACCTTTGACCTTGCCTTGGTTCCCATCTCCAAAGATAATAGAATCCTAGGAATCCCTATTCTTGACGTAGGAGGTGAACATTTTCTTCACCCCCGTCATGTGGTTTGTGCATCCATTGTCGATAATCCGGCTTGAGCCCCTGGATGCATAAACCTGCAAGGTAGTTTAAGCTTGGGTTTTAGGTACCCAACTCTTGTTGGGTCCTACAAGGTTAGTTACAATAACTTTTGGAACCCAAATGCAAGTCTTGTCTCCCTTGCATTTAGATCCCAATTTTCTAGCAATTACTTTAGCATTTTTGCATGAAAGTACAAAAGAAGTATTACACGTTTGATACATAGTAGTTGGACCAGGTTAAACTTTCCTAGGTGCACGCGAAACATTATGATTGCGCCTAGGCCTACTCTTATCATGAACATATGTGGAGCTCGATGCAACCATAACATGTGAATCATGATAAGTAGGTAAAGCAGCATGATTATAACATTTATCATGATAAGTAGCTTTCTTGACATGAGCATAAAGATAAGCATGGTTCTTTTGATCATGTGAAGAATACAAGCTACTAGCCATAGGGGCCTTCCCTTTCTCCTTGTTGAGACCAGAAGTCCTTTGGCTTGTTAAGTTCTTGGTTTCCTTTCGAAAACTAAGTCCATCCTTAATTGAGGGGTGTCTACCAACAATGTAGGCATCCCTAGCAAATTTTAACTTCTCATAGTTATCCTTGCAAGTCTTAAGTTGAGCATTAAGACTTGCAACCTCATTGTTTAACTTAATAATGGTAGAAGCATGTTCATTACAAACATCAATGTTAAAATCTTTACAACTATGCAGATTACTACATGCTCTACACATGAACTAGTCTCATTTGCTTTCTCTAACTTAGCATTCAAATCATCATTTAAATTCTTTAAGCTAGAAATAGATTCATGGCAGGTAGATAATTTGGAAGATAGCAGTTCATTCCTCTTAATTTCTATAGCAAGAGATTTTTGAACACTAATAAATTTATCATGTTCCTCATACAAAATATCTTCTTGCTTTTCTAGTAGTCTATCCTTTTCATTAAGTGCATCAATTAACTCATTAATTTTGTCTACCTTAGTTCTATCTAATCCTTTAAATAAATTAGTATAATCTACTTCATCATCAGACGATTCTTCATCACTAGAAGAGGTATACTTGGGAGTGTCTCGAATACATACCTTCTTCTCCTTATCCATAAGGCATGTATGGCGTTCGTTGGGGAAGAGTGAAGATTTGTCGAAGGCCGAGGCAGCTAGTCCTTCATCTTCGGAGTCGGATGAGGAACAGTCGGAGTCCCATTCCTTCCTGATGTGCGCCTCGCCCTTGGCCTTCCTGTAGTTTTTCTTCTTTTCCCTCTTCCCATACTTTTCTTGTGTCTGGTCATTATCATTATCGGGGCATTGAGCTATAAAATGACTAGTCTTACCGCATTTGAAGCAGGAGCGTTTTCCCCTTGACTTGTTCTTGTTGGGGTACTCCTTGCGTCCTTTTAGTGTGGTCTTGAAGCGCTTGATGATGAGTGCCATCTCATCCTCATTGAGTCTGGCAGCCTCCACTTGTGCTACCTTGCTAGGCAGCACCTCCCTGCTATGGTTGCTTTGAGAGCAACGGGCTGCGGCTCGTAGATGGGAAGTGGACCGTTCAAGGCATCTTCCACATATCGTGCTTCTTTCACCATCATACGCCTGCTTACAAATTTTCTGAGGATTTCCTCGGGCATCATCTTGGTGTACCTAGGGTTCTCACGAATAAGATTTACAAGATGGGGGGTCAATAACTATAAATGACCTGAGCATGAGTCGGACGACATCATGATCCATCCAACTTGTGCTCCCATAGCTTCGGATTTTGTTGACAAGGGTCTTGAGCCTATTGTACGTCTGTGTTGGCCCTTCTCCCCTTATCATCGCGAATCTCCCTAGCTCGCCTTCTGCCAGTTCCATCTTTGTAGTCATGGTGGCATCATTTCCCTCATGTGATATCTTGAGGGTATCCCAGATTTGCTTAGCATTGTCTAAGCCGCTCACTTTGTTGTATTCATCCCTGCATAGAGATGCTAGCAAGACAGTGGTGGTTTGGGCATTTTTATGAATTTGCTCATTGATGAACACAGGGTTGTCAGTACTATCAAAATGCATTCCACTTTCTACAATTTCCCAAATGCTAGGATGGAGGGAGAATAAATGACTATGCATTTTATGACTCCAAAAAGAATAATCCTCTCCATCAAAGTGTGGGGGTTTTCCAAGTGGAATTGATAGTAAATGAGCATTTGAATTGTAAGGGATGCGAGAATAATCAAAAGAGTAATTCTGATTAACCATTTTCTTTTTCGATGAAGAGTCTTCATCGTCGTCATCCCTTGGTGAAGAAGAGGAGGCATCGCTGTCGTAGTAGATAATCTTCTTGATGCACCTCTTCTTCTCGTCCCTCTTTTTGTGACTCGAGCCTGAGTCAGTGGGCTTGTCCTCTCTTGGCTCGTTGAGGAGGGACTCCTTTTCCTTGTCGTTGATCACCATCCCCTTGCCCTTAGGATCCATCTCTTCGGGCGGTTAGTCCCTTTAATGAAGAGTACGACTCTGATACCAATTGAGAGCTCCTAGAGGGGGGGTGAATAAGTGATCATGTATAATTCAATACTAAATAACACAAACTTGGTTATGAAATGTTAGTGCAATTAAAACCAAGTTGCTAAAGTGAACTTTAGAAGAAAATCAATCACAATGAAGATGGACTCAAGACACAGTGATTTTATCTCGTGGTACGGCCAATGCCTACTCCACGTTCTGGTGACCTCCTTCGGTCAAGGATTGCACTCAATCCCTCTCAAGTGATCCAATGATCAACTTTGAGTACCACGGTTTCTTCCTTAGTAGTCTTTTCCCATTTGCGAGGAATCTCCACAAATTGGAGCCTCTCGCCCTTACAATCTTTGGTCACAAGAGAAGCACAAGAGTAAGGGAGGGAAAGCAACACACGCAAGACTCAATTCGCAGCAAACACACGCACACAAGCCAAGACGTGAGCACAAAACACGGCGCAGGGAGTTTACAACTTAAACGGTGCTCAAATCTCTAACACAATAAGTTGAATGCGTGGTTGCGGAGTCTAGGCATTTTAGAATGATTAGTGAATGCCTGGTGTTCTGCTCCATGCGCCTAGGGGTCCCTTTTATAGCCCCAAGGCAGCTAGGAGCCGTTGGAGATCAAATTGGAAGGAAATTCTTGCCTTCTGTCGGGTGGCGCACCGGACAGTCTGGTGCACCACCGGACATGAACAATAGCAGTCCGGTGCCCGATCTCCTTCCTAATCAGGCGCAGCTGACCGTTGGACCTTTGGCCCATTGGCGCATCGGACACTATCTGGTGCACACCGGATAGTCAGGTGTGACCAGCCGACCGTTGGCTCGGCCACGTGTCGCCCGTTGATCGCACTGCCGACCGCTAGCCGCGAGCGTCGTTGGCTCACTGGACAGTCCGATGAATTTTAGCCGCGGCGCCTTCGCTTTTTTGCGAGAGCAACGAGTTCGTCGCCGGGCCAGCCTGGGCACTGGACACTGTCCGGTGCACCACCGGACAGTCCGGTGTCTCACAGGTTGGTGCGGGTTTTGGCTGAACTTAGTCAAAACTCCTCCAATTCAATTCCAGTTTTCTTGGCAGCGTCCCTAGCACTTAGAGATATATGTTAGTATCCAAAAACAATTTACTAGGGCTAGAACCATACCTTGCTTCTTGATTTGCACTTTTGCACATATCAACTAAAACAATGTGTTGGCATCTAATCACCAAAACATTTATAGAAATGCCCAAGGGCACATTTCCCTTTCAATGACTTGTTAATAGACCCAAAAATAATATCATCAACATAAATTTGACATATAAACAAGTCTTTATCAATTATTTTAATGAAGAGAGTAGGGTCAGCTTTTCCAACATTGAAGCCATTAGTGAAAAGAAAGTCTCTTAGGCGTTCATACCATGCTCTTGGGGCTTGTTTGAGCCCATAAAGCACCTTTGAGAGCTTATAAACATGTGAAGGATACTCACTATCTTCAAAGCCGGGAGGTTGCTCAACATATACCTCTTCCTTGATAGGGCCATTGAGGAAGGCACTTTTCACGTCCATTTGATACAACTTAAAGCCATGGTAAGTAGCATAAGCAAGTAATATTGGAATTGACTCAAAGCCTAGCAATGGGTGCATAGGTTTCATCAAAATCCAAACCTTCGACTTGTAAATATCCTTTGATAACAAGTCGGGCTTTGTTCCTAGTCACCATACCATGCTCATCATGTTTGTTGAAGAATACCCACTTGGTACCTACAACATTTTGGTTAGGACGTGGAACTAAATGCCATACCTCATTCCTTGTGAAGTTGTTGAGCTCCTCTTGCATTGCCACCACCCAGTCGGGATCTCTAAGTGCATCCTCTATCGTGTATGGCTCAATAGAAGACATAAAAGAGTAATGTTCATAAAAATGAGCAACTCGAGATCGAGTGGTTACCCCGTTCTGGATGTCACCAAGAATGGAGTTAACAGGGTGATCTCCTTGAATTGCTTGGTGGACTCTTGGGTGCGGTGGTCTTTGATATTGGATCTCTTGTTCATCTTCATTTTCTTGACCATCTTCATCTCCCCCTTGATCAATGTCCTCCTCTTGAGGTGGCTCATCGTCTTGGTCTTGATCTTCATCCTCTTGAGCCATTTCCTAATCTTGAGTTGGTGGAGATGCTTGTATGGAAGATGATGGTTGATCTTGTGCTTGTGAAGACTCTTCGGGTTTTTTTGGACACACATCCCCAATGGACATGTTCCTTAGCGCGACACATGGAACCACTTCATCATCTAGTTCATCAAGGTCAACTTGCTCCACTTGGGAGCCATTAGTCTCGTCAAACACAATGTCACAAGAAACTTCAACTAATCCAGTGGACTTGTTGAAGACTCTATATTCCCTTGTGTTTGAGTCATAACCAAGTAAAAAGCCTTCTACTGCTTTAGGAGTAAATTTAGAGTTTCTACCTCTCTTAATAAGAATAAAGCATTTGCTCCCAAAAACTCTAAAATAAGAAATATTGGGCTTTTTACCGGTGAGGAGTTCATACGATGTTTTCTTGTGGATTTGGTGGAGGTAGAGACAGTTGATGGAGTAGCAGGCGGTGTTAATCACCTCCTTCCAAAACTGATCCAGTGTCTTATACTCATCAAGCATGGTCCTTGCCATATCCAAGAGAGTTCTATTCTTTCTCTTCACAACACCGTTTTGTTGAGGTGTGTAGGGAGAAGATAACTCATGCTTGATGCCCTCCTCCTCAAGAAATCCTTCAATTGAGAATTCTTGAGCTACGTACCATTGTCGCTTCTAATCTTTTTGATTCTAAATCCAAACTCATTTTGAGCCCGTCTTAAGAATTTGTTTAAGTTCTCTTGGGTTTGTGATTTTTCTCGCAAAAAGAACACCCAAGTGAAGCGAGAATAATCATCCACAATGACAAGACAATACTTACTCATGTCAATGCTTATGTAAGCAATCGGGCTGAATAGATCCATGTGGAGTAGCTCAAGCAACCTCTCGGTCGTCATGATGTTCTTATGTGGATGATGTACTCCAACCTGCTTCCCTGCTTGACATGCGCTACAATTCCTGTCTTTGTCAAAATGAACATTCGTTAGTCCTAAAATGTGTTCCCCCTTTAGAAGTTTGTGAAGATTCTTCATCCCAACATGATCAAGTCGGCGATGCCAGAGCCAGCCCATGTTAGTCTTAGCAATTAAGCAAGTGTCTAGTTTAGCATTGTTATCATTGAAATCAACTAAATATAGCTGACCATATAACACTCCCTTAAAAGCTATTGAATCATCACTTCTTCTAAAGATGGTAACACCAACATTAGTAAATAGACAATTTTAGCCCATTTTGCATAATTGAGAAATAGAAAGAAAGTTGTAATCTAAAGAATCTACAAGAAAAAACATTAGAAATGGAATGGTTAGGAGATATATCAATTTTTCTCAAACCTTTGACCAAACCTTGATTTCCATCCCCGAATGTGATTGCTCTTTCGAGATCATCATTTTTCTCATATGAGAAGAACATCCTTTTCTCCCATGTCATGTGGTTTGTGCACCCGTTGTCGATTATCTAACTTGTTCCACTGGATGCGTACACCTACAACACAAATTTAGGCCTAGTGCTTAGGTAACCAAACGGTCTTTGGTCCTTTTACATTAGAAACAAGCACCTTGGGTACCAAAACACAAGTCTTTGGCCTCTTGTGTTTGCCCCCAATATATTTGGCAACTACCTTGCCTGATTTGTTAGTAAGCACAAAATATGCATAAAAAGTCTTAAATGAAATGCTATGTTCATTTGATGCATTAACAGTCTTTTTCTTAGGCATTTTGATATGAGTTGTATGCCTAGACCTAGAAGCCTCATTACTGTAAATAAAAACATGATTAGTAACAGAATGAGATTTCATAGCATGAGTTTTCCTAATCTTATGCTCAGGATAGTTCTCAAGGTATAAAATGTAACCTTCCCTATCCTGAACCATGGGAGCCTTGCCCTTTACAAAATTAGAAAGCTTGTTTCTAGGGGCATTAAGTTTGATGTTGCTTTGGCTCCCTTGTTGGAAACCAATGCCATCCTTAATGCCAGGGCATCTCCCATTATAAAAGCATACTACGAGCAAATTTAAATTTTTCATTCTCTAGCTCATGCTTGGCAATTTTAGCATTCAATTTAGCTTTGTGATCATTTTTTTAATTATAACAAGGTGATCATTCATAGCATCAATATTAACATCTCTACATCTAGTGCAGATAGTAACATGCTCAATAGTAGATGCAGGAACTTTGCAAGCATTCAATTCTTCAATCTTAGAAATTAAACTAGCATTTTCAGTTCTAAGACAAGAAATTGAATCATTGCATATATCTAGCTCTTTAACCAAGTTTTGGCATTTTTCTACTTCAAGAGCATAAGCATCTTTTATCTTAACAAACCTTTTATTTTCCTTAACGAGCAAGTCCTCTTGGCATTCCAAGATATCATCATTCTTGTTAATGGTTTCTATCAATTCATTAATTTTCTTCTTTTGCTCTTTGGTAAGGTTTGCAAAAAAGAGAAGTCAAATCATCATCATTATCAATAGAAGTAGTGTATTTTGGGGTATCTCTAGAGTGTACCTTCTTTTCGCTATCCTTAGCCATGAGGCATTTGTGGCCGATGTTGGGGAAGAGAAGGCCTTTGTTGACGACGATGTTGGCGGCGTCCTCATCAGAGGAGGAGTCGGTGGAGCTCTCGTCGGAGTCCCATTCGCATCCCATGTGCGCCTCACCATCGTTCTTCTTCTTTTAGTACCTTTTCTTCCCCATCTTCTTCCCTTTCTTATCGTCGTCCCTGTTAATATCACTTGTATATGGACATTTAGCAATAAAATGACCGGACTTACCACACCTGTAGCAAACCCTCTTGGAGTGGGGTTTGTAATCCTTCCCCTTCCTTTGTTTGAGGATTTGCCGGAATCTCTTGATGATAAGAGCCATTTCCTCGTTGTCGAGCTTGGAGGCGTCAATTGGGAGCCTACTTGTTGGTGTAGACTCTTCCTTATTTTCTTTCGTTGCCTTGAATGCAACGGGTTGCACCTCGAGTGCTGAGGTGGTGCCCTACTCCAAGTTGACAATATGTTTAGTCTTTGATCATGAGTTCAAAGCTCACAAACTTGCTGATCACCTCCTTGGGAGACATCTGTTTATATCTAAGATCTCCATGAATTAATTGTACTTGAGTGGGATTACGAAAGACAAGAGATCTTAAAATAACCTTGACCATTTCATGGTCATCCCACTTGGTGCTCCCAAGGTTGTGAACTTGGTTCACCATTGCCTTGAGCCGGTTGTACATTGCTTGTGGCTCTTCTCCCTTATTAAGGACAAACCGATCGAGTTCTCCCTCGATCATTTCACGTTTGGTGATCTTTGTCACTTCATCTCCTTCGTGCGTCGTCTTGAGGACGTCCCAAATTTCTTTGGCACTCCTCAACCCTTGCACCTTGTTGTACTCCTCTCGACACAAGGAAGCGAGGAGTATAGAGGTGGCTTGGGAATTGAAGTGCCTTATTAGGTCGGCCTCATTGGAATCGTAATCCTTGTCGCCCATCTATGGTACCTACGCTCCAAACTCAACCATATCCGAAATACTTTCGTGGAGTGAGGTTAGATTGTGCCTCATTTTATCACTCCACATGCAATAATCTTCACCATCAAAATATGGTAGTTTGCCTAGGGGAACGTAAAGTAGAGGAGCACATTTAGAAATGTGAGGATAGCGAAGAGGCATCTTACTATACTTCTAACGCTCTTGGTGCTTCGAAGATGTGGACTCGGTGCCGGTCGTTGAAGGTGAAGAAGAGTCGGTCTCATAGTAGACCACTTTCTGTATCTTTTTTTTCTTCTTGTCACCCTTCCTATGTGACTTGATGGAGCCGGCAGATTCCTCCTTGTGCTCCTTTTGCTTGTCGCCGGCCTCCTTCGATGGAGTCCTTTGTTTGTTCTTCTTTCCCGAAGATTCAAGCTTTTCCCCAATCACCATCTCCCTTTTGGCGTGTTCTCCCGACATCACTTCGAGTTGTTAGACTCTAATGAAGTACCGGGCTCCGATACCAATTGAAAGTTGCCTAGAGGGGGGGGGGTGAATAGGCGAAACCTGAAAATTATAAACTTTGAACACGCACTTTACCCGGGGTTAGGTTTAGAAATAAATAATTGTTAATTCGGAGTGCGAAAGATAGTCGTTCTTACTATGAGTTGCTCAATCAATGTGGATAACTTTGGGAGCAAGCTCAAAACAATGTGAGCAAGAGAACTTTAGAGAGAGGTGAGGGGAGAAAAAATCGAATGGTGAAGATCAACATAAGTGGACACTGTGATTTGTTTCTCGAGGTTTGGTTCCAATGAACCTACTCCCCGTTGAGGAGGCCACAAAGGTCGGGTCCATTTCAACTCTTTCCCTTTCTCAATCGGTCACCTAGACCGGTCGAGCGCTTCTTCTTAATCACACGGGTCACTAAGACCCCGCAAGGATCACCACACAATTAGTTGTCTCTTGCTTGCTTTACAAAACACTTGGAAAGATTAGAAGGTGAAAAAGAAAGCAACCAAGCAACAAGAGCTACAAAAGAAACACAAATCACCCTATCTGAAGTCACTAAACACTTTTGATCACTTGACTTGATTTTGGAACTTGCAGAGGATTTGAGGCTTTGAATGTGTCTTTGGAGTGTATTCTTTGCTCTTGTATTGAATGAAGAGAGTGGGATGCTTGGATGGCTTGAATGGTGGTGGTTGGGGGGTTTACATCCCCAACTACTATTCTAGACGTTGGCTGCCTGCTTTGTCGATGGGCTCACCGGACAGTCCGATGGTGCATCGGACACTCCATTGTTTAATGTCCGATGAGTGCCACGTCAGCCGACCGTTGGGGTTTAGAGCTGTTGACAGTTGAAGTCTTCTGTCCTTGTGGTGCACCGGACTGAAAGTGCATTCATCCCTTTTTTGAGTTTTGGTGATTTGGATAGCAACACATTTAATGGTCTAACAAGTTTGCTAAGTGTTGAACAGGAAATTCAGTATGATGAACATACTTGAATAGTGTATAATGATCAGTGAACAAAGATTCAACACAAGGTTAAATAACCAGTGAGACAATGCAAATGGATATAATATGATCTCTATATTGGTTTGAATATATGGACAAGACATGAGAAATCACTACATACATATGATCAGAATAGAGGATGAAGTGATTAAGAGGATTGGTCAAGCCAAAGTGAATAAGATATGAGGAATCGTGAATTGACTTGACCATATAACTACCGATCCATATACGCTTCTATGAGAATCAAACTAGATCTTGATTGATCTTAACAAGTATATCTAGAAGATATTCAAGCAAGGTTCACAATATTGAAGAAATGATTCTCTCAATGGATGCTCAATATGATGTGACTCAAGAATGGTTGATAGGGTGAAGATAGCAAGGAAAGGGCTTTGAGGAACTAAGCGAAGGTGAAGGCCAAGCGTCGGCTTGTGGACCGAGGTACCATGGCTAAGGTGAAGAAGAGAGTACTTGCACTAAGTCGATGAACTAATCAGCTATGAAGAGTTATAACATGTTGATTCATCAGTAAGGTGACTTGAAGCCAAGATTTAAACTCATATATGGTGATATGGTACAAGTCACAAGGTTTGATTTGTGTTTGCTTGAAAATGTGAGATAAAGATGTTTGTGATCCTTATCAAGCAACGCCATGGAGAAATCACACATGAGACACCAATTACTCAAGGAGTTTACTTAATTATATTTTATTTAACTTGAGTATAGGAATCGTCGTACTATCAAGGGGGATCCAAAAAGAAGGTTGGTGTTTGCCAAAGCTCAAGCCTCTATATTCAAAAGCTATTTCGAAAAACCAAAATCCCTTGGACACTCTGGGACTGACTATTGTTAGAATTGAGAAACTGAGAGTGTTCCGATTGAAAAGCAGTTGAGCTTCTTCAACTGAGTTGAACTTCAGCTAAGTTGAGCTTCTTCAACTGTAGTTGAGTTTTTTCAGTTGAGTTGAACTTTGGCTGAGTTGAACTTCTTCAACTGCAGTTGAGCTTTTTCAACTATAGTTGAGCTTTCTCAACTCCAGTTGAACTTCAAATTCAACTGTGAACCTCTTTGACCATACACCAGTTGAACATGCCTCCGGGCAGTTGAATTGGGGTTTTCTCTCCTGAACTCTCTCGTCAAGACCAGTTGAACTGGTACTTAGGGGCGGTTCAACTAGTCCCTGACCCCTCTGGCCTCTGATCAATAGTCTGCCAGTCAGACTGGCAAACAGGTCGACAGAATCGTCAGGGGCGGTTCAACCGGTTTTGTCAACTTGGTCAGACTGCGCGTCAGTCTGCCAGTCAGTCTGACAGTCAGACTGGCAGACAGTCTGCCAGACCTGCCAGGGGCGGTTCAACCATCCCCTAGGGCGGTTCAACTGGTTTGGGTCGGGTTTTCTGGTCAAACGACTAGTTTTTGAGCCCCACCTATATATACTCACACCTACCCCTCTCCCTACACAGGGGAGAAGAACTCAAACTTCATTCCTAACCTGAGAAACACCTCCCACTCTCTCTCTCTCACACCTCTTGCCTCTCCCATTTCAAATCTTCAGAGAGAAATCTTTGAGTGAGATTGAAGAGCTGCGGTTTTTGTGCTTCATCTCCAAATCCTTCTTGCACTTCTTGATTCGAGCTTTCGTACTACATCGAGTTCTTTGTGGATTCATTACTCTTGGAGCTTCTAGCTCCTAGACGACTAGGTGTCGCATGTGAGTCTCCAAATCTTGTGGAAGACCACAACAAAGTTTGTATTACCCGCTCATTTGAGCAAAGATTAGTGTGTGGGCTTGACCTTTGTGGTCGGCAAAGGGAGGATTAGGGTTGAAAGAGACCCGTCTCTTTGTGGGCACCTCATTGAGGAAGTAGGGCACCTTTTATGGTGTGATCGAACCTTGGGATAAATCTTGTGTCTCCTGTGTTCTTGTTCATTGTGTTTGTTCATGTTCTTCGTTCTCTCACCATTCTGTGGAAGATTTGTTTATATCTTTTTGGTGTGTGGATTTTGAGAAGTGTCGTTCTCAGATCTACTACTTTGAACCCTGTGGATTATCTAGAACATCTCATTTCCAAAGTTAACTGGGTGAATTTCGAGATCAATTCAGTTTTATATCTCATTCTTTAGTTGAGCTCATTCAAACTGGATGAACCGGTTTTGACACTGGCTGAGCTGGTTTTACCTAGTTTTTTTCTAGTTGTTGTTGAAAATATTTCCGCTTGCCTATTCACCGCACCTCTAGGCAACTTTCACGGATAGACCGGTGGCACACCGGACAGTCCGGTGCGACCTGACGACGCAGACTGTCTTCTGACTTCTGACGCTTCAGACTACGGGCGTAATCCCGCAGTCGACTATTGGCGGAGTCGACTGTTGCATCGAGGGCTCACCGGACAGTCCAGTGCCACACCCGATAGTCCAGTGATTTCTCTCAAGCCAAAGCAAAAGGACCGCACCACCACTCTATTTTCTAAAAATCACCGGACTGTCCGGTGAGCCCTCGGCGCAACGGTCGACTCCGCCAACAGTCGACTGCGGGATTACGCCCGCAGTCGGAAGCGTAAGAAGTCAGAAGACAGTCTGCGACGTCAGGTCGCACGGGACTGTCTAATGTTCCACCAGACTGTCTCGTGCACCACAAGGACAGAGGACTTCAACGGTCAACATCTCCAAACCCCAACGGGTAGCTGACGTGGCACTCACTGATAATGAACAGTGGAGTGTCCGGTGCACCACCAGACTATCCGATGTGCCCATCGACAGAAGAGTCAGCCAATGGCTAGAATAGTGGTTGGGGCTATAATACCCCCCACCACCCCCATTCAAACCATCCAAGCATCCCACTCCATTCAATAGAAAAGCAGAGAATACACTCCAAAGACACATTCAAAGCCTCAAATCCTCTCCAAGTTCCAAAATCAAGTCAAGTGATCAAAAGTGTTTAGTGAGTTGAGAGAGGGTGATTTGTGTTTCTTTTGTAGCTCTTGTTGCTTGGTTGCTTTCTTGTTCACCTTCTAATCTTTCCAAGTGTTTTGTAAAGCAAGCAAGATACACCTGTGTGATTAAGAAGAAGCACTCGATCGGTCTAGGTGATCTATTGAGAGAGGGAAAGGGTTGAAATAGACCCGGCCTTTGTGGCATCCTGAACGGGGAGTAGGTTCATTGGAACCGAACCTCGGGAAAAAAATCACTGTGTCCACTTGTGTTGAACTTCACCATTCGATTTGTTTCTCCCCTCTCCTCTCTCTAAAGTTCTCTTGCTCACATTGTTTTGAGTTTGCTCCCAAAGTTATCCGCATTGATTGAGCAACTCATAGCAAGAAGAACTATCTTTTGTACTCCGATTTAATAATTAGTTATTTCTAAACCTAACATCGGGTAAAGTGCGTGTTCAAAGTTTATAATTTTCAGGTTTTGCCTATTCACCCCCTCTAGGAGACTTTCAGCGAGGTCGCTTTGGTGGCCGGTCACTTGGGCCGGCCTTCTTTTTCACATATTTAGACAATAATTGATCAAAGGTCGGACCAGATTTGACTAGTCGACCAGCTACCTTGAATGTGTTAGTTTTCCACATAGCTATTTCTAGTCATCGTGGTTTGAAGGTGCGTGGTCGTTGTGGCTCCTGGTCGTTGCCCGACCATCCGCTTGAATGACCTGGACTGTCTAATGATGTACCGGACCATTTGCATTTATGCGTCGGACCATCCGCGATGTGTAGAACAGGTGCCCACGCCCGGTTACCTGCCTGTGCCTACCCCTAGCATTGGAGGTAGTGATGGTAACCTTCAGAGTCTCCCTTCCATTAGGAGTCCTTTGTGTCACCACTTTCCTACAAGAGTTTTTAGTAATTTCATCGGCCTCTCGTGCATCGCCAATGAGGACATCCTTGTCTTTGCCCTTATTGGCCGCGCTGGGCCAAATCAAGACTTTTTTTGCCATCAAAATTGATTATATTTATTGGGAACGGCTCTGTGTCCACCTGCATTTCCTGAAATTTCAATCATCCCTCGTTAATGGCCGATTGGATTTGTCGTCGATACACATTACAATCATTAGTGGCATGAGAAAATGAAATGTGCCACTAGCAATATGCATGACGCTTGAGTTCGTCGGCGGATGGAACGATACGGTTTATTTTAATGTTGCCATTTTTTAGTAACTCATCGAATATTTTATCATATTTTCCACCATTAAATGTAAACTAAAACTTCTCCTGCCATTTCTTTTGAACCGGCTGCAAGGAGGAACAAGTCGAAGACTTGGCCTACTTGGGCCACATTTCGGTAGCATATACCTCTTTTGATTCGTCGTCTGAGCTACTCTGGTCGCATTCTACTACATGGATATTGTGACAAATCATTTTGGTAGTTTCTTTGCTTCGGCTTTCACAAGCTAAAGCTCTCTGGTGTAACTGTGCTATCGTAAAAAACTGGATGCCTTCTAATCTTTCTTTTAAATAATATCACAATCCATTAAAAGCTAATCCTGCTAGCTGTTTCTCTACCAACTGAATTTGGAAACATCGATTTCTTGTATCCCGAAACCTCCAGATGTAATCATTAACCGATTCATCTTTCCCTTGTCACAGAGCCACTAAGTCTACCAAATCTAACTCATAGTCGCCGGAAAAGAAATAATCATGCAATTATTGTTCTAAATCCCCCACGAAAAATAGAATTAGGAGGTAGTTTGGCATACCATGCGAATGTGGTTCCAGTTAAATATAATGAAAATAAACAGACATGGAACACCTCCGTGTCGGCCAATTCTCCTAATTGTGCTAAGAACTGGCCTATGTGCTCACGCGTGCTCTTTCCTTGGTCACCCGAAAACTTCGCGAATTCGGGTACCCTAGTTCCCTGTGGGTATGGGTGATAGTCAAATTGGCTATCATAAGTCCTCTGATATGACTGTCCCCCAGGGATCATGCTAACTCTGAGTTTATCTTGGAACGCCCCAGCTATCTATTCGCTTACTATATCAATAGCAGTTGTTGGGAGTCCACCGGCTCTCTTGTCCAACATGGTTGTGGTTGTTTGGATATTAGTATGTGGTCTTCCTCCCCATTGGCTTGGGTTTTGTGGCGCATTAATACTTGCCCTATGCGGCTCATAGGACTAGCCACTCCTTTTCGGCCTTCTAGGGGCCGGAAAGTACTCACACCCACGGGTTTAGGATGTTATATTACAGTGTTGGTGTGTTGTGTGATGTGATGTGAAGTTTAGCTGTCACAAATGCGGATTTGGATAACAATTCGATTCATAAGGTTCTATGTACTCTGCGCTGGACTGTCCGGTCATACGGCCGGACCATCCAGCGCTATACGCGGATGGTCCGAATGGGTCATTTAGAGTTTGCGCAGTATGTGACGGCTCGGATGCAGGTCTTGGTAATTCATTTCTAAAAACAAGACCAGTCGTCGCTAGCCCGGACGGTCCACGCTCATGCGTGCACGGTCCGGTCCTGCGTAGATGAGTGGATTTACCACCGATGTGCGTACGAGGCTGTGGTTGTCCAGGGTATGTGTCCATCGACATCTCGTAAAGGGTTTGTGACTGGTCATGACAACCTGTAGCCGATGAATCACGCATGTTTTCCCCCAATTCAACCTCGTGCGAAGGAAAATTTGCGATGGTAGATTTATCAAAAGCATGTACTAGCCTTTTATAATTATTTTGCAAACCCCTATAATCTGCTGCATTTAGTCTCACTACTCATCTATGTAAGGTCTAAGAGATTGGATTTCTTGCATTTCACTTACCTTGGGGGTAGCTACAGTGCCAGATCAGTCACCCGTTGCTGAACGACCTGTTCATGTTCAACTTTATAGACCCAACACTTTTTAATGAATAATCCCATCCCTAGAGTAATTATATTTGATCAAGTGTTGTAGTAAGATGAACCTGATTAGGGAGCAAAGAATCACATGGCATAGTAACCTACCTCAACTTAGGAAGCACATGTTTGTCTTTACCTTTTTATTGAACCTATGTTCACTTTGTTACACATGTTTGGTGTACTGTACTTTTGTTATTCCCCGAGTGTGTTGAATGAATTATTGCTTTACGTAGACAATGAGCAGTCTGTGGTTCCCGAGGGAGTTGCAGGAGATTTCCCTGAGCAGCAACTTGGTGAAGGCAAGTGTCCTCTGACCCATTATGTCCTACTTACTTTATAATTCATTGTCTCGCATACCATGATGAACCTAAGGATTGACTAGTGTTCTGTTTTTCCTATCCTTGGTTATCCTTCGGGAATTAGCTACTATGATTAATATCATGCTAGCGCTTTACCTTAATCAATGAACATGATGAGAATATTTATGATACGATGATGTTATTCTGGATATGATGATGAACTTGTGACACTTTAGGGGACTCGGGCTGTTTCCCGAGTACCTCTCCATAAGGACCTGTTCGTTGGATGACCACCCAGGAAAATAGTACAACCATGAGGGTGGTATGGGACTCGCTTAGCTGATTAATTAGAGGAACTTGAGGTGTAGTCGGCTTCACCGTTTTGCCATCAATGGGGTTCATGCACAGTACTTGCTTTGTCGATGCTGGGTGTTGAGGTTCGTTCGTTTTGCTTTTGTTAGTCACCCCTCCTGCACAGAGAGGTACTGTGTTTATCAAACTGGAGAAACCTAATGGGTGGCTACGACCTTTAGGGAACCTTTGTAAAGGCTACGTAGTGAAACCTTGCCTACTCACCTTGGTAGTGTTTGAGGGTTTGATCGACCCGAGGCAAAAAGGGATCACGACTCATGGCTAAAGTGTGCGACCTCTGCAGAGGGTTAGAAACGAGTATATCAGTCGTGCTCACGGTTATGAGTAGCCTTGGAAGCTCCTTTGATTAGAGATATTCTAGATACCTCTATGATGATGGTGTAATGATGATGATTATAACTATGGATTTTGGTATTTCCTCGTGGAGGGAGTACTTTTTGGGTTAATAACTTGGGGTTATTGCTAAAACTTTGCTCTCTACTAGTAATAAATATATGGCCAACTAAAAGCAACTGCTTTGAGCTCCCCCCACATACAACTAGTCCACTTTAGCCAAACGGGACATTTGCTGAGTACGTTGATGTGTACTCACCCTTGCTTAAAACACCAAACACCAGGTTGTCCCCATTGCAACCCCTGCTTAGGAGAAGATGAAGGCAACATGGAGGACTTTCAGGAGTTTCAGGACTTCGACGAGTTCTAGAGTAGATTAACGGCAAACCCCCAGCCAACTACCCGTGAAGGCCATATCGTACTATGTTTTGTTCAACACTTTGATTATGGTTTAAGTTAATGACTTTGTGGATGTTTCAGACATCGTAATGTACTAAAGTACTACTTCTTTCCGCTATAATTTGAGCACTGTGTGATGATGTCCAATTATGTAATCACTGTGTACGTGAATTTCTGATCCTGACACATACATGGTTCGCATTCGGTTTGCCTTCCAAAACCAGATGTGACAGCAAAGCTGCTAGTTAACTCCATTTTGGCAATTTCTCTTCAATTCAATTTTGCTAATTTTGTGGGTGTTTCTATGACTTAAACAAACATATCTAGAGACATTCCAACCAGTCTAAGTCAAGAAACTTGATCATTTTAATTCTTCTAACTCATATTCCTATTTCGGCTCAAACTTAGCTCCAAGAGTGTCAAAAAATGAAACATGAGCTTTCTAGCTTCTTTGGATGGTTCAAATAGGTTCCTAGAGGTATTTAGAACTTATCCAAGCTGTTGAACTACCAATAGTTCATCTTCTCCAAAATATACCCGTTCTGGTTGGGTTTGAGTTGTTTTTAACTTAGAATCTCAGTTTTTGATCTTATGAACTTGTGATCAAAACACTTAGCAACTAGTTAACCCAAATGGTTGTGATAGTAATCAAGCACCAAAACAAGTTTAGAAATTAGTTAAACCCCATTTTTTTCAACCATACGATCATCGATTTGACAACATACCATACCCTCCAGGGAGTAAGGTGCCAGCTTTTTCCAAATTTTTTGGTGAGAGCGGTAGAAACACATACGAGTATATAGGACAATTCTTAACATAGGTGGGAGAATTCGCCGACAGGGAAGCTTTTCATGTTCACTTATTTCACTTTCCCACACTAACACCACATTTGCTTGGTATGTTGCCCTGCCGCCTAACTCTATTAATTCATGGGTTGACATAGAGCAAAAATTCCATGAACTATTTTTACTGGGGGTCGTGAATTAGATTTAGTTGATCTAGCATCGACTACAGGGACATGATGAATCGATTAATAACTATATCTTGAGATTCATGGATACTAGAAACCGATGTTTTCAAATCCACATCATAGATAAGCAGTTAGTAGGACTGGCTTTTAATGAATTGCATCCATACTTGGAAGAAAAATTAGATCGCACCTAATAACAATAATGGCTTAGATGATAAATTCAATAGCCATTTGGTCATAATAACAGTAATGGTTTAGATGATGAGCCAAAAGAGGTGTATGTTGCTGAACTTGTTTGGCCCGCTAGGGCCAAACGTCCTACTTGCTCTTCCCTACAACTGGTTCAAAAGAATCGGCAAGGGGAAGTTAAGTTCACATTTAATATTGTTGTGTGACAAAATATTTGATGAATTACTTAAGAGCAACAACATTAAATTATCTCACACAATCCCCTAACAGATGAATTGAAAAGATGTGCTTATTGTAAATAGCATAACTCCTTTTCTCATGCCACTAATGATTGCAATGTTTTTCGCTGGTGGATACAATCGGCTATAAATGAAGGCTGGTTGATTTTTCAAGATGTGCAATTTGACAAACAATCGTTCTCCATCAATACACTCGAGATGAACGCCAAGAAGGTCTTGGTTCGGCCGAAAGTGACCAATAAATGTAAGGGCAAGAGCATAATCACCGATGATCCTCACATGTCCAATCTGTCGCAAGGAGAGGTTTCTTAGAAGGCTCCAGGCAAGAGAGAAATTGTAAGGACCACTAATGAGGCTAGGGGCACCGAGGAGCAAGCATGATATCCCATCAGGCCGATATCTTCTATCCAGCACCCATCGGATGGTTCGGCTACCTATAAAAGATGGCCTGGACTCCACGCGAATGGTTCAGCTACCTACCACAGAAGTTCCAAGAATGGCCAGTGATGCCGACGACCTCGGACCTTTAGACCGCGACATGCAGAGGTAGGATCATGGAAGCAAAATATGTCCAAGGCATCTGGCCGTCTCGTTAGCGTTGTATCTACTTTTGATCAACTTCTCTCTAAATATATAAACAAGAAGGTTGTTCTACACGGTCGGCCAACAAAATGATCAAAGTCGTCTGTAGGAAAAACGCGATCTGTGTAGGGGCAAAGGCTGACTAAACCGGCCTGAGAAGTGGCGTGACAAATGTTGTCTACTCATTTGTCTCTAGGGATATCGTGGTACTTTCCACCTGTCTAGTCATCGCCGATATTTTGTCGTTGTCACATGTGGGATAGTCCGACACCTCGCAAAGCCAACCTAAGTCCTACACGTGACGTGAAATCCCTAGAGTTCGCTAGTATTTGGTCTAAAAATCCCTAGAAAAGGATGGTAGTTGAAATAAAATGATATTATATGTTTGTGGTGGGGTATAAGGAATGATAGAGTGGAAACTATTGTCGAAGATAGTAAAATAAAGGAAGGAATGTGGCTGACATGATAGAAAAAATGAGGTATAGGAGAACTAATTTAGAAGGAATCGCTACGGATAGCCTAAGGCTTACCGCAGCGCCGTCTGGGCAGTGTCCCCTTCCCCTTGCACTGTTCATTTTTAGCGTGACACCATAGGTGCAGTGCTCGCCCTTAACTCCTCCTCTATGTGCTACATGAGAAGAGGAGCACACAATGACGCGCCAAATTGAGGGGTCACTGTGCTGGTTTCCTTTCCTCGCGTTGTGTAACACCCTAAACTCCTATTTTGAAAACTCAAAGTTTTAAAATAAAATATCTCTTAGATAAAGAATACTCTTATCTTGAAAATTACTCCTAAAATAAATATCTTTTATAATGAAAGATCAAATAAAAAGACCCCTAAATGAATTCAGTCCCTATTTATAAATATCCAAAGTATTTAAGATAAAATAATATCTTAATAAGGGTTATGCACTAGAAATTACTTTCTTAAAGTACAAACTAGTCGCTTGCCCATGCGTTGCGACGGCTCACAACAATACCCACGTAAACTATCCACAAAAAAGATCTCAAGATTTTTTATTGATTGTCTCCACTCTCCACATAATAATTTTTTATTTAACTAACTGATTTTGTTGTTTACTCCATCCAATATGTCTTAGTACAACACGACCAATGAAGGGAGCGATTAGAAGAGAGTTCACAATGACTGACTGAACGAACAGAGATTATAGAATGACATAATTCCACCATACAGAGACCAAATGAGAGGAAGTTTGTGAGCTCAAGTTTCTAAAATAAGTCACATGACCTCAGACTTATAAAAAAGATAGATCAAAATATGGAGTGGTTGCTAAAGTCAGCCATCAATAAAATTTGTATGCGCTCCATACAAATTATGGTACTTCGTAGCAATTACTAACGTTTAAAACCATTGTTCCTTTTACTGTTAGCATGACAAATCATTGTTGCTTCATCCAAGAACACAAGGGAGGAGCACCATGCAGTCCATTGCGCCAATGTAGTCTCAGAAACGACCTATTGCATGCAAGAGCCAAGAACACAAGGGACGAGCACCCTATGGCAGTGCCCGCATGGATCTCCAAATCATAACACATATTTTGCAAGATCCATGAGCCATCATTAGAAGAACAAAAACCACATACAGACAATAAATAAAGTATTAACACATCCAAGTTATGTTCAGTCCTTAGCACAACAAAAAACTAACACCCAAAACAACAGACAAAAACACAATAATTTTTGCAATGACAGAAGGATGAGTGACATGTACATAGAAGTGGTAGAAGCATACCAAGTCGATACCATGGTAAGGGAAAGGCCATGTAGACAGGTGATGTCGATCCATCGAATGGGTATCATAGGCAGTAAATCAGGGACCCCCATCCCTCGCCTCCCCCACTTCCAAGGTTTCGTAGAGGAGGAAGGGAAGGGAAGAGGTGGGCATACATGTTTGTTGCCGAAGAAGGACACGACGAAGACCTACACATCTGGAGGTGACATAGGTAGTATACCGCTAGATACATATAGGGAGAGAGCACACAAGCGGAGAAAGAAGCCCAGCCAGAGCAGCTCCAAACCAAGAGGCACCCACACTAGGCGTCAGTCCGAGAAGGGCGAGAGAATGCGAGTGCCTTCCCAGCCTATGACTCGCTGAGGCGGCACAACACCACCACCAACTTTGTAGCATATGTCGACTGTTGTCGCGCTACAGGCCTTGGTTGTCCAATATCTCAGACCTGGACTCCTCATCGCCAAGATAACCTAAACGTGGCAGGCGCCACTGTGTTCTCCTTGGTGGCACGCACGGAGAAAGGCAAGGAGCAAGAATGACTCGCTGGTACCCACTTCGACGAGCGTCGGTCGGCTTGTCGCTACGACCGTGGGTGAGGGCAGTAGGTTGGGGAGGAAGAACAGAGCAAAGACCGAGAAGATGAACGGAATGTCCAACGACGGTGAAAACAATGGTGCACACATGTTGTCAAACGTCCTCGTGGACATGCAATAGCCACTACGTGAGTCGGTGTCGGATGAATACGGGGAGGAGGCGCTTGCTCCCACGCCCTCTGCCGAGAATGGGGTGGCGCAGAGGTGGAGGCATGAGGGGAGAGAGAAATGAAGTAGGATGGCAAACGAGGCGGCGGCAACTGAGGCGAGGACCATCATTATCATGTGGAGGTATAGATGGTCAAATGGGTCGTGTCTGGTGGGTTGGCCTGGGGCACGACCCATTTAATAGTGCATGGGCTAGCCCGGCACGTGAGTCATGTCGTGCTTGGGCCATTGCCTCGGCCCGTAGTGCTAGTCAGGCCCGACACGATTATATTTTTTTATTTTACAAAAAATCATATATACATATGTACAATTTATATTCAATATTAAAAACACCTGAGTGTGATGTTCTACTGGTTAGATGGCTTCACCTAGTGTCTCCCGTCCTTCTTCCATCAGGGCGCAGGTTCAAACTCCACCTTCTGCACCCCTTTTTAACATTTTACACTGATTTAACCAAATGTCTTGACGGGCTAACGGACCGGCCCGGCCAGCAGGCCGGCGTGTCGTGCCTAGGTTGGAGTTGTGGCCCACGGGCCTCGGGCCACCCATTTGACCGTCTATATGCTGAGGTGTGGTTTGGGACGTGGAGGTTAGTTGCGCGGATGAGACAGACGCGAGTTAATTTGAAATACATGTGATGTGTTATTTGTAAAAAGATGATGCGAAATGACCATTGAAACTGGTGCTTTAATATAGTAGAGAAAGAGAATTATGGGTGTTTGAAGTGCATATTAGAAGCACTTGTTTAAGTAGGATGACAAATAAATAAATTAATAAGTAAATAAACTATGCATTCATGCTGATGATTTGTTTGTTTACTTGCGCATTTAGTTTAAAACTTGGACTCAAACTTGCTGTTGAATTTGAATTTGAAACATTGGAAAAAGGAAAAGAAAAAATAAGAAAGAAAAACAGAAAACAAAAGAAGAAGACACGCATACGCCTAGGCCGAAATCCCTCTCTCTCGTCCCAAATCCCCTCCACCTTCCCCCAGCCTAGCTGGTCCTCTACACCCGCGCTCTCCTCGCTCGCTGTCTTGCAAGACCCGCTACCAGCCTCGCGCGCCTCAACCTTTCTCATTTCTCTAGAGGATCGACAGGCGAGGCCACATTGCCATCCTCTCACGCCCCCATTCTCGGATCGCTGACCGGTGAGACCCGCAGGCCAAGGAGTCACCGCGCGCTCGGGGATTCAGTGGCTGGTACGTGGGGCCGGTACTCCAGATTTGTCCTCTTCTCTACACACCATAGCAATCTCAACAGACCTCGTAACAAACGCAGCCACCACAACAACCTCAACGAAATCCAAAATTCATTGCAACAAACTCTGCCGGGTTCTAGGGCTCTGGGATATAAGTACTGGTGCTGCACCCCATGGCCAAGGCATCAGATAGATAGAAGTAACCATCGTCGCGCATTTGCTAGAGCCGTCGCGACTGGGTTCTCCTCTGCGCCGATTCTCTGCCTTGGCAGACAACTGTGGTGCTTCACTAGGGCGCATAGGTGACAACTGAAGCTTCTGGATGAATGGAGAATCATCGGTGCCGCTTCAATTGCTCACCGAGGATTATTTGTGGACCGTAGATCGGCAATCCGAGGGTTAGATAGGATGGTTGATGTGGAGGAGTCTTAGCCGATCTAATCTAAACCGTAGGTTTTAGATCCAACCACTCAGATGAATCAATACCACTTCGGATGTGGACACTTGCAAAAAGAGTCCCTAGAAGACTATAGAAACAACCCGCCGTCCAAGTGTTGTAATAAAAGGTTTGACTAAAGTCCGTGAAAACCTGTGATTTTGCCCTTGAAAGATAATATTAGTATAAAAATAACACCCAAATGATCAATAAACTTCTGAAATTCATAACTAATTTATTTTAGCTCTGATTTCATTCGTTCCAATTGTGTTAGCTTCATGTTTAAATTGTCTACACATTAAACAATATTATTTTGTCATGTTTTCAGAGATAATTAAATGACAGTTTAACTTGTGCTCATTAGATTTACTTTTCTAATTAAAAGTTAATGTTTTTCATCCATAACTGTTGGGGCCTTCGTCCTTCGAAGGTCCTCAAAAACACAGTTAACCATTATTTCTTGATATATATCTAAGTGTTGTAGGTGCTTCGGTAATAGCCATCTTAGGAACAAATCAAGAAAAAAGATGAAGGCATTAGCTTCGTCATAACAATATGGGAAGACGAAGATAGAAGTCAAACGAGGCCAGAAGAAGGTGTTTACAAGATTCTGATGTCAAGATGATAGAGATAGAAGACAATAATATCCTTGTGTCATTTGTAAACCATATGTACATGCTTTGTGGACATACTTGTAATTTCATACGAAGTTATATCTCTCCCCTATAAATAAATGAACAGTGCCATGCATAAATTCACCTTTTCGGAGGGGAGAAGACTCACATTTTGTTCAGCTTCCGAAGTTACTTTTGAGCTCTCATTCGTGTAAAGCCGAAGGTACACTTGTAATTGTTTATCACATTGCCAGAAATGAAATTTGAGATGAATATGTAAATAAGTTAGAGGACTTGTTTTTCATTATCTGCACTTTCTATTCTTGTTAGAGATGTGCAAATTCTTTATTTGTCACCTTCTTTCATACGACCTTCAGAAAAAGGTTAAATGAAGGAAGAAGTGGACAACGCATTAAATTATGTTGCCCTGTTTTTATATCCCGAAGGACTCAAAAGCAAGAGTCCGACAATAACTATATTAAAATAGTACTTCTAAACAAGTTATAATGTTGATTAAAGGTTGAATTAGATGTTTACCTTGAATATCTTTCTCACATGATCAAAATTAAATAACATAGCTTTAATTGTTTAAATCACCTAGGCTATATCTTTTAACCGTAACTCTGATTTTAGTGATTCTCGGACCTACGATCTCGTAGCGACGCGTAGAATAATCTTACGTTGTTTGTTCTCATGTTTTGGTGTATTGTTATCATATCCATTATTTGTTTATTTGTACGTATTGCTACGAATAGAAGCGGGCTCTCTCGTAACCTAAAGACCAAACTGTAGAAGTACCTGGATGTAATATCCCAAAAAAAATGTTGCCAAAGGTTTATCTTCGGTGCGTGGATGTGGGGAAAGAGTTGTGGGCCGTTGGATGCAAAGTCAAGAGGCATCTGATGCGTCGTTTCTTTTTCCCACAAAACCCTAGTGGTCGCCCCCCTATTTTTCCCTTTTCTTGGCCGCCAACCCCCCCTTTTCCCCACCCTTGGCCGCCCCTCCCCCTTCCCCTTGCAGCCACCCTCCACTACTTCCTCCTCCCTCTAGATCTCCCCCCACGCAGCAAGGATCGAGAAGAGGAGGAGCAAGATGGATTGAAGAGGAAGAGAGGATCAAGGAGATGTTCTACCCCCATCTCTTGCAGATTTTCTTGGGGAAACCCTAGGTAAGGATAGGATCCTTGTTCCTCCCTATAATTATATGCTTTTGGAGGTTGTGAATCATGTGGATTGAAGGATTAGAGGTTGGATTAGATGTGGGGTTAGGTTTTGATCTCGAATTTAATTTCTGCAGAATGGCAGATTCGACAGTTTCTGTTCATGTCAGTTTTTCGTGGTCTTAGTGGCCTCAAAAAAATAAAAAAGTCTATATATGAGTCGTAGATAATTTGTAGATCTTTCCGTGGCCGTGAAGAACACCTCAATCGGACATCAGAACAGAAAGTTATGACAGTTTGATTATAGCAGTTTTTCAGTCTCATAATTCTGTGCAGAATCTGTTCTCTTAAGAGTTAGGCAATTTTATCAACAGAATTAAACTGTGGGTTGGTAAAAGAAGTTGTAGATAATTTCATAAGCTTTCCAGATTGTTAAAGAGTGCATTCATATGATTTGTGAAACTCCAGTTATGTTTGTTTTACTGTGGCTGTTCCTGTTTGCCTGACAAAAATGAGTGGGTCTGTTCACTGGTGGGTTTCATCTAGTAAATGGCCAAATTGGCTCTTCCAACTATGGAGACTTTTGTAGAGGGATAAAAGTTCTTACTTCCAACAGAATTTCATAATTTTTGGTTCAGTAGTTTGGGAGATATCGAATTTTAAAGTTAACCATACTGCTGTCTAAAACAGATTCAGTCAGTTATCTTGTCAGATGTTTTAGAACTTGTAGATGGCAGAATTTAATTATCCATTGAATACTGAAGTTGTAGAGTATTTTGTGTAGATACTCCTAGAGTATTTGTTTGATATCACCGCTGTTTTAATTTTAAAGATACAAAATTAACAAACAGCGCTGCTGCTGTATGGCATGTGGTTCAGGGTGGGAGTCTTTCCACTGGGTCTTGGTTTCAAGTGTAGGAGTGTTTTGTTGATTGATGGCAAATGTTTGTGAAATATTTGTACTAAGTTTTATGCCCGCTAGCAGGTGGCTATACTCCAGATCATGTCTAGTACATTTCTTCTTCTTCGATGAAGGCAAGTGAATGTAGCGGTGGTTGCTTCCGTTCTAACCTGTTATTTCTATTGCCTACACTCTAATATTCAGAAGTATTGGATTCTTTCATAATTGGACTCTATGGTGATGCTTTACTTGCTTGCATTATACTGATGCTCAATCATATATTGATGATGATTATGATTCGAGTATGATTCATGAGATTAATTCACACCCCTGAAGGTAAATGAAGTATTATTTGAGGTTGGTATTGTATCTGAAGGTAAATGAAGTATTATTTGAGGTTGGTATTGTATCTGAAGGTAAATAAAGTATTATTTGAGGTTTGTATTGTATCTGAAGGAAGTGAGGGTTATTGATAAATGCAGCATGCCATATACATTGCATGACTCATTTGCATCTGAAGTTTTGTCGTGACCTATGGTCCGACCGTGCCGGTACAATTTAGCATCGTACGTTGCCCGAGGAGGGGTACGATGCGACTTCATACCCTTAGAGGTATGAAGGCAGAGGACATATGCATTGCATTCATATGCATTCATTGAAGTGATATTTGCAGATGATGTGGTTTTATACTCTCAGAGGTATGAAGATAGAGTACCTACACATTGCATTCCTATGCATACATTGAAGTGATATTTGCAGGTATTATTGACGCACGGAAGTGTTATAGAACCTATTGTGGTTGTTCGAGGAAATGAGATGGTATTGGTTATAGTGGGACTACTGAGTTCCATATCTACAAGTATTTCTGATTTTAATTGTGACTCTTTTAAAATGTTGATGAATTCAATTTGTGGTTTAAAGATCTCGTCAAAATTATTCGCTTGCTGAGATGTTTCATCTCACTCTTGCATTACTCAATGCAGGTGCTTGTTGCTCATCAAGGGAAGTGGGAAGTAGCAGCACATCCACCTTCACTCTTATAATAACACTGCTTAGGCGCAGTCATGATTTAATTAGAAGCTTCTTGTCAAAGGACGTTTGTTTCTAACTAGTTGTGCGCACTGGATAATTTAGCTCATGCCGTTATGGTTGTCTACCCATTGCTAGCAGACTATTAATGTCTATTATGTTTTCTTATCATGATATCTATTTATACTTTGTTGCTTCCCCGTTTATGCCATTTTCAAAGGAGATGCTGTCGAAATTTTATATACGAATGTTAGATGTGTAGTTTAGTAGCATTCTGGGGTGTTTGTGGATCCCGGGGTGTTACACTGGAGTTGCACCAAAAAGGCAAGTGGTGCCCTTGATCACTCTTCTTTACCTAATAATATTCTTGTTAATCACTGTGACATGCTTAGGTTAATTTGATGGGACCTAATAGGTTACCTAGTTTTGTTTACCCTACACCTTGCAAACAAATGAACTATTGGGTAGGCTTGCTATTGCTCTACCTGATTTTGGGATTAATGTTGTATCTAAAATATGATCATGTTCCATTATTACTGTTGGTTTATTTATTGTTCATGATAAGATTATTCTATTAATTGGAACATGAAGCTTAACTTGAGATAACAGTGCTATCACAAGGGTGGAATGGGACGCCCTTGGCTGATTAATTAGGAAAGCTAGTGTGACTTAATCCTTTCCCAGAAGGGGCAAGCAGGGTGGAGGAGTGTAGGTATAGGGAGGTCCTCGGGTCGAACTGTTTGTAAAGCTTTTCGGACGAGTGATTCCTATACTGCCTTCGGCCTGGAATCCATAGCGGGTTCTCTCTTCTAGTGGAACTTTGTAAAGGCCTCACAGTGGATCCCTAACCATTCACCTTGGGAGTGTCTAAGGGTCTTGCAAACCCTGGCTAAAACAGGAAATACGTCTTATGGGTAAAGATGTGCAACCTCTATAGAGTGTAAAACTGGTACATCAGCTGTGCTCACGGTCAAGAGCGAATCAGGACTCTCACATGATTAATTTATGGGATTAAATTTAATGTCATTTACATTGCATTATGGGATTTATTATTAATTGTCATCTCTTATTTAATTGGGATGATATTTACTTATACTTAGTAACTGCTAATAAAATTTTGACCAACTTATTAAAAACAATGCTCAACCTTAACCCTTATTTGTTGATAAGCCTTACACTTCACATGAGCCCCACCGTAATTGAGCTCACCTTGCTGTACTGAAAGTTCCATATGCCCAGGAATAGGATCTGGATGTCGCCTAGAGGGGGGTGAATAGGCGAATAATAATTATCACTTTAAAACTGTAAATTCTTACTCTACTCGAAGGCTGGATCGAAGTGGAATGAAAGACCCTTCGAATAGGTTGCAGCAGAATAGAAGTCCATGTATTAAAATACACTGCACTTCAAAGACAGCTTGAACCACATATAAATATTGAAGTGCAAGTATAAACAACAAATAAGACAGAGAAACAGCACACAACACAGAGCATAGCACATAGACACAAGGATTTATCTCGAGGTTCGACCAAGCCTGAAATGCTTGCCTAGTCCTCGTTGGAGTTAGCCACACCTTGGCTTGGAGTCTATTTCAACTCCTTCCTCTGTTTGCTCAGATCTGTCAGTGCGACAGATAGAGCCTTCCACTATGTTGATATCAGTTACAACGATGTCGTGGCTGCTTACAATCTTCTCGACAGCACTCCGGCAGAGTAACAATGCGCTCAAGATATTGCTCTAGCTCTCAGCAGCACTTCCCCTCTCTCTAAAGGCTTATAACCTCGCCTCTACACAAACTAGAGAGATACACAAGAGAGGGAGAGAAAGAATTGATCCAAATGATGTATGAACTTGTTGGCTGCACTTGTGTGCTTGTTTGAGGCACCTAGGGGTCCCTTTTATAGCCCCAAAGGGCCTAGGAGCCGTTGGAGCTTTATTTGGAAGCTCCCAGCCTTCCCTGGTTGTGGGTGCACCAGACTGTCCAGTGGCGCACCGGACAGTGAAAAATAACGGATCTGTTTGACAGTTTCCTTCTCTAGAACAGCTAAAAGTTGGTGCACCAGACAGGTTACTATTCACTGTCATGTGCACCGGACAGGTCACTATTCACTGTCTTATGCACCGGACACAACTACTATTCACTATCCTGTGCACCAGACACATCTACTATTCACTGTACTATGCACCGGACAGGTCACTATTCACTGTCCTGTGCACCGGACAGAGTTACTATTCACTGTCCTGTGCACCAGACAGCTACTATTCAATGTCCTGTGCACCAGCCAACAACACACTAAGTGATTTTTCCTCCGTTCTTTCTCCGTTTGACTTCAACTTTTGGGAGGATTTTCCTGAGACTTAAACAAACACATTTAGAGTATAATCTAATTGATTTAGTCCTAGAAACTTACATCTTTTTTGTTCCTTTCCTAGCTTTTCTGTTTCTCCTCCAGCAGAGCTCATAATGGTACTTTCTCTACATAAAGAGTTAGAGAGCAAACCAAAGCACCAAACTTGTAGTAAGAGGTGTATGCAACATGGTTGAACACTCAAACCTTACATACTTAACCTTTTCATCGTTTTACCCAATTTGGCATGTTTGAGGTCGATGTTGGACTCTAAACCATTAAGTCAACTTGACTTGATCTAGATTGACATATCTAAGCTCCAACTCCCTTGTTCATTTCTCGAGCTTGATCTTGAGCCTTATGACTTACACCACATAATTGTAGATGTTACCTCATTGGTTGTAAGTCATGTCCTTATGTAGTGATCCTTGATGCACCATAACTCTTAACTCGATCAACCTTGACTTTGCAAATCTTCTTCTTCACCCCTGGCTTTGGGTTCCTGGTCTCCTTGACCTTCTCCCGTGCACTCGGTACCTCGAAGCTCTTCTTTCCTCCATCCTTTGATCGGTTGTCTCTGAGTTATGCACACCGAGTCTCACTTAAGCAGTGTTCATTATCTATAGATAATTCAGTCTTTGGACCATCACACTTGTTCACTTGTGTTGAACCCTATTAGCTTTGCATTAAGCACCTGTTCAACACTTAGCACACTTGTTAGTCCTTTAATTGGGTTGTCATCCAAACACCAAAACCCACAAGAGAGCTTTCAATCTCCCCCTTTTTGGTGATTGATGGCAACACAATTAAAGCTTACACAAAAATAAGATTTAAAGAACAAATTTTGAATTCTAAGTTTATAGAATGCTCCCCCTAAATATGTGCTTACATTAAAATCTTAACTTTGGCCTTATATGACAAATTGCACATACTTAGGCTAATTCGAAGCATTACTACACCTTAGCACCTGTGGGATGCATTGTGTCAATAATTAAACCGTGATGCGTATAACACACAAATGCACAGAATCAGAGTTAAACACCAATTAAATGGATATACCACAGGAATATCAACCTACCACTATTCACCATTAAGATACCAATTTAAAGCACCAGAACCAAATGGATATCTATTATAGGACAAACACAATAGATACCAATTGATTCATATCATCGGAAGCACTAATTATGTATTATCACCATATAATACAACAAGAAGCATATGATCAGTATTATCAAAAAAACTAACACATTCTTCCTTAAGATCATAGGACCTCAAGGAAACCCCTTTGAGTCCTTTAGCACACACAAAAATTAATCTTCACCCTCTTCACACTTAAGATAATGGTGAATAGTGGTAGGTTGATATTCCTGTGGTATATCCATTTAATTGGTGTTTAACTCTGATTCTGTGCATTTGTGTGTTATACGCATCACGGTTTAATTATTGACACAATACATCCCACAGGTGCTAAGGTGTAGTAATGCTTCGAATTAGCCTAAGTATGTGCAATTTGGCATATAAGGCCAAAGTTAAGATTTTAATGTAAGCACATATTTAGGGGGAGCATTCTATAAACTTAGAATTCAAAATTTGTGCTTTAAATCTTATCCTTGTGTAAGCTTTAATTGTGTTGCCATCAATCACCAAAAAGGAGGAGATTGAAAGCTCTCTTGTGGGTTTTGGTGTTTGGATGACAAACCAATTAAAGGACTAACAAGTGTGCTAAGTGTTGAACAGGTGCTTAATGCAAAGCTAATAGGGTTCAACACAAGTGAACAAGTGTGATGGTCCAAAGACTGAATTATCTATAGATAATGAACACTGCTTAAGTGAGACTCGGTGTGCGTAACTTTGAGACAACCGATCAAGCCAAGGATGGAGGCAAGAAGAGCTTCGAGGTATCGAGTGCATGGGAGAAGGTCAAGGAGACCAGGAACCCAAAGCCAGGGGTGAAGAAGAAGATTTGCAAAGTCAAGGTGAAAGGGAAATGTGCCCTTGGGCCATTTCTAAGTATTTTGGTGATTAAGTGTCCAACACAAGTGCCTAAGTGTTAAATTGTGCCAAGGACTCAAGAAGTGCAAATCAAGATTAAAGGTATGTTTCTAGACTTAGTACATTGTTTTGAAGACTAATGTATTCTGTCTAAGTGCTAGAAATAGGAGAAACAATTATGGAGAAGTTGGCTGTGTACAGCCAAAAGACTGCTCGGTCTGGGTGCACCAAGCATTCTCTAAGCATTCCTAGGCGCATGGAGGAGAACACCAAGCATTCTCTAAGCATTCCTAAGCACCAAGACTCCAATTCCGCGCATTCGATTCTTTGTGATAGCAACTAGAGCTCCATTTGAGTAGAGAACTCTTTGGGTTGTGTTGTGAGCTCGAGTTGTGACTTGTGTGCGTGTTGTGCTCTGATTTTGTGTCTTGTGTGCGTTGCTCATCCCAGCCTTACTTCCGTGCTTCTTTGTTAACATCAAATTTTAAGGGCGAGAGGCTCCAAGTTGTGGAGATTCCTCGCAAGCAGGATATAGTAAACAAAGCAAAACATTGTGGTATTCAAGTGGGTCTTTGGACCGCTTGAGAGGGGTTGATTGCAACCCTCGTCCGTTGGGACGCCACAACGTGGAGTAGGCAAGTGTTGGACTTGGCTGAACCACGGGATAAACCACTGTGCCTATCTGTGTTGATCTTCTTGTGGTTATCGTGTCTTGCAAGAACTCCTCTCTAGCCACTTGGCTTTATTGTGCTAACTCCTAATCAAGTTTTGTGGCATTAAGTTTCAAGTTTTTACAGGATCACCTATTCACCCCCCTCTAGGTGCTCTCAATTGGTATCAGAGCCGTTCTCTTCACAAAGGGACTAATCGCCCGAAGAGATGGATCCTAAGGGAAAGGGGATGGTGGTCAACAACAAGGAGAAGGAGACCATCTTCAACGAGCCGAGGGACGACAAAGCAAATGACTCCAGCTCGAGTCAAAAGAAGAAGGAAGGGAAGAAGAAGAGGCGGATCAAGAAGATCGTCTACTATGACGACAGCGACGAGTCCTCTTCTTCCCAAAAGGACGACGATGACTACGAGAAAAAGAAAACTTGGTAAACCTCCATGACGACGATGACTACGATGACTACGAGATAGATTCAAACTTCTCTTTTGATTATTCTCGTATTCTGCAAAGTACAAATGCTCATTTACTCTCCATTCCACTTGGTAAACCTCCTCACTTTGATGGAGAGGACTACGGATTTTGGAGTCACAAAATGTGTAGTCACTTGTTCTCTCTCCATCCAAGCATATGGGAGATAGTAGAGAGTGGAATGCAATTTGATAGTACTGATAGTCCCATATTTATTAATGAACAAATTCATAAAAATGTACAAGCTACTACTGTGTTGTTAGCCTCATTATGCAGGGATGAATATCATAAAGTGAGCGGCTTGGATAATGCCAAGCAGATTTGGGACACCCTCAAGATCTCACATGAGGGGAACGATGTCACCATGCTCACCAAGATGGAGTTGGTGGAGGGCAAACTTGGGAGATTCGCAATGATCAGGGGAGAGGAGCCAACCCAAACGTACAACCGGCTCAAGACCCTCATCAACAAAATAAGAAGCTATGGAAGCACGCGTTGGACGGATCACGACGTCGTCCGCCTAATGCTAAGGTCCTTCACTGTCCTTGATCCACATCTTGTAAACAATATTCGTGAAAATCCTAGGTACACCAAGATGTCGCCCGAAGAAATACTTGGAAAGTTCATAAGCGGGCGGATGATGATCAAGGAGGCAAGATATGTCGATGATGCGTTGAATGGCCCAATCCACGAGCCTCAAACCGTGGCTCTCAAAGCAACGAGGAGCAAGGAGGCGCTACCTAGCAAGGTGGCGCAAGTTGAGGCGGCCGGGCTTAACGAAAAAGAAATGGCCCTCATCATCAAGCGATTCAAGACAACACTAAAGGGTCGCAAGGAGCATCCCAACAAGAACAAGACGAAGGGGAAGCGCTCATGCTTCAAATGTGGTAAGATTGGTCACTTTATCGCTAATTGTCCCGATAATGATAGTGACCAGGAACAAGAGAATAAGAGGGAAAAGAAGAAGTCTTACAAGAAGGCTAAGGGCGAGGCACACCTTGGCAAGGAGTGGGACTCGGATTGTTCGTCGTCCGACTCCGACAACGAAGGACTCGCCGCCTCGGCCTTCAACAAGTCGTCCCTCTTCCCAAACGAGCATCACACATGCTTAATGGCAAAGGAGAAGAAGGTAAACACTCGAAAGTCTACTTATGCTTCTAGTGATGATGAATCTAGCGATGATGAAATAGACTACGCTAGTTTGTTCAAGGGCCTAGATAGAACTAAGATTGATAAGATCAATGAGTTGATTGATGCCTTGAATGATAAGAATAGATTATTAGAAAAGCAAGAGGATCTTTTGTATGAAGAACATGATAAGTTTGTAGAAGCACAAAATTCTCTTGCTTTAGAAGTTAAAAGAAATGAAATACTTTCATGTGAATTGTCTACATGCCATGAATCTATCTCTAGCCTAAAAAGTGGTAAGGATGATTTGAATGCTAAGTTAGAAATAACTAGTAAATCAACCTCTCGTGAAGAACATGTTACGATTTGCAATAGGTGCAAAAATTTTAATGTTGATGCTTGTAGTGAACACCTAGTTTGCATTTCTAAACTAAATGATGAAGTGGCTAGTCTTAATGCTCAACTTAAGACTAGCAAAAATGATTTTGATAAACTAAAATTTGCAAGGGATGCCTACACGGTTGGTAGACACCCCTCAATTAAGGATGGGCTTGGCTTCAAGAGGGAAGCCAAGAACTTGACAAGTCATAAGGCTCCCATCTCCGCCAAGGAGAAAGGGAAGGCTCCTATGACTAATAGTAGTCAAAAGAATCATGCTTTCATTTATGGTCATAAGAGATATTCTAGAAATTTTCATTATGATAGGAGTTGTAATGCTTATGATTCAAATGCCATGTTTGCTTCAAATTCTTCTATTATGCATGATAGAAGTGTGACTAGGAAAATGTCATTAATCATGTGCCTAGGAGAAATGTTCATGTTCCTAGGAAAATTAATGAACCTTCTACTATTTATCATGCTTGCAATGCTTCCTTTGCTATTTGTAGAAAGGATAAGAAGGTGATTGCTAGGAAATTAGGGGCAAAATGCAAGGGAGATAAAACTTGCATTTGGGTCCCTAAGGATATTGTCACTAACCTTGTACGACCCAACAAGAGTTGGGTACCTAAGACCCAAGCCTAAATTTGCCTTGCAGGTTTATGCATCCGGGGGATCAAGCTGGATTATCGACAGCGGATGCACAAACCACATGACAGGGGAGAAGAAGATGTTCACCTCCTACGTCAAGAACAAAGATTCCCAAGACTCAATCATATTCGGTGACGGGAATCAAGGCAAGGTTAAAGGACTAGTGAAGATTGCCATTTCATCCGAGCACTCTATCTCTAATGTGTTTTTAGTTGAGTCGCTTGGATATAACTTATTGTCTGTGAGTCAGCTTTGTAATATGGGATATAATTGCATATTCACAAATGTAGATGTGTATGTCTTTAGAAGGAGTGATGGTTCATTAGCTTTTAAGGGTGTATTAGATGACAAACTCTACTTAGTTGATTTTGCAAAAGAGGAGGCCGGTCTAGATGCATGCTTAATTGCTAAGACTAGCATGGGCTGGCTGTGGCATCGCCACTTAGCACATGTGGGGATGAAGAACCTTCACAAACTTCTAAAGGGAGAACACGTGATAGGTCTAACAAACGTATCCTTCGAAAAAGATAGACCTTGTGCAGCTTGTCAAGCAGGTAAACAGGTGGGAAGCTCTCATCATACAAAAAATGTGATGACCACATCGAGACCGTTGGAGTTGCTTCATATGGACCTCTTCAGACCCGTCGCCTATCTAAGCATAGGAGGAAGTAAGTATGGTCTAGTTATAGTTGATGATTTTTCCCGCTTCACTTGGGTATTCTTTTTGCAGGATAAATCTGAAACCCAAGGGACCCTCAAGCGCTTCCTAAGGAGAGCTCAAAATGAGTTTGAGCTAAAGGTGAAGAAGATAAGGAGCGACAACGGGTCCGAGTTCAAGAACCTTCAAGTGGAGGAGTACCTTGAGGAGGAAGGAATCAAGCACGAGTTCTCCGCTCCCTACACACCACAGCAAAATGGTGTGGTAGAGAGGAAGAACAGGACGCTCATTGACATGGCAAGGACGATGCTTGGAGAGTTCAAGACGCCCGAGCGGTTTTGGTCGGAAGCCGTGAACACGGCTTGCCACGCCATAAACCGGGTGTACCTTCATCGCCTCCTCAAGAAGACTTCGTATGAGCTTCTAACCGGTAACAAACCCAATGTTTCGTACTTTCGTGTATTTGGGAGCAAATGTTATATTCTAGTAAAGAAAGGTAGAAATTCTAAGTTTGCTCCCAAAGCTGCAGAAGGGTTTTTGTTAGGTTATGACTCAAATACAAAGGCGTATAGAGTCTTCAACAAATCATCGGGTTTGGTTGAAGTCTCTAGCGACGTTGTATTTGATGAGACTAATGGCTCTCCAAGAGAGCAAGTTGTTGATCTTGATGATGTAGATGAAGAAGATATTCCAACGGCCGCAATACGCACCATGGCGATTGGAGAAGTGCGTCCACAAGAACAAAAGGAGCAAGATCAACCTTCTTCCTGAACAATGGTGCATCCCCCAACTCAAGACGATGAACAAGTTCATCAAGAGGAGGCGTGTGATCAAGGGGGAGCACAAGATGATCATGTAATGGAGGAAGAAGCACAACCGGCACCTCCAACTCAAGTTCGAGCGACGATTCAAAGGAATCATCCCGTCGACCAAATTTTGGATGATATTAGCAAGGGAGTAACTACTCGCTCTAGATTATTTAATTTTTGTGAGCATTACTCTTTTGTCTCTTCTATTGAGCCTTTCAGGGTAGAAGAGGCCTTGCTAGATCCGGACTGGGTGTTGGTCATGTAGGAAGAGCTCAACAACTTCAAGAGAAATGAAGTCTGGACACTGGTGCCTCGTCCCAAGCAAAACGTTGTGGGAACCAAGTGGGTGTTCTGCAACAAACAAGACGAGCACGGGGTGGTGACAAGGAACAAGGCACGACTTATGGCAAAAGGTTATGCCCAAGTCGCAGGTTTGGACTCTGAGGATACTTTTGCTCCTGTGGCTAGGCTAGAGTCAATTCGCATATTGTTAGCCTATGCTGCTCACCATTCTTTCATGTTGTTCCAAATGGATGTGAAGAGCGCTTTCCTCAATGGACCAATCAAGGAGGAGGTGTACATGGAGCAACCCCCTGGCTTCGAGGATGAACGGTACCCCGACCATGTGTGTAAGCTCTCTAAGGCGTTTTATGGACTCAAGCAAGCCCCAAGAGCATGGTATGAATGCCTTAGAGACTTTTTAATTGCTAATGCTTTCAAGGTTGGGAAAGCCGATCCAACTTTATTCACTAAGACTTGTGATGGTGATCTTTTTGTGTGCCAAATTTATGTCGATGACATAATATTTGGTTCTACTAACCAAAAGTCTTGTGATGAATTTAGCAGGGTGATGACTCAGAAATTCAAGATGTCGATGATGGGCGAGTTGAACTACTTCCTTAGGTTCCAAGTGAAGCAACTCAAGGGTGGCACCTTCATCTCACAAACGAAGTATACACAAGACTTGCTCAAGAGGTTTGGGATGAAGGACGCCAAGCCCGCAAAGACTCCAATGGGAACCGACGGACACGTCGACCTCAACAAAGGAGGTAAGTCCGTTGATCAAAAGGCATACCGGTCTATGATAGGGTCTTTACTTTATTTATGTGCTAGTAGACCGGATATTATGCTTAGTGTATGCATGTGTGCTAGATTTCAATCCGATCCAAGGGAGTGTCACTTTGTGGCTGTGAAGCGAATTCTTAGATATTTAGTCGCTACGCCTTGCTTCGGGATCTGGTATCCAAAGGGGTCTACTTTTGACTTAATTGGATATTCAGACTCCGATTATGCTGGATGTAAGGTCGATAGGAAGAGTACATCAGGGACGTGCCAATTCTTAGGAAGGTCCCTGGTGTCGTGGAGTTCTAAGAAAAAAACTTCCGTTGCCCTATCCACCGCTGAGGCCGAGTATGTTGCCGCAGGACAGTGTTGCGCGCAACTACTTTGGATGAGGCAAACCCTCAGGGACTTTGGCTACAATCTGAGCAAAGTCCCACTCCTATGTGATAATGAGAGTGCTATCCGCATGGCGGATAATCCTGTTGAACACAGCCGCGCAAAGCACATAGACATCCGGTATCACTTTTTGAGAGACCACCAGCAAAAGGGAGATATCGAAGTGTTTTATGTTAGCACCGAGAACCAGCTAGCCGATATCTTTACCAAGCCTCTAGATGAGAAGACCTTTTGCAGGCTGCGTAGTGAGCTAAATGTCTTAGATTCGCGGAACTTGGATTGATTTATAGCATACATGTGTTTTATGCCTTTGATCATGTTCCTTATGCATTTTGTTGTTTATGTATGGTGCTCAAGTTGTACAAGCACTCCCCGGACCTCAAAAGTTCATGTGTGAGTGATGCACATATTTAGGGGGAGATGTGCTACAACTTGACTCTTTGGGACTAACCATGTGCTTGAGTTTGCTTGATTTAGTCTCAAAGGTGAATTGAAAGGGAAAAGGTGAACTTGGACCATGCAAGACTTCCACTGCACTCCAATGAAAGGGTAACTTATTCCAAGTTCATCTCCATGCTCTTATTGCCTTTTGCTCTTAATTGACAATTTTGGTGAGACAATGAGGTTTAAGGGCCAAGATTGATTCCGTTTTGGTGCTTAATGCCAAAGGGGGAGAAAATAAGGCCAAAGCAACAAATGGATCAGCTACCACTTGAGAATTTTGAAAATAGTAGAGTAAGGACTTTTTGATTTGTCAAAATTCTAAATGTCTCCTTTTGTCAAAAGTTGGTCTCTTGTGGGGAGAATGGTTGATTATGGGAAATAGGGGGAGTTTTTGAATCAGTGATCAATTTCTCTTGGAATACCTTTCTTTATGTCTCAACAAGTGTGTTTGACTTAGAGATAGGAAATTGAGTTTGATTTGCAAAAATAAACCAAGTGGTGGCAAAGAATGATCCAAATATGCCAAATTTGAATCAAAACAAATTTGAGTTTTCATTTGCATTGATGTTGCACTTCTTTTAGTTGCTTTTTGTTGTGTTGGCATAAATCACCAAAAAGGGGGAGATTGAAAGGGAAATGTGCCCTTGGGCCATTTCTAAGTATTTTGGTGATTAAGTGTCCAACACAAGTGCCTAAGTGTTAAATTGTGCCAAGGACTCAAGAAGTGCAAATCAAGATTAAAGGTATGTTTCTAGACTTAGTACATTGTTTTGAAGACTAATGTATTGTGTCTAAGTGCTAGAAACAGGAGAAACAATTATGGAGAAGTTGGCTGTGTACAGCCAAAAGACTGCTCGGTCTGGGTGCACCGGACTGTCCGGTGGTGCACCGGACAGTGTCTGGTGCGCCAGGCTGGCGTCTATCAACTGGCTGCTCTCAGGACTTCGACACGGTGTACGACTATAAATCACCGGACTATCCGGTGAGCCATTCACAGGCGAAGTCGTCGCTCTCGGGAAGCGATCAACGGCGTACGGCTATAAATCACCGGACTGTCCGGTGGTGCACCGGACTGTCCGGTGAGCCAACAGTCGGCCGGGCCAACGGTCGGCCGCGTAATATGCACGCGACGCGTGGCAGAGCCAACGGTCAGAAGGGGGCACCGGACAGTGTCCGGTGCGCCAACGGCTCTGAATCTCCAACGGTCGGCTGCGCCAAAACAGGAAAGAAATCCGCACTGGACAGTGTCTAGTGGTGCACCGGACTGTCCGGTGCGCCAGGCGACAGAAGGCAAGAATTGCCTTCCTGGAATGCTCTCAACGGCTCCTAGCTGCCTTGGGGCTATAAAAGGGACCCCTAGGCGCATGGAGGAGAACACCAAGCATTCTCTAAGCACCAAGACTCCAATTCCGCGCATTCGATTCTTTGTGATAGCAACTAGAGCTCCATTTGAGTAGAGAACTCTTTGGGTTGTATTGTGAGCTCGAGTTGTGACTTGTGTGCGTGTTGTGCTCTGATTTTGTGTCTTGTGTGCGTTGCTCATCCCAGCCTTACTTACGTGCTTCTTTGTGAACATCAAATTGTAAGGGCGAGAGGCTCCAAGTTGTGGAGATTCCTCGCAAGCAGGATATAGTAAACAAAGCAAAACACCGTGGTATTCAAGTGGGTCTTTGGACCGCATGAGAGGGGTTGATTGCAACCCTCGTCCATTGGGACGCCACAACGTGGAGTAGGCAAGTGTTGGACTTGGCCGAACCACGGGATAAACCACTGTGCCTATATGTGTTGATTTTCTTGTGGTTATCGTGTCTTGCAAGAACTCCTCTCTAGCCACTTGGCTTTATTGTGCTAACTCCTAATCAAGTTTTGTGGCATTAAGTTTCAAGTTTTTACAGGATCACCTATTCACCCCCCCTCTAGGTGCTCTCACAAGGTTGATCGAGTTAAGAGTTATGGTGCATCAAGGATCACTACATATGTTTAATGTGTAAGGGGGAGTAATGTTAGTGTGTTGCATTTTACCCTGTTGTCCCTTGACATCATCCTATGTTCTTGCTTGAATATGGTTTTGGTGTTTGATGTCAAAGGGGGAGAATTTGTGCATTAAAGCTTACCTCGACCTGAGAGGAAAGCTTTAATGCACAAATTCTCCCCCTTTGACATCAAACACCAAAACCATATTCAAGCAAGAACATAGGATGATGTCAAGGGACAACAGGGTAAAATGCAACACACTAACATTACTCCCCCTTACACATTAAACATATGCAACACAAGCATTTGAGAAAAATTAAGGTACAAATACGCAAAAAGGTCAATACCTCCTTTTGTACCTTTACCATTGTTATGGTGTACTTTCCATCTAAGTAGGCGGAGTTGCTTTTGTCATCAATTTAAGATTTCCATCTTGAAATCTTTATCTCTAGGGAGCTCCTTCACACTTGTGCCTGATCCTTTATCCTGACCTTTTCTTGTTGCTAAGACACCAAACTTAGAACAAGTTATAGTATTGTGGCACAAGATGAAGCTTCTATTCTAGTGATTACCAAAAGATACCAATTGAAGCACACTACCAAGGCTTCCAATTGTAAAATCATCATTGTCATAGCTCCATGATATTTAAAGATAAGCATCTAGGATCACCAACTATTATAGAGCACGAGCAACCTTTTAAATACACAATTACTCACAACTTTAGATACCAATTACTTGACTTGTGGAGGTACCCAAGTCCTGATTGCTCCATTTCTTGCTCATCTTCCCTTTTCCACCTTGAGACTACACAGGATCACTCAAGAAACAATTAGTCTCAAAAGACACAAGTTATGTGTGCTCCCCCAAAAGTTGTGCATCAAGTATTTGAATGACTTGCACCTTGCACATTCTAGCATCCTCAGAACTAGAGGGGATAACAACATATCTTGGTCTAGGCATAATATATCAATTGCATCAAAAAAACATACCAATTGGATAGATGACATAATACAACTTATGACTAGTGGAAACAATGCATGCCTCAAGATATATACCATTTTAAAAGTAGCCTAGGCACGCTTCACACATGATGATCATTGCAACACATATACCAATTGAAAAACGACAAGATCATGCATATAAAGCAGAATGTCTAAGCACACCATGATTAAGAAGTATTTTCTTAGGTACACCAAAGGAAACAACATTTTAAAGCATAAAGCACCTAAGCCAAGATACTACCAATTGAAAGGCAAGAACATAGATATGATCACAATCAACAGAACTTCAAGATATTCAATGAAATTGCATAGTTCCATTCTCCATGCCTTTGCCTTTTACCTGAATGCCATGAGATTCATTCTTTTAGGTAGTGTGGATTGAGAGCACATGTTATCACCAATTTAGGGCTCCTTTTGCTCATGCACATCATAGCTCGAGAGGGTGCATTAGAGACACAACATGGATTTCTTGTTTTGGTATACACAGAGTACCAAGACAAAGTAATCATGTGAACATGGACTAAACAAAACTATCATGCTTGCACATAGGTTAATCATTAAAAACCACATAGCGTGACTTACAAAAAGATACAGGTTTATCCACATACACTAAGAGAGTTAATCATGGTGGATATATCAATTGAAAAGCTACCCATTGAATGATTCAAGAGACATAACCTATAAAGCACACAGTCACGATTGAGCAAGCATGATTATGATATTGGAAATCATGGATCATTAATTGAAAGATATTCAACACAAGCAATCTCAAAAGCATAACTACTCCAAGGATAGGTATAGCACGATAATCCAACTTAAAAGCAATGCTGATTAGAAATAATGCACTTAAGATACACGGGTACCGTCCTTTGGAGGGCAAGTTGCAGATTCTCATCAAAGTCCTTTGTTTGATTCACCAATAATGATTAAGGACCTCTACAACTTATTTAACTCGAGATGAACATGGGATTAGTATTGCACAATATTTCAGCCTTGGGTCAATAAATAGATAATAAATTTGACAGCTTAAGCATAGAGTTTGAATTAACCATCTTAAGCTCTCGCAAGATCTCGAGTCCATCTCGAGGCACCTGCATGGTCTAGTTGGCACAGTTTGGTACCCATCTCGGGATGGGTCCATAATGTTCATCTAAAAGAGTCTTTGGTACCCAAATAGCAATTGTGCTAGTTCTAGGTGATCTCATTACTGATCTAGCACAAGTGTATGATTTGGGTCTCCTAAGCGAATAAGATTGAGATAAATTTACTTTCTTAGGAACCTTACCCTTCTTACATACGTTAGGTAGATGACCATGCTCATCACTGTAGCAGAAGCGTCGCTCAACCTGACATGACACTTGTTGTTTGTCTTTTTTCTTAGTGAGGGTCATCTTGGAGGGTGCACGTATTTGATTCTTCATGAGCGGACATGAAGTGATCATATGGTCCTTATAGTTGCATCCAAAACATCTCCTCATTCCTTCATCCTTGTCTTTGTGTGGACAAGACGCAATGAAGTGGCCTAATTCCTTGCACTTGAAGCACCTCCTTTTTCCTCTTCCCTTTTTGCTCTTGGATGACATAGAGAGATGATCAGTGCAAACAACATGACTAATTGAATCTTTACCTTTTTCTTCTTTCATGTTGATTGCTTCACTTATTGCCTTAGGAACTTCTTTCTCGTGGAGTTTGACCCATGCTGCGATTTCTCCTTCCTCAAGCTTCTTCACCACGCGTTCGTAGATATCTTGAGGAAGTCGAGCATAGCGTCTTCTCCTCAATTGTCTTTGTTTCTTGTTCCCAAGCATTTTTCTTTTTGACCCTACAACTTGTTGCTCAATCAAAGATTGGCCTTTCTTGGGGCAGTAGAGGTCAGCACATGATGATATTTTAACTAATTGATCACTTATGCAAGAATGTAGTTCACATGAGTTTAAACTAGTAATTACTACCTCATGAGCAATATCGAGCATGATATGGTCATCAACTAATTCATTATGAGAATAAGATAGCATATCATATTTTTCACTTAGAGCAAGTTTTTCTAAATTCATCATTTCTACTTGACTCTTAAGCATAGAATTCTCAGTTTTAAGTTGAGCAACATCAGATAATACATCATGATTATTTCTTTTCTCAAATAAAACAGATTCATACCGTTGGACCAAATTATCATGAGAGCACTTTAGCTCCTCATGTTCTTTGGTCATCTTCTCCAGGCTGTCGTTGGTTTTGATGAGAGTCTCCTCTAGCCTGAGAAGCGTCTCGCCTTGTTCCTTGTTTCTCCTCAACAGCTTAACCAAGAGCACTTTATCTTCTTTGTTGAGATGGGTGTAGAACCGGCGAATCTCCTCTTCTTCCACATCGCCGGTCTCATTTTCCCTGTCATTATTATCAGTGGAAGCAATACAGGAAAATGTACCTTGTGGTGATGAAGACTCATCCTCGCTATCATCCTCATATTCCTCCTCATCATCGCTTTCGTCTCCACTATCATTGTTAGCAATAAGACATTTATAACTACTGGAAGACAAACCTATCGGTGAGGTGGATTCATCGTTTGGTTTCCATCGTTTTTCTTCTCCCTTTGAAAGGTTAGTACCACAAGCAACATAGGGAGTAGAAGTAGTACAATTGGACTCTTAATATTTTATTTTAATTCTAGTCCATAGATCATGAGCATCAACAAATAAATCACTATCACTACTCATGAAGGCAAAATAAGCACCTCTAGAAAGAGAGTCAACTAAGATGTTGCAAGCATGGTGATTGAGAGATAGACATCTTAGTTCAGCATTAGAAGGATTTTTACTAATATCAGAGGGAAAAATACTTCTACTGAAGATCTGTCTCAAATCAGGATCGATATGCATGAAAGCATTATAAATATAGACACACCAAGATTTATATTTAGAACCATCGCCTAGAAGAAGTTCTAGAGTTACCCCTTGTGACGACATCGTCATCTCCGGACGGCTAAGCCCACACTGGAGAGGCCTAGCTCTGATACCAATTGAAAGTTCCCTATGCCCGGGAATAGGATCTGGATGTCACCTAGAGGGGGGTGAATAGGCGAATAATAATTATCACTTTAAAACTGTAAATTCTTACTCTACTCGAAGGCTAGATCGAAGTGGAATGAAAGACCCTTCGAATAGGTTGCAGCAGGATAGAAGTTCCTGTCTTAAAATACCCCGCACTTCAAAGACAGCTTGAACCACATATAAATATTGAAGTGCAAGTATAAACAACAAATAAGACAGAGAAACAGCACACAGCACAGAGCAGAGCACACAGACATAGGGATTTATCCCGAGGTTCGGCCAAGCCTGAAATGCTTGCCTAGTCCTCGTTGGAGTTAGCCACACCTTGGCTTGGAGTCTATTTCAACTCCTTGCTCCGTTTGCTCAGATCTGTCAATGTGACAGATAGAGCCTTCCACTATGTTGATATCAGTTACAACGATGTTGTGGCTGCTTACAATCTTCTCGACAGCACTCCGGAAGAGTAACAATGCGCTCAAGATATTGCTCTAGCTCTCAGCAGCACTTCCCCTCTCTCTAAAGGCTTATAACCTCGCCTCTACACAAACTAGAGAGATACACAAGAGAGGGAGAGAAAGAATTGATCCAAATGATGTATGAACTTGTTGGCTGCACTTGTGTGCTTGTTTGAGGCGCCTAGGGGTCCCTTTTATAGCCCCAAAGGGCCTAGGAGCCGTTGGAGCTTTATTTGGAAGCTCCCAGCCTTCCCTGGTTGCGGGTGCACCGGACAGTGAACAGTAACGAATCTGATTGACAGTTGCCTGTGCACCAGACAGGTCACTATTCACTGTCCTGTGCACCGGACACAGCTACTATTCACTGTCCTGTGCACCGGACAGAGTTACTATTCACTGTCCTGTGCACCGGACAGCTACTATTCACTGTCCTGTGCACCAGCCAACAGCACACTAAGTGATTTTTCCTCCGTTCTTTCTCAGTTTGACTTCAACTTTTTGGGAGGATTTTCCTGAGACTTAAACAAACACATTTAGAGTATAATCCAATTGATTTAGTCCTAGAAACTTACATCTTTTTTGTTCTTCTCCTAGCTTTTCTGTTTCTCCTCCAGAAGAGCTCATAATGGTACTTTCTCTAAATAAAGAGTTAGAGAGCAAACCAAAGCACCAAACTTGTAGTAAGAGGTGTATGCAACATGGTTGAACACTAAAACCTTACATACTTAACCTTTTTCATCGTTTTACCCAATTTGGCATGTTTGAAGTCGATGTTGGACTCCAAACCATTAAGTCAACTTGACTTGATCTAGATTGACATATCTAAGCTCCAACTCCCTTGTTCATTTCTCGAGCTTGATCTTGAGCCTTATGAGTTACACCACATAATTGTAGATGTTACCTCATTGGTTGTAAGTCATGTCCTTATGTAGTGATCCTTGATGCACCATAACTCTTAACTCGATCAACCTTGACTTTGCAAATCTTCTTCTTCACCCCTGGCTTTGGGTTCCTGGTCTCCTTGACCTTCTCCCGTGCACTCGGTACCTCGAAGCTCTTCATTCCTCCATCCTTGGCTTGATCGGTTGTCTCTAAGTTACGCACACCGAGTCTCACTTAAGCAGTGTTCATTATCTATAGATAATTCAGTCTTTGGACCATCACACTTGTTCACTTGTGTTGAACCCTATTAGCTTTGCATTAAGCACCTATTCAACACTTAGCACACTTGTTAGTCCTTTAATTGGGTTTTCATCCAAACATCAAAACCCACAAGAGAGCTTTCATGTACTCACACCTAGGTCAAGAATAGGTACCGCAAGATGAGGAGCATGATGGATGCCACAATGAGTTTGTGAAAGGTTTAGGCCGTCGTCTTCAAGTCAACTATGGTTGTTGAGAGCACCTAGAGGGGGGGAGTGAATAGGTGATCCTATAAAAACTTGAAGCTTAATCCACAAAACTTGATTAGGAGTTAGCACAATTAAGCCAAGTGGCTAGAGAGGAGAACTTGCACAACACGATGACCACAAAGAGATCAACACAGAGATGGCAGAGTGGTTTATCCCGTGGTTCGGCCAAGTCCAACACTAGCCTACTCCACGTTGTGGCGTCCCAACGGACGAGGGTTGCAATCAACCCCTCTCAAGCGGTCAAAAGACCCACTTGAATACCATGGTGTTTTGCTTTGTTTACTATATCCCGTTTGCGAGGAATCTCCACAACTTGGAGCCTCTCGCCCTTACACTTGATGTTCACAAAGAAGCACGGAGTAAGGGAGGGATGAGCAATGCACACAAGACACGAAATCAGAGTACCAACACGTACACAAGTCACAACAAGAGCTCACAACACACCCCGGCGAGTTCACAACTCAAATGGAGCTCTAGTTACTATCACAAAGAATCAAATGCGCGGAATTGAAGTCTTGGTGCTTAGGAATGCTTAGAGAATGCTTGGTGTGTTCCTCCATGCACCTAGGGGTCCCTTTTATAGCCCCAAGGCAGCTAGGAGCCGTTGAGAGCATTCCAGGAAGGCAATTCTTGCCTTCTGTCGCCTGGCGCACCGGACAGTCCGGTGCACCACCGGACACTGTCCGGTGCGGATCTCTTTCCTTGTTTGGCGAAGCCGACCGTTGTAGATTCCTAGCCGTTGGTGCACCGGACACTATCCGGTGCACACCGGACAGTCTGGTGCCCCGTTCTGACCGTTGGCTCTGCCACGCGTCGCGCGCGGATTCCGCGGCCGACCGTTGGCCCGGCTGACTGTTGGCTCACCGGACAGTCCGGTGCACACCGGACAGTCCGGTGAATTATAGCCGTACATCGCCGACGATTTCCCGAGAGCAGCAAGTTCGCCTGAGTCAGCCTGGCGCACCGGACACTGTCCAGTGCACCCAGACTGAGCTGACTTCGGCTGAACAAAGCCATCTTCAATTCCAACTTGATTTTTCCTGTTTCCAGCACTTAGACATAATACATTTGTCTCCAAAACAATATACTAAGTCTTAGAAACATACCTTTATACTTGATTTATACTTTGTCCACCATTTAACACTTGGGCCCTTGTGTTGGACACTAAATCACCAAAATACTTAGAAATGGCCCAAGGGCACATTTCCCTTTCAATCTCCCCCTTTTTGGTGATTTATGCCAATACAACACAAAGCAAGTAGAACAAGTGCAAAATCAATTCAAATAAGAACTCATGATTGTTTTGATTCAAATTTGGCATATATGGATCATTCTTTGCCACCACTTGGTTTGTTTTTGCAAATCAAATTCAATTTCCTATCTCTAAGTCAAACACACTTGTTGAGACATAAAGAGAGTTGTTCCAAGAGAAATTGATCAAAGATTCAAAAACTCCCCATTTTTCCCATAATCAACCATTCTCCCCACAAGAGGCCAACTTTTGACAAAAGAGACAACAAGAGATTTTTGACAAACCAAAAGCTCTATTCTACTATTTTCAAAATTCTCAAGTGGTAGCTGATCCATTTCTTGCTTTGGCCTTATTTTCTCCCCCTTTGGCATCAAGCACCAAAACGGGATCAATTTTGGCCCTTTAACCCCATTGCCTCACCAAAATCTTCAACTAAGAGTAAAAAGGCAATAAGAGTACAAAGATGAACTTGGAGTGAGTTACTCTTTCATCAGAGTGCAGTGGAAGTCTTGCATGGTCCAAGTCCACCTTTTCCTTTCAAACCTTCTTTGAGACTAAATTAAGCAAACTCAACCACACAGTTAGTCTCAAAGGGTCAAGTTGTAGCACATCTCCCCCTAAATATGTGTGTCACTTGCAAATGGACTTGTGAGGTCTGGGGAGTGCTTGTACAACTTGAGCACCATAAATAAACAACAAAATGCATTAAGGAACATGATCAAGGCATAAAACACATGTATGCTATAAATCAATCCAGGTTCCGCGAATCTAACACATTTAGCTCACTACGCAGCTTGCAAAAGGTCGACTCATCTAGAGGCTTGGTAAAGATATCGGCTAGCTGGTTTTCGGTGCTAACATGAAACACTTCGATATCTCCCTTTTGCTGGTGGTCTCTCAAAAAGTGATGCCGGATGTCAATGTGCTTTGTGCGGCTGTGTTTAACAGGATTATCCGCCATGCGGATAGCACTCTCATTATCACATAGGAGTGGGACTTTGCTCAGATTGTAGCCAAAGTCCCGGAGGGTTTGCCTCATCCAGAGTAGTTGCGCGCAACATTGTCCTGCGGCAACATACTCGGCCTCAGCGGTGGATAGGGCAACGGAAGTTTGTTTCTTAGAGCTCCATGACACCAGGGACCTTCCTAAGAATTGGCAAGTCCCCGATGTACTCTTCCTATCGACCTTACATCCAGCATAGTCGGAGTCTGAATATCCAATTAAGTCAAAGGTAGACCCCTTTGGATACCAGATCCCGAAGCAAGGCGTAGCGACTAAATATCTAAGGATTCGCTTCACAGCCACTAAGTGACACTCCTTTGGATCGGATTGAAATCTAGCACACATGCATACACTAAGCATAATATCTGGTCTACTAGCACATAAATAAAGTAAAGCCCTATCATAGACCGGTATGCCTTTTGATCAACGGACTTACCTCCTTTGTTGAGGTCGGTGTGTCCGTCGGTTCCCATTGGAGTCTTTGCGGGCTTGGCGTCCTTCATCCCAAACCGCTTGATCAAGTCTTGTGTGTACTTCGTTTGGGAAATGAAGGTCCCATCCTTGAGTTGCTTCACTTGAAACCCAAGGAAGTATCTTAACTCGCCCATCATTGACATCTCAAACTTTTGAGTCATCACCCTGCTAAACTCTTCACAAGACTCATCTAGTTAGTAGAACCAAATATTATGTCATCGACATAAATTTGGCACACAAAAAGGTCACCATCACAAGTCTTAGTAAAAAGAGTTGGATCGGCTTTCCCAACCTTGAAAGCATTAGCAATTAAAAAGTCTCTAAGGCATTCATACCATGCTCTTAGGGCTTGCTTAAGTCCATAGAGCGCCTTAGAGAGCTTACACACGTGGTCGGGGTACCGTTCATCCTCAAAGCCAGGGGGTTGCTCCACGTACACCTCCTCCTTGATTGGCCCGTTGAGGAAAGCGCTCTTCACATCCATTTGGAACAACCTTAAAGAATGGTCAGTAGCATAGGCTAACAATATGCGAATTGACTCTAGCCTAGCCACAGGAGAAAAAGTCTCCTCAAAGTCCAAACCTGCGACTTGGGCATAACCTTTTGCCACAAGTCGTGCCTTGTTCCTTGTCACCTCTCTGTGCTCGTCTTGTTTGTTGCGGAACACCCACTTGGTTCCCACAATGTTTTGCTTGGGACGAGGCACCAGTGTCCAAACTTCATTTCTCTTGAAGTTGTTGAGCTCCTCTTGCATGGCCAACACCCAGTCCGGATCTAGCAAGGCCTCTTCTACCCTGAAAGGCTCAATAGAAGAGACAAAGGAGTAATGCTCACAAAAATTAACTAATCTAGAACGAGTAGTTACTCCCTTGCTTATGTCACCCAATATTTGGTCGATGGGATGATTCCTTTGAATCGTCGCTCGAACATGGGTTGGAGGTGCCGGTTGCGCTTCTTCCTCTATCACATGAACATCTTGTGCTCCCCCTTGATCACACGCCTCTTCTTGATGAACCTGTTCATCATCTTGAGTTGGGGGATGCGCCATTGTTGAGGAAGAAGGTTGATCTTGCTCCTTTTGTTCCAGTGGCCTCACATCTCCAATCGCCATGGTGCGCATTGCGTGTGGCGGAACTGCCCGAATTATTCCGACTTAAGTGCCTAGGTCCCACCTTAGAGGCTAGACCACACTTAAATGGGAATAACCCGTCAATCCCTCGGATCTAGTCCGACGAGGCCACTGACAGGATCAAGTACCACAATCTCACTCGATGGTGAGTCACAGAGCAAATACAATAAAACGTAAAACCATACATTAAGGAATATTAAATTATTACATCACCATCGGAGTTTTGCAAAAGTAGTCATCATTGTTCGAAGTGCAGCGGAATAAAACTAACGATAGATAAATGGAGGGATGGGGAAGCCTGTCCCATCACTCCTCATGCTCCTCCTCAGCCGAGGCGGGGTCCCACTCGACGGTCCAACCCGGTGGCAAGATGGATGGCCAAGTCACTCCAGCAACCATGTCCTCCAAAGAACCTGTAAAATTGTGCCACAAGCAAGGCTGAGTATACTAATACTCAGCTAGACTTACCCGGTGTGAGGAGTCTACTCCTCTACCTCTAGACATGCAGCTGTTTGGCCGTGGGGTTTGGTTGCCAAAAGCACTAGCTGAGTTCTAAATCAAGTTTTAGCTTTGTCAAATTTAAGTGTGACTCTCTTATGGCTAAATATGTACTATCTACTCATACATAGTAGCAAACATTTTTAGCAATCAACATCTTGTATCAACTCATCATATTTCCACTTGTTACTCAATGCAGTACAATGGATCAAGCAGTCTAATTAGCTGCGAGAAGCAGACGATTCGAATCGAGTTTTTATCCTTGCAAGGTAAACCTAAACACACGACATGGCGAGGCACTCCGTCCCCACACACATCAACCGTCCCCATCGATTCCCCGTCAGCAGAGAGGGGCTCACCGCCTTGGCGTACAATGCCTCACTGACCTCGACTGCCGTCGTGCAGTGACCACACTTGTACCCACCATAACTGGAATGGGAGACCACGTCTCAGGTTGCATAAGGAGGGCAATCTGCTGCCAGGTTCAATCAGGTACTAGGCTTACCGATTTACCATATTTCTCGGTATGTGTTTAGTACGTTCAAACGCTTGACACGGGTATCCGCACGTTAATCCTTATTCCAATTTCCCATCTCGTAGACCACCAATCCCCATGGATTGTTGTCCACAGAGTAGTATCATGATGATATGAAAGTGGGTACAACCAATTCCTGATCTTGCGCGAGTGCTAGAAAAATCACTCGTCTTCTACCGAGATCCTAATTAAATAAAGCAGCTACTCGACCTAGCATACTAGTATCCATCTCAAAAGGAATCCTGAGATCATGCAACTAGGGTTTCAGTCAACTCCTACACCTAAGTGCACAATCGATCCTACAATCATTAAGTATAGTAAAATAGCATAAGTAACAGGTTATGCATAAACCGGGGCTTGCCTTCCAAAGCAGTGGCAGGCAGATCCTCTGGTGCAGGCTCTGGTGCTGGATCCGGGGCTACCTCCTGAGCAGCTCCTTGCTCCGGCACAAGGACGTACTCTCCGTCAGCGAGGTTACAGTCTATCGAAATGCAATAAATATGTATGTCATGATTATGCAGGATTTAATAACATTATGCTAAAGGAAGAAAAACTAAGTTAGTTGGCAACTTAGGGTTTCTTGGTCACACGTGGCTTTTAGTGGTTTATGCTTATCACTCCAGGTTTAGATTTTGTTAAGGATAAACATAGTGGATTGGTATTTCCTTTATATATTTCAGTGGACAATTTACAATGGGTTTTAGGATGACACTAATTTCCATTATTCATTTTCCCTTTCTTTATTTTCTATTTATGAATTCTAGTGTAGGTTTGAACTACAACAGTGAATTAACTTTTTCCAAAAATTCTGTAAAAATTACAGTGGCTTGCCATTGGTCAATATAGCCTGTTCTAGGAATTTGAGGTTCAAAAAAAGGCTATGCTCTAGACAAAAATAACAAAAGTTGTGTAAATGGGCCACTTTGCATTACAACTCTTAATTAGGGGTGGGTTCTGTCCTAAGGGTTATTTTTGTTGGCATCTAACAGTAATAATAAGCTTCTGTGCCAAAAATCACAGAAAGCTAAGGGATGGTTATTTAGTTGTGATTTTCCAAAGTTTAATGCCAAAAAGGCACTTTCCACTACCTTGTTATTTGAAAAATGTCAAACAACAGATTTCATATTTTTCCTATGTTTTCCATAACAAAAGATTAACTATCCCAAAGGTTGGGGTGTTTTCACCTTGGGGTTATTTTGTAGGGTTTTTCTAAGTTTTCCTTGTTTTCTTAAAATAAAAGGTATCCTATTTATTTTATACTAAACCAGGGTATAATCAATTTTTCTAGTAAACTATACTGAATAAGTATACTAACAAAAATATGGGGGCTCCCTGGTTCTTTATTTAAATCACCTTTCCTATTTTCTTTAACCTTAAGCATAATGTAAAATAAATGGCAAACTCTACCTTAATGGGGTGTACAGAGGGGTTTAGCATTTTTAAATAGGTCAGTAGGTGGTCATGCACTTCTCCAAATTTTCTTAACCTCAGTTAAATAGTGCAACTATTTTTCTTCCTATTATTTAGCTTTTGGCCAAATCAGTATTTAATTCAGAATCCTAAAGTTTTCTTTAGCACATAGGGGTTTTATATTTTTCTTCAGTAGTTTATATTATTTAAGATCTGACAAAATTGGTTTGACTCAATTTGGATGAATAAAACAGAAGATATGAATTATTCAAGTGTTATTTATATTTTAAATCAGATTTAATTAAAGGTTTCCTGGAAAACCGCTTTGCACCGAAGTCCTCGGGTTATTTCCAAACTAACTCTCTCAGTTATACCCCCGCGCTACTATTCATCCGAGTCACTAACATTGCGCAAAACCCCCTAGCTTTCTCTTCTTCTCCCCCGCGGTCCCTCCCTAGGTTTAAACAGTACCCGCGAGAAAGAAAAGGGTGGCGCGGCTTACCGGCGGCGAGAGAGGTCCGGCAAGGGGCGGGGTTGGCTCCGGGAGGTTCTGGCAGTCACAACGGTGTACGGCTTGACGGCGGGGGTGGCCGGAATCGCTCGGTCCACGTGCGCAGGCGGGTGCTCTCGTCGGCGGCGGGAGCTCCGGCCAAACCACAGCGATCTAGTTCAATCCAAAGGCACAGTGAGCTTCACGGGGTGACGTAGAGGCTGTGTGCACAAGGAATCGAAGAATGGAGTAGAGGATTACCCGGTCTACGCTCTCCGGCGGTCGGGTGGAGTCCGGCTGTAACACCTCAGGTGTTACCATGGCTAGAGCACACCTTGGTACTAAGGACTGTGATCACATGTGGTAAAAACTTAAGATGAACATAAGAACCTTGGAGACCATGTGTTAACCAAGATTTCAAATGACCTAAGAGCATCACTCAAGCTTTTGTGCACTTGCTACCTTGGGCAAGAGGAGGGAAAACCCTAGACCTCCCTTGAACCCTATCTTCCAAAACCATGGTTAAGAGGGGGAGAGAATAAGCAATTGTGCAAACCATGAGTTAATCTTTAACCAAACTTTAAGTAACCTTGTAACCAACAATTGTGGGAAGGAAATATTGCAAAAAGACCCCTGGAGAAACCCCAAATCCATTCCCTAAGTGGAGAGAGAGCTAGAGCTCTCTATTTCTCTCTAAGTCAAAAACTACACCTACACTAAAGGTCAGCCGTGTTCACCTTGAAGATGGCACCAAATCCACCTATGTTCTATACCAAAAATGTGGCATACCACCTAGGGCACCCACTGGAAAAAGCTGAGCCCGAGACCTTGACGTTTGACATGCCTTGGCATGATTTTTGTCGCGAGGTGGGCAGAGTGACATACCTGATTTGGCGACCGAAGATCTCCCTACCTAGGCCATATCTGCCATGGCAACTCACGGATGAGAGACAGCCCTAGGTGCCAGGAAAAGACTCGCGCCGGATTTTTGCCAAGATTCGCACGTTTGCGACTTGGGTGAGCTGTGGAACACGGGCAGAAGAAAAGCTCCACGTGTTCGACGCGCTCTGTGTGCGCCAGAGCACGCCCGCGCGCGCCCCGCGTCGCGCCAACGGCCAGCCGATGCCATGGCCCGCGCCCGCGCCTATAAAGCCCACTCAGGCGTTGACCACACTCTTCCGCGCATGCTCAAACCTCACCGGAGCTCAACTCACCGCCGTTTGCCCGTGCGCGGCGTGTCCGTGGCCACCCGAGCCCCTGCCGCCGTAGACCGGCTAACCCAGCCTTTCCCAACCCCGTCCAACCCTCGGAGACGAGTGAGCACACCTCGGTGAAGCTCCCCGAGCGAGGAATCGAAGTCTGCTTCGCCGGAGAAGCCAGTCCACGGTCGCCGGAGTTCGCAACCCCGCCGGGGTGCGTGGACCGGGTAATCCACTGAACCATTTTCCGATTCCTTGTGTACACAGTCTCTACGTCACCCCGTGAAGCTCACCGTGCCATTGGATTGAACCAGATCGCCGTGATTTGGCCGGTACACCCGCCGCCGACGAGGACATCCGCCTGCGCACGTGGACCGAGTGATTCCGGCCATCCCCGCCGTCGAGCCATACATCGCTGTGACCGCCAGAGCCTCCCCGAGCCAACCCCGCCCCTCGCCGGGCCTATCTCGCCGCCGGTAAGCCGCGCCACCCTTTTCTTTCTTGCGGGCACTGTTTAAACCTAGGGAAGGACCGCGGGGGAGAAGGAAAGAAGTCTGGGGGGTTTTGTGAAATGTCAGAGACTCAAATGAATAGTAGTGCGGGGGTATAACTGAGAGAGTTAGTTTGGAAATACCCCAGGGTCCTCGATGTAAACTGCTTTTCCAGAAAACCTTTATTAAATCTGATTTAAAATTTGAACAGAACTTGAATAATTCATAACTTCTGTTTTATTCATCCAAATTTGGTCAAACCAATTTTGTCAGACTTTAAATAATGTAAACTGCTTAGGAAAAATATAAAACCCTTAAGTACTACAGAAAACCATAAGGTTCTGATTTAATTATTGTTTTGACCAAAAGCTAAATAATAGGGATAAAAATAGTTGCACTATTTGACTAGAGTTAGAAAAATTTGGAGAAGTTTATATCCACCTACTGACCTGTTTAAAAATGCTAAACCTCTCTGTTCACCCCATTAAGTTAGTTTTTGCCAATTATTTTTGTTAGGACACTTATTCAATGTAGTTCACTAGAAAAATCTATTATGCCCTGGTTTAGTATGAAATAAATAGGATCCCTTTTATTTTAGGAAAGTAAGGAAAACTTAGAAAAACCCTACAAAAATGACCCCAAGGTGAAAACACCCCAACCCTTGGGATAAGTAATGATTGGTTATTAAGAACTTAGGAAAAATATGAAATCTGCTGTTTGACATTTTTCAAATAGCAATGTAGTAGAAAGTGCCTTTTTGGCATTAAACTTTAGAAAATCATAACTGAATAACCATCCCTTAGCTTTCTGTGATTTTTGGCACAGAAGCCTATTATTGCTATTAGATGCCAACAAAAATAACCTTTAGGACAGAACCCACCCCTAATTAAGAGTTGTAGTACAAAGTGGCCCATTTACTCAACCTTTGTTAGTTTTGTCTAAAGCATAGCCTTTGTATTTTAAACCTCAAATTCCTAGAACAGGCTATAATGACCAATGGCACCTCACTGTAATTTTTATAGAATTTTTGGATAATATTAAACCATTATCGTATCAAACCTACACTAGAAACCATAAGTAGAAAATAAAGATAGGGAAAAATGAATACTAGGAAAATCAGTGTCATCCTAAAACTCTTTATAACTTGTCCACTGAAATATATAAAGACAATACCAATTCCCTATGCCTATCCCTAGCAAAACCTAAACCTAGAAGTGATAATCATAAACCACTAAAAGCCACGTATGACCCAGAAACCCTAAATTGCTCATTAACTTAGTTTTTCTTCTCTTAACATAATGTTATTACATCCTGCATAATTATAACATACATGTTCATTGCATTCCGATAGACTGTAACCTTGCTGACGGAGAGTACGTCCTCGTGCCGGAGCAAGGAGCTGCTCAGGAGGTAGCCCCAGATCCAGCACCAGAGCCTGCACCAGAGGACCTGCCTGCCACTGCTTTGGAAGGCAAGCCCCAGTTTTATGCATAACCTGTTATTTATGCTAGTTTACTACACTTATTGATTGTAGGATTGAATGTGCACTTAAGTGTAGGAGTTGTTTGAAACCCTAGTTGCATGATCTCAGGAATCCTATTGAGATGAATACTAGTATGCTAGGTCGAGTAGCTGCTTTACTAATTAAGGATCTCGGTAGAAGTCGAGTGATTTTTCTAGCACTCGCGCGAGGTCAGGACATTGATTGTACCTATTTTCATATCATACTGATGTTGGTTTGTGGGCAACAATCCATGGGGATTGGTTGTCTACGGGATAAAAATTTGAATAAGGATTATGGTGTGGTACCGTGAGTCAAGCGTTTGAACGTACTAAACACATACCGAGAAATATGGTAAATCGGCAAGCCTAGTACCTGAGTGAACCTGCCCGCAGACATATCCCCTCACGCGACCTGAGACATGGTCTCCCATTCCGGTTATGGTGGGTACAAGTGCGGTCACTGCACGACGACAGTCGGGGTCAGTGAGGCATTGTACGCCAAGGCGGTGAGCCCTGATCTGTTGCCAGGGAATCGATGGGGATGGTTGATGTGTGTGGGGACGGAGTGCCCCTACATGTCGTGTGTTTAGATTTACCTTGCAAGGTTTTAAAAACTCGATTCGAATCGTCTGCTTCTCGCAGCTAATGAGACTGCTTGATCCATGCTGCTACATTGAGTAACAAGTGGAATTGTGATGAGATGATACAAGATGTTGATTGCTAAAAATGTTTGCTACTATGTATGAATAGATAGTACGTCTTTAGCCTTAAGTGAGTCACACTTAATTTGACAAAGTAAAAACTTGATTTAGAAACTCAGCTAGTGCTTTTGGCAACCAAACCCCACAGCCAAACAGCTGCATGTCTAGAGGTAGAGGAGTAGACTCCTCACACCGGTTAAGTCTAGCTGAGTATTAGTATACTCAGCCTTGCTTGAGGCATAATTTTACAGGTTCTCTGGAGGACATGGTTGCAGGAGTGACTTGGCCGTCCATCTTGCCACCGGGTTGGACTGTCGAGTGGGACCCTACCTTGGCTGAGGAGGAGCAGGAGGAGTGATGGGACAGGCTTCCCCATCTCTCTGTTTATTTACCGTTAGTTTATTTCCGCTGCATTTCGAACAATGATGACTACTTTTGCAAAACTCCGATGATGATGTAATAATTTAATACTCTTGCATGCATGGTTTTATGCTTTATTGTATTTGCTCTGTGACTCACCATCGAGTGAGATTGTGGTACTTGATCCTGTCAGTGGCCGTGTCGGACTAGATCCGAGGGATTGACGGGTTATTCCCATTTAAGTGTGGTCTAGCCTCTAAGGCAGGGCTTAGGCACTTAAGTCGGAATAAGTCGGGCAGTTCCGCCACACCGGCGACCGTGGACTGGCCTCTCCAGCGAAGCAAACTCCGATTCCTCGCTCGGGGAGCTTCACCGAGGTGTGCTCAGTCTTCTCTGAGAGCTGGACGGGGTTGGGAAGGGTCATGTTGGCAGGTCTACGGTGGCAGGGGGATCGGGCGGCCGCGGACACGCTGTGCACGAGCAAACGCCGGTGGGTTTGGGCTTCGGTGAGGTCGAGCGCGTGCGGAGGGGTACGATCAAGGTCCCTGGGGGCTTTATAGGCGCGGGCACGGGCCATGGCGCCGGCTGGGCTTTGGCGCGACGCGGGGCACGCGGGGCGCGCGTCGGGCGTGCTCTGGCGAGCCCAGAGTGCGTCGAACACGTGGCCGTTGCTTTCTGCCCTTGTTCTTGCGCCTGCTGAGCAGCCAAACGTGCGAATCTCGCCCTATGGCTTGTGTTAGATTTCTTCCCTGCACCTAGGGCTACCTAATTCATGTAAGTTCCAAGGGAAGATCGGGTCTGGTTTAGAAGATATGGTGGCGCCAAGTCTTGTCTGTCTGCACTGTTCAACTCGAGACAAAACAGGTGCCAACTCGTGTCAAACGGTCTTGGCTTGGGTTCAAACTCTTCCAGGGGGTTCCTTAGATAATTTAGCTCCTTTTTGCTATTTAGACCCTGGGGTTTTGGTGCCATTAGCTAGGTGAACACCCCTGATCTCTAGATTAGGGCTGATTTTGGACTTAGAGGGAATGGGGGTGATTCCATAGTGTTCTCTACTTGGGGCTGATTTAGGGGTCTTATAGAGGTCTTTTTGTAAAGTTCCTTTGCTGTCTTTTGTAAACATTTCGGTACTCTTAAACTTTGGTTAAGGTTTAAATTATGAAATGTGCATTTGCCTAATCTTTCTCTCAACTAAAGGCTTCAAGAGAGGGGGGTCCAAGGTTCAATCCTCCCTTGCCCTAAGTGATCATTGCCTAAAAGCTTGGGTAATACTTTGGTCCTTGGCATTACTTAACTCACTCATGCTTCCAAGGTCTTAAGTACTCCCTCTCCTCCAAGTTTTAACCACATGTGATAATAGGTATATGTGCCATTAGGATGCCAACACCTGGGGTGTTACCGCCCTCCCCCCTTAAAGGAATCTCGTACCGAGATTTTAGGTAGAGTCCCTTGGAGGGGTGCCGTGAAGGTGTGTTGGTGTGCTACCCTTCCCTTTATCCAAGTTTCTCTTGTTAACTGCTCTTCGAATGTCATTCTCTTTGCAACTTAAGAAGGAAGCCCTTTTTAAGTTAAATCCACAACTTAGACTATCCTTGTTATCTAAGTTTTTCTTATAATTGTATTCAAAGGGCAGGTGGGGGTGGGGTTTTAAGTTACGTACCAACTCCTTTAGGCAGAAAGTCGGGGAAGCGAGAGCGTAGAAAATCCTCAGTCTCCCATGTAGCTTATTCTACTGAATGGTGACTCCACTGAACCTTATACATTCTGATCGACCTTGCCCGCGTTGACCTTTCTTTCTGATCCAAGACCTTGATGGGGTACTCTTGATAGGACAGGTCTGGTTCTATCTCAATGTCTGGTTTAGGTAGCACTTCAGTAGGTAAGCGGACACATTTCCGCAGCTGAGATACATGAAACACATCATGAACAGCTGACATGTGAGGTGGCAATTCCAATTGATAGGCCACGGGTCCACAACTTGCTTTGATCTCATAGGGTCCAATGTAGCGAGGAGCTAACTTGCCCTTGATCCCAAATCTCTGGACACCCTTGGTGGGTGACACCTTAAGATAAACATGGTCTCCCACTTCAAACTGTAGAGGCTTCCGCCTCTTGTCATGATAGCTCTTTTGCCTGGCCTGAGCAGCTTCTAAGTTCCTTGTAATAACTCTGACCTTTTCCTCTGCCTCAAGTACCAAATCTGGTCCAAATATTTCCCTCTCTCCTGCTTGAGACCAATTCAGTGGGGTTCTACATCTTCTCCCATATAAGGCTTCAAAAGGTGCCATCTTCAGACTGGACTGGTAGCTGTTATTATAAGAAAACTCTGCCAAAGAAAGACACTTGTCCCAATCCTTTTCGTAGTGTAGTACACATGCCCGCAACATGTCTTCCAAAATCTGATTTACCCTTTCCGTCTGGCCATCTGTTTGAGGATGGTATGCTGAGCTTCGTATTACCTGGGTCCCAAGTGATTCTTGCAGCTGCTCCCAAAAGCGTGCCACAAACAGTGCTCCTCTGTCAGATACAATGGTCTTTGGAATACCATGCAACCGCACTATTTGATCAACATAAATTTCTGCATACTTCTCTATCTTGTGGGTGGTATGAACTGGTAAGAAATGAGCGGTCTTGGTCAATCTGTCCACAATAACCCAAATGGAATCATGGTGCCTGGAGGTATTGGGCAATCCCACGATAAAGTCCATGCAAATGTCCTCCTGTTTCCATGATGGTATGGGAAGGGGTTGCAAGGGGCCTGCTGCCTTCAAATGACTGGCTTTGATCCTCTGGCAGGTGTCACACTCAGATATGTACTTGGAAATTTCCCTCTTCATTCATGGTACATCTTGTTGCTGCCCAGGTGCATGGAGAATTTTGAAAGGTGAGCTTCATCCAGTATCTTCTTTCTGAGCTCAGAGTCCTTGGGAACAACCAATCGATCTCCAAAGCATAAAATTCCCTTGCTGTCCTGACGGAAGCACTTGTATTTTTCTGCCTTCTGCTTGATCATGTCTTTGATAACCTAAACACCCTTATCTTCAATCTGTGCCCTGACTATTTGCTCTTGTAATGTGGGCTCCACCGAGATATACTTTAGGTCACTTGAAGAAACAACTTCCAGGTTTAGCTTGCACAATTCATCACACAGGGTGGTAACTCTCGCATCCATGTTCATACAATTGCACTGGGCCTTTCTGCTCAAGGCATCTGCCACAACATTGGCTTTGCCAGGATGGTAATGCACCTCCAAATCATAGTTCTTGATTAATTCTAACCATCTCCTCTGCCTCATGTTCAGATCTGCCTGAGTGAAAATGTATTTGAGGCTCTTGTGATCAGTGTAAATGTTATAGTGAGCTCCCATCAGGTAGTGTCTCCATATCTTGAGAGCATGAACCACAGCTGCTAACTCCAGATCATGTGTAGGGTAGTTCTGCTCATGGGGTCTGAGTGCTCGGGAAGCATAAGCAATTACTCTGTTATCTTGCATTAAGACACATCCCAATCCAGTACCAGAAGCATCACAATAAACTTCAAAGGGCTTGGTGTTATCAGGTTGAGCCAGCACTGGGGCTGTTGTCAAATGCTACCTTAGTGTATGAAAGGCATCTTCGCACTTTTGGCTCCAATTATACTTGACTCCCTTCTTCAACAGTTCAGTCATTGGCTTGGCAATTCTAGAGAAATCCGGAATGAATCGTCGATAATACCCTGCCAAACCCAGGAAACTCCGAATCTGCCGCACTGTGGTAGGAGGTTTCCAATCCATTACCTCTTGTACCTTCTCAGGATCAATAGATATCCCATCCTGAGAAATTGTGTGACCCAAAAATTTAATTTCCTTCAGCCAGAATTCACATTTAGACAACTTAGCATAAAGATGATGATCGCGCAGCCGCTGAAGCACGATGTGCAGATGCTCAGTATGTTCGTCCTCATTCTTGGAATAGACCAGAATATCATCAATGAAAACGACCACGAACTTGTCCAACTCTGACATGAATACTGAGTTCATCAAGTACATGAAATAAGCCGGGGCATTGGTCAGCCCAAAAGACATCACCAAAAACTCATAAAGCACATATCTGGTTGAGAAGGCCGTCTTGGGAATATTGCTGGCACGGATCTTGATCTGATGGTAACCCGAGCGAAGGTCTATCTTGGAGAACACTTTGGCTCCCACCAACTGATCGAACAAAACATCAATGCGGGGCAGTGGGTATTTGTTCTTGATAGTCACTGCATTGAGAGGGCGGTAATCAACACACATTCTCAAACTCTCATCCTTTTTCTTCACAAATAAAGCAGGACATCCCCATGGTGAAGTACTTGGGCGAATAAACCCCTTGTCCAACAACTCCTGCAGTTGCTTTTTCAATTCTGCCAATTCCGTGGGAGGCATCCTATAGGGCCTCTTGGAGATAGGAGCAGTCCCGGGTTGCAACTCAATGGCGAACTCAATGTCTCTATCGGGTGGCATTCCCGGCAATTCATCTGGAAAAACATCTGGGTAGTCACAAACCACTGGGATCTTTTCCACTGGGGATTCTATCATAACGAAAGCACAAGAACGGGTACAACCCTGATCAGGCAAATATAAAACAGTCTCGCCATAAGCAGGGGAGTGAATTTCAATGGCCCTCGCTGCAATATCCAATACTGCCTGATGCCTGGTCAACCAGTCAGTTCCCAATACAATATCCATGCTATCCAATCCTAAGATGAGAAGGGTGGTTCTAATCACAAGACTACCAAATTTTATAGGCACTTGCCTGTTGATTTGGTAGGTGGCAACCCTGCCTCCTGGTGTTGAAATTGTGATACCCCCATTGGTGTGGTGAAAAGGTAACTGGCACTTGGCACTAAATTTGGCACTGATAAAACTATGTGATGCACCAGAATCAAAAAGAATAATAGCAGGATAATTCAAAACTGTAAAGATACCAGTCATGACGGGTGCTCCCTCTGGAATATCAGCCATGGCCCTCTGGAATATCAGCCATGGTGGTGAAGTTCAGCCGGCCTTGCCTCACTTGCACCTTCTGTCTCTTGCCTTGGTTCTGGTTAACATTCTGCCCCTGCCTCTGCTGGTTTCTAGGGCAATTCTTGGCATAATGTCCGGTGTTGCCGCATGTGAAACACCTGTTGTCATTTGCCTAGCGATACTGCTGCTGCTGTTGATTGTTCCTCTGAGCTGGAAACTGGGTGCCGTTGGGTGCCTGCTGCTGCTGCTGCTGTGGTCGGATCACCCATCGCCCTTGCTGCTGCTGAGGTCCCCTGTTCTGAGTGTCAAACACAATCTTGAAGCGTTGTGGCTGAGCTGAAGGTCCTGCCACAGGGGTCTTCCTTTTCTTTTCTGCCTGACGAGTTGTGATACAGTCCTCCTGGGAGATGGCCATGTTGACCAACTCATTATAGCTGTTGGCCCTGACGGTGTTGAGACGGTCACGGAGCTTAGTGCTGAGCCCCCTCCTGAACATGTCTCTCTTCTTCTCGTCCGTGTCTGCATGATACCCGGCATACTGGCATAGGTCATTAAAAGCCTGAGCATACTGCAACACTGTCCTGTTGCCCTGAGTGAGTGCCAGAAACTCGTTGAGCTTTCGGTCCATAATTCCGGCTGGTATATGGTGCCCCCTAAAAGCTGCCTTGAACTCTCTCCATTCCACCTCTCGGTCATCTGGCTGCATAGCAAGAAAATGGTCCCACCAAGTCCTTGCGGGTCCGCAAAGCTGCTGGGTGGCGAACCTGACCTTAGTGACCTCTGAGCAAACTCCATGGAGTAGCGGGAATTTGGATTCTACTACTCTCGACCATACATCCGCATCAAGTGGGTCCTCTGCCCTGGTGAACAATGGAGGCTGGGTACTGAGGAACTCCTGATAGGTGGCTGCTGCGGGGTGACGCTGATGATCTCCACCACCATAGTGCTGAGGTGGTGGCTGACGCTGAGCTAGCTGCCTCAAGATCTCATTCTACTGAGCCATTAGCTCCTGCAGAGTGGGAGGCGGTGGCGGCGGTGGAGGAACGCGCTCATTCTGGCCACGACGCGCTCTCCCGGCCATCTGAAAAATCACATATTTTCTTAATAACACATCTTCAAGTTTCAAGGTTCAGTCGCGAAGAAAAAGTCAAAAGGCGAAGTGATAGATTCTTGCATAAACATAAAGGATTTCACAAGGCATAAACTTTTCTTCCCAAATTAAGACTAACATCATCCATCAACCATGCTTCCAAAAGAGTGTATCATGATTACATCAATGGCCCAAAAGACTCAACTCTATCTAGCCTAGTACCCCAAGGGTTCAAAAGCTAAGCTAGCTTTGAGGAATCCCACCATTACCGACTTCTAGCCCTACCCCTAAACCTAGTGAGCGAACGAGGCAACACTCGACTCGGGGGAAGGTGGTCTCCCTGAGCCAGCAGTGTCCAAGCTGGAGGCAGGCTCCTCTCCTCCCTCAATGTCGACGTCCTTGTTGGCCTCCATGTCCTGGATCTCCTGGTGATGCATATCCAGGTGCTCATTAGCCTCGGCAAGCTGCTGCTGGGTGTTAATAAGCTGATCCTCGAGAACCTCGATGGTGTTCTCCCTGGTCCCCACTAATTCCTCTAGCTCTTGGATCTCATTGGACAGCTGCTCCACCTGCAAGTCCTTTTCCACCATCTCAGTGGACAAATCAACCACAAGCTCCTCTCTGTTGTCCAGGGTGATCTTTGTTGCCTCCAACAATGCCATGAGATGGGACATCGCCTCACCGCGCATCACTTGCAGACAGTACAGGGCATTCGTGCACCGCACTGTCAAGTGAGCAGTCTGACCTGGGTAGATAGCCCAGATGTCCTTGGCATGCTCCACCCGATCCTTCCACATTGGGTCGTCCTCCCTCTCCGCGAGGAACAAGTCAATGGGGTGGGTGGACAACTCCAAGGGATGGAATCCGCAGAAAGTGGTCAACCCGTGCAGAGCAATCGCCTCAATCGTGTCCTCAGCTCGGTATCCAAAGGACTCAGAGTCCAGCGAACGCCAGCCTGGCTGCAGGGGATGAGGCTCCAAGGTCATCCTCACCCTACAGCGGGGCACTTGGTGCTTCTCGAACTGCTGCACCGCGTACTGAGGAGATGTCGTGTATCCGGCCCCCTGAAGTACCTCCCACAAAATGCGGGGAAAGCCCTCTCGTGCAAGCCCGTCAGTGTGGGACAGTGCATTCCCGTCGTTTGAGGATCCGTGGGAAGTCATTTGTGCACGGTTAAGTGGAAGTAAAAGAAAAAGAATTATAAAAAGAAAAAGGAAACACAACTCAGCCTCTCTCTCTAATTATGACAATGGTACTAGGGTACTTGGTTGGTCATCATTTTGTATTAAAGCCCTTACTCAATTATCCATTTGTTTAATTTAAGAATGCATGCTCGTCCTGAACGACCTCACATCAATGTAAAGGGAATAGGGAAGGACTCCCATCCCTTATAGTAGCCGGTAAGGCTTAATCACTTAGCCACCTAACTACCGCTCTAACATCCTAAGGCTTCACGTCCTAGGTCTATCCTGATCGTCCTACGATCTATCCAACATTGTTTCTATCAAGTTTTACTTCGGAAAAGGATGGTATTTATATTTTATTGATTCCTCTGTGGTGGTACAAGCTCTGATACCAGCTGTGGCGGAACTGCCCGAATTATTCCGACTTAAGTGCCTAGGTCCCACCTTAGAGGCTAGACCACACTTAAATGGGAATAACCCGTCAATCCCTCAGATCTAGTCCGACGAGGCCACTGACAGGATCAAGTACCACAATCTCACTCGATGGTGAGTCACAGAGCAAATACAATAAAACGTAAAACCATACATTAAGGAATATTAAATTATTACATCACCATCGGAGTTTTGCAAAACTTGTCATCATTGTTCGAAGTGCAGCGGAATAAAACTAACGATAGATAAATGGAGGGATGGGGAAGCCTGTCCCATCACTCCTCATGCTCCTCCTCAGCCGAGGCGGGGTCCCACTCGACAGTCCAACCCGGTGGCAAGATGGACGGCCAAGTCACTCCAGCAACCATGTCCTCCAAAGAACCTGTAAAATTGTGCCACAAGCAAGGCTGAGTATACTAATACTCAGCTAGACTTACCCGGTGTGAGGAGTCTACTCCTCTACCTCTAGACATGCAGCTGTTTGGCCGTGGGGTTTGGTTGCCAAAAGCACTAGCTGAGTTCTAAATCAAGTTTTAGCTTTGTCAAATTTAAGTGTGACTCTCTTAAGGCTAAATATGTACTATCTACTCATACATAGTAGCAAACATTTTAAGCAATCAACATCTTGTATCAACTCATCATATTTCCACTTGTTACTCAATGCAGTACAATGGATCAAGCAGTCTCATTAGCTGCGAGAAGCAGACGATTCGAATCGAGTTTTTATCCTTGCAAGGTAAACCTAAACACACGACATGGCGAGGCACTCCATCCCCACACACATCAACCGTCCCCATCGATTCCCCGTCAGCAGAGAGGGGCTCACCGCCTTGGCGTACAATGCCTCACTGACCCCGACTGCCGTCGTGCAGTGACCGCACTTGTACCCACCATAACCGGAATGGGAGACCACGTCTCAGGTCGCATGAGGAGGGCAATCTGCTGCCAGGTTCAATCAGGTACTAGGCTTACCGATTTACCATATTTCTCGGTATGTGTTTAGTACGTTCAAACACTTGACACAGGTATCCGCACGTTAATCCTTATTCCAATTTCCCATCTCGTAGACCACCAATCCCCATGGATTGTTGTCCACAGAGTAGTATCATGATGATATGAAAGTGGGTACAACCAATTCCTGATCTCGCGTGAGTGCTAGAAAAATCACTCGTCTTCTACCGAGATCCTAATTAAATAAAGCAGCTACTCGACCTAGCATACTAGTATCCATCTCAAAAGGAATCCTGAGATCATGCAACTAGGGTTTCAGTCAACTCCTACACCTAAGTGCACAATCGATCCTACAATCATTAAGTATAGTAAAATAGCATAAGTAACAGGTTATGCATAAACCGGGGCTTGCCTTCCAAAGCAGTGGCAGGCAGATCCTCTGGTGCAGGCTCTGGTGCTGGATCCGGGGCTACCTCCTGAGCAGCTCCTTGCTCCGGCACGAGGACGTACTCTCCGTCAGCGAGGTTACAGTCTATCGAAATGCAATGAATATGTATGTCATGATTATGCAGGATTTAATAACATTATGCTAAAGGAAGAAAAACTAAGTTAGTTGGCAATTTAGGGTTTCTTGGTCATACGTGGCTTTTAGTGGTTTATGCTTATCACTCCAGGTTTAGGTTTTGTTAAGGATAAGCATAGTGGATTGGTATTTCATTTATATATTTCAGTGGACAATTTACAAAGGGTTTTAGGATGACACTAATTTCCATTATTCATTTTCCCTTTCTTTGTTTTCTATTTATGAATTCTAGTGTAGGTTTGAACTACAACAGTGAATTAAATTTTTCCAAAAATTCTGTAAAAATTACAGTGGCTTGCCATTGGTCAATATAGCCTGTTCTAGGAATTTGAGGTTCAAAAAAAGGCTATGCTCTAGACAAAAATAACAAAAGTTGTGTAAATGGGCCACTTTGCATTACAACTCTTAATTAGGGGTGGGTTCTGTCTAAGGGTTATTTTTGTTGGCATCTAACAGTAATAATAAGCTTATGTGCCAAAAATCACAGAAAGCTAAGGGATGGTTATTTAGTTGTGATTTTCCAAAGTTTAATGCCAAAAAGGCACTTTCCACTACCTTGTTATTTGAAAAATGTCAAACAGCAGATTTCATATTTTTCCTATGTTCTCCATAACAGAAGATATGAATTATTCAAGTGCTGTTTATATTTTCAATCAGATTTAATTAAAGGTTTCCTGGAAAACCACTTTGCACCGAAGTCCTCGGGTTATTTCCAAACTAACTCTCTCAGTTATACCCCCGCGCTACTATTCATCCGAGTCACTGACATTGCGCAAAACCCCCTAGCTTTCTCTTCTTCTCCCCCGCGGTCCCTCCCTAGGTTTAAACAGTACCCACGAGAAAGAAAAGGGTGGCGCGGCTTACCGACGGTGAGAGAGGTCCGGCGAGGGGCGGGGTTGGCTCCGGGAGGTTCTGGCGGTCACAACGGTGTACGGCGTGATGGCGGGGGTGGCCGGAATCGCCCGGTCCACGTGCGCAGGCGGGTGCTCTCGTCGGCGGCGGGAGCTCCGGCCAAACCACGGCGATCTAGTTCAATCCAAAGGCACAGTGAGCTTCACGGGGTGACGTAGAGGCTGTGTGCACAAGGAATCGAAGAATGGAGTAGAGGATTACCCGGTCTACGCTCGCCGGCGGTCGGGTGGAGTCCGGCGACCGTGGACTGGCCTCTCCGGCGAAGCAAACTCCGATTCCTCGCTCGGGGAGCTTCACTGAGGTGTGCTCAGTCTTCTCCGAGGGCTGGACGGGGTTGGGAAGGGTCCTGTTGGTCGGTCTACGGTGGCAGAGGGATCGGGCGGCCGCGGACACGCTGTGCACGGGAAAACGCCGGTGGGTTTGGGCTCCGGTGAGGTCGAGCGCGTGCGGAGGGGTACGGTCAAGGTCCCTGGGGGCTTTATAGGTGCGGGCGCGGGCCATGGCGCCGGCTGGGCTTTGGCGCGACGCGGGGCGCACGTCGGGCGTGCTCTGGTGAGCCCAGAGTGCGTCGAACACGTGGCTGTTGCTTTCTGCCCTTGTTCTTGTGCCTGCTGAGCAGCCAAACGTGTGAATCTCGCCCTATGGCTTGTGTAAGATTTCTTCCCTGCACCTAGGGCTACCTAGTTCATGTAAGTTCCAAGGGAAGATCGGGTCTGGTTTAGAAGATATGGTGGCGCCAAGTCTTGTTTGTCTGCACTGTTCAACCCGAGACAAAACAGGTGCCAACTCATGTCAAACGGTCTTGGCTTGGGTTCAAACTCTTCCAGGGGGTTCCTTAGATAATTTAGCTCCTTTTTGCTATTTAGACCCTGGGGTTTTGGTGCCATTAGCTAGGTGAACACCCCTGATCTCTAGATTAGGGCTGATTTTGGACTTAGAGGGAATGGGGGTGATTCCATAGTGTTCTCTACTTGGGGCTGATTTAGGGGTCTTATAGGGGTCTTTTTGTAAAGTTCCTTTGCTGTCTTTTGTAAACATTTTGGTACTCTTAAACTTTGGTTAAGGTTTAAATTATGAAATGTGCATTTGCCTAATCTTTCTCTCAACTAAAGGCTTCAAGAGAGGGGGGTCCAAGGTTCAATCCTCCCTTGCCCTAGGTGATCATTGCCTAAAAGCTTGGGTAATACTTTGGTCCTTGGCATTACTTAACTCACTCATGCTTCCAAGGTCTTAAGTACTCCCTCTCCTCCAAGTTTTAACCACATGTGATAATAGGTATATATGCCATTAGGACGCCAACACCTTGGTAACACCCGGGGTGTTACATTGCAGCCGTTGGAATGTCTTCTTCATCTACATCATCAAGATCAACAACTTGCTCTCTTGGAGAGCCATTAGCCTCATCAAATACAACGTCGCTAGAGACTTCAACCAAACCCGATGATTTGTTGAAGACCCTATACGCCTTTGTATTTGAGTCATAACCTAACAAAAACCCTTCTACCGCTTTGGGAGCAAATTTGGAATTCCTACCCTTCTTCACTAGAATGTAGCATTTACTCCCAAAAACTCGGAAATACGAAACATTGGGTTTGTTACCGGTTAGTAGCTCATACGAAGTCTTCTTGAGGAGGCGATGAAGGTAGACCCGGTTGACGGCGTGGCAAGCCGTGTTCACGGCTTCCGACCAAAAGCGCTCGGGGGTCTTGAACTCTCCAAGCATCGTCCTCGCCATGTCTATAAGCGTCCTGTTCTTCCTCTCTACCACACCATTTTGCTGTGGTGTGTAGGGAGCGGAGAACTCGTGATTGATTCCTTCCTCCTCAAGATACTCCTCCACTTGAAGGTTCTTGAACTCGGACCCATTGTCGCTCCTTATCTTCTTCACCTTGAGCTCAAACTCGTTTTGAGCTCTCCTTAGGAAGTGCTTGAGGGTCCCTTGGGTTTCAGATTTATCCTGCAAAAAGAATACCCAAGTGAAGCGGGAAAAATCATCAACTATAACAAGACCATACTTACTTCCTCCTATGCTTAGATAGGCGACGGGTCCGAAGAGGTCCATATGAAGTAACTCCAGGGGTCTTGATGTTGTCATCACATTTTTGGCATGATGAGAGCTTCCCACCTGTTTCCCTGCTTGACAAGCTGCACAAGGTCTATCTTTTTCGAAAGTAACATTAGTTAGACCTATCACGTGTTCTCCCTTTAGAAGCTTGTGAAGGTTCTTCATCCCCACATGTGCTAAGCGGCGATGCCACAGCCAGCCCATGCTAGTCTTAGCAATTAAGCATGCATCTAGACCGGCCTCCTCTTTTGAAAATCAACTAAATAGAGTTTGTCGTCTAATACACCCTTAAAAGCTAATAAACCATCACTTCTTCTAAAGACAGACACATCTACATTTGTGAATAGACAATTATATCCCATATTACATAATTGACTTACGGATAACAAATTATATCCAAGCGACTCTACTAAGAATACATTAGAAATAGAGTGCTCATTTGAGATTGCAATCTTGCCTAAGCCTTTAACCTTGCCTTGATTCCCGTCACCGAATATGATTGAATCTTGGGAATCTTTATTCTTGATGTAGGAGGTGAACATCTTCTTCTCCCCCGTCATGTGGTTTGTGCATCCGCTGTCGATAATCCAGCTTGATCCCCCGGATGCATAAACCTGCAAGGCAAATTTAGGCTTGGGTCTTAGGTACCCAACTCTTGTTGGGTCCTACAAGGTTAGTGACAATATCCTTAGGGATCCAAATGCAAGTTTTATCTCCCTTGCATTTTGCCCCTAGTTTCCTAGCAATCACTTTCCTATCCTTTCTACAAATCGCAAATGAAGTATTGCAAGCATGATAAATTGTAGAAGGTTCATTTATTATTTTCCTAGAAACATGAACAATATTTCTTCTAGGCATGTGATTAATAACATATCTCCTAGCTAAATTTCTATCATGCATAATAGAAGAACTAGAAGCAACCATGGCATGAGAATCAAAAGCATCATAACTTCTATAAACATTTCTAGAATGTCTCCTATCATGATACATGAAGGCATGGTTCTTTTGAGCACTACTAGCCATAGGGGCCTTCCCTTTCTCCTTGGCGGAGATGGAAGCCTTATGGCTTGTTAAGTTCTTGACTTCCCTCTTGAAGCCAAGACCGTCCTTAATTGAGGGGTGTCTACCAATCGTGTAGGCATCCCTTGCAAATTTTAGCTTGTCAAATTCACTCTTGCTAGTCTTAAGTTGGGCATTAAGACTAGCCACTTCATCATTTAATTTAGAAATGCAAACTAGGTGTTCACTACAAGCATCAACATTAAAATCTTTGCACCTATTGCAAATCATAACATATTCTACACAAGAGTTAGATTTATTTGCTACTTCTAGTTTAGCATTTAAATCATCATTAACACCTTTTAAAGTAGAAATGGTTTCATGACAAGTAGATAGTTCACAAGAAAGCATTTCATTCCTTTTAACTTCTAGAGCAAGAGAATTTTGTGCACTAACAAATTTATCATGCTCTTCATATAAAAGGTCCTCTTGTTTTTCTAGTAATCTATTCTTATCATTCAAAGCATCAATCAATTCATTAATCTTATCAATCTTAGTTCTATCTAAGCCCTTGAATAAGCATGAATAGTCTATTTCATCATCATCACTAGACTCATCCTCGCTTGAAGAAGCATAAGTAGTATTGTTTCGAGTACATACCTTCTTCTCCTTTGCCATGAGGCATGTGTGATGCTCGTTGGGGAAGAGGGATGACTTGTTGAAGGCGGTGGCGGCGAGTCCTTCGTTGTCGGAGTCGGACGAGGAGCAATCCGAATCCCACTCATTTCCAAGATGTGCCTCGCCCTTCGCCTTCTTGTAGTTCTTCTTCTTTTCCCACTCTTCTTTTCTTGGTCACTATCATTATCGGGACAATTAGCGATAAAATGACCAATCTTACCACATTTGAAGCAGGAGCGCTTCCCCTTCGTCTTGTTCTTGTTGGGGTGCTCCTTGCGACCCTTTAGCGCCGTCTTGAACCGCTTGATGATAAGGGCCATTTCTTCCTCATTAAGCCCGACCGCCTCAACTTGCGCCACCTTGCTAGGTAGTGCCTCCTTGCTCCTTGTCGCTTTGAGAGCAACGGTTTGAGGCTCGTGGATTGGGCCATTCAATGCATCATCCACGTATCTCGCCTCCTTGATCATCATCCGCCCGCTTACAAATTTCCCAAGAATTTCTTCGGGCGACATCTTGGTGTACCTAGGATTTTCACGAATATTGTTTACCAGATGTGGATCAAGTACAGTAAAGGACCTTAGCATTAGGCGGACGACATCGTGGTCCGTCCATCGCGTGCTTCCATAGCTCCTTATTTTGTTGACAAGGGTCTTGAGCCTGTTGTACGTTTGGGTTGGCTCCTCCCCCCTTATCATTGCGAATCTCCCGAGTTCGCCCTCCACCAACTCCATCTTGGTGAGCATGGTGACGTCGTTCCCCTCATGTGAGATCTTGAGGGTGTCCCAGATCTGCTTAGCATTGTCCAAGCCGCTCACCTTATGGTACTCGTCCCTACACAATGAGGCTAACAACACAGTAGTAGCTTGTGCATTTTTATGAATCTGTTCATTGATAAACAAAGGACTATCTGAGCTATCAAATTTCATTCCACTCTCTACTATTTCCCATATACTAGGATGGAGAGAGAACAAGTGACTACGCATTTTGTGACTCCAAAATCCGTAGTCCTCTCCATCAAAATGAGGAGGTTTACCAAGTGGAATGGAGAGTAAATGAGCATTGGTACTTTGAGGAATACGAGAATAATCAAAAGAGAAGTTTGAATTAACTGTCTTCTTATTCTCGTAGACGTTGTCGTCGTCCTTTTGGGAAGAAGAGGATTCGTCGCTGTCGTAGTAGACTATCTCTTTGATGCGCCTTGTTTTCTTCTTCCTCCCATCTTTTCTTTTGTGGCTCGAGCCCGAGTCAGTAGGCTTGTCCTCCTTTGGATCATTGACGAAGGACTCCTTCTCCTTATCATTGACCACCATCCCCTTGCCCTTAGGATCCATCTCTTCGGGCGATTAGTCCCTTTCTTGAAGAGAACGACTCTGATACCAATTGAGAGCACCTAGAGGGGGGGTGAATAGGTGATCCTGTAAAAACTTGAAGCTTAATCCACAAAACTTGATTAGGAGTTAGCACAATTAAGCCAAGTGGCTAGAGAAGAGAACTTGCACAACACGATGACCACAAAGAGGTCAACACAGAGATGGCATAGTGGTTTATCCTGTGGTTCGGCCAAGTCCAACACTTGCCTACTCCACGTTGTGGCGACCCAACGGATGCGGGTTGCAATCAACCCCTCTCAAGCGGTCCAAAGACCCACTTGAATACCACGGTGTTTTGCTTTGTTTACTATATCCTGTTTGCGAGGAATCTCCACAACTTGGAGCCTCTCGCCCTTACACTTGATGTTCACAAAGAAGCACATAGTAAGGGAGGGATGAGCAACGCACACAAGACACGAAATCAGAGTACAAACACGCACACAAGTCACAACAAGAGCTCACAACACAACCTAGCGAGTTCACAACTCAAATGGACTCTAGTTACTATCACAAAGAATCAAATGCGCGGAATCTAAGTCTTGGTTCTTAGGAATGCTTAGAGAATGCTTGGTGTGTTCCTCCATGCGTCTAGGGGTCCCTTTTATAGCCCCAAGGCAGCTAGGAGCCATTGAGAGCATTCCAGGAAGGCAATTCTTGCCTTCTGTCGCCTGGCGCACCGGACAGTCCGGTGCACCACCAGACACTGTCCGGTGCGGATCTCTTTCCTTGTTTGGCGAAGCCGACCGTTGCAGATTCCTAGCCGTTGGCGCACGGACACTGTCCGGTGCACACCGGACAGTCCGGTGCCCCCTTCTGACCGTTGGCTCTGCCACGCGTCGCGCGCGGATTTCGCGGCCGACCGTTGGCCTGGCTGACTGTTGGCTCACCGGACAGTCCGGTGCACACCGGACAGTCCGGTGAATTATAGTCGTACGTCGCTGAAAGCATCTAGGCCCCTGGTTGGTTTTAGTGATTAATGACAACGTAATATTATATGTGACTAACGTGTGTTTTGCAGAGACAAATGGTAAGTTAGGTCGCATGACAGGTAGAAGTACTACAACGGTGAAAACAATCCCGGAGATAAGAACTCGAAGCGACGGCTAAAACGACGGAACAAAAGGTGAAGATCTACGGAGTCCGAGTGTCAAGGAGATGTGGACACTCGCGATTTAGTTAAGTCTTTTATTCTCTTTTAGCCGTACTATAAAGAGGGGTTGTCGATGAGTAGTTTTGACCAAGAGAGTTCTAGTGTAGTGTTGGTGCACAATCACACTCATATACAGTGCTAGGTGTCACTCTAGAACTCACACACAAGTTAGAACGAAAACCGATTTGAAAATCAGCTGAAAAACAAGAGTTAGAGTTTCTGGCTTTGGGGCACCGGACTGTCCGGTGTGCACCGGACTGTCCGGTGCACCCTCTGCCAGGTGGGGCCAGGCTGGTCCACGGCAGAGACTCTCCCCTTCGCAGAAACCCGAGAGCACAGTGTTCTGAGTTGAATTTTAGTGGCACACCGGACACCGCACCGGACTGTCCGGTGTGCACCGGACAGTGGACTGTTCACTGTCCGGTGCGCCATGAGTCCAACGGCTCTCTGTCAGAACTAGCCATTGGAAGTGACCGTTGGCGCACCGGTGGCACACCGGTGGCGCACCGGACTGTCCAGTGCGCCATCGCGCAGTAAATTGCCTGTAACGGCTAGTTGGTGGGTGAGGGCTATTTATACCCCCTCCACCCACCATATTCAATGTCTTGCACTCCACATTTATTCCAGCACATTGGTAGAGCATTGCAAGCACCAAAAGCCTAGTGAGGAGATTAGAGAATCATAATCCGCGCTTGTTCCTCATTAGCGCTAGTGAGAGCCACCTAGAGCACACCACTTGCATTAGGCTTCTCTTGGTCAAGCGAAAGTCTACGGCTTGTTACTCTTGGTGATCGGCATCACCTAGACGGCTTGGTGGCGTTGGGAGCTCGGTGATCACCGTGAAGATCTTATTGGTGACCCGACTCAAGTTTGTAAGCGGTCTCGAGGGATCCACCGCGCCGGAGTGGCAAAGGATCATCTCGTAGTGAGCACTTGGTTCTTGCGAGGACCAAGGGGGAGCGATACCCTTGCGCGGGTGCTCCAACGAGGACTAGTGGAGAGTGCCGACTCTTCGATACCTCGGGAAAAATTGGAGGAGTCTTCTAAACTTTGCTTTACATTCAAGCACTTTACATTGTGTATTTGTTTAGCAAGTATTTGAAGTATTATCTTAGCTTTGTTACATTTCTAGTATTATTTTCTTAGTGCTAGTTGTTGGGGTGAAGTTGGGCTCTTGTTTAGCTCTTGCTTAGGTTTTAATTAGTGTTGATTTTTAGAAAAGCCCAATTCACCCCCCCTCTTGGGCATCGTGATCCTTTCAATTGGTATCAGAACCTTGTTGCTCATAGATTAGCTTAACCGCTAGAGTTACGATGTCCGGTGGGGATGGACCTCCTCCCGTTTTTGATGGTGACGATTTTCCTAATTGGAAAATTCGTATGGAAGCATACTTAGAGGCTATAGACATTGGTGTCTATAAAGCCGCCACACAAGGGTTTCCCCAACCTAGAGATCCCACAAATCTTGTAGGTGATGAGTTCAATTATGAGAAATGGAATGCGAAGGCCAAAAACACCCTTTTTAGAGGCCTTTGCAAAGATGTGTTCAATAGAGTTCGGAATCATAAAAATGCTCATGATTTGTGGATGGACATTTGTGCTCTACACGAAGGAACTAGAAGTGAACGTGAGGAAAGATATCACATAGCCATGCGAAAGTTAAATTCTTTTGAAATGCTTACTAATGAAAATGCAAACGCTATGTACTCACGACTTAATATTCTTGTAGAGGAAGTCAATGGATTGGGGCTTACTCAAATCTCACAACCGGATGTTGTGAGGAAGATTCTCAGTGTCCTCCCAATAGACAAATATGGACACACTGTCACTGTGCTACATCAAATGGATCTTTCAGTTACCACACCTACACAAATTTTGGGAAAGATCAATGCCCATGAAATGTACATGCACATCAACAAAGAAGAATCATCTTCCAAAAGAAAGGATTTGGCTCTCAAAGCAAATCATGAAAGAAAAGGAAAAGCAAAAATACAAGTTGAGGAAGAGTCCTCAAGTGATGATGACCTTGATGCAAACATTGCCTTGATGGTAAGGAAGACCACCAAGATGTTGAAGAAGCTAAATAGAGAAGGCATCAAATTTGATTCAAGAAAGAAGAAGTTCTTTTCCAACAAAAGAAAGCCCATTTCTGAGATGGACTGCTACAACTGTGGTGAGCTTGGTCATCTTGCTCATCAATGCAACAAGCCCAAGAAGAACAAGTTCAAGGGCAAGAAGGAAGATGACAGCGATGATGAAAAGAAGGAAAAGAAATTCTTCAAGAGGAAGGATGGAAAGCAAAAGAGGTTCCACAAGAAGAAGAATGGAAAGGCCTATATTGTTGGCGACTGGCTCACCGACATCGAATCATCAAGTGGATCTTCTTCAAGTGAAGAAGAGAATGATGAAAAAGTTGCGGCCATCGCCGGGGACTTCTCTTCACCACCACCATCGCCATCATCCACATCTCACCTATGCCTCATGGCTAGGGGTGAACGAAAGGTACAAAATGATATTAATATTGATGATGATAGTGATAGTGATAGTGATGAAGAATTTGCTTCACCTTCATATGATGAGTTAGCTGACTTACTTAAAGAATATACTCAAATCATTAGAAAGTCAAAAGCTAAATGTGATAGGTTGAAAAATGAAAATGAATCTTTAAATGCCAAGTATGACATAGTTATAAAGGCTAGTGATGAAATAAAAGAAGAAAATAAAACTATGTCATCAACTGTAAATGAGCTCACAAACTCCCTAAAAGATGCTAAGGAAAAATATGACAAATTAAATGAAGCTAATAGGGAGTTGCAAAATAGACTAGTAAAGATCAAGGAAGACTATACTCAAATTAAATTTGATCATGACAATCTTCTTGTTGAAAATGAACTTTTATCTTGCAAAACACATGAGGCTATTAACCCTGTTGTTAAGCTTGATGTAGCAACCTCATGTGATGATTTGATTCAAGAAGAGCAAACTAGTCTACATGCTGAATTGACTGAAAAAGTTGAAGTCCTGACTTTAGACAACCAAAAATTGAAGAATTACTTGACTGATGCAACTACTAGAGGAAAAGTTGCCATTGAGAACAATGATTTCAACAATGAGTTGGCAGTGGATAATCAAAGGCTTAAGATAGAGGTCAAGAAACTAAAAAGTGAAAATGAACATCTTGCAACAAGTGTGCAAAAGTTCAACAAGGGTCAATACCTCCAAAATGAGCTGCTTATGAACACTGTTATGAAAAATAACAAGAGTGGTATTGGATACAATGCTTTTGTGCAAAAGAAAGCTATCACTCAATACAAGCCAAAGCAGACTCACAAGCCTATCAAATGCTTTGAGTGTGGAAATGAAGGTCATTTTGCCCACAACTGCAAAGCTAAACCACCAACTCCCTTGCATAAACACTCAAGACCATTTGCTTTCAATGCTCACTATGTTCTAAGAAAGGTTGCAAATGGAAAGATTAAGGTTACATTCCTAGGTCCACCAAATAAGAGTAGACCTAGACAAATCTGGGTGGCAAAGTCCTTAATTGAGAGAGTCACTGGTCCTATGCAATATAGGGCCCTCAAAACTCAAACTTGAATTGTCTGTGAATGTAGGTGAACTACAAGACCGGTGGGAGCCATTGGGTTATTGACAGTGGATGCACACAACATATGACAGGCAACCCACGGATGTTCACCTCACTAGATGAGAATGTTGATGGTCAAGATAAAATCACATTTGGAGACAACTCAAAAGGGAAAGTGCAAGGACTTGGCAAGGTGGCAATCTCAAATGACTTATCAATATCAAATGTTCTCTTAGTTGCACCCTTGAGCTTCAATTTATTATCAGTGGGACAACTCTGTGATCTTGGACTTCAATGCTTATTCACTCCATCAGAGGTTATTGTAACAAAAATGGATGATGAATCAATGGTATTCAAGGGATTTAGATACAACAACCTCTACTTAGTGGATTTCACTTCAGAAGATGCAGACTTAAGAACTTGCCTCTTCACCAAAGCTTCTCTTGGATGGCTTTGGCATAGGAGGCTTGCACATGTTGGGATGAGCACACTCAAGAAGGTATTAAAGAAGGATATGGTTAGAGGATTAAAGGATGTGGTGTTTGAAAAAGACAAGCCATAGTGCATGTCAAGCTGGAAAGCAAGTTGTTAATACACATCCTACTAAAGCTTTCATGTCAACATCAAGGCCACTGGAACTACTTCATATGGATTTATTTGGACCTACAAATTATGTCAGTGCCGGTGGCAACCTCTACTGTCTAGTGATTGTTGATGACTTCTCAAGATACACTTGGGTGTTCTTTCTCCATGACAAATCTGAAGTTGCATCTATATTCAAGAAGTTTGCCAAGAAAGCACAAAATGAATTTGATTGCAAGATTAAGAAGATTAGAAGTGACAATGGCAAAGAATTTGACAACACCAACATTCATGAGTACTGTGATGAAATTGGGATCAAGCATGAAGTATCTACCACATATACACCTCAACAAAATGGAGTTGTTGAAAGGAAAAATAGGACCTTGATCACCCTTGCAAGAACAATGATTGATGAGTATAACACACCAGAGAGGTTTTGGGCCGAAGCTGTCAACACTGCTTGTTATGCATCAAACAGGCTATTTCCTCACCGGCTACTTGTGAAGACTCCTTATGAACTGCTAAATGGGAAAAAGCCAAACGTCTCCTTCTTCCGGGTATTTGGGTGCAAATGCTACATTTACAAGAAACGCCATCACCTAGGGAAGTTTCAAAGACGCTGTGATATTGGTTTTCTTTTGGGTTATTCATTAAAGTCCAAAGCATATCGAGTATTCAACCATGCCACTGGCGTGGTAGAAGAAACATATGATGTGGAATTTGATGAGACTAATGGCTCCCAAGGAGCACTTGAAAATCTTGATGATGTAGGTGATGAGCCACTTAGGGAAGCAATGAAGAACATGCCTATTGGAGCTATCAAACCAAAAGAAGATGAAGAAGAGGTGCAAATCATTGACAGGCCTTCTTCATCAAATGTACCACAAGATGATGAAAAAGATGAGAGGCATGCAAATGAAGATACATTTGTCTCTCATGAACAAGCAAGGGTACAAGCTGAAGATGTTGATGCTCCAGGATCTTCTTCCCAAGTGGTTGACAGGAGAAACTCATCACTACTTCAAGCTCATCCTCAAAACCAAATCATCGGGAGTCCTTCACAAGGGGTTATTACTCGATCACATAGACATGCTAATTTTATTGAACATCACTCTTTTGTTTCTTGTGTTGAGCCTACTTGTATAGATGAGGTGCTACAGGATCCGGACTGGGTGAATGCCATGCATGAAGAACTTAACAACTTCACCCGTAACGAAGTTTGGACCCTGGAGAAGCCCCCACAAGATGCAAGAATCATTGGAACAAAGTGGGTGTTCAGAAACAAACAAGATGATCAAGGTGTGATTGTAAGAAACAAGGCAAGACTTGTCGCAAAGGGATTCTCTCAAGTTGAAGGCTTAGATTTTGGAGAGACCTTTGCACCGGTTGCTCGACTGGAAGCCATCCGTATCCTACTTGCATATGCATCATGCTATGATATAAAACTTTATCAAATGGATGTAAAAAGTGCATTTTTAAATGGCTTCATAAATGAACTTGTATATGTTGAGCAACCGCCTGGATTTGAAGACCCTAGATATCCTAACCATGCTTACAGGTTGTCCAAGGCGCTATATGGGCTAAAGCAAGCTCCAAGGGCTTGGTATGAGCGTCTTCGCGACTTCCTCATCGAAAAGGGCTTCAAAATCGGGACCGTCGACACAACTCTCTTCACAAAGAAACATAACGGTGATATTTTCATTTGTCAAGTATATGTTGATGATATAATCTTTGGCTCGACAAATGACTATCATTGCAAGGAATTTGGTGAGTTGATGTCGAAGGAGTTCGAGATGTCAATGATTGGTGAGCTAACATACTTCCTCGGCTTTCAAGTCAAGCAAATGAAAGATGGTAACTTTCTCTCGCAAGAGAAGTATACCAAAGACTTGTTGAAAAGGTTCAACATGGAGAAGTGCAAACCAATCAAGACCCCCATGCCTACAAATGGACATCTCGACTTAGATGAGGGAGGTAACCCGGTTAATCAAACTCTCTACCGTTCTATGATCGGTAGTTTATTATACCTTACCGCATCTAGGCCCGATATTATGTTTAGTGTCTGCATGTGTGCTAGATTTCAATCTAATCCTAAGAAAGCTCATCTTCGCGCTGTTAAGAGAATTCTTAGGTATCTCAAGCACACCACAAGCGTTGGTCTGTGGTATCCCAAAGGAGCTACTTTTGATTTAATTGGCTATTCCGATTCGGATTATGCCGGTTGCAAAATTGATAGGAAAAGTACTTCTGGGGGATGCCATCTGCTTGGTAGATCACTAGTTTCATGGACATCCAAAAAGCAAAATAGTGTTGCCTTGTCAACTGCCGAAGCGGAATACATTGCCGCAGGTGCTTGTTGCACACAGATTTTATATATGAAACAAACTCTTCTAAACTATGGCGTAGTTCTATAAAAAGTACCTTTGTTGTGTGATAATGAGAGTGCTGTTAAAATTGCTAATAATCCTGTTCAACACTCTCGCACCAAGCACATTGATATCCGTCATCACTTCCTTAGAGATCATGTTGCTAAAGGAGATATCATTTTAGAAGGAGTGAGGTCGGAAGATCAATTAGCGGATATTTTCACTAAGCCACTTGATAAGACCCGCTTTTGCATGTTGAGGAATGAATTAAATATTCTTGATCTCAGAAACTTTATGTGAAATGTCAAATGGTGTTGTCACTTGCATTGCATATTTAAATTCCTTGTCTTGCATCTAGGACTTGTCTAACCTAGTTGAGATAACCGCCACCAAAGCGAGTGAAAAAGCTTAACTCGGGTCAAACCTGACAAGTCTTAGGTTTTAAGCTTTTAGCACTTAAATTCTTACTTTTCATGCAATTATTGGTTCTTGAAATATGCATGAGGTACTGCACTTAGGGGGAGTATTCAAAACTCAAATCACTCTTGAAAACCCCTAGTGCAAACCAAAATGTAAATTTCACAATTTGCCTATTTTCTCTAAAAATTATCTAGCCTATGACAAAATATTTTGAAAAGTATATGAGGGTACCAATACCTGTCCCAACAAGTGTTATTTTGTGTGATTATAAGTTGGGATTTGGTTTGGTTAGGAGTTAGATAGAAAAATTCAAAATTTTCCAAACTCTCCTCTGTCTGGGCTCACCGGACAGTCCGGTGTGCACCGGACACTGCACTGTGCAATGTCCGGTGCACCGGCAGCCGCGCGCTAAAATCCAATCTTCCTGTGCGCTGTCCGGTGGTTCACCGGACAGCTACTGTGCGCTGTCCAGTGTGCACCGGACAGGCACTATAGACTGTCCGGTGCGCCCATCTCGCGTTTTAAAAAACGGCCTCCAGCCCGACCGAGCCAGAGACCCATTTTATTTCCCAGCCAGCGCCTCCTTCCTCTCTGTCTCTGGCGATTCTTCCCCAGCGCCGGCGATCTTCTCCCACCGGCGTCTCTCCGGCGACCTGGTGCTCTCCGTGACCCTTCCCTCTCCGGTGAGCAGTCATCCCCCCTCTCCTTCCCTCTATCTCCCTGCTCTCGGTTTGAAAGGCTCTGTGGCATCCAGTTCACCACCCCCTTGTGCACAAATCCAATTTCTGTGAAATCCAATGAATCCAGTTGGTGGAATGTGTCTCTTTGTCCCCATTATGTATCCCTGCAGGATCCTAGCTCCTTCGGGAGGGTTTTCATACCTCAAATGGCCATTTCCCTAAAACCCTAACTCCCCGCACACCATGTGCTCGGTGAAATGCCCAAACCAGCCAAACTTGCTCCAATTGAACCCAAATTTTTCAGGCACCTTCACAACACTTTCAGCAACATCCTTGCCAAATTTCACGCCAATCCGAGATCCAGGCTTAAATTTCACCAAATTTCCCGTTTTGAGCGATCGTTTCCGAGCCGAGTACCCAAATTCCCTTTTCTTCGCCTAAATTCAAACCAAGAACACACTTCACTAATATTCACCTATATAAACCTATTCGTGAAGTCTCGGCTCAATCCCATATCGTTTCGTGCCTCAATTCGAATTTCGATCATCCTATGTCACTATTTGTCTGTCAAACGCCATTTTCACGTCGTTTGACTTCTTGATCGTCCCGTCTCGTGCCATATCTCTCTGTGTATGTATTTATTCACATTTCATATGCTTATGACTATGTGACTAATACGTGCTCACCTCTTCTGTCATTTCAGTGACCTTGTTTGACCGTGTGCCGTCTCCCGTCCTGCCTGGATCGTCACATCTCGTGTGAGCTTTCCAGGTAGTCATCTCACTTTTTGCTAAATCTATCGGTCACTTTTGCTCTGTGCTTAGTCTCTCTATCTCTTTTGCAGACTTTAGTTTAGGATGCCGCGCACGAAGAATGCGTCGGCGCCAGGGGGTGGCGATGACGAGGACCCTCGTCGCCCCTTCAGGCAGGTGAAGGGCAAGACTGTCTATTTGGAGCAGCAGGAAGGCCGCAAGAAGCGGCGTACGGACAGAGAGGCTCGTGCCGCGGCAGCAGCTGCAGTAGCCGCTGCGCAGGCCGCACTTGGAGATCAGCCACATGTTCCATCTGATCAGATTGCATTCCGTGCTCGTCGTCTCACCTCCCGGTCTCGCTCCTCCACTCACACCTCCGCTTCCACTCCGCCACCCACTCTGCCTGCTCCCGTCACTCCTATTGCTCCATCCACCTCCACAGACATACCCACTACCTCCACTACGCCAGCTTCCACTGCTTCCCCTGCTCCCGCTCCCGCTTCAGCTCCCCCTGTCCCTCCACCTCGCTTCCGGGAGCGTGATGAGACTGAGGTCCGTCCTCTGGTTTCGGATCCTCGTCTGTTTGATCTTCAGCGTGCTACTGCAGCACGGGTACGTCGGTTCAGGTATGTACCCGTGGAGTCCTGGCTACCAGCTCAGAGAGACCCAGCAGCAGGTGTTCTTTTCAGCACACGGATTCAGGAGTCATTCTTCAGAGCTCAGATGTCTGCTCAGATAGCGCTGCGAGTGCACCGCCTCTTGGATCTTCCAGCTTTTCTGCTTGCAGCCGGTGCTGAGTCTGAGGCGCATCTCACCTATCTGCCTGGCCTCCTGACCCTTCTGACTATCAGCGGCAGATATGTTGAGGAGTGGGTCCGCGTCTTCTACGCCTCTGTTTGGATTGACCCGGATCATCACTGGATGAGGTTCCGCTTTGAGCGCGAGGATGTCACGATCACTGCCAGTCAGATCCGACAGCTCTTTGGATTCCCAGAGTCGACGACTCGCCTTCACAGCCTCTGCTACGGCACTTCTGATCCTCCTCGTCGCCCACACGGCGGTGTGGCTCCAGGGACAGCTCACGTCGCGGCTCTGTTCCGCCCGCCTTTCACAGATGGGTCGCGACGTTCTCCAGCAGACTTTACTACAGCAGCGAAGTACTTATATGAGCTCATCAGACGGACACTCCTGCTGAGGATGGGATACAGGGAGGCTACCACTCATATTCAGCTTTGGCTCCTTGGTGCCCTGGTATCCCACTCACAGTTTGATGTTGTGGACTTCCTGATCTGTGAGATCGAGGACACTGTTCTGGATGGGATTCGTGCTCGTCGGCAGTTACCTTATGCTCACTACTTATGCCACATCTTTGCGCAGCTGATTCAGCCACCTCGATTTCAGAGCACCCTTGAGGCCTCACGCCTTATGTTTGGATCTTACCGCCCTGCTCCTGAGATTCCAGTGCCAGCTTCTGCTTCTGTGTTTGACTCTCAGGCCGAGGATGCAGCTCTACGACAGTTTGACACTCAGGGTACAACAGCTGATGATGATGATGATGATTTTGGGGTTCCTTCTCCGCCTCCGCCTCCTATGCCTCCACGCTCACATGATCATGAGGCTGGGAGCTCTAGTGCTGCCCCTGCTACTCCTCAGGCTATGGACCCTGCTCTTGCTTCGATTCTCCAGACTCTCACTCAGCAGCAGGCTCACCTGGCAGCCGAGCAGGCCCGTTTATCCGAGAGGATGCTCTCAATGTTTCAGAACATGCAGGACAGGCAGGATGCACTTCAGCAGCAGCTAATTCAGGATAGGGAAGAGAATAGGGCATTCATGGCACTCATGCTTCAGCATTCTGGTATCTCAGCACCTCCGGTTCAGTCTGCTCCGCCTCCTCCGCTTCACGCTCCAGTGGTGCCATCGATTTTGTCTGGACCCTCTGTTGATACCTCTCCGCTCCGGCCGGTCACCTTGGCGTTCACTTCTCCGGTTCTCAGCTCTGTCTGTCCGCAGCCGCCAGTGCCACCAGCATCTGCTGTCACCACTACCGCTGTGGCAGTATCTGTGACCGCTTCTGTTCCGGTAGCTCCTGCAGCGCGGCCGCAGTCCGAGTCAGTACCAGCTCCAGCTTCTACCGCAGATCCTGGATCCGAGACTGACTCTGACCCTCCACCGGCGTTCGCTCTGCTACCTCGACCTCGACCGGATGCGCCCCCGCCGCCTCCTCCTGCTTCAGATGTTTAGGTTCAGGTCCCTTTTGGTGTTTGACGCCAAAGGGGGAGAGATATGAGTTGTGAGAGCTAGGGGGAGTTAGAGAGTTAGTAGAGAGTCAGAGTCATTTTGATGTAATATATGTGCCTGCTACTCTCTGTACTAGCTTGATGTTTTTGGCTCACAAACTCGTCATATACTCTCGTTGCGTATGATTGACTGTGTGTATTATGTTTTCACCTTATATGTTATCACCAGTCTTCTAGCTCTTGTTTCATTAATTTACCTTCTCTTTTATATGAACAAGAATCTTATGATGTGTATGCGCTCACTCTTATTATTATGGTACACATTCTTTCTGTCAAAGATTACTGAGTATAACTAACCATTCTTTCTATTGACAGAATCTTCAAAACAAACTACTCTCACAAAACTTGTAGGGTTGTCATCAATCACCAAAAAGGGGGAGATTGAAAGCATCTAGGCCCCTGGTTGGTTTTAGTGATTAATGACAACGTAATATTATATGTGACTAACGTGTGTTTTGCAGAGACAAATGGTAAGTTAGGTCGCATGACAGGTAGAAGTACTACAACGGTGAAAACAATCCCGGAGATAAGAACTCGAAGCGACGGCTAAAACGACGGAACAAAAGGTGAAGATCTACGGAGTCCGAGTGTCAAGGAGATGTGGACACTCGCGATTTAGTTAAGTCTTTTATTCTCTTTTAGCCGTACTATAAAGAGGGGTTGTCGATGAGTAGTTTTGACCAAGAGAGTTCTAGTGTAGTGTTGGTGCACAATCACACTCATATACAGTGCTAGGTGTCACTCTAGAACTCACACACAAGTTAGAACGAAAACCGATTTGAAAATCAGCTGAAAAACAAGAGTTAGAGTTTCTGGCTTTGGGGCACCGGACTGTCCGGTGTGCACCGGACTGTCCGGTGCACCCTCTGCCAGGTGGGGCCAGGCTGGTCCACGGCAGAGACTCTCCCCTTCGCAGAAACCCGAGAGCGCAGTGTTCTGAGTTGAATTTTAGTGGCACACCGGACACCGCACCGGACTGTCCGGTGTGCACCGGACAGTGGACTGTTCACTGTCCGGTGCGCCATGAGTCCAACGGCTCTCTGTCAGAACTAGCCGTTGGAAGTGACCGTTGGCGCACCGGTGGCGCACCGGTGGCACACCGGTGGCGCACCGGACTGTCCGGTGCGCCATCGCGCAGTAAATTGCCTGTAACGGCTAGTTGGTGGGTGAGGGCTATTTATACCCCCTCCACCCACCATATTCAATGTCTTGCACTCCACATTTATTCCAGCACATTGGTAGAGCATTGCACGCACCAAAAGCCTAGTGAGGAGATTAGAGAATCATAATCCGCGCTTGTTCCTCATTAGCGCTAGTGAGAGCCACCTAGAGCACACCACTTGCATTAGGCTTCTCTTGGTCAAGCGAAAGTCTACGGCTTGTTACTCTTGGTGATCGGCATCACCTAGACGGCTTGGTGGCGTTGGGAGCTCGGTGATCACCGTGAAGATCTTGTTGGTGACCCGACTCAAGTTTGTAAGCGGTCTCGAGGGATCCACCGCGCCGGAGTGGCAAAGGATCATCTCGTAGTGAGCACTTGGTTCTTGCGAGGACCAAGGGGGAGCGATACCCTTGCGCGGGTGCTCCAACGAGGACTAGTGGAGAGTGCCGACTCTTCGATACCTCGGGAAAACTTGGAGGAGTCTTCTAAACTTTGCTTTACATTCAAGCACTTTACATTGTGTATTTGTTTAGCAAGTATTTGAAGTATTATCTTAGCTTTGTTACATTTCTAGTATTATTTTCTTAGTGCTAGTTGTTGGGGTGAAGTTGGGCTCTTGTTTAGCTCTTGCTTAGGTTTTAATTAGTGTTGATTTTTAGAAAAGCCCAATTCACCCCCCCTCTTGGGCATCGTGATCCTTTCAGTCGCCGACGATTTCCCGAGAGCAGCAAGTTCGCCTGAGTCAGCCTGGCGCACCGAACACTGTCTGGTGCACCCCCGAACAGTCCGGTGCACCCAGACTGAGCTGACTTCGGCTGAACAAAGCCATCTTAAATTCCAACTTGATTTTTCCTGTTTCCAGCACTTGGACATAATACATTAGTCTCCAAAACAATATACTAAGTCTTAGAAACATACCTTTATACTTGATTTATACTTTGTCCACCATTTAACACTTGGGCCCTTGTGTTGGACACTAAATCACCAAAATACTTAGAAATGGCCCAAGGGCACATTTCCCTTTCAGTTGTAGAGGATCGTTGTCGTCATATGATATAATTATTTAGTTATTTTGTACAGAACCCCTATTATATAATAAAGAGTGACATTCTCTTCTGTACCATGAGTCATCATATGTGTGAGACTTGATCCTAGCACATATTTGATTTGCGTCTCGGTTTGCTCTTAAATTCGGGTGTGGCACGTTGTGTGCATAGTAGTGTTTGTTAGTTGGTAAAAAATGATAATAAATGATGAATATGTATGGAAAATGATATTTTATGATTGTAGCGAGATAAAACGGGAATTTAGAGAGAACTGCTGTGGGAGGGAGAAAAGTAGAGGATGAAATCTAGGTGACGTAGCTGCATAATGCGGTATAAAGGAAAAAAATTAGGAGATAGCGTTGTAGATAGTCTAAGACGCCGATGTTGAGCACTTGGCCCCTGTCTAGGGGTGAAAATGATCTCTAAATTTTACACTATAAGTGTAGGACCAGTGAGGCGATCATAGAGAGAGTGAATGGGAGCCAATCAAATTTGCTGCTAAAACTGAATTTGAGCACCTCACTTCAATCGAGAAGAAGAAAGCGCTCAAACCAAAATCATATCAGCAAACCAGTGATATCATGATTTTGAAATGTTCCAAATATGCACATGAGACCAGCAAAACAAACAGATACTAAATCGGACATCAAAAAGTCTGAATCAGTCAAAAACGTGTTGCGAACAAGTGTTGATTTCAGCAACACGAAATTCTGTTCTCGGATGCGAAACAGAACCAAATAAACTCCAATTAAAATAAAATTTTGGACACTCCTAAGAAAATATGTTTCCAAGGTATCCACAAATTTTTAGCTCAATCGGACTTGTGAATCAACCACATATCTGAAAATACAAACAAAATTAGGGGTTTATTGGGGTTTTCTAGAACGAACTCAAAACGAGATAAGCTAAGATCACAATCACAAACTACACCAACAGGGCGTAAGAAGTGATCCTAGAAGTATATCTCACCCACTAACAAATCCCAACAGCACCTGGAACACCAGAACTCGAAGGCTCTCCACAAAACCTCAAGAGAAGAGAAGGGAAGAACTCAAGAACACAAGACTTCAAAAATTCAGCAAGGGAACAAACTGATATATATTAAAGCCAACCAAACCTGTTGGCCGAACCGGCGACTCTTCCTTGGATTAATCATTGCATATTACAAGACACAATCGACAGAACAAAATTGTTGTGGATCTCCTAGCTAAATTGGTGAGAACCTAGAGAGTAAAACTAGGAGTTCTAAAACAAGAGCCAATGAAACTAAGCCAAAAAGATGATGAACTAACCAGCCATTCTCTATATTTATAGAGGGTTATTTTTATTTCCTAAACTACCGCTATTTACACAGCGCCTATACACTCCGCCAAGGACAAAATAGACCAAATCCTAGGTTTTCGATCTGACGGTCACACGCTCCACATGAAGTTGTTTTGCCTTGACGCACCTTCGCTGTGACAACATGTGCCGCTACCGGTTCCCACTAGAACTGCTGCCGCCGAGTTTTGAGGCCCCAACTCAGCAAAACCACCATCCGTAGCGTAGAGTGGTTTTGAGGCTCAATTATCAAACCGCTGTGAGTATCGCCACCGCGTGTGCGTCCCCCATGTACTAGACACGTGTCCCGCTAGTCCTTGACCATGTCGGCAACACAGCCTGCTTCGCCACGTCCTCACGTGAGTACATGTCCCAGGTGTCAGCCACCATGGCTGGTCACTCGGCTGCTCTGGTCCATCAACCAAGACCCAACACTCGTCCTTTACCGCTCTCGGTCCATCAACACGAGCCCGCATGACATTCACCTCAGTCGTCAACCACAGTCCCTGTGCTCCACACCTACACACCACAAACCGACCGATATGATTGCACATACATAATCTCATATCTCAGTCGATCCATGATTCGACTTGAGATGCTACCCGTTGACAAGCACTTATAATCAACCCGAATCATAAAGGAAAAGTCAACTTTATATTCGCAATAAGATTTAAGGATCAGATCAAATTAGAATTGGACTATATTTCTATTATTTTTTAACTAAAAAATATTTAAACCTCTAACATTTTATGAAAAAAGTATTTTGATCGAGATTTAACTACCCTATCTGTCGCATTTGTTCACTACACGACATCACCGGTGGGCGGTGGCCCGTGTGGCTGAAGTGTCAACCTCATCATTCCATTTCCAGCAAGCGATCCGTCCACTAACAAGTGCGCTTGCTCCGCAACCAGATTTGGATTAATTTTTTTCTCCAAACTGCTTACCGTAGTTTGTCTAAACAATTGTCAAATTTATTAAACATACTACTCTCTCGATTCTAAAATATAGTTATTTTTATATCTTATTTTCTATCTACATTCGAATAAATGATAATAAATATATACATAAAACCTATATTTATAGGTTGATTAATGAATGTATATTTAATCTAAAACGAATTATATTATGATATCACAAACTATCAAACAAACAATGGATCCACTTTACTCTAGTATTAGTATATATTTTGACAAAAAAAAGTATTTTAGTTACATTACATCCTGATTAAGGGATTATTCAGCGTTTTTCAAGCTTTTATACATAATAGATCCTGACCCAAAACGTTGGCCATTTTGCTTCTTAGTCTTCTGAGCATGACTCCTTTTGCACAGGAAACGGCTTCTTTTCTCTAAAGAATCAAATCCTCAAATTCAGATCATCACGAGCTGCTCCTAACCAGCTATCAATGCTGTGGATTCAATGCTGTAGGACGGAGTCGACAATGTTGTGGATTCAATAAGAGATGTGAATTAATTAGTTTGCAGACAATACAAATAGACAAACATTGTATAATACCATTGTCTCTTAGATGATATAGCATATTCTTGTATACTGAGACGCAGTGAATATGTCATAAGGTGTTTAATTGTATTCTTGAAAACTATGTTTTTAATACCGTGTTATTCTAGATATCATGATATTTTTGGAGTATTAAAAACTCCACTTTAACCTCAAAGTTTTCATGGTATGGTTAGCTTTTGCCTAATATTACGATTTAAAATGTTGCATTTAAAAATGTTTCTCAAAATCATGGTATTTTTGGAGCTGACAAAATATAGCATTGTAGAACCAAGGTTTTGAGAACATTGTACCCAAAGAGGCTCTTAACTAAACGACATCAGCTAGAACCAGCCTTAACTACACGACATCAGCGGTGGCCCGTGTGGCGAAGTGTCAACCTCATCATTCCATCTCCAGCAGGCAATCCGTCCACTAGCAAATGCTTTTGCTCCGCAACTAGATCTGGAATGATTTTTTCTTCTCCAACTACAAACCGTAATTTGTCTAAACAAATTGTCGAATTTATGAAACCTACAAGTACTTTATATCTCTCGTGTCAGTGAAGGGAGAAAGGTGATATCACAAAGTATCAAACAAACAATGGATCCGCCTTGCTCTAGTGTTTTAGTTACATCCTGATTACGGAATTATTCACCTTTCTTCATCCTGACCCAAAACGTGGGGGCGTTTTGCTTCCTCGTCTTCTGAGCACGACTTCTTTTACACATGAAACGATTTCCTTTATCTAAAGAATCAGATCCTCAAATTCAGATCATCACGAGCTGCTCCTAACCAGCTATGAATACCAAGCTTTGCCTCACTACTGGAACCGAGCAAACCAAGGAGCCAAAAATTCCCGTGAGACCATAAGCGATGGCGCAGAAAGGAAGCGCTTCAGGTTCCTTGGCTGACAGTGCTGCTGTCCCCAGTCCATGAGCACTACACCATCATCAGCCAAGCAAGATTACATTCAGACACATGCTCACAAACGAAGGATTACCAAACGATGCAGAACGGCATTGTATCCAGAAAATTACCTGGAAGCTGTCCCTATTCCTCTGGCGATGGGGTCGTTGAGACCAAGTTTATCCATAGCTACTTGCACGAAATTCGCGCCAATGAGCCCGGTAACGACAACCACGGCAGCGGTTAGGGAAGAGTTTACACCTGAACCACAAGAAACCATGAGCCATCAGTGCTCCTCAGCCAATTACTGCAGAGACACATAGCAGAAAGAATTAACTGCTAAGGATTGGAATTGGGATAATCACTACATGTTTTAAGTCAGGTAATTGACCTATGGTTAACTTGCCCGTGAATACAAGCTATGGATATCATGAACACAATCAAATTCACAGGAGGATGGACTGCCAAGATTTACCTTCAAAGAAAGATACTATGCTCAAAGCCAGCGCCACAGTTATACACCTTGGCAATATGGATATGGTTAACGATGGCTCCAGCCCAATCAGGCGCCCTATGACAGCGGTTGAGTACAGAGAGAATGTCGACGCAATGGCAATTGATGTGAAAATCTCTGCTGCGTGCCTCTTTACAAGCTGAAATCAGGGGTTCAAGAGCATGGACAAGTTGACAGATCACATAAAAGGCACTTGCAGCGGAGCAGAGCTTAACCGAAATGATGTCACAAGATAACCATGTGCAGTAGTACCTTTCTCTGTTTGAACATTGAGAATGCAAATGATATGATCACAGACCCAAGGAAACCCATTAGTACGTCACCAGCTCCAGGATTAGAGGGCGCCTTTGTGAGGTAATCACCTGGACAACCACTTTTTCTGAGAGCACAGTAATATCATGGGTATGTTCTTATGTCAATCCAGCGCTAATGCTTTGAAGGCAACTCTTCTGAAACTAAAAAAAAATTGTGATAGGACTATATATTAGGGTTTATAGCTTATGAACCTAGCACAGCGTCAAGTCCAGACCCGGAGAGGTACCCATACGCTACTGCCGCCAAATCTGCAGAAAGTGCGCAGGTGATGATTGGATGTAACACTTTCTTGACACCAGATGGTAACCTGAAAAATGCCAAATCGTCAGACAAAATTGAACAAACTGTCTACATATTTTGAATCCTACTGATCCGAGTTTATATAAGCATATTTACCCAGAACCAACCATGTATCCCAGCACAGTGGCAGCGAGCAGAAAGGGAAGGCATGTTCTTGCTGTGGTACCAAGAGCTCTGGGATTGAAACATGCAACACCGAACGATGCAACGAATACAGCAGCCCATGCCCAGGTTTCTACTGTAGAAAATGGCGATGCCTTGCTCATGGGCTCTGCTGGTATAAGCTGTGTTTTCACAAGTTTTCTCACAGCTAATGCTGTATATCCTGCGACCGCAAGGGTAGCAAACCAGCCGCCAACTGAAAAGGGGAAAAATCAAAACAGTATAAAGGAGTTATAACAGATTTATTTTTTGAAATGAAAAATTAGACTGCAAGGATAAACTAAATCAACGAGTCTTGGAATTAATTATCTAATTCCTTCTGTAGCATTCGTTTCATGGGCAATTATATCTGATAACTAGCTAAAGATAACACAGAAGATCCCGAAGGCATATATAGCAATGAAAAGGATTGTTAAGGTACTTCACAATTTTCAAAATTTTGTTTACTTGGGCTGCAGGTTCCTAAACTAGAGCCTGAAACCATACAGTACTGCAACATGACAGGCAGTGCATACAATGCTTACTGGTACCATGCTGCAGTATCTAAGAGCAGGATGCATATTTCTGATTGATTGTAGTTCTGCAAGTGTACAGAAATTAGGAGAACCTCATCTACCTTTTGCAATTGAACTAATTCATTTATAAGTATGAGTCAAACAGTCATAATTTAAGTTTGTACGGCTGTGGCTAGCAGATCATGCATATGATCATGCCAAACACAGTTTTACATTTTTTATAGAGTGTAATTTGAAACAGGAGGTGAGATGAGTAAAATGCTGGAGAGAATGCTCAAATACAGGTGCTGGAGCACTGAAGCCGTGCGTCCCTAACTGATATCCTAAAGAATAGGATCGGCTGAAGACTAGGGGTTCACCTAGTGGCCACTAACCTATACACTATACAACAAACTAACCGAATCAGCTGATCCTTATCTATCTACTCCCTCCATTCAAAATTATAAGACTTTATGATATTTCTACATACATAGATTTTTATATGCACTTAGATATACATCATATCTAGATACGTAACAAAAACTATATATCTAGAAAAGCCAAAACATGCTATTATTTAGAATAGGTTGTCGCCCCCCCCCCCCACCCCCCCCCCCCCCCCCCCCCCCCCCCTAAGTTGGAGCTTCGGTCATCCGAACGCGCAAACCGTCTTTAAAATCGTTGAACAAACGTTGGCAACCCTTTGACCATTATGTCTCCAAATTGTTGCCGATTTGGAATCTGCAGCACCTTGAACTAACCGATGGCCATCTTCTCTCGCACGAAGTGTATATCTAGCTCGACATGCTTTGTTCGTCGATGATGCATAGGGTTTACAATTAGATACATCACTGAGACATCATCGCAATAGATATCGCGGCCTTGTTGACAATGACATGGAGTTCTCGAAGTAGGTTCCGGAGCCAGCAGCACTCCACACGCCTCAGCGCTAGACATGGAAACCATCGACTGGCGTCAGAGTACACCTTCAGTTCAGTTGACGGAGCCGCAGAGATCACGACACTGTTGTTGATGGAGCTGCGGAGGTATCGCAAGATATGCTTGATGAGATTCGAGTGCAAATCGTGTGGAGCATGCATGTGGTTCACTGTATATGGGATGCCATGTTGTGTGAGCGTCAAGTATTGAAGTGCACCGGTGATGCTGTGGTAGAATGAGTCAGCTGCCATTGGCTGCCGATCGACAGCAGATGATTTTGGCTTTGCCACCACTGGAGTAGATGTTGGCTTGCATTTGGCCATCCCGACGCACTCAAGAATCTCCAAGTGCATTGTGCCTGATTGAGGAAGAAACTTGCCAGCATCGCGACAAACCTGTACGTCAAGGAAGAAGTGTAGGGCGCCAAGGTCTTTTATGGCAAATACCTGATGAAACTTGTGGACGACATCACACATCAAGGATGATGTTGATGCAGTAACGATGTTGTTTTCAAAGTTGACGAGATACACCATTTAGCATATTTGTTTTTTTTTGGATAAAAGGCAGGAGGTCTGCCAAGATATATTGATAAGAAGAATAGAAGAGGTTTAAGTCAATACAGTAACCGAAGTACTAGGCAAAGGTCCAACCTTAACAGAAAATAAAAACAGATCCCACTAAATAGCTATTAAAGGGGTAGCTAGGTGCTTGGCCCCTGCCAAATTCCAGGCTGCCGCCTCACTCTTGATTTTGGCAATGATTTGTTGGCAGCTCGAGAATCTGCGATCAAAGATTCTCGCATTTCTTTCTCGCCAAATCTCCCAGTTTACAAGGATCAATAATGATCTGATGCCTTTCCTATTGCATCCCGGCAAAAAAGCTAATTTTTCCCACCAATGCCACAGCGAGGGGGGTCGCCCCCAGCTAGACGGTTTCAGGCCCTCAACAGCTACCCAAACAGCAACTTCCTCCCAAATTCTTTTGGTGAAACGACATTCCATAAAAAGGTGAAGCCCCGATTCTAGGGCAGCACGACACAAGACGCGAGTCGGTTCATGGGGCCAATTCCTGGCGGCTAAACGATCTGCTGTCCAAATGCGATTTTGAATTGCTAACCAGCTGAAGAACTTGCATTTTGGAGGCGCCCAATTCTTCCAGATGATGAGGTCATAGTTTGTGCGAACAGAGCCCAAAAATTGGGCCTGATATGCCGATTTGACTGTGTAGAGGCGATCTGCAGTGAAATTCCAGGTGATGGCATCATCATGTTCTGGGTAAAGCTGGATCTTTTGGACTTCAGACCAAAGAATGCAGAACTCATGAATGTGGTGGGAAGTAATCGGCCTATCGAACAGCGCAAGATCCATGATCCAGGCATTGTTTGTGACCGCCTCCGCTAAAGATTTCCTCTTATTTCTTGATATGGAAAAGAGACGAGGCGCCAAGTCCTTTGGCCTTTGCCCCCTCACCCAAGCGCTGCCCCAGAAGGAGATTTTAGAGCCATCACCAATCTCAATATTCGTTGATGCCGCAAAAAGCAGTCTATCAGCATCAGAGCAAGGAATCTCTAAATTGTCCCAGATATTCCGTGATGAGGTGCAATTATGCCAGAGCCATCGCGTGCGCAAGGCACGCGCAAAAGCGCCCAAATCAAGAACTCCCAAGCCCCCAAGGGCTTTTGGCCTCGCCACCCGTTTCCAATTGACTTTGCACTTTCCGCCCGTCAGTCGTTCAGAACCAGCCCAAAGGAATTGTCTTCTTTTGGAGTCTAGTAGACTAATCGTTGCCTTGGGAGCATTAAGGGCGGTTAATAAATAAATTGGTTGTGAGGTAAGCACTGTTTTCACCAGAGTTAAGCGCCCTGCCACTGAGAAGTTTCTCCCATTTCAGCTACTCAGTCTGTTCAATACTTTGTCCACCAATAACTGGAAGTGCCCCTTCCCGAGTCTAGTTGGGGTGAGAGGGAGGCCCAGGTACCGGATCGGGAAGGTTGCTCTTCTGGCTGGAAAGCAACTAAGAATGTCATCAAGGGGTAGCCCCTGGCAACGGATTGGGACGATCATGGACTTCTGAAAATTGGTCATCAAACCAGATGCCTCGCCAAATAAGGTGAGCAACCTGACAATTGTCTCAATATCCTCTTTTTCGGCTTAACAAACAATGCTGCATCATCAGCATATAGCGAGAGCCTAATGCTGGGCGAACTGTTCCCCAACTTGTTCAATGCTCCATTGTCCACAGCGATCTTTAGAATTTTTTTGCAATGGGTCGATCGCCAAGATGAACAGAAGAGGGGAGAGAGGATCGCCTTGCCTGAGACCTCTCTCATGATGAATAGGAGGGTTAGGGACCCCGTTAACGAGCACTCTTGATGTTTAGGTGGAGAGGATAGAAGCGATCCAATCAGTCCACCTCACAGGGAATCCCAAATTGCGGAGTAAGGCAATCAAATAATCCCAATGGACGGAATCAAATGCTTTTTCAATGTATAGCTTGAGGAATAGCGTGGGCGAATTGATACGCTGGAAGCGTCTAACAGTGCTTCTAACTGCAAGGAAGTTTTCATGAATGCTCCTTTTTTGAATGAAGGCACTTTGGCAAGGTGAAACTAACTCATTCATTCTCGGTGCCAGACGAAGAGCCAGGGTTTTGGTGATAATCTTAATGAAAGAATGGATGAGGCTTATAGGTCTGAAGTCCCCAACTGCCTCCGCACCTTCCTTTTTGGGGATTAGAATGATGTTTGCTGAATTGATTAGCTGGAGGTTGAAGCATCGATTATTATAGAAAGCATTCACTGCAGCCATGATATCATGCCTTATAATGGTCCAACAAGATTTAAGGAAGACACCAGTGAAGCCGTCCGGCCCCGGAGCCTTATCTCCTGGTAGAAGATCAATACTTCTTTTAATTTCCACCTCGAAGAACGGTGCATCAAGGCTTGATAGATCAAACTGCTGGTCAGAGATATTGTCCCAGTTAAGGTCGATAGATCTAGGGGTTGGCCGCTTTAAAGCATTATGGAAGAAATTTTGTAGCTCTTGTGCTTTTTCATTGTGAGAGAAGACCCACCCATTACCGGTCCACAACCGTTGAATGAAATTTTTTCGCCTCCTGGAGCCAGCTTTCCGGTGGAAAAATTTAGTGTTGGCATCTCCGAATTTAAGCCAAAGCATGCGTGAGTTTTGCCTGTTCCGTGCCCTTTAAATTACCGCATAGCCAAGGATGCACATCTTCAATCTATTTCAGAGGTTCACTTCCATGTCAGATAGCCCCCTAGCATATTTCTAAATGAACAAGGAGATGTCGGAGCTTGTTGCAGTGAAAGGTAGTTCCCGAAGCGCTGAAACCAAGCCCCAGGTGCCTGCTTTAGCACATAGAGGCACTTGATGAGCAGACAGACATGATCCGGGGTGATGGGTCGATGAGCCTGCTGGTTGGTGGCAGTAGACACATTTAGCAAGGTCACCATGCAAGAACGTGTTCTTGACATCCAGTTGATGTATTACCACCATTCGAGTTGTTGCGAAATGTAGCACTCTCTGAATGGTTGCTGTTTCAACCACCGGCAAAAACATCTAAGAGAAGTCGACGCTAGTCCATTCAAAGAACCCATGAGTAACCCATCGTGCTTTGCGGCACTCAAGTGTGCCATCAGGATTGAGTTTATTCTTGAACAACCCTCAATGATGACATTGGCATGAGGTGGTCGTGGCACAAGCGTTTAGGCATTGTTCGCAATGGCGCAGAGGTGGACAATAGTGCTGACGACGTCATGGTGTGAAGTGTCGTAGCTGGTGTCATTGGAGTCATATTCACCATTAGGGGTTGTTGGAGCAGCATGGTGTTCATGGTATCAACGATAAACCTTCAAGCAGATGACAATCGCACATTGGGGAGTCGTTGGTGTTGTTTGTGCACGACGTCGAGACTAACGAGGTCTAGTAGGGATGTGGACCACATTAGGCAGGAACAATTGTCGCTCATGAGCAACTTCTAGCAGCGACAGGGCATCCTGCAAAAATGGAAAGCATGTCTCGTTGACGTAGACACGACAAGAGATTAGAACAGGCTTTATCACCAGACTATAACATTTGTAGTTGCGCTGATTGAGCAGATAGCTGAAGAAAGATGCAACGAGTGGATCACAACACTATATTTTTTGTGGTGCAATTGTGGTGGTGTTGATAACAAAGACCAAGTGAAAAGACGGAGGTGGTTATACTCTAGTGGGGCATCAAGCTAAAGCTCGAAGGGTGTGTTGGCACGAGGATAGCATGGGCGCTGATTGAGCAGGTATGTCGAAGCTGCAAGCGCATCAAGCTAGAAGGTGAGCAAAACCGAGTCCTAGAAGAGTAGATCAAGAAGGTCGTCGTTTAGTGTGGACACATTCCATGCATGAAAGCTCCATGTATGGTTTTGGTAACAGAGACAACCAGCATACTAACCTTTACTCTTAAGTGTTGTGAATGAAATATGTTCAAGTCAAAGATTGAGCAAGGTGGGCTACCATGAAAAGGATGATGATGGCCATGAAGATGAACAAGTGCTCAAAAATGAAGAAGTAAAGAAAAATGAAAGAGCACATATCAATAGCATAAGCTAAGACATTTTGTTTTATCGATTAAGATGCAACAGAGTGCGTGATATGATTTAGGATAAATAGTCGTACTATAAAGAGAGAAACTCAAGGTTCAAGAAGGTTACTTATGTACCGCTAGGAGAAATGAACTTATGCATATGCAATAGACCTAGTGAAGTTGTGATGTTCCACCTTAGACACCATTGACAACAATCTAACTCATAAACTAGTGTTTGAGACACGATCTAGTTAGCACACGTGCAAAGGTTATAAGAAAAAAGGCTAAGGCCATGTTTGTTTGAGCTACAGCTTTTAAGGTTTTCTAAAAAGTTGTTGCTGTCCTTTTGATCCTGAGAAGCCAATGATAGCTTTACGGTGATGTTATTAGCTTCCTAACCTCATGAAGCTACAAAAATCCCATAAAAGCAGGCTTCTCAACTTTCCATATAAACTCATCTTTTCTGAGCTTCTAGCTTCCAGAAGCTAAACCAAAACGTTAGTTGTTTGTTTCCGCTTTTGGCTTTTCATACTGAAAAGATGGCAAGAAGCTCAAACAAACATGGCCTAAGTGATGCCTAGAATTGGTGTTGGACCCTAACAGGCAGAAGCATTGAACTGGAACAATACCAGCCTGACGTCTAACCATAGCCACGTGACCAAAGTAACAGTCGGACAGAGTTCTATGATTCGATGGGGGTCATCGGACCAAACCAATGCTCATGATTGCTCTCTGGTCGTTTTTAGGATAGAGTTGGACCTGGTTCTATGATTCGACGGTTAAGGGAACATGCACGTTGGACCAGATGGGCACTCTATTCACCAGGACAATCCCACTATCAGGTGTGGGGGGATGGATATCCCCTAAGTAGTCACGACCCGGTTACGATCCATGGGCTGACGAAGAGGCATCGGTGGGCCATACAGCTGAGCTTCACAAGCTACCAATCGAGCGCGACCAGACGCATGTGGGACTGCGGTTACATGGGCATCAAGGCGCGTGGACTGGATCTCGTGCATGCAGAGGGTGCGACATGCTCCTGAGTAGGGGTGGATAACGAGCCAGCTCGGCTCGGCTCGTTCGAGTTCGAGCTGGCTCGTTAAGCTAACAAGCCAGGCTGGCTCGTTAAGCTAACGAGCTACAGAGTCAGCTCGGCTCGGCTTGTTTACGAGCTCGAGCTGGCTCGTTTAGCTCGCGAGCCAGAGCAGGAAAAAAAAAATAAAATGTACATAATAATTATTTTTTAGTTAATTTAAAACTAATTTAACAATAGAAAATAGTAATTATACTTATAGTTTCACAAACCACGTCAATATAACAACAAATTAGCACAATTCATCACTCATTAATTCACAATTCACATACATGTTCATCAGTTTAACTCATAATTATATTTGCATACACCAAATTAACACATAGACATAGTTCATTAATCATTAGTTTAATTCATAGGTCATAGACACCTCACATATATATAACATGTTCACCAATTATTCTGTAAATGATATGCATATATTTTTGTTTTGCTGGAATATGGTAGCTCGTTTAGCTCGCGAGTTGGCTCGTTAACGAACTGAGCTGGCTCGTTAACGAACCGAGCTAGGATGTCAGCTCAGCTCGTGAAAAAATTCAAACGAGCCGATCCGAGCCGAGCCGAGCTGACCATGAACCGAGCGAGCCAACGAGCCACAAGCATTTCGTCCAGCCCTACTCCTGAGGACTCACTGACTTCCATATAAGTCAGAGTTAGTTTTGGACCGGCAACAGACGTGGGACATGGGACATGGCACGTGTAACTCTGTTCTCCCGTTGTCATAAAGCGGAAGAATCACCCCTACGAAAAGACAACAGAACTCGGTATGCAGAGTCATCTATTAGCTCTAGAACTCTCTATAATCCCAACCACCAAGCAATACAATCTCGCAAGCACACATGACGTAGGATGCTATGCGGTTCAGCGACCCGAACTTGTATAATCCTCTACATTACGTCGTGCCCTGCACGAACCATCGAGTTGCAATCGGCTTCGCCGTCCTCCCAAAAGCACTACTTGGTATATCCTGTAGTGCGTTGTCGGAACCAAACTCCGACAAGGTGTTGTATGTGTCTAGGAACAGTGTCGGCAGACCATGTGGTACATGAGTGCCCTTTTAATTTGACACCACCATTAAAAATCATGGGTATATAGGTGAATCACCTGGTATTAATTGCCATTAGTTGTTACTCTCTCCGTCCCAGAATATAAGAGATAACCACTCTTTGTTCTTGTCCCAGAATATAAGGCGCTCTCTCTATACACACGTACAGTGGTATAAAGAGAATTAAATGTATTTTTGGTCTTTGAACGAGAGGTGGTTACACCTTATATACTAGAACGGAGAGAGTATTAGCTAAGGATAAGGAGATAATGAGATAATGAAATTTGGGCTGTAGCTGAAGTTTATCTAGTTCTTAGCTGACCTATTTGATTTCAAGGTAGCTAAAGTTTAAACGTTGGAACTTAACAGGACCTAGGTAGGTAGAGACAAATCAAATTCTTATGAAGAGAAACAATGACAAAAAAATAAGGTCGAGAATAATACATACAAGTGATTGCAAAAATCTTGACTCCTGAAGCCGCTGGGACATCCCTGACGGCGAGCGGCAGCACGACCAGTGACGGGACATAGAACAACGGTAGCCACCTCTGGATGAACAGCGTGGCAGGCTCAAAGAAGTCCATGAACGCCTTCGCCAGAGCAGGCACGAATGTGTCGAACACGACTAGCACAGAGAAGACGCAGAACATGCCGAAGAGGGCGCTTGGGAACTTGATGGACGCGGCAACAAATGCCTGTTTGAGGAACTTATCGGTGGCGAGCACAATGCCCAGCGACACAAGCAGATGCGCCACCCCAAGAATCTGCATACACGCATCGAGTTCAATTATTCTAGAACAGACGAAAAAGAGATGGCTTTTAGTAATACATGTAAGAGCATAATTAATGAAGGAAAATATGAAAGCGTCTTCTCACGGTGGGCAGCAGTCCTGAGGAAGCATTGCCACCTCCTGTACCAGCAGTAGACTTGAGGACGATCAGGCTGCGACGAAGGTCGGGCGATGAAGATCGCTGAAGCGTGGTGGCGCCATTGTTGGCTGGACCCATGAAGCTGGTGTTGCCGCCACCGATGCGCTTCAATGCTGCTGTTGGGCGGACCCGGACCCGGCGCGGAAAGATGGAGGAGGAAGGGGAACAGCCAGAAGAATGGGGAGGGAGCAGTCTGCATTGGCGACATCGAGGCGGAAGGGTACAGGAGCAGGCGGCCGACGTGGTGCGGGGAAGGGAGGAGAGCGGGTCGTGGCGGCAACGTAAAGTGGTAATCCTAATCATGGCGGTCGCGGCCATGGAATCGGGAATCGTTGTTAGCGCAGCGCAGAGGAAGAGGCGGCAGAGTTTGGGCTTCCCTCGTGCTGACTGATGTCTGGCGTCCGCAGCAGACGGAGGCTAGGCAAGGTGGTGACTGGTGAAGTGGTGATGGAGATTTGATTCGTCGGGATGGGATGAGATGGGAGCTACTGGACGGGCAAGGCATGGAATTGTGGCTAGAAATTATCGGCATGGCAGTGAGCGAGGATGACATTGGGATTGAGATTGTTAGGTGGCGAGACCCTCACCTCACCTGATCTCGACCTCTTCGGACGAAAGCGACGGCAGCAGCTACCAAACAAGGGCTACTGGGATAGCTTGCCGCGCCGCGCCGCCGGCGCCATTTACCGGTTGCGCTGGGTATTTAACTATTTGCCATCAGCCCATTCTAAAAATCAGGGTTGGGGTATTGATGTACCAGAAAAAAGCGCGAAAGTCCGGTTCAAAGCACATTTTTTATCGAACCTGGTTCGGCCCGCTTTTATACGGGTCTAGGCTGGCTCGTTACGAATAAGAGTGTTGGATCCGGACAGGAAACTAAGCACGGTCGCTAGCCTAACACGGTCCGTTTACCTCTAAACTCGTTAAGCCCGCTTTTTTGTACTAAATCGTGCTTACCGGTCCGTTTAACCCATTTTTGGTCCGCTTTTTCGTGCTTATCGGACTGGCCTAGCCCGTTTAGATTCGCAGCGGGCCAGGCTTAGGCAGGGAAACGAGCCCGCGAGCTTAGACAGCTCGGTCTGATTTTCTAACCGTGCCTAAAAGGTAGGGACCAAAACGGGCCGGACTGGGCGGCCCGTTTGGCCATCTCTAGGTGGGGGTGTTGGTCTCAGATATTAGAAAACCACAAAATGGGAGGAAATTAAAGGAGATAATATTCCTTTCTTGTGGGTTAGTTGAGAGCAAATGTAATAGAGAGAATTAGGAGTTAAAATTTCTTACTATTCAATTTTAAATATTAAAGAATTTTAGCCTCTTCAATTCTCTTTATTACCCTTAATCTCGAACAAACCCTTATTAAATAAAAAGAGATTTTAGTCCCTTCGATCCCCTCCAATTTTGTGGCTTCCAAACTAGGCCTTAAAGTTTAGTCGCCTTAAAGTTTAGTCCATATAAACTTTTGAATGTCTTACAAATATTAAATAAATATTAAATATAGTCTAATTATAAAATTAATTACATAGCTAAGCAAAATTTTATTAAGTATAATTAATCCATAATTAGCAAGTGTTTACTGTAGCATCACATAAATGAATCATAATCTAAGAGCATCTTCAACAGTTTTGCAAAAAATAGTCCCCTTAAAATAAATGTAGAGAGTTGCTAAATAATAACAGGGAGTAAAAGAATATGTATTCTTCAAGAGTTCTCTATTTTTGTCGCTAAATATTTTAAATTATGTCAGCTGACCTTATTTTATATAAGCATCACGCTTACGAATGTTTAAGTTTTTGTCAAAAATAGATACTGAAAGGGAAATATGGTCAAACTTTTTCCTATATTATTTTGGTGGTTGAATTGCCCAACACAAATAATTGGACTAACTAGTTTGCTCTAGATTACATGTTCTACAGGTGCCAAAGTTTCAACACAAACCAATAAAAAAAGTTAAAGATATGGTTTAAAAAGAAAGGAGCAAAACCAACCGAAGGTTGCCCTGGTCTGGCGCACCAGACTATCCGGTGTGCCATCGGACAGTGCCCGGTGCACCAGGGAGATCAACTCTGAACTGCTCAGCTTCGGGTTTTTGGAGAGCCACTCCGCTATAATTCACCAGAATGTCCGGTGTAGCACCGGATTGTCTGGTGTGCCATGCGAAGCAATGGCTACTGCGCCAACGGTCGTATGCAAAGTGAACAATGAACGCTACAGTGCGCGGACAGTGCGTGCAGAGTCAGAGCAGCGTCAGAAGGCGCACCGGACAGTGAACAGTGACTGTCCAGTGCACCACCGGACTGTCTGGTGGTCCCAGCTGTCAGAGCTCCAACGGTCGAACCCTAACGGTTGGGTGACGTGGCTGGCGCACCGGACAGTGTCCGGTGGCGCACCGGACTGTCAGGTGCGCCCATCGACAGACAGCCTCCCCAACAGCCATTTTGGTGGTTGGGGCTATAAATACCCCCCAACCACCACACTTCAAGGCATCCAAGTTTTCAGCCATTGCATTCAATACAAGAGCTCTAGACTTCACTCCAAGACACAAAACAAAAGATCAAATCCTCTCCAAGTTCCAAATAGGGATGGCAGTTGGACCCGTGGGTATGGATACCCACGGGTTTCGTACCCACCGGATATGGATACAGGTACAAAAACTCACCCGTGGGTACTATCGGGTCGGATACCCGAAATACATCGGGTCGGGTATGGGTAAAATACTTTACCCATGAGTATCCAGTGGATACCCGAAATATCAATATACCTCTTTAAATGTGCTACATCCACTAAAAATGTGCTACATTTACTAGAAAACTCACTCGCATGTGTTGTTGATTAATGAATATTAATTTGTGTTGTGTTAATAGTCAACTATAATGTAATCGAGACCAATGAGACATTGACAATGTTATAACTGTCAACTATCATGAACTCATTAAGTTTTTATTCTCTGTACTCAAATTTAAATTTATCGGATGTGATAATTATGAGTTGAGATATTGTATCGACGTGTAGCCAAATATAGTCATTCTCGTGTTGCATTGGTGCTTAGATGTAAACTAAAATATTTTATGCATTTATTATAACACTGACCGAATGTTATTTCGTCTACAATAACATATCCACTGGATACCCGATACCGGGTGGATACCCGATGGGCATGGGTACGGGTACAGTTTTTTGCCCGATTGACTTGGTGGGTATGGATATTTGTAGAAGTGTCGGGTACAATTCCCAAAGCTGGCGAGTTCCAGAGTTGCTCTCTTCTGGGGCACCGGACACTATCCGGTGTACACCGGACAGTCCAGTGAATTATAGCAGAGCGCCTCTGGATTTTCCCGAAGGTGAAGAGTTCAGCGTTGTGACGGAACCTCCCAAGTAATTAGGCCCACCTACAGTTGTCCTTGTCTAACAGACATCAGACACCCTGTAGATGTTCCTAAGTCACTTGACATGTTCGGTATCTTTCCTTACCTCACCAGGAACGTTTCACCCGTCTTGCAGACATTATAGAACATCAGAGATAAAGAAATGCGGAAGCGATTACATAACTTACATTTATTTTAAAAGCAAGCTCAAGTTGTTTTATTACAGACCAGAACTAAAAAGGCGAGTGCTGAGTAGTAATATTATACAAACCAAGGGAGGCACAAACTCCTCCCGATAAGTTTTAAGCAAAAGATCCTATGTGGAGGACCAAGTCCTCCCGCACTTCAGTCTTGTTTTTCTTCATTTGGTACCACCTTGGAGCAAAAGCAACAAAAATTTGTCGCTTCCTCACCTAAAAACAACAAAGGGATAAACCCTGAGTATGGAATTACTCAGCAAGTCTTACCTGACTAAGGAAAAGACTCACAAGGGTATGCTGGATAAATAGGAGTCAAGGAGAGGCTTTAGCAAAAATCAACTTATACTTTTGCAGAAGTAGCTTATTAAAGTGAGTCCTTACTTTCAATCTTTTAACGCCATATTAAGTATTAATAGACTCTATTTGCATCTAGTCTAATTTCACCATCTCATCAATACAACATCATGTTGATCCATAGTGTTCACATCCTGACTTAGGTTGTAGGAAAGTGACCAAGTCTTCATAACCGCGAAGGTACGGCGATCCGAATCGATTATACTCAACTGAGGATCTCCAATCACACGACATATGTAGCACTTAACCCTTGCATATGTCAACCCGCCACCGGGGTTCTTAAGACCAGATCAGGTTCACGCAAACCGAGAGCACAGATACACCACCGTCCAGCCTCTTGCCACGGAGGGTACACGCTACTCTCGCCACCGCTCCACGCCCATTTCGTGTTATCTTATTCTGGCCTTAGTCTGCCCGAGGCAAGGCTTACCCATGACGAGGCATGTGACCAGTTAAAGGGTCCTCGGTCAGCACGCCTACATACGCGTCAATCCTTAATCAACCTGGGTAGAACATCACCTGTTCCTAACCCAAGTCTCAATTTAAGTATTTCCATCCTAGGATTGTTTCTGTTCCTAAGGATGAAAGAGCATCACAGGGAACTTTGCAGTAAGATCCCACTATTGCTCCAAATGAAAATATTCTTGCAGGTAGAAGCCATCCTTTCCCGGGCTAGGCTATGGACAACCTCTATCCACAAGATCTAAGCAAGGCTAAGCATTTTTGTAAATCATAATTTTGATACTTCACAGAAGTATCTATAAAGGTATGGATATCAAGGAAAGCAATGCATCAAAGGGTTTCAAGCAATTCCTATAAACTTAATGCACATTTCACTAGACTTAAAGTGTGCGAAAAGTATTTAAAAACACAAGGAAAGGGGTTGCATGCACCGGGGCTTGCCTTCGTTAGTAGGTGAGTTAGGCTCGGATCCGCAGATATCAAAGTAGAAACAATTTCCGGCCTGAGATTCCGAAGGTGGTGGTGTCTTCTCTTCAGTTACTTCGATTTCTTCTTCACGTTCTAATCATAACCATACATATGTATAAGAATGGATGCCATGGGATGCTCATGAGGATGCAAAGATAATAAGGATTTATTATCTAAATCTTGAATACAACTTTCCTTCACGGTACTCCGAGAACTTAGGGTTTCCGGAGTCGGTAAAAGAGTTCATAGGGCAGGGGGGTGGTTTTGGGTTTGGTGATCAAACAGGGTCCAAATCAACTCAAACCATACCCAAGGCTTCTAAATATTTCTTTAAGTTCCCATAAAAAGTTTGGGCATTTTTGGACTTATCATCTATTTTCTAAAAATCCATAACTAACACTTTTAATTACTTTAAATACCCTAAAATTTCTTATTTCCACTAAAAATCACAAAACTATTTTTATTAAATTCTAGGGAAAATAAGGAGCCTAAGAAAATTGGTTTCACAATTTTATCATTTTTCTACCACTTTCTAAAATTATTTTGGCTCTGGAGTAAAAAGAAAAAGAAAAACGTATGAATAGTACTGGGCTGCTTTCAGCCCAGTAGCCCAGCTCAGAGGAAGAAAGCGCCCGCGTGCGCCTGCGCCCTGGCAGCTTTGCAGAAAGGACCTCGCGTTTCAGAACAACCCGAAGCAGATCCGTAGCACTATTCACTGAGTCGCTGACGCTTTACACATAAACCCCCCAGGTTCTATTTCTTTGCACGGCTAAGTCCCCGACGTCGTTCACGCGCGGCCGCGCTCCGGCGAGCACCTGTACCGGCCGACCGGGGCAACGGCAGAGTTCTCCGAGCAACAGACACCAAATTGGATCTACCCTACACCTTTCCCCCAACCCAATTTCATCTAAGACCATCTAAGGAGCACTGGCCACGGCGACCGTGAACCCTACGGCAAGACAACCGTGTTCCCGGCGATTAGGGGCGGTTTGGTTCGATTGGAAGGGTCGAAGAGCATCACCAATACGTAAGTATGCTAGAACAGGGATGAAAAAGGAATGAGCAGACCTGGGGACGGCTGGTCGCGGTGAGGGTGTTTTTGCGGTGGCGGAAACCGAATTGGGGGAACTGTGAAATTCAAGCTCGCTGGCGATCAACTGGGGACAATACTGGGTGTCGGGGTTCTTGACTACCCTACGGAGCTTGCGGTGGCTTCAATTTATAGACTCCGGGGGCGGTGGCAATCAATTCGACCGAGTCGTGCTGGCGGCCGGAGATGAGGAAGAAGTTTGCGCGGTGAATACGTGTTCCTAGCCGTGGCGGGCTCATCGGCGATGATGGGACGGCAGTAGGGAATCACGGCGGTGCCGTGGAAAGGCTCGGACACGCGGCGGGCACAGGGATGGCACGACGGCGGCGAGCGGCCTTAGCTACGGCGGTGAGCAAAGGGGAGGGGTATCGTGGCCGATCGGGGTGGCTTCCAGCTCAACGGTGACGACGATCTTTTGACGCCGCGAAGTTATCGACTTACCCCGAGCGGGAATCACGATGCCGGCGACGCGAATCGCGGCAGAGGAGTGATCGACGGCGGGATTCTTTTGCTGCGTCCGATCTGATCCGTTGGGCACTGTACCATCGTGAGCTCCCATCAGAGCACCAGACAGCCCATATTTAGGGTCGATTTTCTCCAATTTTTGTGTGGTGACTAAACCAACCGTCTGTAACAAAGTTGTAGAGCTATAAACCGACAATAATTCGGCTATAGGACTTGAACCCATTTGAGCACTGGATCAGGGTTTAATTCAAACCCAAAGATGGCTCTGTTACACTAAACATCTGAATTTTTAGACTGAATCAGCCTGACAGCTTAACTTCAGACCTGATTATCTCCAATATTTTCTTAACAACTGTGCTTACACTCTTTAGCAAAGTTGTTCTCCTATAATTGGGCTACAATTTTGATGTGGTGACCTAGGGCACAAACCCCATAATTTGAAAGTTACAAGGGCTTCAAGTTGAGGCAATCACACTGAAATGCAGACTTAACCAAAAAGGGTTAAGTATGGCTCTTTTGCACTTAAGTCCAAATCTCAAGTTTTGGATTGCAAATTCACATATGATTGACCCAAATGACCTAATATACTTATTTAACTTGATTTTTGCACTTTAACCCAAAAGTGGGCTAATTTTGCACATAAGCCCCTAGGGTTTGGTTCTAGGGTTTTCTAGGGTTCCAATTAGGGTTTCTGGTATCTTAGGGGTATAAAGGTGATTCAACTTTGTTTTTGGGGATATTTTATAACTATTACCCTAAAGCTTTTAGGTTTTCTCAATTTGGGTTAAGTTTTACCCCTTTAATCCCTATTTAGGGTAAAGCTTCCTATCTAGGGTCCTATTTGCAAAACACTTAAACAATACAACTTGTTTGAAATTTTTGCCTAGTGAATGCATTCTAGGTGTGTCAAACATATGCAATGCCAATGCTTATGATGCCATGGTCAAGTTTTAGTTATAGTAACACCAGGGGTGTTACATCCTTCCGCCCATAAAAGAATCTCGTCCCGAGATTAAAAGTCCTAGGGTAAGTAATGGAAATGGAAACGGGGAATACTTTTATTTCCTTATTTCTGGTACAAGGCAGGGGTGATGTGGGGGTCACTTCTTTATTACACAGCTATACAGACTTTACAATTTACAAGAGGCTAAAAAGCCTGGGAAATTCTTATCTAAAAAGTCTTGAGTTTCCCATGTAGCCTCATCTTCAGAATGCTGGTTCCACTGCATCTTATAAAACTTGAGAGTTTTTCTCCGGGTAACCCTGTCCTTTTGATCCAAGACTCGTATAGGGTGCTCAGAGTATGTCAAGTCTGGTTCAAGGACAACATCTGTCACTTCAACGGTTCGATCAGGAACCCGAAGACACTTCTTCAATTGTGACACGTGGAACACATTATGCACATCAGACAATGTTTCGGGTAGTTGGAGTCGGTATGCCACTGGTCCACATTGCTCAAGCACCAGGAAGGGACCAATGTACCTGGGTGCAAGTTTCCCTTTAACCCCGAAACGCGATACACCCTTCATTGGTGAAACTTTCAAGTAGACATAATCGCCTACCAGAAAGCATAAGGGTTGTCGTCGTCGGTCTGCATAACTCTTTTGTCGAGTCTGAGCTTTCTTCATATTATGAATAATTTTCTGAACCCTTTCTTCGACCTCTTTCACCATATCAGGCCTAAAGAAGTACCTTTCTCTAGGTTCAGACCAATTTAGCGGAGTTCGACACCGTCGTCCATATAGCGCTTCGAAGGGTGCCATCTTGATACTTTCTTGATAGCTATTATTATATGAAAATTCCGCTAAGGGCAAACATTCATCCCATTTCTGTGAGAAGTCCAGAACACATGCCCGCAGCATATCTTCCAGTATTTGATTGACCCTCTCAGTCTGCCCACTGGTTTGAGGATGATAAGCCGAACTGTGGAGTAATTTAGTACCCAAGGATTTGTGAAGTGCTTCCTAAAACTTGGCTACAAATTGAGGTCCACGATCCGACACAATGGTCTTCGGAACACCATGCAGACTGAGAATACGGGCAATGTATAATGCTGCATAAGTGGCTACTGTATATGTGACCCTGACAGGTAAGAAGTGGGCAATCTTTGTGAGTCGATCAACGATAACCCAAATAGAATCATACCCTTTGGTCGTCCTGGGCAGTCCCACAATAAAGTCCATACTTATGTCTTCCCATTTCCATGTTGGGATTGGCAAAGATTGTAATGGACCAGCAGTTTTCATGTGTATGGCCTTGACACGTCTGCAAGTGTCACACTTAGCCACATAGCGTGCAATTTCGATTTTCATCTTTGTCCACCAGTAATGTTGCTTTAAGTCTTGATACATCTTAGTGCTTCCGGGATGAATAGAATAACGACTAAGATGTGCTTCATCAAGAATTTGCTGGCGGAGTTCTTCGTTCTTTGGCACTACTATGCGGTTTTTAAACCATATCACACCTTGATCGTCTTCCTTGAAACATTTGGCTACTCCAGCCCTTATCTTCTCTCGTATGTGCTTCATACCCAGATTATCCTTTTGAGCATCAATTATTCTTTGCAAAATGATTGACTCAAGCTTTAGCTGATTTAGAGTCCCTTGTTGGATTATCCCTAGGTTTAACTTTTCCATCTCTTGACACAAAGTGTTGTCAGAGGTCTTCACCATAAGACAGTGGCAGGAAGCCTTACGGCTCAGTGCATCTGCCACCACATTGGCCTTACCTGGGTGATAATGGATCTCTAGTTCATAGTCCTTAATAAGCTCAAGCCATCGTCTTTGCCTCATATTTAATTCTGACTGGGTGAAAATATACTTCAAACTTTTATGATCTGTATATATGTGACAGATATTTCCCAGCAGATAGTGACGCCAAATTTTTAGGGCATGAACCACAACAGCTAGCTCTAGATCATGAGTTGGGTAATGCTCCTCATGTCGGCGCAACTGCCTTGAAGCATATGCAATTACTCGGCCCTCTTGCATTAATACACAGCCGAGTCCACTGCCAGATGCATCACAATATACATCAAAAGGCTTGGTGATGTCCGGTTGAGCCAATACCGGAGCAGTGGTCAATAGTATCTTCAATTGCTCAAAGGCTTCATTACACTTAGAAGACCAATTGAACTTAATGTCATTCTTCAATAAACTTGTGATTGGCTTCACAAGCTTAGAAAAATCTGGTATGAACCTGCGATAATATCCAGCTAGTCCAAGAAAACTCCGGACTTGGTGAACAGTGGTTGGGGGTTTCCACTCCAGAATATCTTTGACCTTGCTAGGATCTACCGCAATTCCTTTAGCCGATAGCACGTGCCCCAAAAATTGAATTTCCTCCAGCCAGAACGCGCACTTGCTGAACTTAGCATACAACTGATGTTCCCTCAGGCGCGTCAATACAATCCGTAGATGCTGAGCATGGTCCTCTTCATTTTTAGAATATATCAAGATATCGTCGATGAAGACCACCACGAACTTGTCCAACTCGGGCATGAACACCGAGTTCATCAAATAGGTGAAGTGGGCAGGAGCATTTGTGAGCCCGAAAGACATTACCAAGTATTCAAACAATCCTTATCGCGTAGTAAACGCGGTCTTCGGTATATCCTCGGGCCGAATACGGATTTGGTGATAGCCCGACCTGAGATCAATTTTGGAAAATACCCTCGCCCCAGTCAGTTGATCAAATAAGACGTCGATCCTTGGAAGAGGGTACTTATTCTTGATGGTGACCTCATTCAGGGGTCGATAATCCACGCACATTCGCAAGGTTTGATCCTTCTTCTTAACAAAAATGGCGGGACAACCCCATGGGGACGAGCTTGGCCGGATGAATCCCTTATTCAGTAGATCTTGTAATTGAATCTTCAATTCCGCCAACTCATTAGGGGGCATACGGTATGATCTTCGGGAGATGGGAGTCGTACCGGGCTTTAGCTCAATTACGAATTCTACATCTCTTTCAGAGGGCAGTCCAGGCAAATCTTCCGGAAATACATCTGGAAACTCACATACTACCGGAATGTTCTTGATCTCCGGTACAATGGCTTCATATACTCTACCAGAAGCTTTGGCTGGATTGGTTACGGGGAGAGACAAAAGAATCTCTTCTTGATTATAGCTCAACCTGACGGTTCTGAGTTCAGTGTTGAGAATTGCCTTGTGTTGGGTTAACCAATTCATACCCAAAATTACATCTATATCCTGGCCTTTCAGAACAATCATGTTAGCAGGAAAGTTCCGTCCGGCCATTATTACTGGCACTTCATAGGCCACTTCTCTAGTAAAAATGTGTCCCCCAGGTGAATGAATTTTAAATCCCTCTTTTGATTCATGGCATGCAATGTGATGTTGCTCCACAAATTTCTTGCTAATGAATGTATGCGAAGCACCAGAATCAAAAAGAATAATTGCAGGGTGACTGGCCACGGGAAACGTACCCATCATCACCGGCTCTCCTTCCGGTGTAGTGGCCACTTGGGTATAATATACACGCCCCGTCTTCTTTGTATTTTCCCCACAACATTTCCTTTGGGCTGAGCTGATCTCCCAGATCCTTGCGGAGCATTTGATTGATTTTGCTTAGGATATGGGCAGTCTTTGATGAAATGTCCCGACTTGCCGCAATTGAAACACCCAGTTGAAGAGCTGGGCAAGGCCGGGAATCGAGTGCCTGGGGCACCCGGCTGATTTGGGGTAGTGGGGGTATTGTTGGGGCGAATAATGATTGGCTGTTTGAAAGGGAATGAGGGTGGACGAGAAAAAGTGTGATTTTGGCTTGAAGGCCGGATCACAAACCGTTGCTTCTTCGCCTGGCCCTGATTAGGCCTCTCACCACCGAATCCCTTGTTCTTCCCAGAACTTGCGTATTTTGCTTCAACAGATAAGGCTGTGCTGACAGCCTTTCCATACGTGAGATCTATACATGTGGCCATCTTTCTCTGGAACCGGTCATTTAGACCTCTCATAAAGCAGTTCTTTTTCTTTAAATCAGTATTCACCTGGTCGATGGCATACTGCGACAGGTGACTAAACTTGTTGAGATACTGATTGATGGTATCTCCTCCTTGTTTTAACTTCATAAATTCTTCTTGTTTCATATGCAGCACTCCTTCGGGTATGTAGTGCTCACGGAAGGCTGCTTTAAACTCTTCCCAGGTGATTTGATGGTTGACAGGTTGAATAGCCACAAAATTCCCCCCCACCAGGTACTGGCAGGACCACGTAGTTGTTGTGCTGCGAACAATGGCTTCTGCGTTTCTGAACAACGGAGAAGACCAAACTTTTGTTCAATAACCCGTATCCATTCGTCGGCTTCTAGTGGATCTTCTGCTTTCACAAATAGCGGTGGACGGGTTTCAGAGAAGTCCAGATAGGTGGTTTCACGGGGGCCTTGCTGATAACCCCTTCCTGCCTGCTGCTAGAATTGCTGTTGACCCGTCATTTCCCTAAGGAAGCGGGTATTGTCTGCAGTGGCATTCACCAAGGCGGCAATCGCCTCGGCTAAAGTGGGAGGAACCGGAGGTGGGTTTGGGGTAACATCCCTTCCCCCAGAAGTTCCGGCTGCGTCCTGTCCTCGAGTCCTGGTCGGCATCTGTGGCAAAGAACATTTGGAATAAACATAATATGCCAGAGAAACCTTCCATTTTACATTACTATAAAAAGTAATGATACAGACTCGATATTACATAACAGGATACATTACCCATTATACAAAAGTTCAACCTACAACAGTACAACCTACAATACACTACTCTACTTTTATTACACCATTAGTCCTGCTGCCCATTACTCTTGGCGGCCTCATTGTCAGGTGTGGGAGTCCAGACGTCAACCAACCTCAAGGAAGGAGGGGGCTCAAAAAGGTCTAACTCCCCACCCAGCGTGCGTCCCGCAACGTGAGAGGGTCCGGCTTCCGCCTCAGCAGGGTGTGCAGGCACACTAGGGTGTAATTGTGAGTATAGTACATGGACTTCCTCATGCAACGTATTGCAGTAGACCTGCAGGTTGTCGACAGTTGAGCTAAGTTCTTTAATTCGGGCCTGAGCCCTTGCTTCCTTAGCGCATGCCAGCAAACGGGACTGTACTGCCCAGTCAAGTGCTAAGTCCCGATCAGCAAGCTGATCCTGCAGGTGACGGATGTCCCTTCTTAGTTCATTGATTCTATCTCCGTCTGCGACCCAAGCATCGGTCCTGTGTTGCAGCGCTGCTTGAAGTGGACTCACTCGGGCTTCAAGATCTCCTATGGGGTCATTACTCCCACTGCTACTGCTTTCATGGCGAGGGGCCAGTTGATGCCGGGGTACTCCAATTGGTCCAGTGGACTTGCGTGCTGTTAGCCTTGTGCGTGGCGGCATCTTTCTACGGGGAAAAATGTTATTAGTATAATTCTTAGCATGATGCATGTGTAAGTACAGAATCAACCTTAGTCGATTCAACCTTCTATACATTGCACTCTTCCTATCTGGTCTTTAAGATAGACTCTTCAGAATACTTAGGTAAGAAGAGAAAAGAGTTTTTAGGTAAGACTTTTAAAAATCCTTTTGAAGATGCCTCATAATATCTGCAAAGAAGGGCTACGCTCCGATACCAGCTATGACGGAACCTCCCAAGTAATTAGGCCCACCTATTGTTGTCCTTGTCTAACAAACATCAGACACCCTGTAGATGTTCCTAAGTCACTTGACAAGTTCGGTATCTTTCCTTACCTCACCAGGAACGTTTCACCCGTCTTGCAGACATTATAGAACATCGGAGATAAAGAAATGCGGAAGCGATTACATAACTTACATTTATTTTAAAAGCAAGCTCAAGTTGTTTTATTACAGACCCGAACTAAAAAGGCGAGTGCTGAGTAGTAATATTATACAAACCAAGGGAGGCACAAACTCCTCCCGATAAGTTTTAAGCAAAAGATCCTATGTGGAGGACCAAGTCCTCCCGCACTTCAGTCTTGTTTTTCTTCATTTGGTACCACCTTGGAGCAAAAGCAACAAAAATTTGTCGCTTCCTCACCTAAAAACAACAAAGGGATAAACCCTGAGTATGGAATTACTCAGCAAGTCTTACCCGACTAAGGAAAAGACTCACAAGGGTATGCTGGATAAATAGGAGTCAAGGAGAGGCTTTAGCAAAAATCAACTTATACTTTTGCAGAAGTAGCTTATTAAAGTGAGTCCTTACTTTCAATCTTTTAACGCCGTATTAAGTATTAATAGACTCTATTTGCATCTAGTCTAATTTCACCATCTCATCAATACAACATCATGTTGATCCATAGTGTTCACATCCTGACTTAGGTTGTAGGAAAGTGACCAAGTCTTCATAACCGCGAAGGTACGGCGATCCGAATCGATTATACTCAGCTGAGGATCTCCAATCACACGACATATGTAGCACTTAACCCTTGCATATGTCAACCCGCCACCGGGGTTCTTAAGACCAGATCAGGTTCACGCAAACCGAGAGCACAGATACACCACCGTCCAGCCTCTTGCCACGGAGGGTACACGCTACTCTCGCCACCGCTCCACGCCCATTTCGTGTTATCTTATTCTGGCCTTAGTCTGCCCGAGGCAAGGCTTACCCAAGACGAGGCATGTGACCAGTTAAAGGGTCCTCGGTCAGCACGCCTACATACGCGTCAATCCTTAATCAACCTGGGTAGAACATCACCTGTTCCTAACCCAAGTCTCAATTTAAGTATTTCCATCCTAGGATTGTTTCTGTTCCTAAGGATGAAAGAGCATCACAGGGAACTTTGCAGTAAGATCCCACTATTGCTCCAAATGAAAATATTCTTGCAGGTAGAAGCCATCCTTTCCCGGGCTAGGCTATGGACAACCTCTATCCACAAGATCTAAGCAAGGCTAAGCATTTTTGTAAATCATAATTTTGATACTTCACAGAAGTATCTATAAAGGTATGGATATCAAGGAAAGCAATGCATCAAAGGGTTTCAAGCAATTCCTATAAACTTAATGCACATTTCACTAGACTTAATGTGTGCGAAAAGTATTTAAAAACACAAGGAAAGGGGTTGCATGCACCGGGGCTTGCCTTCGTTAGTAGGTGAGTTAGGCTCGGATCCGCAGATATCAAAGTAGAAACAATTTCCGGCCTGAGATTCCGAAGGTGGTGGTGTCTTCTCTTCAGTTACTTCGATTTCTTCTTCACGTTCTAATCATAACCATACATATGTATAAGAATGGATGCCATGGGATGCTCATGAGGATGCAAAGATAATAAGGATTTATTATATAAATCTTGAATACAACTTTCCTTCACGGTACTCCGAGAACTTAGGGTTTCCGGAGTCGGTAAAGGAGTTCATAGGGCAGGGGGGTGGTTTTGGGTTTGGTGATCAAATAGGGTCCAAATCAACTCAAACCATACCCAAGGCTTCTAAATATTTCTTTAAGTTCCCATAAAAAGTTTGGGCATTTTTGGACTTATCATCTATTTTCTAAAAATCCATAACTAACAATTTTAATTACTTTAAATACCCTAAAATTTCTTATTTCCACTAAAAATCACAAAACTATTTTTATTAAATTCTAGGGAAAATAAGGAGCCTAAGAAAATTGGTTTCACAATTTTATCATTTTTCTACCACTTTCTAAAATTATTTTGGCTCTAGAGTAAAAAGAAAAAGAAAAACGTATGAATAGTACTGGGCTGCTTTCAGCCCAGTAGCCCAGCTCAGAGGAAGAAAGCGCCCGCGTGCGCCTGCGCCCTGGCAGCTTTGCAGAAAGGACCTCGCGTTTCAGAACAACCCGAAGCAGATCCGTAGCACTATTCACTGAGTCGCTGACGCTTTACACATAAACCCCCAGGTTCTATTTCTTTGCACGGCTAAGTCCCCGACGTCGTTCACGCGCGGCCGCACTCCGGCGAGCACCTGTACCGGCCGACCGGGGCAACGGCAGAGTTCTCCGAGCAACATACACCAAATTGGATCTACCCTACGCCTTTCCCCCAACCCAATTTCATCTAAGACCATCTAAGGAGCACTGGCCACGGCGACCGTGAACCCTACGGCAAGACAGCCGTGTTCCCGGCGATTAGGGGCGGTTTGGTTCGATTGGAAGGGTCGGAGAGCATCACCAATACGTAAGTATGCTAGAACAGGGATGAAAAAGGAATGAGCAGACCTTGGGACGGCTGGCCGCGGTGAGGGTGTTTTTGCGGTGGCGGAAACCGAATTGGGGGAACTGTGAAATTCAAGCTCGCTGGCGATCAACTGGGGACAATATTGGGTGTCGGGGTTCTTGACTACCCTACGGAGCTTGCGGTGGCTTCAATTTATAGACTCCGGGGGCGATGGCGATCAATTCGACCGAGTCGTGCTGGCGGCCGGAGATGAGGAAGAAGTCTGCGCGGTGAATACGTGTTCCTAGCCGTGGCGGGCTCATCGGCGATGATGGGACGGCAGTAGGGAATCACGGCGGTGCCGTGGAAAGGCTCGGACACGCGGCGGGCACAGGGATGGCACGACGGTGGCGAGCGGCCTTAGCTACGGCGGTGAGCAAAGGGGAGGGGTATCGTGGCCGATCGGGGTGGCTTCCAGCTCAACGGTGACGACGATCTTTTGACACCGCGAAGTTATCGACTTACCCCGAGCGGGAATCACGACGCCGGCGACGCGAATCGCGGCAGAGGAGTGATCGACGACGGGATTCTTTTGCTGCATCCGATCTGATCCGTTGGGCACTGTACCATCGTGAGCTCCCATCAGAGCACCAGACAGCCCATATTTAGGGTCGATTTTCTCCAATTTTTGTGTGGTGACTAAACCAACCGTCTGTAACAAAGTTGTAGAGCTATAAACCGACAATAATTCGGCTATAGGACTTGAACCCATTTGAGCACTGGATCAGGGTTTAATTCAAACCCAAAGATGGCTCTGTTACACTAAACATCTGAATTTTTAGACTGAATCAGCCTGACAGCTTAACTTCAGACCTGATTATCTCCAATATTTTCTTAACAACTGTGCTTACACTCTTTAGCAAAGTTGTTCTCCTATAATTGGGCTACAATTTTGATGTGGTGACCTAGGGCACAAACCCCATAATTTGAAAGTTACAAGGGCTTCAAGTTGAGGCAATCACACTGAAATGCAGACTTAACCAAAAAGGGTTAAGTATGGCTCTTTTGCACTTAAGTCCAAATCTCAAGTTTTGGATTGCAAATTCACATATGATTGACCCAAATGACCTAATATACTTATTTAACTTGATTTTTGCACTTTAACCCAAAAGTGGGCTAATTTTGCACATAAGCCCCTAGGGTTTGGTTCTAGGGTTTTCTAGGGTTCCAATTAGGGTTTCTGGTATCTTAGGGGTATAAAGGTGATTCAACTTTGTTTTTGGGGATATTTTATAACTATTACCCTAAAGCTTTTAGGTTTTCTCAATTTGGGTTAAGTTTTACCCCTTTAATCCCTATTTAGGGTAAAGCTTCCTATCCAGGGTCCTATTTGCAAAACACTTAAACAATACAACTTGTTTGAAATTTTTGCCTAGTGAATGCATTCTAGGTGTGTCAAACATATGCAATGCCAATGCTTATGATGCCATGCTCAAGTTTTAGTTATAGTAACACCAGGGGTGTTACAAGCGTGAAGTCCCCTAGTGCACCAGACACTGTCCGGTGTCACACCGGACAGTCCGGTGCGCCAGACCAGGGCTGCCTTCGGTTATCCCTTGCTCTCTTTGTTGAACCCAATTCTTGGTCTTTTTATTGGCTAAGTGTGAACCTTTGGCACCTGTATAACTTATACACTAGAGCAAACTAGTTAGTCCATTTATTTGTGTTGGGCAATTCAACCACCAAAATCAATTAGGAAATAGGTGTAAGCCTAATTCCCTTTCAATCTCCCCCTTTTTGGTGATTGATGCCAACACAAACCAAAGCAAGTATAGAAGTGTATAATTGAACTAGTTTGCATAATGTAAGTGCAAAGGTTGCTTGGAATTGAGCCAATATAAATTCTTATAGGATATGCATGGATTGTTTCTTCAATTTTTGATATTTTGGACCACGCTTGCACCACATGTTTTGTTTTTGCAAATTCTTTTGTAAATCCTTTTTCAAAGTTCTTTTGCAAATAGTCAAAGGTAAATGAATAAGGTTTTGCGAAGCATTTTTTAGATTTGAAATTTTCTCCCCCTGTTTCAAATGCTTTTCCTTTGACTTGAACAAAACTCCCCCTAAATGAAATCCTCCTCTTAGTGTTCAAGAGGGTTTTAGGATATTGATTTTGAAAGTACTATTCTCTCCCCCTTTTTTTTTGAACACAAGGAGATACCAAATTGAAAAATCATACCAATTGAAAAACTCTTTTTAAAATTAGGTGGTGGTGCGATCCTTTTGCTTTGGGATAATACTCTCTCCCCCTTTGGCATGAATCGCAAAAAACGGAGTCATTAGAGCCCTTAGAATTACTTTCTCCCCTTTGGCAAATAAAATACGAGTGAAGATTATACCAAAGACGGAGTCCTTTTGCTTGGTACTTAGGCTTTCTCCCCCAAAGACGGAGAGTTGCCCGGAGCGACGGTGAAGGATGAGTTACGGAGTGGAAGCCTTTGTCTTCGCCGAAGACTCCAATTTCCTTTCAATACACCTATGACTTGGTTTGAAATATACTTGAAAACGCATTAGTCATAGCACATGAAAGAGATATGATCAAATCAACAAAAGAAGTTCCTAGAATCAAGAATATTTAGCTCATGCCTAAGTTTGTTAAAGGTTTGTTCATCAAGAGGCTTGGTAAATATATCGGCTAATTGATCTTTAGTATTAATATATGAAATCTCGATATCTCCCTTTTGTTGGTGATCCCTTAGAAAATGATACCGAATGGCTATGTGTTTAGTGCGGCTATGTTCAACGGGATTATCCGCCATGCGGATTGCACTCTCATTATCACATAGAAGAGGAACTTTGGTTAGTTTGTAACCGTAGTCCCTAAGGGTTTGCCTCATCCAAAGTAGTTGCGCGCAACAATGGCCTGTGGCAATGTACTCGGCCTCGGCTGTAGAAAGAGCTACGGAATTTTCCTTCTTTGAAGCCCAAGACACCAAGGACCTTCCCAAGAACTCGCAAGTCCCCGATGTGCTCTTTCTATTAATCTTACACCCCGCCCAATCGGCATCCGAATAACCAATTAAATCAAAAGTGGATCCCCGAGGATACCAAAGCCCAAACTTAGGAGTATAAACTAAATATCTCAAGATTCGTTTTACGGCCTTAAGGTGAGCTTCCTTAGGGTCGGCTTGGAATCTTGCACACATGCATACGGAAAGCATAATATCCGGTCAAGATGCACATAAATAGAGTAAAGATCCAATCATTGACCGGTATACCTTTTGATCCACGGACTTACCTTCCGTGTCGAGGTCGAGATGCCCATTGGTTCCCATGGGTGTCTTGATGGGTTTGGCATCCTTCATCCCAAACTTGCTTAGAATATCTTGAGTATACTTCGTTTGGCTTAGGAAGGTGCCCTCTTGGAGTTGCTTCACTTGAAATCCTAAGAAATACTTCAACTCCCCCATCATAGACATCTCGAATTTTTGTGTCATGATCCTACTAAACTCTTCACATGTAGATTCATTAGTAGATCCAAATATAATATCATCAACTTAAATTTGGCATACAAACAAATCATTTTCAAGTGTTTTGGTAAAGAGTTTAGGATCGGCTTTTCCGACTTTGAAGCCATTATCTACAAGGAAATCTCTAAGGCATTCATACCATGCTCTTGGGGCTTGCTTGAGCCCATAAAGCGCCTTAGAGAGTTTATAGACATGATTAGGTACTCACTATCTTCAAAGCTGGGAGGTTTCTCAACATAGACCTCTTCCTTGATTGGTCCATTGAGGAAAGCACTCTTCACGTCCATTTGGTAAAGCTTGAAGCCATGGTAAGTAGCATAGGCAAATAATATACGAATTGACTCAAGCCTAGCTACGGGTGCATAGGTTTCACCGAAATCCAAACCTTCGACTTGGGAGTATCCTTTGGCCACAAGTCGGGCTTTGTTCCTTGTCACCACACCATGCTTGTCTTGCTTGTTGTGGAAGACCCATTTGGTTCCTACAACATTTTGATTAGGACGTGGAACCAAATGCCATACCTCGTTCCTAGTGAAGTTGTTGAGCTCCTCTTGCATCGCCACCACCCAATCCGAATCTTGAAGTGCTTCCTCTATCCTGTGTGGCTCAATAGAGGAAACAAAAGAGTAATGCTCACAAAAATGTGCAACACGAGATCCAGTAGTTACCCCCTTATGAATATCGCCGAGGATGGTGTCGACGGGGTGATCTCGTTGGATTGCTTGGTGGACTCTTGGGTGTGGCGGCCTTGGTTCTTCATCCTCCTTGTCTTAATCATTTGCATCTCCCCTTGATCAATGTCGTCATCTTGAGGTGGCTCATTTTCTTGATCTTGCCCTTCATCAACTTGAGCCTCATCCTCATTTTGAGTTGGTGGAGATGCTTGTATGGAGGAGGATGATTGATCTTGTGCATTTTGAGACTCTTCGGATTCCTTAGGACACACATCCCCAATGGACATGTTCCTAAGTGCGATGCACGGAGCCTCTTCATCACCTATCTCATCAAGATCAACTTGCTCTACTTGAGAGCCGTTAGTCTCATCAAACACAACGTCACAAGAAACTTCAACTTGTCCAGAGGACTTGTTAAAGACTCTATATGCCCTTGTGTTTGAATCATATCCTAGTAAAAAGCCTTCTACAGTCTTAGGAGCAAATTTGGATTTTCTACCTCTTTTAACAAGAATAAAGCATTTGCTACCAAAGACTCTAAAATATGAAATATTGGGCTTTTTACCAGTTAGGAGTTCATATGATGTCTTCTTGAGGATTCGGTGGAGATATAACCGGTTGATGGCGTAGCAGGCGGTGTTGATCGCCTCGGCCCAAAACCGATCCGAAGTCTTGTACTCATCAAGCATGGTTCTTGCCATGTCCAATAGAGTTTGATTCTTTCTCTCCACTACACCATTTTGTTGTGGCGTGTAGGGAGAGGAGAACTCATGCTTGATGCCCTCCTCCTCAAGGAAGCCTTCAATTTGAGAGTTCTTAAACTCCGTTCCGTTGTCGCTTCTTATTTTCTTAATCCTTAGGCCGAACTTGTTTTGAGCTCGTCTTAAGAATCCCTTTAAAGTATCTTAGGTATGAGATTTTTCCTGCAAAAAGAATACCCAAGTGAAGCGAGAATAATCATCCACAATAACTAGACAGTACTTACTCCCGCCGATGCTTATGTAAGCAATCGGGTCGAATAGATCCATGTGTAGGAGCTCCAGTGGCCTGTCAGTCGTCATGATGTTCTTGTGTGGATGATGGACACCAATTTGCTTCCCTGCTTGGCATGCGCTACAAATCCTGTCTTTCTCAAAATGAACATTTGTTAATCCTAAAATGTGCTCTCCCTTTAGAAGCTTATGAAGATTCTTCATCCCAACATGGGCTAGTCGGCGGTGCCATAGCCAACCCATGTTAGTCTTAGCAATTAAGCAAGTGTCGAGTTCAGCTCTATCAAAATCTACCAAGTATAACTGACCCTCTAACACTCCCTTAAATGCTATTGAATCATCACTTCTTCTAAAGACAGTGACACCTACATCAGTAAATAGACAGTTGTAGCCCATTTTGCATAATTGAGAAACGGAAAGCAAATTGTAATATAATGAATCTACAAGAAAAACATTGGAAATAGAATGGTTAGGTGATATAGCAATTTTACCCAATCCTTTGACCAAACCTTGATTTCCATCCCCGAATGTGATAGCTCGTTGGGGATCTTGGTTTTTCTCGTAGGAGGAGAACATCTTCTTCTCCCCTGTCATGTGATTTGTGCACCCGCTGTCGATGATCCAACTTGAGCCCCCGAATGCATAAACCTACAAAACATGTTTAGTTCTTGACTTTAGGTACCCAAATGGTTTTGGGTCCTTTGGCATTAGAAACAAGAACTTTGGGTACCCAAACACAAGTCTTTGATCCCTTGTGTTTGCCCCCAACATACTTGGCAACTACCTTGCCGGATTTGTTAGTTAAAACATAAGATGCATCAAAAGTTTTAAATGAAATGTCATGGTTATTTGATGCACTAGGAGTTTTCTTCTTAGGCAACTTAGCATGGGTTTGTTGCCTAGAACTAGATGTCTCACCCTTATACATAAAAGCATAATTAGGGCCAGAGTGAGACTTCCTAGAGTGAACTCTCCAAATTTTGCTCTCGGGATAACCGACAGGGTATAAAATGTAACCCTCGTTATCCTGAGGCATGGGAGCCTTGCCCTTAACAAAATTAGATAATTTCTTAGGAGGGGCATTAAGTTTGACATTGCCTTTCTGTTGGAAACCAATGCCATCCTTAATGCCAGGGCGTCTCCCACTATAAAGCATACTACGAGCAAATTTAAATTTTTCATTTTCAATCTCATGCTCGGCAATTTTTGTATCTAATTTTGCTATATGATCATTTTGTTGTTTAATTAAAGCCATGTGATCATGAATAACATCAATGTTAACATCTCTACATCTAGTGCAAATAGTAACATGTTCAACAATAGATGTAGAGGGTTTGCAAGAATTAAGTTCAACAATCTTAGAACGCAAAATATCATTTTTATCTCTAAGATCGGAAATAGTAACATTGCAAACATCAAGATCTTTAGCCTTAGCAAGTAATTTTTCATTTTCATCTCTAAGGCTAGCAAGAGATAGGTTCAATTCTTCAATCTTAGCAAGTAAATTATCATTATCATTTCTAGGATTGGGAATTGAAACATTACAAGCAATAGAATCAACCTTAGCTAACAAATTAGCATTCTCATTTCTAAGGTTGTCTATAGTCTCATGGCAAGTGCTTAGCTCACTAGATAATTTTTCGCATTTTTCAACTTCTAGAGCATAAGCATTTTTAACTTTAACATGCTTTTTGTTTTCCTTGATTAAGAAGTCCTCTTGGGAGTCCAAGAGATCATCCTTCTCATGGATGGCACTAATTAGTTCATTTAATTTCTCCTTTTGTTGCATGTTTAAGTTGGCAAAAAGAGTGCGCAAGTTATCTTCCTCATCACTAGCATTTTCATCACTAGAGGATTCATATCTAGTGGAGGATCTAGATTTAACCTTCTTCTTTTTGCTGTCCTTTGCCATGAGGCACTTGTGGCCGATGTTTGAGAAGAGAAGTCCCTTGGTGACGGCGATGTTGGCGGCGTCCTCGTCGTCGGAGGAGTCGCTAGAGCTTTCGTCGGAGTCCCACTCGCGACAAACATGGGCATCGCCGCCCTTCTTCTTGTAGTACCTCTTCTTCTCCTTTCTTCTCCCCTTCTTGTCGTCGCCCCTGTCACTAGATATAGGACATTTTGCAATAAAGTGACCGGGCTTACCACACTTGTAGCAAACCTTCTTGGAGCGGGGCTTGTAATCTTTCCCCATCCTTTGCTTGAGGATTTGGCGAAAGCTTTTGATGACAAGTGCCATTTCCTCGTTGTCGAGCTTGGAGGCGTCGATAGGTGTTCTACTCGGTGTAGACTCCTCCTTCTTCTCCTCCGTCGCTTTGAATGCGACCGGTTGAGCTTCGGACGTAGAAGGACCATCAAAATCGTTGATCTTCCGTGAGCCCTTGATCATAAATTCAAAGCTCACAAAATTCCCGATTACTTCCTCGGGAGTCATTAGTGTATATCTTGGGTTGCCACGAATTAATTGTACTTGAGTAGGGTTAAGGAAAATAAGTGATCTTAAAATAACCTTAACCACCTCGTGGTCATCCCACTTTTTGCTTCCGAGGTTGCGCACTTGATTCACCAAGGTTTTGAGCCGGTTGTACATATCTTGTGGCTCCTCCCCTTGGCGAAGACGGAAGCGATCGAGCTCCCCCTCGATCGTTTCCCGCTTGGTGATCTTGGTGAGTTCATCCCCCTCGTGCGCGGTCTTGAGCACGTCCCAAACTTCCTTGGCGCTCTTCAATCCTTGCACCTTGTTGTACTCCTCCCTACTTAGAGAGGCGAGGAGTATGGTTGTGGCTTGGGAGTTGAAGTGCTCGATTTGGGCCATTTCATCCACATCATAGTCTTCATCCCCTACGGATGGTACCTGTACACCAAACTCAACAACATCCCATATACTTTTGTGGAGTGAGGTTAGATGAAATCACATTAAATCACTCCACCTAGCATAATCTTCACCATCAAAAGTTGGTGGTTTGCCTAATGGGACGGAAAGTAAAGGTGTATGTTTAGAAATGCGAGGGTAGCGTAGGGGGATCTTACTAAACTTCTTACGCTCATGGCGCTTAGAAGTTACGGAGGGCGTGTCGGAGCCGGAGGTGGAAGGTGATGAAGTGTCGGTCTCGTAGTAGACCACCTTCCTCATCTTCTTTATCTTGTCACCGCTCCGATGTGACTAGTGGGAAGAAGCTTTCTTCTCCTTCCCCTTTCCCTTCTTGCGGGACTCTTCCGATGAAGCCTTCCCGTGGCTTGTAGTGGGCTTTTCGCCGGTCTCCATCTCCTTGGCGTGATCTCCCGACATCACTTCGAGCGGTTAGGCTCTAATGAAGCACCGGGCTCTGATACCAATTGAAAGTCACCTAGAGGGGGTGAATAGGGCGAAACTGAAATTTACAAAGTTAATCACAACTACAAGCCGGGTTAGCGTTAGAAATATAATTGAGTCTGCGAGAGAGGGTGAAAAACAAATCGCAAGCAAATAAGAAGTGAGACACGCGGATTTGTTTTACCGAGGTTCGGTTCTCGCAAACCTACTCCCCGTTGAGGAGGCCACAAAGGCCAGGTCTTTTTCAACCCCTTCCCTCTCTCAAACGGTCCCTCGGACCGAGTGAGCTTTCTCTTCTCAAATCAACCGGGAACAAAACTTCCCCGCAAGGACCACCACACAATTGGTGTCTCTTGCCTTGGTTACAAGTGAGTATTGATCTCAAGAGAGAGTGAGAAAGAAGAAAGCAATCCAAGCGCAAGAGCTCAAAAGAACACAACAAATTACTCTCACTAGTCACTAAAGCTTTTGTGGAATTGGGAGAGGATTTGATCACTTGGGTGTGTCTTGTATTGAATGCCTAGCTCTTGTAAGTGGTTGGAAGTGTGAAAACTTGGATGCAATGAATGGTGGGTGGTTGGGGGTATTTATAACCCCAACCACCAAACTAGCCGTTTGGTGGGGTTGTCTGTCGCATGGTGCACCGGACAGTCCGGTGCGCCAGCCACGTCACCAGGCCGTTGGGTTCCGACCGTTGGAGCTCTGACTGCTGGGCCTGCCTAGATGTCCGGTGGCACACCGGACATGCACTGTAGAGTGTCCGGTGTGCCACTTCGCGCGTGCCTGACTTCTGCGCGCTCTAGCGCGCATTTAATGCTTCTGCAGGTGACCATTGGCACGAAGTAACCGTTGCTCTGCTGGCTCACCGGACAGTCCGGTGTGCACCGGACATGTTCGATGAATTATAGCGGAGCGAATTCCCGAAGCTGGCGAGTTCCAGAGTTGCTCTCTTCTGGGGCACCGGACACTGTCCGGTGTACACCGGACAGTCCGGTGAATTATAGAGGAGCGCCTCTGGATTTTCCCGAAGGTGAAGAGTTCAGCGTGAAGTCCCCTAGTGCACCGGACACTGTCCGGTGCGCCAGACCAGGGTTGTCTTCGGTTATCCCTTGCTCTCTTTGTTGAACCCAATTCTTGGTCTTTTTATTGGCTAAGTGTGAACCTTTGGCACTTGTATAACTTATACACTAGAGCAAACTAATTAGTCCATTTATTTGTGTTGGGCAATTCAACCACCAAAATCAATTAGGAAATAGGTGTAAGCCTAATTCCCTTTCAGCTCTCAAGTAGATCAAGTTGATCTTGATGAGCTAGATGATGAAGAGGCTCCATGTGTCACGCTAAGGAACATGTCCATTGGGGATGTGTGTCCTAAGGAATCCAAAGAGCCTACACAAGCACAAGATCAACCTTCATCTTCCATGCAAGCATCTCCACCAACTCAAGATGAGGATCAAGCTCAAGATGATGAAAATGAAGATCAAGAGAATGAGCCACCTCAAGAGGAGGACAATGATCAAGGGGGAGATGCCAATAATAAAGACAAAGAAGATGATCAGGGTCCAAGACTGGCACACCCAAGAGTCCACCAAGCGATACAAAGATATCACCCCGTGAACTCCATCCTCAACGATATTCATAAGGGGGTAACCACTCGATCTCGTGTCGCTCATTTTTGTGAACATTACTCTTTTGTGTCTTCTATTGAGCCATACAGGATGGAAGACACATTAAGAGATTCGGATTGGGTGTTGGCAATGCAAGAGGAACTCAACAACTTCACGAGGAATGAGGTATGACATTTAGTTCCACGTCCTAACCAAAATGTTGTGGGAACCAAGTGGGTATTCCGCAACAAGCAAGATGAGCATGGTGTGGTGACAAGGAACAAAGCCCGACTTGTGGCCAAAGGATATTCACAAGTCGAAGGTTTGGATTTCGGTGAAACCTATGCACTCGTAGCTAGGCTTGAGTCAATTCGTATATTACTTGCCTATGCTACTTACCATGGCTTCAAGCTCTATCAAATGGACGTGAAGAGTGCCTTCCTCAATGGACCAATCAAGGAAGAGGTCTATGTTGAGCAACCTCCCGGCTTTGAAGATAGTGAGTACCCTAACCATGTCTATAAACTCTCTAAGGCTCTTTATGGGCTCAAGCAAGCCCCAAGAGCATGGTATGAATGCCTAAGAGATTTCCTTATCACTAATGCCTTTAAAGTCGGCAAAGCCGATCCTACTCTCTTTACTAAAACCATTACAAATGATTTGTTTGTATGCCAAGTTTATGTTGATGATATCATATTTGGGTCTACTAACAAATCTACTTGTGAAGAGTTTAGTAGGATTATGATTGAAAAATTCAAGATGTCTATGATGGAGGAGTTGAAGTATTTTCTAGGATTTCAAGTGAAGCAACTCCAAGAGGGCACCTTCATCAGCCAAACTAAGTACATTCAAGACATACTCACCAAGTTTGGAATGAAGGATGCCAAGCCCATCAAGACACCCATAGGAACCAATGGGCATCTCGACCTTGACACGGGAGGTAAATCCGTAGATCAAAAGGTATACCGGTCAATGATAGGATCTTTACTCTATTTATGTGCATCTCGACCGGACATTATGCTTTCTGTATGCATGTGTGCAAGATTTTAAGCCAATCCTAAGGAAGTTCACCTTAGGGCCGTGAAAAGAATCTTGAGATATTTAGTTCATACACTTATGTTTGGTCTTTGGTACCCCAAGGGATCCACCTTTGATTTAATAGGTTATTCAGATGCTGATTGGGTAGGGTGTAAAATTGATAGAAAGAGCACATCAGGGACTTGTCAGTTCTTGGGAAGATCCCTGGTGTCTTGGGCTTCAAAGAAACAAAATTCAGTAGCTCTTTCTACCGCCTAAGCCGAGTACATTGTCGCAGGCCATTGTTGCGCGCAATTGCTTTGGATGAGGCAAACCCTTAGGGACTATGGTTACAAATTAACCAAAGTCCCTCTCCTATGTGATAATGAGAGTGCAATTTGCATGGCGGATAATCCCGTTGAGCACAGCCGCACTAAGCACATAGCCATTCGGTATCACTTTTTGAGGGATCACCAACAAAGGGGGATATCGAGATAGCTTATGTAAGCACCAAAGAACAATTAGCCAATATCTTTACCAAACCGCTAGATGAGAAAACCTTTACCAAACATAGGAATGAGCTAAACATTCTTGATTCTAGGAATTTTGATTGATACTTTATGCACATAGCTCATCTATATGCCTTTGATCATATCTCTTTCATTTGCTATGACTAATTTTTTCTTCAAGTGTATTTTATGCTAAGTCATAGATTTAAAGGGAAATGGAGTCTTCGGTGAAGACAAGCTTCCACTCCACTCTACCGGTATCATTTACCCTTCGCCGTCACTCCGCACCACTCTCCAACTTTGGTATAATCTTCACTCATATTCATTTGTACCTTTTGGGAGAAAGTAAAAGGGCTCTAAAGACTCTGTTTTTGGCGATTAATGCCAAAGGGGGAGAGAGTATTAGCCCAAAGCAAAAGGACCGCACCACCACGCTAATTTCAAAAATTTTCGAAACATGTTTAAATTGTTAAATGTTTTTCAATTGGTATCTTTGAAATTAGTATTCCTCTAAGAAAGTCTATCTCAATCGGTATCTATATTTTAAGGAGGAGTATTTCAAAAATTTGATATCTAAAATATTTGATCTTCTTTCAATTGGCAAAACCCTCTTGAACACTAAGAGGAGAATTTCATTAAGGGGGAGTTTTGTTTAGTCAAAGGAAAAGAATTTGAAACAGGGGGAGAAAATTTCAAATCTTGAAAATGCTTCTCGAAATCTTATTCATATACCTTTGACTATTTGCAAAAAGATTTTGAAAAGAATTTCCAAAAAGATTTGCAAAAACAAAACAAGTGGTGCAAGCATGGTCTAAAATATTAAAAGAAAGAAAGCAATCCATGCATATCTTATGAAAGTATTAATTGGTTTAATTCCAAGCAACCTTTGCACTTACCTTATGCAAACTAGTTCAATTCTACACTTATATATTTGCTTTGGTTTGTGTTGGCATCAATCACCAAAAAGGGGGAGATTGAAAGGGAAATAGAGTCAAACCTTTTCCTATATGATTTTAGTGGTTGAATTGCCCAACACAAATAATTGGACTAACTAGTTTGCTCTAGATTACATATTCTACAGGTGCCAAAGGTTCAACACAAACCAATAAAAAAAAGTTAAAGATAGGGTTTAAAAAGAAAGGAGCAAAACCAACCGAAGATTGCCCTGGTCTGGCGCACCGGACAGTGTCCGGTGCACCAGGGAGATCAACTCTGAACTGTTTAGCTTCGGGTTTTTGGAGAGCCACTCTGCTATAATTCACCGGACTGTCCGGTGTGCCATGCGGAGCAACGGCTACTGCGCCAACGATCGTCTGCAAAAGTGAACAGTGAACGCTACAGTGCGCGGACAGCACGCGTAGAGTCAGAGCAGCGCCAGAAGGCGCACCGGACTGTCCGGTGGTCCCAACTGTCAGAGCTCCAACGGTCGAACCCTAACGGTTGGGTGACATGGCTGGCGCACCGGGCAGTGTCCGGTGGCACACCGGACTGTCCGGTGTGCCCATCGAAAGATAGCCCCCCCAACGGCCATTTTGGTGGTTGGGGCTATAAATACCCCCAAACCACCACACTTCAAGGCATCCAAGTTTTCAGCCATTGCATTCAATACAAGAGCTCTAGACTTCACTCCAAGACACAAAACAAAAGATCAAATCCTCTCCAAGTCCCAAACTCATTCCAAAGACTTAGTGGCTTGTGAGAGAGAGACATTTGTGTTCATTTGAGTTCTTGTCGCTTGGATCGCTTTTCTTCTTCCTCCATTCTTGTTCTCAACACCTTTGCAATCAAAGTAAGAGACACCAAGTTGTGGTGGTCCTTGTGGGGTCTAAGTGACCCAATTGATTGAGGAGAAAAGCTCACTCGGTCTAGGTGACCGTTTGAGAGAGGGAAAGGGTTGAAAGATACCCGGTCTTTGTGACCACCTCAACGGGGAGTGAGTTTGCAAGAACCGAACCTCGGTAAAACAAATCACCGTGTCATCCGCTTTATTTGCTTGTGATTTGTTTTCGCCCTCTCTTTTGGACTCAGTTTTATTTCTAACGCTAACCCCCGCTTGTAGTTGTGCTTAAAGTTTATAAATTTCAGATTTGCCTATTCACCCCCCCTCTAGGCGACTTTCAGATACAAGCAGTATAACCCATCAGTAGAAGATTTCTTCTGTGCAAGCGTGCAAGTAAACCATCTGATCCATTAGATTACGATCCAACCACAGATACAACCATGGTTTTTAGGGGGTTTTTTTATAAAGATTATTGAGCTGGTGGTGGAAGGGTTTAAGTGTTAAATGTGACCTATGGTTGAATCATGATCTAATGGATTAGATGGTTTGCTTGCACAGAAGGACTGCTTGCATATCAGTCGTTGCCTTCTTTCATATCTATTTCCATACTGCACTACCAGGTAGATGCGCCAGACTTTACCTTCAGACATTATAAGGCGGTGGGTGGCCATCACAGGGCAGCAGGAGAGCTTCAAAGTTAGACAGAAGGGCGGCACAACGACAAATAGAATGATGGGAGGATGACGTGGCCAGAGGCCGGACGACGTGACTTTAGAGGCTGGGCAAGAGGGCGGCGCAGCACCAGCTGGGTGTGGTGGCAGACTTGTCTGGCGGATGTCTAGGAACCTAGGGGAGAAACAATGTGGGAATAGAGATGGCAATTTTACCCGTGGGTTCATCCGACAGATATCTGACTCATCGGGTTTGGATTTGGACACAAAATTTGACCCGCGGGTCTCACCCGCACCCGACCCATGATAAAATCGGGTCGGATACGGGTTTTACCTGTCTTTTTTGGAACTTGGCCTTTTCAGGTTTTATTTTCACAAATATGCCATTTATAATTTTTATTCAGAAAATGGATCCTTAGATCGGCGTCGTCACTATTGGCGCTGACCTAACACGTGTCGGCGCCAAAGCAATTGGTGCGACGTGGACCTAACGTGGCATGATGATGTGGTTGTAGGGTTGGCGCCATGGATCTTGACGCCGACCCCCTATATACCGCAAGGCATGCTCTTTCTCTTCCTCATTTCAAGCGCCGTCGCGCCATCCTCTGTCGCCGGTCACGCCCCTCTGCTGCCCACCCATGCCCTCCACCACCGGTGGCTCCATGGCCCATGCCCTCCACGCCCGGCGGACTCCTCCACTGCCCACTTGCTTCCTACACTGCCCGCCACCATCGACCGTGGCCTCTGTCGGTCGCCCACGCCCTCTGCCGTCCTCTATCGCACTCTACTGGTCTTCCCAGCTCCCAGATGCTCTGCCAGCATAGCCTTCACAGCCACAAAAACGTAGGTGCCACCGCTCATCGGATCGTTACTGAAAGTCGCCTAGAGGGGGGGGGGGGTGAATAGGGCGAATCTGAAATTTACAAACTTAATCACAACTACAAGCCGGGTTAGCGTTAGAAATATAATCGAGTCCGAGAGAGAGGGTGCAAAACAAATCGCAAGCGGATAAAGAGTGTGACACGCGGATTTGTTTTACCGAGGTTCGGTTCTCGCAAACCTACTCCCCGTTGAGGTGGTCACAAAGACCGGGTCTCTTTCAACCCTTTCCCTCTCTCAAACGGTCCCTCGGACCGAGTGAGCTTCACTTCTCAATCAAACGAGAACAAAACTTCCCCGCAAGGACCACCACACAATTGGTGTCTCTTGCCTTGGTTACAATTGAGTTGTTCGCAAGAAAGAATGAAAGAAGGAAGCAATCCAAGCGCAAGAGCTCAAAAGAACACAACAAATCTCTCTCACTAATCACTAAAGCCTTGTGTGGAATTGGGAGAGGATTTGATCACTTGGGTGTGTCTTGTATTGAATGCTTAGCTCTTGTAAGTAGTTGGAAGGTGGAAAACTTGGATGACTTGAATGTGGGGTGGTTGGGGGTATTTATAACCCCAACCACCAAACTAGCCGTTTGGTGAAGGCTGCTGTCGACGGGCGCACCGGACAGTCCGGTGCGCCACCGGACACTGTCCGGTGCGCCAGCCACGTCACCAGGCCGTTGGGTTCCGACCGTTGGAGTTCTGACGTGTGGGCCCGCCTGGCTGTCCGGTGTGCCACCCGCGCGTGCTCTGTCCTCTGCGCTCGCAGGCGCGCAATTAATGCGTTGCAGTCGACCGTTGCGCACGAAGTAGTTGTTGCTCCGCTGGCTCATCGGACAGTCCGGTGTGCACCGGACATGTCCGGTGAATTATAGCTGAGCGCATTCCCGAAGCTAGCGAGTTCAGAGTCGCTCTCCTCTGGAGCACCGGACACTATCCGGTGGTGCACCGGACAGTCCGGTGAATTATAGCAGAGCGCCTCTGAGAATTCCCGAAGGTGTTGAATTCAGCTTGGAGTTCCCTGGTGCACCGGGCACTGTCCGGTGGCACACCGGACAGTCCGGTGCGCCAGACCAGGGCACACTTCGGTTGTCCCTTGCTCTTTTTGTTGAACCCTTTTCTTTGTCTTTTTATTGGCTTATTGTGAACCTTTGGCACCTGTAGAACTTATAGACTAGAGCAAACTAGTTAGTCCAATTATTTGTGTTGGGCAATTCAACCACCAAAATCATTTAGGAAATAGGTGTAAGCCTAATTCCCTTTCAATCTCCCCCTTTTTGGTGATTGATGCCAACACAAACCAAAGCAAATATAGAAGTGAATAATTGAACTAGTTTGCGTAATTTTAAGTGCAAAGGTTACTTAGAATTTGAGCCAATATAAATACTCATAGGATATGCATGGATTGTTCCTTTGCTTTTAACATTTTGGACCACGCTTGCACCACTTGTTTTGTTTTTGCAAATTCTTTTGTAAATCCTTTTCAAAGTCCTTTTGCAATATAGTCAAAGGTAAATGAATAAGATTTTGAGAAGCATTTTCAAGATTTGAAATTTTCTCCCCCTGTTTCAAATGCTTTTCCTTTGACTAAACAAAACTCCCCCTTAGTGAAATCCTCCTCCTAGGTTCAAGAGGGTTTTGATGTTAATTTTGAAGAGGGTATACCAATTTGAAATTATATCACACATAATATACCAATTTGAAAATACTTCTTTAAAACCAAATTAAAAGACTAAAAATTTTGAAATTGGTGGTGGTGCGGTCCTTTTGCTTTGGGCTCATGCTCTCTCCCCCTTTGGCATAAATCGCCAAAAACGGAATCATTAGAGCCCTTTGCTTAACTACTTTCTCCCCTTTAGCAAGTAAGACATGTGTGAAGATTATACCAAAGACGGAGAGTTGCTCGGAGCGACGGCGAAGGATGAGTCATGGAGTGGAAGCCTTTGTCTTCACCGAAGACTCCAATTCCCTTTCAATACACCTATGACTTGTTTTGAAATTTACTTGAAAGCACAGTAGTCATAGCACATGAAAGAGATATGATCAAAGGTATATTAATTGAGCTATGTATGCAAGACATCAAAAGAAATTCCTAGAATCAAGAATATTTAGCTCATGCCTAAGTTTGTTAAAGGTTTGTTCATCAAGTGGCTTGGTAAAGATATCGGCTAATTGATCTTTAGTGTTAATATATGCAATCTCAATATCTCCCTTTTGTTGGTGATCCCTTAGAAAATGATACCGAATGGCTATGTGTTTAGTGCGGCTATGCTCAACGGGATTATCCGCCATGCGGATTGCACTCTCATTATCACATAGAAGAGGAACTTTGGTTAATTTGTAACCATAGTCCCTAAGGGTTTGCCTCATCCAAAGTAGTTGCGCGCAACAATGGCCTGCGGCAAAGTACTCGGCTTCGGCGGTAGAAAGAGCTACGGAATTTTGCTTCTTTGAAGCCCAAGACACCAAGGATCTTCCCAAGAACTAGCAAGTCCCCGATGTGCTCTTTCTATTAATCTTACACCCCGCCCAATCGGCATCCGAATAACCAATTAAATCAAATGTGGATCCCCTAGGATACCAAAGCCCAAACTTAGGAGTATAAACTAAATATCTCAAGATTCGTTTTATGGCCGTAAGGTGAGCTTCCTTAGGGTCGGCTTGGAATCTTGCACACATGCATACGGAAAGCATAATATCCGGTCGAGATGCACATAAATAGAGTAAAGAGCCTATTATCGACCGATATACCTTTTGATCTACGGATTTACCTTCCGTGTCGAGGTCGAGATGCCCATTGGTTCCCATGGGTGTCTTGATGGGTTTGGCATCCTTCATCCCAAACTTGCTTAGAATATCTTGAGTATACTTCGTTTGGCTTAGGAAGGTGCCCTCTTGGAGTTGCTTCACTTGAAATCCCAAGAAGTACTTCAACTCCCCCATCATTGACATCTCGAATTTCTGTGTCATGATCCTACTAAACTCTTCACATGTAGATTCGTTAGTTGACCCAAATATAATATCGTCAACATAAATTTGGCATACGAACAAATCATTGTCAAGAGTTTTAGTAAATAAAGTAGGATCGGCTTTTCCGACTTTGAAGCCATTAGTGATTAGAAAATCTCTTAGGCATTCATTCCATGCTCTTGGGGCTTGCTTGAGCCCATAAAGCGCCTTAGAGAGTTTATAAACATGGTTAGGGTACTCACTATCTTCAAAGCCGGGAGGTTGCTCAACATAGACCTCTTCCTTGATCGGTCCATTGAGGAAGGCACTCTTCACGTCCATTTGATAAAGCTTGAAGCCATGGTAAGTAGCATAGGCCAATAATATACGAATTGACTCAAGCCTAGCTACGGGTGCATAGGTTTCACCGAAATCCAAACCTTCGACTTGTGAGTATCCCTTGGCCATAAGTCGGGCTTTGTTCCTTGTCACCACACCATGCTCATCTTGCTTGTTGCGGAAAACCCATTTGGTTCCTACAACATTTTGATTAGGACGTGGAACCAAATGCCATACCTCGTTCCTAGTGAAGTTGTTGAGCTCCTCTTGCATCGCCACCACCCAATCCGAATCTTGAAGTGCTTCCTCTACCCTGTGTGGCTCAATAGAGGAAACAAAAGAGTAATGCTCACAAAAATGTGCAACACGAGATCTAGTGGTTACCCCCTTATGAATATCGCCGAGGATGGTGTCGACGGGGTGATCTCGTTGGATTGCTTGGTGGACTCTTGGGTGTGGCGGCCTTGGTTCTTCATCCTCCTTGTCTTGATCATTTGCATCTCCCCCTTGATCATTGTCGTCATCTTGAGGTGGCTCATCTTGTTGATTTTCTCCTTCATCAACTTGAGCATCATCCTCATTTTGAGTTGGTGGAGATGCTTGCGTGGAGGAGGATGGTTGATCTTGTGCATTTGGAGGCTCTTCGGACTCCTTGGGATACACATCCCTAATGGACATGTTCCTTAGAGCGATGCACGGAGCCTCTTCATCACCTATCTCATCAAGATCAACTTGCTCTACTTGAGAGCTGTTAGTCTCATCAAACACAACGTCACAAGAAACTTCAACTTGTCCAGTGGACTTTTTAAAGACTCTATGTAACGCCCTGAATTTGGGGGTAGAATTTTTTCTCCTTTTCTCTCACCAAATTCGGGCGTTACTCTTTTCTCTTTCCTGTTTCGCTCCTTCTGCCCAATTTCAAACCAGTATAGCGACAGGTGTCTGTGTCATGTATAAACCAAAACCTAAGTGTCATGGGTGTTGCATCATGCCGAAGCACATTTCTTCGTCTGATGTTGCGTGTTCGTCTCGTTCCGTTTCAGATTTCGATTCGCAATTTAATTCCGTTTAGTGGTCGTGCACGTCGTGGGTTTTCGATCCGCGAAGTGGCTCAGCCCAGCCCAGCCCGGCCCGGTCTGGCCCGGCCCGGCCCTGCGCGCCCCGGCGCCCCCACACCCTCCCCCATGCGCCCCCTCTTCTCTCTCTCTCATTTGGATCTCCCGCGCAACAACCTCCCCTCTCCCTCTTCCACCTCTCTCTGCCCGTGGTGCCCTAGGAATTGGAGACGGCGATCACCGAAATTTGGACCCCGAGGTGAGCTCCCCTCCCCTCCTCCTCTCTCTCTCTCCCTCTCCCTCCTCTTCTTCCTCCCCCGCGCGCGCCCTCCCTTTCCCCTGCTCGCGCGCGCCCCTGCCCTCCCCCGCTCGCCGGCGGCGCGGCCCGCCCCGCCCCTCCCCTGCGCGCGGCGGCGACGCCCGCCCCACCCCGGCCTCGCGCGGCGGCGCCCGCCCCCACCCCGGCCTATGTTGGCGCTCGCCCGCCCCCACCCGGCCCCACGGCGGCGACCCCGCCTGCCCCCTGCCCGCGGCGGTGGCCCCCGCCTGCCCCCTGCCCGCGGCGGTGGCCCCCGCCCCGTCCCCTGCTCGCCGGCGCGCGACGGCCCCCGCCCTCCCCGGCCCCGCCCCCTGCTCGCCGGCTCGGCCCCGGCTCGGCCCCGGCGCGGCCTCGGCCCCTGCGCGCGTCGTTCTGGCCCTTGGTGTGGTTCGCGTGGCCTCGCGCTTCCCCGTTTATCGCTAGCGCGTTCCCGCGCTCGCGGTGATTATTTTTGGTTGGTAGTTAATGTCAAACTCCGTTAGTTAGCGTGCTGCATCGCGCGCTTCGCCACGCTACGGATTTGTCTAATTTCAGATTCTATTTATGCGTTGCGTCGTGAACTTCGTCGCGCGACGATCCATTTTAATTTCAGGTTATTTAAGGTGTAACGTCGCGCGTGTATTCACGCGACGTTCCACTTTAGACTCAGTTTAGTCGACGTATGCTGCCGTGCGTTTCATCGCGCGACGCTTAACGTCTCTTTATAATTAATGCGAAGTGTCTCGTTGCGTGTTTGGTCGCGCGACGAGTCGTTAATTTCTTAATTCGTTTTAGAGTGCTATGCCGCGCGTCTCGCCACGCGACAATCCTTTTTATTTATCTTCACCTGCTTATAATGATTAGACATGAAACCTGACTTTACTTTACGCTAAACATAGTGTCTACATTAATTTCCTTCTATTAAGCGAGTGGTTAATTTATAATCATGTAACGTGACCGTTTCTCGACTGTCTTGTTCTCTTTCTCTCTTAACCGTAATTGCGAGCCCGCGTGGAACGTCTGTTTACTTACTGCATTCTATTGTATGGTGTACTGTTCTTTTGTATTAAATGTGTGGATGTATGTGTGTTTGCGCTCGCATAGAGAACGATCCGGTCGGAGAACCCGAAGAACTCGCAGGAGAAGCCCCTGAGCAGCAGTCGGTTGGTGGAGGCAAGTGTCCCTTGACTTATCTCTGTCCTATACATTCTTTAATTCACCTCCCGCATTACACGTTTATACTTAAGGATTGACTAGCTCTTGTTATCCATATCCTTGTTTACCTATTTGGGTTGGATTATTATTGTTTAGCTCTATGCTATTGCTCAAACTCTAATCAATGAACATGATGAGATTATCTATGATACGCTGTTTTCCCTTCTCTTATTATGATGTTGTACTTGTGGCCTTTAAGGGGGCTCGAGCGGTTTCTCGAGTGCCTCTCCGTAAGGACCTGTTCTATGGATGACCGCCCGGGAAAATAGTGCAACCATGAGGGTGGAATGGGGTGCCCTTAGCTGAATAATTAGAGGATCCGGGGTGTAGATCACTTAGCCGTCGTGCCGTCAATGGGGCTCGGTGTATGCGGCTCACTCTGCCAAGTTTGGGTTCGCCCCTTGGGGAGGAGTGCGGTGCATTTAGGAAACCTAACGGGTGGCTACAGCCCCGGGGAATCTTTGTAAAGGCTACGTAGTGATGCCCTGCTGGGTCACCTTGGTAGTGATCAATGGAGAGTCATGATCTCCGGGCAGAAAGGGAATCACGGCTTGTGGGTAAAGTGCACAACCTCTGCAGAGTGTTTGAAAACTGATATATCAGCCGTGCTCGCGGTTATGAGCGGCCAAGGGAGCTCCAGTGATTAGTGGCACTTGATCAGAGACATTTTGGTTTCCAGGTGGCAATGAGACTGATGGTTTTGGTTATGACTATGGTACTGGTAAGTGGTATTCTTTCCGTTTGGAAAGAGTACATCGGGCTAATAACTTGGGTTAATGCTAAAACCTGGCTTTCTATTAGTAAATAATAATCTGACCAACTAAAAGCAACTGCTTGACTTATCCCCACATAAAGCTAGTCCACTACAGCCAAAAAGGATACTTGCTGAGTATGTTGATGTGTACTCACCCTTGCTCTACACACCAAACCCCCCCATCCCCAGGTTGTCAGCATTGCAACCACTGCTCAGGAGAAGATGAAGTTGTGGAAGGAGACTTCCAGGAGTTCCAAGACTATGACGAGTTCTAGGCGTGGGTTAGCGGCAACCCCCAGTCGGCTGCCTGTGAAGGCCGCGGTTATCTACGTTTCTTTTCCGCACTTTGATTTATTGTAAGGACTATATGGACGTCTCAGACGTATGATGTAATCGACTATTATTCCCCTTTTTAATACTATTTGAGCACTGTGTGATGATGTCCATGTTATGTAACTGCTGTGTACGTGAATTGCTGATCCTGGCACGTACATGGTTCGCATTCGGTTTGCCTTCTAAAACTGGGTGTGACATAGGTGGTATCAAAGCTGTGCTGACTGTAGGACCGCTAACCTAGAATAGAATGGTCGTTCTAAGGACTATAGACCTCTGTCCCTGCCTTGACTTTGATATCCCTTCAAAAGTTGGTCATACCGACCAAACCTATGTTCTACTTTATATTATACCTTGCTAAAAATTATATTTAATTCTAATCCTTCATTTATTTATGATTCATTACTTGCTGGTCATATTAATTATGTTCTCACTGTTTTGCTTGCGGTGTCTTTTGTAGATGGCTCGTCTTAGACACACTGCACGAAAGTCCGTCATCCCCTTCTTACCCTCCCGCCTTGCTGAGCGTCCGCTTCGCCGTCCCGTGGCCGGACAGTCCAGCCACTTGGAGAGACTGCACCACCGCCTGCATGAGGAGCAGGAACGTCGACGACAGGAGTAGCAGGGCTCTTCTTTCTCGCTCCAACAGGAGATAGAGTCCGTGAGGAGCTGCTCCCCTGTGCTTCCCCTAGAGGCGCCCCCTGCACCACCACTGGGCGCCCCAGCCTCTGGAGTAGCTGCTGGAGGAGACCCAGACGACGGAGGTGGCGACGACAGCTCGAGCCACGACACCGACTTCTCTACTGACCAGGAGCCAGAAGGATGGGTTGCTCGACCCATCACTCGCGACGCTGCTCGCGGGTGTCACTTCCATGATGCGCTCGACACCCTGCTACGTCGGGCACTTAACCGGCGTACTTGGTCTATCGAGTATCGCTGTGTGGTCTACCAGCATAGTCGTGGGGTCTACCCAGACCGCTGGGAGGCGACCTGCTTGGTGCGCCATCCGGAGAACAGTCTCCAGGGTGCGGAGGCCTGCTCAGAGCACCATTCCATCTCTGAGCGGGACTCAGCTGAGGCGGCCATGCAAGATACTGCACGGCATGCGCTTTCGCACTACTGCTCGGTTCTCGGTGGGGTAGCTGATGGTCTCGACCTGAAGTTTTACCCCCGCCGTCCATCTGGCAGCACAGGAGGCGTGATTGTCTCACCTGTCGGTGAGGACAATCCTAGGTTGAGCAGCACAGTCAACCTAGCCGCCGTGCTAAACACGGAGCTGGACCATGCGCTAGACGAGCTGAGTAGGGCTCGTGTTGAGATCGCCCTGCTGCGGGCTGAGCGCGCGAAACGTCGTCACCTGGATGATGGTTCCCCCGCTCCCGTCGGGACTCAGCACCCGTACCGCTCACCTCGGCATGGACACCAGCCTTATGGTAATCCCGACTGCAAGACCAAGATAAATCTGGAACCATAGATCGTTAGAGTTGGGTCTTGTAATTAATACAAAATATATACATAGAAGCTACAGTCTTAGCGTTAGTCTCGCTTTTAGTTAGTCTTAGTTAGACAGGGTAGTTTGCTATATCCTGTGCATTTATGTTTGTCATGATGAACTATGTTTGGTTTGGATCTTTGTAATGACTGTCACCAGAGTGTGGGTATCCCCTGCATTATGGTTTACCTGTTATATGTTAATGGAGTTAGCTATATAGTTGGGAAACCTTTTATTCCACTTTCCTCTTTATTTGAGAAGTTGTGTGGTCTGAGTTGGAGATCAGTGAAGATGCTCATCTGTTCAGTGCTGTTGAAGAATTCTATACTCTTTTCTTATGCTGCAAGATTTGCCAGATCAGTTCTGATGTGTGGTTGCATTCTGTAGATGTCAGAGAACAGGCGCAGAGGAGGAAGGCGTGCTCAGCAGGAGCGAGCCGCTCAGCAGGATGAGGTGCCTCAGCAACAGCACCTGCCGCCCCCGCCCCCGATGTCGATCGAGCAGATGTTTCTGATGCAGACTCAGGCAGTTCAAGCCATCGGTCAGACTTTGGCCGCCATTCAGTAGCAGCAGCAGGCACCACCTCAGCCTCAGATGCCTCAGATGCCTAAAGACAAGCGTGCTGAATTCATGATAGGTCATCCACCAACGTTCGCTCATTCTTCTGACCCCATGGATGCTGAAGACTGGCTGCGCACTGTGGAGCGGGAGTTGCATACCGCTCAGTGCGATGATAGGGAGAAAGTCCTGTATGGTCCCCGTATGTTGAGAGGAGCAGCTCAGTCATGGTGGAAGTCTTACCTCGCCACCCATGCCCACCCCGACACCATCACCTGGGAAGAGTTCAGAGGAAGCTTTCGTCAGTACCATGTTCCTGCAGGTCTGATGACAGTGAAGAAGGAGGAGTTCCTGGCCCTCAAGCAAGGGCCATTGTCTGTCAGTGAGTACCGGGACAGGTTTCTGCAGTTGTCTCGCTATGCTCCTGAAGATGTCAACACCGACGCCAAGCGACAGTACCGTTTCCTGAGAGGCTTGGTTGACCCTCTTCAGTATCAGCTGATGAATCATACCTTCCCGACATTCCAGCACCTGATTGACAGAGCAATCATGACAGAGAGGAAGCGTAAGGAGATGGAAGATCGTAAGCGCAAGATCAGTGGACCCCAGCCTAGAAGCAGCAACCGTCCTCGTTTCTCAGGCAATCAACCTCAGTAGTTCAGGCAGAACCAGCGTCCACCTCAGCAGCATCAACAGTTCCAAAGGCAGTATCCTCAGCACCAGTATCAGAACCGTCAGAGCAATCAGTCAGGAGGAGGTCAGTTTCAGAGGCAGAATCAGCAGACACCTCGTCTTCCTGCCCCAGCAGCCCAGCAGAACAGTCAGGTAGCACCAGCTCAGGTTGGAAACAGAGCATGTTTCCACTGTGGAGAGCAAGGCCACTGGGTGATGCAATGTCTGAAGAAGGCAGCCCAGCAGCAATCAGGCCCCAATGCCCCAGCAAAGCAGAATGTGCCTCAACCTGGAGCAGGCAATCGCTCTCAGCCGCGCTATAACCATGGGAGACTGAACCACTTGGAGGCTGAAGCAGTTCAGGAGACCCCCGACATGATAGTAGGTATGTTCCCAGTCGACTCCCATATTGCAGAAGTGTTATTTGATACTGGAGCAACGCATTCTTTCGTTACTGCATCATGGGTAGAAGCACATAATCTTCCAATTACTACCATGTCAACGCCCATTCAAATTGACTCAGCCGGTGGTAGAATTCGAGCCGTTAGCATTTGTTTGAATGTAAGTGTGGAAATAAGGGGGATAGCGTTTCCCGCTAACCTTATAGTGATGGGTACTCAGGGAATAGATGTCATCCTAGGGATGAATTGGCTAGATAAGTATCAGGCAGTTATCAGTTGCGATAAGAGGACAATCAAGTTGGTGTCCCCACTAGGAGAGGAAGTGGTGACCGAGTTAGTCCCGCCTGAGCCGAAGAAAAGAAGTTGTTATCAGATGGCTGTCGATAGCAGTGAGGCAGACCCGATCGAGAGTATCAAGGTTGTGTCAGAGTTCCCAGATGTGTTTCCAAAGGACTTACCGGGTATGCCACCAGAGCGAAAAGTTGAGTTTGCCATAGAGCTTCTTCCTGGAACCGCCCCTATCTTTAAGAGAGCTTACAGAATATCTGGACCAGAGTTGGTTGAGCTTAAGAAGCAGATTGATGAGCTGTCAGAGAAAGGTTACATTCGGCCAAGCACCTCGCCTTGGGCCGCCCCTGTCCTATTCGTGGAGAAGAAAGATGGCACCAAAAGGATGTGTATCGATTATCGAGCTCTGAATGAAGTCACCATCAAGAACAAGTACCCTTTGCCCAGGATAGAAGATCTATTCGACCAGTTGAGAGGAGCCAATGTGTTCTCCAAGATTGATCTGAGGTCAGGTTATCATCAGCTCAGGATCCGACCTTCAGACATTCCGAAGACGTCATTCATTTCCAAGTATGGTTTGTATGAATTCACTGTGATGTCTTTTGGTTTGACCAATGCACCAGCCTTTTTCATGAATCTGATGAATAGTGTATTCATGGACTATCTCGACAAGTTTGTGGTGGTATTCATTGATGACATTCTGATTTATTCTCAAAGCGAAGAAGAGCATGCATATCATTTGAGGATGGTATTGCGGAGATTGCTAGAGCACCAGTTGTATGCAAAGTTGAGCAAATGTGAATTTTGGATCAATGAAGTCCTGTTCTTGGGTCACATAATCAACAAAGAAGGATTGGTTGTGGATCCGAAGAAAGTGGCAGACATTCTGAACTGGAAAGCGCCAACAGATGCCCGAGGAATCAAGAGTTTCATTGGAATGGCCGGATATTATCGGCGATTCATTGAAGGGTTTTCGAAGATTGCAAAACCAATGACAGCGTTGCTAGGCAACAAGGTTGAGTTCAAGTGGACCCAGAAATGCCAAGAGGCCTTCGAAGCGCTGAAAGAGAAGTTGACAACAGCGCTTGTCCTAGTCTTGCCTGATGTGCACAAGCCCTTCTCGGTGTATTGTGATGCTTGTTACACAGTTTTGGGATGTGTGTTGATGCAAGAGGGAAGAGTTGTGGCTTACTCGTCCCGATAGCTGAAGGTTCATGAGAAGAACTACCCAATCCATGACCTAGAGTTGGCAGCAGTGGTTCACGCACTGAAGACATGGAGGCACTATCTGTATGGACAGAAATGTGATGTTTACACAGACCACAAGAGTCTGAAGTACATATTCACTCAGTCAGAGTTGAATATGAGGCAGCGAAGATGGTTAGAGCTGATCAAAGACTATGAGTTGGAGATTCATTACCATCCAGGCAAAGCGAACGTAGTGGCAGATGCTTTGAGCAGAAAGAGTCAAGTCAATCTGATGGTCGCTCGTCCGATGCCTTATGAGTTGGCCAAAGAGTTTGACAGGTTGAGTCTTGGATTTCTGAACCATTCGCGAGGAGTCACAGTCGAGTTGGAACCTACCTTGGAGCGGGAAATCAAAGAAGCGCAGAAGAATGATGAGAAGATCAGTGAGATCCGGCGACTGATTCTAGATGGCAGAGGCAAAGATTTTCGAGAAGATGCAGAAAGTGTGATATGGTTCAAAGACCGCTTGTGTGTTCCCAATGTCCAATCCATTCGGGAGTTGATCCTCAAGGAAGCTCATGAGACAGCCTATTCGATTCACCCTGGCAGTGAGAAGATGTATCAAGATCTGAAGAAGAAATTCTGGTGGTAGGGAATGAAGAGGGAAATCGCGGAGCATGTGGCTATGTGCGATAGTTGCCGAAGAATTAAGGCAGAACACTAGAGACCTGCTGGATTGTTGCAACCATTGCAGATCCCTCAGTGGAAATGGGATGAAATCGGTATGGATTTCATAGTCGGATTGCCTCGCACTCGAGCCGGCTACGATTCCATTTGGGTAGTAGTGGACCGTTTGACCAAGTCAGCCCACTTCATACCTGTCAAGACCAACTACAGCAGTGCAGTATTGGCAGAGTTGTATATGTCTCGTATCGTTTGTCTTCATGGTGTGCCAAAGAAGATAGTGTCAGACAGAGGAACGCAGTTCACCTCTCATTTCTGGCAGCAGTTGCATGAAGCCTTGGGCACGCATCTGAATTTTAGTTCAGCTTATCATCCGCAGACAGATGGTCAGACCGAAAGAACCAATCAAATTTTGGAAGACATGTTGAGAGCCTGTGCGTTGCAAGATCAGTCCGGATGGGATAAGAGATTGCCTTATGCAGAGTTTTCCTATAACAACAGTTACCAGGCCAGTTTGAAGATGTCACCATTTCAGGCGCTCTATGGGAGGAGTTGTAGAACTCCGTTGCAATGGGATCAGCCTGGAGAAAAGCAAGTGTTTGGGCCAGACATTCTGCTTGAAGCTGAAGAGAACATCAAGATGGTTCGAGAGAATCTGAAGATAGCGCAATCAAGGCAGCGAAGCTATGCAGACACGAGAAGAAGAGAGCTGAGTTTCGAAGTCGGAGACTTTGTCTATCTGAAAGTGTCACTGATCAGAGGAGTCAGAAGGTTCGGAGTCAAAGGCAAGCTAGCACCCCGCTACATTGGTCCGTACCAAATTCTCTCAAGGCGTGGAGAAGTGGCCTATCAGCTCAGTCTGCCAGAGAATTTGTCTCCTGTGCATGATGTCTTTCATGTGTCTCAGTTGAAGAAGTGCTTGCGTGTGCCAGAAGAGTAGTTGTCAGTGGAAGGTCTTGAAGTCCAGGAGGACTTGACCTACGTTGAGAAGCCAGTGCAAATCCTTGAGGTTGCAGATAGAGTCACTCGAAGAAAGACCATCAGAATGTGCAAGGTCAAATGGAATCACCACTCTGAGGAAGAAGCAACCTGCGAGCGTGAAGATGATCTGATGGCCAAATACCCTGAGCTCTTTGCTAATCAACCCTGAATCTCGAGGGCGAGATTCTTTTAAGGGGGATAGGTTTATAACGCCCTGAATTTGGGGGTAGAATTTTTTCTCCTTTTCTCTCACCAAATTCGGGCGTTACTCTTTTCTCTTTCCTGTTTCACTCCTTCTCCCCAATTTCAAACCAGTATAGCGACAGGTGTCTGTGTCATGTATAAACCAAAACCTAAGTGTCATCGGTGTTGCATCATGCCGAAGCACATTTCTTCGTCTGATGTTGCGTGTTCGTCTCGTTCTGTTTCGGATTTCGATTCGCAATTTAATTCTGTTTAGTGGTCGTGCACGTCGTGGGTTTTCGATCCGCGAAGTGGCTCAGCCCAGCCCGGCCCGGTCCGGCCCGGCCCGGCCCTGCGCGCCCTGGCGCCCCCACACCCTCCCCCATGCGCCCCCTCCTCTCTCTCTCTCTCATTTGGATCTCCCGCGCAACAACCTCCCCTCTCCCTCTTCCACCTCTCTCTCCCCGTGGTGCCCTAGGAATTGGAGACGGCGATCACAGGAATTTGGAACCCGAGGTGAGCTCCCCTCCCCTCCTCCTCTCTCTCTCTCCCTCTCCCTCCTCTTCTTCCTCCCCCGTGCGCGCCCTCCCTTTCCCCTGCTCGCGCGCGCCCCTGCACTCCCTCGCTCGCCGGCGGCGCGGCCCGCCCCTCCCCTGCGCGCGGCGGCGCTCGCCCGCCCCGGCCTCCCCTGCGCGCGGCGGCGCTCGCCCGCCCCGGCCTCCCCTCGCGGCGGCGGCGCCCGCCCCACCCTGGCCCGCGGCGGCGCTTGCCCGCCCCCACCCGGCCCCGCGGCGGCGACCCCGCCCACCCCCTGCCCGCGGCGGCGGCCCCCGCCGCCGCCCCCCTGCTCGCGCGCGGCCCCCGTTCCGTCCCCTGCTCGCAGCGCGCGGCGGCCCCCGCCCTTCTCGGCCCCGCCCCCTGCTCGCCCGGCGCGGCCTCGGCCCCTGCGCGCGTCGTTCTGGCCCTTGGCGTGGTTCGCGTGGCCTTGGCGTGGCCTCGCGCTTCCCCGTTTACTGCTAGCGCGTTCCCGCGTGCGCAACCCGCGCTCGCGGTGATTATTTTTGGTTGGTAGTTAATGTCAAACTCCGTTAGTTAGCGTGCTGCGTCGCGCGCTTCGCCGCGCGACGGATTTGTCTAATTTCAGATTCTATTTATGCGTTGTGTCGTGCGCTTCGTCGCGCGACGATCCATTTTAATTTCAGGTTATTTAAGGTGTAACGTCGCGCGTGTATTCACGCGACGTTCCACTTTAGACTCAGTTTAGTCGACGTATGCTATCGTGTGTTTCATCGCGCGACGCTTAACGTCTCTTTATAATTAATGCAAAGTGTCTCGTTGCGTGTTCAGTCGCGCGACGAGTCGTTAATTTCTTAATTCATTTTAGAGTGCTATGCCGCGCGTCTCGCCGCGCGACAATCCTTTTTATTTATCTTCACCTGCTTATAATGATTAGACATGAAACCTGACTTTACTTTACGCTAAACATAGTGTCTACATTAATTTCCTTCTATTAAGCGAGTGGTTAATTTATAATCATGTAACGTGACCGTTTCTCGACTATCTTGTTCTCTTTCTCTCTTAACCGTAATTGCGAGCCCGCGTGGAATGTCTGTTTACTTACTGCATTCTATTGTATGGTGTACTGTTCTTTTGTATTAAATGTGTGGATGTATGTGTGTTTGCGCTCGCATAGAGAACGATCCGGTCGGAGAACCCGAAGAACTCGCAGGAGAAGCCCCTGAGCAGCAGTCGGTTGGTGGAGGCAAGTGTCCCTTGACCTATCTCTGTCCTATACATTCTTTAATTCACCTCCCGCATTACACGTTTATACTTAAGGATTGACTAGCTCTTGTTATCCATATCCTTGTTTACCTATTTGGGTTGGATTATTATTGTTTAGCTCTATGCTATTGCTCAAACTCTAATCAATGAACATGATGAGATTATCTATGATACGCTGTTTTCCCTTCTCTTATTATGATGTTGTACTTGTGGCCTTTAAGGGGGCTCGAGCGGTTTCTCGAGTGCCTCTCCGTAAGGACCTGTTCTATGGATGACCGCCCGGGAAAACAGTGCAACCATGAGGGTGGAATGGGGTGCCCTTAGCTGAATAATTAGAGGATCCGGGGTGTAGATCACTTAGCCGTCGTGCCGTCAATGGGGCTCGGTGTATGCGGCTCGCTCTGCCAAGTTTGGGTTCGCCCCTTGGAGAGGAGTGCGGTGCATTTAGAAAACCTAACGGGTGGCTACAGCCCCGGGGAATCTTTGTAAAGGCTACGTAGTGATGCCCTGCTGGGTCACCTTGGTAGTGATCAATGGAGAGTCATGATCTCCGGGCAGAAAGGGAATCACGTCTTGTGGGTAAAGTGCACAACCTCTGCAGAGTGTTTGAAAACTGATATATCAGTCGTGCTCGCGGTTATGAGCGGCCAAGGGAGCTCCAGTGATTAGTGGCACTTGATCAGAGACATTTTGGTTTCTAGGTGGCAATGAGACTGATGGTTTTGGTTATGACTATGGTACTGGTAAGTGGTATTCTTTCCGTTTGGAAAGAGTACATCGGGCTAATAACTTGGGTTAATGCTAAAACCTGACTTTCTATTAGTAAATAATAATCTGACCAACTAAAAGCAACTGCTTGACTTATCCCCACATAAAGCTAGTCCACTACAGCCAAAAAGGATACTTGCTGAGTATGTTGATGTGTACTCACCCTTGCTCTACACACCAAACCCCCCCATCCCCAGGTTGTCAGCATTGCAACCACTGCTCAGGAGAAGATGAAGCTGTGGAAGGAGACTTCCAGGAGTTCCAATACTACGACGAGTTCTAGGCGTGGGTTAGCGGCAACCCCCAGTCGGCTGCCTATGAAGGCCGCGGTTATCTACGTTTCTTTTCCGCACTTTGATTTATTGTAAGGACTATATGGACGTCTCAGACGTATGATGTAATCGACTATTATTCCCCTTTTTAATACTATTTGAGCACTGTGTGATGATGTCCATGTTATGTAACTGATGTGTACGTGAATTGCTGATCCTGGCACGTACATGGTTCGCATTCGGTTTGCCTTCTAAAACCGGGTGTGACACTCTATATGCCCTTGTGTTTGAATCATATCTTAGTAAAAAGCCTTCTACAGTCTTAGGAGCAAATTTAGATTTTCTACCTCTTTTAATAAGAATAAAGCATTTGCTACCAAAGACTCTAAAATATGAAATATTGGGCTTTTTACCGGTTAGGAGTTCATATGATGTCTTCTTGAGGATTCGGTGTAGATATAACCAGTTGATGGCGTAGCAGGCGGTGTTGACCGCCTCGGCCCAGAACCGATCCGAAGTCTTGTATTCATCAAGCATGGTTCTTGCCATGTCCAATAGAGTTCTATTCTTCCTCTCCACTACACCATTTTGTTGTGGGGTGTAGGGAGAAGAGAACTCATGCTTGATGCCCTCCTCCTCAAGGAAGCCCTCAATTTGTGAATTCTTGAACTCCGTCCCGTTGTCGCTTCTTATTTTCTTGATCCTTAAGTCGAACTCGTTTTGAGCCCGTCTCAAGAATCCCTTTAATGTCTCTTGGGTATGAGATTTTTCCTGCAAAAAGAATACCCAAGTGAAGCGAGAATAATCATCCACAATAACTAGACAGTAATTACTCCCGCCGATGCTTATGTAAGCGATCGGGCCAAATAGATCCATGTGTAGGAGCTCGAGTGGCATGTCAGTCGTCATGATGTTCTTATGTGGATGATGAGCACCAACTTGCTTCCCTGCTTGGCATGCGCTACAAATCCTGTCTTTCTCAAAATGAACATTTGTTAATCCTAAAATGTGCTCTCCCTTTAGAAGCTTATGAAGATTCTTCATCCCAACATGGGCTAGTCGGCGGTGCCAGAGCCAACCCATGTTAGTCTTATTAATTAAGCAAGTGTCGAGTTCAGCTTTATCAAAATCTACCAAGTATAGCTGACCCTCTAACACTCCCTTAAATGCTATTGAATCATCACTTCTTCTAAAGACAGTGACACCTACATCAGTAAATAGACAGTTGTAGTCCATTTGACATAATTGAGAAACGGAAAGCAAATTGTAATCTAAGGAATCTACAAGGAAAACATTGGAAATTGAGTGGTCAGGGGATATAGCTATTTTACCCAATCCTTTGACCAAACCTTGATTTCTATCCCCGAATGTGATAGCTCGTTGGGGATCTTGGTTTTTCTCATAGGAGGAGAACATCTTCTTCTCCCCTGTCATGTGGTTTGTGCACCCGCTATCGATGATCCAACTTGAGCCCCCGGATGCATAAACCTACAAAACAAGTTTAGTTCTTGACTTTAGGTACCCAAATGGTTTTGGGTCCTTTAGCATTAGACACAAGAACTTTGGGTACCCAAACACAAGTCTTTGACCCCTTGTGCTTGCCCCCAACATATTTGGCAACTACCTTGCCAGATTTGTTAGTTAAAACATAAGAGGCATCAAAAGTCTTAAATGAAATGTTAGAATCATTTGATGCCTTAGGAGTTTTCTTCTTAGGCAACTTAGCACAGGTTGGTTGCCTAGAGCTAGATGTCTCACCCTTATACATAAAAGCATGATTAGGGCCAGAGTGAGACTTCCTAGAGTGAATTCTCCTAATTTTGCTCTCAGGATAACCAGCAGGGTACAAAATGTAACCCTCGTTATCTTGAGGCATGGGAGCCTTGCCCTTAACAAAATTAGACAATCTTTTAGGAGGGGCATTAATTTTGACATTGTCCCCCTTTTGGAAGCCAATGCCATCCTTGATGCCAGGGCATCTCCCACTATAAAGCATACTACGAGCAAATTTAAATTTTTCATTTTCAAGTTCATGCTCGACAATTTTAGCATCTAATTTTGCTATATGATCATTTTGTTGCTTAATTAATACCATATGATCATGAATAGCATCAATATCAACATTTCTACATCTAGTGCAAATAGAAGTATGTTCAACGGTAGATGTAGAGGGTTTGCTAGATTTTAATTCTACAACCTTAGCATGTAATATATCATTTTTACTTCTAAGGTCGGAAATGGAAGCATTGCAAACATCTAATTCTTTAGCCTTAGAAAGCAATTTTTCATTTTCATCTATAAGGCTAGCAAGAGAGATGTTCAATTCTTCAATCTTAGCAAGCAAATCAACATTATCATTTCTAAGATTGAGAATTGAAACATCACAAGCATTGATATCAACCTTAGCAATCAAATTAGCATTCTCATTTCTAAGGTTGTCAATAGTTTCATGGCAAGTGCTTAGCTCACTAGATAGTTTTTCACACTTTTCTACTTCTAGAGCGTAAGCATTTTTAACCTTAACATGTTTCTTATTTTCTTTAATAAGGAAGTCCTCTTGGGTGTCTAAAAGATCATTCTTCTCATGAATAGCACTAATCAATTCATTTAACTTTTCTTTTTGTTGCATGTTTAGGTTGGCAAAAAGAATGCGTAAGTTATCCTCCTCATTACTAGCATTATCCTCACCACTAGAGGTTTCATATTTAGTGGAGGATCTTGATTTTACCATCTTCCTTTTGCTGTCCTTTGCCATGAGGCACTTGTGGTCGACGTTGGGGAAGAGAAGACCCTTGGTGACGGCGATGTTTGCGGCGTCCTTGTCGGAGGAGGGGTCGATAGAGCTCTCGTCGGAGTCCCACTCCCGGCAAACATGGGCATCGCCGCCCTTCTTCTTGTAGTACTTCTTCTCCTTTCTTCTCCCCTTCTTGTCGTTGCCCCTGTCACTGTCACTAGAAATAGGACATTTTGCAATAAAATGACCGGGCTTACCACATTTGTAGCACACTTTCTTAGAGCGGGGCTTGTAATCCTTCCCCCTCCTTTGTTTGAGGATTTGGCGGAAGCTCTTGATGATGAGCGCCATTTCCTCGTTGTCGAGCTTGGAGGTGTCGATGGGTGTTCTACTCGACGTAGACTCCTCCTTCTTCTCCTCCGTCGCCTTAAATGCGACCGGTTGTGCTGCGGACGTGGAGGGGCCATCAAGCTCGTTAATTTTCTTTGAGCCTTTGATCATCAATTCAAAGCTCACAAAATTCCCGATTACTTCCTCGGGAGTCATTAGTGTATATCTAGGATTGCCACAAATTAATTGAACTTGAGTAGGGTTAAGGAAAACAAGTGATCTTAGAATAACCTTAACCATTTCGTGGTCATCCCATTTTTTGCTCCCGAGGTTGCGCACTTGGTTCACCAAGTTCTTGAGCCGGTTGTACATGTCTTATGGCTCCTCCCCTTGGCAAAGTCGGAAGCGACCGAGCTCCCCCTCGATCGTTTCCCGCTTGGTGATTTTGGTCACCTCGTCTCCTTCGTGCGCGGTCTTTAGCGTGTCCCAAATTTCCTTGGCACCTTTCAACCCTTGCACCTTGTTATACTCCTCTCGACTTAGAGAGGTGAGGAGTATAGTTGAGGCTTGGGAGTTGAAGTGTTGGATTTGGGCCACTTCATCCTCATCATAATCTTCATCCCCTACGGATGGTACCTGTACACCAAACTCAACAACATCCCATATACTTTTGTGGAGTGAGGTTAGATGAAATCGCATCAAATCACTCCACCTAGCATAATCTTCACCATCAAATGTTGGTGGTTTGCCTAATGGGACGGAAAGTAAAGGCGTATGTTTAGGAATGTGAGGGTAGCGTAGGGGGATCTTACTAAACTTCTTGCGCTCATGGCGCTTAGAAGTAATGGATGGCGCGTCGGAGCCGGAGGTGGAAGGTGATGAAGTATCGGTCTCGTAGTAGACCACCTTCCTCATCTTCTTTTTCTTGTCGCCACTCCGATGCGACTTGTGGGAAGAGGATTTCTTCTCCTTCCCCTTCCCCTTGTTGCGGGACTCTTCCGATGAAGCTTTCCCGTGGCTTGTAGTGGGCTTGTCGCCGGTCTCCATCTCCCTCTTGGCGTGATCTCCCGACATCACTTCGAGCGGTTAAGCTCTAATGAAGCACCAGGCTCTGATACCAATTGAAAGTCGCCTAGAGGGGGGGTGAATAGGGCGAATCTGAAATTTACAAACTTAATCACAACTACAAGCCGGGTTAGCGTTAGAAATATAATCGAGTCCGAGAGAGAGGGTGCAAAACAAATCGCAAGCGAATAAAGAGTGTGACACGCGGATTTGTTTTACCGAGGTTTGGTTCTCGCAAACCTACTCCCCGTTGAGGTGGTCACAAAGACCGGGTCTCTTTCAACCCTTTCCCTCTCTCAAACGGTCCCCTCGGACCGAGTGAGCTTCACTTCTCAATCAAATGGGAACAAAACTTCCCCGCAAGGACCACCACACAATTGGTGTCTCTTGCCTTGGTTACAATTGAGTTGTTCGCAAGAAAGAATGAAAGAAGGAAGCAATCCAAGCGCAAGAGCTCAAAAGAACACAACAAATCTCTCTCACTAATCACTAAAGCCTTGTGTGGAATTGGGAGAGGATTTGATCACTTGGGTGTGTCTTGTATTGAATGCTTAGCTCTTGTAAGTAGTTGGAAGGTGGAAAACTTGGATGACTTGAATGTGGGGTGGTTGGGGGTATTTATAACTCCAACCACCAAACTAGTCGTTTGGTGAAGGCTGCTGTCGACGGGCGCACCGGACAGTCCGGTGCGCCAGCCACGTCACCAGGTCGTTGGGTTCCGACCGTTGGAGTTCTGACGTGTGGGCCCACCTGGCTGTCCGGTGGTACACCGGACAGGCCCTGTAGGCTGTCCGGTGTGCCACCCGCGCGTGCTCTATCCTCTGCGCGCGCAGGAGCGCAATTAATGCGTTGCAGTCGAGCGTTGCGCGCGAAGTAGTCGTTGCTCCGCTGGCTCACCGGACAGTCCGGTGTGCACCGGACATGTCCGGTGAATTATAGCTGAGCGCATTCCCGAAGCTGGCGAGTTCAGAGTCGCTCTCCTCTGGAGTACCGGACACTGTCCGGTGGTGCACCAGACAGTTCGGTGAATTATAGCGGAGCGCCTCTGAGAATTCCCGAAGGTGTTGAATTCAGCTTGGAGTTCCCTGGTGCACCGGACAGTCCGGTGCGCCAGACCAGGGCACACTTCGGTTGTCTCTTGCTCTTTTTGTTGAACCCTTTTCTTTGTCTTTTTATTGGCTTATTGTGAACCTTTGGCACCTGTAGAACTTATAGACTAGAGCAAACTAGTTAGTCAAATTATTTGTGTTGGGCAATTCAACCACCAAAATCATTTAGGAAATAGGTGTAAGCCTAATTCCCTTTCAGTTACACTCCAGGCATCGTCGCTCTCGGTAAGGGTAAGACTTGTAGGTGTTGACGGTTCATCTTTGACTGCTATTGTCTTTGGTTGAAATGGATGGATGAAGACTTTATGTAATTCCATGGATATGGACTTTGTGTTATGGACTTATATAATTATTTATGTTATGGACTTGTATAAACTGAATAGATTTGTATGGCTGTGGACTGTTATGGACTTGTATCAACTTGTATGGAGTTCTATTAATTATATTTCTGTATTTGCATATCTTGGCTTGATATAATTTGTTTATGTGAAATATTCCTGTTGAGAGCATTAAAAAGAGGGGAAACTTTGCCGATTTTTTTAAAATTTTACGAATTGATAGGGAAAACTAGATGTATGTAGCCTTTCATAAATGGTGTGCCTTTTCAAAAGTGGTTTGCCTTTTCAGAAGCATCTAGCCTTTTCAAAAGCATCTAGTCTTTTTAGAACTACCTAGCCTTTTCATAATCATATAGACTTTTCATAAGTATCTAGCTTTTTCAGATGCATCTAGCCTTTTTGGAAATTTTAGAAGTATCTGGCCTTTAAGTCCAATACAACGCATACTAACTCGACGTCGATCTATTTATACGCGACCCTTCTTGCATTTGGTTCATTGTGCCATATAAAGGGAAGTCAGTAGCACAAATGTCTTCAGGATCATCTCAAGGAAAGGGTTCCAAAAATGAGAGAGCGAAGTGTGTAGGGAAGGGACCTCCAATTGGTTATGATGGGCCTCTTGGCCCCAATTATTTTGAGGACGCAGCATATGAATTTTCAGTGCAAAGTAAAAGGGATTTCAATAAGGAGGTTCGACTTAGGTCTTACGATAACAAGAGAGAAGATTGGCCAAAGTGCATGTATGGTGAGGATTGCTTGGTGTAGATGTTCATCGAGGGGGGAATTGATGGAGACCAGTGTTTCTTCAGATGTCCTTATGCATATGTAAATATTAATTCTAATCCTTTGTTCCATATGATTTTGTTGTTCAGTAAAACTAACTTTACACATTTATACAACATTCATTAGTTTGGGAGATTTGTGGGTTCACTCAGTGGGTAGATCCTTATCCTATTTTTCTGCATGCGAAATACATATTCTACCTACAAAATAGGATATTCGATCTAGAGAGGGAAGTTAGTAGCAGAAACGAGGAGGATGGGAGAGACAACAACAATGGAGGTGGTTCAAAGGTGCAAGTATGCCCAGATCCATATTGCTAATGCCCGTGCCACAGCAAGAATGGTGGTCCACCACCTCCTCCACCGCACCCACAACAGCCAATGGGAGGATACTAGAGAAGGCTCCACACAATTTGGAATATGGGAGCACTATTAGACAACTCTTCTGTACCAATGTTTGGTACAGTTCCTAAAATTTCATTCCAAGTGTTTGTTGATTCTCTGTATTAATTGCTTTAAGTCTTCTTCATCAACTGCTTTTACTCCCCAACTTGTTATTTCAACCATCACTAAGAAGTCCATAAAATATGAGTTTATTACTAAGAAGTAAAATATGAGTACACACGAAATCTAAACCACTACAAAAATGCATTAAATACAACATCACTAAAAAGTCCATAACATATGAACTACATTGGAATCCATAATAAGAAGTTCATTACTACATTACATTGTTCGAGACTAAAAAATCATACAAGCATTAACTGAGTTCTTATGGAATCCATAATAAGAAGTTCATTACTAGATAACATCATAGAAGCACCTAGACTACTGAGTGCAACGAGACCATTTTCCCTTGCGAAAAGCATCGGGGTTCTCCTCCATTGCCTACTTTGCACGACGTGCACACTCAAGCTTCTTATCCTTCTCCTCCCTGCATTCAACAACACGCCTCATTTCCTCCTCTTCTACCCGTTGTTGTTGGGTCGCAACCTCCTCTTGTCTTTTCTCTGTCCTCTCCTTGTCCTCTGCATCTCACTTTTTAGGATTCTCCAACCATTCCTTGTCTTTCTAGGAGATTTTTGTGTCAATCCACTGCTCAAAATCACAGAGTGGTGGAGTCTATAAAGCATGCAATGGTTAGTACCAAAACAAAACATGCATCACTTCGTATAAAAACTGATAACTATTTAAAAAATTATTCTCACCATTAAATCCATTCGACGCTGAGCAATCGTTGGCTCAAATGCATAGTTAGCACACATCCAATACCTTTGTCGATAGGTGTCATGATCCTCAGACTTGTCAACCTTACAAGGATCACCACAAAAACAAATAGGCACTGGAACACCCCTTGGCAAAGGCAGTGGGTCGAAGGCAGTTCCGGTCAAAGGATCCTTCCTAAATTTCGATAAGTTTTATAAGACTCAGAAATATTAATTATTACATTTTATACAACGCTTACCTTTGTTTATAGATGTACCACACCTAGACATCCTACATATCGATAATATGATGATTATAAATGATTCAAAAACCCTAACCCCTCAGAGACAAAAGGGCAAACTAAAAAAAAGAGGAAAAAAGGGAGGGAGATTACCTTGTCACCGAGGAACAATGGATCAAGTCGTTGATTTAGGTTGATGTTTGTCGTTTGGAAGAAGAGAAAATAACTAGATGAATATGATACAAAGAACTGGCGGCTGAACTGTGGTACTTATAACCCCTAAGGGCACGTTCGGTTACACCAATCTAGAGGGGGATTGGAGGGGTTTAAATCCCCGCCTAGTCAAAAAATGACTAGGCGGGGATTTAAACCCCTCCAATCCCCCTCTAAATTGGTGTAACCGAACAAGACCTAAGTAGGCGCCAAGATCCATGGCGCCTACCTAGATGCCAATTGCTTTGGCGCCTACCTAGGGACCACGTCAGATCCACGTCGACGTCGAGCCGATATCTATGCGCCAATAGTGACAGCGTCGACCTAAGAGACTATTTTACCTAAGAGACCATTTTCTGAATTGAAACTATAAAAGGTAATTCTGTGAAAATAAAACCCGGAAAAAGCCAAAAATTGCAAAAAAAGACGGTTTTACGGTATCCAACAGATATTCAAATTAGTCACTGTTTATTTTGTAGCCCACCGGCAGCTGGCCCAATGGCCCATCACTATTCGCTCACCCAGTAACCCTAGTCCCACTCTCTATCCCCTACCCTCGGCCGCCAGGAGCCACCGCGACCCCACTGATCCTCCATGCCATCCTCCTAGTAGCTGTAGTACTCATCCACGCAGCTGCCAAAACGCAACAGCTGCTGGTGGTGGTGGGAAGAGGGCGTGGCGATGGCCGACGGCGATGACGACACCGCCCACGCTGTGGACAAGAAGGTTGTTGTTGTTGGTCACCGTTGTACGCGATAGGGTCCAGCAGCACTGCCTATCCCACTCCGTATCCCTATTATACACGCTCTAAGTCACTATTTCGCTCTCCAGCAGCCTCCGCATCCGTCTCCGCAAAACACACGCCGTGTACCTGCACTCCCCTTTTCCACGGTTTCTCTCTCCTCTCCGCACAAGACTGCATGCGCCCCCTCCTGCTCGCGGGCCCCAGTTGTCATAGACTGCATGCGGAGTGCAAATACGGAGTCTGCTAGAAACGGGGACGGATACAGAGAGGAGAGAGAAACTGTTGGCCGTGCTAAATACGGATACAGAGAGGGAGTCTGCTGGAGTTGGTCTAAGCGGAAGAGGCCATGGTGCTGTTGGAATAGGCGTAGTGGCTACAACCGCTGCGCATAGGCCGCGGAGACGGCACCGCGGCCATGACCAGAGTATTAGCGACTGCAGAATTGAGGTTCCATGGATGACGCACACGCACACGCACTGTGTACTTGTGTGCTCGTTCTTTGCTGCGCAGGTACTGTTGCTCCTGGGACTCACAGCGTTCGGTGTCCACATGGGGTGAGAGTATGGATGCGGGTACAAAAATGTATCTACATGGACAAATTTTATCCGTGGGTATATGGGCGGGCATGAGTATGGTTGCGGTGGGTATTTACTGTATCCGACCTGAACTCAGATCTGTTGACATCTCTGTGCGGGAAAGAGAAAAAAGAAGGCGCGTATAACAGATTTCGCGATCAATTTCGCGTTGAAAGTGCTTTCAGGAGTCCCTTGCAGCTTGCCACATGTATCAAAGAGGAAGAGAAAAGTAGCAAATTTGTAATTTTAGCAACATCATTTACACCACCACGGGAGATAAGGTTTTTTTTCCTGATAACTCCTTAAACCAGGATTTAGGAACCTTTTTACAAAACTGTCGAAGATGCTCTAATTAGGTTTAATAAATTTGTCTTATCGCTTAGTCCACATATGTGCAATTAATTTTGTAATTAGACTATATTTAATATCTCGGATGTGATATGGACTAAAATTTGATCTGTGGAATCAACGAGTCCTCGGCCCAGGAGTTTCTCCACACGTAAATTTAAATAACAAAAACAAATAGTAAAAATAACTTTATAATCTAGACTTAAGTATTATATAGATATTTTATGAAAAATAGAGAAAAATAAAATTGGATTGTGCTAGGTCTAATCCGTCGTGCCGCACCTAACGCTTAGATATGACATGATGATTGGGCCGAGCTGGCATGGTCCCGGTGGACAACGAGCCGAGTCGTGCTTGGGACGGACTAAACCGTGTCGAGCCATGGACCGCCTAGTAGGCCCAGCCCATTTTGATATGTATACCCATACATCTATGATGCGCTCACGCAGGCAGGCAGTGGTGCTAGCAACACGAAGACCCATGCAGGGGGCTACTAGGTGTCAGCGCAGCAGAGTTGTCAACGCATCGATTGAGGTACATGCGTGTTTCGATTTGGTAAATTTGACATTAGTTAGGTTTGGTTCGAGATTGTAGTTGTTTGATTAAGTAGGGGAGGGGAACCAGCGCGAACACCCTTCGTGGCATCGCCCGCCCGCCACGCCTGCAAGGCCTGAAGTCACAAGGATGCAAGGAGGACCCCGTTGTCGCCATCCTTGCAAGCCGCTCGGGACTTTCGACTAATGGCAGCAAGGCAGAGAGGGAAGGAGGAAGGGGCGACGACATGTGGCTAAGGTTTGGTGCTGCCTGAGCCACATTGGGAGACGGCATGGGGATTGAAATTGTGGTTTCTCACTCGGCATATGAACACATTTATACAGGTTACATGGTAGACGAATTAAGATCGGGCACAACAACCAGTTCAAACAAAGCACAAATCATTGTAAAGGTTTAGTACTCGTTTAAACAATTATCCCATTTAAACAAGGTCTACCTACGTGATATATAGATATCCCCCGGGTCTTTACGAGGACGGAAACATTGTTCCGTCTCGCTCGAGGCCAACCTTGGAAGGGAGACGTTGTTTCGCCTCGCTCGAGGCCAACCTCGGACGAGAGACGCCGTTCCATCTTGCCTGAGGCCAACCTCAGACGGAAGATCCCGTTCCAGCTCGCCCGAGGCCAGCTTTGGATGGGAGAAGTAGTTCTGACTTGCCCGATGCCAACCTAGGATGGGAGACGTTGTTCCATCTCGCCCGAGGCCAACCTTGGATGGGAGACGCAACCTCGGATGGGAGACGCTGCTTCGTCTCGCCCGAGGCCAACCTCGGGTGGGAGATGCAGTCACAATTCGCACAAAGCCAGCTCTAGGCGGAAGAAGTAGTCACGACTTGCCCGAGGTCAACCTCTAACAGGAGATGCAATCATGACTCGCTTGAGGCCAACCTTGGGCGGGAGTGCAGAAACGATCCATGGGCCGCTTGATGGGCCTCCTAATGACTTGCTTAGCAAGGCATGCCCTCGGGCCACAACTAGGCTAGATGAGCTCGACCCCGGGAGGCGAAGACCGGACGACCGAGTCATGTGCAGAAGGAGCACTGATATCTCAGGCAGGGAGGTTGAGCGTATCGAAAGTGCTAGATGCTCGAAGATAACTCGGATGAAGGGAAAGTGAACTCCGGATAAGTAGGAATGCATGTTGCATTAAAAGGAGGATTAAGGTAGAGTTATATAGTCATCACAACTTGTAAAGGGATAACTCTCTAATCATCTATATAAGGTCGAGGGGGTACCCCTATGAACCCATATCACCTCGTCACACCTCATCACCATCTCATAGCTCATTAGTACTCTCATAGCAACTACACCATAACTAGATCAACATGAGAACTCACCCTCCATCGGCCCACAACTCACCTGTAACCCTTGTAAACAGTGGCGGAGGATGCACTAAATCTGAGTTATTGCTAATATGACTACAAAAGAAAATACTTATTCAAGAGCCATCATGATCATAATATATTTACATCTAATTAATAACTTCTTGGTCCAGATCATGGTATTGCCCAAGCAATATTTAGCAACATTGGGCCCTCCTCCCCTACTTGTAAACAAGTAATACTCAAATACTCAGCCTCGATAGGAAGTTGGGTGTTACACATTCCAGTGGCTCGAACCTATATAAACTCTTGTATGATCCAACGTGCTCCCGCATGTACCATCGAGTCACAATCAACGATGTCATCCTGCCCAAAAGCATCACGTGGGGAACTTCGTGGTGCGCAGTCGGGTCATAAACACCGACATCTGGTGCGCCAGCTAGGGGTGCGACATTGATTCCTGATGACTCCATGGCTATTGTCTTCAACACCCTGATCATCTTCAACACCGGGGAGGTTTTTTGATTAGGATCCCTCTCCTGCATCATGGATCGCGAAGACGTCCTGCACCACATCACAGATCCATCCGAGAAGAGGTCTTTTCTGAGCGCACTGATCGCGGAGGCAGGCTCGTCCCACCCGACCTCAGTGAGAACTACCTCGATAAACTCCAAGGTGTGAAGACCACAACCAACCTCCGCCCCACGCAGGATTGCGCCCACATCGGGTGGGCCTAGGACCATAACAACACATGTGGCCCGACTGACTAAGGTTGTGCCCCTATCGCGGTGGACTCCTCTGTCCCCCTCACCCACTCGGGTTTGGACTCGGATCACTCGACGAAAAGGAGTGGACAACCCCTACACCAGCATGGCCGCGGGAACAAGACCGACAGCTATACTTGTTGCCTCGTTTACGGGGGAGATGGCTAGAGCAAAGGACGCGCCCCTGAGCTCTTTCTTCTCAGATGTCCTCTTTATCCAGGGAAGAGTAGAGGACGCTCCCATCTCGGACGATGAGCCCACTATACTAGGGGAGGTGCCCCTGCAGCGCGAGGCACGCCAACGCCTGAACAGGCGCCGTAACGTTCAGCGTCATCACGAGGCCGGAGAACGGGACCCCACACAACCTGTATCCTAGGACGAGGCATCTCAGGCAAGAGAGACTCCTAACGACAGGGCACTCCACGAGCGGCGCAATTCCCGATGTCGCGATCGTCGCCACACCTAGGAGCGAGAGCAGGAACGAGCGGAGCGTGATGCCAGGCACCAACGTGAGAACTCGCCCCTTCTCCGAAACCTGCTTCCCGACTTTGCCTGAGCCCTAAACGCACCGAGCAAAGTTAGTGGCGCTCTGGCTCAAATTGCCAACTATAACACCCTGAATTTGGGGGTATAAAAATTCTTCTCTAAATCGCCTCCTCAAGAAGACGACATTGAGCTCCTAACCAGTAACAAACCCAATGTTTCTTATTTTCGTGTATTTGGGAGCAAATGCTATATCTTGGTCAAGAAAGGTAGACATTTAAAGTTTGCTCCCAAAGCCATTGAAGGGCTTTTACTTGGTTATGATTGAAATACAAATGCATATAGGGTCTTCAACAAATCTTTCAGTTTACTTAAAGTCACTAGTGACATTGTTTTTTGATGAGACTAATGACTCTCTAAGAGAGCAAGTTGATCTTGATGACATAGATGAGAAAGAGGTTCTGTTGGGGGCCTTCGGCTTCCGAAGGTCCTCAAAAGTATGATTTAACAATGTTTCTAGAGTACAATGTGTGAACAGGTATCTTCAGACCTGAGTTAAAACCACAACGTGAAGAAGCACAGAAGGGGTACGGAGGATGGCACGGAGCCGAAGCTGTTTGTAGAAGAGCTTCGGCATGATAGCGGAAAGAGGTGTCACACCCGGTTTTAGAAGGCAAACCGAATGCGAACCATGTACGTGCCAGGATCAGTAATTCACGTACACAACAGTTACATAACATGGACATCATCACACAGTGCTCAAAATGGTATTAAAAGGGAAATAATAGTCAATTACATCATACGTCTGAGACGTCCATATAGTCCTTACAATAAATCAAAGTGCGGAAAAGAAACGTAGATAAACGCGGCCTTCACAGGCAGTCGACTGGGGGTTGCCGCTAACCCACGCCTAGAACTCGTCGTAGTCTTGGAACTCCTGAAGGTCTCCTTCCACAGCTTCATCTTCTCCTGAGCAGTGGTTGCAATGCTGACAACCTGGGGATGGGGGGGGGGGTTTGGTGTGTAGAGCAAGGGTGAGTACACATCAACATACTCAGCAAGTATCCTGTTTGGCTGTAGTGGACTAGCTTTATGTGGGGATAAGTCAAGCAGTTGCTTTTAGTTGGTCAGATTATTATTTACTAGTAGAAAGCCAGGTTTTAACATTAACCCAAGTTATTAGCCCGATGTACCCTTTCCAAACGGAAAGAATACCACTTACCAGCACCATAGTCATAACCAAAACCATCGATCTCATAGCCACCTGTACCATAATGTCTCTGATCAAGTACCACTAATCACTGGAGCTCCCTTGGCCGCTCATAACCGCGAGCACGGCTGATATATCAGTTTTCAAACACTCTGCAGAGGTTGTGCACTTTACCCACAAGCCGTGATTCCCTTTCTGCCCGGAGAGAGCTACTCCCCATTAACCACTACCTAGGTGGTCTAGCAGGGTATCACTACGTAGCCTTTACAAAGATTCCCCGAGACTGTAGCCACCCGTTAGGTTTCCTAAATGCACCGCACTCCTCCCCAAGGGACGAACCCAAACTTGGCAGAGCGAGCTGCATACACCGAGCCCCATTGACGGCACGACGGCTAAGTGAACTACACCCCGGATCCTCTAATTATTCAGCTAAGGGCATCCCATTCCACCATCATGGTTGCACTGTTTTCCCGGGCGGTCATCCATAGAACAGGTCCTTACGGAGAGGCACTCGAGAAACCGCTCGAGCCCCCTTAAAGGCCACAAGTACAACATCATAATAAGAGAAGGGAAAACAGCGTATCATAGATAATCTCATCATGTTCATTGATTAGAGTTTGAGCAATAGCATAAAGCTAATCAATAATAATCCAACCCAAATAGGTAAACAAGGACATGGATAACAAAACTAGTCAATCCTTAGGCATAAATGTGTAAAGCGGGAGGTGAATTAAAGAATGAATAGGACAGAGATAGGTCAAGGGACACTTGCCTCCACCAACCGACTGCTGCTCAGGGGCTTCTCCTGCGAGTTCCTCGGGCTCTTCGACCGGATCGTTCTCTATGCGATTGCAAGCATACATACATCCATCCATTCAAATTAGGGAACAAACAGTACACCATACAAGAGAACAAATGAAGTAAATATGCATAGAATATCACATACGATAATGAACTTACCATGATTAGAAAGGAATGAGAAAAGGTCTCGCGAGAGTTAAAGCTTATGCCCGAGACGCACTATGGGTTGATGAATAACTAGACGTCACGTGTTCTAATTCCAATTGGTTCTAACAAAAGAATTAGCTACATGCACTAATGTAAACGTGACCACTTTTAGTAGATTAACATTAAATGAGTTAGGCAATTAGCTATACAAATTAACTAACGTAAGCAGTTTCCAAATTGAGACTCCTATCTTATTAATATAAACACGTGATTAGCGCGCATAGGACACGGGGAGGGGGTAGACGGGGCGTCTGGGGGGTAGACAGGGCACGACGGGTCGTGCCAAGGCACGCGCACTACGCGAGCACGCGCGCGAGGCCGCACGCACACGCCACGAACTAGCCATGCGCACGTCGGGGCCGAGCGCTAGCCGAGCTCAAAGCCGCGCGCTAAGGGCACGCTGGGCCGAGTTTGAGGCCACGCCGGGGCCGTCACGACGCGAGCAAGGCACGACGGGGCGAGCGGGCAAGCGCGCCGGGGCAAGCGAGCACGGGTGAGCGAGGACGCGGCCGGGCGAGGACACGGCCGGGCGAGGCCGGGCGCGGGGTGGCCGAGCTCGCCGGGAGGCGGCCGAGCTGGGGCGGCGCGGGGCGGGTCCGAGCTGGCGCGGCCGAGGGCGGGGCGAACGGGGGCGGGGCTCGCGCTGGGGTGGCCGAACGCGAGGGGCCGAGCGTGGCTCGCGCGGGGGCGGCCGAGCCGGGGCAGCCGGGGCGCGGCGAGGGGTGGGCTCGCCGGAGCGAGGCGCGCCGGGGCCGGGGGTGGCCGAGGCGGGGCGGCCGAGCCGCGGCGAGGGGCGGGCGGCCAAGCGGGCGGCCGAGTCGGGGGTGGCCGGGGCCGGGGCCGAGCTCGCCGGAGGCGGCCGAGCTCGCCGAGCCGGGGGCGGCCGGGCCGGGGACGGCCGAGGGCGGCGCGGGGAGGGCGGCCGAGGGCGACCGGGCGCGGGCGAGGCCGGGGCGGCCGGGGAGGGCGGCCGAGCGGGCGGCCGAGCGCGGGCGAGGCCGGGGCGGCCGGGGCCGGGGCCGAGGCGGGCGTGCCCATGGCGCGGGGCGGGGGACGCCGGTGGGAGGGAAGGAGGAGGGAGGGGAGGAGAGGAGGGAGGAGAGGGGGAGAAACCTCACCGGAGAGGGAGGCCGGCGCTGCGGCGGCGCCAGGGAGGGGCGGCGGTGGCGCGGGGGCGGGATGGGGGCGACAGCGGCTAGGGTTAGGGTGAGGGAGAGAGAGAGGGGATGACGAGCGGGGCCCGCGGGGAGGGCATTTTTGGAAAAAGAAAAGGGGAGGGGGGACGGTTGGGCCGGCTGGGCCCAAAGGGGGAAGGGGGGGCGCGGCTGGGCCGCCAGGCGGCCCACGGCGGGAAGGGAGGGGGCGGCTGGGCCAAAAATGGGGAAGGAGGGGGAAGAGGAGAAGAAAAAGGTTTTTCTTTTTCTAAAATCTATTTTCCTCTAGATGAATGCATTCACATTTTTAAACAATCGAAAGGTATGCATGGTTCGGCATGGTGCATCACACAAAATAAAATATTTTAGGGTTTTGCTTTACATGGGATCTCAAGCCGAATCCCGCTATACTTTGGAAAAGATCAAGGTTTAGCGAGGAGAAAAGGGAAAAGGAAAGGGTAACGCCTGAATTTGGTGAGGGAAAAGAAGAAAAAAATCTACCCCCAAATTCAGGGCGTTACAAACCTATCCCCCTTAAAAGAATCTCGCCCTCGAGATTCAGGGTTGGCTAGCAAAGAGCTCTGGGTATTTAGCCAACAGATCATCTTCACGCTCCCAGGTTGCTTCTTCCTCTGAATGGTGATTCCATTTAACTTTCCACATTCTGATGGTCTTCCTTCGGGTGACTCTGTCCGCAACCTCAAGGATTTGCACTGGCTTCTCAACGTAGGTCAAGTCCTCCTGGACTTCAAGACCTTCCACTGGCAACTGCTCTTCTGGCACACGCAAGCACTTCTTCAACTGAGACACATGAAAGACATCATGCACAGCAGACAAATTCTTTGGCAGACTGAGCTGATAGGCCACTTCTCCACGCCTTGAGAGAATTTGGTACGGTCCAATGTAGCGGGGTGCTAGCTTGCCTTTGACTCCGAACCTTCTGACTCCTCTGATCGGTGACACTTTCAGATAGACAAAGTCTCCGACTTCGAAACTCAGCTCTCTTCTTCTTGTGTCGGCATAGCTTCGCTGCCTCGATTGCGCTATCTTTAGATTCTCTCGAACCATCCTGATGTTCTCTTCGGCTTCAAGCAAAATGTCTGGCCCAAACACCTGCTTTTCTCCAGGCTGATCCCATTGCAACGGAGTTCTACAACTCCTTCCATAGAGTGCCTGAAATGGTGACATCTTCAAACTGGCCTAGTAACTGTTGTTATAGGAAAACTCTGCATAAGGCAATCTCTTGTCCCATCCGGACTGATCTTGCAACGCATAGGCTCTCAACATGTCTTCAAGAATTTGATTGGTTCTTTCGGTCTGGCCATCTGTCTGCGGATGATAAGCTGAACTGAAATTCAGATGTGTGCCCAAGGCTTCATGCAACTGCTGCCAGAAATGAGAGGTGAACTGCGTTCCTCTGTCTGACACTATCTTCTTTGGCACACCATGAAGACAAACGATCCGAGACATATACAATTCTGCCAATACTGCACTGCTGTAGTTGGTCTTGACAGGTATGAAGTGGGCTGACTTGGTTAAACGGTCCACTACTACCCAAATGGAATCGTAGCCGGCTCGTGTGCGAGGCAATCCGACTATGAAATCCATACCGATTTCATCCCATTTCCACTGAGGAATTTGCAATGGTTGTAGCAATCCAGCTGGTCTCTGGTGCTCTGCTTTGATCCTTCGACAATTGTCACACATAGCCACATGCTCTGCGATTTCCCTCTTCATTCCGTACCACCAGAATTTCTTCTTTAGATCCTTATACATCTTCTCACTGCCAGGGTGAATCGAATAGGCTGTCTCATGAGCTTCCTTGAGGATCAACTCCCGAATGGATTGGACATTGGGAACACACAAGCGGTCTTTGAACCATATCACACCTTCTGCATCTTCTCGAAAGTCTTTGCCTCTGCCATCTAGAATCAGTCGCCGGATCTCACTGATCTTCTCATCATTCTTCTGCGCTTCTTTGATTTCCCGCTCCAAGGTAGGTTCCAACTCAACTGTGACTCCTCGCGAATTGTTCAGAAATCCGAGACTTAACCTGTCAAACTCCTTGGCCAACTCATAAGGCATCGGACGAGCGACCATCAGATTGACTTGACTCTTCCTGCTCAGAGCATCTGCCACTATGTTTGCTTTGCCTGGATGGTAATGAATCTCCAACTCATAGTCTTTGATAAACTCTAACCATCTCCGCTGCCTCATATTCAACTCTGACTGAGTGAATATGTACTTCAGACTCTTATGGTCTGTGTAAACGTCACATTTCTGTCCATACAGATAGTGCCTCCATGTCTTCAGTGCGTGAACCACTGCTGCTAACTCTAGATCATGGATTGGGTAATTCTTCTCATGAACCTTCAGCTGTCGGGACGAGTAAGCCACAACTCTTCCCTCTTGCATCAACACACATCCCAAACCTGTGTAACAAGCATCACAATACACCGAGAAGGGCTTGTGCACATCAGGCAAGACTAGGACAGGCGCTGTTGTCAACTTCTCTTTCAGCGCTTCAAAGGCCTCTTGGCACTTCTGGGTCCACTTGAACTCAACCTTGTTGCCTAGCAACGCTGTCATTGGTTTCGCAATCTTTGAAAACCCTTCAATGAATCGCCGATAATATCCGGCCATTCCAATGAAGCTCTTGATTCCTCGAGCATCTGTTGGCGCTTTCCAGTTCAGAATGTCTGCCACTTTCTTCGGATCCACAGCCAATCCTTCTTTGTTGATTATGTGACCCAAGAACAGGACTTCACTGATCCAGAACTTGCACTTGCTCAACTTTGCATACAACTGGTGCTCTCGCAATCTCTGCAATACCATCCTCAAATGATCTGCATGCTCTTCTTCGCTTTGAGAATAAATCAGAATGTCATCAATGAATACCACCACAAACTTATCAAGATAATCCATGAATACACTATTCATCAAGTTCATGAAGAACGCTGGCGCATTGGTCAAACCAAAAGACATCACTGTGAACTCATACAAACCATACTTGGTAATGAATGCCGTCTTCGGAATGTCCGAAGGTCGGATCCTGAGCTGATGATAACCTGACCTCAGATCAATCTTGGAGAACACACTGGCTCCTCTCAAATGGTCAAACAGATCTTCTATTCTGGGCAAAGGGTACTTGTTCTTGATCGTGACTTCATTCAAAGCTCGGTAATCGATACACATCCTCTTGGTGCCATCTTTCTTTTCCACAAACAAGACAGGAGCGGCCCAAGGCGAGGTGCTTGGCCGAATGTAACCTTTCTCTGACAGCTCATCAATCTGTTCCTTAAGCTCAACCAACTCTGGTCCAGATATTCTGTAAGCCCTCTTGAAGATAGGGGAGGTTCCAGGAAGAAGCTCTATGGCAAACTCAACTTTCCGCTCTGGTGGCATACCCGGTAAGTCCTTTGGAAACACATCTGGGAACTCGGACACAACCCTGATACTCTCGATTGGGTCTGCTTCACTGCTATCAACAGCTATCTGATAACAACTTCCTTTCTTTGGCTCAGGCGGGACTAACTCGGTCACCACTTCCTCTCCTAGTGGAGACACCAACTTGATTGTCCTCTTATCACAACTGATAACTGCCTTATACTTATCTAGCCATTTCATCCCTAGGATGACATCTATTCCCTGAGTACCCATTACTATAAGGTTAGCGGGAAACGCTATCCCCCTTATTTCCACACTTACATTCAAACAAATGCTATCGGCCCGAATTCTACCACCGGCTGAGTCAGTTTGAATGGGGGTTGACATGGTAGTAATTGGAAGATTATGTGATTCTACCCATGATGCAGTAATGAAAGAATGCATTGCTCCAGTATCAAATAGCACTTCTGCAATATGGGAGTCGACTGGGAACATACCTACTATCATGCTGGGGGTCTCCTGAACTGCTTCAGCCTCCAAGTGATTCAGTCTTCCATGATTGTAACGCGGCTGAGAGCGGTTGCCTGCTCCAGGCTGAGACACGTTCTGCTTTGCTGGGACATTGGGGCCTGACTGCTGCTGGGCTGCCTTCTTCGGACATTGTCACCCAGTGGCCTTGCTCTCCACAGTGGAAACATGCCCTGTTTCCAACCTAAGCTAGTGCTGCCTGACTGTTCTGCTAGGCTGCTGGGGCAGGAAGACGAGGTGCCTGCTGATTCTGCCTCTGAAACTGACCTCCTGACTGATTGCTCTGACGGTTCTGGTACTGGTGTTGAGGATACTGCCTCTAGAACTGCTGATGCTGCTGAGGTGGACGTTGGTTCTGCCTGAACTGCTTAGGTTGATTGCCTAAGAAACGAGGACAATTGCTGCTTCCAGGCTGAGGTCCACTGATCTTGCGCTTACGATCCTCCATCTCCTTACGCTTCCTCTCTGTCATGATTGCTCTGTCAATCAGGTGCTGAAATGTCGGGAAGGTGTGATTCATCAGTTGGTACTGCAGAGGGTCAACCAAGCCTCTCAGGAAACGGTACTGCCGCTTGGCGTCGGTGTTGACATCTTCAGAAGCATAGCAAGACAACTGCAGAAACCTGTCCCGGTACTCACTGACAGACAATGGCCCTTGCTTGAGAGCCAGGAACTCCTCCTTCTTCACTGTCATCAGACCTGCCGGAACATGGTACTGACGAAAGCTTCCTCTGAACTCTTCCCAGGTGATGTCGTCAGGGTGGGCATGGGTGGCAAGGTAAGACTCCCACCATGATTGAGCTGCTCCTCTCAACACACTGAGCGGTATGCAACTCCCGCTCCACAGTGCGCAGCCAGTCTTCAGCATCCATGGGGTTAGAAGAATGAGCGAACGTTGGTGGATGACCTCTCATGAATTCAGCACGCTTGTCTCTAGGCATCTGAGGCATCTGAGGCTGAGGTGGTGCCTGCTGCTGTTGCTGCTGCTGCTGCTGAATGGCGGCCGAAGTCTGACCGATGGCTTGGACTGCCCGAGTCTGCATCAGAAACATCTGCTCGATCGACATCGGGGGCGGGGGCGGCAGGTGCTGTTGCTGGGGCACCTCTTCCTGTTGAGCGGCTCGCTCCTACTGAGCACGCCTTCCTCCTCTGCGCCTGTTCTCTGACATCTGTAGAATGCAACCACACATCAGAACTGATCTTGCAAATCTTGCAGCATAAGAAAAGAGTATAGAATCCTTCGACAGCACTGAACAGATGAGCATCTTCACTGATCTCCAACACAGACCACACAGCTTCTCAGATAAAGAGGAAAGTGGAATAAAAGGTTTCCCAACTATATAACTTACTCCATTAACATATAACAGGTAAACCAAAATGCAGGGGATACCCACATTCTGGTGACAGTCATTACAAAGATCCAAACCAAACATAGTTCATCATGACAAACATAAATGCACAGGATATAGCAAACTACCCTGTCTAACTAAGACTAACTAAGAGCGAGACTAACGCTAAGACTGTAGCTTCTACGTATATATTTTGTATTAATTACAAGATCCAACTCTAGCGATCTATGGTTTTAGATTTATCTTGGTCTTGCAGTCGGGATTGCCATAAGACTGGTGTCCATGCCGAGGTGAGCGGTACGGGTGCTGAGTCCCGACGGGAGCGGGGGAACCATCATCCAGGTGACGACGTTCCGCGCGCTCAGCCCGCAGCAGGGCGATCTCAGCACGAGCCCTACTCAGCTCGTCTAGTGCATGGTCCAGCTCCGTGTTTAGCACGGCGGCTAGGTTGACTGTGCTGCTCAACCTAGGATTGTCCTCACCGACAGGTGAAACAATCATGCCTCCTGTGCTGCCAGGTGGACGGCGGGGGTAATACTTCAGGTCGAGACCGTCAGCTACCCCATCGAGAACCGAGCAGTAGTGCGAAAGCGCACGCCGTGTAGCATCTTGCATGGCCGCCTCAGCTGAGTCCCGCTCAGAGATAGAATAGTGCTCTGAGCAGGCCTCCACACCCTGGAGACTGTTCTCCGGACGGCGCACCAAGCAGGTCGCCTCCCAGCGGTCCGGGTAGACCCCACGACTATGCTGGTAGACCACACAGCGATACTCGATGGACCAAGTACGCCGGTTAAGTGCCCGACGTAGCAGGGTGTCGAGCGCATCATGGAAGTGACACCCACGAGCAGCGTCGCGAGCGATGGGTCGAGCAACCCATCCTTCCGGCTCATGGTCAGCAGAGAAGTCGGTGTCGTGGCTCGAGCTGTCGTCGCCACCTCCATCATCTGGGTCTCCTCCAGCGGCTACTCCAGAGGCTGGGGCGCCCAGTGGTGGTGCAGGGGGCGCCTCCAGGGGAAGCACGGGGGAGCAGCTCCTCACAGACTCTATCTCCTGCTGGAGCGAGAAAGAAGAGCCCTGCTGCTCCTGCTCCTGTCGTCGACGTTCCTGCTCCTCATGCAGGTGGTGGTGCAGTCTCTCCAAGTGGCTGGACTGTCCGGCCACGGGACGGCGAAGCGGACGCTCAGCAAGGCGGGAGGGTAAGAAGGGGATGACGGACTTTCGTGCAGTGTGTCTAAGTCGAGCCATCTACAAAAGACATCGCAAGCAAAAGAGTGAGAACAGAATTAATATGACCAGCAAATAATGAACCATAAGTAAATGAAGGATTAGAATAAAACACAGTTTTCAGCAAGGTATAATATATAGTAGAACATAGGTTTGGTCGGTATGACCAACTTTTGAAGGGATATCAAAGTCAAGGCAGGGACAGAGGTCTATAGTCCTTAGAACGACCATTCTACTCTAGGTTAGCGGTCCTACAGTCAGCACGGCTTTGATACCACTTATGTCACACCCGGTTTTAGAAGGCAAACCGAATGCAAACCATGTACGTGCCAGGATCAGTAATTCACGTACACAGCAGTTACATAACATGGACATCATCACACAGTGCTCAAAATGGTATTAAAAGGGAAATAATAGTCGATTACATCATACGTCTGAGACGTCCATATAGTCCTTACAATAAATCAAAGTGCGGAAAAGAAACATAGATAAACGCGGCCTTCACAGGCAGCCGACTGGGGGTTGCCGCTAACCCACGCCTAGAACTCGTCGTAGTCTTGGAACTCCTGAAGGTCTCCTTCCACAGCTTCATCTTCTCCTGAGCAGTGGTTGCAATGCTGACAACCTGGGGATGGGGGGTTTGGTGTGTAGAGCAAGGGTGAGTACACATCAACATACTCAGCAAGTATCCTGTTTGGCTGTAGTGGACTAGCTTTATGTGGGGATAAGTCAAGCAGTTGCTTTTAGTTGGTCAGATTATTATTTACTAGTAGAAAGCCAGGTTTTAACATTAACCCAAGTTATTGGCCCGATGTACCCTTTCCAAACGGAAAGAATACCACTTACCAGCACCATAGTCATAACCAAAACCATCGATCTCATAGCCACCTGTACCATAATGTCTCTGATCAAGTACCACTAATCACTGGAGCTCCCTTGGCCGCTCATAACCGCGAGCACGGCTGATATATCAGTTTTCAAACACTCTGCAGAGGTTATGCACTTTACCCACAAGCCGTGATTCCCTTTCTGCCCGGAGAGAGCTACTCCCCATTAACCACTACCTAGGTGGTCTAGCAGGGTATCACTATGTAGCCTTTATAAAGATTCCCCGGGACTGTAGCCATCCGTTAGGTTTCCTAAATGCACCGCACTCCTCCCCAAGGGGCGAACCCAAACTTGGCAGAGCGAGCCGCATACACCGAGCCCCATTGACGGCACGACGGCTAAGTGAACTACACCCTGGATCCTCTAACTATTCAGCTAAGGGCATCCCATTCCACCCTCATGGTTGCACTGTTTTCCCGGGCGGTCATCCATAGAACAGGTCCTTACGGAGAGGCACTCGAGAAACCGCTCGAGCCCCCTTAAAGGCCACAAGTACAACATCATAATAAGAGAAGGGAAAACAGCGTATCATAGATAATCTCATCATGTTCATTGATTAGAGTTTGAGCAATAGCATAAAGCTAAACAATAATAATCCAACCCAAATAGGTAAACAAGGACATGGATAACAAAACTAGTCAATCCTTAGGCATAAATGTGTAAAGCGGGAGGTGAATTAAAGAATGAATAGGACAGAGATAGGTCAAGGGACACTTGCCTCCACCAACCGACTGCTGCTCAGGGGCTTCTCCTGCGAGTTCCTCGGGCTCTTCGACCGAATCGTTCTCTATGCGATTGCAAGCATACATACATCCATCCATTCAAATTAGGGAACAAACAGTATGTAACACCCCAGGTGTTACTATAACTAAAACCTGAGCATGACATCATAAGCATTGGCATTGCATATGTTTGACACACCTAGAGTGCATTCACTAGGCAAAAATTTCAAACAAGTTGTATTGTTTTTATGTTTTTGCAAATAGAACCCTGGTTAAAGGACTTAACCCTAAATAGTGATTAAAGGGGTAAAAACTTAACCCAAGTTAAGGAAACCTAAAGACTTTAGGGTAAAAGTCATAAAATGACCCCAAGAATAAACTTGAATCACATTTATACCCCTGGGATACCAGAAACCCTAATTGGAACCCTGGAAAACCCTGAAACCAAACCCTAGGGGCATATATGCAAAATTGGTCCACTTTTGGACTGAAGTGCAAAAACCAAGCTAAATAAGTGTTTTAAGTCAATTGGTTCACAAATATGTGGACTTGAAAGCCAAACCCTAAGTTTTGGACTTAAATGCAAAATGGACCTCATTTGAGTTCTATACTAAGTCTGAAATTTTAGTGATATTGGCTCAACTTTGGAGCTCTACATCTTCCAAATTATTGAGAATTTGCCCTAGGTCACCACACCAAAGTTGAAGACCAATCATAGGAGAACAACTTTGTTTAAGGATTCAAGCCATGATCCTATAAGAAATTTGGAGAAAAACCCAATCAAAGTTTGACTGTCAGGCTAGTTCCATTCTGAAATTCAGAACTTCAGTGAAACCGAGCTAGTTTAGGACTTGGATTTAAACATGATCCAATGCAAGTTTGGGTATGATTCCCATAACAACTTTGTAGATGGCATATTGCTCTACAAATTTGCTGCAGAGTGTGGATCACGTTGCCATAGAAAATCGGGAGAGAATGATGCTCCAATATGCTCTGTCAGTCGCTCTGAATGGGGTGTTCACCATGGTACAGTGCTCTGTTGAAGATCAGAGCGCCAGCGCCAAAAGATCTCGCCGCCGGTGGCCGTCGCCGTTGATCGATTGTGTGCTGCGATTCGTGCGCCGTGGCCTTGGATAAGCACAAACCAGTAAATATCCCAGCGTCTGGTCCACTCGAGCTCGGTCACGGCTAAGCATGCCGTACTTTTCTCCCAGCCGTCGGTCGCTCGGATAACTCTCACCGCCGTCGTGCTATCACCGTCGCGCACCACGTGCCTTAGCTCTAGCTCTCGTCGCGGTGAATCATGCGGTGCATGTCCGGTGATCACCGGAGTTACTGCCACGCCCTAGGACACGTAACCACGCGTGCCAGGCTTCTTCTTCACCTCCGGCCGCCAGCTCGCCGTGGGCAAATTGAGAGCCACCGCTCTCGGAGTCTTTAAATTGAGCCCACCGTTAGCTCCGCAACCTCATCACGTACCCCATCATCCAGTATCACCCCCAGTCCTGCCACCGTGAGCTCCAATTCCAAGTTTTCCCCAAACCTGTTCGAATCCACCGTGAAGATCCGTTCACCGTGGCCAGCACAAGCCAGGTCCGATACTGTCATCCTCAGTCTTGTTCTAACATTCTCTTGTGCCCTTGATGCTCTCCAAACCATCCAATTGAACTAGACCGCCATGAATCGACGGGAACACACTCATCGGTCCGCCTTGTCCACGGTCGCCGTGGCTAGACCAAACCTTGTGTCCAATAACGAAATTATGTTGGGGGAAATGGCCGGGGTAGATCCAATTCCGTGTCAGTCACTTGGAAACCCTAGTCGTTGTCCCAATCGGCCGGCGTGGATGCTCGTCGGAGCGCGGCTGTGCGCGAGCGCCGTCGTGGACTTCCAGTCGTGAATAGGTAGAAGTGCAGGGGCCTTTTTGTAATCGGTCAGCGACACACAGAAACAGTGAAGAAGCTCGTCTTCAGTTAGTCAGAAACGCAGGGTCTCTTCTGCAAAGATGCCAGCGCGCGGGCGCGTTTTACCCTAGACCTGGGCCGCCTGGGCTGAATCCGGCCCATCACTATTGAAACCTTTTCCTTTTTCTTTTACAGCAGAGCTTTAGAAATATGTAGAAAAATATAGAAAAATGTTAAAATTGTGAAACTAATTTTTCTAGGCTTGTTATTTTCCCTAGAATTTAGTAAAAATAGTTTTATGATTTTTAGTGGAAATAAGAAATTTTAGGGTATTTAAAGTAGTTAAAAGTATTAGTTATGGATTTTTAGAAAACATATGGTAAGTCCAAAAATGCTCAAAATTTTTATATGAGTTCCTCATAATATTTAGAAGCCTTGGGTAGAGTTTGAATTGATTTGGACCTTGTTTGATCACCAAACCCCAAAACACCCCCCTGCCCTATGAACTCCTTTACCGACTCCGGAAACCCTAAGTTCCCGGAACTCCGTGAAGGAAAGTTGTATTCAAGACATAAATAATAAGTTTATGCTATCTTTGCATCCTCATGAGCATCCCATGGCATCCATTCTTATACCTATGTATGGTTATGATTAGAACGTGAAGAAGAGGTAGAAGTCACCGAAGACAGGACACCACCACCTTCGGAATCTCAGACCGGGAATAGTTTCTACTTCGATATCTGTGGATCCAAACCCGAATCACCTGTAAACGAAGGCAAGCCCCGGTGCATTTGCCACCTTCCTTGCTATTTTAAAATCTTTCTCACTTGATTGCTGCATTAGGTGATAGGAGTTGCTTGATAAAACCATTCCTGCATTACCTTCCTTGAATTTGATTACCTTCCTTGATCACCTGTTTTACAAAAGATTTTTATGCTTAGCCTTGCTTTAGAAAAACAAAAGGGTTTTGTTTTTACAAAAGATGTTGTGGCTAAAGTGGGTGGGATGTTTTCAAAAATAAAACTTGATGGTGGATCCATCATGGCCGTGATGGATTCAACATCGGAAAAGATGTACCTCTGCCAGGTACCAAGTTTTGGGTTAAAAAGATTAAGCTGAGACCGGGCGGGTGACTTGCACGAGAGAGAGTCTCGGTGTAGTGTCTCCGTCTGAGTCGATTAAGGACCTTGTCGATGTAGGCCTGCTGACCGAGGACCCTTTAATTGGTCACATGCCTCGTCATGGGTAAGCCTTGCCTCGGGCAGACTAAGGCCGGAATAAGATAACACGAAATGGGCGTGGAGCGGTGGCGAGAGTAGCATGTACCCTCCGTGGCAAGAGGCTGGACGGTGGTGTATCTGTGCTCTCGGTTTGCGTGAACCTGATCCGGTCTTAAGAACCCCGGTGGCGGGTTGACATATGCAAGGGTTAAGTGCTACATATGTCGTGTGATTGGAGATCCTCAGCTGAGTATAATCGATTCGGATCGCCGTACCTCCGCGGTTATGGAGACTTGGCCACTGACTTACACGTAGCATTCCACTAAAGATAAAGGGGTTTTTGTTGAGAAATTGGCTAGTACAGGACCAGTGATTGAACTAGGATAGAAAGAACTCTAGTGCAGGTAATTTTACTTAACTTGACAAATAAAGTTGGATTTTTAAGGATCCACTTTAGTAAGCATTTCTGCAAAACAGAGTCCTTGATTTTTGAGAAGCCTTACCTTGACTCTCATATAACCAGCATACCCTTGAGAGTCTTTTCTTTAGTCGGGTAAGACTTGCTGAGTAATTCCATACTCAGGGTTTATCCCTTCGTTGTTTTTAGGTGAGGAAGTAGTAGACTTTTGCTGCTTCTGTGCCAAGGTGGTTCCCAAAGAAGAAAAACAAGACTGAAGTGCGGGAGGACTCGGTCCTCCACTTAGGATCTTTTGCTTATAGCTTATCTGGAGGAGTTTGTGCCTCCCTTGGTTTGTACTCCTCTGCACTCACTTTTAGTTCTGGTCTGTAATAAAATAACTCAAGCTTGCTTTTGAAATAAATGTAAGTTTATGTAACTGCTTCCGCATTTCTTTATCTCCAATGTTCTGTAATGTCTGCAAGACGGGTGAGACGTTCCTGGTAAGGTAAGGAAAGATACCGAGCTTGTCAAGTGACTTAGGAACATCTACAGGGTGTCTGATGTCTGTTAGACAAGGACAACTGTAGGTGGGCCTATTTACTTGGGAGGTTCCGTCACAGCTGGTATCGGAGCGTAGCCCTTCTTTGCAGATATTATGAGGCATCTTCAAAAGAATTTTCAAAAGTCTTACCTAAGAACTCTTTTCTCTTCTTACCTAAGTATTCTGAAGAGTCTATCTTAAAGACCAGATAGGAAGAGTGCAATGTATAGAAGGTTGAATCGACTAAGGTTGATTCTGTAATTATACATGCATCATGCTAAGAATCATACTAATAACATTTTCCCCCTTAGAAAGATGCCACCACGCACCAGGCTAACGGCACGCAAGTCTATGGGACCAATTGGGGTGCCTCGGCATCAATTGGCTCCCCGACATGAAAGCAGCAGCAGTGGAAGTAACGACCCCATCGGAGATCTTGAAGCCCGTGTGAGTCGACTTCAAACAGCGCTGCAACACAGGACCGATGCTTGGGTCGCCGACGGAGATAGAATCAATGAACTGAGAAGGGACATCCGACATCTGCAGGATCAGCTCGCTGATCGAGACTTAGCACTTGACTGGGCCGTACAGTCTCGTTTGCTAATGTGTGCTAAGGAAGCAAGGGCCCAGGCCCGAATTAAAGAACTTAGCTCGACTGTCGATGACCTGCAGGTTTACTGCAATACGTTGCATGAGGAAGTCCATATACTATACTCACAATTACACCCTAGTGAGCCTGCACCTCCTGCTGAGGCAGAAGCCGGACCATCTCACGTTGCGGGACGTGCGCTGGGTGGGGAGTTAGACCTTTTTGAGCCCCCTCCTTCTTTGAGGTTGGTTGATGTCTGGACTCCCACACCTGACGATGAGGCCGCCAAGACTAATGGAAAGCAGGAATAATGGTGTAATAAAAGTGGAGTAGTGTATTGTAGGGTGTACTGTTGTATAATAGGTTGAACTTTTGTATAATGGGTAATGTATCCTGTTATGTAATATCGAGTCTGTATCATTACTTTTTATAGTAATGTAAAATGGAAGGTTTTCTTTGGCACATTATGTTTACTTCAAATGTTCTTTGCCACAGATGCCGACCAGGATTCGAGGACAGGACGCAGCCGGAACTTCTGGGGGAAGGGATGTTACCCCAAACCCACCTCCGGTTCCTCCCACGTTAGCCGAGGCGATTGCCGCCTTGGTGAATGCCACCGCAGACAATACCCGCTTCCTTAGAGAAATGGCGGGTCAGCAGCAATTCCAGCAGCAGGCAGGAAGAGGTTATCCGCAAGGCCCCCGTGAGACCACCTATCTGGACTTCTCTGAAACCCGTCCACCCCTATTCGTCAAAGCTGAAGATCCCCTTGAAGCCGATGAGTGGATTCGGGTTATTGAACAAAAGTTTGGTCTTCTCCGTTGCTCAGAGACGCAGAAGCCGTTGTTTGCAGCACAACAGCTACGTGGTCCTGCCAGTACCTGGTGGGGAAATTTTGTGGCTATTCAACCTGTCAACCATCAAGTCACCTGGGATGAGTTTAAAGCAGCCTTCCGTGAGCACTACATACCCGAAGGAGTGCTGCATATGAAACAAGAGGAATTTATGAAGTTAAAACAAGGTGGAGATACCGTCAACCAATATCTCAACAAATTTAATCACCTGTCGTAGTATGCCATCGACCAGGTGAATAATGATTTAAAGAAGAAGAACTGTTTTATGCGGGGACTGAATGATCGGCTACAAAGGAAAATGGCCACATGCATAGATCTCACGTATGGAAAGGCTGTCAGCACAGCCTTATCTGTTGAAGCCAAATACGCAAATTCTGGGAAGAATAAGGGATTCGGTGGTGAGAGGCCTAATCAGGGCCAGGCGAAGAAGCAACGGTTTGTGATCCGACCTTCAAATCAAAATCGCCCTTTTTCTCGTCCACCCTCATTCCCCTTCAAACAGCCTATCATTATTCGCCCCAACAATACCCCCACTACCCCAAATCAGCTGGGTGCCCCAGGCACTCGATTCCCTGCCTTGCCTAGTTCCTCAACTGGGTGTTTTAATTGCGGCAAGTCGGGACACTTCATCAAAGACTGCCCATATCCTAGGCAAAATCAATCAAATGCTCCGCAAGGATCTGGGAAATCAACTCAGCCCAAAGGAAATGCTGTGGGGAAAAGTACGAAGAAGACAGGGCGTGTATATTACACTCAAGTGGCTACTACACCGGAAGGAGAGCCGGTGATGATGGGTACGTTTCCCGTGGCCAGTCACCCAGCAATTATTCTTTTTGATTCTGGTGCTTCACATACATTCATTAGCAAGAAATTTGTGGAGAAACATCACATTCCATACCATGAATCAAAGGAGGGATTTAAAATTCATTCACCTGGGGGACACATTTTTACTAAAGAAGTGGCCTATGGAGTGCAAGTAACAATGGCCGGACGGAACTTTCCTGCTAACATGATTGTTCTGAAGGGCCAGGATATAGATGTAATTTTGGGTATGAATTGGTTAACCCAACACAAGGCAATTCTCAACACTGAACTCAGAACCGTCAGGTTGAGCTATAATCAAGAAGAGGTTCTTTTGACTCTCCCCGCAACCAATCCAGCCAAAGCTTCTGGTAGAGTCTATGAAGCCATTGTACCGGAGATCAAGAACATTCCGGTAGTATGTGAGTTTCCAGATGTATTTCCGGAAGATTTGCCTGGACTGCCCCCTGAAAGAGATGTAGAATTTGTAATTGAGCTAAAGCCCGGTACGGCTCCCATCTCCCGAAGATCGTACCGTATGCCCCCTAATGAATTGGCGGAATTGAAGATTCAATTACAAGATCTACTGAATAAGGGATTCATCCGGCCAAGCTCGTCCCCATGGGGTTGTCCCGCCATTTTTGTTAAGAAGAAGGATCAAACCTTGCGCATGTGCGTGGATTATCGACCCCTGAATGAGGTCACCATCAAGAATAAGTACCCTCTTCCAAGGATCGACATCTTATTTGATCAACTGACTGGGGCGAGGGTATTTTCCAAAATTGATCTCAGGTCGGGCTATCATCAAATCCGTATTCGGCCCGAGGATATACCGAAGACCGCGTTTACTACGCGGTATGGATTGTTTGAATACCTAGTAATGTCTTTCGGGCTCACAAATGCTCCTGCCCACTTCACCTATTTGATGAACTCGGTGTTCATGCCCAAGTTGGACAAGTTCGTGGTAGTCTTCATCGACGATATCTTGATATATTCTAAAAATGAAGAGGACCATGCTCAGCATCTACGGATTGTATTGACGCGCCTCAGGGAACATCAGCTATATGCCAAGTTCAGCAAGTGCGCGTTCTGGCTAGAAGAAATTCAATTTTTGGGGCACGTGTTATCGGCTGAAGGAATTGCGGTAGACCCTAGCAAGGTCAAAGATATTCTGGAGTGGAAACCCCCAACTACTGTTCACCAAGTCCGGAGTTTTCTTGGACTAGCTGGGTATTATCGCAGATTCATACCAGATTTTTCTAAGCTTGTGAAGCCAATCACAAGTTTATTGAAGAATGACATTAAGTTCAATTGGTCTTCTAAGTGTAATGAAGCCTTTGAGCAACTGAAGACATTATTAACCACTGCTCCGGTATTGGCTCAACCGGACATCACTAAGCCTTTTGATGTATATTGTGATGCATCTGGCAGTGGGCTCGGCTGTGTACTGATGCAAGAGGGCCAAGTAATTGCGTATGCTTCAAGGCAGTTGCGCCGACATGAGGAGCAATATCCAACTCATGATCTGGAGCTAGCTGCTGTGGTTCATGCTCTGAAGATTTGGCGTCACTATCTGCTGGGAAATATCTGTCACATATATACAGATCATAAAAGTTTGAAGTACATCTTCACCCAGTCAGAGTTAAATATGAGGCAAAGGCGATGGCTTGAGCTTATTAAAGACTATGAACTAGAGATCCATTATCACCCAGGCAAAGCCAATGTGGTGGCAGATGCATTGAGTCGTAAGATTTCCTGCCACTGTCTTATGGCGAAGACCTCCGAAAACACTTTGTGTCAAGAAATGGAAAAGCTAAACCTGGGGATAATCCAACAAGGGACTCTAAATCAGCTAAAGCTTGAGTCAATCATTTTGCAAAGGATAATTGATGCTCAAAAAGATAATCTGGGTATGAAGCACATACGAGAGAAGATAAAGGCTGGAGTAGCCAAGTGTTTCAAGGAAGACGATCAAGGTGTGATATGGTTTAAAAACCACATAGTAGTGCCAAAGAACGAAGAACTCCGCCAGCAAATTCTTGATGAAGCACATCTTAGTCGTTATTCTATTCATCCCGGAAGCACTAAGATGTACCAAGATTTAAAGCAACATTACTGGTGGACAAAGATGAAGATCGAAATTGCACGCTATGTGGCTAGATGTGACACTTGCAGACGTGTCAAGGCCATACACATGAAAACTGCTGGTCCATTACAATCTTTGCCAATCCCAACATGGAAATGGGAAGATATCAGTATGGACTTTATTGTGGGACTGCCCAGGACGACAAAAGGGTATGACTCTATTTGGGTTATAACCGATCGATTTACAAAGATGGCTCACTTTCTGCCAGTCAAGACAAATTCCCCGGTTACTGTCTACGCCCAGTTGTACATTGCTCGTATTCTTAGTCTGCATGGTGTTCCAAAGACCATAGTGTCGGATCGTGGACCTCAATTTGTAGCCAAGTTTTGGGAAGCACTTCACAAATCCTTGGGTACTAAGTTACTCCACAGTTCGGCCTATCATCCTCAAACCAGTGGACAGACTGAGAGAGTGAACCAAATACTTGAAGATATGCTGCGGGCATGTGTCCTGGACTTCTCACCGAAATGGGATGAATGTTTACCTTTGGTGGAGTTTTCATATAATAATAGCTATCAAGAAAGTATCAAGATGGCACCCTTTGAAGCTTTATATGGACGTCGATGTCGTACTCCGCTAAATTGGTCTGAACCTGGAGAAAGGTACTTCTTTAGGCCTGATATGGTGAAAGAGGCCGAGGAAAAGGTTCAGAAAATTATTCATAATATGAAGAAAGCACAAGCTCGTCAGAAGAGTTATGCAGACAAACGGCGAAGGCCCTTATATTTCCTGGAAGGAGACTATGTTTACCTGAAGGTCTCACCAATGAAAGGCGTATCGCGTTTTGGGGTTAAAGGGAAACTTGCACCCAGGTACATTGGTCCATTCCCGGTGCTTGAGCAATGTGGACCAGTGGCATACCGACTTCAGCTCCCCGAAACATTGTCTGCTGTGCATAATGTGTTCCACATGTCACAATTGAAGAAGTGTCTTCGGGTTCCTGATCGAACCGTTGAAGTGACTGATGTTGTCCTGGAACCAGATTTAACATACTCGGAACATCCTATTCGAGTTCTGGATCAAAAGGATAGGATCACCCGAAGAAAGACTCTCAAATTCTACAAGATACAGTGGAACCAGCATTCTGAAGATGAGGCTACATGGGAAACTCAAGACTTCTTGGATAAGAATTTCCGAGGCTTCCTAGCCTCATGTAAATTGTAAAGCCTGTATAGCCGTTGTAATAAAGAAGTAACCCCCACATTATTCCTGCCTTGTATCAGAATTAAGGAAATAAAAATGTGATGTGTTTCCTTTACCATTATTTACCCTAGGATTTTTAATCTCGGGACGAGATTCTTTTATGGGGGGAAGGATGTAACACCCCTGGTGTTACTATAACTAAAACCTGAGCATGACATCATAAGCATTGGCATTGCATATGTTTGACACACCTAGAGTGCATTCACTAGGCAAAAATTTCAAACAAGTTGTATTGTTTTAATGTTTTTGCAAATAGAACCCTGGTTAAAGGACTTAACCCTAAATAGTGATTAAAGGGGTAAAAACTTAACCCAAGTTAAGGAAACCTAAAGACTTTAGGGTAAAAGTCATAAAATGACCCCAAGAATAAACTTGAATCACATTTATACCCCTGGGATACCAGAAACCCTAATTGGAACCCTGGAAAACCCTGAAACCAAACCCTAGGGGCATATATGCAAAATTGGTCCACTTTTGGACTAAAGTGCAAAAACCAAGCTAAATAAGTGTTTTAAGTCAATTGGTTCACAAATATGTGGACTTGAAAGCCAAACCCTAAGTTTTGGACTTAAATGCAAAATGGACCTCATTTGAGTTCTATACTAAGTCTGAAATTTTAGTGATATTGGCTCAACTTTGGAGCTCTACATCTTCCAAATTATTGAGAATTTGCCCTAGGTCACCACACCAAAGTTGAAGACCAATCATAGGAGAACAACTTTGTTTAAGGATTCAAGCCATGATCCTATAAGAAATTTGGAGAAAAACCCAATCAAAGTTTGACTGTCAGGCTAGTTCCATTCTGAAATTCAGAACTTCAGTGAAACCGAGCTAGTTTAGGACTTGGATTTAAACATGATCCAATGCAAGTTTGGGTATGATTCCCATAACAACTTTGTAGATGGCATATTGCTCTACAAATTTGCTGCAGAGTGTGGATCACGTTGCCAAAGAAAATCGGGAGAGAATGATGCTCCAATATGCTCTGTCAGTCGCTCTGAATGGGGTGTTCACCATGGTACAGTGCTCTGTTGAAGATCAGACCGCCAGCGCCAAAAGATCTCGCCGCCGGTGGCCGTCGCCGTTGATCGATTGTGTGCTGCGATTCGTGCGCCGTGGCCTTGGATAAGCACAAACCAGTAAATATCCCAGCGTCTGGTCCACTCGAGCTCGGTCACGGCTAAGCATGCCGTACTTTTCTCCCAGCCGTCGGTCGCTCGGATAACTCTCACCGCCGTCGTGCTGTCACCGTCGCGCACCACGTGCCTTAGCTCTAGCTCTCGTCACGGTGAATCATGCGGTGCATGTCCGGTGATCACCGGAGTTACTGCCACGCCCTAGGACACGTAACCACGCGCGCCAGGCTTCTTCTTCACCTCCGGCCGCCAGCTCGCCGTGGGCAAATTGAGAGCCACCGCTCTCGGAGTCTTTAAATTGAGCCCACCGTTAGCTCCGCAACCTCATCACGTACCCCATCGTCCAGTATCACCCCCAGTCCTGCCACCGTGAGCTCCAATTCCAAGTTTTCCCCAAACCTGTTCGAATCCACCGTGAAGATTCGTTCACCGTGGCCAGCACAAGCCAGGTCCGATACTGTCATCCTCAGTCTTGTTCTAACATTCTCTTGTGCCCTTGATGCTCTCCAAACCATCCAATTGAACTAGACCGCCATGAATCGACGGGAACGCACTCATCGGTCCGCCTTGTCCACGGTCACCGTGGCTAGACCAAACCTTGTGTCCAATAACGAAATTATGTTGGGGGAAATGGCCGGGGTAGATCCAATTCCGTGTCAGTCACTTGGAAACCCTAGTCGTTGTCCCAATCGGCCGGCGTGGATGCTCGCCGGAGCGCGGCTGTGCGCGAGCGCCGTCGTGGACTTCCAGTCGTGAATAGGTAGAAGTGCAGGGGCCTTTTTGTAATCGGTCAGCGACACACAGAAACAGTGAAGAAGCTCGTCTTCAGTTAGTCAGAAACGCAGGGTCTCTTCTGCAAAGATGCCAGCGCGCGGGCACGTTTTACCCTGGACCTGGGCCGCCTGGGCTGAATCCGGCCCATCACTGTTGAAACCTTTTCCTTTTTCTTTTACAGCAGAGCTTTAGAAATATGTAGAAAAATATAGAAAAATGCTAAAATTGTGAAACTAATTTTTCTAGGCTTGTTATTTTCCCTAGAATTTAGTAAAAATAGTTTTATGATTTTTAGTGGAAATAAGAAATTTTAGGGTATTTAAATTAGTTAAAAGTATTAGTTATGGATTTTTAGAAAACATATGGTAAGTCCAAAAATGCTCAAAATTTTTATATGAGTTCCTCATAATATTTAGAAGCCTTGGGTAGAGTTTGAATTGATTCGGACCTTGTTTGATCACCAAACCCCAAAACACCCCCCCTGCCCTATGAACTCCTTTACCGACTCCGGAAACCCTAAGTTCCCGGAACTCCGTGAAGGAAAGTTGTATTCAAGACATAAATAATAAGTTTATGCTATCTTTGCATCCTCATGAGCATCCCATGGCATCCATTCTTATACCTATGTATGGTTATGATTAGAACGTGAAGAAGAGGTAGAAGTCACCGAAGATAGGACACCACCACCTTCGGAATCTCAGACCGGGAATAGTTTCTACTTCGATATCTGTGGATCCGAACCCGAATCACCTGTAAACGAAGGCAAGCCCCGGTGCATTTGCCACCTTCCTTGCTATTTTAAAATCTTTCTCACTTGATTGCTGCATTAGGTGATAGGAGTTGCTTGATAAAACCATTCCTGCATTACCTTCCTTGAATTTGATTACCTTCCTTGATCACCTGTTTTACAAAATATTTTGATGCTTAGCCTTGCTTTAGAAAAACAAAAGGGTTTTGTTTTTACAAAAGATGTTGTGGCTAAAGTGGGTGGGATGTTTTCAAAAATAAAACTTGATGGTGGATCCATCATGGCCGTGATGGATTCAACATCGGAAAAGATGTACCTCTGCCAGGTACCAAGTTTTGGGTTAAAAAGATTAAGCTGAGACCGGGCGGGTGACTTGCACGAGAGAGTCTCGGTGTAGTGTCTCCGTCTGAGTCGATTAAGGACCTTGTCGATGTAGGCCTGCTGACCGAGGACCCTTTAACTGGTCACATGCCTCGTCATGGGTAAGCCTTGCCTCGGGCAGACTAAGGCCGGAATAAGATAACACGAAATGGGCATGGAGCGGTGGCGAGAGTAGCGTGTACCCTCCGTGGCAAGAGGCTGGACGGTGGTGTATCTGTGCTCTCGGTTTGCGTGAACCTGATCCGGTCTTAAGAACCCCGGTGGCGGGTTGACATATGCAAGGGTTAAGTGCTACATATGTCGTGTGATTGGAGATCCTCAGCTGAGTATAATCGATTCGGATCGCCGTACCTCCGCGGTTATGGAGACTTGGCCACTGACTTACACGTAGCATTCCACTAAAGATAAAGGGGTTTTTGTTGAGAAATTGGCTAGTACAGGACCAGTGATTGAACTAGGGTAGAAAGAACTCTAGTGCAGGTAATTTTACTTAACTTGACAAATAAAATTGGATTTTTAAGGATCCACTTTAGTAAGCATTTCTGCAAAACAGAGTCCTTGATTTTTGAGAAGCCTTACCTTGACTCCCATATAACCAGCATACCCTTGAGAGTCTTTTCTTTAGTCGGGTAAGACTTGCTGAGTAATTCCATACTCAGGGTTTATCCCTTCGTTGTTTTTAGGTGAGGAAGTAGTAGACTTTTGCTGCTTCTGTGCCAAGGTGGTTCCCAAAGAAGAAAAACAAGACTGAAGTGCGGGAGGACTCGGTCCTCCACTTAGGATCTTTTGCTTATAGCTTATCTGGAGGAGTTTGTGCCTCCCTTGGTTTGTACTCCTCTGCACTCACTTTTAGTTCTGGTCTGTAATAAAATAACTCAAGCTTGCTTTTGAAATAAATGTAAGTTTATGTAACTGCTTCCGCATTTCTTTATCTCCGATGTTCTGTAATGTCTGCAAGACGGGTGAGACATTCCTGGTAAGGTAAGGAAAGATACCGAGCTTGTCAAGTGACTTAGGAACATCTACAGGGTGTCTGATGTCTGTTAGACAAGGACAACTGTAGGTGGGCCTATTTACTTGGGAGGTTCCGTCACACAGTACACCATACAAGAGAACAAATGAAGTAAATATGCATAGAATATCACATACGATAATGAACTTACCATGATTAGAAAGGAATGAGAAAAGGTCTCGTGAGAGTTAAAGCTTATGCCCGAGACGCACTATGGGTTGATGAATAACTAGATGTCACGTGTTCTAATTCCAATTGGTTATAACAAAAGAATTAGCTACATGCACTAATGTAAACGTGACCACTTTTAGTAGATTAACATTAAATGAGTTAGACAAATTAACTAACGTAACCAGTTTCCAAATTGAGACTCCTATCTTATTAATATAAACACGTGATTAGCACGCATAGGACACGGGGAGGGGGTAGACGGGGCGTCTGAGGGGTAGACGGGGCACGACGGGTCGTGCCAAGGCACACGCACTACGCGAGCACGCGCGCGAGGCCGCACGCACACGCCACGAACTAGCCGTGCGCACGTCGGGGCCGAGCGCTAGCCGAGCTCAAAGCCGCGCGCTAAGGGCACGCTGGGCCAAGTTCGAGGCCACGCCGGGGCCGTCACGACGCGAGCAAGGCACGGCGGGGCGAGCGGGCAAGCGCGCCGGGGCAAGCGAGCACGGGCGAGCGAGGACGCGGCCGGGCGAGGACACGGCCGGGCGAGGCCGGGCGCGGGGGCGGGTGGCCGAGCCGGGGCGCGACGGGAGCGGCCGAGCCGGGGCACGGGGCGGCCGAGCTCGCCGGGGAGGCGAGGCGGCCGAGGGCGGGGCGGACGGGGGCGGGGCTCGCGCGGGGGCGGCCAAACGCGAGGGGCCGAGCGGGGCTCGCGCGGGGGTGGCCGAGCCGGGGCAGCCGGGGCGCGGCGAGGGGCGAGCTCGCCGGAGCGAGGCGCGCCGGGGCGGCCGAGCCGCGGCGAGGGGCGGGCGGCCAAGCGGGCGGCCGGGCGCGAGGTGCCGAGGGCGGCCGAGCCAGGGGTGGCCGGGGCCGGGGCCGAGCTCGCCGGAGGCGGCCGAGCTCGCCGAGCCGGGGGCGGCCGGGCCGGGGACGGCCGAGGGCGGCCGAGCGCGGGGCGGCCGAGGGCGACCGGGCGCGGGCGAGGCCGAGGCGGCCGGGGAGGGCGGCCGAGCGGGCGGCCGAGCGCATGGCGGCCGAGGGCGACCGGGCGCGGAGCCGGCCGGGCGCGGGCGAGGCCGGGGCGGCTGGGGCCGGGGCCGAGGCCGAGCTCGCCGAGGCCGAGGCGGGCGCGCCCATGGCGCGGGGCGGGGGACGCCGGCGGGAGGGAAGGAGGAGGGAGGGGAGGAGAGGAGGGAGGAGAGGGGGAGAAACCTCACCGAAGAGGGAGGCCGGCGCGGCGGCGGCGCCGGGGAGGGGTGGCGGCGGCGCGGGGGCGGGACGGGGGCGACAGCGGCTAGGGTTAGGGTGAGGGAGAGAGAGAGGGGATGACGAGCGGGGCCCGTGGGGAGGGGATTTTTGGAAAAAGAAAAGGGGAGGGGGGACGGTTGGGCCGGCTGGGCCCAAAGGGGGAAGGGGGCGCGGCTGGGCTGCCAGGCGGCCCACGGCGGGAAGGGAGGGGGGCGGCTGGGCCGAAAATGGGGAAGGAGGGGAAGAGGAGAAGAAAAAGGTTTTTATTTTTCTAAAATCTATTTTCCTCTAGATGAATGCATTCACATTTTTAAACAATCGAAAGGTATGCATGGTTCGGCATGGTGCATCACACAAAATAAAATATTTTAGGGTTTTGCTTTACATGGGATCTCAAGCCGAATCCCGCTATACTTTGGAAAAGATCAAGGTTTAGCGAGGAGAAAAGGGAAAAGGAAAGGGTAACGCCTGAATTTGGTGAGGGAAAAGAAGAAAAAAATCTACCCCCAAATTCAGGGCGTTACAAGAGGAAACCGACTTAAAGAGGAAAAGACTATCTAGACCCCGATAGATTACTATAGAGTTATTATCAAAAGCAAAGGGCCTGGATGTAATTTTACATGGGCTGCGACCCGTGTCTATAAATAGGTGAACAGTACTCCCGTACTGTTGACGCTGACTTGGCATTCGCTTTTACGTCACGCTTATACTTTTGCTTTCCTTCAAGCCGAAGGTACATTTGTAATTTGTTATCTTTTTTATAATAATAATTCATAGAAATGAGTTAATAATAATATTTAAATATTTATGTTATTTCTCATACTTTATGTGAATCCTTTCTCGTTGTTTGTTGTACTGATGAAGGTTTGTCCTTCATAACCTTCGTCCGGAACTCATTATATCCTAAGGGAAATAATGCTTCGAAGGACGAAGGACTTTAACGTTTAACAATTTCTGTGTTGCCTTGTTCTTAATTCATAGTATTTGAGAACAAGTCCCCAACATTGGCGCCCACCTCCGGTGAACTCACTTCCACTTTTCGAGTTTCGAACACCTTCGGCAAGCATCGACCTTCGTCATGCCGCTAAAGAAAGCTTCAGCGACAGGGGCTGCGGCTCTGCAGCCGCTGTACCCGAACCAGGAGACCCTTTCTCTTCGAGAGGCCCGAAGCCAGAAGAGGAAGGCCACTAGTCCAACGCCCCAGGAGGACGACTTGGACCAAGAGATCAGGACTATGGAGATGCTCCATCAGCAAGTACAAAGGAAGAAGGAAAAGATGGCTCGGCTAGCTGATCTGCAAAGGCAGATAGATGAAGCTTCTGAAGAAGTTCGTCATCTAGCTCAAGATGAGCAGAACCGAAGGCCTCAGCATAGAGAGCTTCATCAAGAGGGCTTCTTCAACGAGGATGACTGGTATGAGGATTTCCATCATGGAAATTTTGCTTTTGACGATGCTTCTCCTCTATCAGCAGAACTGCACGCTACACCTTGGCCCCCGTCTTACAAGCCACCCCAGCTTCCCATGTACGACGGACATTCAGACCCGAAGCAGTTTTTGATGAGCTACGAAGCAACCATATCTTCGTATGGTGGCAATACTGCAGTCATGGCGAAGTCTTTCATCATGGCTGTCAAGAATGTTGCACAAACCTGGTACTCCTCTCTTCGTCCAGAAACAATCACATCATGGCAGAAGCTGAAGGACATGTTGATTACCAGTTTCCAAGGGTTTCAAACGAAGCCGGTCACCGCTCAAGCTTTATTCCAATGCACCCAGGATCACGAAGAATACCTTCAGGCGTATGTCCGAAGGTTCTTGTGTCTGAGGGCACAGGCACCAACGGTGCCCAATGAAATTGTCATTGAGGCCATGATCAAGGGGCTTCGGCCCAGACCTACGGCCCAATACTTCGCCAGGAAACCCCCTCAGACCCTGGAAAAGCTGCTCCAAAAGATGGATGAATACATCCGCGCTGATAATGATTTTCGTCAAAGAAGAGAGGAAGCTTACAGGTTCTCCAAAATGACCAGGGGCTTCGGAGGGAGAATCCACCCAAGACATGTGAGATCAATCCATTCCACTCAAAATGATGACAGAGGAAGCCAGCAACAGCGGACACAATACTCCTCTCAGGCCTCGGGGCAACAACAGAGTTATCTTCGGCCGCCAGCTCCAAGGGGCAGAGGCGCCAGGGGCTTCGGAGGAAGATTTGGGGACTAGCCCAGGAAAATTTATTGCTTATTCTGTGATGAGGACAAGGGCCATACTACCAGGATGTGCCATGTCACCATCTAGAAACAGAAAGAGATAGCAGAAGCTGTAGCCCAACAGAGCCAGCCGAAGCAAGTTATGCATACTGCTTCATATCACTCACCGTACATTCCAGAGTATGTGGGTAACCATCCTGCAGCTTCTGTTGCTTCGGCAAGCCAACCTCAGGTGTCTTGGCAACAGCCTCCACCTCCACCACCAATGCAACGAGGCCAGCAGCCAGAAGGGAGCCAACACACTCATCAGCAACGAGACTTCAGAGAGGAGTCCGAAGCTCGCACAGTCAACAGTACTGTGCCAGAGTCGAAGCACATCTACTAGAAGATATCCTACCTTGGCAACAGTTCTTGCATTCGTTTTCATTTTTCGTTTAAATAAGGAATAATCATTAAAGCTTAAGTTTTTCTTCTCATTTACAATTTTTTGTAACAGCTTCGTTTTTTACCATAGTGAAAAAATATCTTCTCCATAGATTTACGGAGTCAGAAAAATAGCCGAAGCTCGGTCTTAAGAGCTCGTGATTACAGAAAGTATCTTCGAAGATACAAAAAAGTCGTTCCTAGGGAGTGCAGCGTAAGTTTTCTGCTCAAAAGTCGTTCCAAAGGGAATGCAGAGATTACAGCGAAAAATAAACGCTGATTCCGCTGAAGTAAAAGGCGAAGAAGCTCCTAAGGGAGGCTTACAGTGAAAAATAAACGCTGATACCGCCGAAATAGAAGGCGAAGAAGCTCCTAAGGGAGGCTTACAGCGAAAAATAAATGCTGATCTTCGGCAAATATCATTTTGCATAACATCACATCATCACATCATTTGCATAGCATAACATCATACATCATATTGCACCAATGACGCAAGAAGGGGGTCCAATGTTGTTCTTCGGAGATTGTTTTGAAGAAGCAGTGCCAAGGCACAAAAATAATCATTGAAGAAGCATACCTTCGTCAAACTCTAAAAAGATCTATTGCTTACTGATTTTACGAATATTGGATGTTTTTATGAAATATGGATATTCTTCACGAAGCATGAAAAGAAGGGAAGGTGTTTTTTCGCCGAAGGCTCAAAAACGGTATGTACATAAAGTTTCATGCATCGTAAAGAATTGAGTTACAAGCAGCTTATATATTACATTCAAGGTTATGAAAATATTACACACTTTGTCCAGCAAATATTACATTCTAAATGTCTTTACAATAGCAGCTAATCTTCTCTTAAGACCACTTCCGCAGCTTCGTTTAACAGTTGATCAACAACCTTATCCATAATAGCTTTGGCCATTTTTCTAATTTCGTCGTCCCCCTTTGCGTTGGGGTCCGCCAATGGCTCGGCGGGCTTTGGGGGAGAAGATAGTGCGGCTGTGTTACAAAGTGTAAATAAGTACGAAATCATATAATTACAACATAAAGTCAAAAACTAGTAGTCAATACCTATTCGCCTCTCGAGATCCGCACTTTTCTCAGCGGCCTCTGCTACTTTTCTGGCGTCATGAATACCTTTTTCACTTTTCCTTATAATTTCTTGAGCCATCTCCCGGCCACCATTTTCCCAGATGTCGGTGAAAAATTTTCCACCAACCAAGCTTGCTTCGGCCGAGGGATCTTTTATATCTTCAGTAGATAAGGTGGCCTCAGTTTGCACCAAGGATTTCACATGATCGCAGCCTCTTCTCTACAAAATAGTGGCAATCCCTCTAGCTCCCGAGAAGGCGCATATGTCTCCGCGACCATTCAAAACTTCCTCAAAAGCTTCGGCTTCGTGGCTGGTCCACTCAATTGGGCCCTCAGGGTCGCCTTTTACGAAATTTTCCTCGCTTGAATACGCGCCAACGCTGGCGAAGCTAGTTTTTATTTTCTTAACACACTCTATAGACTTTTCATAACACCTTTCCTTGGATGCACGAAGTTCTTCAACGTTTTTCTCTAAATGATTTGCCCATTGTTCACTAATTTCTTGTTTAGCTTCTGCAACTGTGCATTTTTCTTTAGCTTCGGCTAGCTGCTTCCGAAGATCCTCAATTTCGCGCTTCTGGGCCTCAGCTTGAGCTTTGGAAGCAGCCTCGTCTTCTTTTATTTTATTCACCAACGAATGTAATATTTTATCTTTTTCGAGACCTTCGTTCCTTAGTTCAATTACTTTGGAATGAAGGTTGTTCAAGGCTATGGTATACCCTTCATCTTCGGCATCTTTTTGTGCCCTGAGGGCATTGCTAAGTATAAGGCCCTGCAAAAAATGCGCCAATAAGTTTAAGAAAATGAAAAATTTTGGCTTCAAAAAATAATACAAAAATCTCATTTTCTCACCTTTAAACTACTATATGCTAAGTTGTCGGGCAGCTCGTCTTTTGACAACACCGAAAGCCCGTCTTCTAATGTTGGGAATCTGAAGCTCTTGCTTATCTCTCGACAGACAGAAATCTCCCTGCTGTCAGGGAGACAATACAAGAAGTCTTCTTCTCCGCTGCCGTTGAATATTAGCGCCCCTTTTGGATATTTCAATTTTTGCGCATAGAACTGAGCTTCTCATTTTTCTTTTTCAGTCAGATTTTTACCCGAAGCATGACGTAAGACATAGTCGGGAGCTTCGGAAGATGCTTCGGAATAGGGATGGTGTTTTTCCCAGATAAAATTTCTTCTACAGTTTCTTTTTCCGTTTCTTTTCTCTTGGCAGGCTCTGAAAGCCCAGTTTTGGTTTCCACTTGACTTTTGGCAGCTTCGGCCTCAATTTGTGTATTTGGAGCTTCGACAGCTATCTTCGTAGTAGAGCTTGAAGATTTTATTGTTTCTAGCACATCTAATACGTTAACCATTCTTTCTCTTGGGAGTTGTTGTAAGGTCCTTCTGTGCCTTCAGCATTGGCTTTGGCACCTCAACTCTTGCTGAAGGACTTAAAACTTCCGATGACTTTGCCTCTTCAGCCCTTGGTTCTTCCATTTTTTCCATCTCCGACGTTGCAGCCGGCTCTTCAATATTCTGCAGATGAGTACACTCTTTAGCTTCAGTGGCCGAAGAGGACTCACCGACAAACTCAGGCACTATGGCCGACTCAATATAGCGTGGCTGGTGCGTAAGAACTTTCATCTTTTTTCTCTTCGGCGCTGGCTCACTAGGAGCGGCCGAAGCAACTTCCTTCACAGAAGCTGTACTTTTTCTTTTTTGACCCCGTATTGGGTAATAGTAGTCAGGATAGACGAACCCAATAGCATCAAAAACACGGTTGAGCCTTTTCTTCTTCCGGCCTCCGAAGGCCGCAGATAGTGCAGTATCTTCCGCCTTCGAATATGGCCCAAGCAGTTCATCGCTTGTAGCTTCAATACATTTCAACCAATCATCGTCTGGTTCAATAAATTTACCCTCGTATTTGAAGGTGTATTTCAACCTAACTAGACCACCTTCGTCAGGTTTGCTGATGGTCTCCTTTGGCATTTCCCACTTTTCTACAAGTGGCCACACTCTGTAGGCTATGTGTTCCTGGATCAAATCTCTTGTCCCGATGAAAGAACAAACTACGCCGAAGGCCCTCTGGCATTCTTCGGCTGCTTCATCCATATCCACCTTCGGTTTCCGAAGGCCAAAACGCTGCCAGATAGGGCGCATGATGATATCTTTAATATCTTCTCGTGCCTTCAAATTGTTTTTCACATAGAACCATTCCCTCATCCAATCTCCAGGCCATCTCTTTCGAAATGTTGGCACGGGGCAACTTGACCCAGATCGAGCACCGAAGCTATAGCAGCCAAAATTGTTATGATATTGTTCTTTACCCCAGGGTTTCGTCTCATATAATAGCTCATGCATATTGCAGAAACTTTTTGCATTTGGCTCCAAACCTTGGCTCTTCATGGCCCATATGAAAATTCCCATCCTTATGATTGCTTCGGGAGTAATTTGATGTAAGCCGATTTCAAATATCTTCAAAACTTCAACCACGAAACTGCTTAGAGGGAACCGAAGCCCAGCCTTGAAGAAGCTTCGGAAGATCACGACTTCATTTTCCTCGGGAGTAGGACAAGTCTTCTCTCCTTCGTCAGCCCTCACAATAGACAAATCCCGAAAATACCTACCCCTCATATTGACAAGATGGCTTTGCTTAATGGTTGATTTTCCAAAAACTGTGTGGCTTGGCCGCCAGGGTCGATATTCCGAGTCTTCCCCCCCACTTTCTGCATCATAACTGTCACTATCACCAGTATCTTCAGACAAGCCTTCCAAAATTTCCCTTGTAATCTTTTCTGTATTTGTCTTTGATATTGATTCAAGAAAGCCAAGATTCTTCTCCTCAAGAAGGCTCAGCTTTGTTTCAGCAACAGCTTTCTTATCTTCAGACATCTTCGGAGGTGCTGAAAAACCACTCTTGAATGCGAAGCTTAAAAAAACTCAAAGCCAAGAAAGTGTTGGTGCGCAAGGGCTAAAAATTGGGCAAGCAAAAGCAGATGGCAAGGGAGTGTATCAAATGAATCTGCGATATGCTCTTATTTATATGCCGAGTACGTTGAAAACTGAAGGGTCCCGCTTGTCAGTGGCTGTTGCTATTCTAGCAAAGGGGAAGGTGTTTTTTCGGACCTTCGGCTCGGGGCCTTCGTCCATATCACAATCTGAATTTATCATTCTAACAAATTAATATTGCGAGGGGCTACTGTTGGGGGCCTTCGGCTTCCGAAGGTCCTCAAAAGTATGATTTAACAATGTTTCTGGAGTACAATGTGTAGGTATCTTCGGACCTGAGTTAAAACCACAACGTGAAGAAGCACAGAAGGGGTACGGAGGATGGCACGAAGCTGAAGCTATTTGTAGAAGAGCTTCGACATGATAGCGGAAAGAGGAAACCGACTTAAAGAGGAAAAGACTATCTAGACCCCGATAGATTACTATAGAGTTATTATCAAAAGCAAAGGGCCTGGATGTAATTTTACATGGGCTGCGACCCGTGTCTATAAATAGGTGAACAGTACTCCCGTACTGTTGACGCTGACTTGGCATTCTCTTTTACGTCACGCTTATACTTTTGCTTTCCTTCAAGCCGAAGGTACATTTGTAATTTGTTATCTTTTTTATAATAATAATTCATAGAAATGAGTTAATAATAATATTTAAATATTTATGTTATTTCTCATACTTTATGTGAATCCTTTCTCGTTGTTTGTTGTACTGATGAAGGTTTGTTCTTCATAACCTTCGTCCGGAACTCATTATATCCTAAGGGAAATAATGCTTCGAAGGACGAAGGACTTTAACGTTTAACAATTTCTGTGTTGCCTTGTTCTTAATTCATAGTATTTGAGAACAAGTCCCCAACAGGTTCCAACGCCCGCAATAAGGACTATGGCGATAGGCGGTGTGCGATCACAGGAACAACAAGTGCAAGATCAACCTTCTTCCTCAACAATTGTGCAACACCCAACTTAAGATGAGGAACAAGTACCTCAAGATGATGGCATGGATCAAGGGGGACAAGAATATGAAGAAAAGGAGGAAGGAGTACCACATGCACCTCCAACCCAAGTCCACAACAATATTCAAAGGGATCATCCGGTGGATCAAATCCTTGGTGACATCAGCAAGGGAGTTACTACGCGTTCACGTATTGCTACTTTTTGTGAGCACTACTCCTTTGTTTCTTCTATTGAGCCTTTCATGGTAGAAGAAGCCTTGCAGGATCTAGACTGGGTGATGGCCATGCAAGAAGAGCTTAACAACTTCAAGAGAAATGCAGTTTAGAGCCTTGTTCCACGTCCAAAGAAAAATGTTGTGGGAACCAAGTGGGTATTCTGCAACAAACAAGAAGAGTACGGGGTGGTGACAAGGAACAAGGCGAGACTTGTGGCAAAAAGTTATGCCCAAGTTGCAGGTTTGGATTTTTAGGAGACTTTTGCTCATGTAGCTAGGCTTGAATCTATTCAAATTTTATTAGCCTATGCTGCTCACGATTCCTATAAGATGTACCAAATGGACGTGAAGAGCACCCTCCTCAACGGGCCAATCAAGGAGGAGGTGTACGTGGAGCAACCTCCTAACTTCGAGGATGACAAGTACCTCGACCATATGTAGAAGCTCTCTAAGTGTCTATGGACTTAAGCAAGCCCCAAGAGCATGGTATGAATGACTTAGAGATTTTCTTATTTCTAATGCTTTCAAGGTCGGGAAAGCCGATCCTACCCTTTTTACAAAGACTTGCAATGGTGATTGTTTTTATGCCAAATATATGTCGATGACATAGTATTTGGTTCTACTAATCAAAAGTCTTGTGAGGAGTTTAGTAGGGTGATGAAACAGATATTTGAGATGTCAATGATGGGCAAACTAACCTACTTCCTAGGATTCCAAGTAAAATAGCTCAAGGATGACATCTTCATCTCCCAAATAAAGTACACACAATATCTTCTCAAGAAGTTTGGGATGAAGGACGCAAACCCCATCAAGACGCCGATGGGAACCAACGAACATTTGGACCTCGACGTGAGAGGTAAGTCCGTAGATAAAAAGATATATCGGTCTATGATAGGATCCTTGCTTTATCTTTGTGCAAGTAGACCGGATGTAAAAAAGAAAGGGAATGTGCGGAGTGGGCCACACGGTTTGTAACTGGGCTATCGCGATGTGGCTTGGGCCGAGCGTGGGGAGAGGGCGAATGGGCCAAAGCTGAGGTACTAGCTCGGGAGTAGATTCCTTTCTCTTTTTTATCCTTTTCTATTTTCTCTTCTTTTCCTATTTCAATTTTCAATTTAAAATTCAAATCCAGGTTGAACCTTTGAATATGTGCAACCCTTCAAAAATCCTAGCATGAATGCACCATATTCATAGATGTATAGATATATGTTTTATATATTGATTATTTTATTTCTAGCAATTGTTTCAAATACTCAATTCGCATACATTATTTATTTTTAACAAAATATTAAATTTGTAATAAAATTAGAAGTAAATTCAGAAATTTATATTTATTACTTAGCTATTTAAGAGAATAAAATTTATAATATCAAATCTCTATTAGGGTACTTTACTTAACTCTTTTTATGGAGGGTTTATGAATACTTAATAAAAAAATAGCTCTATTAAGTAATGATTATTTCTATTTCATCCCTTTTTGGAAGTTTTCATATTAAATTCAAGTTTCAAGGTTTAGATCTAAATATTTAACTACTAATATTCTAATATTATCATTGCTTTTGGGGTGCTACACACCCGCGAGGCGCCGCTCCTACTTCCTGCGTTCGTGTATATAAACAATGGAAAGATTTCTGTGGTTGGTTATGATTACCAATTGCTTGTGCTCGTTCCCCTTTTTATGACACGTTGCCTTCTTGCCTTCGAACTTTCTGCCAGTTCGAGCGCTCTGCTAGTTCGTCTCTTCGTGCACCCATGGTTTCCTTTCCCCGCCGCTCGATCTATCGGAGCCGTGTCAAGGGTCGAGAGAGGAAATGATTCCTCCCCCTGAGACAATGTCAGGGTGGCGGCTGGAGGAGGATGGTGAGGCACCTACGCCGTAGGATGGCGAGGTGGTCTTGCTTGCCCCCTTATACAAGCGTGGCTTTGGGCTGTCCCTGCACCTGTTCGTGCGGGGGTTGCTCTTCTAATATGGGCTACAGATCTAGAATCTCCATCCCAAATAGATTCTCAACATAGCATGTTTTATCACGATGTGCGATGCCTACCCTAACATGGAGCCCCCACATCCTAGACACGTGTCCTGCCAGTCCTCAACCACGCCAGCAACACAGCCCGCTCCACCACGTCCTAGGTGTCAGCCACCATGACTTGTCACCTCATGACTCTAGTCCCTTGGTCAAGTCCTAGCACTCGTCCTTCACCGCTCCCAGTCCATCAGCACGAACCCGCATGACCTTCACCTTCACCGTCAACCACCATCCTTGTGCTCTGCACCTGCATACCACAAGCCAACCGACATGGTTGCACAACACATAACTCATGCCTTAGTTAGTCCATGGCCCAACCCAGTGTCACACCCAGTTTTTTGAAGGCAAACCGAATGCGAACCATGTACATGTCATGATTAGAATTCATGTACACAGCGATTACATAATTGGACATCATCACACAATGCTCAAAGTAAATAGTGGAAATGTACTTTATTTACAACAAGATGTCCAAGACATCCACATAGTCTAATACATAACCATAGTCTTCAACATTAATATCAAATTACGGAAATACGAAACGTAGAAGATAAGCCTACACAGACAGCTGACTGGGGGTTTGCCACTAAGATAAACTAGAACTCGTCGTAGTCCTGAAACTCCTCAAAGTCCTCCATGTTGCCAGCATCTCCTCCTGAGCACTGAGTGCGGTGGGGACAACCTGGGGTGGGGTGGTTTGTAAAGCAAGGGTGAGTACACATCAACGTACTCAGCAAATGTCCCGTTTGGCTAAAGTGGACTAGTTTTATGTGGAGTTAAGGTTAAGCAGTTGCTTTTATTTGGTCAAGTTTTTATTACTATAAGTACAACCAAACTTTAGTAATAAACCCAGTTATTACCCAAAATCACTCCCTCCAAGAGGAAATACCAGAGATCAACATTATAACCATCATCATAAAAGTAACCAAAGTTCTTCTAATCAAAGAGGATCCCAAGGCCGCTCTTAATCGTGAGCACGGCTGATATACCAGTTTCTAACACTCTGAAGAGGTTGCACACTTACCCACAAGTCGTGATTCCCTTTCTGCCCGGGGTTCTAGCCTCCCCATTGATCACTACCAAGGTGACCTAGCAGGGTCTCACTACGTAGCATTTACAAAGATTTCCCAGAGGTCATAGCTGCCTGTTAGGTTTCTCCAGTTTGATAAACACAGTACATCTCCCCAAAGGAAGGGTGCCTAACAAAACCAAATCGAGAACATATGCAACCAACCTCGGTAGAGCAAGTACTATGCCCGGACCCCATTGACGGCCCAACGGTGAAGCCAACTACTCCTCTGGTTCCTCTAATTAATCAGCTAAGGGCATCCCATTCCACCCTCATGGTTGCACTGTTATCCCGGGGTGTCACTCCCCAAACAGGTCCTTACGGAGAGGTACTCAGGAAACAGCCTGAGTCCCCTAATAGTATCACAAGATCATCATCGGGATAACATCATCATAAGTATTCACATCATGTTCATTGATTAAGTTAAAGCGATAGCATAAAGCTAACCATGATAACCCAAACGGTAAATAAGGATAAGTAAATACAGACTAGTCAATCCTTAGGTTTCAGTAATGTAATGTGGGACGGTGAATTATAAAGTATGTAGGACATAAAAGGTCAGAGGACACTTGCCTTCACCAGGTTGTTGCTCAGGAAGATCTTCGGCAACACACTCAGGAACCACGGGCTGCTCGTTGTCTAAATAAAGCGATCATACATTCAATACATTTGGAAAGTACAAATGAACAACACATCAAACATGTACAATCAACTGAACACAAGTTGATAAAAACACCTTGAATATGTAGGGTAGACTTAAATGCTAGGGTTTAACATAATTAGAAATCTGTGGTTCCCTAGATATTATGGATTACATAGTTTAGTTCTACTAACTTTAGTGAGACTCACAATTATATTAGGGATCAATTCTTACATGGCACATTATTAATCTCACAACATTAAATATTCATTTGCAACTAGGGTTCTCCTTTTTATTTATTTAACAAACAAATGAACTAACACATACACTAACCTATAGTCTCGGTATAAAATTAGAGTGTACAGACTGTGTATGGACATAATTTATTTGAGCAGAGAATAATCCTATGAACATTTTGCAATTTGAATCACTAAATTTGGAGTTCATATGAAAAAGATATGAAATAAACAAGTTTTGAAGTTTGAAATATGAAAATAGGTCTAGTTCTGTAATTATTTAAAAGTACAGGGGCTGTTTAAAAGAACACAGGGGCCTACGCGTAAAGTCTAAGGATGGCGGGTTCTATTACCCAAAAACTCAGGGTCTCTTTAGCTAAAATTACACGTGAAGGGGTACGGGGTGTTCTCGGCCATCGGATCAGTGAGCAACGACCAGGATTAGATCTGACCGAACGAACGCGCGCACACGAATGTGGGCGCGTCTGACCAGCGGCCCAGGGGCATCAGCGGCCTGGGACGAGACGGTCTGACCGACCGGTCCCAGTCGCAGGGCGTGGGTGAGGGAGAGAGTGGAGAACGGCCAGATCCAGATCGGGCGGTCGGGATTAGATCTGGCCTAATTGAAATCGGACCGTCCGATTGGATTTGGGCGGACTGGATGCGCAACAGGGGGTTTTGTCTCTGTCGGGAAGCTAGGGGCAGCGCTCCCCGTGGGCACGGCGGCGCCATCACCGGAGGCGAGGCAGACTGGGTCTCCTAGGGCGCGAGGGGTCGGTCCGGGTAGCTAGAGAGATCGGGGAGGGTCGTGCGAACTCTATGGTGGGGTAGGTTTTGTGTGAACGGGGGTGAGGCGGCCAGACCGCGGAGGGGAGTTCTTAGCAGACCGAGGGATACTCCGGTGAGCAATCATGGACAGGTAAATGTGAGACAGGGGAAAATAAGGACGGGGCTAGAACGATTACCTTGAGGGGAGTCCCAGGAACACACGAACGAAAGCTGGGGCACGGTGAGGATGCGGGTCGACGACGGTGGCTCTCCGGCTACACGAGAAGTGCTCCGGTGAGCGCGAACTGGGCACACCAGAGGAGAAAAGGATGAATCAAAGGGCGTCCCGAGCTACGGGTGATGCGGCGGAGCTTACCGAGGGAACGAACACGACATGGGCGCAACGATGGTCGTGGAACGGCGGTGGTCCCTGGTGAGCGGCGGCGGAGCTCGGCTTGTCGCGTGCGTAGGGTGAGAGAGGGGGCGAGAGAGCTCGGCTGAGGGTGCAACTGAGCGGGGGGAGTGGCCGAGCGGTATGCAGGCTTCTAAAGGGGCGAGGGCGTGAGAAAGTGGCCGGAGAACGCGCGGTCATGGGCGCGTCCATGGCGGGGTACGTGGGCAAGAGGTTAGGGAAGCAGAGGGGGCTAACGGGTGGGGTCCGCGAGGTAGATAGAGAGGAAGCGCTCACACAAAAGGAAACAACGCTGACAAGTCAGCCCCATAGAGCAGCGAGAGAGAGAGGGAGAAAGAGTGTGCGGGTTGGCGCTGACAGGCGGGACTCGCCTGTGAGGCACCGAGGGCACGCGAGCACAAGCGCGCGCGGATCTCGGCTTAATGGGCCGACTTGGGCTGAATTGGCTTTTCTATTTTCGATGGAATTCCTAATTGCTTTTCTATTTATTTTCTCTAGGTGAAAGTCGCCTAGAGGGGGGTGAATAGGCGTAATCTGAAATTTATAACTTTAAACACACACTACAAGCCGGGGTTAGCGTTAGAACTTAAATCAAGTCCGGGAGAGAGGGGAAAACAAATCAAATGGAAATCAAGCGAATGAACACGATGATTTGTTTTACCGAGGTTCAGTTCCAAAGAACCTAGTCCCCGTTGAGGAGGTCACAAAGACTGGGTCTATTTCAACCCTTTCCCTCTCTCAAACGGTCACTTAGACCGAGTGAGCCTTTCCCTTAATCAATCGGGTCACTAAGACCCCGCAAGGACCACCACAAACTTAGGTGTCTCTTGCTTTGATTACAAGTCACTTGAGAACAAGAATGAGAAAGAAGAAAGGCAATCGAAGAGACAAGAGCTCAAAGGAACACGAAATCACTCTCTCACAAGTCACTAAGTATTTGAGATGAATTTGGAACTTGGAGAGGCTTTGATCTTTTGAATTGTGTCTATGAGTGAATGCTAAGGCTCTAGTAATGAATGTGATGTTCATAAATCTTGGATGCTTGGAGTTGGTTGTTGGGGGGTATTTATAGCCCTCAACCACCAAAGTAGCCGTTGGGGAGGCTGCTATCGATGGGCGCACCGCACAGTCCGGTGCGCGGACATGCACTGTAGGTTGTCCGGTGCGCCGCCATGTCACCCAACCGTTAGGGTTCGGAGTGAAGTCGACCATTGGAGCTTTGTCTCCTTGCGGCACTGGACAGTCCGGTGCCACATCGGACAGTCTGGTGCTCTCTGACTTCGTGGCTCTGACTTCTGCCGCTGCACTGTTCACTTCGTCAGTACTTTTGCAGTCGACCGTTGCACGCAGATAGCCATTGCCCGCTGGCTCACCGGACAGTCCGGTGGCACACCGGACAGTCCGGTGAATATAGCGAAGCGCGCCTGCGAAAACCCGAGAGTGACTGTTTGGACCCTGTACGGTCCTGGTGCACTGGTCACTGTTCGGTGGCACACCGGACAGTCCGGTGCGCCAGACAACAGCACACTTTGTTCCTTTTGCTCCTTTGAATTCGATCCCTAACTTGAATATTTATTGGTTTGTGTTGAACCTTTATGCACCTGTAATACATGAATACTTGGCAAACTAGTGAGTCCATGTGTTTGCGTTGGTCATTCAACCACCAAAATTAATTATGGGAAAAGGTTAACCCTATTTCCCTTTCAATCTCCCCCTTTTTGCTGATTGATGCCAACACAAACCAAAGAAAATATATAAAGTGCAGAAATGAACTAGTTTGCATAAGGTAAGTGCATAGGTTACTTGGAATTTAAACCAATTGATAATCTTACTGGATACGAATGGATTGCTTTTCTTTTCTTTAACATTTTGGACCACATTTGCACCACTTGTTTTGTTTTTGCAAATTCTTTTGGAAAATCTTTTCAAAGCCATTTTGCAAATAGTCAAAGGTATATGAATAAGATTGCAAGATTTGAAATTTCTCCCCCTGTTTCAAATGTCTTTTCTTTGACTAAACAAAACTCCCCCTAAATGAAATTCTCCTCTTAGCTTTCAAGAGGGTTTAAAATAGATACAATTTAAAGATGAACTTCTAAAGATACCAATTGATGGGGTTTTCATCATAGATACCAATGTGAAAAATACCAATTTAAAATTTATACCAATTGAAAATTTGCTTTCTCAAGACAAGTGAAGCATGGATACCAATTGAGAAATTGCCAAATGTCAATTAATGCTTTATTTCGATTTTTTTGAAATTATGGTGGTGCGGTCCTTTTGCTTTGGGCTTAATATTCTCTCCCCCTTTGGCATTAATCGCCAAAAATGGAGACGTTGAGAGCCCTTTTACACTTTCTCCCCATTGGTACAAGTAAATAAGAGCGAAGGATTATACCAATTGAGAGTGTGCGGAGAAACGAGGAAAGGTAAATGATACCGTTAGAGTGGAGTGGAAGCCTTGTCTTCGTCGAATACTCTGTTTCCCTTTCAATCTATGACTTAGTATAGAAATAGACTTGAAAATACATTAGTCGTAGCCTTGGTACAGAGGTAATAATAAATATGCATTTGTACCAAATGAAAGAGAGATGATCAAAGGTATATAAATGAGCTATGTGTGTAATGTTTCAATCAAAATTCTGAGAATCAAGTATATTTAGCTCATTCCTAAGTTTGCTAAAGGTTTTCTCATCTAATGGCTTGGTAAAGATATCGGCTAATTGATTCTTGGTGTTTACATAAGCTATTTCGATATCCCCCCTTTGTTGGTGATCTCTCAAAAAGTGATACCGAATGTCTATGTGTTTAGTGCGGCTGTGTTCAACGGGATTATCCGCCATGCAGATTGCACTCTCATTATCACATAGGAGAGGGACTTCGCTCAATTTGTAGCCATAGTCCCTAAGGGTTTGCCTCATCCAGAGTAATTGTGCACAACAATGGCCTGCGGCAATGTACTCGGCTTCGGCGGTGGAAAGAGCTACTGAGTTTTATTTCTTTGAAGCCCAAGACACCAGGCATCTTCCTAGAAACTGACAAGTCCCTTATGTGCTCGTCCTATCAATTTTACACCCTGCCCAATCAACATCAGAATATCCTATTAAATCAAAAGTGGATCCCTTAGGGGTACCAAAGTCCAAACTTAGGAGTATAAACTAAATACCTCATGATTCTCTTCACGGCCCTAAGGTGAACTTCCTTAGGATCGGCTTGGAACCTTGCACACATGCATACAGAAAGCATAATATCCGGTCGAGATGCACATAAGTAGAGTAAAGATCCTATCATCGACCGGTATACCTTTTGATCTACGGATTTACCTCCTGTGTCGAGGTCGAGATGCCCATTGGTTCCCATGGGTGTATTGATGGACTTGCCATCCTTCATTCCAAACTTCTTAAGTATGTCTTGAATGTACTTTGTTTGGCTGATGAAGGTGCCATCTTGGAGTTGCTTGATTTGAAATCCACGAAAATACTTCAACTCCCCCATCATAGACATCTCGAATTTCTGTATCATGATCCTACTAAACTATTCACAAGTTGATTTGTTAGTAGACCCAAATATAATATCATCAACATAAACTTGGCATACAAACAAATCTTTTGCAACCGTTTTAGTGAAGAGAGTGGGATCGGCTTTTCCGACTTTGAAGCCATTAGTGATAAGAAAATCTCGTAGGCATTCATACCATGCTCTTGGGGCTTGCTTGAGCCCATAAAGCGCCTTTGGGAGTTTGTAAACATGGTTAGGATACTCACTATCTTCAAAGCCGGGAGGTTGCTCAACATAGACCTCTTCCTTGATTGGTCCATTAAGGAAGGCACTTTTCACGTCCATTTGATAAAGCTTAAAGCCATGGTAAGTAGCATAGGCAAGTAATATACGAATTGACTCAAGCCTAGCTACGGGTGCATAAGTTTCATCAAAGTCCAAACCTTCGACTTGTGAATAACCTTTGGCCACAAGCCGGGCTTTGTTTCTTGTCACCACACCATGCTCATCTTGCTTGTTGCGGAATACCCATTTGATACCTACAACATTTTGATTAGGACGTGGAACTAAATGCCATACCTCATTCCTTATGAAGTTGTTGAGTTCCTCTTGCATTGCCAGCACCCAATCCGGATCTCTTAGTGTATCCTCCACCCTGTATGGCTCAATAGAGGACACAAAAGAGTAATGTTCACAGAAATGAGCAACTCGAGATCTAGTGGTTACCCCTTATGAATGTCACCAAGGATGGAGTTGACGGGATGATCTCGTTGAATTGCTTGGTGGACTCTTGGGTGTGGCGGTCTTTGACCCTGAATTTCTTGATCATCTTCCTTGTCTTTATCATTATCATCTCCCCCTTGATCATTGTCCTCCTCTTGAGGTGGCTCATCCTCTTGATCTTCATTTTCATCATCTTGAGTATGTTCCTCATCTTGAGTTGGTGGAGATGCTTGGTTGGAAGATGACGGTTGATCTTGTGCTTGTGTAGGCTCTTTGGATTCCTTAGGACACACATCCCCAATGGACATGTTCCTTAGCGCGATGCACAGAGCCTCTTCATCATCTAGCTCATCAAGATCAACTTGCTCCACTTGGGAGCCATTAGTCTCATCAAACACAATGTCACTAGAAACTTCAACTAATCCAGTGGATTTGTTGAAGACTCTATATGCCCTTGTGTTTGAGTAATAACCAAGTAAAAAGCCTTCTACAACCTTAGGAGCAAATTTAGATTTTCTTCCTCTTTTAACAAGAATAAAACATTTGCTTCCAAAGACTCTAAAATATGAAACATTGGGATTTTTACCGGTGAGGAGTTCATATGATGTCTTCTTGAGGATTCGGTGAAGGTAGAGCCGATTGATGGAGTAGCAAGCAGTGTTGATTGCTTCCGCCCAAAACCGGTCCGGTGTCTTGTACTCATCAAGCATGGTTCCTGCCATGTCCAGTAGAGTTCTATTCTTCCTCTCCACTACACCATTTTGTTGAGGTGTGTAGGGAGAAGAGAACTAATGCTTGATGCCCTCCTCCTCAAGAAAGCCTTCGATTTGAGAATTTTTGAACTATGTCCCATTATCACTTCTTATCTTTTTATCCTTAATCCGAACTCATTTTGAGCCCATCTTAAGAATCCTTTTAAGGTCTCTTAGGTTTGAGATTTTTCCTGCAAAAAGAATACCCAAGTGAAGCGAGAATAATCATCCACAATAACAAGACAATACTTACTCCCGTCGATGCTTATGTAAGCTATCGGGCCGAATAAATCCATGTGGAGTAGCTCAAGCGGCCTGTCTGTCGTCATTATGTTTTTGTGTGGATGATGGGCGCCAACTTGCTTTCCTGCTTGACATGTGATACAAACCCTTTCTTTCTCAAAATGAACATTGGTTCGTACTAAAATGTGCTCTCCCTTTAGAAGCTTATGAAGATTCTTCATTCCAACATGGGCAAGTCGGCGATGCCAGAGCTAACCCATGTTAGTCTTAGCAATTAAGCAAGTGTTAAGTTCAGCATTGTTCTCATTAAAGTCAACTAAATATAGCTGACCCTCTAACACTCCCTTAAATGCTATTGAATCATCACTTCTTCTAAAGACAGTAACACCTATGTCAGTAAAAAGACAGTTGTAGCCCATTTTACATAATTAAGAAACAGAAAGCAAATTGTAATCTAAAGAATCTACAAGAAAAACATTGGAAATAGAATGGTTAGGTGATATAGCAATTTTACCCAAACCTTTGACCAAACCTTGATTTCCATCCCCGAATGTAATAGCTCGTTGGTGATCTTCATTTTTCTCATAGGAGGAGAACATCCTTTTCTCCCCTGTCATGTGGTTTGTGCACCTGCTATCGATTATCCAACTTGAAGCACCGGATGCATAAACCTACAAAACAATTTTAGGCCTTGTTCTTAGGTACCCAAACAGCCTTGGGTCCTTTGATATTAGAAACAAGCACCTTGGGTACCCAAACACAAGTCTTGGAGCTCTTGTGTTTGCCCCCAACATATTTGGCAACTACTTTGCCTAATTTGTTAGTAAGCACATAGGAAGCATCAAAAGTTTTAAATGAAATGTTATGTTCATTTGACGTAGCAAGAGTTTTCTTTTTAGGCAATTTAACATGAGTTGATTGCCTAGAGCTAGAAGCCTCATTTTTATACATAAATGCATGATGAGAAATAGTGTGAGGTTTTCTAGCATGAATTATCCTAATCTTATGTTCGGGATAGTTTGCAGGATATAAAATGTAACCCTCACTATCCTGAACCATGGGAGCTTTGCCCTTAACAAAGTTGGACAATCTCTTGGGGGCATTAAGCTTGACATTGCTTCCCTGTTGGAAACCAATGCCATCCTTAATGTCAGGGCGTCTCCCATTATAGAGCATGCTTCTAGCAAATTTAAACTTTTCATTTTCAAGTTCATGCTCATTAATTTAGCAGTTAATTTAGCTATGTGATCATTTTGTTGTTTAATCATGGCAAGGTGATCATCCATAGCTTCTACATTAACATCTCTACATCTAGTACAAATAGAAACATGGTCAACGGTAGATGTAGAAGGTTTGCATGCATTTAATTCTTCTATCTTAGCAGTTAATTTAACATTCTCATCTCTAAGACAGAAAATAGAATCATTGCAAACATTCAATTCTTTAATCTTAGAAATTAAGCTAGCATTTTCATTTCTAAGGCTAGAAATTGAATCATGGCAAATGCTATGCTCCTTAGATAAATTTTCACATTTTTCTACTTCCTGAGCATAAGCATTTTTCAATTTAACATGTTTTTTGTTTTCTTTAATAAGGAAGTCCTCTTGGCTATCCAAGAGTTCATCCTTCTCATGAATAGCTTCTATTATTTCATTTAGTTTTTCCTTTTGTTCCATGCTGAGGTTGGCAAAAAGAATAAGTAAATCATCTTCATTTTCACTAGAGCTACCCTCATCACTAGATGTTGTATATTTGGGGTGGATCTAGAGTGTACCTTCTTTTTCTTGCCTTCCTTAGCCATGAAACATTTGTGGCCGACGTTGGGGAAGAGGAGGCCTTTGTTGATGGCGATGTTGGCGGCGTCCTCATCGGAGGAGTTGGTGGAGCTCTCGTCGGAGTCCCATTCCTAACAAACGTGGGCATCGCCGCCCTTTTTCTTGTAGTACCTCTTATTCTCCTTCTTCTTCCCCTTCTTGTTGTCGTCCCTGCCACTTTCACTTGACATTGGACAGTTTGCAATAAAATGATCGGGCTTACCACATTTGTAGCACACCCTTTTGGAGCGAGGTTTGTAGTCCTTCCCCCTCCTTTGCTTGAGGATTTGGCAGAAGCTCTTGATAATGAGCGCCATCTCCTCGTTATCGAGCTTAGAGGCGTCAATTGGTAGCCTACTTGGTGTAGACTCCCTCTTTTCTTCTTCCGTCGCTTTGAATGCGACGGGTTGCACCTCGGGTGTGGAGGTGGCGCCTTGCTCTAAGTTGAAAAAATGTTTGGAGTCTTTGATCATAAGTTCAAAGCTCACAAACTTGCCAATCACTTCCTCGGGAGACATTAGTTTATATCTAGGATCCCCACATATTAATTGAACTTGAGTAGGATTACGAAATACGAGGGATCTAAGAATAACCTTGACCATCTCATGGTCGTCCCATTTGGTGCTCCCGAGGTTGCGCACTAGGTTGACCATTGTCTTGAGCCGGTTATACATTGCTTGCGGCTCCTCTCCTTTGTTGAGGATGAACCAAGCGAGCTCCCCCTTGATCGTCTTGCGCTTGGTGATCTTGGTCACTTCATCCCCTTCGTGCGCGGTCTTGAGTATGTCCCAAATTTCTTTGACGCTCTTTAACCCTTGTACCTTGTTATACTCCTCTCGACACAAGGAGGCGAGGAGTATAGACGTGTGAAAGGATCACGATGCCCAAGAGGGGGGGGGTGAATTGGGCTTTTCTAAAAATCAACACTAATTAAAACCTAAGCAAGAGCCCAACTTCACCCCAACAACTAGCACTAAGAGAATAATACTAGAAATACAACAATGCTAGAATAATACTTCAAAAACTTGCTAAACAAATACACAATGTAAAATGATTGAATTAAGTGCGGAATGTAAAGCAAGGTTTAGAAGACTCCTCAATTTTTTCCTGAGGTATCGAAGAGTCGGCACTCTCCACTAGTCATCATTGGAGCACCCGCGCAAGGGTATCGCTCCCCCTTGGTCCTCGCAAGAACCAAGTGCTCACTACGAGATGATCCTTTGCCACTCCGGCGCGGTGGATCCCTCACGACCGCTTACAAACTTGAGTCGGGTCAACAACAAGATCTCCACAGTGATCACCGAGCTCCCAACGCCACCAAGCCGTCTAGGTGATGCCGATCACCAAGAGTAACAAGCCATAGACTTTCGCTTGACCAAGAGAAGCCTAATGCAAGTGGTGTGTGCTCTAGGTGGCTCTCGCTAGCGCTAATGAGGAACAAATGCGGGATTAAGATTCTCTAATCTCCTCACTAGGCTTTTGGTGCTTGCAATGCTCTACCAATGTGCTGGAATTAATGTGGGCAGCAAGACATTGAATATGGTGGGTGGAGGGGGTATAAGTAGCCCTCACCCACCAACTAGCCGTTACCAGCAATGTTCTGCGCATGGGCGCACCAGACAGTCCGGTGCGCCACCGGTGCGCCAACGGTCGACTCCAACGGCTAGTTCTGACAGTTAGCCGTTGGGCAGATGGCACACCGGATAGTCCGGTGCACTGTCCGGTGCGCCACTAAAATTCCACCCGGGAACTTGGCGCTCTCGGGTTTCTTCGGGGTAAAACTCTTCCCTAGGGCCAGCTTGGCCCCACCTGGCAGAGGGTGCACCGGACAGTCCGGTGAACACCGGACAGTCCGATGCCCCAGGGCCAGAAACCCTACTTCCTGTTATATGTTGTTTTTCAAATCAGTTTTCGTTCTAACTTGAGTGAATGTTCTAGAGTGTCACCTGGCACTATATGTGAGTGTGAATGTGCACCAATACTACACTAGAACTCTCTTGGTCAAACTACTCATCGACAATCCCTCTTTATAGTATGGCTACAACAGAATAAAAGACCTAACTAAATCACGAGTGTCCACAACTCCTAGACACTCGGACTACGTAGTCCTTCACCTTTTGTTTCGTCGTTTTAGCCATCGCTTCGAGTTCTTATCTACGAGATTGTTTTCACCGTTGTAGTATTCTACTTGTAATGCGACCTAACTTACCATTTGTCTCTGCAAAACACACGTTAGTCACATATAACATTACATTGTCATTAATCACTAAAACCATCCAGGGGCCTAGATGCTTTCAATCTCCCCCTTTTTGGTGATTGATGACAACCCTACAAGATTTGTGAGAGTAGTTTGTTTTGAAATTTCTGTCAATAGAGAAGATGGTTAGTTATACTCAGTAATCTTTGACAGAAAGAGTGTGTACCAAAAATAATAAGAATGAGCGCATACACATCGTAAGTTTCTTGTTCATATAAAAGTGAAATCAAATCGATGAACAAGAACTAAAAGACTGGTGATAACATATAAGGTGAAAACATAATACACACACAATCAACATAAGCATTGAGAGTATATATAGAGTTTGTGAGCCAAAAGCATCATACAAAAGTGAAGCTAGTACAGAGAGTAACAAGCACATATATTACATCAAAATGACTCTCTACTAACTCCCTAACTCCCCCTAGCTCTCACAACTCATATCTCTCCCCCTTTGGCGTCAAACACCAAAAGGTAACCCGAACCTACATATCAGAAGAGGAAGGAGGCGGCGGGGGCGCATTCGGTCGCGGTCGAGGCAGTAAAGCGAACACCAGCTGTGGGTCAGAGTCAGTCTCGGATCCAGGATCTGCTGTAGATGCTGGAGCTGGTACTGACTCAGACAGAAGCTACGCCGCAGGAGCTACCGGAGCCGAAGAAGTCACAGACATCACCACAGCAGCAATGGTAATAGCAGAAGCTGGTGGCACTGGCGGCTGAGGGCTGATAGAGCTGATGACCGGCGACGTGAAAACCAGGGTGACCGGCTGGAGCGAAGAGGAAGAAGGACCAACTGAAGGAAGAGGGGGTCCTGCCTGAATAGCTGGCACAACAGCAGCCTGAAGAGGTGGAGGCGGTGCTGACTGAACTGGGGAATCGATACACCAGTATGCTGAAACATGAGAGTCATAAAAGCCCTGTTCTCAGCCCGGTCCTGAAGAAGCTACTGCTGCAAAGTATCCTGTCTGTCCTGAATCGTCTGAAACATTGAGAGCATTCTCTCGAACATCTGCTGGTGGGCGGCTGCCTGACGGGCCTGCTCGGCTACCATGTGAGCCTGCTGCTGAGTAAGTGTCTGGAGGTTCGAAGCAAGAGCAGGGTCACTGGCAGGAGGGGCAGTAGGGGTAGCACTAGAACTCCCAGCCTCATGATCATGTGAGCGTGGAGGCATAGGAGGCGGAGGTGGAACCCCAAAGACATCATAATCATCATCACCATCATCATGGGCTGCTGCGCCCTGAGTCTCAAACAAATGAAGGTGGTGTCCTCGGCCTGAGTATCAATCACTGGAGCAGATGCTGGCACAGGATCCTCTGGAGCTAGACGGTACGACCCAAAGATGAGGCGAGAGGCCTCAAGAGTACCCTGGAACTGTGGAGGCCTAATCAGCTGAGCAAAGATGTGACATAGATAGTGACCATAAGGCAGCTGTCGACGAGCACATAGACCATCCAGTACTGTGTCCTCGATCTCACAAATGAGAAAATCCACAACATCAAACTCTGAATGAGAATCTAGGGCATCAAGGAGCCAAAGCTGAATATGAGTGGCAGCCTCCCGGTAACCCATCCGTGGCAGAAGCGTCCGTCTCATGAGCTGATATAGAAACCTGGCCGCCAGGGTGAAATCTGCGGGAGAACGTCGCGACCCATCTGAGAAGGGCGGTCGGAACAAAGCCGCGACATGAGCTGTACCAGGAGCAACTCCGCCGTGAGGGTGACGAGGAGGGTCAGAGGTGCCATAGCACAAGCTATGAAGACGAGTCGATGACTCGTTGAATCCAAACAACTGACGAATCTGACTGGCATGAATGGTAACATCCTCGCGCTCAAATCTGAATCTCATCCAGTGGTGATTAGGGTCGATCCATACAGTAGCATAGAAAACTCGGACCCATTCCTCAATATATCTGCCGCTGGTAGTCAAAAAATTGAGAAGTCCAGGCAGATAGGAGAGGTGTACCTTAGAGTCAGCACCAGTGGCAAGCAGAAATGCAGGAAGGTCCAGAAGCCAGTGCACTCGCAGAGCAATCTGTGCAGACATCTGAGCTCTGAAAAAGGACTCCTGAATACGGGTGCTGAAGAGGTCAACTGCAGCAGGGTCCCTCTGAGCCGGTAACCAAGACTCCATGGGTACGTATCTGAACTGATGTAACGGTGCCGCTGTAGCACGCTGAAGGTCAAACAACCTGGGATCTGCAGCCAGAGGTCGCACCTCAGTCTCATCACGCTCCCAGAAGCGAGCAGGTGGGATAGGTGGAGCGGAAAGGGGAGCGGAAGGAGCAGTGTAAGCTGGAGTAGTGGAGGAGGTGGGTATGGCTGAGGTGGTGGATGGCACAGGAGTGACGAGGGCAGGCGAAATGGGTGGAGGAGTGGTAGCAGTGGTGGGAGTGGTAGGAGCGGAGGAGCGAGGACGAGAGGCGTGACGACGAACTCGGTAGGCAATCTGATTAGAAGGAATCTGCAACTGAGCTCCTTGCTCTGCCTGCTCAGCGGCTGCTACGGCTACTGCCGCTGCTCGGGCTGCTCTGTCCATACGCCACTTCTTGCGGCCTTCTTGCTGCTCCAAATACACGGTCTTTCCCTTGACCTACCTAAAGGGGCAAGGAGGATCCTCGTCGTCTCCTCCCCCTGGCACCAACACGAATTGAGGGATTAAATGACGTGGAATTGAGCCGATACTTCACGAATAGGTTTATAGGGGTAAATATGAGTGAAGTGTGTGCTTGGTTTGAATTTAGGCGAAGAAAATGGAATTTGGGCACTCGGCTCGGAAACGATTGCTCGAAACGGGGAAATGAGTGAAATTGAAGCCTGGTATATCGGATGGGTGTGAAATTTGGTGAATATGATACTGGAGGTGTTGTGAAGGTGCCTGAAAAATTTGGGTTCAATCGGAGCATTTTTGGCTGGTTTGGGCATTTCACCGAGCATGTGGTGTGTGGAGGTTTAGGGTTTCGGTGAAATGGCTATTTGAGGTGGTGAAACCCTCCCGAAGGAGCTAAGAACCTGCAGGGGATTCAATGGAGCACTAGGGCACACAACCATGCACTGGGATTCACAAGATTTACACAAGAATTTGAAATTGGCATAAGAGGTGGGATAGGAGTTCACAACACTGACTAACAGAGAGAGAAGAGGGAGGCAGGAGGAGCTTGGGCTGCTCACCAGAGGAAGGGCAGGCACAAGCACCGGACGATGCTGGAGCACGGTGATCGCCGGTGAGGGGAGGTCGCCGGCGAGGGAGAGCAGATCGCCAGAGAACAGGGAGACAGAGAGCAGAGAGGAAACTGAAAGCCTCTGGCTCGGCTTCGGGCTGGAGGCGATTTTTTAAAACGCAATATGGGCGCACCGGACAGTCTACAGTGCCTGTCCGGTGCACACCAGACAGCGCACAGTAGCTGTCCGGTGAACCACCAGATAGCGCACAGGAAAGGGAGTTCTTGCGCGCGCGCGGCCGGTGCACCGGACAGTGCACAGTGCAGTGTCCGGTGCACACCGGACTGTCCGGTGAGCCCAGATAGAGGGAAAACTTGGATTTTTTGAATTGTTCTATCTAGTTTTCAATCAAACCAAATCCCAACTTATTATCGCACAAAATAACACTTGTTGGAACAGGTATTGGCACCCTAATATATTTTCTCATAATTTTCAAAATATTTTGCCATAAGCTAGATAATTTTTAGAGAAAATAGGCAAATGGTGAAATTTGCATTTTGGCCTTGCACTAGGGGTTTTCATGAGTGATTTGAGTTTTGAATACTCACCCTAAGTGCAGAACCTCATGCATATTTCAAGAACCAACAATTGCATAAAAATTAAGAATTTAAGTGTTAAAAGCTTAAAACTAAGACTTGTCAAGTTTGATCCGAGTTAATCTTTTTCACTCGCTTTGTTGGCGGTTATCTCAACTAGGTTAGACAAGCCCTAGATGCAATACAAGAAATTTAAATATGCAATGCAAGTTTGACAACACCATTTGACATTTTAAATAAAATTTCTGAGATCAAGTATATTTAATTCATTCCTCAACATGCAAAAGCGGGTCTTATCAAGTGGCTTAGTGAAAATATCCGCTAATTGATCTTCCGACCTCACTCCTTCTAAAAGGATGTCTCCTTTAGCAACATGATCTCTAAGGAAGTGATGACGGATATCAATGTGCTTGGTGCGAGAGTGTTGTACAGGATTATTAGCAATTTTAACAGCACTCTCATTGTCACACAACAAAGGTACCTTTTCTAGAACTACGCCATAGTCTAGAAGAGTTTGTTTCATATATAAAATTTGTGTGCAACAAGCACCCGCGGCAATGTATTCCGCTTCGGTGGTTGACCAGGCAACACTATTTTGCTTTTGGGATGTCCATGAAACTAGTGATCTCCCAAGCAAATGGCACCCCCAGAAGTACTTTTTCTATCAATTTTGCAACCGGCATAATCCGAATCGGGATAGCCAATCAAGTCAAAAGTAGCTCCTTTGGGATACCACAGACCAACGCTTGGGGTGTGCCTGAGATACCTAAGAATTCTTTTAACAGCGCGAAGATGAGCTTTCTTAGGATTAGATTGAAATCTAGCACACATACATACACTAAACATGATATCGGGCCTAGATGCGGTAAGATACAATAAACTACCAATCATAGAACAGTAGAGAGTTTGATTAACCGGGTTACCTCCCTCATCTAGGTCAAGATGTCCATTAGTTGGCATAGGTGTCTTGATTGGTTTGCACTTCTCCATGTTGAACCTTTTCAACAAGTCTTTGGTATAATTCTCTTGTGAGAGAAAGTTACCATCTTTCATTTGCTTGACTTGAAAGCCGAGGAAGTACGTTAGCTCACCAATCATTGACATCTCGAACTCCTTCGACATCAACTCACCAAATTCCTTGCAATGATAGTCATTTGTCGAGCCAAAGATTATGTCATCAACATATACTTGACAAATGAAAATATCACCATTATGTTTCTTTGTGAATAGAGTTGTGTTGACGGTCCCTATCTTGAAGCCCTTTTCGATGGGAAGTCGCGAAGACACTCATACCAAGCCCTTGGAGCTTGCTTTAGCCCATATAGCGCCTTGGACAACTTGTAAGCATGGTTAGGATATCTAGGGTCTTCAAATCCAGGTGGTTGCTCAACATATACAAGTTCATTTATGAAGCCATTTAAAAATGCACTTTTTACATCCATTTGATAAAGCTTTATATCATAGCATGATGCATATGCGAGTAGGATACGGATGGCTTCCAGTCGAGCAACCGGTGCAAAGGTCTCTCCAAAATCTAAGCCTTCAACTTGAGAGAATCCCTTTGCAACAAGTCTTGCCTTGTTCCTTACAATCACGCCTTGATCATCTTGTTTGTTTCTGAACACCCACTTTGTTCCAATGATTCTTGCATCTTGTGGGGGCTTCTCCAGGGTCCAAACTTGGTTACGGGAGAAGTTGTTAAGTTCTTCATGCATGGCGTTCACCCAGTCCGGATCCTGTAGCGCCTCATCTATACATGTAGGCTCGACACAAGAAACAAAGGAGTGATGTTCAATAAAAGAAGCATGTCTATGTGATCGAGTAATAACCCCTTGTGAAAGACTCCCAATGATTTGGTTTTGAGGATGAGCTTGAAGTAGTGATGAATTTCTCTTGTCAACCACTTGGGAAGAAGATCCTGGAGCATCAACATCTTCGGCTTGTACCTTTGCTTGTTCATGAGAGACAAATGTATCTTCATTTGCATGCCTCTCATCTTTTTCATCATCTTGTGGTACATTTGATGAAGAAGGCCTGTCAATGTTTTGCACCTCTTCTTCATCTTCTTTTGGTTTGATAGCTCGAATTGGCATGTTCTTCATTGCTTCCCTAAGTGGCTCATCACCTACATCATCAAGATTTTCAAGTGCTCCTTGGGAGCCATTAGTCTCATCAAATTCCACATCATATGTTTCTTCTACCACGCCAGTGGCATGATTGAATACTCGATATGCTTTGGACTTTAATGAATAACCCAATAAAAAACCAATATCACAATGTCTTTGAAACTTCCCTAGGTGATGTCGTTTCTTGTAAATGTAGCATTTGCATCCAAACACCCGGAAGAAGGAGACGTCTGGCTTTTTTCCCATTTAGCAGTTCATAGGGAGTCTTCGCAAGCAGCCGGTGAGGAAATAGCATGTTTTATGCATAACATGCAGTGTTGACAGCTTCGGCCCAAAACCTCTCCGGTGTGTTATACTCATCAATCATTGTTCTTGCAAGTGTGATCAAGGTACTGTTTTTCCTTTCAACAACTCCATTTTGTTGAGGTGTGTATGTTGCAGATACTTCATGCTTGATCCCAATTTCATCACAGTACTCATGAATGTTGGTGTTGTCAAATTCTTTGCCATTATCACTTCTAATCTTCTTGATCTTGCAATCAAATTCATTTTGAGCTTTCTTGGCAAACTTCTTGAATATAGATGCAACGTCAGATTTGTCATGAAGAAAGAACACCCAAGTGTATCTTGAGAAATCATCAACAATCACCAGACAGTAGAGGTTGCCACCAGCACTTACATAATTTGTAGGTCCAAATAAATCCATATGAAGTAGTTCCAGTGGCCTTGATGTTGACATGAAAGCTTTTGTAGGATGTGTGTTCGCAACTTGCTTCCCAGCTTGACATGCACTACAAGGCTTGTCTTTTTCAAATACAACATCCTTTAATCCTCTAACCATGTCCTTCTTTAATACCTTCTTGAGTGTGCTCATCCCAACATGTGCAAGCCTCCTATGCCAAAGTCATCCAAGTGAAGCTTTGGTGAAGAGGCAAGTTCTTAAGTCTGCATCTTCTGAAGTGAAATCCACTAAGTAGAGATTGTTGTATCTAAATCCTTTGAACACCATTGATTCATCATCCATTTTTGATACAATAACCTCTGTTGGAGTGAATAAGCATTGAATTCCAAGATCACAGAGTTGTCCCACTGATAATAAATTGAAGCTCAAAGGTGCAACCAAGAGAACATTTAAAATTGATAAATCATTTGAAATTGCCACCTTGCCAAGTCCTTGCACTTTCCCTTTTGAATTGTTTCCAAATGTGATTTTGTCTTGTCCATCAACATTCTCATCAAGTGAGGTGAACATCCATGGGTTGCCTGTCATATGTTGTGTGCATCCAGTGTCAATAACCCAATGGCTCCCACCGGTCTTGTAGTTCACCTACATCCACAGACAAATCAAGCTTGAGTTTTGAGGGGCCTATATTGCATAGGACTAGTGACTCTCTCAATCAAGGACTTTGCAACCCAAATTTGTCTAGGTCTACTCTTGTTTGGTGGACCTAGGAATGTAACTTTGACCTTTCCATTTGCAACTTTTCTTAGAACATAATGAGCATTGAAAGCAAATGGTCTTGAGTGCTTAGGCAAGGGAGTTGGTGGTTTGGCTTTGCAGTTGTGGGCAAAGTGACCTTCTTTTCCACACTCAAAGCATTTGATAGGCTTATGAGTCTGCTTTGGCTTGTATTGAGTAGTTGCTTTCTTTTGCACAAAAGCATTGTATCCAATACTACTTTTCTTGTTTTTCATGACAGTGTTCATGAGCAATTCATTTTGGAGGTATTGGCCCTTGTTGAACTTTTGCACACTTGTTGCAAGATGTTCATTTTCACTCTTAAGTTTCTTGACCTCATTTTTAAGCCTTTCATTATCCGCTGCCAACTCATTGTTGAAATCATTGTTCTCAATAGAAACCTTTCCTCTAGTAGTTGCATCAGTCAAGTATCTCTTCAATTTTTGGTTGTCTAAAGTCAAGACTTCAACTTTTTCGGTCAATTCATCATGTAGACTAGTTTGCTCTCCTTGACTCAAATCATCACATGAGGTTGCTACATCAATCTTAACAACAGGGTTAATAGCCTCATGTGTATTGCAAGATAAAAGTTCATTTTCAACAAGAAGATTATCATGATCAAATTTAATCTTAGTATAGTCTTTCTTGATTTTCACTAGTCTATCTTTCAACTCCCTATTAGCTTCATTTAACTTGTCACATTTATCCTTAGCATCTTTTAGGGAGGTTGTGAGCTCATTTACAGTGGATGACATAGTTTTGTTCTCTTCTTTCATTTCATCACTAGCTTTCATAACTATGTCATATTTGGCATTTAAAGATTCATTTTCATTTTTCAACTTATCACATTTAGCTTTTGACTTTCTAATGATTTGAGTATATTCCTTAAGAAAGTCAGCTAGTTCATCATATGAAGGTGAAGCAAATTCCTCATCACTATCACTATCACTATCATCAGTAATATCAATATCATTTTGTACCTTCCGTTCACCTTTAGCCATGAGGCATAGGTGAGAAGTCGATGATGGCGATGGTGGTGGTGAAGAGAAGTCCCCGGCGATGGCGGCAACTTTTTCATCATTCTCTTCTTCACTTGAAGAAGATCCACTTGATGACTCAATGTCAGTGAGCCAGTCACCAACAATATATGCCTTTCCATTTTTCTTTTTGTGGAACCTCTTTTGCTTCTCATCCTTCCTCTTGAAGAATCTATTTTCCTTTTTCTCATCATCGCTGTCATCTTCTTTCTTTCCCTTGAACTTGTTCTTTTTGGGCTTGTTACATTGATGAGCAAGATGACCAAGCTCTCCACAGTTGTAGCAATCCATCTCAGAAATGGGCTTTCTTTTGCTGGAAAAGAATTTCTTCTTTCTTGAATCAAATTTGATGCCTTCTTTGTTGAGCTTCTTTAACATCTTGGTGGTCTTCCTCACCATCAAGGCAATGTTAGCATCAAGGTCATCATCACTTGAGGATTCTTCCTCAATTTGTACTTTAGCTTTTCCTTTTCTTTCTTGATTTTCTTTGAGAGCCAAATCCTTTCTCTTGGAAGATGACTCATCTTTGTCATTGATGTGCATGTACATCTCATGAGCATTGATCTTTCCCAATATCTGTGTAGGTGTGGTAACTGAAAGATCCATTTGATGTAGCACAGTGACAATGTGTCCATATTTGTCTATTGGGAGGACACTGAGAATCTTCCTCACAACATCCGGTTGTGAGATTTGAGTAAGCCCCAATCCATTTACTTCCTCTACAAGAATATTGAGACGTGAGTACATAGCATTGGCATTTTCATTAGAAAGCATTTCAAAAGAATTTAACTTTCTCATAGCAATGTGATATCTCTCCTCACGCTCACTTCTAGTTCCTTCATGTAGAGCACAAATGTCCATCCACAAATCATGAGCATTTTTATGATTTCTAACTCTATTGAACACATCTTTGCAAAGGCCTCTAAAAAGGGTGTTTTTGGCCTTAGCATTCCATTTCTCATAATTAAACTTATCACCTACAAGATTTGTGCGATCTCTAGGTTCAAGGAATCCTTGTGTGGTGGCTTTATAGACACCAATGTCTATAGCCTCTAAATATGCTTCCATACGAATTTTCCAATATGGAAAATCGTCACCATCAAAGACGGGAGGAGGTTCATCCCCACCGGACATTGTAACTCTAGCGGTTAAGCTAATCTAAGAGCAACAAGGCTCTGATACCAATTGAAAGGATCACGATGCCCAAGAGGGGGGTGAATTTGGCTTTTCTAAAAATCAACAATAATTAAAACCTAAGCAAGAGCCCAACTTCACCCCAACAACTAGCACTAAGAGAATTATACTAGAAATACAACAATGCTAGAACAATACTTCAAATACTTGCTAAACAAATACACAATGTAAAATGCTTGAATTAAGTGCAGAATGTAAAGCAAGGTTTAGAAGACTCCTCCAATTTTTCTCGAGGTATCTAAGAGTCGGCACTCTCCACTATTCCTCGTTGGAGCACCCGCGCAAGGGTATCGCTCCCCCTTGGTCCTCGCAAGAACCAAGTGCTCACTACGAGATGATCCTTCGCCACTCTGGCGCGGTGGATCCCTCACGACCGCTTACAAACTTGAGTCGGGTCACCAACAAGATCTCCATGGTGATCACCGAGCTCCCAATGCCACCAAGCCGTCTAGGTGATGCCGATCACCAAGAGTAACAAGTCGTTGACTTTCGCTTGACCAAGAGAAGCCTAATGCAAGTGGTGTGTGCTCTAGGTGGCTCTCGCTAGCGCTAATGAGGAACAAATGCGGGATTAAGATTCTCTAATCTCCTCACTAGGCTTTTGGTGCTTGCAATGCTCTACCAATGTGCTGGAATTAATGTGGGCGGCAAGACATTGAATATGGTGGGTGGAAGGGGTATAAATAGCCCTCACCCACCAACTAACCATTACCAGCAATGTTCTGTGCATGGGCGCACCGGACAGTCCGATGCGCCACCGGTGCACCACCGGTGCGCCAACGGTCGACTCCAACGGCTAGTTCTGACAGTTAGCCGTTGGGCAGATGGCACACCGGATAGTGAACAGTCACTATCCGGTGCACACCGGACAGTCCGCTGCACTGTCCGGTGCGCCACTAAAATTCCACCCGGGAACTTGGCGCTCTCGGGTTTCTTTGGGGTAAAACTCTTCCCCAGGGCCAGCTTGGCCCCACCTGGCAGAGGGTGCACCGGACAGTCCGGTGCCCCAGGGCTAGAAACCCTACTTCCTGTTATATGTTGTTTTTCAAATCAGTTTTTGTTCTAACTTGAGTGAATGTTCTAGAGTGTCACTTGGCACTATATGTGAGTATGAATGTGCACCAACACTACACTAGAACTCTCTTGGTCAAACTACTCATCGACAACCCCTCTTTATAGTATGGCTAAAATAGAATAAAAGACCTAACTAAATCACGAGTGTCCATAACTCCTTGACACTCGGACTACGTAGTCCTTCACCTTTTGTTTCGTCGTTAGCCGTCGCTTCGAGTTCTTATCTACGGGATTGTTTTCACCGTTGTAGTACTTCTACCTGTAATGCGACCTAACTTACCATTTGTCTCTGCAAAACACACGTTAGTCACATATAACATTATGTTGTCATTAATCACTTAAACCAACCAGGGGCCTAGATGCTTTCAACGTGGCTTGAGAGTTAAAGTGCCTAATTTGGGCGGCCTCGTCCGAGTCGTAGTACTTGTCCCCAACTTGAGGTACCTGCGCTCCAAATTCAACTATGTCCCATATGCTTTCGTGGAGTGAGGTTAGGTGATGCCTCATTTTATCACTCCACATACAATAATCTTTACCATTAAAATATGGTGGTTTGCCTAAGGGAATGGAAAGTAATGGAGCGCTCTTAGAAATAAGGGGATAGCGAAGTGGCATCTTACTATACTTCTTGCACTCATGGCGCTTAGAAGCGACGGATGAGTCGGAGCTTGATGACGTGGAGGGTGACGAAGAGTCGGTCTCGTAGTAGACCACCTTCTTCATCTTCTTCTTGTCACCCTTCCGATGCGTCTTGTTGGAGGAAGAGGATTCCTCCTTATGCTTGTGGTCGGACTCCTTTGAAAGTGTTCTCCCTGAGCTTGCGGGCTTGTCGCCAGTCACGATCTCCCTCTTGGCGTGATCTCCCGACATCACTTCGAGTTGTTAGACTCTAATGAAGCACCGTGTTCTGATACCAATTGAAAGTTTCCTAAAGGGGGGTGAATAGGCGTAATCTGAAATTTATAACTTTAAACACACACTACAATCCGAGGTTAGCGTTAGAACTTAAATCAAGTCCAAGAGAAAGGGGAAAACAAATCAAATGGAAATCAAGCGAATGAACATGGTGATTTGTTTTACCGAGGTTCGGTTCCAAAGAACCTAGTCCCCATTGAGGAGGTCACAAAGACCTGGTCTATTTCAACCCTTTCCCTCTCTCAAATGGTCACTTAGACCGAGTGAGCCTTTCCCTGAATCAATCGGGTCACTAAGACCCCGCAAGGACCACCACACACTTAGGTGTCTCTTGCTTTGATTACAAGTCACTTGAGAACAAGAATGAGAAAGAAGAAAGGCAATCCAAGAGACAAGAGCTCAAAGGAACACGAAATCACTCACTCACAAGTCACTAAGTATTTGAGATGAATTTGGGACTTAGAGAGGCTTTGATCTTTTGAATTGTGTCTAGGAGTGAATGCTAGAGCTCTAGTAATGAATGTGATGTTCATAAATCTTGGATGCTTGGAGTCGTGGTGGTTGGGGGGTATTTATAGCCCTCAACCACCAAAGTAGCCATTGGGGAGGCTACTGTCGATGGGCGCATTGGACATTCCGGTGCGCCACCGAACATGCACTGTAGGTTGTCCGGTGCGCCGCCATGTCACCCAACCGTTAGGGTTCGGAGAGAAGTCGACCGTTGGAGCTTTGTCTCCTTGCGGCACCGGACAGTCTGGTGCCCTCTGACTTCATGGCTCTGACTTCTGCCGCTGCACTGTTCACTTCGTCAGTACTTTTGCAGTCGACCGTTGCGCGCAGATAGCCGTTGCCCGCTGGCTCACTGGACAGTTCGGTGGCACACCGGACAGTCCGGTGAATTATAGCGGAGTGCGACCGCGAAAACCCGAGAGTGGCTATTTGGACCCTGTACGGTCCTGGGGCACCGGACACTGTCCGGTGGCAAATCGTATAGTCCAGTGCGCCAGACCATAGCACACTTGGTTCCTTTTGCTCCTTTGAATTTGATCCCTAACTTGAATATTTATTGGTTTGTGTTGAACCTTTATGCCCCTGTAATACATGAATACTTGGCAAACTAGTTAGTCCATGTGTTTGCGTTGGTCATTCAACCACCAAAATTAATTGTGGGTGTGACACCACAGTGTCACCTAGGGTTTCTCTTAAAAAGCCAAACCAAGGACCATTATTTTATGTGAACCAAAGTAAGCATGAGCATCAAAATAACTTAAGTAAGAAAGAATTCACCAAGTATATGCTTAAAAGTGTCATGATCAAGACAATTGAGTCTCTTAAAGGATAAGAATGTGCAACCCTAATTAAGAACCCTAAGTGAACCCCATGAACAAAATTCAAGAAAATAAGCAAAAGGGAATGAAAAGTTTAAAATTTTGAGTTGAGCCAATTATATAAGTTAAAGTATATTTGATAAGCAACAAGATAGATTGAGAAAGCTTAGCCAAAATAATTCAAGAAAACCCCCAAATCAAGCTTCTTTTGTTGGGACTCATTGGGAATTCTGAATTTCAGAATTCTGAAATTCAGACCTTGAGCCAAAGATCAGGGATGTTCACCTTGATCCCTAACTCGAATCCTAATGGCCCCATTGACAAAATTGTGTCTAACTAACCCCTCTGTCGTGTGCCAGAAGATGGCATTGGGACGCGAGCCCTAGACACGACAAAACTTGGGATTTGCCTCGGGTTTGGGCAGGGAGACAGACCAGATTTCCTGGCTCCATATCTCTGCAACCAGTAGGCAAAATCCTATGACCTCCACACAAGAATGGTAGCTTGTAGGGAGGAGAAGAGGTTTTGTGCACTGACCAAGGCGAGAGCAGGCTCGGATGAGCGACCACACGCGCCAGAGCTTGGGCAGAACGCACGGGCACACGTGTTCGACCCTGGTCGGCACGCCAGAGCTCGCCCAACCCGCGCGCGCGCTCGCCCCGGCGTCCGGTCAAGTCCGCCGCGCGCCCACGCCCTCGGCCGTGCCCGCCCGCGCCTATAAAGCCTCCCCGGGCGCACCTCTCTTCGCCCCGCACTCACCCTCACCGGCCAGCCGCCGTTCCTTAGCTCCGGCGAGCTCATTTCCGCCCGCCATTGCCGCCAGAACTACGGCCGCCGTGGCCAGCCCACTCCAGCCACCCTCCAGCCCAACCAGTGCTTCGGCTAGCTCCGCCAGTAGCCCGTGAAGCTTGCCAAGCCCTCGGACCCGACCGGACTTCACCGGAGGCCCGAGATCAACCTCACCGGACTTCGGTCTTCCGCCGCCGCGGGTGGACCAAGCTATCCAGTGAGTCTCCGCCCGATTCCTTTCGCTCATGTCTTCTCTGGCATCCCGTGGACCTCCCTGACCTATTTGATTGAACTATCTCGCCGCGACCAGGCCGGTCTCCTCGCCGCCGACGAGCATCCCCGCCTGCGCGCGTGGACCGACCGACTCCGGCCATCTCCGACGGTGTTCCGCACACCGTTGTGATCCCCGCGACCTCCCCTTCACCCTCGGCCACTTCACCGGAACAGTCTCGCCGCCGGTAAGCCCCTTCGCCCTTTTCTTCGCCGCGGCTACTGTTTAAGGTAGAAGAAGGACTTCGGGTTAGGTTCTGTAGAACCCGAGGGGTTTTTCGTAATGTCAGCGACTCATGTGAATAGTAACCTAAGGACTGAATTGCGAGGAAAACTTAGAAAACCGCCAGGGACCCCAGTGCAAAGTGGATTTCCATTTAATCAATTTTGTTATTTCTTTTTAAAATGACCAGAGAACTTAGAAAATCCATAACTTGATGAAATCTTAATGAAAAGCTGTCAAACCAATTTTGCTAGCTCTGGAATTTTATGACCTATCATTTAAAAATAGTGAACCATATGCTTTCTGTTCTAAATTTTAGAGTTTAAAATTAAAAACAGAAACCCCCTAAACCTTGTTTAATTAAGGAAAATTAGTTTTTCTTTTGTGCTGAGCTTAAGAAAATTTGTAGATGCTTATACCTTAATTAGACACTGTTTAAAAATAGTAGGAGCCCCAGCATTAGAGATTATGATGTAGTTATTCACTTAAAGCCATTTTGTCCAAAACTTAGAGAAAATCAGAAAGGCCTTAGAGATTAATGAACAGTGATTAGTAATATTTTTCCTAGATTACTTATGCAACAGAGAACCTAGGAAAAATGCAGAGACCATTATTTTGGACCAGTTTCTAATTAAGATGCTTTAATTAGCATTATGTAGACTGAAAATCAATTATTAGAATTGCAAAACTATAACCAAAGTGGTTAACAAAAATCCAGTGAACTTATAACCACCAGAGCCCCACTACAAAAATACAGAGCACCCCAGCCTAACTTTTAAGTAGGGAAAATAAATACAGAATGATAATAAGGCATTTTCCCACTAAATCATGAGCAACCCCAAATAATGTGATAATGGGCAACCAAAATTTTGCTAAGTCCATGATGAGATAAACCACCAGAGAAAAATACAAACCCATGAAAAAGAAGTGAACCCATGCCTTTTGCTAGTAATTTGTGAGAAAGGCCATTTAGCTCAAATAATGCAAACCACCCCTTCCCTTAGGCAAAAGGAAGCCAAACTCCAGAATGATTGCTCTTACACAAAATACTAGCTAAGAAAAATAAGAACTCTGTTGTTTGATGTTTTTCAAGTATAGTGGTAGTAGAAAGCACCCCTTTGGCTAGAAACCTTAAGAAAATCTTAGGGAAAGAATTAAAGGGTATTAATGACTAGAAATTTGTATCAAGTCATGTTATAACACCTAAAAACCAGCAAAAATAAGTTTATGAGAATTACTCACTATTAAATAATAGTTGTAGTTCAAAGTACCCCTTCTGCCCTAAAATTTGGTAATTTTGTCCAGAGAAAACCATTCACTTTCTGAACCCCAAATTTTGAGACAGAGAATCATACATCAGTAATAAGCCACTGTAATTTTTGCAGAATTTTTGGAATTTTATAAAAGCAACTTGTAGTTCAAACCTACTCCAAAACATTAAAGAGAATAAAAGAAAAGAGAAGAAGAAATAAACCTCATCCCAATAAGACTAACCCAATTTACCAAGTATACCACTAAAGGGTTTTACATAAGTAAAGTTAACTGGTTTTAACTCAAAAGATCATACATCTTTAAGGTTATAAATTCTAAAGCACATATCATATCATGCATATATCTTACGCATTGCATTCATTAGATTGTAAACTTGCCGACGGAGAGTACGTGCTCATCCCCGAGCAAGGACCTATCCAAGAGGAGGACCAGGAGCAGGCTTCAGAGGCTGCTATTGAGGATCTCCCCGCAGCCCCAGCAATTGAAGGCAAGCCCCGGTTTTATGCATAACCATGTTATTATATGCTACTTTACTACACTTAATGCTTGTAGGATTGCAATGTGCACTTAAGTGTAGGAGTTGCTTGAAACCTCTAGTTGCATGAACTTAGGATTCCTTTTTGAGATGAATACTAGTATGCTAGGTCGAGTAGCTGCTTGCTAATCAGGATCTCGGTAGAAGTCGAGTGATTTTTCTAGCACTCGCGCGAGGTCAGGAATTGATTGTATTCATCTTGATAATGGGGTATATGTTAGTCCGTGGACTTGGGTCCAGGGAGGATGCCATGTCCATGAGACGGGAAAAATGAATTAAGGATTAATGTGTGGATACCTGAGTCAAGCTTTTGAACGTACTAAGCACATGCCGGGAAAAATGGTAACCGGTAAACCTAGTACCTGAGTGAAGCCGGGCGCGGACTTTATCCCTCATGCGACCTGAGACAGGGTCTCCCATGCTAGCTATGGTGGGTACAAGTGCGGCCACTGCACGACGGCAGTCGGGGTTAGTGGAGCATTGTATGCCAAGGCGGTGAGGCCTGGACGCGAACGGGAATCGATGGGGACGGTTGTCATGTGTGGGGTCGGAGTACCCTGACATGCCGTGTGTTTAGGTTTACCTTGCAAGGTTTAAAAACTCGATTCGAATCGTCTGCTTCTCGCAGCTAATGAGACTGCTTGATTCCTTGTACTGCATCGAGTAAGAAGTGAAATGTGGATTATATGAGATAACTTGTTGATTGAACTAATTGATTGTTACCATGTATGCTTAGAAGGAGCAAATCTAGCTAAGTTAATGATGGTAGAATTTGAAAAGCTAAAAGTTGATTTTAGAAACAGCTAGTGCTTTTGGCAAACCAAACCCCTCAGCCAAACAGCTGCATAGTCTAGAGGTAGAGGAGTAGACTCCTCACACCGGTTAAGTCTAGCTGAGTATTAGTATACTCAGCCTTGCTTGTGGCACCATTTTTGCAGGTACCATGCAGGATGTAGTTGATGGTGTGACTTGGCCTACCACCCTGCCACCGGGTTGGACGGTCGAGTGGGATGTTGCTCCGGCAGGAGAGGAGCATGAGGAGTAGTGGGCTAGGCCTTGCCCATTTCCTCATTACCGACGACATCAATTATCCGCTGCACTTTAATTTATGAACTTTATTCGCTACTCAAAAACTCCGATTTATGTAATAACTCAGTACTTAATTTGAGGTTTCCTGTTTTATTGTATTTCTTCTGTGACTCACCTTCGAGTGAGATTGTGGGATTTGATCCTGGTTAAGTGGCTTCATCAGACTAGATCTGAGGGACTGACGGGTTATTCCGATTTAAGTGTGTTACGGCCCCTGAGGCGTGACTTAGGCACTTAAGCTGGAATAACTCGGGCGGTTCTGCCACAGCTGGTATCGGAGCAAATTCCACCACAGAGAAGGGCAATAAACCATGAATACCAATTTTCAAAATCTAAAACCTGCCTAGAAGCTACTACGGATCGTCAGGACTAGACCGCTAGACCTAGGACGAAAGGCCTTAGGCATAGAGGGAGAAATAGGTGGCTAACTAATTAGGCCCTATGGGCCAATACTTATATTTTAGGATGCCCTAAAAAGGCACCCTATTTTCCTTTTGAGAGGCAACGTTTCTTTCCGCATGCATGCATTATAAAACATAAAGAGGAATTAAAATTGAGCTAACCCCCTTTTCTTCGAAATCATCCGGGCTCTCTTTTTCTTTTCCTTCCACCATAATCTTTATCTTTGATTCCCTTCCGCAGATGAATTCACCCACCCCCGCCAGTGGAGGAGACTCTCGTTTCAGTTCTGACTTCCTTTCTCGCGATGGCTTCCCTTCCATTTTGTGGGAAGTGCTTAATTCCGCCGGTTACCCTACGCCCCCTTTGTACACGGTGCAGTTGTATGAGGAGCATCGGGTACCTCGTTGTCGGGTCTGGCTAACTTTGGAGGCTCATCCCCTTCAGCCGGGTTGGCGTTCTCTTGACTCTGAGACGATTGGACTCAGGACGGACGACACCGTTGAGGCAGCAGCCATGAAGACTCTGACGACTTTTTGTGGCTACCATCCCCTGGAGATGGTGATGCACCGCTTGGGACTCTTCCCCGCTGAGAAGAAGGATGATCCCATGTGGTGTAACCGCGTGAGCCATGTGAAGGATGTGTGGGCAATGTATCCTGACTTGGTTGGGAGGGTCACTGTTCAGTGCATGAGTGCGCTGTACCGCCTTCAGGCCCTTCAGAGCGATGCTATGACACTTCTTGCCAACACCGCTCAGGCTGCCAAGCTCACCCTCGACAGTCGGGAAGATTTTGTGGTCGACCTATCCACAGAGTTGGTGGAAAAGGATCTGCAGGTGGAGAGGCTGAACCAGCGTATTACCACCCTGGAGCAGCAAGTGGAGATCCGAGATAACACTATTGATGTCTTGGAGAACCAGCTTCACGACGTGCAGAGGGAACTCGAGGAAGCAAATGACCACTTGGACATGCACCACCTGGAGATGGAGGCCAATGAAGCAGGAAGCGAGGGAGAAGAGGCTCCCGAGGAGCTAGGACCAGCCCCTGGTGCCAATGGGACTACCTCCGTGATACCTCCTTCACCCGTATCCAGTGTCGCTTCCACCGCTCAGGGTTAAGCAGTCGCTTTGACATTTTTAGGCGGATAGAAACCTATGCGAGCTTAGTGGTATCACATTTTGGACTAGGCTTGTGGGTACCTTCCCCTGATTAATGTAACCCTGTAAACTTTTGATATCTGTGGGATCCTTGTCACCATGTTATCTTCATTCGAACCTAATATTATGATTATGGCATTTTCCTTCCATATGAGATGATATCTTGTCGTTCGGAAATGTGAATTGGGATAACAATGGCGACAATCTCTGTTTTCAGATGGCAGCGAGGCAGCGTCGCGGGCAAAATGAGCAAGCTCCCCCGCCACCTCCTCCAGCTCCCACAGTGCAGGAGCTGATGGCCCAGCAGAATGAGATTCTGCGACAGCTCTTGCAGCGCCAGCCCCACCCTCAGCATCCTGGTGGAGGCCAGCATCAGCGACCTCCGGCTATGGCAACATACCAGGAGTTTCTGAGCACGCAGCCGCCCTTGTTCACCAAGGCAGAGGATCCGTTGGACGCCGACGTGTGGCTTCGCGTCGTCGAGTCCAAGTTTCCCCTCCTCACAGGAGACTGCCCTGATGAGGCCAAGGCTCGCTTCGCCGCACAGCAGCTTCGCGGCCCTGCTCGGACTTGGTGGGATCACTTCCGTGCTATGCTCCCCGGTGATCGTGAAGTATCTTGGGAGGAATTCAAGACTGCCTTCAGAGGGCACCACATTCCAGCTGGCATTCTTGATCGGAAGTTGAACGAATTCCTGGCCCTCAATCAAGGAACCCGCACGGTACTGCAGTATGCGCAAGCCTTCAACGACTTATGCCAGTATGCAGGGTATCATGCTGATTCTGATGAAAAGAAGAGGGATCGCTTCCGCAGGGGTCTCAATACCAAGCTGCGGGAACGACTCAACACTGTCCAGGCCGATAGCTTCAATGAGTTGGTCAACATGGCCATCTCTCAGGAGGATTGCATTGTTGCTCACCGGGCAGAGAAGAAGAGAAAGGCACCAATGGCAGCACCATCCGCTCAGGCTCAGAGGTTCCGGATTGTTTCTCACAATCAGAGCAGGGGTTTTCAGCAGCAGGCAGGCAGATGGGTGATCAGGCCACCTCAGCAGCAGCAGCAGCCGGCACCCAACCGCTATCCAGCTCCCGCCCCAAGAAACAATCAGCCTCCGCAGCAGCAGCAGTTCCGCCAGGGCAATGGGAACAAGTGTTTCACTTGTGGCAATGTGGGCCACTATGCCAAGAATTGTCCCAGGAACCAGCAGAGGCAGATGCCAGCACCAAATCAAGACAAGGGAAGAAAGCAGAAGGTGCAAGTCAGGCAAGGGAAGCTCAACTTCACTGCTCTAGAGGAAGTGCCAGAAGGAGCTCCTATCATGACCGGTACCTTTTCAGTTTATAATCAACCTGCTTTAATTCTGTTTGATTCTGGTGCATCTCATAGTTTCATTAGCCAAAAGTTCAGTGCTAATTGCAAACTGCCATTCTCTCACTCAAAAGGGTCATTCATGATAGTCACACCTGGGGGTAAAATTGCAACTAATCAATTAAACCAAAGTGTGCCTATTCAACTGGGAAGCCACATTATCAAAACCACTCTTCTTGTGTTGGGATTGGAAAATGTGGACATTATTCTAGGAGCAAATTGGATGACCTTGCACCAAGTTGTGCTCGACGTAGCCAGTCGTACCGTGGAAGTTAATTCTCCCTTCTGCGGGAATTTCACTTTGATTCTGCCTAGTCAGGGTTCTTCTCAGTCATGTGCTTTCTCTATGACGGAATTACCCCTGAAGAAGATCCCAGTGGTCTGTGAGTATGCAGATGTCTTTCCTGATGAATTGCCAGGAATGCCACCGGACCGGGATATTGAGTTCGCCATCGAGTTGCAACCGGGAACGGCCCCAATTTCCAAGAGGCCCTACCGAATGCCACCCGCTGAGTTGGCAGAGTTGAAGAAGCAGTTGCAAGAGTTGCTGGATAAGGGATTTATTCGCCCAAGCACTTCGCCTTGGGGCTGTCCAGCACTGTTTGTGAAGAAGAAGGATGAAAGCTTGAGGCTGTGTATAGATTACCGCCCTCTTAATGCGGTAACTATCAAGAACAAGTATCCTTTGCCTCGTATTGATGTTCTCTTTGACCAGTTGGTCGGGGCCAAGGTGTTTTCCAAGATAGACCTTCGCTCTGGCTACCATCAGATCAAAATACGAGCAAGTGATATTCCGAAGACGGCATTCTCAACCAGATATGGGCTATATGAATTCTTGGTGATGTCATTCGGGCTGACGAATGCACCAGCATATTTCATGTATCTGATGAATTCTGTTTTCATGCCAGAATTGGACAAGTTCGTGGTGGTTTTCATCGATGATATTCTGGTGTACTCAAGGAACGAAGAAGAACATGCCGGGCATTTGCATGTAGTACTTCAATGTCTGCGAGATCACCACCTTTATGCCAAGTTATCCAAATGTGATTTTTGGCTAAAGGAAATCAAATTCTTGGGTCACACTATCTCTCAGGCTGGAATAGCTGTTGATCCTGATAAAGTGCAAGAGGTGATGAACTGGAGGCCACCAACGACCGTTCGCCAGATTCGGAGTTTTCTGGGATTGGCTGGTTATTACCGAAGATTTATTCCGGACTTCTCTCGAATTGCGAAGCCTATTACTGAGTTGCTGAAGAAAGAAGTCAGATTTGTGTGGAGTCAGAAGTGCGAAGATGCCTTCCATGCATTAAGGCAGCATCTGACCACAGCACCAGTATTGGCGCAACCCGACAGCAGCAAGCCTTTTGATGTATATTGTGATGCCTCTGGCACCGGGCTAGGTTGTGTCTTGATGCAAGACAACCGAGTCATTGCTTATGCCTCAAGAGCACTCAGGCCTCATGAGCAAAATTATCCTACTCATGACCTTGAGTTAGCAGCAGTGGTTCATGCATTGAAGATGTGGAGGCACTATCTAATGGGAACCCACTGCAACATCTTCACTGATCATAAGAGCCTTAAGTACATTTTTACTCAGGCTGATCTCAACATGAGGCAGAGAAGATGGCTAGAGCTGATCAAGGATTATGACCTGGAGGTACATTATCACCCAGGGAAAGCTAATGTGGTAGCAGATGCCTTGAGTCGGAAGTTGCAGTGCAACTGTATTCTGATGGATTCTCGTGTTAACACCTTGTGTGATGAGTTGAGCAAGATGCAAATTGAAGTGATTCCTTCTGGTTCTTTGTCTCACATTGTTGTTGAGCCAGCTTTGCAAGACCAGATTATCATGGCCCAGCTCAGTGACAAGGGAGTACAAATTATCAAGAAGAATCTCCATCAGAAGGTTGAGAAGTATAATTGTTTCCGCCAGGATGAGAAGGGTGTGTTATGGTTCAAAAGCAGATTGGTAATTCCTAAGGACCAGGATCTCAAGAAGAAAATTTTGGATGAGGCTCATCTCTCCAAATTCTCTATGCATCCGGGAAGCACCAAGATGTACCATGATTTGAAGCTTTTGTACTGGTGGACCAGAATGAAGAGGGAGATAGCCCAGTATGTATCAGAGTGTGACACCTGTCAGAGGATAAAGGCAAGCCACTTGAAGTCCGCTGGAGCTTTGCAACCACTGTCCGTACCTTCGTGGAAGTGGGACGACATCAGCATGGATTTCATTGTGGGTCTACCCAACACCTCTCGTCATCATGATTCAATTTGGGTTATTGTGGACCGATTGACGAAAGTGGCACATTTCCTTCCTGTGCACACCACTGATAAGGCTCAGAAGTATGCAGAATTGTATATTGACCGAATCGTGTGTTTGCATGGATTACCTCGGACCATTGTTTCTGACCGAGGAGCCCAATTTGTTGCCAGATTTTGGGAACAATTGCAAGAGTCTTTGGGAACTAAGCTAATCAGGAGTTCAGCTTACCACCCATAGACTGATGGTCAGACGGAAAGGGTAAACCAGATTCTGGAGGATATGCTGAGAGCTTGTGCGATCGATTGTGGCAAGAACTGGGATAAGCACCTCTCCTTGGCAGAGTTTGCTTATAACAATAGTTACCAATATCCAGCCTAAAGATGGCACCTTTTGAAGCTCTCTATGGAAGAAGGTGCAGGACACCACTCAATTGGTCTCAGCCTGGTGAAAGAGAAGTTTTTGGACCTGATTTGGTGACTGAAGCCGAAAGGAGGGTCAAGTCAATCAGGAAGAATCTAGAAGCTGCTCAGGCCAGGCAGAAGAGCTATCATGATAGAAGAAGGAAACCTCTCCAGTTCGAGGTGGGAAGTTTTGTATACCTCAAGGTATCACCCACCAAGGGAGTGCAGAGGTTTGGGATCAAAGGCAAGCTAGCCCCTCGTTACATTGGACCTTATGAGATCATAGAAGCATGTGGACCCGTGGCATACAAGTTGAAGTTACCTTCAAAGATGTCTGCCATTCACAGCGTATTCCATGTATCTCAGCTGAAGAAGTGTGTTCGATTGCTGACTGAGATCATAGCAGAGCCAGAATTGGAGATAGAGCCAGATCTCTCGTACCAAGAGTACCCCTCCAAGATTCTGGACTGCAAGGAGAGATCAACTTGGGCTAAATCAATCAAGATGTTCAAGGTCCAGTGGAGTAATCACTCAGAGGAGGAAGCTACTTGGGAAACCGAGGAATTCTTAAGATCCAACTTCCCCGATTGCCTACCTAAGGAAGCTGGTATGTAATCACCCCCAACCCCTCCTCCTGCCTTTCGAATCTAATTTCCAAAAATATGATCTTAATTCAGAATGAAGTAACTATAAAGTAAAACTTAAAAGGACTTCCTTCTGAAGTTGCAAAGAGAATGACATTCGAAGAGCAGTTTTGCCCTAATAATAACAATCCCCACCCTTTTCCTATCAGTCTCACCCTTCGCTTCACCTCGAAAGGACTCTGGCCCGAATCTCGGGACGAGATTCCCTTAAGGGGGGAAGGCTGTGACACCCCAGTGTCACCTAGGGTTTCTCTTAAAAAGCCAAACCAAGGACCATTATTTTATGTGAACCAAAGTAAGCATGAGCATCAAAATAACTTAAGTAAGAAAGAATTCACCAAGTATATGCTTAAAAGTGTCATGATCAAGACAATTGAGTCTCTTAAAGGATAAGAATGTGCAACCCTAATTAAGAACCCTAAGTGAACCCCATGAACAAAATTCAAGAAAATAAGCAAAAGGGAATGAAAAGTTTAAAATTTTGAGTTGAGCCAATTATATAAGTTAAAGTATATTTGATAAGCAACAAGATAGATTGAGAAAGCTTAGCCAAAATAATTCAAGAAAACCCCCAAATCAAGCTTCTTTTGTTGGGACTCATTGGGAATTCTGAATTTCAGAATTCTAAAATTCAGACCTTGAGCCAAAGATTAGGGATGTTCACCTTGATCCCTAACTCGAATCCTAATGGCCCCATTGACAAAATTGTGTCTAACTAACCCCTCTGTCGTGTGCCAGAAGATGGCATTGGGACGCGAGCCCTAGACACGACAAAACTTGGGATTTGCCTCGGGTTTGGGCAGGGAGACAGACCAGATTTCCTGGCTCCATATCTCTGCAACCAGTAGGCAAAATCCTATGACCTCCACACAAGAATGGTAGCTTGTAGGGAGGAGAAGAGGTTTTGTGCACTGACCAAGGTGAGAGCAGGCTCGGATGAGCGACCACACGCGCCAGAGCTTGGGCAGAACGCACGGGCACACGTGTTCGACCCTGGTCGGCACGCCAGAGCTCGCCCAACCCGCGCGCGCGCTCGCCCCGGCGTCCGGTCAAGTCCGCCGCGCGCCCACGCCCTCGGCCGTGCCCGCCCGCGCCTATAAAGCCTCCCCGGGCGCACCTCTCTTCGCCCCGCACTCACCCTCACCGGCCAGCCGCCGTTCCTTAGCTCCGGCGAGCTCATTTCCGCCCGCCATTGCCGCCAGAACTACGGCCGCCGTGGCCAGCCCACTCCAGCCACCCTCCAGCCCAACCAGTGCTTCGGCTAGCTCCGCCAGTAGCCCGTGAAGCTTGCCAAGCCCTCGGACCCGACCGGACTTCACCGGAGGCCCGAGATCAACCTCACCGGACTTCGGTCTTCCGCCGCCGCGCGTGGACCAAGCTATCCAGTGAGTCTCCGCCCGATTCCTTTCGCTCATGTCTTCTCTGGCATCCCGTGGACCTCCCTGACCTATTTGATTGAACTATCTCGCCGCGACCAGGCCGGTCTCCTCGCCGCCGACGAGCATCCCCGCCTGCGCGCGTGGACCGACCGACTCCGGCCATCTCCGACGGTGTTCCGCACACCGTTGTGATCCCCGCGACCTCCCCTTCACCCTCGACCACTTCACCGGAACAGTCTCGCCGCCGGTAAGCCCCTTCGCCCTTTTCTTCGCCGCGGCTACTGTTTAAGGTAGAAGAAGGACCTCGGGTTAGGTTCTGTAGAACCCGAGGGGTTTTTCGTAATGTCAGCGACTCATGTGAATAGTAACCTAAGGACTGAATTGCGAGGAAAACTTAGAAAACCGCCAGGGACCCCAGTGCAAAGTGGATTTCCATTTAATCAATTTTGTTATTTCTTTTTAAAATGACCAGAGAACTTAGAAAATCCATAACTTGATGAAATCTTAATGAAAAGCTGTCAAACCAATTTTGCTAGCTCTGGAATTTTATGACCTATCATTTAAAAATAGTGAACCATATGCTTTCTGTTCTAAATTTTAGAGTTTAAAATTAAAAACAGAAACCCTCTAAACCTTGTTTAATTAAGGAAAATTAGTTTTTCTTTTGTGCTGAGCTTAAGAAAATTTGTAGATGCTTATACCTTAATTAGACACTGTTTAAAAATAGTAGGAGCCCCAGCATTAGAGATTATGATGTAGTTATTCACTTAAAGCCATTTTGTCCAAAACTTAGAGAAAATCAGAAAGGCCTTAGAGATTAATGAACAGTGATTAGTAATATTTTTCCTAGATTACTTATGCAACAGAGAACCTAGGAAAAATGCAGAGACCATTATTTTGGACCAGTTTCTAATTAAGATGCTTTAATTAGCATTATGTAGACTGAAAATCAATTATTAGAATTGCAAAACTATAACCAAAGTGGTTAACAAAAATCCAGTGAACTTATAACCACCAGAGCCCCACTACAAAAATACAGAGCACCCCAGCCTAACTTTTAAGTAGGGAAAATAAATACAGAATGATAATAAGGCATTTTCCCACTAAATCATGAGCAACCCCAAATAATGTGATAATGGGCAACCAAAATTTTGCTAAGTCCATGATGAGATAAACCACCAGAGAAAAATACAAACCCATGAAAAAGAAGTGAACCCATGCCTTTTGCTAGTAATTTGTGAGAAAGGCCATTTAGCTCAAATAATGCAAACCACCCCTTCCCTTAGGCAAAAGGAAGCCAAACTCCAGAATGATTGCTCTTACACAAAATACTAGCTAAGAAAAATAAGAACTCTGTTGTTTGATGTTTTTCAAGTATAGTGGTAGTAGAAAGCACCCCTCTGGCTAGAAACCTTAAGAAAATCTTAGGGAAAGAATTAAAGGGTATTAATGACTAGAAATTTGTATCAAGTCATGTTATAACACCTAAAAGCCAGCAAAAATAAGTTTTTGAGAATTACCCACTATTAAATAATAGTTGTAGTTCAAAGTACCCCTTCTGCCCTAAAATTTGGTAATTTTGTCCAGAGAAAACCATTCACTTTCTGAACCCCAAATTTTGAGACAGAGAATCATACATCAGTAACAAGCCACTGTAATTTTTGCAGAATTTTTGGAATTTTATAAAAGCAACTTGTAGTTCAAACCTACTCCAAAACATTAAAGAGAATAAAAGAAAAGAGAAGAAGAAATAAACCTCATCCCAATAAGACTAACCCAATTTACCAAGTATACCACTAAAGGGTTTTACATAAGTAAAGTTAACTGGTTTTAACTCAAAAGATCATACATCTTTAAGGTTATAAATTCTAAAGCACATATCATATCATGCATATATCTTACGCATTGCATTCATTAGATTGTAAACTTGCCGACGGAGAGTACGTGCTCATCCCCGAGCAAGGACCTATCCAAGAGGAGGACCAGGAGCAGGCTTCAGAGGCTGCTATTGAGGATCTCCCCGCAGCCCCAGCAATTGAAGGCAAGCCCCGGTTTTATGCATAACCATGTTATTATATGCTACTTTACTACACTTAATGCTTGTAGGATTGCAATGTGCACTTAAGTGTAGGAGTTGCTTGAAACCTCTAGTTGCATGAACTTAGGATTCCTTTTTGAGATGAATACTAGTATGCTAGGTCGAGTAGCTGCTTGCTAATCAGGATCTCGGTAGAAGTCGAGTGATTTTTCTAGCACTCGCGCGAGGTCAGGAATTGATTGTATTCATCTTGATAATGGGGTATATGTTAGTCCGTGGACTTGGGTCCAGGGAGGATGCCATGTCCATGAGACGGGAAAAATGAATTAAGGATTAATGTGTGGATACCTGAGTCAAGCTTTTGAACGTACTAAGCACATGCCGGGAAAAATGGTAACCGGTAAACCTAGTACCTGAGTGAAGCCGGGCGCGGACTTTATCCCTCATGCGACCTGAGACAGGGTCTCCCATGCTAGCTATGGTGGGTACAAGTGCGGCCACTGCACGACGGCAGTCGGGGTCAGTGGAGCATTGTATGCCAAGGCGGTGAGGCCTGGACGCGAACGGGGAATCGATGGGGACGGTTGTCATGTGTGGGGTCGGAGTACCCTGACATGCCGTGTGTTTAGGTTTACCTTGCAAGGTTTAAAAACTCGATTCGAATCGTCTGCTTCTCGCAGCTAATGAGACTGCTTGATTCCTTGTACTGCATCGAGTAAGAAGTGAAATGTGGATTATATGAGATAACTTGTTGATTGAACTAATTGATTGTTACCATGTATGCTTAGAAGGAGCAAATCTAGCTAAGTTAATGATGGTAGAATTTGAAAAGCTAAAAGTTGATTTTAGAAACAGCTAGTGCTTTTGGCAAACCAAACCCCTCAGCCAAACAGCTGCATAGTCTAGAGGTAGAGGAGTAGACTCCTCACACCGGTTAAGTCTAGCTGAGTATTAGTATACTCAGCCTTGCTTGTGGCACCATTTTTGCAGGTACCATGCAGGATGTAGTTGATGGTGTGACTTGGCCTACCACCCTGCCACCGGGTTGGACGGTCGAGTGGGATGTTGCTCCGGCAGGAGAGGAGCATGAGGAGTAGTGGGCTAGGCCTTGCCCATTTCCTCATTACCGACGACATCGATTATCCGCTGCACTTTAATTTATGAACTTTATTCGCTACTCAAAAACTCCGATTTATGTAATAACTCAGTACTTAATTTGAGGTTTCCTGTTTTATTGTATTTCTTCTGTGACTCACCTTCGAGTGAGATTGTGGGATTTGATCCTGGTTAAGTGGCTTCATCAGACTAGATCTGAGGGACTGACGGGTTATTCCGATTTAAGTGTGTTACGGCCCCTGAGGCGTGACTTAGGCACTTAAGCTGGAATAATTCGGGCGGTTCTGCCACAGTGGGAAAAGGTTAACCCTATTTCCCTTTCACTATGCTTTTCAATTCAAATTCAAATCAAGTTTCAAATTCAAACCAAATCAAACATGTGCAACAATTCAAAGAATATTTGGAACTCAACATGATGCAACGTTTCATGACTCATATTGTTTGGACAAAATAAAATAAATAATCCCTCTCTAATTAAACTAATTCTACAAAAAGAACAGGAGAGAGTGAAACTAGAGAGAGAGAGAAGAGTAACACCTGAATGTGGTTGATAATTAGAAAGAAATTTTATACCCCCAAATTCAGGGTGTTACAGACCTATCACCCTTAAAAGAATCTCGCCCTCGAGATTCAGGGCTGGCTAGCAAAGAGTTCAGGGTACTTGGCTCTCAGATCGTCTTCTCTTTCCTAGGTTGCTTCTTCTTCTAAGTGGTGGCCCCACTTGACTTTGCACATCCGGATAGTGCTCCTCCAAGTGACCCGATCTGTTGTCTCTAGAATTTGAGTTGGCTTCTCAATATACGTCAGATCTTCTTGAACTTTGAGGTCTTCCATTGGCAACTGCTCTTCTGGTACTCGCAAGCATTTCTTTAACTGAGACACGTGAAACACATCGTGCACGGCAGACAGATTCTCTGGTAAGTTGAGTTGATATGCCACTTCTCCACGTCTTGCTTGAATCTGGTACGACCCGATATATCAAGGTGCTAGCTTGCCTTTGACTCGAAATCTTTTGGTTCCTCTGATGGGTGACACTTTCAAGTAGACATAGTCTCCCACTTCAAAACTCAGTTCTCTCCTTCATGTGTCAGCATAGCTTCGTTGTCTAGACTGTGCTACCTTCAGATTCTCTCAGGCCATTCTGATATTCTCTTCAGCTTCAAGCAAAATATCTGGACTGAACACCTGCCTTTGACCGGGTTGGTCCCAATGCAATGGAGTTCTGCAATTCCTCCCATATAGTGCTTGGAATGGTGACATCTTTAGGCTGGCCTGATAGTTGTTGTTGTAGGAGAATTCTGCATACGGTAGCCTATTGTCCCAGCCTAACTTGTCTTGCAAAGCACAAACTCTCAACATATGCTCAAGAATCTGGTTGGTTCTCTCAGTCTGACCATCTGTCTGCGGGTGATAAGCTGAACTGAACTTCAAGTGTGTGCCCAAAGATTCATGCAACTGCTGCAAAAAAATGAGAAGTAAATGGGTGCCTCTGTCCGATACTCTCTTCTTTGGAATGCCATGCAAGCACACAATCCGAGACATGTATAATTCTGCCAACACTGCACTGTTATAGGTGGTCTTGACTGGTATGAAATGGGCCGCCTTTGTTAAACGGTCCACTACTATCCAGATGGAGTCATAACCAGCTCGAGTGCGGGGCAGACCGGCTATAAAGTCCATCCCAATCTCATCCCATTTCCACTGAGGAATGTGCAACGACTGCAACAAACCTGCGGGCCTCTCATGTTCTGCCTTGATCCTCTGACAACTGTCGCATCTGGCCACATACTCTACTATCTCTCTTTTCATACTGTACCACCAGAATCTCTTCTTCAGGTCTTGGTACATTTTCTCGCTACCAGGGTGTATAGAATATGTTGTCTCATGAGCTTCCTTAAGAACCAGTTCCTGGATCGATTGGATGTTGGGAACGCACAACCTATCCTTGAACCATATCACTCCTTCTGCATCTTCACGAAAATCTGAACCTTTCCCATCTATGATCAGCTGCCGGATCTCGTTGATCTTCTCATCCTCCCTCTGGCCCTTCCTAATATCTTGCTCTAGGGTGGGTTCTAACTCGACTGTCACTCCTTGAGTGTTGTTCAGAAATCTGAGACTCAGCCTGTCGAATTCCTTTGCTAGCTCGAACGACATCGAATGAGCGGCCAACATATTGACTTGACTCTTTTTGCTCAGAGCATCGGCAACCACATTTGCTTTGCCTGGGTGATAATGGATCTCTAGCCATCTCCACTGCCTCATGTTTAACTCTGACTGGGTGAATATGTACTTGAGGCTCTTGTGATTCGTGTAGATATCACACTTCTGTCCATAAAGATAGTGTCTCCAAGTCTTCAGTGCATGAACCACTGCTTCTAGCTCCAGATCATGAGTGGGGTAATTCTTCTCAGGAACTTTCAACTTTCGGGATGAGTATGCCACTACTTTCCCTTCCTGCATTGACACACATCCCAACCCGGTGTATGAAGCATCACAATATACTAAAAACGGTTTGTGAACATCTGGCAGAACCAACACTGGTGATGTTGTCAACTTCTGCTTCAACATCTCAAATGATTCTTGGCACGTTGGGGTCCACTTGAACTCAACCTTCTTTGCTAGCAAGGCTGTCATTGGCCTGGCAATCTTGGAGAAACCTTCAATGAAACACCGATAGTAACCGGCCATTCCAATGAAACTCTTGATTCCTCGGACATCTTTTGGTGCTTTCCAGTCCAGAATCGCTGCTACCTTCTTTGGATCTACAGCTAGTCCATCTCAGTTTATAATATGACCCAAGAACAGAACTTTGCTGATCTAGAACTCGCACTTGCTATGTTTGGCGTACAACTAGCAATCCCATAGCCTCTAAAGTACTTTCCTCAAATGTTCCTCATGCTCTTACTCATTCTGGGAATATATAAGAATATCATCAATGCACACCGCTACGAACTTGTTGAGGTAGTCCATGAACACACTATGCATTAGGTACATGAAGTAAGCTAGCGCATTCATCAAACCGAATGACATAACCATGAACTCATATAGTCCATACTTGGTGATGAATGCTATCTTCGGTATATCCGAAGGTCGGATTCTAAGCTGATGGTAACCTGACCTCAGATCTATCTTTGAGAACACACTGGCTCCTCTCAACTGATCAAAATAGGTCCTCGATTCAAGGCAGTGGGTACTTGTTCTTGATAGTGACTTCATTCAAAGCTCTATAATTAATGCACAACATCTTCGTACCATCCTTCTTCTCCACAAATAGCACTGGGGTTGCCCAAGGTGAGGTACTTGGTCTGATGTAGCCTTTCTCCAACAACTCATCAATTTGCTTCTTGAGTTCCACCAACTCTGGTCCAGATACTCGATAGGCTCTCTTGGATATAGGGGCGGTGCCTGGGATAAACTCTATGGCAAATTCAACCTTTCTTTCAGGTGGCATACCTAGTAACTCTTCAGGGAACACGTCGGGGAATTCCGACACAATTCTAATTGCCTCAATTGGATTTAACTCCTTGTCCTCTACTGATAAATGGTGATAGGCCCCTTCTTCTAGTTCAGGCAAGTATAGCTTAGTTACTACTTCCTTTCCGGATGGGGACACCAACTTGACTGTTCTCTTGTCACAACTGACAGTGGCTTGGTTCCTGTGTAGCCAATTCATCCCTAGGATGACATCTAACCCTTGAGTTCCCATTACTACTAGGTTAGCGGGGAAGTCTATCCCCCTTATTTCAATCCTTAGATTCGGACAAATCCTATCTGACTGAACTTTTGCCCCAACTGAATTAACTCTTAAAGGTGGGATCATTGGTTCTATGGGGATGTTATGTGCTTCTACCCAAGATGTAGAAACAAAAGAATGCATGGCAACAGTGTCAAATAATACTTTTGCGGGATAGGATTCGACTGGAAACATACCTACTGCCATGTCCTGAGCATCCTGGATTGCTTCGACCTCCAGGTGGTTCACCTTCCCACAGTTGTAGGCCTGACCACAGCCTCCTGGTGCTTGCTGTGGTGCTCCTTGTCTTGCTGGGGTATTGACTGCTGGCGACTGTTGAGCTGCTTTCTTTGGATAGTTCTTCGCCCAGTGATTTCGTTCTCCACAATAGAAGCATGCACGACCTCCTACGTGTGCTGGAGCTGCTTGGCTATTCTAGTTGGTTGCTGGGGAAGGAAGGCGAGCTGCCTAGCTATTCTGAAGCTGGTACTGATTTCCTCCCGGTTGGGTGTTCTGACGGTACTACTGCTGCTGCTGCGTTGGAAACTGCTTCTGGTACTGGTGCTGATGCTGACGCTGATGCTGGTGACCATGAGGGTGACCTTGCTTGAATTGCTGAGGCGGGTTACCTGAGTAGCGGGGAGATGAAAGGGAAATAGGGTTAACCATTTCCTATAATTAATTTTGGTGGTTAATAGTCAATACAAACACATGGACTAACTAGTTTCTTCTAGAATTCATGTATTACAGTTGCATAAGGTTCAACACAAACCAATAAAATATTCAAGTTAGGGACACAATTTGAAAGGAGCAAAAGGACTTGAGTGTGCTGAAGAATGGCGCACCGGACTGTCCGGTGTGCCACCGGACAGTGTCCGGTGCACCAGGACTGTGCAGGTGTCTACCAGCCACTCTCGGGAAAACGAAGCCGCGCTACGCTATAATTCACCAGACTGTCCGGTGTGCCAGCAGAGCAACAACTATCTGCGCCAATGGTCGACTCTGACAGCAGGAACAGTGCAGCACAGTACCATGCAGAAGTCAGAGCAGCGAAGTCTGAGGGGCACTGGACTGTACGGTGTGGCACCGGACTGTTCGGTGCCGCAAGAGGACAAAGCCTACAAGGGTCTACCAGCTCCAAACCCTAATGTTTGGGTGACGTGGCAGTGCACCGGACAAGGAACAGTGCCTGTCTGGTGCGCCCATCGTCAGTAGCCTCCCCAACGGCTACCAAAGTGGTTGGGGGATATAAATACCCCCCAACCACCACAACTATTGGCTATCCAAGTTTTTCAGAGATTACATTCAATACAAGAGCTAGTGCATTCACTCCAAGACACATTTCAAAGATCAGACCCTCTCCAAGCCTAGAATTCAACTCAAACATTTAGTGACTTGTGAGAGTGTGTGTTTGTGTTCTTTTGTGCTCTTGTTTCTTGGATTGTCTTTCTTCTTTCTCATTCTTGTTCTCAAGTGACTTGTAATCAAAGCAAGAGACACCTAAGTGTGTGGTGGTCCTTGTGGGGTCTTAGTGACCTGATTGATTAAGGAGAAGGCTCACTCGGTCTAATTAAGTGACCGTTTGAGAGAGGGAAAGGGTTGAAATAGACCCGGTCTTTGTGACCTCCTCAACGGGGATTAGGTTTTTTGGAACCGAACCTCGGTAAAACAAATCACCGTGTTCATTCGCCTTAATTCTTGTTTGATTTGTTTTCCCCTCTCTTTTTGACTTGAATTTAATTCTAACGCTAACCCCGACCTTAGTGCATGCTTAAGTTTATAAATTTCAGGTTTCGCCTATCCACCCCCTCTAGGAAACTTTCAATTGGTATCAGATCCAGTGCTTCATTAATGAGGTGTTTGGTTTGATGAATCACTCTATCCAAAATGAAGTGGTGCATCATGAGTGTATTCCTCAAATTTGGTGAGATGACTCCATTCCACATATTAGTACTAACAACTAACTATGAGGAATGAGGTGGTGATGGATTAACTCACTTCATTCCACAAACCAAACAAAAAAGTGAGGAGTGAGAAGATGATGGACTACATCATTCCTTAAACCAAACACTCCATAAGAGTCTAACCAACTCAAATTAATGTCTGGAGATCACGCCAAGAGGGAGATCATGACTGGCGACAAGTCCGCAAGCTCGGGAGGACTCTCTCAAGGGAGTCCGGCAACAAACACAAGGAGGAATCCTCTTCCTCCATCAAGTTGCATCGGAAAGGTGACAAAAAGAAGAAGATGAAAAGGTCATCTACTACGATACCGACTCTTCATCACCCTCCACATCAAGCTCCAAATCGTCCACCGCTTCTAAGCGCCATGAGCACAAGAAGTATAGTAAGATGCCCCTACGCTATCCCCGTATTTCAAAGCGCGCTCCATTACTTTCTATACCCCTAGGCAAACCACCATATTTTGATGGTGAGGATTATTGTATGTGGAGTGATAAAATGAGGCATCATCTAACCTCACTCCATGAAAGTATTTGGGATATTGTTGAGTATGGAGCGCATGTACCTAAGGTGGGGGACAAGGACTACGACTCGGACGAGGCCTCCCAAATTAGGCACTTTAACTCCCAAGCCACGTCTATACTCCTTGCCTGCTTGTGTCGGGAGGAGTATAACAAGGTGCAAGGGTTAAAGAGTGCCAAAGAAATTTGGGGCGTCCTCAAAACAGTGCTCGAAGGGGACGAGGTGACCAAGATCACCAAGCAGGAAACGATCGAGGGCGAGCTCGATCGATTCGTCCTCAACTAAGGAGAAGAGCCACAAGCAATGTACAACCGGCTAAAAACAATGGTGAACCAAGTGCGCAACCTCGGGAGCACCAAATGGGATGACAATGAAATGGTCAAGGTTATTCTAAGATCCCTTGTTTTTCGTAATCCTACTCAAGTTCAATTAATGCGTGGGGATCCTAGATATAAACTAATGTCACCCGAGGAGGTTATTGGCAAGTTTGTGAGCTTTGAACTTATGATCAAAGACTCCAAATACATTGTCAACTTGGAGCAAGGCGCCACATCAACACCCGAGGTGCAACCCGTCGCATTCAAAGCAACAGAAGAGAAGAAGATGAAATCTACACCAAGTAGGCTTCCAATTGATGCCTCCAAGCTCGACAACGAGGAAATGGCGCTCATCATCAAGAGCTTCCACCAAATCCTCAAGCAAAGGAGGGGGAAGGACTACAAGTCCTGCTCCCGCTCCAAGAAGGTGTGGTAAGTCCGGTCACTTTATTGCAAAATGTCCAATCTCTAGTGAAAGTGACAGGGACGAAGACAAGAAGGGGAAGAAGAAGAAGGAGAAGAAGAGGTACTGCAAGAAGAAGGGCGGCGATGCCCACATATGTCGGGAATGGGACTCCGACGAGAGCTCCACTGACTCCTCCGACGAGGACGCCACCAACATCTCCGTCAACAAGGGCCTCCTCTTCCCCAACATCGGCCACAAGTGTCTTATGGCTAAGGACGGCAAGAAGAAGAAGGTACACTCTAGAGTCACCCCCAAATATACAACATCTAGTGATGAGGGTAGCTCTAGTGATAGTGAAGATAATTTAATGTCTCTCTTTGCTAACCTTAGCATGGACCAAAAGAAAAAATTAAATGACTTAATTGAAGCCATTAATGAGAAGGATGAACTCTTGGATAGCCAAGAGGACTTCCTCATTAAAGAAAACAAAAATTTGTTAAACTGAAAAATGCTTATGCTCAGGAAGTAGAAAAATGTGAAAAATTAACTAAGGAGCTTAGCACTTGTCTTGACTCAATTTCTAGTCTTAGAAATGAAAATGCTAGTTTAGTTTCTAAGGTTAAAGAATTGAATGTTTGCAATGATTCTATTTCATGTCTTAGAGATGAGAATGTTAGATTAAATGCTAAGATAGAAGAATTAAATGCTTGCAAACCATCTACATCTATTGTTGAGCATGTTTCTATTTGTACTAGATTTAGAGATATTAATATAGAAGCTATGGATGATCACCTTTCTATGATTAAACAACAAAATGATCACATAGCTAAATTAACCGCTAAAATTGCCGAGCATGAGCTCGAAAATGAAAAAATTAAATTTGCTCGTAGTATGCTTTATAATGGGAGACGCACTGGCATTAAGGATGGCATTGGTTTCCAACAAGAGAGCAATGTCAAGCTTAATGCCCCTAAAAGATTGTCTAATTTTGTTAAGGGCCAGGCTCCCATGGTTCAGGATAATGAAGGCTACATTTTATACCCTGCAAACTATCTCGAACATAAGATTAGGAAGATTCATGCTAAGAAACCTCAGAATGTTTCTCACCATGCATTCATGTATAAAAATGAGGCTTCTAGCTCTAGGCATACCACACATTTTAAAATGCCTAGAAAGAAAATTCTTGCTGCATCAAATGAGCATAATGTTTCATTTAAGACTTTTGATGCATCTTATGTTTTAACTAACAAATCAGGCAAAATAGTTGCCAAATATGTTGGGGGCAAACACAAGAGTCCAAAGACTTGTGTTTGGGTACGCAAGGTGCTTGTTTCTAATGTCAAAGAACCCAAGACTGTTTGGGTACCTAAGAACAAGGCCTAAAATTGCTTTGTAGGTTTATGCATCCGGTGGTTCAAGTTGGATAATCGATAGCGGGTGCACAAACCACATGACAGGGGAAAAGAGAATGTTCTCCTCCTATGAGAAAAATGAAGATCTCCAAAGAGCTATCACATTCGGGGATGGAAATCAAGGTTTGGTCAAAGGATTGGGTAAAATTGCTATATCACCTGACCATTCTATTTCCAATGTTTTTCTTGTAGATTCTTTGGATTACAATTTGCTTTCTGTTTCTCAATTGTGTAAAATGGGCTACAACTGTCTATTTACAGATATAAGTGTTACTGTCTTTAGAAGAAGTGATGATTCAATAGCATTTAAAGAAGTGTTAGAGGGTCAGCTATATTTAGTTGATTTTAATGATAACCAAGCTGAACTTGACACTTGCTTAATTGCTAAGACTAACATGGGTTGGCTCTGGCATCGTCGACTAGCTCATGTTGAAATGAAGAATCTTCATAAGCTCTTAAAAGGAGAGCACATTTTAGGACTAACAAATGTTCATTTTGATAAAGACAGGGTTTGTAGGGCATGCCAAGCAGGAAAGCAAGTTATTGTGGATGATTATTCTCGCTTCACTTGGGTGTTCTTTTTGCAGGAAAAATCACAAACCCAGAGACCTTAAAAGGATTCTTAAGACGGGCTCAAAACGAGTTCGGATTAAGGATCAAAAAAATAAGAAGCGATAATGGGACGGAGTTCAAGAATTCACAAATTGAAGGTTTTCTTGAGGAAGAGGGGATCAAGCATGAGTTCTCTTCTCCCTACGCACCTCAACAAAATGGTGTAGTGGAGAGGAAGAAAAGACCTCTACTAGATATAGCAAGAACCATGCTTGATGATTACAAGACACCAGACCGGTTTTGGGCCAAGGCGATTAACACCGCCTGCTACTCCATCAACTGGTTATATCTTCACCGAATCCTCAAGAAGACATCATATGAACTCCTCACCGGTAAAAAGCTTGAAAATGTTTCTTGCAATCTTATTCATTTATCTTTGACTATTTGCAAAAAGATTTTGAAAAGATTTTCTAAAGAGATTTGCAAAAACAAAACAAGTGGTGCAAAAGTGGTCCAAAATGTTAAATAAAAGAAAAAGCAATCCATTCATATCTAGTGAGTTTTTCAATTGGTTTAACTCCAAGTAACCTATGCACATTCCAAATGCAAACTAGTTACATTTCTGCACTTATTATTTGCTTCGATTTGCATTGGCATCAATCACCAAAAAGGGGGAGATTGAATGGGAAATAGGGTTAACCATGTCCTATAATTAATTTTGGTGGTTGATAGTCAAAACAAACACATGGACTAACTAGTTTCTTCTAGAATTCATGTATTACAGGTGCATAAGGTTCAACACAAACCAATAAAAGATTCAAGTTAGGGAGACAATTTTAAAGGAGCAAAAGGACTTGAGTGTGCTGAAGAATGGCGCACCGGACTGTCTGGTGTGCCACCGGACAGTGTCTGGTGCACCAGGACCGTACATGTGTCTACCAGCCACTCTCGGGAAAACGAAGGCGCGCTCCGCTATAATTCACCGGACTGTCCAGTGTGCCAGTGGAGCAACGACTATCTGCGCCAATGGTCGACTCTGATAGCAGGAACAGTGCAGCACAGTACCGCGCAGAAGTCAGAGCAGCGAAGTCAGAGGGGCACCGGACTGTCCGGTATGGCACTAGACTATCCGGTGCCGCAAGAGGACAAAGCCTCCAATGGTCGACCAGCTCCAAACCCTAACGGTTGGGTGACGTGGCAGCGCACCGTACAAGGAACAGTGCATGTCCGGTGGCGCACCGGACTGTCCGATGCGCCCATCGCCAGCAGCCTCCCCAACGGCTACCGAAGTGGTTGGGGGCTGTAAATACCCCCCAACCACCACAACCTTTGGCTATCCAAGTTTTTCAGAGATTACATTCAATACAAGAGCTAGTGCATTCACTCCAAGACACATTTCAAAGATCAAACCCTCTTCAAGCCTAGAATTCAACTCAAACATTTAGTGACTTGTGAGAGAGTGTGTTCTTTTGCGCTTGTTCGTGTTCATTTAGGGGACCTTGCTTCAATGCCAGAAACTCCATCTTCCTTACTATCATTAGTCCATCAGGCACTTGGTAGCGATAGAAGTTATCCCTGAACTCCTCCCAGGTGATAGCTTCAGGGTCGGCATGAGTGGTGAGGTAAGACTCCCACCAGGACTGTGTTGCTCCCCTTAGCTGACGGGGACCATACAGAACCTTCTCGCGATTGTTGCATTGGGCATTGTGCAACTCGCGCTCTACAGTACGCAACCAATCTTTAGTGTCCATAGGATCAGTAGAGTGGGCAAAGACAGGGGGATGGCCCCTCATGAATTCTGCCCGCTTGTCTCTAGGCACTTGTGGCATCTTAACTTGCACTTGAGGCTGAGGTGGGGGTGGCTGCTGCTGCACCTGCTGCATTGCTGCTAGGGTCTAACCAATTGCTTGGACTGCCTGAGTTTGCATCATGAACATCTGCTCCACTGTCATCGGGGTGGTGGTGGCAACTGTTGCTGCTGAGCTGCCTCCTCCTGGGGTGCCTGCTGTTCTGGTTGAGCATGCCTTGCACCTCTGCGCCTGTTCTCAGACATTTGTAGAAAGAACACACACATCAGACCTGACTCTGCAGTCTTTCAGCATAAGAAAAGATATACAGAAATCTCCATAGCACTGAATAAATGATCATCTTCACTGATAGACTCTCAAATAAAGAGGAAAGTTGAAATAAAGGGACTACCCAACTAAATGACTGACTTTATTAATAACTACACCAAGTTGCAGGGGATACCCACACCTTGATGACAATCATTAGAAAGAGCCAACTTCATTACATGTTCATCACGACAAGCATCAAACATATGATAAGCAAACTAACTCTAACTAAGACTGACTAAGACTAAGATACTGAATTAATCATTATTACAGACTCCAACTCCATTGATCTATGGCTCCAAATCTATCTGGGTCCTGTAGTCAGGGGTACCATACTCGAAGCGACCATGGGGTGGTGAGCGGTAAGGGTGCTGAATCCCGACAGGGGCACGAGAACCACCATCAAGATAGTGGCGTCCTGCACACTCAACACGCAATTCCGCAACCTCCGCCCGAACCTTGCCCAACTCGTCAAGGGCGTGGTCCAGCTCGGTGTTGAGCACGGTGGCCAGGTTGACCATGTTGTTCAGCCTGGGATTGCCCTCACCAACTGGCGAGACAATCACACCTCCAGCACTATCAGTCGAACGATGAGGGTAGTACTTCAGGTCAAGGCCATCAGCTACCCCACTGAACAACGAGCAATACTTAGAAAGTGCACGTCGTGCTGCATCTTGCATGGCTGCCTCGGCAGTATCCCTCTCAGTGATAGAATAGTGCTCTGAGAAGGCCTCTGCACCCCGGAGATCATCGTCTGAACAACGCACCAAGCAAGTAGCCTCCCACTGGTCCGGGTATAACCCGTGATGATTTTAGTAGACTACACAAGGTACTCGATGGACCAAGTGTGTCGGTCGAAGGTCCGACACAGCAAGGTGTCGAGAGCGTCGTGGAAGTGACACCCGCGAGCGGTGTCATGAGTGATGGGTCTAGCGATCCATCCCTCTAGCTTCGGCTCCTCCGAGAACTCCGTGTTGTGGCTCGAACTGCCACCGGTGTCGTCGTTGTCTCCGTCTCCGTCAGGGTCTCCTCCAACAGCCAGAATGCCCTGTGGTGATGTAGGGGGCATCTCTAGCTGAGGTGCAGGGGAAGATGACCTCCCAGACTCCACCTCCTGCTGAGGCGAGGGGGAAGAGTCTTGCTGCTCCTGCTCCTGCTCCTGCTCCTAGCATCGGCGCTCCTGCTCCTCGTGCAGGCGACGATGCAGCTCTCCAGGTGGCTGGACTGACCTGGCACCGTGCAACGCAGTGGACGCTCCACCAGACGAGAAGGCAAAAAGGGGATCACTGACTTACATGCTGTGCATCTAATACGAGCCATCTACAAAAGACATCATAAGCATAAGAGTGAGAGTACAACTATAAGACTAGAAAGTAAACAGAAAGAAAAGTGAGGCAAAATTTTGTGAGATAAGTAAATAACATAGAGTTAGTTAAGATGACCAACTTTTGAAATGACACTAGAGATCAAGGTAAGAGTAGGGGTCTATGGTCCTTAGGGAGACCATTCTAGTCTAGCTTAGCGGTCCTATAGTTAGCAAGGGCTTTGATACCACTTATGTCACACCTGGTTTTTGGAAGGAAAACCGAAAGCGAACCATGTACGTGCCAGGATCAGAACTCACATACACGATTACATAATTGGACATCATCACACAATGCTCAAAGTAAATAGCGAAAAGGTACTTTATTTACAACAAGATGTCCAAGACATCCACATAGTCTAATACATAACCATAGTCTTCAACATTAATATCAAAGTGCGGAAATACGAAACGTAGAAGATAATCCTACACAGGCAGCTGACTGTGGGTTTGCCACTAAGATAAACTAGAACTCATCGTAGTCCTAAAACTCCTCAAAGTCCTCCATGTTGCCAGCATCTCCTCCTGAGCATTGAGTGCAGTGGGGACAACCTGGGGTGGGGTGGTTTGTAAAGCAAGGGTGAGTACACATCAACGTACTCAGCAAATGTCCCGTTTGGCTAAAGTGGACTAGTTGTATGGGAGTTAAGGTTAAGCAGTTGCTTTTAGTTGGTCAATTTTTTAATACTATAAGTAGAGCCATACTTTAGTAATAAACTAACCTATAGTCTAGGTATAAAATTAGAGTGTACAGACTGTGTATGGACATAATTTATTTGAATAGATAATATTCCTATGAACATTTTGCAATTTGAATCACTAAATTTGGAGTTCATATGAAAAAGATATGAAATAAACAAGTTTTGAAGTTTGAAATATGAAAATAGGTCTAATTTTGTAATTATTTAAAAGTCTAGGGGGCTGTTTAAAAGAACACAGGGGCCTGCGCGTAAAGTCTAAGGACGGCGGGTTCTATTACCCAAAAACTCAGGGCCTCTTTAGCTAAAATTACACGCGAAGGGGTACGGGGTGTTCTCGGCCATTGGATCAGCGAGCAACGGCCAGAATTAGATCTGACCGAACGAACGAGCGCGCACGAATGCGGGCGCGACTGACCAGCGGGCCAGGGGCGTCAGTGGCCTGGGGTGAGACGGTCTGACCGGCCGGTCCCAGTCGCAGGGCACGGGTGAGGGAGAGAGTGGAGAACGGTCAGATCCGGATCGGTCGGTCGGGATTAGATCTGGCCTAATTGAAATCGGACCGTCCGATTGGATTTGGGCGGACTGGATGCGCGCCAGGGGGTTTTGTTTCCGCCGGGAAGCCAGGGGCGGCGCTCCCTGCGGGCACGGTGGCGCCATCGCCAGAGGCGAGGTAGACTAGGTCTCCTAGGGCGCGCAGGGACGGTCCGGGTAGGTGGAGAGATTGGGGAGGGTCCTGCGAACTCTATGGCGGGGTCGGTTTTGTGTGAACGGGGGTGAGGCGGCCAGACGGTGGAAGGGAGTTCTCGGCGGGTTGTGGGATACTCCGGTGAGCAATCGCGGGTAGGTAAATGCGAGACAGGGGAAAATAAGGGTGGGTCTAGAATGGTTACCTTGAAGGGAGTCTCAGGAACGCATGAACGGAAGTTGGGGCGTGGCGAGGACACGGGTCGACGGCGGCGGCTCTCCGGCTGCACGAGAAGTGCTCCGGTGAGCGGGGACCGGGCACACTAGAGGAGAAAAGGGCGAATCAAAGGGCGTCCCGAGCTACGGGTGATGCGGCGGAGCTTACCGAGGGAACAGATGCGATGCGGGCGCAACGATGGTCGCGGAACGGCGACGGTCCCTAGTGAGCGGCGGTGGAGCTCAGCTGGTCACGTGCGCAGGGCGAGAGAGGGGGCAAGAGAGTACGGCTGAGGGCGCAAATGAGCGGGGGGAGTGGGCGAGCGGTATGCGGGCTTCTAAAGGGGCGAGGGCGTGAGAAAGTGGTCGGAGAACGCGCGGTCGTGGGCGTGTCCACGACGGGGGACGTGGGCGAGATGTTAGGGAAGCGGAGGGGGCTGACGGGTGGGGTCCGTGAGGCAGAGAGAGAGGAAGCGCTCGCACGAAAAGAAACGGCACCGACAAGTCAGCCCCACAGAGTAGCGAGAGAGAGAGAGAGGGAGAAAGAGCGCATGGGTTGGCGCTGACAGGCGGGACCCCCCTGTCAGGCACCGAGGGCACGCGGGCACGGGCGTGCGCGCAAAGCTGGGCCTAATGGGCCGAGTTGGGCTGAATTGGCTTTTCTATTTTCTAGGGAATTTCTAATTGCTTTTCTATTTATTTTCTCTAGGGTTTTCAATTTAAATTCAAATCAAGTTTCAAATTCAAACCAAATCAAACATGTGCAACAATTCAAAGAATATCTGGAGCTCAACATGATGCAACATTTCATGACTCATATTGTTTAGACAAAATAAAATAAATAATCCCTCTCTAATTAAACTAATTCTTCAAAAAGAATAGGAGAGAGTGAAACTAGAGAGAGAGAAGAGTAACACCTCAATTTGGTTGATAATTAGAAAGAAATTTTATACCCCCAAATTCAGGGCGTTACACCCAAGATGCTACCCGTTGACAATCACTCATCATCAACCCAAACCACAAGGGACAAGTAAACCTTATGTATGCAATCTCCCCCTTTATGAGTGCATTATCAACACCACTACATGAACATATATAACAGAAAGAAAGAAGAAGAGAAACTCAATCGAACAACCAAAAGCCAGATAAAAGCCAAAATATGTCATCCAAAGCGAGCAAAACTTGGTCAACAAAGAAATTAATAATAGCTCAACACGACTAAGTAGAAAATACTAGTCCTCAAGAAGAGACAAAAGCAGGGCTCAACACCACTAGCTAGCAGACAAAGCCAAATCAGAGCACAAAATCTGCATAAAAGCTGAAATCAAAGTTAGTTTCTCTAGAAAGAGGCAAATGGCTCAACACAACTAGCAAATGCTCAAAATGGCTCAAATCTCTCCCCTTTGTAAAATATCTCCTAATGCTTCAGATCCCTAAAATTCTCCCTCTTGAAAGGAAAGTTCGAAAATCTCAAATTATTCTCCCCCTTGTTGGCAACTAGACTCGTCAAGCCCAAACAAGGGTAGAAACAGAAACTCCCCCTTGACAAGAGAACTCCCCCTTAGAAAGTGCAGAAATGCAAAAGGAGAGTAGAAAATGGAGAAAATGTAGCAGCCTCGGAAGTATACCAGGCATAGTGTAAAAATGCTCTAAGTAGTGTTGTGCTATGTGTGTAGCAATAAATGCATGTGCTAGCAAATGCCCAAGCTAATCATATGCACAAGGTATGTAAAGTGTAAGAATTTTGATTCAGTTTTAAGTAGTTCAAAAGACAAGTTCACCACTAAAATAGCACTCGGCATATAGTAAGATAGAAATAAACTAAGTGTCAGTCAAGGTAAACCAGGTAAACTACCTCAAATAGCGGTCACTCTTCATGCATGAAAACATATCTAAAATTAATAACAGTTGAAATTTTCAAGATTTATCAGTTTTTGCAGCGGATTACAAATTTCAATAAAAACATGTGAGTGCAAGAGGTTGAAAGCATTATCAGTGTCTAACTTTTCAATCGGGTGTAGCCCATACAAAAAACCAATCAAAAGCTAATGTGTAGCACCTCGAAAATTCAAATCTAGAAAATTTCTCAAACTCGTTCTGAATTTAAAATGAATTTTTAAATTTCATTTAAAAATGTTTGTTTGCAAGTTGATCTCAACATAGAAAATATAGTGGTCTATATTCTATCTAAAATTCTCCTCAAATTGTTCTACAAATATTTTCCAAGTGGTCCCTTCAAGTTCTTTCCAGAAATACTACCTAAATATTCCACCGATATTTCTCCAAATATTTTTCGCCTGAGAAATACCCTTAGAATCATTTTAAAATCCCTAGAAATATTTTCTTAGTAATTTTCCTTTTACTCATACGTATATATACGCCTCCAATGTCATACAATGAACTCTACAAGCTAATTTCACTTATCCATGGCTAATACATGCTTATCTCCTACTAGTCCACACCTCCTCCCACTAATCCCCCATCTTGCCTATAAATAGAGGGGAAAGGGGCTCCCTCATTCCAACCCAAGCCATTTCATGGCAACTCACTCCCACTCCCACGCAAGCACAACACAAGCACAAGGATCGTTCGGTCTTTTATTCGATCGTTTGTCCAAATGCTCATAGTTTGTTCGTTCGATCATTTGTCTGATCGTTCGTTCAATTATTCATGGTTCATTCGTTCGTTCGTTCGATTGTTTGATTGTTTGTTTGTCCAAATTAAGTTATTGTTCGTACATCATGTAGTCGAAATTTTGATCGTCCGTTCGTCTGAACATTCGATTGTTTGTTCGTTCATTCGTAATCCCTATTCAATGTTCATCGTTTGTTCATACGAACTATTCATTGTTCGTTCATGTGAACTATTCATCGTTTATTGTTCGTTCATATGAACTATTCAACGTTCATCATTCGTTCATATGAACTATTCATCGTTCGTTCATAATCACTATTCATTGTTTATATTTAGTATTCAACGTTCGACCGATCTCTCAATTATTCAGCTACTAATCCATCGTGTTGTTCAGTTCACCTATGACCCGCCAGACTAATATCTCAGTCATACAGACTCTGATGGCTGTGATTTTCCTTCCGGCGAGAACTTCACATCTGGTCACACATCCTAGAGTTGCTCCAAGTTGAGCACACTTAACTTTGAGTTTCTTTCAAAACAGGCTTCCAAAAAGAAATGTGAACCACGTTTATATGGATACACCAACAATCCTATAAAACTCTGGGCTAAGATACCACAACCCGCCCGGGCCAGGATATCACAGTATTATAGTTGTCTCGGTCCCGCCTAACTGTTGTCCCATGTGACACAATAGTTAGGAACAATTGCCACCAACATAAACCTCCAGCCATGAATAGCCCAGAAATATTTCCTAGCACTCCACTCAAAAAATACATTCATATTTTTGAGTTTCCAAATATCCCCAAATATTCAAATTTTGGAATATTCTAAGAATATTCCTTTTTCTTTTTCTAATTCCTATGACTATAAAATCTAAAACTCCTCTGTCCAAACTCTGATTTCGACAATTCTGATTTCTATATTCTAATCAAATTATCCTCTATCCATCCATGTCATTCCTTAAGCATGGTTCATATTCTAGAAAACTCCAAAAATACTTTTGTCCCATAGTCTACCAATAATTTCCCCGTTTGAACTAAGTCAGACAATTCGTTCACCACTATTCTCATAAACAGTAAAATCTACTATAATAAACCATACGCATCTAGCTATAAATACACCTAGAGAGTTACCCTCTCCCTCCCCACACCCTCGTCACCCTAAGACAAGGCAAACCCCCACCCACTCACCCACTCTGCTGACTATACTTCTAGTGTTGGCTCACCTCCAATACACCATTCGGGTAAGCATCTCTACTCCATCAACAAAAACTCTACCCAAAACTATATTCACCCATCCACCACCAATCTTGACCACTATAATGAATATTTATTTATATACTTGATGGTTTGTATGTTTGCTTGTTCATGTTGTGTAGTTATCGAAGCGTTTGTGCCGTCTCATGAAGGCAAGTTCTGCAAGTCTACGCTAGACGGTGGAGCCAGAAGCTAGTTCCGCAAGCTCTCACCCTTTCACCGGTTAAAGCACGACAAGCTCAATGGATCCCTTTGAAGCATAAATTACCTATGTTTTCAAACACATCTCTCAGCCTGTTATTTTATGCATTATATGATTTTGCTACTAAGAGACACGTTATTATGGCCATCCAGCATTATAACTTTGCCTCAATTCTTCTTTATAGTCCTTGACATTTTTATTACAAAAAGATTTGAGAAAAAGTGTGAGTTTTTAAAAAGAAACTTGTTTTCAAAAAAAGGGTGAACGATTATCATTATCACCACCATGAGCGGGATGATCAGGACTCTCTGGTTTGGGAGGGCCCTAAGAAGTTAGCTCAGTCAGGTTAGGTGTGAGCATGAAGGATTGTTCTGTCTCGCATAAAGACCGGCTTGTCATCACTCCTTACCTAAACTCTTATCAAATACAACCACTTGAGACAGTATGGGCAGTCGCTTGATCCAAACTTGCAGGGTCTGCACCCCAAGGTTATCGATGGTTGGGGACCACCGGAAGGACAAGGAGGGGAAATTAATTCCATCCTGGTTAGGGTGAGGAGGTGACATTGTTCCTTTTGTTATAAACATTAAGGTGAAGTCATGCAAGGGAGGAGAGTGTTTCGGTTTCGGGTCTCATTGGCTATGAGATCGCAGAGCTGTACTAGTGGGTAAAGAGTACACATCTACGCAGAGTTTAAAAATCTATTCGAATAGTCTGTGTACTCAAATTTGGATGAGTTATGGCATGGATTTGACAACTAGTGTTTTGTTTTCCATAATATTTTGAAAAATGGTTTTGAAAGGCCCGATGTTGAGCCATGAGCTATAGTGGACAGGAAGTCTAGTAGCTGTTTTTGAAAATAAAAACCAGTGGGAAACTATCGAGATTCCTGGATGGTTTAGTCCAAGGGATTTGGTTCTATTTTGAAAAAAACATCCTACACCTGTGGGAAAGGATGCACTTCAAAATGATTAAATGTTTTACAAAATAGCCCTGCATCAAAAACCATTTTTCTATAAAATACCTTGAGCTCCACATACTCCATGCATTATATCTGATTTCGCCATTTCGTGGGTGAAGGTGGGCTGCTGGGTACGTAAGTACCCACTCTTGCTTATTTGTTGTTTTTCAGAGAAGGAGATCGTTGATCGGGTAAGAGTTACGCCTGTTCCCAACCATACCTATGGTTGTTGAACCGCTGATTTGCTTCGCTGCATATATTGGGTTGCTTTAGCCCCACTCTGAGGATGTCTCAAGTTGTGGACCAACTCTTAAAGTTGATTGCCACCTGCATAGGTTTGTCTCATTTAAGAAGATCTAGAACCATATGATATATAAATGTGTATACTAGTCTTCTGGGACTAGTATTTGAATCACATTTGAGTCCTATTGGATTGGGACACTTCAGGTGGTATCAGAGGTGTAGGTTGGCCGCTGGACATAACCCTTAGGCTTGGACCAAAAAATTCTAAACCAAAACTATTTTCTTAGAAAAACTTTTGCTCTCATCCCTCCATTTCAAATTTTTTCCCCACTTCTCTCAGAAGGCTCTCCACCTGCTCCTCTTTGATAGAGAATAAAGAAGATAGACGAAACAAAGCAGGTGAGGGGTTAGAAGTAGAACCACCTCTAGAGACTAGGGCCATGGTGGGAGCACCAGGGTTCTCGATCTTGTCCCAGATCTAGTGGTCAATCTTTGTGGACTTGAGCTTGTTGAACAGCTCATCCACGATGAGAGTCTTGTAATTGGGCGACTCGATGATTGTTGAAACCTTCACCTCCCACACTCTCCAATCCAAAGCATGTACTAACTTTAGTGCTCTCTCATGATCATCATAGGGAAGTTGTGCCTTGTTGGCATGCATCTTATTGACAATCGACTGGAATCGAGAAAACATAGTGTCTATGGTCTCTCTAGCAAACTGCACAAAGTTCTCGTACTCCTACCAGTACATCTCAAACAGTCTGGCATTTACATGATCGTTGCCCTCATGAAATCTCTTGAGGGTGGACCAGATCTCGTGAGTCATAGCCAAATGTTCAACTTGCTCAAACTCAGCAAGAGAGAGACACGAGAACAAAGCATTTTGAGCCTAGTTTGATTCATGGAACTCCAACTAAATAGGAGTGATCCAAGCACTCTGGGCATCGAATGTAGCATCGAGACAAATCTCCCAAACTTGATACCCAATACTCTGAACAAACGTAGACATGTAAATCTTCTAGTATGGGTAGTTTGCCCCATCAAAGAATAGAGGCCTGCCAACACCTCATTACATGTCGCCTTTGTGGATTTTAGACCGATTAGGGTAAGCAAATCCTTAACTCGCTTTGATATCAATTGAAAGACCGGTGATGCGATCAGAGAGGGGTGAATGAGAGCTACTAAAATTCTCCTGCGAGAACAACATTGTGACTTGATTCTGAAATCTCACCCAAAACCTCTAGGGACTCACAAAGCACTAAATCCCAGTGTAATTCAAACTAGTGTCGTTTGAATACCAAAAACCTAGAAACAGATCAACACAACAGTCTGCCAAAAATCAGAGTCGAAAACGCAGATGAGAGGGCGCGATAGCGCCGCACGTCAGAGCGGTAGTGCCGGGCAATGAAAATGCCTAGATTTGCCAAAAACTTTACACATAGTTTGTGTTGGGGGTATGCTTCATCGCCGAAGGTCCTGTGAGAAGAAACACCTTCAGAAGATTAAAACAGAAGCGATGCCGAAGCTACCATCCGGAGAGCTTCGGCGTAGTGTCACGCCTTGAGACGAAGGATGGCACCGACTTAAAGATGAAAATACCGATTGGCCCATGATAATCTATGTCATGATTGTAATCAGTTATGAAGGGCATGAATGTAATTTTACACAGACTGCGTCCTGTGCCTATAAATAGATGAACAGTACCCACGTACTATTCACGCTGATTTGTACTCGCTTGTGCTTCATGACCTTCGTCTGAAGATCATTATGTCCTAAGGGAAATAATGCTTCGAAGGACGAAGGGCCTTAACCTTTAACATTTTTGTGTTGCCTTGTTCTTAATTCATAGCATTTGAGAACAAGTCCCCAACATTGGCGCCCACCTCCGGTGAACTCACTTCCACTGATTGAACTGATGTCTTCGTTTAACAACCAAGCTGAAGTGTCTTCGGCTACGAAGCTGCTGGTGCTTCTGATAACAGGCGGCTCAGGTTCAGAGCCGGCTAACAAGAAGCAAAAGAAGGAAGCACAGAGAAGGGTGCAGCATGTTGGGGTGCAGGGACCCTTCATTAAGTCAAAATGGTCCCACATCCCAATCACCTTCTCCCAGGAGGACCTTCAGCTCAAAGATTACCCTCATAATGATGTTATGGTTATATCTTGTGTCATTAAGGAATTTTTGGTCCATAATGTTCTGGTTGATACAGGCAGTGCAGCAGATATCATATTTGCTAAGGCTTTTAGACAGATGCAAGAACCAGAGGACAAGATCCATGATGCTACACATCCTCTATGTGGCTTCGGAGGAAGGCAAATTGTAGCACTTGGCAAAATCACAATGCCAGTAACCTTCGGCTTTGTTCACAACACAAGGACTAAACAGGTTGTGTTTGACATTGTTGACATGGAATACCCTTACAATGCAATCATTGGTCGTGGGACACTTAATGCTTTCGAAGCAATACTTCATCCAGCATATCTATGCATGAAGATACCTTCGGAACAAGGGCCCATTGCTGTTCATGGGAGTCAGGAAGCCGCCAGGAAAGCCGAAGGAAATTGGACAGATTCAAAGGCAATTCACAACATAGATGGAGTCGAAGCCTGTGAACAGTACAAATACAAAAGAGAGAAGGCTGCTTCGGGGGATCAGCCGAAGCCTATGCTTCTATGTGAAGACATAGTAGAACAAAAAGTACTGCTAGGGTCTCAGCTATCTGAAGAGCAAGAGAAAACTTTGATAAGATTTTTATTCAACAACAAAGATGTCTTTACTTGGTCAGCCAATGATCTCTGCGGTGTCAACAGAGATGTCATTGAACATTCACTCAATGTGGACCCATCCTTCAGGCCAAGAAAGCAAAGGCTTCGGAAAATGTATGATGATAAAGCCGAAGGTGCTAGGAATGAAGTGAAAAGGCTTCTCAGTGCCGGTGTTATCAGAGAGGTAAAATACCCAGAGTGGTTAGCCAATACTGTTATGGTGAAGAAGGCCAATGGCAAATGGAGAATGTGCATTGATTTCACAGATCTTAACAAGGCATGCCCAAAAGATGAATTCTCGCTACCAAGAATAGACTCTCTTGTAGATGCAGCAGCTTCTTCAGAGCTCATGAGTCTTTTTATTCAGGCTATCATCAAATCTGGATGAAGAAGGAAGATGAGCCGAAGACTAGCTTCATAACTCCTAGTGGCACCTATTGCTATCTTCGGATGCCTGAGGGGCTCAAAAATGTTGGAGGAAGCTTCAGCAGAATGACAGCCAAGGTCCTTCATTCCCAGATAGGCAGAAACGTGCTAACTTATGTTGATGATATCATAGTGAAAAGCACGAAGCAAGAAAATCATATTGCTGATTTGCAAGTAACATTTGCCAATTTCAGGCAAGCTGGCCTGAAATTAAATCCAGAAAAATGTGTTTTTGGAGTAAAGAAAGGCAAGTTCCTTGGCTGTCTGGTATCAACGAAAGGAATTGAAGCTAACCCATAATTTCAAGTATACCACATAATTGTTCCTTCGTCACAACCTCTAAAGGACATCATGAGGAACAGAGAGGCTACTGGAAGAATTGGAAAATGGGTTGTAGAGCTTAATGAATTCACCATTGATTATGTGCATAGATCTTCAATTCAGTCCTAGGCGTTAGCAGACTTCATCGCTGATTGGACCCCAGGGGCTTAGGAAGAAGAGATAAATAAAGATGCCGAAGTTTGGACAGTGTTCTGTGATGGTTCTTGGGGAACCTTCGACGCAGGAGCAGCTGCTGTTCTAGTAGCACCTTCGAAAGTCAGAACATGTTATGCAGCCAAGCTAGATTTTAGTTGTACAAATAATATTGCCGAATACGAAGCACTCTTGTTGGGGCTTCGAAAGTTAAGGGCAATGGGAATAAGAAGGGCTATTCTGAAAACTGATTCTCAAGTCATTTTTGGCCATGTAGATAAAAGTAGCAAGGCAAGAGATCCTAAACTTGAAAAATATCTGGATACAGTTCGAAGGTTGGAGGCTTCTTTCGAAGGTTTCTATGTCAAGAACATTCCAAGAGGCGAAAATGAGCATGCAAATATGTTAGCCAAATCAGCGGCTCAGGGGCTCCCTCTACCTTCGGAAGTATTTTTTGAACAATAAAAGCACCTTCGGTTGAACTCATGGAGAGAGCAGTGCTCGCCATTTCTCCAGTACATAGTGAAGATTGGAGGACTGAAATCATATCTTTTCTCCAGGGTAACTGCCTCTTGGATGATGAAGTTTATAATAAAAGAATGGAAGCAAGAACAAGGCCGTATATCATAATAGAAGGGGAATTATACAAACATGGAGTTTGCTCCCCCTTATCAAGTGTTTATCCAGAACCAAAGGTATAGAACTAATGAAGGAGATACATGCAGGATTGTGTGGATCTCATATTGGGTCTAGGCCTTTGCTAGGAAAGGTTTTTAGACAGGGATTTTATTGGCCGAAGGCAGCTTCGGATGCAGCAGATCTGGTCCAAAAGTGCGAAAATTGTCAAAAATGTGCAAGGGACCAAAAACAACCTTCGTCATTAACTCAGTTAATACAACCAATCTGGCCATTGCAAAGATGGGGCCTGGACTTGTTAGGCCCACTTCCGCCAGCATAAGGTAATTTGAAATATGTCGTGGTGGCGGTGGAATATTTTTCTAAGTGGATTGAAGCAAAGCCTTTGGCTACAACAACTTCGGTTACAGTCCAGAAATTCTTCTTGCAAAATATCATTTGTCGCTTCGGCGTGCCGAAGGCTATAACTGTGGACAACGGAACACAGTTTGACACCGAAACTTTCAAAGATTTCTGCGACCAGATTGGCACGAAGATTCATTTTGCATTAGTCAGGCACCCAGAGTCAAACGGGTTAGTCGAAAGAGCAAATGGTATTATAATGACAGGAATAATGAAGTTAATCTCCAATCAACCCAAAGGAAAGTGGCCAGAAGAATTCATTAAAGTGGTGTGGAGCCACAATACAACTATATCAAGGTCAACAGGTTTTACACCATTCAAGTTATTGTTTGGTGACGAAGCTATAATCCCAGAAGAAGCTAAGGCAGGGTCAATTAGAATAGTAGCTTCGACAGAGGACGAAGCTGATTATTCTGTGGCAAAAGATGCTATAGAAGGGACCAGACTTCAGGCTGTGGAGAATATCAATAAATATCAAGCTGAAACAATAAAATGGCATGATAGAAAAGTACGGCTGAAAACATTAAGCCAGGGAATTTGGTACTTCGTAGAGTGGCCAATCCAGACACAGTAGGCAAGCTACAGCTGAAGTGGGAAGGACCCTTTCTGGTGGTATCTTCGTCAAGACCCGGTTCTTACAAATTGAAGGATATGGACGGCAACGACATTCCTAGATCTTGGAATGCGGATGAGCTTCGATGATATTATGTGTAACTTGATGTAATCTTTTTCATTTTTCCTATGACACCCTTTTCCTTTCAAAAGGGGGAGAAAGGTTTTTGATGGGGCCATAGTTTGTAATTTTTCCTTTCTTATCCAGCTCTACGAGAGCAAAATCCCCCAAAAATAAGTAAAATGTAAAATCTGAGCATGCACCATCGAGTGCAGAAAAGAAAAAAAACAGGGAGAAGCTTGAAAGTCATCCCTAAGGGGATGCAGAGCACGACGAAGCTACAAAAAGTCGTTCCTAAGGGAGCGCAGCGTAAGTTTTCTGCTCAAAAGTCGTTCCAAAGAAAATGCAGAGCCAAATACCGCCGAAATATAAGGCGAAGAAGTTCAAAAGACGTTCCTAAGGGAATGCAGAACTTACACCGAAAAGTCAACGGTGATACCGCTGAAATAGAAGGCGAAGAAGTTCAAAAGACATTCCTAAGGGGATGCAGAACTTACACCGAAAAATAAGCGGTGCAGCTGAAAAATAAACGGCAAAGAGATTTTAGTCATTCCTAAGAGAATGAGGAGTTTTGATGTGGCTTCGTAAGCGTGTGTCTGGACATTCATTTGCACAATACATCACATCATTCATTGCATTCATAAACACTCATTTATACATACATAGGGACATCATCATCATATCATACAGATACAGACAGTTGCTTCGGCTCTAAGGATAAGGCTTCGGCGAAAGGAAAGGAAGCAAATTTATGCTTCGTTGTGTACGAAAAGAAGGGAAGGTGTTTTTCGCCTTCGGCTCAAAAAATACAAATTTCGTCCACATCAAAGCAGTTCATACATGGACGGAAAGGTAAAAATATATTACAAGGTATGGACAAATTTACAGAGTAGTATCTGACTCTTAAATTACAACATTCTTTACCAGGATAATTCAAGAGTTTCTCTAGAGTTTTTTTTCACAACAATGTCTTCGGCTTCATCACCATCCGCTAAGCTTCGGATCATCCACCAAGCTTCGGCTCATTGCTCCTCGTCTTCATCATCCTATACATAACAAAGCATTATAAGGTAAATTCAAGTTTCAAGGAAAAGGTAAGCACAAGGTATGAGTTTATTACCGGTTTAAGGTGACTTCGAGCTTCGTCACCAGCCAAGCTTCGTCCGCCCTTTGCCCAAATTTGAGTTACGAATCTGTTCCCAATGCTTCAGGTCAGGCCGGGGATGTCATTCAAGTCCACTGGTGATAAGCTGAAGTTTGGCCTGTTTACAATATTCCTGTGAGTGCAACCAGCCTTCATAAAAGCAACAGTCGTGCCACGAGAAGCTAGCAGAGCGCATAAGCCTTTGTGCCCAGCTATGACTTCATCAAGGGCATCAACTTTTCCTTCAATATGATCAAAGATGCCTGGTAGGTTTTTAGCTGAAGGTTTAAACTTTTCAGAACTGGCTCCAACAGAGTCGAAGACTTGCTTCAGTCGTTGCACACAACTGTTGCCGAAGTTCAGACATTTATCTTGAAGTTCCTTCAATGCCTTTTGCAAGTTTGAACTCTTTGTAACTTCAGCTTCAAGCTTTGCATCAAAATCCTTCTTCTCTTGTTCGAAGCTTTTTGATTTTGTGGAGAGTTCGTTGTTCAATCTAGCAATCTCGGCTTGGGCTTCTGCCAGCGAACCCTCCATTGTTTGAATCATGAAATCCTTCTTCTCTAGAGCAGCTTCGTGATCTTTAATTTTTCCCTCTAATCCCTCAATTATAATCTCATTTTTCTTGTCCTCGAGATCTTGTTGCATCCTCAAGGTTTTACTTAGCAGTAGACTCTGAAAAAATTAACCTTCATCAGAAGTAACCTTCATCTCGAAAACAATAATAAAGTTCAACTAAGAACTTTACCTTGAAATTAGAATAAAACAAGCTGCCGGCGATATGTTGCCGCCGATATCTGCTGAGGTCGGTCTCAAGCTTCGGAAAGCCAACACTCTTTGATAGAGTGCTGACAACCTTCGCCCCAATCCGGTCCCGGAGGCATCCTAAACTCTCTTCGGCAACGCCACCGAAGAGCAATGCCCCTAGTTGATAGCCGCATGATATTGCATAATCCCTCAGCTCTTCCTTCTCAGCCTTGGATAGCTTTTTACGAAGTATGTCTTGAAAATTAAAATCATTTTCCTCCAAAGTATCTTCGGCAATCTCCTTCTCTTTCTCGGGCACTGGGGCCAGGGTCTCTTCGGTAGCTGTAGTAGCTTCTTCCGCGGCCATGTTCAAAATCATCTTATCAATATCAGAGAAAGTTCCCTCTAGATTTGTATCTTCGACCGTCTCAGCTTCGGCAGTTACAGCTTCGGTGGGGGCAGCCTCGGTAGCTCCAGTCTCTTCAGCAGCCGGTGTTTTTGACACCGAGGCTGGCGGTAGCGTTTCTTCAATAGCATCAATAACAATAATGATCCTTCGCCTTTTTTTAGTAGGCTTCTTGATTGCCGCAGGCTCCGCCTTCTTCTGTAAAAGCTTCATCAGTCATGGCTCTAGTGGACTTAGCTTGAGAGGTAAAGATTCGGTCATTACCTTTAAAATTTCTTCCACGTCAGTAGCAGGAGGCGATGAAGGAATTTCTTCTTCTGTATCAGTTGTTTTTGGCTTCACAGCCGAAGCTTTTCTTTTCTTCAGAACAACCACCTTCGGCTCAGGGCTGCATTGTTTCTTTTTCAAAGCTTTCTCATCTTCTTCTATCATTCTAGCAGCTTGCCTCTTCATGACACTGACAACTCTTTTTCTCTTTGGCCCTTCGGCACCCTTGCATAACCGTTCATTGTCAAGGTATTCAAATTTTAGGGCATCCATTACTCGGTTCAGCCTTCGTTTCGGTCGAGTGCCGAAGGCCACGGTCATCAATTGATCTTCTTTCTTAGTATAGTTGCCCAAAATTTCGTTGCACATAGCTTCAATCATGTCCAATCACTCTTGGCAAGGCTCTTTGAAATGTTTCTTGAATTTGAAGTGATAGGGCAGTCGAACAAGTTCATTCTTTTTTTCACCTTTAAGCTTCGGCATATTCCATTCCTTTAACGTCGAAAATACTCTATTGGCTTAATATTCCTGCACCAAATCTCTAGTACCAATATGCTCAGACATAACTCGGAATTCGCCCACAGCTGTTTGGCATGGTGACCCTTGCAGCATGTCGCACAGGGGCCTAGTTAACCCGAAGGTTAGATCCAGTGGGCTCTGAACTATCTTCTCCTTCTCCTCATCAACCTTAACATAAAACCACTCATTCTTCCAGCCGGTTGGCCATTTGGTACGATAGCTGATCACCAGAGTCTTCATGTCTTTGCGGTAAGCAAAGTTGTAGCAACCGAAATTCTCGTGCAACCCATCTTCTCTAGCCTTCGTCTGATAGTGAAGCTCGTGCACCCGGTAGAAAGCTTCGGCAAGCGGGTTCACTCCTTGGCTTCGGAGAGCCCAGATAAAGACGTTGAGCCTAACGATGGCGTTAGGAGTCAGCTGATGAAGATAAATTTCGAAATCTTTCAAAACATCCCCAATCATTTCATGCAAAGGAAACCTCAATCCTGCTTTGAAGAAACTTCTGTAAACCACCACCTCATCATTTCTTGGCTTCGGAGTGGTTTCTTCCCCGCCAAAACGAATCAGCTTCTTCTCGACTTCCCCGAAGTAGCCTAGCTTTATCATCATGGGCATATCAGCTTTGGAGACAGTCGACTTTCCAAAGTCCAAGTGGCTGGGTTTGGATGGCATAATGGTGTTATAATCTATCTCTTCTTCACCAGCATCACCCTCTTCAATGTCAGCCTGTTCAGCTTCGGCAGCAGGTGCACCTTCGCCAGAGGCACCATCTGTCACAACCAGTCCCGACTGCCTCATTACTTCGGAGATTGGGGTAGACTTAGCAGCTTCGGCCTCCTCTTCGTCGCGCGTAACTCTAGCTGTTGAACGCACTCTGGCCATTTGATACTGAATTTCTTGTTGTTTTGACGAAGTTGATGACTTTTTGCAACTTTATCGAAGCTCCCTCTTATGACGAAGCTAAACCAAGACGATGCTCTGATTGAGAATATGATGAATAAGCTTCGGCTATGGTCAAATTTTTCAGCAGCACAACAGTGCAATAGTAGTAAATGTTGTGGTAACTTCACACCTACCCGTCTGTTTATATAGTGCCGCAGGTGGGAAGGTGAATCGTCAAGCCACTCGCACACGCTGAACAGTCGCCCGCAACCACTGAACGGTGGACCATAGTGCGCGAGAAGGTGAATCACCAGATTGCGCGTACCCGTTGTATGGTGGGACCACCTCGCACTCGGAATATTTAAATAGTTTCTCGACAACGAGCTCAGGGAAGGTGTTTTTCAGACCTTCGGCATTTCGAAGCCTAAGAGAATTTTTAACGAGTCGAGTTCGTTACAAAAAACTATCTGGCACCGTGAAGGGGCTACTGTTGGGGGTATGCTTCGTCGCCGAAGGTCCTGTGAGAAGAAAAACCTTTAGAAGATTAAAACAGAAGCGATGTCGAAGCTACCATCCGGAGAGCTTCGGCGTAGTGACACGCCTTGAGACGAAGGATGGCACCGACTTAAAGATGAAAATATCGATTGGCCCATGATAATCTATGTCATGATTGTAATCAGTTATGAAGGGCATGAATGTAATTTTACACAGGCTGCATCCTGTGCCTATAAATAGATGAACAGTACCCCCGTACTGTTCACGCTGATTTGTACTCGCTTGTGCATTACGCTTGTACTCTTCTCTTCTGTCAAACCGAAGGTACAAAAGTAATTTTGTATTATTTCTGTCTATTCATGATAATATAATAGAAGATGAATTAATAATATTACATAATCATTCATGTTATCTTCTGTGTTTTACATGGTTCTCCTTTCATTTATGTAAATTGCAATCATGAAGGTATGTACTTCATGACCTTCGTCTGAAGATCATTGTGTCCTAAGGGAAATAATGCTTCGAAGGACGAAGGGCCTTAACCTTTAACATTTTTGTGTTGCCTTGTTCTTAATTCATAGCATTTGAGAACAAGTCCCCAACAGTTTGCGTAGAGGAAAATATGTCTATTCATGAATTATGAACATTAGCAACTCAAATATCTGAGCGCAAATGCAAAACCCCGAGAGGGATGGAGTTTTCTCAAACAAACTCAAAAATGGGATCAACTTGGATCACGACCAAGAACTGCACCAACTGAACGTATGCGTTGATCCAAAGAGTTTATATGCCCACAAATCAATCCCCAACAGCATCTAAGCAACAAGAACTCAAGGGTTCTCCACCAATCCACAAGAGAAGGAAAGGGAAGAACACAAGAGTGAAGTGACTCAAAATTTCAGAAATAATGAAAACTGAGATTGAGAGCCAACCAAAGCTATGGGTGGTACCGGCCACCCTTCCTCGGATTAATCGTTTTGTAGATTACGAATCACAAATGTGAAGGTTCAACCCATTATGGATCTCTAGCTACAAAACTAGAGAAGTCTAGGGAATGGAAAACCATCGATGCTAAAACCCTATGACAAATGGAATGCCAAGATATGGTTGTAACAACATCCCTACCACTCTATTTATAGAGGATTATTTGCCTAGACTAAACTACCCCTATTTGCATAGAGTGTATCCACTCTGTCGGGGCAAAATGGACCAACTCCTGGGTTTTTTATTCGACGACCATGCGCTCCACACGAAGTTGCTTCTCCTTGACACACTCTTTGTTGTGATGCCATGTGCCACCACTAGTTCCCACCAGAACTGCCACCGCCGAGTTTTGAGGCCAACCTCGGTCAAAAACCCATCATCCGTAGTGTGGGGTGGGTTTTCGAGGTTCCACCACCAAACCCCCGTGAGTATCGCACCACGTGCACATCCCACACATCCTACACAGGTCCCCCAGTGCTTGACCGCACCAACAACATGGCCCACTCCACCACATCCTCACGCGAGTGCATGTCCTAGGTGTCAGCCACCACGGCTAGTCACCTGGTGACTCTAGTCCCTCGATCAAGTCCAAGAGCTCATCCTTCACCATTCCCAGTCAATCGGCACAAACCCGCATGACCTTCACCTTCACCGTCGACCACCATCCCTATGCTCTACACCTTCACACCGCAAGCCAACCGACATGGTTGCACAACACATAACTCACGCCTTGGTTAGTCCACGATTCAACCCGAGACACTACCCGTTGACAATCACTCATCAACTCGAACCACAAGGGACAAGTCAACCTTGTGTTCGCACCCCCCTCTAGTCCGCCATCTTGACCCTACAAAAGGCCTAATCAGGATCCCAGAATCGGGGCTATAGGACCTGGTCCGGTGCCCCTGAAGAATGATATTTTCCAGCTGATCCCATTGGCTCTTTTGACCATTTGGGCTATAAATAGAGCCCCTAGATGGCCTCTCCTAGTACCCAAGCATTACAAGAACTATTGATCACTCCCATACTCTGCCGCAATGCATTTGTGTCATTATAGAGAGATACAAGCACAATTCTGAGTAGTTTTAGACTTTCTTGAGAGAGTGCTTTTGAGATATGCACTCTTGTGTTGTGTGCTGTGTTTTTTCTCTTGTGTGTGTATTTTACTCCTCCCTCTTGTTGTTCTTGGATATTGTGCTCCCATCGATCTTGTGTACGGCTGCAAGAGACTCTGATCTATGGAGATCCTTGCGAGGAGATAATATATGGAAGAATTGTGGCCTAAAGTTGATCATTCGATCACTTGAGAATGGTTGAGTGGAACCCTCATCCTTTGAGACGCCACAACGTGGAGTAGGCAAGCATTTCAGGCTTGACCGAACCATGGTAAAAATCAACGTGTTCTTGTGTATTCATTATTACTTGTGATTTATTCTTCCTACCGTATTCTAAGTTCTTGATTTCACTTGTGATAGTTCTCTTAGTTATAATTTCACGTCTAAAAGAGCAATCAAGTGAAAGAACTTCTCTTCCTTCTCACTCTGACTTGATATATTTTTTGTGCTAACATCTAATTTGGATCAAGTTAGTTTTTAAGTTGTGAATTTTCAGGCGTCACCTATTCACCCCCCCCCCCTCTAGGTGACTATCAGTCACCACTATAAATAGAGGTACAGTGCAAAAGACTGATAGTAAAAAGATGAACATGAAATTAGTATTCTAACTCATCGCTTCCTTAGTAATGGCGCTAGAAAGACTTGTTGGTGATTCTTATAACATTTGGATTTTACTCCACAAACACATGAAGACCAATGTAGCCTTTCATTGGGACTATTCCAAAAATCATAATTTCTGCTAGGAAGCAATAGGATAGAGGTGAACTAACTAACTCAAACGTGAAATGAACTGTAAACTTGGTAAGTATACACACTAGTATTTAGACAGGGGTAAGTGCAATCCAAAATATGGAAAGCTAGGTCTATGAGAAAGAAATAGATAGGGACCCTAAGGTCAGTAACTAGGTAACGTTGCCTAAGAGGACAATGAGGAGTTAAAGATCCAAACTATACTTACACTACTCTGCAAAGAATTTTTCATGGTTATCCTGCTGATAAACAAACACAAGAAAGAACTTGCTTCAAGTGAATTCTAAAAGTTTAGAGGGCTCCTAGAGGTGATTGGTGGAACACCTCGCAAGCCAGCTATCACCTATGGGCCTACCAGACGACGGGTCGGGATACATAGGCTGCACTCTTGTTGTAACCAAGAGGGGCTACCAACCATAGTTGTGTGGATAGGATGGAAAATTATAACATTTGTTCAAGCAGAGCTTGAACACTGAAGCTCCTCCTTAGCAAGAGGTTTGGAGCTAGCCAACCTAATAATAAGGACTAGGTGTGGCTGAAAGGGAAATGTGCCCTTGGGCCATTTCTAAGTATTTTGGTGATTGAGTGTCAACACAAGTGCTTAAACGTGAATCAATGCCCATGGATGAACAAAGTGCAAATCTAGAGCAAAGGTATGTTTCTAAGTCTTAGTACATTGGTTTTGTGTACTAATATACTTGTCTAAGTATCAGAAACAGGAAGAAGAAAAGAGGAGAGTTGGCTGTGTACAGCCAAAAAGGCTGTTTCGGTCTAGGGCACCGGACTGTCCGGTGGTGCACCGGACAGTGTCCGGTGGTGCACCGGACAGTGTCCGGTGCGTTAGGCTGCCTCGACCTGAAGACGCTGCTCTCGGGAATTTGCCGACGGCGTACGGCTAAAATTCACCGGACTGTCCGGTGTGCACCGGACTGTCCGGTGAGTCAACGGTCGGCCGAGCCAACGGTCGGCCGCAGAATCTACGCGCGACACGTGGTCTGGCCAACGGTCGGAAGTAGGCACCGGACTGTCCGGTGTGCACCGGACTGTCCGGTGCGCCAGATCTGCAACGGTCGGCAACGGTCGGCTGCGCTGTTTATGGAAATAAATCGGGCACCGGACAGTGTCCGGTGTGCACCGGACTGTCCGGTGCGCCCGACGACAGAAGGCAAGATTGGCCTTCTGGATTTGCTCTCAACGGCTCCTAGCTGCCAAAGGGGCTATAAAAGGGACCCCTAGGCGCATGGAGGACATAACCAAGCAACCTTAGAGCATTCCTGATCATCCACACTCAGTCTTTGCGCATCCGATTGTCATTCTAAGTGATTCGAGCTCCATTCTTGTGAGAACCTTGAGATAGTCTTTTGAGCTCGACTCTTGGCCGTGTGTGTGCGCGTTTTGCTGTGGATTTGTGTGTGTTGCTTCCCTCCCTTACTCCGTATTTCTTTGTGAATCTCAAGTGTAAGGGCGAGAGACTCCAAGTTGTGGAGATTCCTCGCAAACGGGATATTGAAAGAAAAGCATAACACTGTGGTATTCAAGTTGATCATTGGATCACTTGAGAGGAGTTGAGTGCAACTCTCGTCCGTTGGGACGCCACAACGTGGAGTAGGCAAGTTTTGTACTTGGTCGAACCACGGGATAAAACACTGTGTCTTCTCTGTGTTGAACTCCTTGTGATTATCATATTGTGCAAGATCTTCTCTCTAGCCACTTGGCATTAACTGTGCTAACACTTAATCAAAGTTTTGTGGCTTAAGTTTTGAAGTTTACAGGATCACCTATTCACCCCCCCCCCCCCCTCTAGGTGCTCTCAATTGGTATCGGAGCTGTTCTCTTCAAGAAAGGGACTAATCGCCCGAAGAGATGGATCCTAAGGGGAAGGGAATCGTGATCAACGACAAGGAAAAGGAGTCCTTCATCAACGAGCCAAAAGATGACAAATCCAACGACTCTGGCTCGGGCCACAAGCGCAAAGATGGGAAGAAGAAGACAAGGCGCATCAAGGAGATCGTCTACTACGACAGCGACGAATCCTCTTCTTCTCAAAAGGACGATGACAACGACTACAGGAAGACGGTCAATTCGAATTTTTCATTTGATTATTCTCGTATTCCACATAGTTCGAATTCGCATTTGCTTTCCATTCCTCTTGGCAAACCTCCACACTTTGATGGGGAGGACTACGGATTTTGGAGTCACAAAATGCGTAGTCATTTATTCTCTCTCCATCCAAGCATATGGGAGATTGTAGAGAATGGAATGAAATTTGATAGCTCGGATAGCCCTATGTTTATTAATGAACAAATTCATAAAAATGCACAAGCTACTACTGTGTTGCTAGCCTCTTTGTGCAGGGACGAGTACAATAAGGTGAGCGGCTTGGACAATGCCAAGCAGATATGGGACACCCTCAAGATTTCTCACGAGGGGAACGACATCACCATGCTCACTAAAATGGAGTTGGTGGAGGGCGAGCTTGGAAGATTTGCAATGATAAGGGGCGAGGAGCCAACTCAAACATACAACCGGCTCAAGACCCTTATCAACAAAATAAGGAGCTACGGAAGCACGCGATGGACGGATCACGACGTCGTTCGCCTAATGCTAAGGTCATTTACCATTCTTGATCCTCATCTAGTGAACAATATTCGTGAGAATCCCAGGTACACGAAGATGACGCCCGAGGAGGTACTCGGAAAATTCGTAAGCGGGCGAATGATGATCAAGGAGGCAAGATACGTGGACGACGCCTTGAATGGACCGATCAACGAGCATCAACCCCTTGCTCTCAAGGCAACAAGGAGCAAGGAGGCGCTACCTAGCAAGGTGGCACAAATTGAGGCGGCCGGACTTAATGATGAAGAGATGGCTCTCATCATCAAACGTTTCAAGATGGTGCTAAAAGGTCACAAGGGGCAGCCAAGCAAGACCAAGACAAAGGGGAAGCGCTCATGCTTCAAGTGCGGTAAGATTGGTCATTTTATCGCTAACTGCCCCGATAACGATAGTGACCAGGAACAGGGGAACAAGAGGGAAAAGAAGAAGAATTACAAGAAGGCCAAGGGCGAGGCACACATCGGAAAGGAGTGGGATTCGGATTGCTCCTCCGACTCCGACAATGAAGGACTCGCCGCCACCGCCTTCAACAAGTCATCCCTCTTCCCCAACGAGCGTCACACATGCCTTATGGCAAGGGAGAAGAAGGTGAGTACTCGAGACTCCACTTATGCTTCTTCTAGTGATAATGAGTCTAGTGATGATGATGACATAGACTATTCATGCTTATTCAAGGGCTTAGATAGATCTAAGATAGACAAAATCAATGAATTGATTGATGCCTTGAATGATAAGAATGTGCTTTTAGAAACGCAAGAGGATTTGTTGTATGAAGAACATGACAAGTTTGTAGAAGCACAAAAATCACTTGCATTAGAGATTAAGAGAAATGAAATGCTTTCTTGTGAGTTGTCTACATGTCATGTTTCAATTGCTAGTTTGAAGAGCATAAATGATGATTTAAATGCTAAACTAGAAAAATCTAGTAAATCAACATCTTGTGTAGAACATGTTAAGATTTGCACTAGGTGTAAAGATTTCGATGTTGAGGCCTGTAGTGATCATTTAGTTTCAATTTCCAAACTAACTGAGGAATTGGCTAGTCTTAATGCCCAACTTAAGACTAGCAAGAATGATTTTGATAAACTAAAATTTGCAAGGGATGCCTACACGATTGGTAGACACCCCTCAATTAAGGATGGACTTGGCTTTAAAAGGGAAGCCAAGAACTTAACAAGCCATAAGGCTCCCATTCCCGCTAAGGAGAAAGGGAAGGCCCCTATGGCTACTAGTGCTAAAAAGAACCATGCCTTTTTGTATCATGATAGAAAAAAATTCTAGAAATGCTTTTAGAAGTTATGATGCTCTTGTTTCACATGCTTATGATTCTTATGCCATGACTGCTTCTAGTTCTTCCTATATGCATGGTAGAAGTATGACTAGGAGAAATGCTATTCATCACGTGCCTAGAAAGAATACTATCCATGCTCCTAGGAAAGTAGTAAATGAATCTTCTACAATTTATTGTGCTTTAAATGCATCCTTTGCTATTTGTAGAAAGAATAGGAAGATAGTCGCTAGGAAGTTAGGGGCAAAATGCAAGGGAGACAAAACTTGCATTTGGGTCCCTAAGGATATTTGCACTAACCTTGTAGGACCCAACAAGAGTTGGGTACCTAAGTCCCAAGCCTAAATTTGCCTTACAGGTTTATGCATCCGGGGGTTCAAGCTGGATTATCGATAGCGGATGCACAAACCATATGACGGGGGAGAAGAAGATGTTCACCTCCTACGTCAAGAATAAGGATTCCCAAGATTCAATTATATTCGGTGATGGGAATCAAGGCAAGGTAAAAGGATTAGGTAAAATTGCAATCTCAAATGAGCACTCAATTTCTAATGTGTTTTTAGTTGAGTCCTTGGGATATAATTTGCTATCTGTTAGTCAATTATGCAACATGGGGTATAACTGTCTATTTACAAATGTAGATGTGTCTGTCTTTAGAAGAAGTGATGGTTCACTAGCTTTTAAGGGTGTATTAGACGGCAAACTTTATTTAGTTGATTTTGCAAAAGAAGAGGCCGGTCTAGATGCATGTTTAATAGCTAAGACTAGCATGGGCTGGCTGTGGCATCGCCGCTTAGCACATGTGGGGATGAAGAACCTTCACAAGCTTCTAAAGGGAGAACACGTGATAGGTTTGACTAACGTGCAATTCGAAAAAGATAGACCTTGTGCAGCTTGTCAAGCAGGTAAACAAGTGGGAGGAGCACATCACAGCAAGAGTGTGATGACCACTTCAAGACCCCTGGAGCTGCTGCATATGGACCTCTTCGGACCCGTCGCCTATCTGAGCATAGGAGGGAGTAAGTATGGTCTAGTTATTGTTGATGACTTTTCCCGTTTCACTTGGGTGTTCTTTTTGCAGGATAAGTCTGAAACCCAAGGGACCCTCAAGCGCTTCCTCAGGAGAGCTCAAAATGAGTTTGAGCTCAAAGTGAAGAAGATAAGGAGCGACAACGGGTCCGAGTTCAAGAACCTTCAAGTGGAGGAGTTCCTTGAGGAGGAAGGGATCAAGCACGAGTTCTCCGCTCCCTATACACCACAGCAAAATGGTGTGGTAGAGAGGAAGAACAGGACACTAATCGACATGGCGAGGACTATGCTTGGAGAGTTGAAGACCCCCGAGCGTTTTTGGTCGGAAGCCGTGAACACGGCTTGCCATGCCATCAACAGGGTCTACCTTCACCGCCTCCTCAAGAAGACGTCGTATGAGCTTCTAACCGGTAACAAACCCAATGTATCTTACTTTCGTGTATTTGGGAGCAAGTGCTACATTCTAGTGAAGAAGGGTAGAAATTCTATGTTTGCTCCCAAAGCTGTAGAAGGGTTTTTATTAGGTTATGACTCAAATACAAAGGCGTATAGAGTCTTCAACAAATCATCGGGTTTGGTTGAAGTTTCTAGCGACGTTGTATTTGATGAGACTAATGGCTCTCCAAGAGAGCAAGTTGTTGATCTTGATGATATAGATGAAGAAGATGTTCCGACGGCCGCTATACGAACCATGGCGATTGGAGAAGTACGGCCACAGGAACAAGATGAACGAGATCAACCTTCTTCCTCAACTATGGTGCATCCCCCAACCGAAGATGACGAACAGGTACCTCAAGTGGAGGCGCTTGATCAAGGGGGAGCACAAGATGATCAAGTGATGGAGGAAGAAGCGCAACCAGCACCTCCAACCCAAGTTCGAGCGATGATTCAAAGGGATCATCCCGTCGACCAAATTCTGGGTGATATTAGCAAGGGAGTAACTACTCGATCTCGATTAGTTAATTTTTGTGAGCATTACTCCTTTGTCTCTTCTATTGAGCCTTTCAGGGTAGAGGAGGCCTTGCTAGATCCGGATTGGGTATTGGCCATGCAGGAGGAGCTCAACAACTTCAAGCGCAATGAAGTTTGGACACTGGTGCCTCGTCCGAAGCAAAATGTTGTGGGAACCAAGTGGGTGTTCCGCAACAAACAGGACGAGCACGGGGTGGTGACGAGGAACAAGGCTCGACTTGTGGCAAAAGGTTATGCCCAAGTCGCAGGTTTGGACTTTGAGGAGACTTTCGCTCCTGTGGCTAGGCTAGAGTCCATTCGTATCTTGCTAGCATATGCCGCTCACCATTCTTTCAGGTTGTACCAAATGGATGTGAAGAGCGCTTTCCTCAACGGGCCAATCAAGGAGGAGGTGTACGTGGAGCAACCCCCTGGCTTCGAGGATGAACGGTACCCCGACCACGTGTGTAAGCTCTCTAAGGCGCTCTATGGACTTAAGCAAGCCCCAAGAGCATGGTATGAATGCCTTAGAGACTTCTTAATTGCTAATGCTTTCAAGGTTGGGAAAGCCGATCCAACTCTTTTTACAAAGACATGTGATGGTGACTTGTTTGTGTGCCAAATTTATGTCGATGACATAATATTTGGTTCTACTAACCAAAAGTCTTGTGAAGAGTTTAGCAGGGTGATGACGCAGAAGTTCGAGATGTCGATGATGGGCGAGTTGAACTACTTCCTTGGGTTCCAAGTGAAGCAACTCAAGGACGGCACCTTCATCTCCCAAACAAAGTACACGCACGATCTGCTAAAGCGGTTTGGGATGAAGGACGCCAAGCCCGCAAAGACTCCGATGGGGACCGACGGACACACCGACCTCAACAAAGGAGGTAAGTCCGTTGATCAAAAAGCATACCAGTCAATGATAGGATCTTTGCTTTACTTATGTGCTAGTAGACCGGATATTATGCTTAGCGTATGCATGTGTGCTAGATTTCAATCCGATCCTAAGGAGTGTCACTTAGTGGCGGTGAAGCGAATTCTTAGATATTTGGTTGCTACGCCTTGCTTCGGGCTCTGGTATCCAAAGGGGTCTACCTTTGACTTAGTTGGATACTCAGACTCCGACTATGCTGGATGTAAGGTCGATAGAAAGAGTACATCAGGGACGTGCCAATTCCTAGGAAGGTCCCTGGTGTCGTGGAACTCTAAGAAACAAACCTCCGTTGCCCTATCCACCGCTGAGGCCGAGTACGTTGCCGCAGGTCAGTGTTGCGCGCAACTACTTTGGATGAGGCAAACCCTCCGGGACTTTGGCTACAATCTGAGCAAAGTCCCACTCCTATGTGACAATGAGAGTGCTATCTGCATGGCGGAGAATCCTGTTGAGCACAGCCGCACAAAGCACATAGACATTGTAAAGCCCTAAAATTTGTATAAGATAATAAAATAAAATAAATAAATGCATGCATTTATATAAAAAAAAGTGTTCTGGAGATTATTTGATTAATTTGTGCATATTTAATTAATGGAATTATATGGGTCAAATAGCAAATAAATAAATACAGAAATGTGTACCTCATGTTGATGATTTTGTTGTGATGCATTTTTTTTAAAAAAAAGAAGAAAAGAATCATAACTTGAATTATAAATGAAAATACAGAAAAATGCGAAAGGAAATTGTGATACAGTCATTTTTTTTCTCTAGAATTAAAATAATAGAAAGAAGATATATAAAATATAAAGAAAGTTTATAAATATTTCCAAACTTAGTAACTTAAGGCCACAATATAACTTGAAGAAAAATGTGTCACAAGTTTGAATTTAAATTAGGATTTAAATTTGAATTTGTGAAATAATAGAGAAAGAGGGAAATAAAAGGAAAAGGAAATAAAAATAGGAAAACTGGTACTGGGCCCAAAGTGAACGAAGCTCGGCCCACTACCACTGATCTTCCCTCCACGCGAGCCCAACACCAGGAAAATCGGCGCCGACATGTGGGACCGCGCTGTCATACGCTGGCGTGTGACCATGTTTCACTGCGTTCGCGGGCCCTTGGAGCAGACCCTCAATCGCGCTCCTCCGTCTCACTGTCAGATGGACCGGTTTTGTCAGGATCGCCCCTAACAACTCGCTGCACCGGCCGGAGTTGTTGACCATGGACGCGATTATCGCGGTACCGACCGCACCTCGGACCATGGCCTTGACCTGAGTATAAGACTCCGTGCGCTGCACTCACCGGACCCTACTTCCTTAACCCCGATCTCTCGCATACCGCCGTTGCGCCGCCACGATCCGCTCGGGATCAACTCGCTGCCGCATCCGCCTCCCGCGTACGTCGCCGCCGGGCAGCCCGTGGGTGACCGGGTGTGTTCGTAGGACATCTGGGATCGAGTGTGGATCAACCAGCTGGTCCCAAATCGATCGGCTCCGGTGGGATTCCTCGTCGGAGTTTTGAGTCCGCGGCGGGCTGCGTCGCGTCGTGGCCAGAGATGCTGACGCGCCGATTGGAGGTGAGACCTCGCTCCTAGCATTCCCTGCGTCGTAACCTTCGTATTCGGCTAGTTGGTAGTATATAGGTTGGCTCTGGTGGCCACTTAGGCTACTCGCCGGCCGGGTCACCACCGCGTGTGCGGGCCGCGCCTCTGCTCGGGGTCGTTGGGGAAGAAAACCAGTGGCCGTTGATGGGGTTAATCAACGGTGGGGATTGGTGGCTGGATTCCGGACAGCGGGGGCCGTAGATTTCGAATCTGGCGGTGGTGGGTTGATTGGGTTTCATAAAATCTAGGCCGCAGATCTGGGGATCAGCGGTGCTCAGTGCATACCGGTTCGGGATCTAATCCGATCCGTGGATTTCGGATCCAACGGCCGAAATCAGTTCATACCTCTTCGGTCGTGTGTTTTCGCATAAGAGCCCCTGGGGTTCTAAGCAGTCAACCCGCGGTCCACCCTATGCAGCGACTGAGTCTTTGTTTCTTTTGCGCTTGACCCCCTGCACTTCCCAGAAATATATGCCCAGTCCAGATAGTTGGTAAAACCAGGAAAATAGTTTAGAAAATAGTTTTTAGTACAAATTTAATTGTGGAAACTTGTTTAAATTGTAGAAAATTCATATGAACTCCAAATTGGACCATTCCAGTTTCTAAATTTTCATAATATTATTGTCTAACCATTGGTGCTTCTGTTTTGGCATGAAAGACTCATTTAAATTTATCTAATACTTAATCTTGTATTAAGTACATAAAAGCTTCAGAAATTCATATCTTAAAATCTGTAACTCCAAAATTAATAATTCCAGTTCCTGTGATCATATTTTAATGTCTAGATTATTACTGTGTATTTTATTTACATGCTTGGTGTAATGTTAATTTTGCCTATACAATGTTTATTTGTATTGCTACGACTAGCGCGAGGAGACGTGTCATCTGAAAAGCAAGTTGGTACCTGTAATCTCAAGTGCCAGGCAAGTTGTGCCCTTGATCACTTCTTTTTACCCAGCCATGTTCTAATTAATCATAATGATCTGCATAGGTTAATTTTGATGGGACCCAATAGGTTACCCTAGTTTGATTATCTTTATACCTTGTTACCACTGAACTTTTTGGGTAGTACTTGCTAGTGCTTTATGTGGTTTTGGGTATGAAGATACATTACTCATGATTATACTTTTGTTATCAGTTGTTATTTATCGTTCATGATAAGATCATTATGTTAATTGGAACATGGAGCGACCACCCGGGAAAACAGTGCTACCACAAGGGTATAATGGGACGCCCTTGGCTGATTAATTAGGAAAGCTAGTGGAAGACTACCTTACCCGAAAGGGGCAAGGGCAGTAGGGGAGTGGTCAGTGTAGGGAGACCCTCGGGAGGATTTTGCTGCGATGGCGGTCCTGCAAGGGAATTCCTGCATTGGAGCTTCCTATAAACTGTAGCGGGTTTTCTGAAGCTAGTGGAACTTTGTAAAGGCCTCGTAGTGTTACCCTGCCTCGCCTCCTCGGTAGAGGTGTACGGGAAGTCGCGATCCCTTGGCAGATGGGTAACATGACTTGTGGGTAAAGATGCGCCACCTCTGCAGAGTGTAAAACTGGTATACTAGCCGTGCTCACGGTCATGAGCAGCTCGGACCCTCACATGATTAATTTATGGAACTAAATTCAATTTGTCATATGCATTGCATCGCAGGTGATGTTGTTACTTTTGTTCTACTACTTAATTGGGTTGGTATTTACTTATACTTAGTAATTGCTAATAAAATTTTGATCAACTTTAAAAGCAATGCTCAGCTTCAACCATCCTCTTTGGTAAGCCTTACACTTCACATGAGCTCCCATCTTTGGCGAGTTCATTCACATTATTCCCCACAACTTGTTGAGCGATGAACGTATGTGAGCTCACTCTTGCTGTCTCACACCCCCCCCTCACAGGTCAAGAACAGGTACCACAGGATGAAGCGCTTGGAGGATGCTGCGACGAGTTCGTGAGAGATCTAGGCCGTCGTCTCCCAGTCAACTTTGGGTTGCTGGACCGTTGTCTCCTTATAATGTAATTACTTATTTATTTTGTATAGAACTCCTGTTAAATAGTAAAGATGTGACATTCGATCCTGTGCCATGATTCATCATATGTGTGAGACTTGGTCCCAGCACACCTGGTGATTATGTTTACGCCCGGGTTTTGGACCCCTAAAATCCGGGTGTGACAGAAGTGGTATCAGAGCAATGTTGACTGTAGGACGAAACCTAGATAGAACTGGGCAACCATTATCTACTTACCTTTGCTACTCTGATTCTTTTCTAAACTTATCTTAATCTTTTCTCATCTATTTCCGCTTTACTCTGATTATTCTTACCTTTTCCTTCTAAAGACAAAAGTGGATTTCGCACTTTGAAATCCTGTGCCCAAAGTGACTTTTAGAAATAGGATACCTACTCTTAGGAACAAAAACAAAATTATTTTTATGTATCTATGCACTTGAATGTTTGTTCTTATGATACTTGCCTGATTTGGATCTTCGATTGAGTGTGATGGGTTGTGGAGTAATGTCCACAATTACATCTGCATATACATATAGGAAAAAAAAGCTCATCAAAATAACTAGACAAACTAGAAATATATCTAGCTTAAGAGATTTATCTTATCCTAAAAGATCCCATTCTAACCAATTCATCTTATCTTAAAAGATTCTCTCTTATCTTAATATATTCATCTTATCTTGAAGGATTCACCTTATCCTAACCACTCTACTCATCTCATCCTAAAATAACAACCATGATCTAATGCAAATTAATTAGATCTTATCTAGTCAAACTAGTCCTACCAATCTAATCTAGATCCCATCTAACCTAATATGATCTAATCTAAAGTGAGTTACTCGATACTGGTACAAAAGATAAGGCCATATCCTAAATCACTTACGCCTAAATTAGTGACTTAGATCAACTCAGCCATACCCAACAACTTGACCTACAAAACAGGTTACACAACTAATTCCATCTAGCATATAGCTATTGAACCCTCTACCCATCTTGTCACAAACCCGGATGAAGACACCAAAGCTCGAGGAAGAAAGGATCAACCGCGTTAAGGAAGGATAAGAGTCAAGCCAAATATGGTCTTCAGCCCCAACTCAAGCCTTCAAAGATCAAGCTAGATCACCAAGATGAGTCAAGATCCACAATCCGGGATGGAGTCCTTCCTTACCCTACTATGCCCTGCCCTGACCTATCCATCTCTTATTCCACATAATAAGTAGCTGGATACATATGCTCTCCTAATCACCCACTATTAACTAAAAAATGAGACCTTGAATTTTTGAACCAATTATAGACTAACAGTTGATCAATCCTTCTCTATCCCTTTTCTTACAAATCTCGAGGACGAGATTCTTTTTAAGGGGGGTAGGATTTGTAAAGCCCTAAAATTTGTATAAGATAATAAAATAAAATAAATAAATGCATGCATTTATATAAAAAAAGTGTTCTGGAGATTATTTGATTAATTAGTGCATATTTAATTAATGGAATTATATGGGTCAAATAGCAAATAAATAAATACAGAAATGTGTACCTCATGTTGATGATTTTGTTGTGATGCATTTTTTTAAAAAAAAAGAAGAAAAGAATCATAACTTGAATTATAAATGAAAATACAGAAAAATGCGAAAGGAAATTGTGATACAGTCATTTTTTTTCTCTAGAATTAAAATAATAGAAAGAAGATATATAAAATATAAAGAAAGTTTATAAATATTTCCAAACTTAGTAACTTAAGGCCACAATATAACTTGAAGAAAAATGTGTCACAAGTTTGAATTTAAATTAGGATTTAAATTTGAATTTGTGAAATAATAGAGAAAGAGGGAAATAAAAGGAAAAGGAAATAAAAATAGGAAAACTGGTACTGGGCCCAAAGTGAACGAAGCTCGGCCCACTACCACTGATCTTCCCTCCACGCGAGCCCAACACCAGGAAAATCGGCGCCGACATGTGGGACCGCGCTGTCATACGCTGGCGTGTGACCATGTTTCACTGCGTTCGCGGGCCCTTGGAGCAGACCCTCAATCGCGCTCCTCCGTCTCACTGTCAGATGGACCGGTTTTGTCAGGATCGCCCCTAACAACTCGCCGCACCGGCCGGAGTTGTTGACCATGGACGCGATTATCGCGGTACCGACCGCACCTCGGACCATGGCCTTGACCTGAGTATAAGACTCCGCGCGCTGCACTCACCGGACCCTACTTCCTTAACCCCGATCTCTCGCATACCGCCGTTGCGCCGCCACGATCCGCTCGGGATCAACTCGCTGCCGCATCCGCCTCCCGCGTACGTCGCCGCCGGGCAGCCCGTGGGTGACCGGGTGTGTTCGTAGGACATCTGGGATCGAGTGTGGATCAACCAGCTGGTCCCAAATCGATCGGCTCCGGTGGGATTCCTCGTCGGAGTTTTGAGTCCGCGGCGGGCTGCGTCGCGTCGTGGCCAGAGATGCTGACGCGCCGATTGGAGGTGAGACCTCGCTCCTAGCATTCCCTGCGTCGTAACCTTCGTATTCGGCTAGTTGGTAGTATATAGGTTGGCTCTGGTGGCCACTTAGGCTACTCGCCGGCCGGGTCACCACCGCGTGTGCGGGCCGCGCCTCTGCTCGGGGTCGTTGGGGAAGAAAACCAGTGGCCGTTGATGGGGTTAATCAACGGTGGGGATTGGTGGCTGGATTCCGGACAGCGGGGGCCGTAGATTTCGAATCTGGCGGTGGTGGGTTGATTGGGTTTCATAAAATCTAGGCCGCAGATCTGGGGATCAGCGGTGCTCAGTGCATACCGGTTCGGGATCTAATCCGATCCGTGGATTTCGGATCCAACGGCCGAAATCAGTTCATACCTCTTCGGTCGTGTGTTTTCGCATAAGAGCCCCTGGGGTTCTAAGCAGTCAACCCGCGGTCCACCCTATGCAGCGACTGAGTCTTTGTTTCTTTTGCGCTTGACCCCCTGCACTTCCCAGAAATATATGCCCAGTCCAGATAGTTGGTAAAACCAGGAAAATAGTTTAGAAAATAGTTTTTAGTACAAATTTAATTGTGGAAACTTGTTTAAATTGTAGAAAATTCATATGAACTCCAAATTGGACCATTCCAGTTTCTAAATTTTCATAATATTATTGTCTAACCATTGGTGCTTCTGTTTTGGCATGAAAGACTCATTTAAATTTATCTAATACTTAATCTTGTATTAAGTACATAAAAGCTTCAGAAATTCATATCTTAAAATCTGTAACTCCAAAATTAATAATTCCAGTTCCTGTGATCATATTTTAATGTCTAGATTATTACTGTGTATTTTATTTACATGCTTGGTGTAATGTTAATTTTGCCTATACAATGTTTATTTGTATTGCTACGACTAGCGCGAGGAGACGTGTCATCTGAAAAGCAAGTTGGTACCTGTAATCTCAAGTGCCAGGCAAGTTGTGCCCTTGATCACTTCTTTTTACCCAGCCATGTTCTAATTAATCATAATGATCTGCATAGGTTAATTTTGATGGGACCCAATAGGTTACCCTAGTTTGATTATCTTTATACCTTGTTACCACTGAACTTTTTGGGTAGTACTTGCTAGTGCTTTATGTGGTTTTGGGTATGAAGATACATTACTCATGATTATACTTTTGTTATCAGTTGTTATTTATCGTTCATGATAAGATCATTATGTTAATTGGAACATGGAGCGACCACCCGGGAAAACAGTGCTACCACAAGGGTATAATGGGACGCCCTTGGCTGATTAATTAGGAAAGCTAGTGGAAGACTACCTTACCCGAAAGGGGCAAGGGCAGTAGGGGAGTGGTCAGTGTAGGGAGACCCTCGGGAGGATTTTGCTGCGATGGCGGTCCTGCAAGGGAATTCCTGCATTGGAGCTTCCTATAAACTGTAGCGGGTTTTCTGAAGCTAGTGGAACTTTGTAAAGGCCTCGTAGTGTTACCCTGCCTCGCCTCCTCGGTAGAGGTGTACGGGAAGTCGCGATCCCTTGGCAGATGGGTAACATGACTTGTGGGTAAAGATGCGCCACCTCTGCAGAGTGTAAAACTGGTATACTAGCCGTGCTCACGGTCATGAGCAGCTTGGACCCTCACATGATTAATTTATGGAACTAAATTCAATTTGTCATATGCATTGCATCGCAGGTGATGTTGTTACTTTTGTTCTACTACTTAATTGGGTTGGTATTTACTTATACTTAGTAATTGCTAATAAAATTTTTATCAACTTTAAAAGCAATGCTCAGCTTCAACCATCCTCTTTGGTAAGCCTTACACTTCACATGAGCTCCCATCTTTGGCGAGTTCATTCACATTATTCCCCACAACTTGTTGAGCGATGAACGTATGTGAGCTCACTCTTGCTGTCTCACACCCCCCCCTCACAGGTCAAGAACAGGTACCACAGGATGAAGCGCTTGGAGGATGCTGCGACGAGTTCGTGAGAGATCTAGGCCGTCGTCTCCCAGTCAACTTTGGGTTGCTGGACCGTTGTCTCCTTATAATGTAATTACTTATTTATTTTGTATAGAACTCCTGTTAAATAGTAAAGATGTGACATTCGATCCTGTGCCATGATTCATCATATGTGTGAGACTTGGTCCCAGCACACCTGGTGATTATGTTTACGCCCGGGTTTTGGACCCCTAAAATCCGGGTGTGACAGACATCCGGCATCACTTTTTGAGAGACCACCAGCAAAAGGGAGATATCGAAGTGTTTCATGTTAGCACCGAGAACCAGCTAGCCGATATCTTCACTAAGCCTCTAGATGAGAAGACCTTTTGCAGGTTGCGTAGTGAGCTAAATGTCTTAGATTCGCGGAACCTGGATTGAATTGTAGCATACATGTATTTATGCTTTTGATCATGTTCCTTTCTGCATTTTTTTGCTTATTATGGTGCTCAAGTTGTACAAACACTCCCTGGACCTCACAAGTCCGTTGCAAAGTAAAGCACATGTTTAGGGGGAGATGTGTTACAACTTGACCCTTTGAGACTAACCATGTGCTTGAGTTGATGATTTAGTCTCGAAGGAGGATTGAAAGGGAAAAGGTGGACTTGGACCATGAAAGACTTCCACTGCACTCCGATGAGAGGGTAACTTATTCCAAGTTCATCTTTAGACTCTTATTGCCTTTGTGTTCTCATTTGAAGATTTTGGTAAGGCAATGGGGTTAAGAGGGCCAAGATTGATCCCGTTTTGGTGCTTGATGCCAAAGGGGGAGAAAATAAAGGCCAAAGTGATAAATGGATCAGCTACCACTTGAGAAATTTTGAAAATAGTAGAATAGAGTTTTTGTTTTGTTAAACTCTTTTGTTGTCTCTTATTGTCTCTCTTGTCAAAGTTGGCTTCTTGTGGGGAGAAGTGTTAATTATGGGAAATAGGGGGAGTTTTTGAAATCTTTGATCAATCTCTTTGGGAATGACTCTCTTTATGCTTCAACATGTGTGTTTGACTTAGAGATAGAGATTTGAGTTTGATTTGCAAAAACAAACCAAGTGGTGGCAAAGGATGATCCATATATGCCAAAATTGGATCAAAATCAATTTGAGTTTTATTTGAAGTGATTTTGCACTTGGTCTAGTTGCTTTATGTTGTGTTGGCATAAATCACCAAAAAGGGGGAGATTGAAAGGGAAATGTGCCCTTGGGCCATTTCTAAGTATTTTGGTGATTGAGTGTCAACACAAGTGCTTAAACGTGAATCAATGCCCATGGATGAACAAAGTGCAAATCTAGAGCAAAGGTATGTTTCTAAGTCTTAGTACATTGGTTTTGTGTACTAATATACTTGTCTAGGTATCAGAAACAGGAAGAAGAAGAAAAGAGGAGAGTTGGCTGTGTACAGCCAAAAAGGCTGTTTCGGTCTGGGGCACCGGACTGTCCGGTGGTGCACCGGACAGTGTCCGGTGCGCCAGCCTGCCTCGACCTGAAGACGCTGCTCTCGGGAATTTGCCGACGGCGTACGGCTAAAATTCACCGGACTGTCCGGTGTGCACCGGACTGTCCGGTGAGTCAACGGTCGGCCGAGCCAACGGTCGGCCGCAGAATCTGCGCGCGACACGTGGTCTGGCCAACGGTCGGAAGTAGGCACCGGACTGTCCGGTGTGCACCGGACTGTCCGGTGCGCCAGATCTGCAACGGTCGGCAACGGTCGGCTGCGCTGTTTATGGAAATAAATCGGGCACCGGACAGTGTCCGGTGTGCACCGGACTGTCTGGTGCGCCCGACGACAGAAGGCAAGATTGGCCTTCTGGATTTGCTCTCAACGGCTCCTAGCTGCCAAAGGGGCTATAAAAGGGACCCCTAGGCGCATGGAGGACATAACCAAGCAACCTTAGAGCATTCCTGATCATCCACACTCAGTCTTTGCGCATCCGATTGTCATTCTAAGTGATTCGAGCTCCGTTCTTGTGAGAACCTTGAGATAGTCTTTTGAGCTCGACTCTTGGCCGTGTGTGTGCGCGTTTTGCTGTGGATTTGTGTGTGTTGCTTCCCTCCCTTACTCCGTATTTCTTTGTGAATCTCAAGTGTAAGGGCGAGAGACTCCAAGTTGTGGAGATTCCTCGCAAACGGGATATTGAAAGAAAAGCATAACACTGTGGTATTCAAGTTGATCATTGGATCACTTGAGAGGAGTTGAGTGCAACTCTCGTCCGTTGGGACGCCACAACGTGGAGTAGGCAAGTTTTGTACTTGGCCGAACCACGGGATAAAACACTGTGTCTTCTCTGTGTTGAACTCCTTGTGATTATCATATTGTGCAAGATCTTCTCTCTAGCCACTTGGCATTAACTGTGCTAACACTTAATCAAAGTTTTGTGGCTTAAGTTTTGAAGTTTACAGGATCACCTATTCACCCCCCCCCCCTCTAGGTGCTCTCAGTGGCTTATAACACTGGCAAGCCAAACAAAATTTGATTAACAATAGTATAACACAATCCTAAGCCTTAAATTAAAGTGCTCCTAGACTACCGCAACAATAATCAAGAAGTAGAAGTGATGCTTGAATATAATACTTGAAGTAAAACTAAAAGTAATATTCAAAGTACAACTAGAATTAACCTGATAGTTAGTTGATACAAAAGAGTTACCAAAGGACTTTGAAGAGAATTCTAGAACTCCTAAGGTAAAGCTCATACTCGAATCTAACTCCAAGGAACTAACCTAAGCTACTAAGATAAAATAGATGAAGTTCTCTAATGTGTATCTACTCTCATCATTCTTCTCCTCTTCTTAAATGAGCTCCAAGGGACTATTTATACACTCCCCAATCATGGGGGTACATATGGTGCCTCTAGGTCGGTTTGCAAGCTTAAGTCGTTGAAGAGGGGACACATGGATGGTCGGATGGCCATTACTTGGCTGAGTAGCCAAATCAAATAGCTAGTCAGACAATCTCTCTCTCTTCCATTTTCCATCCAACGGTCCACATGCCTTTGTTGAGGTCGGTTTGATAGTTATTTTTCGTGACCATTGGATTGATATCATGTTTCTTCCTTAACCATTGGATCAAAGTACCTTGGATTGGTGATGTAGCAGTCTTCTGACCCTTTGATGTGTCATCCATGTGGCTATGCCTTCAAGTTATGTTGGGTGCATCATGACAAGCGTGCAGGACAAAGGGGGGCATGATTGGCTTGATAAAGTGGTCAGGCGATCAAGGGAGTGGCCGGGTGACCTTAGGGTGGTCGGGCGGCCATGGGTGCTCCCTAACTTAGCCATTTCCATCCTGATTAGCCATTTTCACTCCATTTGCATGTTTCTTTCAAATTGCATTCAAATATTCTAAACAAAACTTGTGGAACTCAATTAGTAGGAAGATTAGTCACTTTGTTCATGAAACCATTCTCATCTTATGGATAGTTGATGGACATAAACACGGAATATCGACCATCAACACACCTCCAACCCCTGGTGCTTGCATGCAACATTGTATCCTTTGACGCTTGCACACGTCATTGTATTGTACCAAGTGGGGCTTGTAGTTCTACGAGATCACATTAACTGTGTTTATAGTGTGGCCGCCACTGTGTACAAAAGAGGACAAGGTTGTGAAGCTCAATAGTGGAGACAGCAGGGAGCATCCAAGAGAGACCGAAAGTGGAGCACCACTTGAACTTGGAGAAGGCCCACCACTATCAATGGAGTCACTTGACTAAGAGATTGGCCCACCGCTCTCATGTGGGCTACTCTTGCATGGGGCTCCAACGAGAATTAGTAAAAACCTTATACATTTTTCGATATCTTGTTAAAAAATACTGACGCGCCAATGAATTTTTTTTATCATATTCAAGATTCCACATTTATTTGTTGCCTTTGATTGTGTGCATTATTTTATTAGCCTAGTCATAGGCTAGTGGATAAGTTTGTACTTATACTGTAGAAGTCCATTTGTGATAAAAATAGCAACACTTAGATAAAACTTTTTTACACATATGAACGATTGGTTCTCTATGTAGGTTTTATTTAATAAAAAATAGAGATCTTAGATTAGTACGAAAAATAGTTGTCATAATTCACCTGACCTGGTTGGTGTATGGTTCGAGACAATTTTATTGTATGATGATGATAGTTTACTGATTTATCTTTTGGCCACCAAATTCGAATGGTATATTGGTGTTTCACAAATGGTCGTTTAGATGTGGTTGACAAACAATATCGTTACACATTCATTATTTCTAAACACTAAGGTACATGTGGTTAGCCTTAAATTTCTAGAGCAATGGGTGTGGGTTAGAATGCTGGCTCTATTTTTTGCGCGCGCTGCGTGGCAGCTGAACGTGGGGAGGGTGAAGCCGTGGTATCACCGGATGCCCACATTAGGTTCTTAATATATTATAGGCAGTTGTTTGTGCTTTTGCTACGGACCCTAAATATACCATATAAATAGGTATTGAGATATTTATTAAAATATAATTATTGTTTACCTTTAAACACTAAGGTATGTATAGTCTGGTGTTTACCTTTAAACACTAAGTTATGTGTGTGTTCAAATGCTCGCTTTGCACTATTTTTATAATTTTTATTTATTTTTAAACAAGGTACGTAGACGCGAGATGGGAGGCACTAGGGATGAAAACGGTTTCGGAATTTTTCGGTATTCCGGAAACCGATTTCGAAATTTTTCGATCGGATTCACCGGTAACGGTATTTTTCGAAAACGGAATCGGTTTTCGGAATTTTCTATCGGAATCGGCGTGGCGTTTTAGCGACCGTTTCCTTCGGTTACCGGTTTTTTGTCGGAAATTACCGGATTTGTGTCTCGGAATTATGTCTCGGAATGTTTCGGAATTTTCCAGCATATGATTTTTCGCATCGCCTGTACGTCTCTAGATAAGGATTACTTATTTATGTATTTTTTGGACGCCTTAAGATTTTTTTTTGGATAGATGGTGTTGGAAGGCAGTTGAGATTAACGATTTGGTCTTTTCCACACACTAGGTTTTAGGGTTTTCCTGTGAGGTTGTGAAAAACTCTTTATGTGAGGAAAAAATATTTCATAAGTAAGCATGTCATGTCAGCTAAATCGATTGGATATTGTGAATTGTAAACTTTGAGTCTGTGAACTTGTGATCTTTATGAACTTGCTATAATGTGAACTTGTTATATTGTGAACTTGTGATTTTTGTAAACTTTTTATATTATAAATTTGTGATCCTTGTGAACTTGTTATATCATGAATTGTGAACTTGTGGTCTTTGTGATCTTTTGTCAACTTTGTTGTATTCTGAAGTTTGATATGTTTACCGATCGTATTTTAGATTTCAACTGTTACCGGTGTATTTTCCGCACCAAACTTTCGTTTCTGATGTTTCCGAAATACCGATATCGTTTCTGTTTCCAGAGTTATCGTTTTCGATTTTGTTTCCGATAAAAAATATGAAAACGGTAATGGTTTTAGTGTTTACCGACCGTTTCTGACCGTTTTCATCCCTAGGAGGCACGTGGGGCGGGTCCAGTGCGTCAACGCGGGGTAAAGTCGTGTTAGCAGCAGGTGCCCACCTTCCATACCTTCCATTCTTAATAGTAGTAATAGTAGTAGGGAAGTAAAAGTATAGATATAATATCATACATTCGTAAATACACAGAGTCATTAAGATACCAAGTCTAGAATGTCATCAAACATTGTGCTTTGACAATATTATTATTATTATTATTATTATTATTATTATTATTATTATTATTATTATTATTATTATTATTATTATTATTATTATTATTATTATTATTATTATTATTATTATTATTATTATTATTATTATTATTATTATTATTATTATTATTATTATTATTATTATTATTATTATTATTATTATTATTATTATTATTATTATTATAACCACGAAAGAATAAAAAAAAGAGGTTAATCTAACCCGTTAGATACAAAGAAACACGCTCAACTATTTTTTATATAATTTTTATTTATTTCTAAACAAGGTACGTGAAAGCGAGGTGGGAGGCACGTGAGGCAGGTTCAGTGTGTCAGCATGGGTGAAGTCAAGTGGGAGGCACATGAGGCAGGTCCAATGTGTCAGCATGGGTGAAGTCATGTTAGCACCAGGTGCCCACATTCCGTTCTTAATAATAGAAAAGTATAAGAATAGATATGATATCATACATTCGTAAATACAGAGTCATTAAGGTACCAAATCTAGAATGTCATCAACATTGTGCTTTGACAATATTATTATTATTTATTATTATTATAACCACGAAAGAACATCAATCTCGATACAAAAAAAAGGTTAATCTAACCCGTTAGATACAAAGAAACACGCCCACGACGATGCCCAAAACACCAAACGCCTCTCCTATAGACATTTGTATACGGGAAGAGTTCACATGCACCACAAAATTAAAACGTCTCAGCAACCGCGTTGCACCCTTACAAGCCTCGCACCAGAACCACATCGGGAGGATGATCTGAAAAGCATCAGTGCGTTTCATTGACAGCATCACCTGTTTTAGGCTGTCACCGGTTCCTGCACAAGACCAGCGATTATTCCTTTGCTCAACTGTTTCCCTAGCCTCTCCTGTATCCGATCCTTGATCGCAGTTTCCTGAAAACAGTAATTACAAGGCATCAGTTTGAATTAACATGAATATTATCCCAATACACATGGATTGGATGGGATTGGAAAAAATTGAGAAGAAGTTTGACTTGTTTGGGATTCAAACTCATCCAATCTCACTCAATCCACATGAATTGAGAGCTAACCAAACAAGCCTTAATGGTGCGCTACCCATGCGCATGAAGGAACGACAGCAGCAAAAGCAGTGTCGTCGACATGAAGCAGGCGATGGAAGTTGGGACAGATCTGCAGCTGAATCTAGCATGGAGGGTTGTCCCATAGCCCTGCAAGCTGTAGGGGAATCCGGCGGCAAGGTGGTGACTGGAGGTAGTGATCACCGGCAGCCAGGATTCCAAGCACGCATAGATACATGCCACGGCGGCAGGGGTGGGCACCTTCGACTGTTTGCCGCCCTCATTGGAACCTGGCAATCTCCTATACCAGATGTTATGGCAGTAGCTAGGGTTTAGAAGGAGAGAGGAGGCCGACTGGGGGCCTTGCCCGCAACCGAACAAGAAAGAAGAGTTTTCCTTCTAATCCCCGTTTGTGTCTAATCCTCATACAGGTTACTAGGTTAGATATAAATAGCCTTCATATCTAATCACTCCATATAATTCCTCTCTTCTTTCCTTTTATCCCTCCAACCTTCCAAAGTAACCCAATCAGCTAAATAAGGCAAGGCTAGACAGGATTACCTCTAATTGAGGGATGACAGTTAGCCACTAAGTAGACCAATGACATATGCTTCTATCATCATCTATCACTTATCTAACTAGTTCAAAATTACATTTAGCAACACTTCACAATTCTTATAAAAAATATACCATATTGTGGCAGTGTTGCTCAAACTTCTCTAGGAAACCAGCAACCCAGCGATCCGCATTAGCAAGCCATTCTTCATGATTCAAACCAGCAGTCTTTGCCACTGTTTGCAACTGCAAGATATATTTCATACGAAGCTAGATATCAGTAAAACTGATTACTTTAGTCTTTCATGCTATGGAAAGGAATATGTCTAGTTCCTCGACAAGTACTGATCAAGTGATGAATCTCAAATCAACAGTTACCTTTTCCTGATGTGCCTTCACAGTCTCCCGCAGTTTATTGATCTTCATATTAACTTGCAATTGTTTCTCCTAATGAAAATAATAAGAGGAAGATATATGTTATTCCACAGAACTAATTATACCTCTTCAGCATGTGCCATCAGGGAAGTGTCTAACCTTGACATAGCTCACACCAAGATCTTTCCTCGAGTAGCCCCGTGCTAAATTCCTCATGACATACTGGTTATAGTCCTTCAAGATCCTCATTATGAGATCTGAAGTAGAAACCCCGTCTGTCCTTTTTGTTTCCTTGAATTTTCCAATCTTTTTAACCTACCACATAGCCCAACAATACTTTCAGTGCTAAAAGCATACAGAAGATGTATTTAAGCTTAGCTATACGAAAGAAGACTTACAAATTCATAGACATCATTTGCTGTTCCGCTAGTATCAGCATAACTTCAGTTACAAAGAAAGATATTGTAGTTAGTTGAGCAGACTAGGAAGAAAAAGGGACATCTGAAATAGCTGTTGTGCAGGTCACACATACGGCAGCGCATCATGAGCAACATAGTCAATCTGATGCTTATCAATAAACTCCTGTGTGAGAACCCACGGTGCATCAGGAATGACCTCATCAACCCACCTAAAGCAGAAATCATTAGACAAATATATGACCGGCTATATTGAATTAAATAAATAAATAATGTGAATGTTTAAAAACACCACTTCAGGTGGGATTTCCGTTTTTGTTATGGCCAATACAATCCCCTCTTTGTTAGGGTCAAATGTTTTTTTATGGTAACATAAAGTGGGGTTTTCCATTTTTGTTATAGCCAATACAAACCATCTCCCTTTGAAGGCCTAATGTTTTTTTTCATGGTAACATATAAGTCATTAAGAAGACTAAGCGAACTCTAAACAATGCAAAAAAGCAAGAGCAGAACTAGCATATGCAGGTACTCTGGCAGTCCAGTCTGCTGAATGGAGGCTTAAATAACTAAATAGTGAAGGTATATGTTAGCATGAAAGAGAATCGAGTAGCTGCTCCAGCTGAGAGCATAATTTGCTCGACCTCCATTCGCAGCATGTAATTATACAGTATCCTCAATTTAGAGGATATGAAAAGAATGAGAAACCTAAGCTGCAGGAGAGGTCTGCTCTGAGTCATGAAGCAAAACGCCTCACACACGAAAAGGGAAAATACAACTAGACTTGTTGTGCTGTTGGATCTTGTTATACAGATAGTATAATATGATGCATCTTTGTACAATTTTGGCAGCAAAGCAGGCACAATTTTATGAATACAGAATGCTCGCAAATTCAAGCGCGCACGCACATATCACACAGACACAACAATGGTTTTTAAAGCGGTAAGGCGGTCCAAGGCGTTGGAGCACCGCCTGGACGCCTAGGCGAGGTAGGCGGGCAAGGCGCCTAGACGTTAGACCACCGCCCTGACGCCTAGGCGACGCCTTAAGAACAGAGGACACAACAGAAGGAGGTCCCTACTGACAAATTGGGCATGCTAGTTAGAAATGACCGAACATGTTAATACTAGACTGTGCATCATACTGTAACGATGAATAATAAGGGGAAAATGAGAGATGCTTTGCTTTTCTGAATCTGAATTAGTAGCTAGCACTAGTAACAAACAAAAGAGTGTATATATATATTTACTAACTTGCAGTGCCGCAGGGATTCGTATCGCTCTTCCTGGGTCATGACGGTCTTGCCCTTGTAGCGGTAGGTTAGCTCGTCGTTGCAGCATCCGACGAGAAGATAGGTGTTGGGGAACCTGCGAGGTGTCGCAAAACGACACGTCAGAATCAAAACGAAACGGATGGCACTGGCACGCATGGAATCAAGCGCATCCAGATCAAGGTGATGGAGGTTGTTGAGATGTCAACTCCGGCGGGGCGGCGTGGGTTTGGCGGGCACGCGCAAGACGAGCCTGAGGGAGCGGCAAGCGCGCCGCGGCCGGCGTCGTGCAGATCTGATCTAATCTGAGACTCTTGAGTCCGAGGCATCGATATCGATGGATGGATATCAAATCGATGTGTCATTGGGGCCGATCTGACATGAAGAAAGTGAGGGGGAGGGGTAGAAGAGAAGGGACCGTACAGCATCTTGGCCTGCTCGAGGGCGCGGGCGTGGCCGAAGTGGAAGAGATCGAAGATGCCGTCGGCGTAGACGCGCACGGGGCGGTCGTCCTCGGCCTTCCTCTTTGCGGCGGTGCTGGTGTCGGTGCTGCTGAGCGCGGAGGCGGGCTTGGCGCCCTGCCGCTTCTTGGCATTGGAGACGCGCGCCATCTTTCTCGCTGGGATGGTAACGATTTGCGCAGGCGAAGGGGGGTTGGAGGTGGATGGCTGCCTGGTCGAACTGCTCAGTTCGGCCTCCCTTCCTGGGAGGGCAAGGCCGCGTGCAGGCTCGCCAATAAAAAGGCGCGGATCGCTGCGGAACTCGATCCATCCACCTGGTGGGGGCGCGGGGTTGAAGGCGGGGAGCGGCGGGACCGTGTCCACTCCACGGTGTCCGTGTCAACCGCCCATGTGCTGGGAATCCACAAAACATCGCTACTTTGAAACAATCTAAGGCTAGGCTAACCACATTTTTTTCTAAGAATTTTCATTTTCCCAAGAAAAAATAAATTAATTTTCTATAAAAAAATAGAAATCACTTGGAAAAATATGGTTCCAAACTAGTACTAAATAAAATATCACTCGTTTTCAAGCAATTTTAAAAACAGCATCAGTTTCATCAAATAAATTTAGAAACAGCATTTCATCTATATTTTTTCATTCTTTTATTTCTCAGCTCACAAAAACTGGACCAAATTGCCCCTATCATTTCCCAGCCTTATTTTTTATCTATTCAGTCCATAAGAACAACATAAATGCGTACAAATATATGAACACTATTTTATATTATTAAGAATAATATTAAACATACAAATAAACACAAATATTTTGTAAGGATAAAGTTTAGATTTAACAATTAAACTTCAAAACTATATTCTGGGATGGAGGGAGTAGTTTTTATACAACATATTTTTTTAATAAGACAAATGATTGAAGTTTTTGAAAAAAACAACCACGTCAAATAAAAAGGAACAGAGAAAGTACATTTGAAGACCATTCGATGAACCAAGTATGTCTAAATTTTAGTAGCTTGATGTTGAAAATATTTAGGTTTGAAATTCAACGGTTAAATCTAAACTTTTTCCTTCATAAAAAAATATGTGCCTATTTGTATGTTTAACACTATAAAAATAAGGGTAATTCCATGTATGCCATCGGGAATTATTTTCATCTCTTATGTGTCACTGGTCCCACATGTCACACACACAAAAAAATCTTATATGCCACCCATGGCACACAAGGGATGAAAATACATTTTGATGGCATACATGGAATTAGTCCATAAAAATAGAGCTTATATGTTTTATCAGTTTATGTTTTTATGGACATAAGAGATAAAAATAGGATGTGAAATGAATAGGGATAATTTGGTCTATCTATATGTGGTGTAAGCAATAAAAAATGCAAAATATAGATAGGGTGTTATTTTCTGAAATAATTTGGTGAAACCGGTGCTATTCTATGAAATGCTTGAAAATGGATACTATTTTCTAAACGTCTTCTCAAACCAGTGTTGTTTTGTGGATTCTCCCCTGCGCGCGAGGGCTTGGGACCTGCACGACAGGGATAAAAAAACGGTTTCTTCTTATCGGACCAGACCAGTAACAATTTTTTAGCCAGTTTTTTGAAATTCATTTGAAATTCACGAAACTTGAAAAATATTAAAAAACAGCGAAATAGATTAAAAAAATAACGAAAACCGGTAAAACCCAGCGTCTTCTAAATCGAGAAATCCGAGAAACTGTTTTGTTTGAATTTAAAATGTAAATCGGTCAAAGAATTTAAATACCAACAAAATTTGGCTTCTCGATTGGTAAAACGGATTTCTCGGTTGGATACACAATTTCTCGTCGGGGTTCACATCATTTGTTTTTGTTTTGAATTTAAATTTGCAAAACTGTCGCTTTCTTCGAAAACCAAGGGTTTGGTTTTCGAGCGGTTTATCGTTTTGGATGAAGATTGGTTTTTAGTTTAAAAATGATTTGGTTAACCCTGCTGGACGGCTTTGGTAGTACTCCAGCAGTATGTAAACAAAGAACGGAAAGGGAAAGAAGAGCGACATGAAATAGAAACGCGTTGGTCGGTGTTTGGTGAGCTGCCTTCTCCTCCTGCAGTCCTGCTCGTTCCTTCCCCACGGGCCACGGGCAGGTCGGCTGGTTGATTTGTTCGTCTCTGGTCAGTGCGTGCCCAGCACCCTGCCCGCCAAATAAAAACACTTCAGCAAAGACAGGGGTCGCCATCAGATCAGAGAGCAAAAGCCAGCGACCAACCAACACTGAGACTCACTGAGGTTTCGCAAAGCGCCAAAGCCGCCTGTCTCCTCTCGGCTTCCTAGAGGTTTTCACTGCTTTCGCATCGCTTGCATGTGTCTCTTCTCTCTGCAGAGCTACCTTCCACGCTGCTACTACCTGAAGAATATCACGCGTGTTCTGCACCAACGAATCAACCCAGGAAACATTCCATTCCTCGTAGACGACGTATGCACAAGAAGTATTTTTTTATTTTGATGAAGGCTATATATCTACAGTTAGGATCCAATCACTGTAGTTCTCCCGAAATGTCAAAATCTAAAGCCATATATATAGGACCAACATAGCGTGAAACCGTTTCTTGAACTACGAACTATCACTTGGCTACCTTCTTTTCAGATTGTAGAAAGATTTGACCATGGTATTTTTCAACGGAAGGACACAAAGAGAAGAAGAAGACAAAACATCTTCCTTACACTTTGAATTTTGCTCAACAAGCAAACTAATCCAAAAGGTCTTTGTTCATCTATGTGAGTGTGCTAAGCCCCTAACTGTGATACAGAAGGCCTATTCAGGTCACGGCAACCTAAAATAAAGCTGGAAACTGTTCCTGACCGAGATCCTGCTTGGCTGGCCTTGTCCTGCAGTTACAGTCTCGAATGGCGCATGGAATTGGACTCGGAATAACTTGTTGGACCAGCAACAGCGCTAGCTGCAAGAGATTCCCTGAGAAGCCTCCTGAGAACCTTTCCAGCCGGCGACTTGGGGATCGACTCCACGAACACCACCTTCCGCACCTTCTTATACGGGGACACCTGCACCATCACGAACTTGAGTAGGAAAAAAAGAGAACACAAAATCCACAAGCTCTACTCCTACTTCATGCCAGCGGGCAGCGGTTCGATTCCAGTCCCCATCAATCTAGGTATCAGGATGTATCAGGCTATCAGCTGACTGAATCAACTACGGCCTACAGGTTTACACTGCACTACTGCAGTATTATCAAATACATTCATGCATTATGCTGACCTTACTTGACGAAGTCAGGAACCAAGGATTTATTTTGTTTTTCTCTCCAACCACCGAATTAGTTTTGCGCAGCCAGAGTGTTATTGTTGTTCTTGAAAGAAGCGACCGAGAGTCAACAATGGGAGGAGTGCATGCCAGCCTGATGCGTTAGCACTGGGTGATTGCACAATCCTTTGGAATATGTGTAAGAAAGCTACACCAGGACGGATTCTTCCAGTTCCAGGGATGCGATGATGTGGCGCTGCCCATGCCAAATCGCCTGACCTCACTCCCCGCTACCAGTTAGTTACACATTGCCATCCCTCCAGATGGTGCTGATACCCTGAGACTAGTGAACGACAGCGCAGTGCATGGATGATGCATGCCCATGGCGAGTATCTAGAAAGAACAGAGACAGCACTGGTGCACAGCAGTCAGCAGCACAGGTGGGGGGCATGCACAGCAGCCACAAACCAGTCGACCTCAACCTTCAAACTTGCTAATATACCTGCCTCATTTTAGTTACTAGTCCTTTTCGGGTGAAAGCAACACGTATCTGTATGTACTTAGATTTATTACAACGCTTGCTCGAAATTTGATAGCTATGAAAGGAGCGTGTTGTGGCAAGGTGAAGCAGAAAGAACAGGGTGTTTAGTATTTTTCCTTACCTGCTTAGCTACATACTCCATCACTTGCGTGCACGATAGGCCACTTCCAGATTTCCTCACCACGAAGGCTACTGGTACCTCTCCAGCTTCTTCATCCTCAGTACTATCAGTCGAACCATAAGATTCTAATTAGGCCAATAAAGCGCAGGGCAAAATATGAAGTACACACATCAGGAACTAGCTACGTTAAAACTCACGACGTCACAGCCACATCAACAATTCCAGGGTGTTCGATCAAAACTGCTTCCAAGTCAGCTGGAGCTATCTGACGGTCAGAAAAGGTGGGGAAACAGTTTGTTATTAGTTATTACTATAAAAAAAGAACAGGCCCGGTGGTGACGGCTTTCACACAACTAGCCTTGTTTCTGCAGTTTTGCAGAGAGGCTGCATCGAACTCGGAAACATTGGCTCAGTGAAAAAGGCTCGCCACTGCGCCAGGCTTGTTCTTCTCACAATATATATAATATAATAACAATGGCAAAAACAGTGTACTTTATTTGGCCTGCTAAAGGAAGCCCGCATACCTGAAATCCCTTGTACTTGATCACCTCTTTCAAGCGGCCCACTATATACAAGTACCCATCGAAATCGAAGTAGGCAATGTCACCAGTTCGCAGCCAGCCACCATTTATTGCGCATGGATCAACATGATTCAAGTAACCTGTGAAGAAACGTTCTTCAGAATCCAAACACATATGTGGTCTTATTAGGATTTCAATCACCAGCTCACAGCAGATAAGCACAATCAGGTCTGTTTAAGTTTTATAGCATATTAGCAATCCTTCCATTATCTGTGAAAGAACTACTAAACATCTGAATGCTAATTGACAATGAAACATGAGTTTAATAGAGTGCATACAAAATGGTACCCAGTGACGGCGGCCAGCGACCGGGTCGCACAACCGACCCTCTCGCGGCTCTTCCTTTTTGTTTTCTTAGCTTTCTCCTCCTCTTCTTCTACGCGGTTGCTCCATGGAGGTCCTAGGAGCCAGCTCCTCTCTTCTCCTCGCCGGATCTGGTCATCTATTGGCCGGATCTTGCGGTTTTGGTGGCTGTTGTCACTCCCCACGAGTTCTGCTCGGGTTGGGGAGGGTGAGAAGAGGAGCGGCCATGGAGGGCTGGTCTGCCCGCGACGGTGGTGCGAGGGGCGGCAGATCTAGCGCCAGGCAGCTTGCTTCGTGGAGTGGAGCAAAGGTGGGGTCGCGCCCGGCCCTGTAAGAGTGTGGACGTCGCGCGTCAGCGGTGCTTCCGTTCGCATCCCGTGCGCAGTCGCGTCCCAGGCGGGGCTCAAGTTCGCGCCGCCCGCGTGGCAGTGCAGCCGGCGCGGCTCCGCGGCGCACGCACGCAGGACCGCGCGCCCATGCCCCAGTTCCCCAGCGCCGGCTTCTGCTCCGTCGCGTCCATGTCAGCAGGTACTCTCCCTGTCTGTGGGATATGGTTGGCTTCGGGGAATGGATTGTGGGGCTGGTTGGCACGTGCCAGCGGCCATCACTCCCGAGATCTGAGTGCCGTGCTTGAGGCCTAGCCCTCCCCGCTGGCGTGCTCGTCCACCGGGTGTGCCCGCCCCTGACGCTCTGTAAGCTCCAAGTGGCGTCGGGTCCAGTTTCTCCCTATCTGTGGAGGCTGGACTCGAATGGAGTGGCGGCAACAACGGCATCCACACCGAGATATGTGCTGATTGCCGCCCGGGCTTGCCTGATTGCGTGTCGGGTCGACAATGGTGACGCCCCTTGACGGCACAAACCCTCTTGAGGGCATTGTTGTGGGTCCGCAACCCCTCTCATGCGCAGGAACGAGAGAGTTCGGGCGAAAGCCTTGCCCGACTTGTGTGTCGGCCCGGCAATGGCAACGTCTACGGGCGTAGCAAAAACCCTGCTGAGGGCATTGTCGTGGAACTCTTGACCTCTTTTTGATTTCCCAGGTGAAAACCAAGGTCTAGTTTGCTGGGCGACGACGATGGCGTTGATACGTCATCTTCCTCGGAGGCGTCGTTATTGGGTCATCTTTTGGCGGTGCTCGTTCATTTGTCATTGGTCACTTTGCTCCTTCTGGCAACCCTAGCAGCCTTGGTAGGGGATGTGCGTACACATCTTGGTTCCTCCTCTTTTGGTAGCTTTAGCTTTGCAGCTGGCTTCAGTTGTGATCTGACGTGTGTGGTCATTGGCACCTCTGCTCCGTCGACGGTCTTCTTGTTGTTGATAGCATCATCAAATGCCGGATGGTCAGATGGATCACTTGGATATGCTTTATATGCTACTCAGCAACTCTAAGGAAGGACGTTGTTTCCTGGTAACCCTTGATTGGCGAACTCTTTGGCGAACTCATAGCCCCACTCAGTTGGGCGGTCCCTCATCCCTTCGAGGATTCCTCCCCTCGTTGCGCGTAATGGAGGGAGACAATGGAGCGGCGTTGCTACATGGAGTCGTGAGGAGGATAAAGATCAAGGCATCTTCGGCGAGCATGTGGCTCGATGGCAATTCATTTTGGAAATCTACTGTTGTTGCTGCATAGCTAGTCTTCTCTATGATGTTTGTATGTTTTCTCTCTCTAGTGTATCCCTGTAAAATCTCTTTGTAACTTCATCCTGTGGACCATTCATGGGTCAGCTCTTGACGCCATTATTATTAATGGATTTATTCAGGTGGGGATTCTCTCCCCACCGATGACCGTCAAAAAAAAATGGTACCCAGTTCGTCCCAAAGTGACAAAGTAGCTTTAAACTTATGAGGTTACCTTTCATTATAGCTGGACCATGGAGCCAGAGCTCCCCACAAGAGCCTGGAGGCAAGGAGCAACCAGTTTCCACATGAACAATTCTTGCATGCATGTTTGGAGCCAGGAGTCCTACTGAACCATACTTCTTATGCTTTGAAGTATTGAAGCCACGAGTTCCAACGGCAGCAGACTCAGTCATGCCATAACCCTGTGAACACATTACATCGCATGACAGTGAGTATTTCTTTCAGTATGAGGTTTCTCTATTTTCTAATAAAACAAGCAGTCTTTATAAAGCATTTAATAAAGTTCTGCAGAAAGAGCACAATTTCTTCTGTGACTCAGGATCACAAGCTGTACAGCCAAGAGAATCTCCTAGGACAGCAACAAAAATGTAAAAGAACCATTACTCCAACAGTTTTGTATGTACAGAAAATAAGATACAGATTCCAGCCTGTCATTTCACTTCTTCAAACATAAGCACCATTGAAAAACGGAGACATGTTAAGATGCAGTTAGTGACTTGAAGCTTTTACATCAGTAAAGCATATTTCAATAACTACTAGCATTGTGTAAAATATCATAAATTAAGCTATTTCTTTTTTTAACAAATGAACATGAACACATATTTCACTAAAAAGAAAGGAATGCAACCACACGCACAGCTCAGTGGCATGAGGTACGGTGAGGTTTATTTACTTGAGAAAACCAAAAAAAAAGCTACAGGCTACGGCTAGTATCTAGATTACACACTGAAGCTAGAGCAACAAGCAACCTCACCCTATGGTATCCTACTTGAATCCACAATCTGGACTCATCCTTGATCTTCAGTACCGAAGTGATAGACTGATAGTTGAAGACTGAACCCCTCAAAGACTTGATGGTTCCTTTCCTTCCAAAGTAACAAAATCACTAAGAGCATAAGGCAATCAAAACCATTGCACCCTGACTTATCAATCTGTTCCCTACTCTGAAACCACCAAGTAGCAAGTTTGCTATTGGAGTCTGGCATCACTGCATGCAGGCCTAGTGGCTGTAAGGTTGAGAACCATACTTCCCTGCTAAAATGACAGCCAAGCAGTAGGCATCACTACATGCTTGAATTTGCTGTAAATCTTTGTTTTCTTGGGGTTTTTCTTCAAGGGAAAAGTACAATATTTTCCGTTTGCTAGTAGAAAGAGTAAAATCTTTGTAAAGCCCATTGCTAGACTCAACGGTACACATCACCACATGACGGTGGCAGACTGAGAGATGGTCAGGCATGGTCAACCGGGAAGGTCAAGTACTCAAGTTACCCATATTTTGTGTGTATTCATGGATGGGAATGGGCTGACCCACCCTGTGGCCTCAAGGCAAACTTTTAGGGATCATGAGTCAGCACATTTTACCTAAAAAGTTGTAGCCTTGCTAGTCCATTGGGTAGCACGAGTCGGCTCAAATATTTTTCTGCTATCATGAGCTATAAAAATTATCAACGCCTCTAGGTAAGATGAGATAAAAGATTAAATAGTATCATGATAACACATTAAGGATATTAGCAACACATTAAAAAAATAAGTTTGAAAGTGAATGAGATTTCAATTTTATCTATTTTCAGGATATTCCTTGATCTACTTCCAAGTATAGACTTGCTTAAAAGTTATGACAAATCATGCTTGTTTGGAAAAACGAAGAGGATCAACAAATTTGAAAAAATGGATTGTATGTGATGATTGGATCGACCCATCTTACTCTATTGACCAATTTCAGACTCTGAGGTTGGCCCCTGGGACCATTGACCTTGCTCTTGTAGGTTGGATCAACCTTGCCCATTCTCATTTGTATGTGTATAGTGTATTAGTGTTACCCGGATACTTGTGTCCTAGTTTCTTTTCTTTTTGGCTTGCTAAATTAGAGAACCTACACTAGTGCTAATGGCATTTGGCATTGTGCCAAAAAAACATGTAAATTCAAACACCATATACGCCCGTGTCTAGCTTAATATTTGCCATGTCCCCCCATTGTCTTAGTGAATTGACAGGTGATCTAGGAATCAGGCATGCTCAATTAGGAAGGTCAACTCAATTAGGAATCAAGCATGCTCAGTTTTTTGCATGGTTACTTGCCCAAGAAAAGATACAATGCAAAACAAATCTTAGGAAGAAGAGGATACTTGAGGAAGATGGCTGTGAAGAGTGTGGGCAGGTGAAACGGCACGACACATTATGCTAGGTTGCAGTTATGCCAAAATGTTCTGGCAAGCAATCGGCATCCAAATTCTAGCGGACCTTGAAGTGTCTCAACTTCATCGCGTTGAAAGACCTACGAATATCCCAAAAGCTGAGTTCTCATCATTCATTCATCTCTGTTGCTGGCAACTATGGAAGCGTAGGAACGCTCTGGTCTTTCGTCAGGAGGCAGCATCACTAAAATGTCTCCTGCAACGATGCGGCAACGAAGCTGAAATCTGGTGCTACAGCCACCGAAGCAGAGAACTGGGTGTGCGTGCTGCCTGGCAGATGGTGTTTTCCAGTGCGAGGCAATAAGATGTAAACAGCAACCCCCACCCCCTCCTCCTCCAAACAAAAAAGAACAAGCTCGGTTCATGCCGGGTTGTAAATGTAAGCTGTTTGTATGTCACTGCGAGCAAACGACAATGAAATAGAATGTCAGGTGGGGAGCATTTCCCCATTGAGCTTCAAAAAAAATTCTAAACAAGACATGGAATCATACTTTGAGTTTATTAGTGTTACCCATATACTAGTGTCCTTGTTTAGTAAAATCAGAGAACATACACATGGGTCAGATTCCAAGTGGTGGTTGGCATTAGGCATAAAAAACCTGTGAGTCAAACACCGCACCTGCTGACACACGTCGGTTTCTAGGAAGGTTAACCTTATAATTCTGAAAAAGGCACATGATCATTTTGAGTGTGTGTTTGGATCTCATAAGATTATGCAAACAGTGATGGTAGAATCTAGATTTAAAAAGTGAGATATGTTTGAATCCCTGAATTCTAAAGAGAGATTAAGTAATAGGGTGGAGATGGATAATTGGATTATAAGGATCCCTCCCCCCTAAAAAAAATCCACTTGTTTGCATCTCATTTTAATTGTCACAGTTTTGAAAAGAACCAAACAAGGCCTTATTGTTACGTAGACATTCGTATCCATTTTTTTTCTTTTGCCAAACCAAACAACCTATACTCACATCAGATTCCTAGTGACATTTGACATTGTCCACAAGGAACTTGCTAAGCCAGGGTCTATTTTTAGTTTAGATGTGTAAAAGCTGTTGTGAGATATGTGCTATCTAGTTAAAACAACTATGAAACCTACCCTTCTCTTCTATCTCCCTCGAAATATTTGTAAAATGTCTATCTATTTCCAGCCATTTGGAAAAGTAGAAAGCTGAAAGTCAAAAGTAGGGTCCAAGATCGCCAGATGCTACGAAAATTGTACTAGGAAGCAGCTATTTTTGGAAAAAAAACAATTTCTGATTCTACCTGCTAGGTTGGTGTTCTATTTTTAACAGGGGAGAGCAAAACATAGCCTCAAACACCCCATACGGGCACCTCAGACACGTGTACGTTGTACCACTGATTCCGACACCTGCACCCACGAGCATGTAATACCAATGTGGAATACACACACTTGTCTTCAGCTAGTTGACACTTGTCTTCACCTATCTGACACTATTAAAATATTGCATGGTTACCTGATATGTAACTAGGTAAAACTCAACGCTTTTGTTCCTATTAAAAGACTATCCAGACTTCAGAGCAGTGTAGAATGGATTTTTTTCTCCTAAATGAAACTGATTCAAACTGATTTCCAGATTTGTGCGCGGTTTTGTTCCGTACTGTAGTGGCATAGCAGAGTCGTCCACATCAAGCATAAGCATAACTAACTTGGGCAAGGTAGGGAAGAACGAATGAAGTGACTGTAAGTGGGGTAGGCAGGAACCTGAATGAGATCGACGTGAGGGAAAGCCTTGACGAAGTCGTCGATGAGCCTGCGGCTGGACGGCGCTGCACCGGTTGACACTTGCACCAAGCATTCCAACGGCATTGCCGCTGGCTTGGTGGTGTGCACCAGCGCCGCCATGATGGGCGGAACGACCGGGAAGTGCGTGACTTTGAATCTGCGAATGGTCTTAACGGCTTCGCCTGCGTCGAACCTCTTCATGACGACCACCGTGGAACCGAGCGAGAGAAGTCCCACCGCGAAGAGCGAGAGTCCGTAGACGTGGAACATGGGCAGCGCCGCCAGGTAGACATTATCACAAGCAGGTGCGGCGTACTGCGAGGCCTCGAAGTGCACGAAGAGCTCGACCGTGGCGATGAGGTTGCGGTGCGTGAGCACGACGCCCTTGCTCCGGCCGCCCGTCCCCGACGAGTAGAGGATGGCGGCCGCGTCGTCCTGACCGACCGAAGGGCCCGGCAGTGGCTCGGAATCGAGCAGCAGCAACTCGCGGAAGGGTGCGAACTCGGGGGCGCCCTCGTCCGCGAGGTGGAAGGCGTCGGGGACGAGGACGACCGGGACGCGCAACGGCGGGAGCTTCCCGACGTTGTCGAGCGTGGCGAACACGAGGGCGGGGCTGGTGTCCCGAACCCTAGCGGCGATCTCGGCGGGGGCGCTGAACGGGCTCATTGTGGTGGCGATGGACCCGGCGGCGAGGACGGCGAGGAACGCGACGGGGAAGGCGATGGAGTTCGGCAGAGCGAGGAGCACGACGTCCCCCTCACGGAGGCCCCGACGGCGGCGGAGGCCCGCCGCGAGGGCGGATACGAGGCGGCGGAGGTCGGCGCGGGAGAGGGCCTCGGCAGTGGCGGCGTCGACGAGGGCCGGGGCGTCGGGGCGGGCGGCGGGTAGGCGGGCGAAGATGTGCGGGACGAGGGAGAGGGAGGGGTCGGACGGGAGGGCCACCGGAGGGTGCGTGCTCGCGTACACGCCGGCGGCGGCGCAGTAGAAGGTGGCGCCGGCGGCGGCATTGGCGGGGCCGTGGGTCGCCACGGCGTCCTGCATCGTCAGTGGAGATTTGTGGCTCTCCCCTCCCCTGGTCTTCTCGTGTCACTACTCTTTGGACTCCTTGCCGGACGAGTATAAATAGATGTGATTTGGCGGCTGCGAATGCGATGCCACCCTCCAGCTGCAGTGGATCAAGGCGACGGCGTCAAGGTGCGGAAAGCACGCTGCAAGCTGCAAGTGCAAGGAATCGTTTGCTTCATGCAACAGATTAATCGTAATGCCAGGTTGCCAGCTCCAGCCTCCAGCCACAGCCAGCCAGAGCCGCGGCGTCCGAAAAGAAAAAAACAATTTCAACCGCAACTCACTTTAGCACCAGCAACACACGATGCCCTTGGATTGATCTGTTCTGCCATGTGTTGTTGCTCCGGAAAGAAAATACTCTCAATTTCTGCCGCCACTTCCACCCAGAAGAAGGGTTGCTCTATTGTCCCACACCACATACGTTACATTTTTATTTTTTTAATAACCGAACGAAGTTCCAGCTCTTTCAATTATACTAAAAAATTCATTTTGATCCGCCATCTCGGTAAGTAATCTTTTTATGCACGCATTGGCTCGGGATACAAGTAGAGATGGCAATTGGGCGGGTAGAACGCGGATATATGGTTCGTGTTGTTGGTTCTTTTTGACGCCAACCACTGCGTGAGAATCGGCAGCGGTGCTCTCTGTACAGGCGTGGACGGTCCGCGACCTGTGGCAGGGCTAGGGTTTCCTGCCTGACGAGTCGGACGGTCCGCGCCTACAGGCCGGACGGTCCGCGCGTACGCAGGGGCGACGAAGATCGCCGGCGCCTGGATCTCGCTCCCGGAAGGGACCCCATCGGGGAGGAGAGATCCTAGGTGTTGTCTAGGCTCGGCAGGCCGACCTAGACTCCTCTAGTCGACGTAGAGCCGAAGAGAAGCGGAGAATTTGGGGATTGGAAAGCTAAACTAGACCTACTACTAAATGCACAAGAAATAAATGCGAGATAAACTGATTATTGATTCGATTGTTGATGATTAATCGACTGTAATCCTCTGTATTTATAGAGGAGGGGGCTGGACCAGTTACAAACAGATTTCCCGGGCTAATTCCGCGAATCTAGCCAACAACTGTAGCAAGAAACTCGGAACCCTAACTGGTTCTGCGCGCGCGTGGACCGTCCGGACCACAGACACAGACCATCCAGCACACTACACCAAAATAGTGAACTTCCTAGAGCCTAAACCCTAGGAAGTTAGCCCTAAACTCTAGGAAGTTAGCTAAACTCTCTGAAGTTAAGCCATCCTGTCGAAAGTTTGGCTCTCGGAAATTTTTTGTCGGAAGTTAGCTTAACTTCCTAGAGCCCTCTAGGAAGTTAGCTAACTTCCTACATCCAAATAAGCCTCTCGGAAGTTAGTAGGTTTTCGGAAGTTAGTAGCTTCACGCCGTCAGCGCCGTCAGCTGACTAACTTCCTACGACTAACTTTCTACGGCTGACTAAATACCGTAGGAAGTGTATGATTTTGGTGTAGTGGCGGCTCATTTTGGTGCTCAACATATGCCCCCTGCCTTTTGGTGGAGCTGAGCGAACAAAGCAACTAACTCGATGTGATTACGTCGGTTTTCTTAAGCATCTTGCCACATACTAGGATGGTACTGCTTGAGGAAACGACCATTCAAAGCTTGGGGCAAATCTTTGCCTTGTAGTGTTTGCAATAAATAGGCGTTACTAGATATTACCTGTTTTACTTTGTATGGACCCTCCCAGCTTGGCGACCATTTCTCAAACTTTTGGTCTTTGTTTTTTAGAGGCAGGATGGTCTTCCACACCAGGTCCCCTATCTGAAATGACTTAGCTTTGACCTTCTTGTTATAGGCCTTGGCTACTATGATCTTATCCTTTTTATTTCTCCTAAGGTTGTCATTCTCTTGTCGTTACTTCATCAATATTGTCCATCATTGAATTATAATAATCACCGACAGTTAGATCATTTTGCTTGGCGAACCTAACAACATTTAAACTTATTTTCACAGGCAACATTGTTTCCTGCCCATAGACAAGCTCAAAAGGAGATACTTTAGTAGCACTGCGTTTAGATATTCTGTGAGCCCACAAAGCTTCGGACAAAATCTTATGCCAATGCTTAGGATTATCAGATATCTTCTTTTTTATCAAGTTAATCAATGTTCTATTACTAGACTCGGCCTGTCCATTGGCCTGAGCATAATATGGAGATGAATTGAGCAACTTAATTCTATATAATTCAGCAAACTCACGTACCTCCTTTGACATAAAAGACGCTCCTTGATCTGTAGTCAAAGTCTGGGGAATGCCGAATCTATGAATAATATGTTTAGTTATGAACTCAATTACTTCCTTATGTGTCATGTTCTTCAGAGCAACGACTTCAGTCCATTTAGTAAAGTAGTCAGTGGCAACTAACATGAACCGATGCCCTTTGATGATGAAGGATGAATCTCTCCTATAAAGTCCAATCCCCATCCTCTGAAAGGCGAAGGCTTGATAATAGGATGTAATTCGGCTGCAGGGACCAACTGTAAGTCGCCGGATTTTTGACATACTTGGCATCCTTTGTAGTACTTGAAACAATCAGCTATCATGTTAGGCCAATAGAAGCCAGACCTTCGCAACAACCACTTCATCTTTGGAGCCGATTGATGGGTAGCACAAATCCCTTCATGTACTTCGGCCATGGCTAATATAGCATCACTAGGCCCAAGCACTTAAGCAGGACGTCGTTGTCTGTTCGGCGGTAGAGTTCATCACTCATTAAAACATACTTGAAAGTTGTACGCAGAAATGTTCTTGTCCATCCTAACACTGGGATTTTGTAGATAATTAATTATGGGTGTCCTCCAATCACTTGTATCGACTTTCTTACCAGCCGAATCAATTAGGAGAACTTTCCTGTTAACTTCGGACGGTTCGGAGCCTTTACTCGGACAATCCGCGACCTGGGGAATTGGCCCTGTACCGGTTATTAGATTTTCGGTGTTGTGAAATTTCCCTCGCTTTATCCGATAACCTGATGCATCTTGTGCCAAATTGTTAGCCCTGTGATTCTCAACTCTAGAGATGTGTCGAATGCTAAATTCATCAAAAGAATGAATTATGCCCCGACACTTTTCAAGGTAACTATTTAGAGTACCATCAAAACATTGATATTCTTCTAATACCTGTTGGACAACCAGCTGAGAATCACCAAATGCCTTCACATGTTTTACTCCCATACAATTTAAAAGTTTCAAGCCGAACAAAAGGGCCTCATATTCGGCTTGATTGTTAGTGCAATAAGTTTTCAATCGGCTAGAGAAGTCGAAGGAGACATTGCTTGGTGAAACAAACACGATGCCAATTCCTTACCCTTCATTGCAAACCGATCCATCAAAATATAAAGTCCAGGGAGTAACAGTGAGGTATGATATGTCTAGTTTATGAGTATCATTGATCTGATGTTTTACAATAAAATCTGCTACGACCTGGCCTTTCATAGATTTTAATGGTTCATGGGCCAAGTCATACTCTATAAGTGCATAAGCCCATTTACCAATCCTACCACTCATAATAGGGTTTTGCAACATGTATTTAATCACATCGGTTTGACTGGCAACAGTGCAATGACTAGACATCAAATAATATCTACACTTGGTGCATGCATAAAATAGGCATAAGCATAACTTCTCGATAAAAGTGTACCTTGTCTCAGCATCCACCAGCCTCTGACTTAGGTAGGTCACCACATGCTCCTTTCCTCCGGTCTCTTGCGTCAGAACAGGCCCAATAACCTTGTCTTCAGCTGCAATGTACAATGTGAATGGTACTCCTAGTTGTGGTGCTTTTAATACGAGAGCCGAAGACAAATATTTTCTACTGAGATCAAACGCTTCCTGTTGTTCTGCCCCCAGGTGAATTCTGCATCATTCTTAAGCCGAAGGATAGGGGTGAAGGTATCAATCTTCCCGGCTAGGTTATAAATAAACCTCCATAAATAATTTATCTTGCTGAGAAACTTCTGCACTTCAACCTTACAGGTCGGAGGTCCCACATTCCGAATAGATTTGACTCGGTCAGGGTATATCTCTATACCATGTTCATGAATGATGAATCCTAAAAACTTACCAGCCAACACTCCAAAAGCACATTTATGTGGGTTCATTTTCAGACCATACCGACGCATTTTATCAAAGGCTTTGCGCAAATCAGCTATATGAGAACTAAACTTAGCCGATTTGACTACAATATCATCAATGTAGATTTCCACAGTGTTTCCCAACAGCTCGTGAAAGATCAAATTCATAGCCCTATGATAAGTAGCACTAGCATTTTTCAGACCAAATGTCATTACAACCCACTCAAATATACCAATGAAGCCTGGACATATAAAGGCCGTTTTAAACGCATCTTCTTCGGCCATGAAAATCTGATTATATCCGGCATTACCGTCAAGAAAGCTAATAATTCTATTTCCTGACGCATTATTGATCAATGTGTCGGCTATGGGCATGGGATATTCATCTTTAGGAGTTGCTCTATTTAAATTGCGAAAATCAATGCATACTCTGAGCTTACCTGATTCTTTCTTCTCTACCGGCACAATATTGGAGACCCACTCTACGTATCTGCAAGGTCTAACAAAATTAGCTTCTAGCAACCGATAAATTTCGTCCTTTATTCGTGGGAGAAGGTTTGGACGAAATGTTCTAGCTTTCTGCTTGAAAGGTCTGAAGCCGGACTTAATGGGCAGCCGATGCTCTACTATCTCACGGCTTAATCCTAGCATCTCAGCGTAGTTCTAAGCAAAGCAATCAGAATATTCATTCAATAGACCGATCATTTCATTTTTAGGATCGGTCTTCAGGGTCTTGTTCACAAAAGTCGGCCATGGAGTTTTACCATCTCCTATGTCGATCTCTTCCAAAGGATCGGCCAATGTAAACCCCTGTCCTAATTTGTCAAGATCTCTGAATTCCTCTATTATGTCTCCCACAGAGGAATTAGATGATCTTTGTGTGACAGCGGACTCTCCGGTCTCGGGGGCTGGATTGTCCGTAATACTGATTTTATGCTGCGGTGGATGTTCGATCTTAAAAGCCGAACAATTCTGTAAAAGATCGGACCATCCGGCCTTAGAAGCCGGATCGTCCGTGACCAAAGACTCATTCATTTTGTGTGTACTCATCATTTAAACTTTATTTAGGATTCAACCGATTTTCCATCGGCTCTAGCATTACAGGAATGAAACCCTTTTATCTATACTTATGAACTGATAATCAGAAAAATCTACTCCTGTGAGACACGTAGCAGTCTCATAGGTCCAAAGTACAGGGGCATCGGCCACAGCAATACAGGCCGATGCATCAGCATGTACCTGTTCTACATCGTCGCCTAACCATTGTAGTAACATTTGATGTAACGTAGAAGGTACACATTGGTTAGCATGAATCCAATCTCTGCCTAGGATTAGACTGTAATTTCCTTCTACATCATCAACGAAGAATGTAGCAGCAAGGGTCTTAGTCCCGATGGTTAACTCAACGGACGTGACTCCCTTGGCTTTGATCGAACTATCAGTTCCAACGCAGCTGAGGGTCATGTTGGTCTTGACAAGTTCGTCGTCCTGTTTTCCTAATTTTCTAGGTGCTCTGGAGAAGCTTCGTAGTCAACCAGGTCTTCTCCCAGTAGGTCGTCCTCCTACATGGGCGTTGGCACGTCATTGGAGGTGTCCTGGCGTAGTGCGGACGGTTCGGACTCGAGAGTCGGAAGGTCCGTGTCATCTGCGGATGGTTCGGCCTTTATAGTCGGACTGTCTGTCGTACCTGCAGAGAGCTGTGAAGTTGCTGTCTCATTTTCTGTCTTCATGGCCATTTGATTTGTCTCAACGGCCTTTGGCTTCCACCTCTTTTGCGGTGGTGGGTACTGTGGATGTGTGTCATTAAATATCTTTTATGCCTCCTTTTCCTTGTTCTCCTTTGCTCTTAGGTGCTGTAATTTTTGCTTTTGGGACCGTGTCAATCCCGATGGGCACCATCGAGGCATGGAGTATTTTGGATCGGCTATTTTGATGGCAGATGCATCTTCTTTTTTTGGTTGTGTTGGCCGATTCACCAAAAATCATCGGCCCTTCATTATTTTCCTGTATGACGACATCTGTTGTACCTATTTTGATGATGTCCTTTTTTGTCGTTCTTTCGGTTGCTGTAGGTATATGCCCCCCTGCCGGATTGGTCAGCCTTTGCGGTCGAGCGGTCCGGCAATCTTGCTGGGCCTGTGCCTGATGACTCGATTGAGTAGTGCCCAATCGGTCTTGTACTGGAGGTGCCATCCTGTCGAATACAGACGTCTGGGGTGCCCCCCAAGTGTGGTACTAGGGCATTCCAAATGGATATGGTGGCATGCCCCATATTTGATTTGGGACATATGGTAGTGGCATGTATGTATATTGATATGGCCTAGACAGATATGGGAGTGGGGGTGTCCATGCAGGTATGTTGGGTCGTAATTGTACATTATGACCTGTCATTTTTTCGATTGATGAGGTGGTCAAATCGGTCTTACCTGCTATCGCTCTTGAGTAGGTGAGCGAGGCCGCTTTGTTGGCCGGTCACTTGGGCCGACCTTCTTTTTTACATATTTGGATAATAATTGATCAAAGGTCGGACTAGATTTGACCAGCCGACCAGCTACCTTAAATGTATTAGTTTTCCACGTACCTATTTCTGGTCGTCGTGGTTTGAAGGTACACAGACTTTGCGGGTCTTGAGTATTGCCGGACCGTCCGTTGGACTTCTCCGCACCGTCCGGCGTAGCCCTGGACCGTCCGCGCCTAAGCGTCGGACCATCCGCGATGCGCAGTACGGGTTCCTGCGTCCGTCTCTTGGTCTGTGCTTGCCCCCAGTGCCGGAGGTTGTGATGGTCACCTTAAGGGTCTCTCCTCCATCAGGATTCTTTTCGGCCACCACATTCCTGCAAGAAATCTTATTATTCCCATCGGCCTCCCGCGCGTCGCCGATGACTATCTCTTTGCCCTTGCCCTTATCGGCTGTGCTTGGCTGAATTAGGACCCTCTTGCCCTCAAAGTCGATCACATTTACCGGGAAGGGCTCCGTATCCACCTGCATTTCTTGAAATTTCAATCGTCCCTCGTTAATGGCCGATTGAATTTGTCGTTGAAATACATTCGGAACAATATCATTTATTTTAATGTTGCCATTTTGAGTAATTCATCAAATATTTTGTCACATTTGCCAACATTAAACGTGAACTTAACCTCCTCTTGTCGTTTCTTTTGAACCGACTGTAAGGAGGAACAAGCCGAAGATTTGGCCTATTTTGGCCAAACCATTTTAGCTGCATATACTTCCATTGATTCGTCATCCGAGCTGCTTTGGTCGCACTCTACTATATGCACGTTATGACGAATCGTTTTAGCAGTTTCTTTGCTTCGGCTTTCACAAGCCAAAGCTCTTTGATGTAATTGTGCTAGCGTAAATAACTGGATACCTTTCAATCTTTCCTTTAAATAATATCGCAGTCCATTGAAGGCTAATCCTGCTAGCTGTTTTTCTGCTAAATGAATTTGAAAGCATCAATTTCTTGTATCCCGGAACCTTTGGATGCATTCATTAACCAATTCATCTTTCCCATGTCGCAGGGCCACTAGGTATACCAAATCTAATTCATAATCACCGAAAAAGAAGTGATCGTGGAATTTTTGTTCTAACTCCCCCATGACAAAATAGAATTAGGAGGTAATGTGGCGTACCATGCGAATGCGGTTCCTGTTAACGATAATGAAAATAAACGCACGCGGAACGCCTTTGTGTCGACCAATTTCCCTAATTGTGCTAGAAACTGGCCTATGTGTTCACGTGTACTTTTCCCTTGGTCGCCCGAAAAATTTGCGAATTCGAGTATCCTGGTTTCCTGTGGGTATGGGTGGTGGTCAAATCGATTGTCATAAGGCCTCGATATGACTGCCCCCAGGGACCATGCTTACTCCGAGCTTATCTCGGAACGCCCCAACTATTTCTTCCCTTACTATATCAGTAGCAGTGGGTGGGAGACCACCGGCTCTTTGTCCCATCATATGTGAGGTTGTTTGGACACTCATTTTTATCTCCCCCATTGGTTTGAGTTATGTGGTGCATTACTATTTGCCCTATATGGTTCATAGGATTGACCGTTCCTTTCCGGCCTTCTAGGCGGGGCCGGAATGTACTCGCCCCCATGGGCTTGGGGTTCTGTATTAATGGGATGGTGCATTGTATAGTGTGATGGGAAGTGTTGCTAGGACGGGCGAGGATTTAGGTAACAATCTTCCTCAAACATCCCTATGCCGGACCGCCCGGTTGGATACGCGGGCCGTCCGGTTGGCTGTGCGGGCCGTTCGTGATCATATGTGGATGGTCTGTCTGTGTGGTTTAGGGCTTGTGTAACATGTGGCGGCTCAGACACATATCTTGGTAACTCATTAAAAATGGGCCCGACCGTTGCTGGCCCGGACGGTCCGCGCTCACGTGCGGACGGTCCGGTCATGTGCAGATTGGCTAATTTATTGCCGATGTGTGTAGGAAGTTGTGGTTGCTCAGGGTATGTGTCCATCGGCATCCCATAAAGGGGTTGTGACTGGTCGTGACAACCTGCAGCCGATGAATTATACGTGCTTTCTCCTAATTCAACCTCGTGCGAAGGAAAATTTGAAACAGTAGATTTATCAAACACACGTACTATCCTCGTATAATCCTTCTGCATACCCCCTATGATATTTTGCATTTGTTCTCGTTGTTCATCTACATAATTCTTAAGAGATTGTAGCTCATTTGTGTTGCTTACCTCGGGGGTAGTCGTGGTAGGTCGAAGCGAAGCCAGATCCGTCGCCAGTTGCCGAACGACCTTGTTGTTCCTATCCACCTTGAAGTTGGCCAGGAACTTCGCCTTTGCTTCTTGGATCAGCTTCTCCTTGTGCTCCTCGAACTGGAGCTATTCGTCAGCCGTCAAGGTTTCCTAAGTCGGCTCTATGATAATGCTGGGGGAGACTTCAGAGTTATCCCTTGAACCGGCCATTGAGGGCCGATTTGATGGGTCTATATGTGTTGTCCCCAGCGGAGTCGCCAAAAGTGTGTTGGTGCCTTTTTGGGCGCCAATGACTACGTGAGAACCGGCGGCGGCGCTCTCTGCACAGGCGTGGACGGTCCACGGCCAGGGGCCGGACGGTCCGCGACCTAGGGCAGGGCTAGGGTTTCCTGCCTGACGGGCCAGACGGTCCGCGCGTATGCAGGGGCGGCGAAGGTCGCCGGTGGCGCCTAGATCTCGCTCCTGGGAGGGACCCCGTCGGGGATGAGAGATCCTAGGTGTTATCTAGGCTCGACAGGCCGACCTAGACTCCTCTAGTCGACGTAGAGCCGAAGAGAAGCGGAGAATTTGGGGATTGGAAGGCTAAACTAGAACTATACTAGAACTACTCCTAAATGTACAAGAAATAAATGCGAGATAAACTGATTTTTGATTCGATTATTGATGATTAATCGGCCGTAATCCTCTGTATTTATAGAGAAGGGGGGCTGGACCCGTTACAAACAGATTTCTCGAGCTAATTTCGCGAATCTAGCCAACAACTATAGCAAGAAACTCGGAACCCTAACTGGTTCTGCACGCGCGCGGATTGTCCGGACCACAGGCGTGGACAGTTCGGCCCCAGGGCCAGACCGTCTGGCGGCTCATTTTGGTGCTCAACACGTGTATCCATACCCGCAAGATAAAACCCAACCCATACCCATTTACGCTCGTGGGTACCAATCTGTATCCATACCCGTACCCATCGGGTATCCGTTATCCAACGGATATCCGCTACCCGCCCGCCCACTAAAATTACAGGAACATTCTAGCACCATTCTAACAGGAATTTATCACAATTTAACATCCAAATCCCTACAAGCAATCTGTCCAAAACTCCAAATCGGAACACAAATTTATCCAATCCAATTTAATTTACCAGAGAAGACGAGTCGTGCGGTCGTGCCTCACAACCTCAGCTCGGCTCCACGCGGCCGCACCTGTGTGGCCGTGCCTCCGCTCGGCTCGGCACCTCGCTGACCGCTCGGGTGCTCGACGCACGGCGCCCCGCTGGCCGCTCGGCGCTCCACTCTCCGCTCGACGCGGCGCCCCGTTGGCCGCTCTGGTGCAGCGGGCGGCGGTCTGGGTGCTCGAGCGCTCAGCGCCCCGCTCGGCCATGACCTGGTGGCTGGTCGTGGTTCGTGGAGAGTGGAGAACGACGGTGGCCGGCGGCGGCTGGTGGGCTTGCCGGCTAGGGTTAGAGGGACATGAGAAGGCGCTGGGAGGTTGGGGGGGCTGGCCGCTGGGAATTCAGGATGCGGGACTGCGGGAGCGGGATGCCAGGTGGCCCGTGGGCCGTGGCCGACTAGTGTGTGTCTGGGTCCACATGTCATATGTCCATCGGGTGACGGATATGGATAGCAGATATCCATACCCACGAAATTATTATCCGTGGATACCATATAGTATCTATACCTGTACCCGCAGATATGAAAATCCACCATATCCGTACCCAACGGGCTACGGTTATTTACCCATATCCGCCATCACTAGATACAAGCACAAGATAACCCGTTTTGACATCTAAAATAGTTTGGTTATTAGGGCAGTTTTTACCATTCAACTAGATTGATGGATCAATTCAGCTCCTATTATTTTGTATATAAATATTGTTGCTAAAACCAGTTATACGAACCAACTTATACCACGAGTGCACAAGGATGTTTTATCAATTTTTTAGTTCAGATAAGCAGGTTTATCTACAGTGGCCTCTAGATATGTGGACGGTTTTGGTATTTGATAATTAATATGGCTATATGAATTAATATTATTTGCTAGTATTTTTATATAGTTTAAATGATGCATGGATAAATTAAGACTAAGGCAAAATAATGATCCGAATGATTAAGAGCTCAAGCAAGATATTAGAAAACATGTTGAAATCCTATATAGAGTTCGAAACGAAAGATGATCAAAAGCATAAATATATATACTACCTATTAAGACGATAGTGTAGACCACGAGTGGAACCATAGCCCTGCCCCCGATGCCTATAGAAAAATCATCCAAAATTATTGTGCTATGGAGGGGATCAAACCCATGAGCCCTAATAGAGGCAACGAACAACACTAGTTGTGCTTTGTTAGCCACTTGAGCCTAAGCAAGTTTAGGTGTTATAAATTTATGTAGACTGGATTTTCAAAATAATAAAAACATAATCATGTCAAGCCTGGCCGGCACTATGGTGGGTAGAAACAGCGGCCCAAGCATGGCACACCTCTCGGATCGGGCTGGCACGGGCCCCATTTTAATAGTGTTGGGCCGGGCCACGACACTATTAAATGGGTCGTGCCTCGAGCCGGCCTGCTAGGCACGACCCATTTGACTATCTATACCGACACCCCCTCCGCACCATCCTCGGTCGCAAGCCCCACACATCCCACGCTCCTCGCATCCTCTGCGCACGTGCCAAACGTCCACCATCCTCGCTTCGCTCCACTCTGGCCCTTGCCTGTGCCTGCCCCTGCGTGTTGCCCCTACCTCCCCGCCCTCGTGTCCCACCATGACAGACCCCCTTGGTCTCCTCCCTCACCTTCGCCCTTCACCTCCTCCTCAACGCCAGTGCCTCCGTTAGGGATCTCGAGGGGCTCGTAGCCGGCATTGAGGTGCTCAAGATTCCATCCAGGGCCACGACGGGCTATCTTATTCATACGCGCGCTACTTCCATGAGGTGGACGAGGAGCTGATGCGCAACCTAATCTAGGTCAAAATCAAGGGCGTCACGCGGGTCACTCACTCTATGCTACCAAGCATGGTCGAGACTCGAGAGGAAGTGTGACGACATTGTCAACATCGGCTCCAGTGCCACCTCTGACGTGCCTTCCTATTTGCTCTATTCTGTTTACGCCGCCACCAAAGACACAATACTAATAAGAGTTTTTCTCGCATCTCTCTAGCTAAATGGATAAGGACATGTTCATTTGAGCTGTAATTCACCCCAGAATTGTTTCATTTGATCAAACCCTATATAAATTAGACAAATAATTTGGCTAGGAATGATTATGGATGACCATTCCTTAGGAACCGAACATGCCCTAAAGGTATAGGTAGGTATACCGTAAATTCAGAAAAAGCTACAGGCATTCCACCATGGCTACGCATTTTAGGGACATGAAACCCAGGTCCCTGACAATATAGAACAACAATGCATAATTTTATTACTATGGATCCACTTCACAAGTAAATTAGAAGAATCCACACATCATACTTGGATAAAACTTCCTTAAGTTTGTCCTCTATGCATGTATGTCCCAAATTTGCAATAAACATAGTAAAGCAAGGTGGTATATCGCTTGAATACTTGTCTCGTCCATCCTACATCAAACATGTCAAGATTTATACATGTCGAGCAAACTTTAAATAAGAAACATTGGCTGATTAATCTTTTTGAATTTCAATATAGCTTATCATAACTTATTCACTCCGTAGCAACGCATGGACGTTCATCTAGTAAGATGAAGACATGTTAAAGACAGAGGCAGAGGGGCCAATATGGGCCAATATTGTTGAGCAATACTTTGACCTAGTCCAACAAGAGACCAACAGTGATGCTCATGTTGCACGCATCTGTCGAGTGACCCGCTAATGCCGAGCCTCCCGACTCCGCCAGCTCCGTCGCCTCAGGAGGCCATGCCCCCATCAGCCTCTAGCCTCCCACCTCTGCCCGAGTCGCTAGCGCAACACCGGGGAACACCCAAGTAGAAGTGTCGTCGAGTAGGACGAGCCACCGGCAGACTGAGCTCCTCCCCACGGAGCCCTTCACAAAGCCTCAAACAAAAGAGAAACCGCCACTACCGTCGTGTCAAAAGGATGGTAGAATAGAAGACCACCCAGGTGCCTATGCCTGATGCGGTGGCGCAGGACAATGTCGAGCAGCTGCTCCACCTGAAGCTCGCGTTCCTCGCTAGGGAGCCTCCTGCCTCAGTGCTCGCGCTCGATAGGTACTCGTTGTTGATGCTAGTCAAAGTAAAAATCGCAATGGTACACATGCATCTCATGTTCTGGCCTCTAGGGTGCCCTTTTTACGAGTGATTGGTGATTCAGAAAGTAGTGGGTATGGTGTTTAGGTGACCCACTGGTCATGCAATTGTGATGTTTGGTTTGTTGTCTCACTTGCCACAATTTGCCATGTCTAAGGTTAGACAAGTTTGACCAAATTAGCCATGTATTTGTTTATAACTATAGTTGTGGCAAGATTTTTCTTCTACTACATATGTCCCACTTGTCAATGACTTGTAAAAGTGTGGCAAGATTCTCTTAGGTGTGGCAAACTATGGCGTAGAATTTAAAAGTCTAACCTTAGACACCTTAGATAAGTGTGGTATAAAAATATGTTGCAATTTTTAGCAACATAAGTATAGAACCAAACAGTCCCGTAGTGCCGATAACTACTAGCTAGTTTGGTTGGTAATTGTCCTCCAATGTTAGATGTGTTATAATAATAATAATAATAATAATAATAGTCCATCCAGTCGTACTAGTGGAGTGTCATGCTTCCTATTTGGTTGAACTCCTCCATAATAATTCATAACGCTTAGCTCCTTGATTTTCTACTATTCACTAAAAGAGTTATTCTGATGGGGGACCAGGGTAGGGAGCAGGTTGGAAGTGATTCTGTTGCTGCATAGTGAAAACAGTGTTGAGCATGCTTCTTTAGCTCACAGGTCCAAATCTAAATGGAGCGATTTTTGTCTAATCTTCAGCAAGAGTTTCTGTGTTTTTTCTATTTCATCATTGCTTTAGCAATACCTTAATTTTTGCGCGTCCTCCGCAACTGGTTAAAGACCTACAAGTATATATAGAGTTCGGTATAAAAGATGCAAGAAGCACAAATAAAGAAACTCGAAGAAATAAGAAAACACATCAACACCAATATTGTATGAAGAAGGACAATTACAGCCAAGGCACCGAATACCAGGTACCAGACAGGTCCGTTGGTTCACCAATGACGGCATGGACACATCAGACATATATGATTGGTGTGCATCGTACATGGCTATACATAAATTTTGTATAACTTCCAATGGTTATATTTGGATTGGGACTATATATACCCCCTTAGATGATCATTTAAAGTGTGTGAGAGCTGAAAAATATATCAAGTAAGTTGAATGAAAGGGAAATGGGCTTAATCATTTCCTATAATCGATTTTGGTGGTTGACGTCCATCACAAACCACGTGGACTAATTAGTTTGCCTAGATGTCATTTATCTCAGGTGCATAAGGTTCAACACAAACCAAGAAAGAAATTCAGTTGGGGACTCGAATTTATTTGGAGCAAAAGACTTGAGAGTGTGCTGCAAATGGCGCACCAGACAGTGTCCGGTGTGCACGAGACAGTGTCCGGTACACCAGGCCGAGCAACACTCAAACCAGCCACTTTCGTATTTCTCTAGGGCGCGCTCCACTATAATTCACCGAACTGTCCGGTGTGCACTGGACATGTCCGGTGAGCCAACGGAGCAACGACTACCTGGCGCCAACGGTCGTCTACCAAAAGTGAACAACGGTGAACTGTGCGCGGCACCGGACTGTCCGGTGCAACTACAAGACAAAGGGTTCCAACGGTCGACTGCTCCAAACCCCAACGGGCGTGCTGACGTGGCACTCACCAGACAGTGAACAGTACCTGTCCGGTGTGCCACCAGACTGTCCGGTGTACCCATCGCCAGCAAAAATAGCCAACGGCTAGGAAGTGGTTGGAGGCTATAAATACCCCCAACCACCTCCTTCAATGGTATCCAAGTTTTCTGAAGTTCCTATTCAATACAAGAGCAATAGCATTCACTCCAAGACACATTCCAAAGATCAAATCCTCTCCAAGTCTCAAAATCAACTCAACTACTTAGTGACTTGAGAGAAAGAGTTTTGTGTTCATTTGTTGCTCTTGTTGCTTGGATTGCTTTCTCCTTCCCCATTCTTATTCTCATAAGTTCTTTGTAAAGCTAACAAGATACACCTAAGTGTGTGGTGATCCTTGCGGGGTCTTAGTGACCCAAGTGATTAAGGAGAAAGCTCATCCGGTCTAAGTGACCATTTGAGAGAGGGAAAGGGTTGGAATAGACCCGGCCTTTGTGGCCTCCTCAACGGGACTAGGTTCTTTGGAACCAAACCTCGGTAAAAACAAATCATCATGTTCACTTGCATTGATCTTCGCTTGATTTGTTTGCCCTCTTTCCTCTCTCTAAAGTTTCCTTGCTAATATTGATTTGAGTTTGCTCCCAAACATCATCCGCATTAATTGAGCAACTCATAGCAAGAGAAACAATCTTCCACACTCGAATTTAATTCTAACGCTAACCCCGACCTTAGTGCAAGTTTAAGTTTATAAATTTTAGGTTTTGCCTATTCACCCCCTCTAGGCGACTATCAATTGGTATCAGAGCCAGTGCTTCATTAAGAGTCTAACAAACTCGAAGTGATGTCTGGAGATCACGCCAAGAGGGATCGTCACCGGTGACAAATCCATAGGCTCGAGAAGGACTCTGTCAAGGGAGTCCGGCGACAAGTACAAGGAGGAATCCTCTTCCTCCATCAAGTCACATTGGAAGGGTGACAAGAAAAATAAAATGAAGAAGGTGGTCTACTACGAGATCGACTCTTCATCACCTTCCACATCCGGCACCGAGTCTAAAACTTCGAAGCGCCACGAGCGTAAGAAGTATAGTAAGATGCCTCTTCGCTATCCTCGCATTCCAAAGTGCGCTCCTCTACTTTCGGTACCCCTAGGCAAACAACCATATTTAGATGGTGAAGATTATTGCATGTGGAGTGTTAAAATAAGGCACCATCTAACCTCACTCCACAAAAGCATTTGGGATATGGTTGAGTTTGGAGCGCACGCACCATAGGTGGGCGATGAGGACTATGACTCAGATGAGGCCGCTCAAATTAGGCATTTCAACTCCTAAGCAACTTCTATACTCCTCGCCTCCTTGTGTCGAGAGGAGTATAATAAGGTGCAAGTGAAAGTCGCCTAGAGGGGGGTGAATAGGGCGAATCTAAAATTTATAAACTTAAGCACAACTACAAGCCGGGTTAGCGTTAGAAATATAAACGAGTCCGAGAGAGAGGGCACAAAACAAATCGTGAGCAAATAAAGAGCAAGACACGATGATTTGTTTTTACTGAGGTTCGGTTCTTGCAAACCTACTCCCCGTTGAGGTGGTCACAAAGACCGGGTCTCTTTCAACCCTTTCCCTCTCTCAAACGGTCACTTAGACCGAGTGAGCTTCTCTTCTCAATCAAACGGAACACAAAGTTCCCGCAAGGACCACCACACAATTGGTGTCTCTTGCCTTGGTTACAATTGAGTTTGATCACAAGAAGAATGAGAAAGAAAAGAAGCAATCCAAGCGCAAGAGCTCAAATGAACACAACAAATCTCTCTCTCTAATCACTAAAGCTTTGTGTGGAGTTGGTAGAGGATTTGATCTCTTTGGTGTGTCTTGTATTGAATACTATAGCTCTTGTAAGGTGTAGAAGTGTAGAAACTTGGATGCCATTGAATGTGGGGTGGTTGGGGTATTTATAGTCCCAACCACCAAAAATGGCCGTTGGAAGTGTGTTGTCGCATGGCGCACCGGACAGTCCGGTGCGCCAGCCACGTCAGCAGACCGTTGGGGTTCGACCGTTGGAGCTCTGACTTGTGGGGCCTCTGGGCTGTCCGGTGGTGCACCGGACAGGTCCTGTAGACTGTCCGGTGCGCCAACTACGCGTGCTCTGACTCTGGCGCGCACTGTAGCGCATTGAATGTGGTTGCAGACGACCGTTGCGCGCGAAGTAGCCGTTGCTCCGCTGGCACACCGGATAGTCCGGTGTGCACCGGACACTGTCCGGTGACTCACCAGACAGTCCGGTGAATTATAGCGGAGCGCCCTTGGAATTTCCCAAAGGTAGCGAGTTCAGCGACGAGTGCCCTGGTGCACCGAACACTGTCCGGTGGTGCACCGGACACTGTCTTTTGGGATGTCTTTTGCTCTCTTTGTTTGAACCCTTTCTTGGTCTTTTTATTGACTTATTGTGAACCTTTGGCACCAGTAGAGCTTATAGACTAGAGCAAACTAGTTAGTCCAATTATTTGTGTTGGGCAATTCAACCACCAAAATCAATTAGGAAAAAGGTGTAAGCCTAATTCCCTTTCAATCTCCCCCTTTTTGGTGATTGATGCCAACACAAACCAAAGCAAGTATAGAAGTGCATAATTGAACTAGTTTGCATAATTGTAAGTGCAAAGGTTACTTAGAATTGAGCCAATAAATATTTTCATGAGTTATGCATGGATTGTTTCTTTATCTTTAACATTTTGGACCACGCTTGCACCACATGTTTTGTTTTTGCAAATTCTTTTGTAAATTCTTTTCAAAGTCCTTTTGCAAATAGTCAAAGGTAAATGAATAAGATTTTGAGAAGCATTTTCAAGATTTAAAATTTTCTCCCTCTGTTTCAAATGCTTTTTCTTTGACTCAAACAAAACTCCCCCTCAATAAATTCCTCCTCTTAGTATTCAAGAGGGTTTTAAGATACCAATTTTGAAGGTGCTGCTTTCTCCCCCTTTTAAATATAATAAGATATCAATTGAAAAATTCATCATTTTAAAACCTTTTGAAAATGGGTGGCAGTGCGGTCCTTTTGCTTTGGGCTAATACTTTCCCCCCCTTTGGCATGAATCGCCAAAAACGGATACTTGAGTGAAATATAGGCCCTTGTCAAACTACTTTCTCCTCCTTTGGCGAACATAATATGAGTGAAGATTATACCAAAGTTGGAGAGTTGCTCGGAGCGACGACGAAGGATGAGTTATGGAGTGGAGTGGAAGCCTTTGACTTCGCCGAAGACTCAAATTTCCTTTCAATACACCTATGACTTGGTTTGAAATACACTTGAAAACACATTAGTCATAGTATATAAAAGAGACATGATCAAAGGTATATTTATGTGCTATGTGTGCAAAACATCAAAAGAAATTCCTAGAATCAAGGATATTTAGCTCATGCCTAAGTTTGTTAAAAGTTTGTTCATCTAGTGGCTTGGTAAAGATATCGGCTAATTGTTCCTTGGTGTTAATATATGCAATCTCGATATCTCCCTTTTGTTGGTGATCCCTTAAGAAATGATACCGAATGGCTATGTGTTTAGTGCGGCTATGTTCAACGGGATTATCCGCCATGCGGATTGCACTCTCATTATCACATAGAAGAGGAACTTTGGTTAATTTGTAACCATAGTCCCTAAGGGTTTGCCTCATCCAAAGTAGTTGCGCGCAACAATGACCTGCGGCAATATACTCGGCTTCGGCGGTAGAAAGAGCTACGGAATTTTGCTTCTTTGAAGCCCAAGACACATCTTCCCAAGAACTGGCAAGTCCCCGATGTGCTCTTTCTATTAATTTTACACCCCGCCCAATCAGCATCCGAATAACCAATTAAATCAAATGTGGATCCCCGAGGGTACCAAAGCCCAAACTTAGGAGTATAAACCAAATATCTCAAGATTCGTTTTACGGCCGTAAGGTGAGCTTCCTTAGGGTCGGCTTGGAATCTTGCACACATGCATACGGAAAGCATAATGTCCGGTCGAGATGCACATAAATAGAGTAAAGAACCTATCATCGACCGGTATACCTTTTGATCTACGCATTTACCTCCCGTGTCGAGGTCGAGATGCCCATTGGTTCCCATGGGTGTCTTGATGGGCTTGGCATCCTTCATCCCAAACTTGTTTAGAATGTCTTGAATATACTTCGTTTGGCTAATGAAGGTGCCTTCTTGGAGTTGCTTCACTTGAAATCCTAAGAAGTATTTCAACTCCCCCATCATAGACATCTCGAATTTTTGTGTCATGATCCTACTAAATTGTTCGCATGTAGATTCGTTAGTAGACCCAAATATAATATCATCAACATAAATTTGGCATACAAACAAATCATTATCAAGAGTTTTAGTAAATAAAGTAGGATCGACTTTTCCGACTTTGAAGCCATTAGTGATAAGGAAATCTCTTAGGCATTCATACCAAGCTCTTGGGGCTTGCTTGAGCCCATAAAGCGCCTTAGAGAGTTTATACACATGATTAGGGTACTCACTATCTTCAAAGCCGGGAGGTTGCTTAACATAGACCTCTTCCTTGATTGGTCCATTGAGGAAGGCACTTTTCACGTCCATTTGGTAAATCTTAAAGCCATGGTAAGTAGCATAGGCAAGTAAAATGCGAATTGACTAAAGCCTAGCTACGGGTGCATAGGTTTCACCAAAATCCAAACCTTCGACTTGTGAATATCCATTGGCCACAAGTCGGGCTTTGTTCCTTGTCACCACACCATGCTCATCTTGTTTGTTGCGGAAGACCCATTTGGTTCCTACAGCATTTTGGTTAGGACGTGGAACTAAATGCCATACCTCATTCCTAGTGAAGTTGTTGAGCTCCTCTTGCATCGCCACCACCCAGTCCGAATCTTGTAGTGCTTCCTCTACCCTATGTGGCTCAATATAGGAAACAAAAGAGTAATGCTCACAAAAATGTGCAACATGAGATCTAGTGGTTACCCCCTTATGAATGTCGCCGAGGATGGTGTCGACGGGGTGATCTCGTTGGATTGCTTGGTGGACTCTTGGGTGTGGAGGTCTTGGAGCTTGTTCATCTTCCTCATCTTGATCATGGGCATCTCCCCCTTGATCATTGCTCTTCTCTTGAGGTGGCTCAACTCCTTGATCTTCTCCGTCATCATTTTGAGCTTCATCCTCATCTTGAGTTGGTGGAGATGCTTGCATTGAGGAAGATGGTTGATCTTGTGTTTGTGGAGGCTCTTCGGATTCCTTAGGACACACATCCCTAATGGACATGTTCCTTAGCGCGACGCACGGAGCCTCTTCATCACCTATCTCATCAAGATCAACTTGCTCTACTTGAGAGCCGTTAGTCTCATCAAACACAATGTCACAAGAAACTTCAACTTGTCCAGTGGACTTGTTAAAGACTCTATATGCCCTTGTGTTTCAATCATATCCTAGTAAAAAGCCTTCTACAGTCTTAGGAGCAAATTTGGATTTTCTACCTCTTTTAACAAGAATAAAGCATTTGCTACCAAAGACTCTAAAATATGAAACATTAGGCTTTTTACCGGTTAGGAGTTCGTATGATGTCTTCTTGAGGATTCGGTGTAGATACAACCGGTTGATGGCATAGCAGGCGGTGTTGACCGCCTCGGCCCAAAACCGATCTGAAGTCTTGTACTCATCAAGCATGGTCCTTGCCGTGTCCAATAGAGTTCTATTCTTCCTCTCCACTACACCATTTTGTTGTGGTGTGTAGGGAGAAGAGAACTCATGCTTGATGCCCTCCTCCTCAAGGAAGCCTTCGATTTGTGAGTTCTTGAACTCCATCCCGTTGTCGCTTCTAATTTTCTTGATCCTCAAGCCGAACTCATTTTGAGCCCGTCTCAAGAATCCCTTTAAGGTTTCTTGGGTATGAGATTTTTCCTGCAAAAAGAACACCCAAGTGAAGCGAGAATAATCATCCACAATAACTAGATAGTACTTACTCCCGCCGATGCTTATGTAAGCTATCGGACCGAATAGATCCATGTGTAGGAGCTCGAGTGGCCTATCAGTCGTCATGATGTTCTTATGTGGATAATGAACACCAACTTGCTTCCCTGCCTGACATGCGCTACAAATCCTGTCTTTCTCAAAGTGAACATTTGTTAGTCCCAAAATGTGTTCTCCCTTTAGAAGCTTATGAAGATTCTTCATTCCAACATGTGCCAGTCGGCGATGCCAGAGCCAGCCCATGTTAGTCTTAGCAATTAAGCAAGTGTCAAGTTCAGCTCTATCAAAATCTATTAAGTATAGCTGACCCTCTAACACTCCCTTAAATGCTATTGAATCATCACTTCTTCTAAAGACAGTAACACCTGTATCTGTAAAAAGACAGTTGTAGCCCATTTTGCATAATTGAGAAACGGAAAGCAAATTGTAATCTAAAGAGTCTACAAGAAAAACATTGGAAATGGAGTGGTCAGGAGATATAGCAATTTTACCCAGTCCTTTGACCAAACCTTGATTTCCATCCCCGAATGTGATAGCTCATTGGGGATCTTGGTTTTTCTCGTAAGAGGAGAACATCTTCTTCTCCCCTGTCATGTGGTTTGTGCACCCGCTATCGATAATCCAACTTGAGCCCCCGGATGCGTAAACCTACAAAACAAGTTTAGTTCTTGACTTTAGGTACCCAAATGGTTTTGGGTCCTTTGACATTAGATACAAGAACTTTGGGTACCCAAACACAAGTCTTTGATCCCTTGTGTTTGCCCCCAACATACTTGGCAACTACCTTGCCGGATTTGTTAGTCAAAACATACGATGCATCAAAAGTCTTAAATGAAATGTTAGAATAATTTGATGCAATAGGAGTTTTCCTCTTAGGCAATTTAGCATGGGTTGATTGCCTAGAACTAGACGTCTCACCCTTATACATTAAAGCATGATTAGGGCCAGAGTGAGACTTCCTAGAATGAATTCTCCTAATTTTGCTCTCGGGATAACCGGCAGGGTACAAAATGTAACCCTCGTTATCCTGAGGCATGGGAGCCTTGCCCTTAACAAAGTTAGACAATCTTTTAGGAGGGGCATTAAGTTTGACATTGTCTCCCTTTTGGAAGCCAATGCCATCCTTTGTGACAGGGCGTCTCCCACTATAGAGCATGCTTCTAGCAAATTTAAAATTTTCATTTTCTAAGTCATGCTCACTAATCTTAGCATTAAGTTGAGCTATGTGATCATTTTGTTTCTTAATTAAAGCTAGGTGATCATGGATAGCATCAATATTAATGTCTCTACATCTAGTACAAATGGAAGTATGCTCAACGGTAGATGTAGAGGGTTTGCAAGATTTTAATTCAACAACCTTAGCATGTAATATATCATTTTCACTTCTAAGGTTAGAAATAGTAACATTGCAAACATCAAAGTCTTGAGCCTTAGCAATCAAATTTTCATTTTCATTTCTAAGGCTATCAAGAGAATCATTCAATTTTTCAATCTTAGCAAGCAAATTAGCATTATCATTTCTAAGATTGGAAATCGAATCATCACAAACATTAGAATCAACCTTAGAAATAAGTTTAGCATTTTCATTTCTAAGGTTGACAATAGTATCATGGCAAGTGCTTAGTTCACTAGATAATTTTTCACATTTTTCTACTTCTAGAGCATAAGCATTCTTAACCTTAACATGCTTCTTGTTTTCTTTAATAAGGAAGTCCTCTTGGGAGTCCAAGAGATCATCCTTCTCATGAATAGCACTAATTAATTCATTTAATTTTTCTTTTTGTTGCATGTTTAGGTTGGCAAAAAGAATGCGCAAGTTATCCTCCTCATCACTAGCATTATCTTCATCACTAGAGGATGCATATTTAGTGGAGGATTTAGATTTCACCTTCTTCTTTTTGCCGTCCTTTGCCATGAGGCACTTGTGGCCGACGTTTGGGAAGAGAAGTCCCTTGGTGACGGCGATGTTGGCGGCGTCCTCGTCGGAGGAGGAGTCGGAGGAACTCTCGTCGGAGTCCCATTCCCGGCAAACATGGGCATCGCCGCCCTTCTTCTTGTAGTACCTCTTCTTCTCCTTTCTTCTCCCCTTCTTGTCATCGCCCCTGTCACTATCACTAGATAATGGACATTTAGCAATGAAGTGACCGGGATTACCACACTTGTAGCAAACTTTCTTGGAGCGGGGCTTGTAATCTTTCCCCCTCCTTTGCTTGAGGATTTGGCGGAAGCTCTTGATAATGAGCGCCATTTCCTCATTGTCGAGGTTAGAGGCGTCGATGGGTTGTCTACTTGATGTAGACTCCTCCTTCCTCTCCTCTGTCGCCTTGAATGCGATCGGTTGTGCTTCGAACGTGGAGGGGCCTTCTAGCTCGACGATTTTCTTTGAGCCTTTGATCATCAACTCAAAGCTCACAAAATTCCCTATTACTTCCTCGGGAGTCATTAGTGTATATCTAGGATTGCCACGAATTAATTGAACTTGAGTAGGGTTAAGGAAAACAAGTGATCTTAGAATAACCTTAACCATTTCATGGTCATCCCATTTTTTGCTCCCGAGGTTGCGCACTTGGTTCACCAAGGTTTTGAGCCGGTTGTACATGTCTTGTGGCTCCTCCCCTTGGCGAAGTCGGAAGCGACCGAGCTCCCCCTCGATCATCTCTCGCTTGGTGATCTTGGTCACCTCGTCTCCTTCGTGCACGGTCTTTAGCACGTCGCAAATCTCCTTTGCGCTCTTCAACCCTTGCACTTTATTATACTCCTCTCGACTTAGAGAGGCGAGGAGTATAGTTGTGGCTTGGGAGTTGAAGTGTTGGATTTGTTCGACCTCCTCCGAGTCGTAATCCTTGTCTCCCTTCTTTGGTACCTGCACTCCATACTCAACAATATCCCATATGCTTTTGTGGAGTGAGGTTAGGTGATGCCTCATTTTATCACTCCACATAGAATAATCTTCACCTTCAAACATAGGTGGTTTGCCTAATGGAACGGAAAGTAATGGAGTGCATCTAGAAATGCGAGGATAGCGAAGGGGCATCTTACTATACTTCTTGCGCTCATGGCGCTTTGAAGTAGTGGAGGCCGATTCCGAGCCGGAGGTGGAGGGTGACGAAGAGTCGGTCTCGTAGTAGACCACTTTCCTCATCTTCTTCTTCTTGTCACCCATCCGATGGGACTTGACGGAGGAAGAGGATTCCTCCTTGTGCTTGTGGGCGGACTCCCTTGAGTGTGTTCTTCCCGAGCTTGCGGACTTGTCGCCGGTCCCGAGATCCCTCTTGGCGGATGCTCCCGACATCACTTTGAGTGGTTAGGCTCTAATGAAGCACCGGGCTCCGATACCAATTGAAAGTCGCCTAGAGGGGGGGGGGTGAATAGGGCGAATTTGAAATTTATAAACTTAAGCACAACTACAAGCCGGGTTAGCGTTAGAAATATAAACGAGTCCGAGAGAGAGGGCGCAAAACAAATCGTGAGCAAATAAAGAGCGAGACACGATGATTTGTTTTTACCGAGGTTCGATTTGTTTTTACCGAGGTTCGGTTCTTGCAAACCTACTCCCTGTTGAGGTGGTCACAAAGACCGAGTATCTTTCAACCCTTTCCCTCTCTCAAACGGTCACTTAGACCGAGTGAGCTTCTCTTCTCAATCAAACGGAACACAAATTTCCCGCAAGGACCACCACACAATTGGTGTCTCTTGCCTTGGTTACAATTGAGTTTGATCACAAGAAGAATGAGAAAGAAAAGAAGCAATCCAAGCGCAAGAGCTCAAATGAACACAACAAATCTCTCTCTCTAATCACTAAAGCTTTGTGTGGAGTTGGGAGAGGATTTGATCTCTTTGGTGTGTCTTGTATTGAATACTATAGCTCTTGTAAGGTGTGGAAGTGTAGAAACTTGGATGCCATTGAATGTGGGGTGGTTGGGGTATTTATAGCCCCAACCACCAAAAATGGTCGTTGGAAGTGTGCTGTCGCATGGCGCACCGGACAGTCCGGTGCGCCACCGGACACTGTCCGGTGCGCCAGCCACGTCAGCAGACCGTTAGGGTTCGACCGTTGGAGCTCTGAATTGTGGGGCCTCTGGGCTGTCCGGTGGTGCACCGGACAGGTCCTGTAGACTGTCCGGTGCGCCAACTGCGCGTGCTCTGACTCTGGCGCGCACTGTAGCTCATTGAATGTGGTTGCAGACGACCGTTGCGCGCGAAGTAGCCGTTGCTCCGCTGGCACACCGGATAGTCCGGTGACTCACCAGACAGTCTGGTGAATTATAGCGGAGCGCCCTTGGAATTTCCCAAAGGTAGCGAGTTCAGCGACGAGTGCCCTGGTGCACCGAACACTGTCCGGTGGCACACCGGACAGTCCGGTGCACCAGACCAGGGTGCCTTTTGGGATGTCTTTTGCTCTCTTTGTTTGAACCCTTTATTGGTCTTTTTATTGACTTATTGTGAACCTTTGGCACCTGTAGAGCTTATAGACTAGAGCAAACTAGTTAGTCCAATTTGTTTGTGTTGGGCATTTCAACCACCAAAATCAATTAGGAAAAAGGTGTAAGCCTAATTCCCTTTCAGCAAGGATTGGAAAATGCCAAAGAAATTTGGGACGTCCTCAAAACGGCGCACGAAGGGGATGAGGTGACCAAGATCACCGAGCGGGAAACGATCGAGGGAGAGCTCGGTCGATTTGTCCTCAACAAAGGAGAAGAGTCGCAAGCAATGTTCAATTGGCTCAAAACAATGGTGAATTAAGTGCGCAACCTCGGGAGCACCAAATGGGAAGATCATGAAATGGTCAAGGTTATTCTAAGATCCCTCATTTTTCGTAATCCTACTCAAGTTTAATTAATACGTGGGGATCCTAGATATAAACAGATGTCTCCCAAGGAAGTGATTGGCAAGTTTGTGAGCTTTGAACTTATGATCAAAGACTCAAAACATATTGTCAACTTGGAGCAAGGCGCCACCTCTACACCCGAGGTGCAACCCGTTGCTTTCAAAGCAACAGAAGAAAAGAAGGAGGAGTCTACACCAAGTAGACTACCAATCGACGCCTCCAAGCTTGACAACGAGGAGATGTCTCTTATTATTAAGAGCTTTCGACAAATCCTCAAACAAAGGAAGGGGATTGACAACGAGGAGATGTCTCTTATTATTAAGAGCTTTCGACAGATCCTCAAACAAAGGAAGGGGAAGGACTACAAGCCTCATTCCAAAAGGGTGTGCTACAGGTGTGGTAAGTCTAGTCACTTTATAGCTAAATGTCCATATACAAGTGAAAGTGACAGGGACGAAGACAAGAAGGGAAAGAAGAAAATGGAGAAGAAAAGGTATTACAAGAAGAAAGATGGCGAGGCGCACATGGGGCGGGAATGGTCCTCCGACGAGAGCTCCACCGAGTCCTCCTCCGACGAGGATGCCGCCAACATTGCCGTCAACAAGAGACTCCTCTTTCCCAACGTCGGCCACAAGTGTCTCATGGCTAAGGACGGCAAGAAGAAGGTACATTCTAGAGATACCCCTAAATACACTACATCTGATGATGAGGGTAGCTCTAGTGATGATAATAATGATGATTTAATTTCTCTCTTTACCAACCTTACCATGGACCAAAAGAAAAAAATTAAATGAATTAATAGAAATCATTAACGAGAAGGATGATCTCTTGGAATGCCAAGAAGACTTGCTCGTTAAGGAAAATAAAAAATTTGTTGAGTTGAAAAATGCTTATGTTCTAGAAGTAGAAAAATGTGAAAACTTAACTAAGGAGCTTAGCATGTGCAATGATTTAATTTCCTGTCTTAGAGATGAGAATGCTAATTTAAATGCTCTATAATGGGAGGCACCCTGGCATTAAGGATGGTATTGGTTTCTAATGATCACATAGCTAAATTAAATGCTAAAATTGTCGAGCATGAGCTAGAAAATGAAAAATTTAAATTTGTTAGAAGCATGCTCTATAATGGGAGGCACCCTGGCATTAAGGATGGTATTGGTTTCCAACTGGGGAACCAAAGCAACACTAAACTTAATGCCCCCAAGAAATTATCTAATTTTGTTAATGGTAAGGCTCCCATGGTTCAGGATAGAGAGGGCTACATTTTATATCCTGCAAACTATCTTGAGCATAAAATTAGGAAGATTCATGCTAGAAAGCTGACAATGTTTCTCATCATGCTTTTATGTATAAAAATGAGGCTTCTAGCTCTAGGCATTCCACTCATATCAAAATACCTAAAAAGAAAATTGTAAATGCATCAAATGAGCATGCCATTTCATTTAGGACTTTTGATGCATCTTATGTTCTTACTAACAAATTAGGCAAAGTAGTTGCCAAATATGTTAGGGGCAAACACAAGAGTCCCAAGACTTGTGTTTGGGTACCCAAGGTGCTTGTTTCTAATGTTAAAGGACCCAAGACCGTTTGGGTACCTAAGAACAAGGCCTAAATTTGTTTTGTAGGTTTATGCATCTGATGGATCCAAGTTGGATAATCGATAGCGGGTGCACAAACCACATGACATGGGAGAAAGGGATGTTCTCCTCATATGACAAAAACGAAGATCCCCAAAGAGCTATCACATTCGGGGATGGAAATCAAGGTTTGGTCAAAGGTTTGGGTAAAATTGCTATATCTCCTGACCATTCCATTTCCAATGTTTTTCTTGTAGATTCATTAGACTACAATTTGCTTTCTGTTTCTCAATTATGTAAAATGGGCTACAACTGTCTTTTTACTGATATAGGTGTTACTGTCTTTAGAAGAAGTGATGATTCAATAGCATTTAAGGGAGTGTTAGATGGTCAGCTATATTTAGTTGATTTTAATGATAACAAGGTTGAACTAGACACTTGCTTAATTGCTAAGACTAATATGGGTTGGCTCTGACATCGCCGACTTGCTCATGTTGGGATGAAGAATCTTCACAAGCTTCTAAAGGGAGAACACATTTTAGGCTAACAAATGTTCATTTTGAGAAAGACAGGATTTGTAGCGCATGCCAAGCAGGGAAGCAAGTTGGAGTTCATCATCCGCACAAGAACATCATGACGACCGACAGGCCGCTTGAGCTACTCCACATGGACCTATTCAGCCCGATTGCTTACATAAGCATCGGTAGGAGTAAGTACTGTCTTGTAATTGTGGATGAGTATTCTCGCTTCACTTGGGTAATCTTTTTGCAGGAAAAATCTCAAACCCAAGAGACCTTAAAGAGATTCTTGAGATGGGCTCAAAATGAGTTCGGATTGAGAATCAAGAAGATTAGAAGCAACAATGGAACAGAGTTCAAGAACTCACAAATTGAAGAATTTCTTGAGGAGGAGGGAATCAAGCATGAGTTCTCTTCTCCCTACACACCTCAACAAAATGGTGTAGTGGAGAGGAAGAATAGAACTCTTCTGGATATGGCAAGGACCATGCTCGATGAATACAAGACTTCGGATCGGTTTTGGGCGGAGGCATTTAACACTGCCTGCTACTCCATCAACCGGTTATATCTTCACCGAATCCTCAAGAAAACATCATATGAACTCCTTGAAAGGGAAATGTGCCCTTGGGCCATTTCTAAGTATTTTGGTGATTGAGTGCCAACACAAGTGGACTTATGTTAATCTAGGCAAAGTGGTGGACAAAGTGCAAATCAAGTAAAAAGGTATGTTTCTAAGACTTAGTACATTATTTTGGAGACTAATGTATTGTGTCTAAGTGCTGGAAACAGGAGAAATCAAGTTGGAAAAGAGATGGTTTTATTCAGCCAAAGACAACTCGGTCTGGGTGCACCGGACTGTCCGGTGGTGCACCGGACAGTGTCCGGTGCGCCAGGCCGGTGTCTGTCAACTCGCTGTTCTCGGGAAGCAATTAACGGCGTACGACTATAAATCACCGGATTGTCCGGTGGTGCACCGGACTGTCCGGTGAGCCAATAGTCGGCCGGGCCAACGGTCGGCCGCGGAATCCGCGCGCGACGCGTGGCAGAGCCAACGGTCAGAAGGGGGCACCGAACTGTCCGGTGTGCACCAGACAGTGTCCGGTGCGCCAATGGCTCGGAATCTGCAACGGTCGGCTTCGCCAAATAAGGAAAGAGATCCGCACCGGACAGTGTCCGGTGGTGCACCGGACTGTCCGGTGCGCCAGGCGACAGAAGGCAAGAATTGCCTTCCTGGAATGCTCTCAACGGCTCCTAGCTGCCTTGGGGCTATAAAAGGGACCCCTAGGCGCATGGAGGAGAATACCAAGCATTCCTTGAGCATGGTTGATCACTCACACTTCATTCTTGCGCACTTGTTCGACATTCTTAGTGATTTGAGCTCCGTTCTAGTGAGAACCTTGAGATATTGTGTTGAGCTCAAGTCTTGATCTTGTGTATGCGTATTTGCTATGGATTTGAGTGTGTTGCTTCCCTCCCTTACTCTAGTGCTTCATTGTGATTCTTATTGTAAGGGCGAGAGACTCCAAGTTGTGGAGATTCCTCGCAAACGGGAAAGAGTAAAGTAAAGAAGAACACCGTGGTATTCAAGTTGATCATTGGATCACTTGAGAGGAGTTGAGTGCAACTCTCGTCCGTTAGGACGCCACAACGTGGAGTAGGCAAGTTTTATACTTGGCCGAACCACGGGATAAATCCTCGTGTCTCTTGTGCTTGTCTTTATTGTGTCTATTGTGCTTCACAAGAGCTCTCCTCTCTACTCACTTGATTTCACTGTCCTAACTCTTAATCAAGTTTGTGGTGTTAAGTTTTAAGTTTTATAGGATCACCTATTCACCCCCCCTCTAGGTGCTCTCAATTGGTATCAGAGCCGTTCTCTTCAAGAAAGGGACTAATCGCCCGAAGAGATGGATCCTAAGGGCAAGGGGATGGTGGTCGAGAAGGAGTCCTTCGTCAATGATCCAAAGGATGACAAGCCTACTGACTCAGGCTCGGGCTACAAAAGAAAAGACGGGAGGAAGAAGAAAACAAGGCGCATCAAGGAGATAGTCTACTACAACAGCGACGAATCTTCCTCTTCCCAAAAGGATGACGACAACGACTACGAGAAAAAGAAAATGGTCAATTCAAACTTCTCTTTTGATTATTCTCGTATTCCGCAAAGTACAAATGCTCATTTACTCTCCATTCCACTTGGTAAACCTCCTCACTTTGATGGAGAGGACTACGGATTTTGGAGTCACAAAATGCGTAGTCACTTGTTCTCTCTCCATCCAAGCATATGGGAGATAGTAGAGAGTGGAATGCAATTTGATAGTACTGATAGTCCCATGTTTATCAATGAGCAAATTCACAAAAATGCACAAGCTACTACTGTTCTTCTAGCTTCATTGTGCAGGGATGAATACCATAAGGTGAGCGGCTTGGATAATGCCAAGAAGATTTGGGACACCCTCAAAATCTCACATGAGGGGAACGACGTCACCATGCTCACCAAAATGGAGTTGGTGGAGGGCGAACTTGGGAGATTTGCAATGATCAGGGGCGAGGAGCCAACCCAAACGTACAACCGGCTCAAGACCCTCGTCAACAAAATAAGGAGCTATGGAAGCACGCGATGGATGGACCACGACGTCGTCCGCCTAATGTTAAGGTCTTTTACTGTCCTTGATCCACATCTTGTGAACAATATTCGTGAGAATCCTAGGTACACCAAGATGACGCCCGAGGAGATACTTGGAAAGTTCGTAAGCGGGCGGATGATGATCAAGGAGGCAAGATACGTTGATGATGCGTTGAACGGCCCAATCCACGAGCCTCAAACCGTTGCTCTCAAAGCAACGAGGAGCAAGGAAGTGCTACCTAGCAAGGTGGCACAAGTTGAGGCGGCGGGACTCAATGAGGAAGAGATGGCCCTCATCATTAAGCGTTTCAAGATGGCGCTAAGGGGTCGCAAGGAGCATCCAAACAAGACCAAGACGAAGGGGAAGCGCTCATGCTTCAAATGTGGTAAGATTGGTCATTTTATCGCTAACTGTCCCGATAATGATAGTGACGAGGAACAAGGGAACAAGAGGGAAAAGAAGAAGGCTTACAAGAAGGCTAAGGGTGAGGCACACCTTGGAAAGGAGTGGGACTCGGATTGTTCGTCGTCCAACTCCGACAACGAAGGACTCACCGCCACCGCCTTCAACAAGTCGGCCCTCTTCCCCAACGAGCATCACACCTGCCTCATGGCAAGGGAAAAGAAGGTAAGCACTCGTGATACTAGTACTTACGCTTCCTCAAGTGATGAAGAATCTAGCGATGATGAAATAGACTATTCATGTTTATTCAAGGGCCTAGATAGAACTAAGGTTGATAAAATTAATGAATTAATTGATGCCTTGAATGATAAAAATAGGTTATTAGAAAAGCAAGAGGATCTTTTGTATGAAGAACATGATAAGTTTGTAGAGGCACAAAAATCCCTTGCTTTAGAACTAAACAGGAATGAAATGCTTTCTTGTGAATTGTCTACATGTCATGACTCTATTTCTAGCTTAAAGAGCATAAATGATGATTTGAGTGCTAAGCTAGAAATAGCTAATAAATCAACATCTTGTGTAGAACATGTTGTAGTTTGCAATAGGTGTAAAGATTTCAATGTTGATGCTTGTTGTGAACACCTAGTTTCAATTTCTAAATTGAATGATGAAGTGGCTAGTCTTAATGCCCAACTTAAGACTAGCAAGAGTGAATTTGACAAACTGAAATTTGCAAGGGATGCCTACACGATTGGTAGACACCCCTCAATTAAGGATGGTCTTGACTTCAAGAGGTGTTGGCGTTTCGACCCCGGGGGGTCCCTGGACCGATGAGTGAATTGTCGCCGCGTGCCCCAGCCCAGATGGGTCGGTGCGAGACGGAGCACGAAGGGGGGAAGAAAACAGGCAAAGGGGGAACCCGCGGCCTTCGTGTTGCCCTGCGCCCAGGTCGGGTGCGCTTGCAGTAGGGGGTTACAAGCGTTCGCGTGGGAGAGAGAGAGAGAGCCTTACGCGCCGACCCGTTCTCCCGCGCGGCCAACCTTCTCGTACGAGAGCCCTGGACCTTCCTTTTATCGGCGTAAGAAGAGGGTCCAGGTGTACAATGGGGGGTGTAGCAATGTACTAACGTGTCTAGCAGAGAGGAGCTAGAGCACTAAGTACATGCCATCGTGGCAGTCGGAGAGGTTTTGGCACCCTGTTCATGTGATGTCGTGGCCGTCGGAGGAGAGCTGGAGCCCTGCGGATGGACAGCTGTCGAGTCCTTGCTGACGTCTCCTTGCTTCCGTAAGGGGCTGAGAGCCGCCGTCGTCATGGAGCACGCAGGGCGCCATCATTATTTGTTTACCGGGGCGAGCCAGATGGGACGCCGGTCTTGTTCCCCGTAGCCTGAGCTAGCTAGGGGTAGGGTAATGATGGCGCTCCCTGTGACGTGGTCGGCTCGAGCCCTAGGTAGGGCGAGGTGGAGGCTCCTCCGAGGTCGAGGTCTAGTCCGAGCCCCGGGTCGGGCGAGACGGAGACCGTCTTCCGAGGCCGAGGCTGTGTCCGAGCCCTGGGGTCGGGCGAGGCGGAGACCGTCTTCCGAGGCCGAGACGGGAGCCGAGCCCTGGGGTCAGGCGAGGCGGAGTCCGTCTTCTTCTAAGTCGTGGTTGAGTCCGAGCCCTAGGGTCGGGCGAGGCGGAGTTCGTCGTCTTCCGGAGCCGAGGCTGTGTCCGAGCCCTGGGGTCGGGCGAGGTGGAGTTCGTCGTCTTCCGGAGCCGAGGCTATGTCCGAGCCCTGGGGCCGGGCGAGGCGGAGCTTCCTATGGCGCCCGAGGCTGGACTTAGCTGCTGTCAGCCTCACTCTGTCAAGTGGCACAGCAGTCGGAGCGACGCAGGCGGCGCTGTTTTCTTGTCAGGCCGGTCAGTGGAGCGGCAAAGTGACTGCGGTCACTTCGGCTCTGTCGACTGAAGAGCGCGCGTCAGGATAAGGTGTCAGGCGACCCTTGCATTAAATGCTCCTGTGATACGGTCGGTTGGCGTGGCAATCTGGCCAAGGTTACTTATCTGCGAAGACTGGGCCTCGGGCGAGCCGAAGGTGTGTCCGTTGCTTGAGGGGGTCCTCGGGCGAGACGTGAATCCTCCGGGGTTGGCTGCCTTTGCCCGAGGCTGGGCTCGGGCGAGGCGAGATCGTGTCCCTTTAGTGGACTGAGCGTTGACCTTAATCGCGCCCATCAGGCCTTTGCAGCTTTGTGCTGATGGGGGTTACCAGCTGAGATTACGAGTCTTAGGGGTACCCCTAATTATGGTCCCCGACAGTAGCCCCCGAGCCTCGAAGGGAGTGTTGATACTCGCTTGGAGGCTTTTGTCACACTTTTTTGCAAGGGGACCGGCCTTTCTCGGTTGCGTTTCGTTCCAGTGGGTGCGCGCGAGCGCACCCGCCGGGTGTAGCCCCCGAGGCCTCGGAGGAGTGGTTTGACTCCTTCGAGGTCTTAGCGCGTTTCGTGATGCTTTGGCCGGTCTGGTTGTTCCCTCATGCGAACTGGTCGTAGCCCGGGTGCATAGTCGAGTCCCAAGTTCTCGGGCTGGTATGTTGACGCTGTCAACGGTTTGGCCAGAGCCGGGTTTGCGAGAGCAGCCCCCGAGCCTCCGCACAGAGCGAGAGGACGGTCAAGGACAGACTCGGCTTTTTTTCATACGCCCCTGCGTCGCCTTTCCGCAAGGAGGAGGGGGGGAAAGCGCCATGTTGCCCTCGGAGGGCGCCGAACATGGTGTCTCCAGTGAGTTGCTAACGGGTGATCCAAGTGGACGCCCGTGCCCCATTCGTTAGGGGTCGGTTAGTGGCCCGGAGGCGCTTTCCAAAAGTACCTGCGGGTGATTCGCCGGACGCGGTCCCCTTTTGACGGGGTCCGAAGGCTCGATGCCTCCCTCTGGTGGGATTCCATTACAAAATCGTTCCCGTCGGTCTCGGAAATGTCCTAGGGTACCTCGGGAGCGTAGCCCGAGCCTTGGTTATGTATCGAACGTACCCAGGGTCATCCCTCGCTCTACGTGCTCTGAGGCGGCTGTCAGAACCCTTCGGGGGCCAGCCTACGAACCCCTGATCAGTAGTGGGCGCGGAGCCCGAGTGGCCTGAGGCGGCTGTTGAACCCTTCCGAGGGGCCAGCCTTCGAACCTCTGACCAGTAGTGGGCGCGGAGCCCAAGTGCTCTAAGGCGGCTGTTGAACCCTTCCCAGGGGCCAGCCTTCGAACCTCTGATCAGTAGGGGGGCTCGGGGCCCGCTTCCTTCGCGGAGAAGGATCCCTTTCGGAGTATCCCCTTTCCCGGTCCCTGTAGCAAGAGAAAGAAAGAGGAAGTGGAAAAGGATATGAAATCGAACGACGTGGCACACCTTTTTTGACGCGATCATTATGGCGGAGGTGAAGCGTCGCCTGCTTCGCCTGCCAAAGGTGCCGCCTGTCCTGCCGCAGAGTTAATGTGATGGGACGAGTGATTCGCGGGGCAGCCGTTGTGCGTGCGCGTGCCGTTCGAGGAATGGAACACGGGCACGTCGTCTTCACGCCGTGGGAGAGGGTTCTCTCGCTATCCCAGGAGGGGGCGTGAGCTTGCTGACGACTTGACTGCTGCTTCCGCCCGCCTGCCACCGCCATTACTGCCGGCCCATTTCTAGCCGTATCGACCATCGCGCCTTCTCCCGCGGCTGACTGACCCGTGACCGATGTGCTCGGTTGGCACTATCGGGTCATGCGCAGGGTCACCTCGAGTCGCGGCACCGGTTCCGTAGTCGAGAAGGCGCGGTACTGGCGTGAGTGGCGGTGCAGTTTCTTGCACGTAGTAACTGGCGCGCCGGTTACATGACGTGTGGGCCTGGGCCTCCATGCTGGACGCGTCGAAGTCGAAAGGGTGCGCCCCCTTGGTGCGGTTGCATGCTGCCTGCATGGCGGTCCGACCTTTCACCCGCTGGTTTGGCGAAAGCGGAGGAATGCTTGTAACCGCTGGGCAGTTGCGCGCACCGCGCGCGGCGGTTTTGGCTCCTTCTGTCCTGGGCCAGCTTGCATGACGCGTGGGACCCAGCCCCCGTGTCGTAGGGGGAGGACCTTGGAGCGTGTTGAAGAAGACTTGGTCCACGCCGGCTGAGGACGCAAGTGGGGAGAGTCGCCTTTAAAAGGAGGGTGACGCCCTTGGATGGCAACCATGTCTTCGCACTCTCCTCATGCATCGCGCCCTTCCACCTTCCGAGCCCCCGGATGGGGAGCACTCGTGTCGCTTTTGTCTTGTTGTCGTTGGAGGAACGCAACTTCGCGGAAGTTGGTACCTTTCAGCCATCGCTCGGCTTCAAGGATTTTCATCAGGCAGCCCGGCTGCATCCCCTCGCCGGTGGTCACCCAAGACGGTGACCACCAGTTCGAGGGTGGGGAGAAGCAAGCCGGGCTGCGGCCTCTGCCCCTCCCTCAGCTTCAAGGATGTTCATCATCAGTGCTGGGGAGGGGAGTGCGCCGAGTTGGGGCCTGTCTCCGCGCGGGCAGCGGCCCGCTCCTTCCCTCAGTGATCGGGGGGAAGGGTGTTCGCCGTTCGTGGCGCTGGCAGCTGCCGCGTGTCTGACTCTTCGGCCTGAGCGGCTTCAGCGCTGCTTCCGGTGCCACCTCCCACTGGGGCAGCCGGAAGAGGTTTCTCCACCGACGAGATAGTCGGCGCCACCCGCGGACTGACCTCCAACTCTATGGCCTTGGAGGCTTGTCCTCGCCCCTCGAGTGGGGACGTGGGCGAGGGCCTTATGGCAGCAGCATCCGCCCTGAGGTCATCGCTGCTGCTATTCCGCCGCTCGGAGCGGAGGTCGTTGTCGCTGCTGTCGGAGCGGGCGTCGGCAAGCCACCTGGGGTTTCGTTGCCCCGCAGGCCCTCCAATGTGGGGGGTTGTTCGTACCTACGGGGGCGGAACCGGAGTTCCGCTTGTAATGGCACCTTGAGTGCCGTTGTTTGTTCATTGTGGCTGTCGAGGCCTGAACATGTATGTATTTTGGCGTGAAGCCGTGTTTTTTCCTCATTTCAAGCACCAGGACTCGCCTGTCAGCTAACTGAACCGCTTAACCAAATGTGAGTCGCCTCGTGTGAAGGTGACGAGTGAGATATCCGTATCCCGGAGGCGTAGGAGTCCCTCGGCTCGGTCGGCCTTGCCGCCCGAGGCTTCTCTTGCTTAGTTAAAGGAACCCTCGGCCGCTCTGCAATGAGCCAGAGCCGAGGGCAGCGGTGTCAGCGCGGACAGAGGCGGAGTTGACTCGAAAAGAAGACTTTGTTGGCCGGAGCCTGGCCGGGCCGTCCACTGGCAGGACCAACGCCGGAGTCGAGTTGCCGAGGCCACGAGCCGGGCTAGTGTCCTCGTGGGACAGCTGGCTGAGGCTTCGGGGCGGCCGGCCGAGCTGTCTGCTCGGGCCGGGTTCCTGGAGGAGACCCTAGCGGCGATGGCCCGGGCGTGGTGCTGACGTCATCCTTCGGAGCGGAGATCCTTTGCCTGTGTTGTCGTCCGAGGCTCGGTCGGACTTCGCCGAAGGTGGAGTTGATGCTGAGGGTGCTGCTGCTCCCCTTCCATCAATGTCTGAGCCTGCAGGATCTGTTCGCCTGTAGTGTGTATATGTTTTTTGCGGCCGCCGAGGCCCAAACATACTGTCGTCGCGTTGTAAAGTTGCGTTTCTTTTCCTCTTGTTTCGAGTATCTGGACTTATTTGTCGGTAACAGAATTGTTTGTCTGAGCGAGAGTTACTTCTCACGGAAGGTGATGAGTGAGGTATCCGTATCCCGGAGGCGTAGGAATCCCTCGGCTCGGTCGGCCTTGCCGCTTACGTGCACTCTTACTCGTCCGTAGGATTCTGCTATCGATATAATCGAGAAGGCACGAAAAATTGTTTCGGCAGAAAAGTTTTCGAGCATTGAGACTTGTTCGGTCAGCGAAATCGCTTATCCGAGCGTGAGTTATATATCGCAGAAGGTGATGAGTGAGGTATCTGTATCCCGGAGGCGTAGGAGTCCCTCGGCCCAGTCAGCCTTGGCTGCTTATGTGTACTCCATCGTTTTTAGGATCCCACTTTCGAAGTAGTCGAAAAGCACGAAAGACGTTCTGGCAGAAAGACCTTTTCCGAGGAAATTTTTGACGCAGAGGGGTTCCCCCCTTCTAGCCCCCGAGGGAGGGTCGGGCTTTGCCGAGGCAAGGTTGACCCTTCCTTGATGGTTAGACTATATATGTAAACGAGGTGTATGAACGGCTTGAAAACATCTTAAGGGTAGAAGCGACGTAGCTGTCGGATGTTCCAAGCGTTGCTGTAGACCTTGCCTTGACTGTTGGCCAGCTTGTACGTCCCGGGCTTCAGAACCTTGGTGATGACGAACGGCCCTTCCCAGGGAGGCGTGAGCTTGTGCCGCCCTCGGGCGTCTTGTCGTAGCCGAAGCACCAAGTCGCCCACCTGTAGGTCTCGGGACCGAACCCCTCGGGCGTGGTAGCGTCACAGGGACTGCTGATACCGCGCCGAGTGTAGTCAGGCTATGTCCCAAGCCTCTTCCAGCTAGTCCAGTGAGTCTTCTCGGTTGGTTTGATTGCTTTAGTCGTCGTACGCCCTCGTCCTCGGGGAACCGTATTCTAAGTCTGTGGGCAAGATGGCCTCGGCCCCATAGACTAGAAAGAACGGTGTGAAGCCCGTGGCCTGGCTCGGCGTTGTCCTCAGACTCTAGACCACCGAGGGGAGTTCCTTCATCCATCGCCTACCAAACTTTTGGAGGTCGTTGTAGATCCTTGGCTTGAGTCCTTGCAGAATCATGCCGTTGGCACGCTCTACTTGCCCATTCGTCATGGGGTGAGCCACGGCGGCCCAGTCCACCCGAATGTGGTGATCCTCGCAGAAGTCCAGGAACTTTCTGCCGGTGAACTGGGTGCCGTTGTCGGTGATGATGGAGTTCGGGACCCCGAAGCGATGGATGATGTTGGTGAAGAATGCCACTGCATGTTCAGACCTGATGCTGTTTAGGGGTCGGACCTCGATCCACTTGGAGAATTTGTCGATGGCAACCAGCAGGTGCGTGTAGCCCCCGGGTGCCTTCTGCAAGGGACCGACGAGGTCCAGACCCCACACAGCAGACGACCAGGTGATGGGTATTGTCTGCAAAGCCTGAGCTGGTAAGTGCGTCTGCCTTGCGTAGAATTGACACCCTCGGCAGGTGCGGACAATTCTAGTGGCGTCGGCCACCGCGGTCGGCCAGTAGAAACCTTGTCGGAAAGCGTTTCCAACAAGGGCTCGAGGCGCTGCGTGATGACCGCAAGCCCCCGAGTGTATTTCTTGTAAGAGCTCCTGACCTTCGGTGATGGATATGCATCGCTGGAGGATGCCGGAGGGGCTGCGGTGGTAGAGCTCCTTCCCGTCACCCAGCAAGACAAATGACTTGGTGCGTTGCGCCAGTGGCCGAGCTTCGGCTCTGTCGAGGGGTAGCTCTCCTCGGTGGAGATATTGCAGGTACGGGGTCTGCCAGTTTCGATTAGGCGTGACCCCATTCCGCTCTTCCTTGATGCGCAGTGCCTCACCCTCGGGGGCCGAGGGTGCTTCAGGCTGAGCCGAGGGCGCCTCGGGCTGGTCCGAGGGCGCCTCGGGCAGGGCCGAGACCTTCTCGGGCTCGGGCGTGTCGTTTGTCTTGACTGAGGGTTGATGTAGGTCTCGGCAGAAGACGTCCGGGGGAACCGTTGTCCACCTCGAGGCTATCTTAGCCAGCTCGTCCGCAGTCTCGTTGTATCGTCGGGCGACGTGGTTGACCTCGAGCCCGTAGAACTTGTCCTCCAGGCTCCGAACCTCATCGCAGTAGGCTTCCATCTTCGGGTCGCGGCAGTGGGAGTTCTTCATGACTTGGTCGATGACAAGCTGCGAGTCACCGCGAGCGTCGAGGCGTCGGACCCCTAGCTCGATGGCGATGCGCAACCCGTTGACCAGAGCCTCGTACTCAGCCACGTTGTTGGATGCCGGGAAATGGAGGCGCAGCACGTAGCGGAGGTGCTTCCCGAGGGGCGAGATGAAGAGCAGGCCCGCGCCTGCCCCTGTTTTCATCAGCGATCCGTCGAAAAACAAGGTCCAGAGTTCCGGTTGGATCGGAGCTGTTGGAAGCTGGGTGTTGACCCATTCAGCCACAAAGTCTACCAAGACTTGGGACTTAATGGCCTTCCGAGGGGCGAACGAGATTGTCTCGCCCATGATTTCCACCGCCCACTTTGCAATCCTACCCGAGGCCTCTCGGCACTGGATGATCTCCCCCAGGGGGAAGGATGACACCACAGTCACCAGATGAGACTCGAAGTAGTGTCGCAACTTCCGTCGCGTCAGAATCAACGCGTACAGCAGCTTCTGAATTTGTGGGTAGCGGATCTTGGTCTCAGACAGTACCTCACTGATGAAGTAGACCGGCCTCTGGACGGGCAATGCATGCCCTTCTTCTCGTCTCTCAACCACGATCGCGGCGCTGACCATCTGAGTGGTAGCGGCGACATAGATCAAGAGGGCTTCTCCGGTAGCGGGGGCACTAGGATGGGTGCGTTCGTAAGGAGCGCCTTTAGGTTCCCGAGGGCTTCCTCGGCCTCGGGGGTCCAAGTGAAGCGCTCGGTCTTCCTTAAGAGGCGGTACAGAGGTAGGCCTCTTTCGCCGAGGCGCGAGATGAAGCGGCTCAGAGCCGCAAGGCATCCCATGACCCTCTGTACGCCTTTCAAGTCCTTGATGGGCCCCATGTTGGTGATGGCCGCGATTTTCTCCGGGTTGGCCTCAATGCCCCGCTCGGAGACGATGAACCCCAGGAGCATGCCTCGGGGGACTTTGAAGACGCACTTCTCGGGATTGAGTTTTACGCCTTTTGCCTTGAGACACCGAAATGTCGTTTCAAGGTCAGAGAGGAGGTCAGAGGCTTTCCTCCTCTTGACTACGATGTCATCGACGTAAGCCTCGACCGTTCAACCAATGTGTTTGCCGAACATGTGGTTCATGCACCTTTGGTATGTCGCACCCGCATTCCTCAAACCAAATGGCATAGTAACGTAGCAGTACATGCCAAAAGGTGTGATGAAAGAAGTCGCGAGCTGGTCGGACTCTTTCATCCTGATTTGGTGATACCCTGAGTAGGCATCGAGGAAAGACAGGGTTTCACACCCAGCAGTGGAATCCACGATTTGATCGATGCGAGGCAGAGGGTAGGGAACCTTCAGACATGCTTTGTTTAGACCAGTGTAGTCTACACACATCCGCCATTTCCCTCCTTCCTTTCTCACAAGCACAGGGTTGGCAAGCCATTCGGGATGGAATACCTCTTTGATGAACCCTGCGACCATCAGCTTGTGGAGCTCCTCGCCTATGGCTCTGCGCTTTTCTTCGTCGAATCGGCGCAGAGGCTGCTTCACGGGTCGGGCTCCAGCTCGGATATCCAGCGAGTGCTCGGCGACATCCCTCGGTATGCCAGGCATGTCCGAGGGACTCCACGCAAAGACTTCGGCGTTTACGCGGAGAAAGTCGACGAGCACTGCTTCCTATTTGGGGTCGAGCTCGGAGCTGATCCGTATCTGCTTGGAGGCGTCATTGCTAGGGTCGAGAGGGACGGACTTAACCGTCTCTGCTGGCTCGAAGTTGCCGGCATGGCGCTTCATGTCTGGCACCTCCTTGGAGAGGCTCTCTAGGTCGGCGATGAGGGCCTCGGATTCGGCGATGGCCTCGGCGTACTCCATGCACTCCATGTCGCATTCGTACGCGTGTCGGTACGTGGGGCCGACGGTGATGACCCCGTTGGGGCCCGGCATCTTGAGCTTGAGGTAGGTGTAGTTGGGGACGGCCATGAACTTGGCGTAGCATGGCCTCCCCAGTACTGCGTGGTAGGTTCCTCGGAACCCGACCACCTCGAACGTGAGGGTTTCCCTTTGGAAGTTGGAGGGAGTCCCGAAGCAGACGGGCAGATCGAGTTGTCCGAGGGGTTGGACGCGTTTCCCGGGGATGATCCCGTGAAAAGGCGTCGCGCCGGCCCGGATCGAGGACAGATCGATCTGCAGGAGCCTGAGGGTCTCGGCGTAGATGATGTCGAGGCTGCTGCCTCCGTCCATGAGGACCTTGGTGAGCCTGACGTTGCCGATGACGGGGTCGACAACGAGCGGATACTTCCCCGGGCTCAGCACGCGGTCGGGGTGGTCACCCTGGTCGAAGGTGATGGGCTTGTCGGACCAGTCTAGGTAGACTGGCGCCGCCACCTTTACCGAGCAGACCTCCCGACGCTCTTGCTTGCGGTGCCGAGCCGAGGCGTTCGCCACTGGCTCACCGTAGATCATGAAGCAGTTGTGGACCTCGGGGAACTCCTCTGCCTTGTGGTCCTCCTTCTTGTCGTTGTTGTGGGCCCTGCCACCTTCCGCAGGTGGCCCGGCCTTGTGAAAGTGGCGCCGAAGCATGACGCACTCCTCAAGGGTGTGCTTGACGGGCCCCTGATGATAGGGGCACGGCTCCTTGACCATCTTGTCGAAGAGATTGGCACCCCCAGGAGGTTTCCGAGGGTTCTTGTACTTAGCGGCGGCGACAAGGTCCGCGTTGGCGGCGTCGCGTTTCGCTTGCGACTTCTTCTTGCCCTTCTTCTTGGTGCCGCGCTGAGTGGACGCCTCGGGGACATCTTCCGGCTGGCGGCCCTGGGGCTGCTTGTCCTTCCGGAAGATGGCCTCAACCGCCTCCTGGCCAGAGGCGAACTTAGTGGCGATGTCCATCAGCTCGCTCACCCTGGTGGGGGTCTTGCGACCCAGCTTGCTCACCAGGTCGCGGCAGGTGGTGTCGGCGAGGAACACGCCGATGACATCCGAGTCGGTGACGTTGGGCAGCTCGGTGCGCTGCTTCGAGAATCGCCGGATGTAGTCCTGGAGAGACTCTCCCGGCTGCTGGCGGTAGCTTTGGAGATCCCAGGAGTTCCCAGGGCGCACGTACGTGCCCTGGAAGTTGCCAGCGAAGGCTTGGACCAGGTCGTCCCAGTTGAAGATCTGCCCCGGAGGCAGATGCTCTAGCCAGGCTCGAGCGGTGTCGGAGAGGAACAGGGGGAGGTTGCGGATGATGAGGTTGTCATCTCGTCCGTTCCACCCAGCTGGCAGGCCAGTCGGTAGTCCGCGAGCCACAGTTCCGGCCTCATCTCCCCCGAGTACTTTGTGATGGTAGTCGGGGTTTGGAACCGGGTCGGGAACTGCGCCCGTCGTATGGCCCGGCTAAAAGCCTGCGGACCGGGTGGTTCGGGCGAGGGGCTCCGATCCTCCCCGCTGTCGTAGCGTCCCCCACGCCTGGGGTGGTAGCCTCGGCGCACCCTCTCGTCGAGGTGGGCTCGACGGTTGCGGTGGTGGTGCTCGTTGCCGAGGCGACCCAGGGCCGCAGGCACCGTGTTGCGCCTACGCCCGGTGTGGACAGAGGCTTCCCGCATAAATCGGGAAGTCGCGACGTGGTGCTCCGAGGGGCACCCCTACCTTCGGGAGGCAGAGCTTTCGGCCCGTCGGACCGCGGCATCCTCTAGGAGATTCTTGAGCTCTCCCTGGATACGCCGCCCTTCGGTGGTTGATGGTTCCGGCATCGTGCGGAGTAGTATTGCCGCTGCACCCAGGTTCTGGCCGACCCCACTGGAAGCCGGCGGGGGCCTTGCCCTGACATCGTCGGCAATGCAGTACTAGATGCCCTAGGGTAGATGGCGCGCTTCTCCGGCCAGAGCTTGGTCTGCCCATTCCTGCCCGATGTTCCGCCGGAACGGCTCAAGTGTTCCTGCTCCCTCGTCGAGCCTGGCCTGCATCTCGCGGATTTGCTCGAGCTGTGCGTCCTGACCCCTCGCAGGGACTGGGACCACAGCTAGCTCCCAAAGGATGTCAACGCGAGGCGCAGGCCTAGGGGGATCGCCGTTTTCCGGCATACCAAGATGGTTGCCTTCGCCGGGACCCCCTAGATCAACATGGAAACATTCACGACTTGGGCCGCAGTCCTCGTCGCCGAAGCTGCGGCTACCATCGGAACAATCGGAGAGGCAGTAGTCGCATGCGGTCATGAAGTCCCACATGGCACTGGGGTTACCGAGCCCAGAGAAATCCCAACAATAGTCGGGCTCGTCATCTTCCTCGGAACCCGAGGGTCCGTAGGTCGAGACGACCGTCAGTCTGTCCCAGGGCGACCGCATATGGTACCCCGGAGGGTTGGTACATGCCTCTATGAAGGCTTCCACCAAAGCGAGGTCGCTTGGTGGGTCGAAGCTGAATCCAAAAGGCACGAGATGGGAATCGGTCGGTACCTCTTGGTCGACGGGCGGTGACGAAGTCGCGTCAGGGGCGGACTGCACCGTTGTCTCAGGTACGAGGGCGACACCCAGCAAGTCCTTTGTGAGCATGCTGGCGTCGTTCGTCTGCTTGGGGTTGGCGTGTTGCGGGGAAACGTCACTCGTCTTCGTCTCAAACGCAAGGTCGAAGCCCGACGCGTCCTCCGCCGGGGCGCCGGCGTCGTTGACTTGCTCGATAGCCGACGAGGTGCCGCCTCCTGCTTGGCCATGGTTGCCCCGCCTCCTCCTCTGTCGACAGGGGAGGTGACGGGACAAACCCAGATGTTGTTCTTCCGCCACGTGGGGAAGACGTCATTGATTCCGCCGCTGGCGGGCGGGCTGACGGCTGCCATTGTCGCTGTCGCGCGGCGGAGGAAGGAGTATCATGTCGTAGCTACCGTCGAGGAACATGAACTCAAGACTCCCGAAACGGAGAATCGTCCTGGGTTGGAGAGGTTGCTGGAGACTACCCATATGGAGCTTGACGGAAAGCTGTTCGTCAACACGCAGCAGGCCCCTACCTGGCGCGCCAACTGTCGGCGTTTCGACCCCGGTGGGTCCCTGGACCGACGAGTGAATTGTCGCCGCGTGCCCCAGCCCAGATGGGTCGGCGCGAGACGGAGCACGAAGGGGGGAAGAAAATAGGCAAAGGGGGAAACCCGCGGCCTTCGTGTTGCCCTACGCCCAGGTCGGGTGCGCTTGCAGTAGGGGGTTACAAGCGTTCGCGTGGGAGAGAGAGAGAGCCTTACGCGCCGGCCCGTTCTCCCGCGCGGCCAACCTTCTCGTATGAGAGCCCTGGACCTTCCTTTTATAGGCGTAAGGAGAGGGTCCAGGTGTACAATGGGGGTGTAGCAATGTGCTAACATGTCTAGCAGAGAGGAGCTAGAGCCCTAAGTACATGCCGTCGTGGCAGTCGGAGAGGTTTTGGCACCCTGTTCATGTGATGTCGTGGCCGTCGGAGGAGAGCTGGAGCCCTGCGGAAGGACAGCTGTCGGGGCTGTCGAGTCCTTGCTAACGTCTCCTTGCTTCCGTAAGAGGCTGAGAGCCGCCATCGTCACGGAGCACGCAGGGCACCATCATTATTTGTTTACCGGGGCGAGCCAGATGGGACGCCGGTCTTGTTCCCCGTAGCCTGAGCTAGCTAGGGGTAGGGTAATCATGGCGCTCCCTGTGACGTGGTCGGCCCGAGCCCTAGGTCGGGCGAGGCGGAGGCTCCTCCGAGGTCGAGGTCGAGTCTGTCTTCCAAGGTCGAGGTCGAGTCCGAGCCCCGGGTCGGGCGAGATGGAGACCGTCTTCCGAGGCCGAGGCTGTGTCCGAGCCCTGGGGTCGGGCGAGGCGGAGATCGTCTTCCGAGGCCGAGACAGGAGCCGAGCCCTGGGGTCGGGCGAGGCGGAGTCCATCGTCTTCTGAGTCATGGTTGAGTCCAAGCCCTAGGGTCGGGCGAGGCGGAGTTCGTCGTCTTCCGGAGCCGAGGCTGTGTCCAAGCCCTGAGGTCGGGCGAGGCGGAGTTCGTCGTCTTCCGGAGCCGAGGCTGTGTCTGAGCCCTAGGGTCGGCCGAGGCAGAGCCTCCTATGGCGCCCGAGGCTGGACTTAGCTGCTGTCAGCCTCACTCTGTCGAGTGGCACAGCAGTCGGAGCGACGCAGGCGGCGCTGTTTTCTTGTCAGGTCGGTCAGTGGAGCGGCAAAGTGACTGCGGTCACTTCGGCTCTGTCGACTGAAGAGCGCGCGTCAGGATAAGGTGTCAGGCGACCCTTGCATTAAATGCTCCTGCGATACGGTCGGTTGGCGTGGCGATCTGGCCAAGGTTGCTTCTCTACGAAGACTGGGCCTCGGGCGAGCCGAAGGTGTGTCCGTTGCTTGAGGGGGTCCTCGAGCGAGACGTGAATCCTCCGGGGTCGGCTGCCTTTGCCCGAGGCTGGGCTCGGGCGAGGCGAGATCGTGTCCCTTGAGTGGACTGAGCCTTGACCTTAATCGCGCCCATCAGGCCTTTGTAGCTTTGTGCTGATGGGGGTTACCAGCTGAGATTAGGAGTCTTGGGGGTACCCCTAATTATTGTCCCCGACAAGAGGGAAGTCAAGAACTTAACAAGCCATAAGGCTTCCATCTCCGCCAAGGAGAAAGGGAAGGCCCCTATGGCTAGTAGTGCTCAAAAGAACCATGCTTTCATGTATCATGATAGGAGACATTCTAGGAATGTTTATAGAAGTTATGATGCTTTTGATTCTCATACCATGATTGCTTCTAGTTCTTCTATTATGCATGATAGAAATGTGACTAGGAAAAATGTTGTTCATCATGTGCCTAGAAGAAATATTGTTCATGCTCCTAGGAAAGTAATGAATGAACCTTCTACAATTTATTACGCTTGCAATGCTTCCTTTGCTATTTGTAGAAAGGATAAGAAGGTGGTTGCTAGAAAATTAGGGGCAAAATGCAAGGGAGATAAAACTTGCATTTGGGTCCCTAAGAATATTTGTACTAACCTTGTAGGACCCAACAAGAGTTGGGTACCTAAGACCCAAGCCTAAATTTGCCTTGCAGGTTTATGCATCCGGGGGCTCAAGCTGGATTATCGACAGCGGATGCACAAACCACATGACGGGGGAAAAGAGGATGTTCTCTTCCTACGTCAAGAACAAGGATCCCCAAGATTCAATCATATTCGGTGATGGGAACCAAGGCAAGGTGAAAGGGTTAGGAAAAATTGCTATTTCATCCGAGCACTCTATTTCTAATGTGTTCTTAGTTGAGTCACTTGGATATAACTTGTTGTCTGTGAGTCAACTTTGTAATATGGGATATAACTGTTTATTCACAAATGTAGATGTGCCTGTCTTTCAAAGAAGTGATGGTTCATTAGCTTTTAAGGGTGTACTAGACGGCAAACTTTATTTAGTTGATTTTGCAAAAGAGGAGGCCGGTCTAGATGCATGCTTAATTGCTAAGACTAGCATGGGCTGGCTGTGGCATCGCCGTCTAGCACATGTGGGGATGAAGAACCTTCACAAGCTTCTAAAGGGAGAACACGTGATAGGTCTAACTAATGTAACTTTCGAAAAAGATAGACCTTGTGCAGCTCGTCAAGCAGGTAAACATGTGGGAAGCTCTCATCATGCCAAAAATGTGATGACAACATCAAGACCCCTGGAGTTACTTCATATGGACCTCTTTGGACCCATCACCTATATAAGCATAGGAGGAAGTAAGTATGGTCTTGTTATAGTTGATGACTTTTCCCGCTTCACTTGGGTATTCTTTTTGCAGGATAAATCTGAAACCCAAGGGACCCTCAAGCGCTTCCTAAGGAGAGCCCAAAACGAGTTTGAGCTCAAAGTGAAGAAGATAAGGAGCGACAATGGGTCCGAGTTCAAGAACCTTCAAGTGGAGGAGTATCTTGAGGAGGAAGGGATCAAGCACGAGTTCTCCGCTCCATACACACCACAACAAAATGGTGTGGTAGAGAGGAAGAACAGGACACTACTAGACATGGCGAGGACAATGCTTGGTGAATTCAAGACGCCCGAATGGTTTTGGACGGAAGCCGTAAGCACGGCTTGCCACGCCATAAATTGGGTCTATCTTCATCGCCTCCTCAAGAAGACTTCATATGAGCTTCTAACCGGTAACAAACCCAATGTGTCTTACTTTCGTGTATTTGGAAGCAAATGTTACATTCTAGTGAAGAAAGGTAGGAATTCTAAGTTTGCTCCCAAAGCTGTAGAAGGGTTTTTGTTAGGTTATGACTCAAATACAAAGGCGTATAGGGTCTTCAACAAATCATCGGGTTTGGTTGAAGTCTCTAGCGACGTTGTATTTGATGAGACTAATGGCTCTCCAAGAGAGCAAGTTGTTGATCTTGATGATATAGATGAAGAAGACGTTCCAACGGCCGCAATGCGCACCATGGCGATTGGAGATGTGAGGCCACTGGAACAAAAGGAGCTAAATCAACCTTCTTCCTCAACAATGGTGCATCCCCCAACCCAAGAAAATGAACAGGTTCATCAAGAGGAGGCGTGTGATCAAGGGGGAGCACAAGATGATCATTTAATGGAGGAAGAAGCACAACCGGCACCTCCAACCCAAGTTCGAGCTACGATTCAAAGGAATCACCCCATCGACCAGATTTTGGGTGACATTAGCAAGGGAGTAACTACTCGTTCTAGATTAGTTAATTTTTGTGAGCATTACTCTTTTGTATCTTCTATTGAGCCTTTCAGGGTAGAAGAGGCCTTGCTAGATCCGGATTGGGTGTTGGCCATGCAGGAGGAGCTCAACAACTTCAAAAGAAATGAAGTTTGGACACTGGTGCCTCGTCCCAAGCAAAATGTTGTGGGAACCAAGTGGGTGTTCCGCAACAAACAAGACGAGCACGGGGTGGTGACAAGGAACAAGGCTAGACTTGTGGCAAAAGGTTATGCCCAAGTCGCAGGTTTGGACTTTGAGGAGACTTTTGCTCCTGTGGCTAGGCTAGAGTCAATTCGCATATTGTTAGCCTATGCTACTCACCATTCTTTCAGGTTGTTCTAAATGGATGTGAAGAGTGCTTTCCTCAACGGGCCAATCAAGGAGGAAGTGTACGTGGAGCAACCCCCTGGCTTCGAGGATGAACGGTATCCCAACCACGTGTGTAAGCTCTCTAAGGCACTCTATGGACTTAAGCAAGCCCCAAGAGCATGGTATGAATGCCTTAGAGACTTTTTAATTGCTAATGCTTTCAAGGTTGGGAAGCCGATCCAACTCTTTTCACTAAGACATGTGATGTCGATTTATTTGTGTGCCAAATTTATGTCGACGACATAATATTTGATTCTACTAACCAAAAGTCTTGTGAAGAGTTTAGCAGGGTAATGACTCAAAAGTTCGAGATGTCGATGATGGGCGAGTTGAACTACTTCCTTGGGTTCCAAGTGAAGCAACTCAAGGATGGCACCTTCGTCTCCCAAACGAAGTACACGCAAGACTTGATCAAGTGGTTTGGGATGAAGGACGCCAAGCCAGCAAAGACTCCAATGGGAACCGACGGACACACCGACCTCAACAAAGGAGGTAAGTCCGTTGATCAAAAAGCATACCGGTCTATGATAGGTTCCTTGCTTTACTTATGTGCTAGTAGACCGGATATTATGCTTAGTGTATGCATGTGTGCTAGATTTCAATTCGATCCAAGGGAATGTCACTTAGTGGCCGTGAAGCGAATTCTTAGATATTTAGTCGCTATGCCTTGCTTCGGGATCTGGTATCCAAAGGGGTCTACCTTTGACTTGATTGGATATTCAGACTCCGACTATGTTGGATGTAAGGTCGATAGGAAGAGTACATCGGGGATGTGCCAATTCTTAGGAAGGTCCCTGGTGTCATGGAGCTCTAAGAAACAAACTTCTGTTGCCCTATCCACCGCTAAGGCCGAGTATGTTGCCGCAGGATAGTGTTGCGCGCAACTACTTTGGATGAGGCAAACCCTCAGGGACTTTGGCTACAATCTGAGCAAAGTCCCACTCCTATGCGATAATGAGAATGCTATCCGCATGGCGGATAATCCTGTTGAACACAACCGCACAAAGCACATAGACATCCGGCATCACTTTTTGAGAGACCACCAGCAAAAGGGAGATATCGAAGTGTTTTATGTTAGCACCGAGAACCAGTTAGCCGATATCTTCACCAAGCCTCTAGATGAGTCGACCTTTTGCAGGCTGCGTAGTGAGCTAAATGTCTTAGATTCGTGGAACCTGGATTGATTTTTAGCATACATGTGTTTTATGCCTTGATCATGTTCCTTAATGCATTTTGTCGTTTATTTATGGTGCTCAAGTTGTACAAGCACTCCCCGGACCTCACAAGTCCATTTGCAAGTGATGCACATATTTAGGGGGAGATGTGCTACAACTTGACCCTTTGCGACTAACCATGTGCTTGAGTTTGCTTAATTTAGTCTCAAAGGAGGTGTGAAAGGGAAAAGGTGGACTTGGACCATGCAAGACTTCCACTGCACTCCGATGAAAGATTAACTGATTCCAAGTTCATCTTTGTACTCTTGTTGCCTTTTTACTCTTAGTTGAAGATTTTGGTGAGGCAATGGGGTTAAAAGGCCAAGTTTGATCCCTTTTGGTGCTTGATGCCAAAGGGGGAGAAAATAAGGCCAAAGCAAGAAATGGATCAGCTACCACTTGAGAATTTTGAAAATAGTAGAGTTAGGACTTTTGATTTGTCAAAATTCTAAATGTCTCTTTTTGTCATAAGTTGATCTCTTGTGGGGAGAATATTTGATTATGGGAAATAGGGGGAGTTTTTGAAATCTTTGATCAATTTCTCTTGAAATATCTCTCTTTATGTTTCAACAAGTGTGTTTGACTTAGAGATAGGAAATTGAGTTTCATTTGCAAAAACAAACCAAGTGGTGGCAAAGAATGATCCATATATGCAAAATTTGAATCAAAACAATTTTGAGTTCTCATTTGTATTGATGCTGCACTTCCTTTAGTTGCCTTTTATTGTGTTGGCATAAATCACCAAAAAGGGGGAGATTGAAAGGGAAATGTGCCCTTGGGCCATTTCTAAGTATTTTGGTGATTGAGTGCCAACACAAGTGGACTTATGTTAATCTAGGCAAAGTGGTGGACAAAGTGCAAATCAAGTAAAAAGGTATGTTTCTAAGACTTAGTACATTATTTTGGAGACTAATGTATTGTGTCTAAGTGCTGGAAATAGGAGAAATCAAGTTGGAAAAGAGATAGTTTTGTTCAGCCAAAGACAGCTCGGTCTGGGTGCACCGGACTGTCCGGTGGTGCACCGGACAGTGTCCGGTGCGCCAGGCCGGTGTCTGTCAACTGGCTGCTCTCGAGAAGCAATTAACGGCGTACGACTATAAATCACCGGACTGTCCTGTGGTGCACCGGACTGTCCGGTGAGCCAACAGTCGGCTGGGCCAATGGTCGGCCGTGGAATCCGCGCGCGACGCATGGCAGAGCCAACGGTCAGAAGGGGGCACCGGACTGTCCGGTGTGCACCGGACAGTGTCCGGTGCGCCAACGGCTCAGAATCTGCAACGGTCGGCTTCGCCAAATAAGGAAAAAGATCCGCACCGGACAGTGTCCGGTGGTGCACCGGACTGTCCGGTGCGCCAGGCGACAGAAGGCAAGAATTGCCTTCCTGGAATGCTCTCAACGGCTCCTAGCTGCCTTGGGGCTATAAAAGGGACCCCTAGGCGCATGGAGGAGAATACCAAGCATGCCTTGAGCATTGTTGATCACTCACACTTCATTCTTGCGCACTTGTTCGACATTCTTAGTGATTTGAGCTCCGTTCTAGTGAGAACCTTGAGATATTGTGTTGAGCTCAAGTCTTGATCTTGTGTATGCGTATTTGCTGTGGATTTGAGTGTGTTGCTTCCCTCCCTTACTCTAGTGCTTCATTGTGATTCTTATTGTAAGGGCGAGAGACTCCAAGTTGTGGAGATTCCTCACAAACGGGAAAGAGTAAAGTAAAGAAGAACACCGTGGTATTCAAGTTGATCATTGGATCACTTGAGAGGAGTTGAGTGCAACTCTCGTCCGTTGGGACGCCACAACGTGGAGTAGGCAAGTTTTGTACTTGGCCGAACCACGGGATAAATCCTCGTGTCTCTTGTGCTTGTCTTTATTGTGTCTATTGTGCTTCATAAGAGCTCTCCTCTCTACTCACTTGATTTCATTGTCCTAACTCTTAATCAAGTTTGTGGTGTTAAGTTTTAAGTTTTACAGGATCACCTATTCACCCCCCCTCTAGGTGCTCTCACTCCTCACTGGTAAAAAGCCCAATGTTTCTTACTTTAGAGTTATTGGGAGCAAATGCTTTATTCTTATTAAGAGAGGTAGAAATTCTAAATTTTCTCCTAAAGCAGTAGAAGGCTTTTTACTTGGTTATGACTCAAACACAAGGGCATATATAGTCTTCAACAAGTCCACTGGATTAGTTGAAGTTTCTTGTGACATTGTGTTTGATGAGACTAATGGCTCCCAAGTGGAGCAAGTTGATCTTGATGAACTAGATGATGAAGAGGCTCCGTGCGTCGCGCTAAGGAACATGTCCATTGGTGATGTGTGTCCAAAAGAATCCGAAGAGCCTCCACATGCACAAGGTCAACCATCATCTTCCATACAAGCATCTCCATTAACTCAAGATGAGGACAAGGCTCAAGAAGAAGAGAATGAAGATCAAGACGATGAGCCACCTTAAGAGGAGGACATTGATCACAGGGGAGATGATGATCATGAAGACAAGGAAGATGATCAAGAGATTTGAAATCAAAGACCGCCACACCCAAGAGTCCACCAAGCAATTCAAAGAGATCACCTCGTCAACTCCATTCTTGGTGACATTCACAAAGGGGTAACCACTAGATCTCGAGTTGCACATTTTTGTGAACATTACTCTTTTGTGTCCTCTATTGAGCCATACAAGATAGAGGATGCACTAAGAAATCCGGATTGGGTGGTGGCAATGCAAGAGGAGCTCAACAACTTCACGAGGAATGAGGTATGACATTTATGATGTGTTTGGTTTGTGGAGTCACTCTATGCTTCATGAGGTGATGCATCATAAGTTCATTCCATCAATTTTGGTGGAATCAACCCACTACTCATGTATATACTAATTATTAGCTTATGATGAATGGGGTGGTGATGGATCAATCCATTCTATTCCACAAACCAAATAAAAAAGTGAGGAGTGAGAAGAAGATGGATCACTTAATTCCTCAAACCAAACACACTCTTAGTTCCATGTCCTAACCAAAATGTTGTAGGTACCAAGTGGGTATTCCGCAACAAACAAGATGAGCATGGTGTGGTGACAAGGAACAAAGCTCGACTTGTTGCAAAAGGTTATTCACAAGTCGAAGGTTTGGATTTTGATGAAACCTATGCACCCATAACTAGGCTTGAATCAATTCGTATATTACTTGCTATGCTACTTACCATGGCTTTAAGTTATATTAAATGGACGTGAAGAGTGCCTTCCTCAATGGTTCTATCAAGGAAGAGGTATATGTTGAGCAACCTCCTGGCTTTGAAGATATTGAGTATCCTAACCATGTCTATAAGCTCTCAAAGGCGCTTTATGGGCTCAAGCAAGCCCCAAGAGCATGGTATGAATGCCTAAGAGACTTTCTAATCACTAATGGCTTCAAAGTTGGTAAAGCTGATCCTACACTCTTCACTAAAACTATTGCCAAAGACTTGTTTATATGCCAAATTTATGTTGGTGATATTATATTTGGGTCTACTAATAAGTCAACCTGTGAAGAATTTAGTAGGATTATGATACATAAATTCGAGATGTCTATGATGGGGGAGTTGAAGTATTTCCTTGGATTTCAAATCAAGCAACTCCAAGAGGGCACCTTCATCAGCCAAACTAAGTACACTCAAGACATACTTAATAAGTTTGGAATGAAGAATGCCAAACCCATAAAGACACCCATGGGAACAAATGGGAATCTCGACCTCGACACGGGAGCTAAATCCGTAGACCAAAAGGTATACCGGTCGATGATATGTTCTTTACTCTATTTATGTGCTTCACGACCGGATATGATGCTTTCTATATGCATGTGTGCAAGGTTCCAGGCAAATCCTAAGGAAGTTCACCTTAGGGCCGTGAAAAGAATCATGAGATATTTAGTTTACACTCCTAAGTTTGGGCTTTGGTACCCCAAGGGATCTACCTTTGATTTAATTGGGTATTCCGATGTCGATTATGCTGGATGTAAAATTGAAAGGAAGAGCACATCAGGGACTTGTCAGTTTGTGGGAAGATCCCTGGTGTCTTGGGCTTCAAAGAAACAAAATTCAGTAGCTCTTTCCACCGCCGAAGCCGAGTATATTGCTGCAGGTCATTGTTGTGCACAATTACTTTGGATGAGGCAAACCCTTAGGGACTATGGCTACAAATTGAGCAAAGTCACTCTTCTATGTGATAACGAGAGTGCAATCCGCATGGCGGATAATCCCGTTGAACACAGCGACACTAAGCACATAGACATCCGGTATCACCAACAAAAGGGGGGTATCGAAATTGCTTATGTTAGCACCCACAACCAATTAGCCGATATCTTTATCAAGCCATTAGATGAAAAGACTTTTAGCAAACTTAGGAATGAGCTCAATATACTTGATTCTCAGTACTATGATTGAAACATTGCACACATAGCTAACTTATATACCTTTGATCATGTCTCTTTCACTTGGTGCAAATACATATTTCTTATTCTTCTTGTGCCAAGGCTAAGACTAATGTGTTTTCAAGTATGTTTCTATGCTTAGTCTTAAATTGAAAGGGAAATGGAGTATTCGGCAAAGACAAGGCTTCCACTCCAACTCTGACGGTATCATTTATCCTTTGTCGTTACTCCAAAAACTACCAATGGGAGAAAGTGGTAGGCCCCAAAAGGGGAGAATTGTAAAAGGGCTCTCAAGTTCTCCGTTTTTGGCGATTAATGCCAAAGGGGGAGAAAGTATTAAGCCCAAAGCAAAAGGACCACACCACCATTGTAATTTTTTTTCAAAAACTAAAGGAAGAAATTATTTCAATTGGTATTTCAGTTAGCCTCAAAATGGATTTTCAATTGGTATCTCATTTCAAAATTTCACTAAGTATAAGAGTTTCAATTGGTTTAATTTCATTTGGTGTCTATTCCAAAAAGGGAAAATCATTTCGAAAAACCTCTTGAAAGCTAAGGGGAGAATATCTTCACGGGGAGCTTTTATCTAGTCAAAAGAAAAACATTTGAAACAGGGGGAGGAATTTCAAATCTTAAAAATGCTTCTTGCAATCATATTCTTATACCTTTGACTATTTGCAAAAAAAAAAAATTTGAAAAGGTTTTTCCAATTTTTTGCAAAAACAAGCAAGTGGTGCAAATGTGGTCCAAAATGTTAAATAGAAGAAAGCAATCACGTTTATTCTTAGGCATATGTATAAAGTCTTTCAAATGGTTTAATTCTAAGTAACCTATGCACATCAATCATAACTACGAACTAGTTACAATTTTACCTTTATATTTGCTTTGGTTTGTGTTGGCATTAATCACCAAAAAGGGGGAGATTTATAGGGAAATGGGCTTAATCATTTCCTATAATCGATTTTGGTGGTTGACGTCCATCACAAACCACATGGACTAATTAGTTTGCCTAGATGTCATTTATCTCAGTTGCATAAGGTTCAACACAAACCAAGAAAGAAATTCAGTTGGGGACTCGAATTTATTTGGAGCAAAAGACTTGAGAGTGTGCTGCAAATGGCGCATCGGACAGTGTCCGGTGCACCAGGCCGAGCAACACTCAAACCGGCCACTCTCGAGTTTCTCTAGGGTGCGCTCCGCTATAATTCACCGGACTGTCTAGTGTGCACCGGACATGTCCGGTGAGCCAACAGAGCAACGACTACCTGACGCCAATGGCTGTCTGCCAAAAGTGAACAACGGTGAACAGTGCGCGGCAGAGCTCAGAGCAGAGAAGTCAGAGCACACCAGACATGTCCGGTGCAACTACAAGACAAAGGGTTCCAACGGTCGACTGCTCCAGACCCCAACAGGTGTGTTGACGTGGCACGCACCGGACAGTGAACAGTACCTGTCCGGTGCGCCACCGGACTGTCCGGTGTGCCCATCGCCAGCAAAATCAGCCAATGGCTAGGAAGTGGTTGGAGGCTATAAATACCTCCCAACCACCTCCTTCAATGGTATCCAAGTTTTCTGAAGTTCCTATTCGATATAAGAGCAATAGCATTCACTCCAAGACACATTCCAAAGATCAAATCCTCTCCAAGTCTCAAAATCAACTCAACCACTTAGTGACTTGAGAGAAAGAGTTTTGTGTTCATTTGTTGCTCTTGTTGCTTGGATTGCTTTCTCCTTCCCCATTCTTATTCTCATAAGTGCTTTGTAAAGTTAGCAAGAGACACCTAAGTTTGTGGTGATCCTTGCGGGATCTTAGTGACCCAAGTGATTAAGGAGAAAGCTCATCCGGGCTAAGTGACCGTTTGAGAGAGGGAAAGGGTTGGAATAGACCCGACCTTTGTGGCCTCCTCAACGGGGACTAGGTTCTTTGGAACCAAACCTCGGTAAAACAAATCATCGTGTTCACTTGCATTGATCTTCGCTTGATTTGTTTGCCCTCTTTCCTCTCTCTAAAGTTTCCTTGCTAATAGTGATTTGAGTTTGCTCCCAATCGTCATCCGCATTAATTAAGCAACTCATAGCAAGAGAAACAATCTTCCACACTCGAATTTAATTCTAACGCTAACGCCGGCCTTAGTGAAAGTTTAAGTTTATAAATTTCATGTTTTGCCTATTCACCCCCTCTAGGCGACTATCATTGAGGATCATTCATATTAGCTCTAGACATAAGTGCTCGATCAAAGAAGCACTCGATAATTAGTGTATGTACTTTATAAAGTGCCTAGATTATTTGGACCTTCATCAGCTGCGCTTGCTCTAGGATTAGGCATGGTATTTAGTAAGATTTGTATACCTTAAATAACTTGGAACCATTGAAGTTATACTTAGAGGGGCTTGTAGTCTTGTGAAATCACACCAACTATGTTTGTGGTGTGACTATCATCGTGTATTGGAGGGAGTGAGGCTCGTGTTGTTTTAACTAAAATCTTGATAGTGAAGACGGAGGGGGTGATCCAAGAGAGGCTTTTTCGGAGATCTAGTTGCACATGGGAAAGGCTGGGGGTATCCACGGAGTTACCTGACCAAGAATTTGGCCCTTGTGTGGGCATTCTTATGAGGGGCTCAAACAAATACTAGGAAGAAACTTGCATGCTTCTTGAAAACTCGATAAAAGCAACATATATGAGTCTATATTTTCATCGTCTTTTAGCTTCTGTATTTATATTATGTATTTTTTAACTTAGTTGATAAGCTAGTTGTTGCGTTTGGAACCTAAGTTGCATAACTATTTGCAAAATGGAGATAGTAACACACTTAGCTAAAATCATGGTTGCATATAGATATTTTATTTCATTCAAAGCTTTTGACTAGAAAACATAGTATAGGTCTTAGTTTTTTTAAAAATAGATTACCTTATTCACCTCCCTCTTAGGCGTCATGGTCCCTACAAGTGGTACAAAAGTCGATTATCTCAATTTGGATCTTGGACTTTACTACCATTGAGTCGATACTATTTAGAGTGGTTGGATGGATATCTCTAGGCTTCCACACTTTGGTAGCACTAACTTTTGAAAGTCACCTAGAGGGGGAGTGAATATGTGAAAACCTGAAATTTACAACTTTAAGCACAAACTCAAACCCGAGTTAGACGTTAGAATGAGAAATAGATCGATCAAAATGAGGGAGAGTTGTTCTTTTTGCAAGAGTTGCTCGAAATGATTGCAGAATTACTTTGGGAGCAACTCAAATAATATAGGATCAAGTGCAAGCAAGAGAACTAGAAGAGAGGGAGGGACAAATAAATCACAATCACAACACAACAAAAGAGACACGACAATTTATTTATCAGAATTTGGTTTCACAAGGGAACCTACCTCTCTGTTGAGGTGTCCACATAGTATGGGTCTCTTTCAACCTTTTCCCTCTCTCAAATGGTCACTTAGACCGGTTGAATGCTTCTTCTCAATCTCAAAGAGACTATGTCTCTCGCAACGATCACCACACAATTTGGTGTCTCTTGCCAGCCTTACAAAGTGAGAGAATGAGGTTGGGAATGAGAATAAAACACAATCAAGAGCACAAGAACGTGGCAACAACTCAAATGAAGCACTCCCGCAAGGTGCTAACTCTTTTCTAGCTCAATTCACTTGGATGTGACACTTGGAGGCTATTAAATGCTTAGAAGTAGTTGCACTAAGTATAGATATGTTCGGTGTCGCTCTTGTGTCTCCAATGTGCTGGTTGTGGTTTATTTATAGCCCCAACCACCCAAAATTAATGTTGGAGTTGTGCAGCAAAAACTAGGCTTTCTGCGAGTGCACCGGACCTCCAATAGTAACTGGTCCGGTGTGCAACAGACCCTTGTCAGACTACTATAGCAGGGAACCATTCTGACGGCATCAGCCTCTAACAAGGTGCATCGGACCTAGTCCATACAAATGGACCCCTTTGCCACATCAGCCTACTGTTTAAGTATGAAGATAATCGTTGAGTCCTTGCATGGTTCGTTGCATCGGACCAAGGGTCCGATGCCCTAGGCTAAGCGGGCCAAAAAATATACTCTCTACGCAAATGGTCTGTCGCTCACCGGACCATGGTCCGTTGTGCCCAGTAGCCAAAGTCTTCTAAGGTCTTCTCTACGCAAGTGATCTGATGCTCACCGGACCATAGTCCATTGCCCCATGCTAAAGTCCCCCTATAAACCATCTCTGGTAGAACGGTCTGACGGTCACTGGACCATGGTTCGGTGTTCCCAAAGCAATTGAATTTCTACAACTTTTAGCATTTCTTCTTCTATTCAATTTGGCTGCTTTTGAGAGTGTTTCTATGACTTATACAAACATATATAGAGACTAGCCAACTAGTCTAAGTCATGGAACATGGTTGTTTTATTTCCTTCAATTCATATTCCTTCTCTAGATCAAACTGGCTCCAAATATGTGATATTTTGAAACTAAGTTTTTCAACCTTTCTAGATGAACCAAATATGTTCATAGGGATGTTTAGAACTTATCCAAAGTGTTGAAGTATTGCTAGCTCCTCTTTTCCAAGTTGTAGCCCTAATAGGTTGGACTTGAGCTATTTTTTGTCATAGAAGCATATTGGTTGATCTTATGAACCAGTGAATATTGACTTTGCAAACTAGTTAGGCCTTATTTTTTCAGATTATAATCTGTCGAGGTTATATAATCTGATGCAAATAATCTGATAGGTAAACAAACATGTAGATTATAGATCTAGATTATATAATCTAATACCTAGATTATGATAATCTCATAATCTCCCCAAGAGTAGCCTATTTCAGATTATTTTTGGCAAAAGTCCCGCTACCCATGGTTGTGTGAATTGAAATTACATTAATCCGCCATCTCTTTTTTTACTCACATCGTTTTCCCCCAACCCCCAAGGCATCCAGCCGCCATTTATTTTTCCTCCGACCGCCACCCAGGAACCTAAGAGCATCTCCAAGAGCTCTCTTAAAATCTCCCCTAACTTGAAATTAAAGGGAAAAAGAAAAAAACAAGCCTCCAACAGCTCTCCTAAACCTTTTCCATTTTTTCACAACCCCAAATATTTTCTAATTTGTAGCTACAAAGAGGGAATGTTTTGGTTCCCCTAAAAAATTTCTAGCCCGCATCCAACGTCTCCCATTGGCTCATCCAACCTTTTGTCCCGCCTCCTTTTGCACCACCCACGCCGCACAACATGCATGCAATATGTTTTAGGTGTCCTGTTGGAGGAAACAAAAAAATACACTTTCAATAAGCTTTAGGTTGCTCTCAAAACTACATTTTAGGGGTGATTTTATGGTAGTCTTTTGGAGATGCTCTAAGCCGCCATATTCATTTTTCCTCCCGCCGCCACCCAGGAACCTGACGTCGTTTTCCTCCTGCCGCCCAAGCAATCCCACGGCCGGATCCATCTCGTCAGCCTGATTGCCGTCCCGCCGCCCCAATTCCTCCTCAGTCCGATTGCAGTCTCGCCCCTTACCATCACGCCACACGTCGTCCATCCCGTCTCCCCTTTCCATTCTCCATGGGCAACCTCGACGCCGAGGAAAATTTGGTGGCGACCTTAAAGTATAGGAGCACCTTGCGGCGAGGCTTGGATTTTAATGTTTTCCTGGAAGATGAAGAAATGGCGAGGGCTGGGCGTGGCCTCGCAACCGCTAGCATTGGGTGCGGCAATGGGTCCACAAGCAGCAGGGCGTGGTGTCGCCACACAGGAGCAAGCTACGGATCGTGTCGCAGGTGTGTTCTAGATGTTGAGGGAGAGGTTGACATGAATAATATTCGAGATCAAATTGCAAATACATTGTTTGATAAGAGAATGTAATTTTATTTATAGATACTTTCTTGTGCATAAATAAGATGTACGAACTGACAGGCTTCTATTTTAGTATCTTCAAAATATTTGTATGAATCGATAGAATGACATACCTGTAAAAAAATAAATCAAATAAAAAACAAGGGTATTGTTGACTTTGTTTGTTAGATAACAATAATCTGCATTTGTATAATCCAGACTACCAAACAACTATATACATATTATAATCTAGATTATATAATCTATAATCTAAAACAAACATGACCTTAGTCCAAAAGTTTGTGATAGTCATTAGGCACCAAAACAAGTCTAGAAATGGTCAGGCCCCATTCCCCTTTCAACTTTCCTTATTGAGGAACTAGAATGACTTGCTATCTACAAGCGATTGATCTACATGTTTGGAGTGTCGCTTGCGATGGAATGAAACCCCTAAAGGATTCTGAGAAACCAACCGCGAGTGATGAAAAATAATTCCATCTTATTGTGAGAGCTAAAAATTGCTTGTTTCAATATTTTAGCATGAATAGTTTAAATAAGTGTTCATTCTCATAAAAGCAAATGAAATTTAATTAAATTTACATGAGCTCTGTGACTGCATAAGCAATGTCCATGAGCAAAAACAGAGTTGCAATTCATTACAAATAAAAGAATATAAGATATTTATTCTTTATTGAATCTAATTATCAATGAGATAAATTTTATGATGAGAACATTATGAGGAAGATCATCTCCATGGTACCATAGAACAAACATGCAAGCATCATCATAATCCTTCACAACATGGAAGACTTGAGCATAATAAATGAGACACTTATCATTTGGCATGTTAGTGGTATTTGAGATTTCACACAAGATGGGTCGAAAGAGGCCACTTCATCAAGTAAAAGTATAGATCTCATATCTAATGAGCACAAAAAGATGAAGGTCAAGCATCAAATTAAATTCTCAAGCTCAAACTCCTCAAGTCAAGATGAAGAAGAAAATATGATGATCAAGCCTCCTCCACCTCCATTGTTGATAAAGAAACGATCAAACAAATCGAGAAGGTGTTGAAGCTGATTCACAAGGTAAATCTAATGGAAGTGTGTCACACCCGGATTTAAGGGACAAAGCCGGGTGCATCTCATAAATGCACCAAAGAAGACAACACATATAATAACAGAGTGTATAGAGATAAATGTCACAATATCATCAGAGTACTTATTACATAGCGGAAGTCTTACAAAATGAATGATAAATATAAAACGAACTACAGTTCATCCTTGGTGCCATAAAGTCAACTGGGAGACGCCACCTAGATCAAGTCGAACTCCTCATTGTGTGGCTCCTCTTGAACTACCTGTTCTTCTCCTGTGGGGGGGTGTGAGACAGTAAGGGTGAGCTCACACATGTTCATCGCTCAACAAGTTGTGGGGGAAAATGTGCATGAACTCACCAAAGGTGGGAGTCATGTGATGTGTAAGGCTGATCAATAATAGGGGTTAAAGATGAGCATTGCTTTTAATAAGTTGGTCAAATTTTATTAGGAGTTACTAAATGTAAGTAAATACCAAACCATAATAAGAATATAACAAAATTAATAAATAATCCCATGCAATGCAAATGACAAATTGAATTTAGTTCCATAATTTAATCATGCGAGAGTCCTGAGCTGCTCTTGACCTTGAGCTCGACTAGTATACCAGTTTTACACTCTGCAGAGGTTGTACCATGTACCCACAAGTCATGTTACCCATCTGCCAATGGGTCATGAATCTCATACACCTCTACCAAGGAAGCGAGGCAGGGTAACACTACAAGGCCTTTACAAAGTTCCATTAACTTCCGAAAATCCGCTACAGTTTCTGGGAAGAGCAATTGCAAGAATCCCTTGTCTGACCACCATCGCTGCAAAATCAACCCGAGAACCTCCCTGCATGCCTATTCCCCTACTGCCCTTACCCCTTTCAGGTAAGGTAATCTTCCACTAGCTTTCCTAATTAGTCAGCCAAGGGCGTCCCATTCCACCCTTGTGGTGGCACGTGTTTCTCAAGTTAAGCTCCATGTTCCAATTAAAATTAATGATCTTGACATGAACATAAATAACATAACATAATAATTGGAACATGGATATAATGAATTATTATCCCAAAACCATATAAAGCAATAGCAAACTACCCAAATGATTCCGGGGTAAACAAGGTAAAAGATAATCATACTAGGGAGACCTATTGGGTCCCATCAAAATTAAACCTATGCATGAATAAGTGATATTAAAGAACATTATTGGGTAATAAATGTGGTCAATGGCACAACTTGCCTGAGACTTGAGATTCCAGGTACCAGGATGATCCTCAGGTTCTCGTGACCTCACTGCTAGTCGTAGCAGTACAAACAAATATGGTATAGACAAAATTAGCATCACACCAAACATAAGAATAAACTGCATAATAATGATCTACGCGTTGCTATGAGATCGTGGGATTCGCGAACCACTAAAATCAGAGTTACGGTTACTGAGTTGTGATTTACAGGAGATCTATGTGATGAAGCAATTAAAACTAGGTCTTGAGTTGATTTTATAAAGATAATCTAATGAAATAATCAATTCACCTTTAATCTTAATTATAAATTGACTAAAGATTATATTTTAATAAACTTATAATTATAAGATCAGAATACTATATTAATATTAGAAAAGTTAACCCAATAAACATAGATTAATCCAATTAACATAGGATAAATAAATTAATTATCTACAACATGTCTCATGATAAACTAAGGTTACCAAAGTGTAGACAATTTTATGACGAAGCTAACGCAACTAGAACGAGTCAATTCGGAGTTAAAATGGGGACGTTATGAATTTCCGAAGGTTTTATGTATTTGATACAAGATTAATTAAGAGATTAATTTTAACATAGTTTTCATGTCAAACTAGTGACACTATGTGATGAACAATATTATTACAAAATTACAGGAATTGGAATGGGCTAAAAGATTTAAAATAAATTTTCTATGAATTAAATAGGTCCTGAAATTATTTTTACACTAGAAATTCATTTCCTATATTTATTTATCAAATTCCCACGGTTCTGGACTGCGCGTAGGATTTTGGAGTTCTACGGGGTTCTCTCTGCAAAATTAAGGACTTAGTTGCTATGTTCTTTGCATATAGTTGGACGGCGGGTTATTTTCTACGAAATCCGAGGTCTCTTTTGCAAAAGAGACAGGCCAAAGGGGTATCCTACGATCAGATCCGCACGATCCCAATTCAACGGTCCAGATTTAATTAAGCACACTCCGAAACGGTACGCAATTGTGACCCTAGGATCAAAGATCCACAACCAAATTTTCGATTCTTGCCCTAAACTGCTCTATCCCTTGGATCCAAAACCCACGGTCCAGATCCAATCCCCGAAATGGTACGTTGGTTACTCTAATTTGTGCCGTCCCAGACCGAATTAACGGCGCACGGTCATCGCCTTCCTCCAACCTCGCCGTCGACCACACCCGAAACTCCCCACGTGGCGGCGCCATTTCTGCGTCTTGCCCAAGAAGTGCTAGTGCTGCATAACCATAGCTCGCCATAGGAAAACATCACAGAAAATCATAGCGATGGAGGTTCTGGTGCCTTACCAATGCGTGAGACGACGACTCGGCCAGTCCGTGATGCAGCACGACCTCTTACTCCGGTGGACGCACCCAGGTGCCGCACGTGTAATCTGCACCCGGCTATCCCCTGGACAGAGGCAGCACTGTCCAGTCTTCTCTCGAGCCCGACCACGAATCACCTTCGACGAAGCGACAAAGTTTGCACTCGACGGTGGCGGCCAACTCACTGGTTCTCTCTCCCTCTGCTAGAATGACGCTCAGGTGTAGGAGCAGCATGAGCCCTATATACCCCATGATGGATGTGGCGGAATTGCCCGAATTATTCCAACTTAAGTGTCTAAGTCCCGCCTTAGAGGCTAGACCACACTTAAATGGGAATAACCTGTTAATCCCTCGGATCTAGTCCGACAAGGCCACTGACAGGATCAAGTACCACAATCTCACTCGATGGTGAGTCACAGAGCAAATACAATAAAGCATAAAACCATGCATGTAAGAGTATTAAATTATTACATCACCATCGGAGTTTTGCAAAAGTAGTCATCATTGTTTGAGTGCAGCGGAATAAAACTAACGATAAATAAATGGAAGGATGGGGAAGCCTGTCCCATCACTCCTCATGCTCCTCCTCAGCCGAGGCGAGGTCCCACTCGACAGTCCAACCCGGTGGCAAGATGGACGACCAAGTCACTCCAGCAATCATGTCCTCTAAAGAACCTGTAAAAAATTATGCCACAAGCAAGGCTGAGTATACTATTACTCAGCTAGACTTACCCGGTGTGAGGAGTCTACTCCTCTACCTCTAGACATGCAGCTGTTTGGCTGTGGGGTTTGGTTGCCAAAAGCACTAGCTGAGTTTCTAAATCAAGTTTTTAGCTTTGTCAAATTAAGTGTGACTCTCTTAAGGCTAAAGATGTACTATCTACTCATACATAGTAGCAAACATTTTTAGCAATCAACATCTTGTATCATCTCATCATAATTCCACTTGTTACTCAATGTAGCAGCATGGATCAAGCAGTCTCATTAGCTGCGAGAAGCAGACGATTCGAATCGAGTTTTTAAACCTTGCAAGGTAAACCTAAACACACGACGTGGCGAGGCACTCCGTCCCCACACACATCAATTGTCCCCATCGATTCCCCTGTCATCAGATCAGGGCTCACCGCCTTGGCGTACAATGCCTCACTGACCCCGACTGCCGTCGTGCAGTGACCGCACTTGTACCCACCATAACCGGAATGAGAGACCACGTCTCAGGTCGCGTGAGGGGTAAAGTCCACTGCCAGGTTCAATCAGGTACTAGGCTTACCGATTTACCATATTTCTCGGCATGTGCTTAGTACGTTCAAATGCTTGACTCACGGTACCACACCTTAATCCTTATTCCAATTTTTATCCCGTGGACAACCAATCCCCATGGATTGTTGCCCACAAACCAACATCAATATGATAAGAAAGTGGATACAGCCAATTCCTGACCTCGCGCGAGTGCTAGAAAAATCACTTGACTTCTACCGAGATCCTGATTAATAAAGCAGCTACTCGACCTAGCATACTAGTATTCATCTCAAAGGGATTCCTGAGATCATGCAACTAGGTTTCCAAACAACTCCTACACTTAAGTGCACATTCAATCCTACAATCATTAGGTGTAGTAAAATAGTATATAAAACAGGTTATGCATAAAACCGGGGCTTGCCTTCCAAAGCAGTGGCAGGCAGATCCTCTGGTGCAGGCTCTGGTGCTGGATCCGGGGCTACCTCCTGAGCAGCTCCTTGCTCTGGCACGAGGACGTACTCTCCGTCAGCGAGGTTACAGTCTATCGAAATGTAATGAACATGTATGTCATGATTATGCAGGATTTTATAACATCATGATAAAGGAAGGAAAACTAAGTTAATGAGTAACTTAGGGTTTCTGGGTCATACGTGGCTTTTAGTGGTTTATGCTTATCACTCTAGGTTTAGGTTTTGTTAGAGATAGGCATAGTGGATTGGTATTTCTTTTATATATTTCAATGGACAATTTACAAAGGTTTTTAGGATGACACCATTTTCCATTATTCATTTTCCTTTCTTTATTTTCTATTTATGACTTCTAGTGGAGGTTTGAACTACAACATTGGTTTAACTTTTTCCAAAAAAATTGTAAAAATTATAGTGGGTTGCCATTGGTCATTATAGCCTGTTCTAGGACTTTGAGGTTCAATTTAAAAAGGCTATGCTCTAGACAAAAATAACAAAAGTTGTGTAAATGGGCCACTTTGCACTACAACTCTTAATTAGGGATGGGTTCTGTCCTATAGGTTATTTTTGTTCGCATCTAACAGCAATAATAAGATTCTGTGCCAACAATCACAGAAAGCTAAGGGATGATTATTTAGTTGTGATTTTCCAAAGTTTATTGCCAAAAAGGCACTTTCTACTACATTGTTATTTGAAAAATGTCAAACAGCAGATTTCATATTTTTCCTAAGTTTTTAGTAACAAAACATTAACTATCCCAAGGGTTGGGGTGTTTTCACCTTGGGGTTAGTTTTGTAGGTTTTTTCTAAGTTTTCCTTGTTTTCTTAAAATAAAAGGTATCCTACTTATTTTATACTAAACCAGGGTATAATAGATTTTTCTAGTGAACTACATTGAATAAGTACTCTAACAAAAATAGGAGTGCCCTCTGGTTCATCATTTTAATCACCTTTTCTATTTTTCTTAATCTTAAGCATATTGTAAAATAAATGGCACAAGCTAACTTAATGGGGTGGACAGAGAGGTTTAGCATTTTTAAACAGGTCAGTAGGTGGACATAAACTTCTCCAAATTTTCTTAACCTTAGTCAAATGGTGCAACTATTTTTATTTCTATTATTTAGCTTTTGGTCAAAACAATAATTAAATCAGAACCCTAAAGTTTTCTGTAGTACATAAGGGTTTTATATTTTTCCTAAGTAGTTTACATTATTTAAAGTCTGACAAAATTGGTTTGACTAAATTTGGATGAATAAAACAGAAGTTATGAATTATCCAAGTTCTGTTCAAAATTTAATTCAGATTTAAATAAAGGTTTCCTGGAAAACTACTTTGCACCGAGGACCCTGGGTTTAATCCAAATCAACCCACTCAAATCTACCCCTGCGCCACTATTCCCTTGAGTCACTGACAGTTCAAAAATCCCCCTGACCTTTCCTTCTTCTTCCCCGAGGTTATAGGTGTACATTTGGGCCGGGCCTGATGGGCCGGCCCGAAGCACGGAAAAAAAAGCACGGCCCAGGCACGGTACGACCCGAAATAATTTAGTGCCGGGCCGGCACGGCCCGTTATATCGGGCCGGGTTTGGGCCGAGGTCACGGCCCATGGGCGGGCACGAGCACGGCCCGTTTAAGGCAGGCACGAAAAGGCCCATATAGAGGCACGAAAAGGCCCATATATTTATTAAAACCACACTTCATTTCGCACTTTCATATACTTGATAAAGAACACAAAGCTAGAGATAATGCTAGTTAGATGTTTTTTTGTATCTTTGAATTAGATTGTGTGATGTAATTTTACTTTTGTTATGAACATTAGACAATAAACTGAACTTACGAACTTTGTATACAGCTGATTATACTCTTTTTCCTTCTAACAAAATGCGAGGTAGTCATTGCATAGCTGTGGTAACTTTAATACAAATATTAAGTTTGATTTTGTACAAATTTATTTGTCTTATCTTTTATTTGTTTTATTATTTTTTTGAATTTAGGGCTCTAATATGAATTTTGGGCCAAAAACTGAATTTCGGGCCAAAAATTGAATTTCGGGCCCTAATGTGAATTTCGGGCTTTTATAATTTCGGGCCGCCCGAAATAAGCCCGGCACGTTTAAGCAATTACGGGCCAGGTCGTGGGCCGAGGGCTAGGCCCATGGGCCGGCCCGGCACGGCCCGAAATTCAAACGGGCCGAGCCGGCCCGAAATTCAAACAATACGGGCCTTTTCGGGCTTGGGCCGGGCCGGGCCGGGCGGCCCGAATGTACACATATACCCGAGGTCCTTCCCCTAATGTAAACAGTACCCGCGGGAAAGAAAAGGGCGGCGTGGCTTACCGGCGGCGAGAGAGGTCCGGCGAGGGGCGGGGTTGGCTTGGGGAGGCTCTGGCGGTCACAACGGTGTACGGCTTGACGGCGGGGATGGCCGGAATCGCTCGGTCCACGTGCGCAGGCGGGTGTTCTCGTCGGCGGCGGGTGTGCCGGCCAAATCACGGCGATCTAGTTCAATCCAATGGCACGGTGAGCTTCACGGGGTGATGTAGAGGCTATCTGTGCATTGAATCGAAAAATTTCTCAGTGGCTTACCCGGTCTACGCTCGCCGGCGGTCGGAGGGAGTCCGACGACCGTGGACTGGCCTCTCCGGTGAAGCAAACTCCGATTCCTCGCTCGGGGAGCTTCACCGAGGTGTGCTCAGTCTTCTCCGAGGGTCGGACGGGGTTGGGAAGGGCTTCGTTGGCCGGTCTACGGTGGCAGGGGCTCGGGTGGCCACGGACACGCCGTGCACGGGCAAACGCCGCTGAGTTTGAGCTCCGGTGAGGTTGAGCGTGCGCGGAAGGGTACGGTTAAGGTCACTGGGCGTTTTATAGGCGCGAGCGCAGGCATGGGCGGCCATGGCATCGGCTGGCCTTTGGCGCGACGCGGGGCACGCGAGGTCGGGCGCGGGCGTGCTCTGGCGCGCGCAGAACGCGTCGAACACGTGGAAGTGTTCATCTGCCCGTGTTCAAACGCCTGCTGAGATCGCAAACGTGCGAATCTTGGCAAAAATCCGGCGCAGACCTCTTCCTGGCACCTATGGCTATCTCTTATATGTGAGTTCCAAGGGAAGATAAGACCTAGGTCAGAAGATATGCGGACGCCAAATCTGGCTTGTCCCCCTGCCCGCTGTGCGACAAAAATGATGCCAAGCCATGTCAAATGTCAAGGTCTCGGTCTCAACTTTTTCCAGGGGGTTCCCTAGGTGGTATACCACATTTTTGGTATAGAACTTAAGTGGTTTTGGTGCCATCTTCAAGGTGAACACGGTGGATCTTTAGATTAGGTGTAGTTTTTGACTTAGAGAGAATTAGAGAGCTCTAGCTCTTTCTCTACTTAGGGAATGGATTTGGGGTTTCTTAAGGGGTCTTTTAGCAATGTTTCCTCTCTATAATTTTAGGTTAATAAGTTACTTAACTTTGTGCCAAAAGTTTGGTCATGACATGCACCTTTGCTTAATCTCTCCCCTTTAACCAAGGTGCTTAGGAGATAGGATTCAAGAGAGGTCTAGGGTTTTACTCCCTTCTTGCCCAAGGTGATAAGTGCACACAACTTGGGTAATGCTTTTGGTCATTCACATCTCTTGGTTAAACCTAGTCTCCAAGGCTCTTACACTCTGCCCCTTAAGTTTCTTCCACATGTGATCATAGTCATTAGTGCATAGATGTGCCCTAGCCATGGTAACACCTGAGGTGTTACAATGGAGTCCAGATGAGGGCAGCGTTGGTGGAGGAAAATCCGATTCCATGGGGTTTGTTGCGCCAAACGAGCGGAGTCTGCGGCTAATTGTTAAGATCCGCCCGCGAGGCACCATTCGCGCGGAGAAGAAGACCGGTAGGCGAGGGTGGGTCCACAGGCAGCAATCATCGTGCATGGAAGCGTGTACATACAACGACTGGCACGTGGGCTCCATTAGCCAGGTGACGCGAGCACACAAACGCGCCGCAACGGTAGAATCGGTCGTCCCGCGCGGATGCGTAGGGCACTGGGCCGAAATGCAGTTCGGCGGCCCAGTTAGTGTTTCTGTTTTTTTTCTTTTCTTTTTGTTTATTGCTCTGATTTCTAGATTCAAGAATTCAAATCTAAATTTTGAATTACCGTTTTGACTTCCGATTTCTAAATCAATCCAAAAATTCTAATATGAATAATACTTTTATTGCTTGCAATAATATTATCTATTTATTTATTGTTATTGTGCCACTCTTTCGTTCCTATTTCTGTGAGAGCTCAAATTTGAATTCGAAGCTAGATTTGTTTTAATTATAACTTTGTGTTTAATGCACAACCAAAGGAAGTCCAGCATGATGCATAAGTTCATGTGTTTTTATTATTGGGTATTTATTTGAAAGAAAATGTGTCTCATGAATAAATCACAAAATTAAAAGAGCTCCCTTTATTATTTCTAATGACAAAAGTCATGGGTACACCATACCAGGGTTTACAAATCCTACCCCCTTAACAGAAATCTCGTCCTCGAGATTTGTAAGAAAATGGTGTATAACCATGTTACCTCAGAACATATGCACAAACAAAATCTCAGCATGATGCATAATTTATTAGCAACACATAGGGTCAATTAGACCTTATTATTCCTCCTAAAATAGTATCATACCAACTACTATCTAAAGTAACATTTAGGTCTTACAAATAATATATATATATATATATATATATGTAGCTTGGTGGAGCTGCTGGTGGTGGTGGAGGTAGTGGGTGTTGTTGTTGTTGTTGTCTTTCCAACCGTGCTCGTCTCATTTCATGACGCATCTCCAGCCGATCCTGACGTATTTCCTGGCGTTCTTGTCTTATCTGATTTTGCATTTCATTAACCACGTTTGTCATTTGTTGTAGCACCAGCATTTGGGCGGCAACCACTGGATCGGTTCCAGACGGTGGAGATTTGGAGGATTCATTTCTATTTGCTGTTGCGTGATAGTACTTCCTTCCTGGCATTGACCATCAGAGTTAGAAGCATATGGTAAGATAGTTTTGCAAGGGAAATTATTGGGTAAGCAGAACAAATAGGCTAATAGCTGGTTATGAACTGAAGATTCTTTGGCAGGGCTTAATCTGTTGTTTTATATCTAGATTGGGGTAACTAGTCGTATAAGGTGAATTTCCAAAGGTAAGATAGAATTTGTCAAGATGAGATAGATATGGGTGAGATAGACTACATGATGTAGGTCAAAATCTTGTTTGATGTTAAGTGGGGATATACAGATCATTCAATCCATCATGACACTATTGGTTGGGTTAGCTCTTTTTGCTCACGGTTGAGTTGCACTAATTTAGGTTTAAGTGCATGAGGGGAGAACAAGGTTTACAGGAGTAGGATCTAGTTTTATTTTACTAGTGTTAACTTGTTAAGTGACCCACATTAGATTGAATAAGTTCTAGCTTAGTACAAGTTGAGTGTGGTATGTCAAATTTCAGTTGGGTGACATTGTTTTAGGCAGGGCTTAGAAAAACAATGATGTATATCATTGAAAATATGTAGGTCAAACTGGTAGATTAAAATTATATATATATATATACTTACATATTAGGTAATTTATCAATAATGTGTAGGTCGTTGGTATATGGCTGAGTTGGCCGGGTTGATCGAAGTCACCAATTTAGGCTTGAGTGAATTAGGAATATGGCCTTATCTTTTGTATCAGCATTAAGTAACTCACACTAGATGAGATCATATTAATTTAGATAGGTCTACTTCCAGTATCACTAATATGTTTAAGTAGACCACATTAGATTAGATCACATTAAATTCTATACTCCTATTTAAGAATACCAATTAGTTAAGCATATCAAGCTGATTTTACCTTTATGAAATTCCAGTATATTTTTTCTAAGTTGAACTTCCAATTAGTAATAAATTTTTTTATATACCTAAAATTTTCATGCCATTAGTAGGTGTGGCATAGAAAACAAGGGTACATCAGATTTTAGCTATTAGGTAAGTGTAGAGAAGTTTTGGAGGTACAAGGAAGTTAAGTAATGGAGACTTTTATTCCGGGTGGTGAATCTTGATTCATCTGAAGATCTGTTTCTACTCATATCTTTAATTATCGAGGCTAACCTTTTTCTTGGGTCTGATTTAGTGAACATCTGTCGTTGTGTTGGATGCCATTATCTGCGTTGGGATAACAATTGTGGTATATGGGGTAGGTAGATTGAACAAAGTTTTACTTTGCTTGTAAGATAAATGGGTTGGGCAACCTATAACATAGGCGAGGTCGTGGTTTCACGGATGAGTTGGTCTTAAGACACCAATTTAGGTTTAACACCCATTTATAGGAATATGGTCTAATCTATGTTACTAGTATTAACTAACTTGTTTAAGTAACTTCCTTTGGATTAGATCATATCAGATTAGGTAGGGTCTAGGTTAGATTGGATATAACTAGATTAGACTAGTTTAAGTTAGATCTACCAGGGTAGGATATATATTCCTAGGATATGTTAGAATCTTTTGAGATAAGATGGATTATATGGTGTAGGTAGATCAGAATCTCTGTTAGGTTAAACCAGAGGGGTTATGCAACTATCTGGTGATTAAGGTAGTTGCATATGGCCGAGTTGGTTGGTTAACTTAGTGCAGAGTGGGTTAAGTTAAAACATATTTTATAGGAGTAGAGTCTCATTTATTTCATCAGTATTATCCTTCTTGTTAAGCAACTTACATTAGATTAGCTCTACTTTAGCCTTCGTTAGGTTAGATTAATCTATCACATTAGATCAAATCTAGGTATGACTAGCTTCGACTAGATAAGATCCAATTAATTTGGGTTAGATCATGATCACAGTGGGATAAATCAAGTGGTTTTAGTCACGCAAATATAATTTAGATCTGATATCATTATTTTGGATTAGATCCTGGTTGTTACTTTAGGATGAGATAAGTAAAGTGGTTAAGATGAGACAAATCCTTCAAGATAAGATGGACCTATTAAGATAAGAGAGAGTCTTTTAAGATAAGATGGATCTATTAAACTAGATATATTTTTAATAGGGAATATTATGTGTTGTCTATTTGATAATATTTTCCCTTATGTCTAGGTGTATATGCAGATGCAATTGTGGACATTACTCCACAACCCATCACACTCAATCAAAGATCCAAATCAGACAAGTATCATAAGAACAAACACTGAAGCGTATAGATACCTATAAAAATAGTTTTGTTTTTGTTCCTAAGAGTAGGTCTCCTATTCCTAAAGGTCAATTTAGGCACAAGACTTCAAAGTGTGAAATCCACATTTGTCTTTAGAAGGAAAAGGTTAGAATAATCAGAGGAAAGCGGAAATAGATGAGAAAAGATTAAGAAAAGTTTAGAAAGAATCAGAGTAGAAAAGTTAAGTAAGTATTGGTGGTCCAGTTCTATCTAGGTTTCGTCCTACAGTCAACATTCCTCTGATACCACTTATGTCACACCCGGATTTAAGGGACAAAGCCGGGTGCATCTCATATATGCGCCAAAGAAGAAAACCCATATAATAACAGAGTGGATAGAGATAAATGTCACAATATCCTCAGAGTACTTATTACATAGCGGAAGTCTTACAAAATGAATGATAAATATAAAACGAAATACAGTCCATCCTTGGCGCCATAAAGTCAACTGGGAGACTCCACCTAGATCAAGTTGAACTCCTCGTTGTGTGGCTCCTCTTGAACCACCTGTTCTTCTCCTGTGGGGTGTGAGACAACAAGGGTGAGCTCACACATGTTCATCTCTCAACAAGTTGTGTGAAAAAATGTGCATGAACTCACCAAATGTGGGAGTTCATGTGATGTGTAAGGCTTATTATAGGGGTTAAAGCTGAGCATTGCTTTTAATAAGTTGGTCAAATTTTATTAGCAGTTACTAAATGTAAGTAAGTACCAAACCATAATAAGAATAGAAATTAATAAATAATTCCATGCAATGCAAATGACAAATTGAATTTAGTTCCATAATTTAATCATGCGAGAGTCATGAGCTGCTCTTGACCGTGAGATTGGCTAGTATACGAATTTTACACTCTACATAGGTTGTACCCTGTACTCACAGGTCATGTTACCCATCTACCAAGGCATCATGAATCTCATACACCTCTACTAAGAAAGCGAGGCAGGGTAACACTACGAGGCCTTTACAAAGTTTCACTAGCTTCCGAAAACCCGCTATAGTTTTTAGGAAGAACAATTGCAAGAATTCCTCGTCTGACCGCCATCGCAGCAAAATCAACCTGAGAACCTCCCAGCATGTTTACTCCCCTACTGCCCTTGCCCCTTTCGGGTAAGGTAGTCTTCCACTAGCTTTCCTAATTAGTCAGCCAAGGGCGTCCTATTCCACCCTTGTGGTGGCACATGTTTCTCAAGTTAAGCTCCATGTTCCAATTAAAATTAATGATCTTGACATGAACATAAATAACATAACAGAATAATTGGAACATGGATATAACGAAATATTATTCCAAAACCATATAAAGCAATAGCAAATACCCAAATGATTCCGGGGTAAACAAGGTAAAAGATAATCAGACTAAGGTGACCTATTGAGACCCATCAAAATTAAACATATGCATGAATAAGTGATATTAAAGAACATTATTGGGTAATAAATATGGTCAAGGGGACAACTTGCTTGGGACTTGAGATTCCAGGTACCAGGATGATCCTCAGGTTCTTGTGACCTCATTGCTAGTCGTATTAGTACAAACAAACATGGTATAGACAAAATTAACATCACACCAAACATAAGAATAAACTGCATAATAATGATCTACGCGTTGCTACGAGATCGTGGGATTCGCGAACCACTAAAATCAGAGTTACAGTTACTAAGTTGTGATTTACGGGAGATCTATGTGATGAAGCAATTAAAACTAGGTCTTGAGTTGTAACCGAAGCTATATAATTGTTCCAATGCCGGTAACAATACTGAAAAGAAGTGTAATAAAGGAAGTAAATAAATTGGCAAGTTCACCATTTCCCGGTTTATTCTTCCATGTATTGTTACCACACCTTTGCCTTTCTTATTGTTTTTATCCTTCTCTTGCTTTTTTCACACATAATAGCAAGGGGAGATGTCATTGTTTTAATTGTGTTGTCATGTTACGGTTTCTTGCAGGAGCTTTAAACAGTTGACCAACATGTATAGTGTCTGATTTTAATATAAATTAGAACGATGTGGCACGATTATTATTTATTAAATATATCTTTAAACCTTAAGTCAAGAAATTGTATGTCACTTCGATGCATGAGCATGTTTGTTATAAAAGGTGATGGCTGATTGACACCTCTAAAATCGAGTCTCAATATCTCTTTTTTCAAAAAAAAAAGAAATAGAAAATTCCATTACTAAGATGCAGGTGCCAACTCGTTGTCAACCAATTCAAGAATACAACATGGAATATGCTTTCATAGATCATGAGGTACTTGGTTACACATTTCTAAACTATATGCATGCTATCATTTCCAGATTTCCTTCCCAGGCTGGCTGTGGCTGGGGCACTTGCCGAACATCGATCAAAGCTTGACCATTGTCGCTGCATGTTTAACCATGATGACATGAGTCTCCAGGACCAGGAGCATGTCTCCGACGCTCATATCTGCTGCTCTATGCAGTGCTTGCATACAGAGCCTGTTATTTTTTTTAATCTCCATGTTTTCAAATGAATTATGAAGACATTCTCATGTATACCACGCAATACTCAACTTGATTCATCCACTTCTTTTTTTTCCTGCATGGAATCAATGTTCAGGTCCCATGGCACACCAGAACTTTTACAGTCACTACAACACTAGACCCTACCCTGCATGTACACGCAACAATTCATCAATCATCAGCGACTTTAGCAAACCTCTTGGGGGGGGGGGGGGGGGGGGGGGGGGGGCTGGACAGGTTAGCCAAGAGAAGCATTCACAAGACACCCAGGAAAACAAAGTTAGAGACGACATCATCACTGCTGGATGTCGTAGTGGTAGACGAAGTGTGGCGGCGACGGCGAGTCCGTGTCGCTCCTCACGTGGATGCCCTCATGATACTGGGTGCTCCTGCTGACGTGGCTCTCCTCGTGGTGGTAATGCGTCTCGTGCGTGCTCCTGAAGTGAGTCTCCTCCTCCCGGTACTGCGACGAGCTCCTCGCGTGAGCCTCGTCCTCCTCATGGCGATGCTGCTGCTTCTCGGCTTTGTCGATCCTCACCTCCACCGTCTCCTCCTCTTTCCCGGCTTCCTCGAAAAGGCGGAAGATGGGGTGCAGGTAAGCGTTAGCCAGGAAGGATTCCAGGTTCAGGTTAGGCTCCGATGCGTGCTCCATGGTGTCCTTCGCCATTGCTTCCTGGGAGGACGACAAAACAGAATCACCAACGTCAGGATAGGTCAGAGGTGGATCTCTCATTGTCTCGTAGGCTAGACTGGCTCACCTCAAGAGGATACTTTCTGAAAGCTGGTTCGAACCGGCTCTTGCAGTATTTGTGGAACCAGATCGTCAGCAGAGGCAGGAAGATGAGCAGAGGGGTGGAGTACGCAGCTTCCTTTGTGCTCATCAACCCAAACAGAGTTACATGAGAGATGAGTAGGCTAGCTATTATCCGGGAGTGCACCTGAGGCCAGAACGCAGCAGCACTCTCGTACTCCTGATTGTACACGTTGATGATCTGAAGCCGGCAACGAACCAAAGAGGAAGAAACATGGAACTCGGTGAAACTCGACTCTAGGGTCATCACAGGGTGGAAGTATCATCAACCAGATTGACTGACCTGGTGTCTGTAGACGAGGAAAGCAAAGGCGAAGAAGACGATTATAAACGGCAGGAGAAGCGGGGTAACGACGGCGTACACGAGGCCGAGGAGGAAATACAGCTGAAGGGACGGGAGGTTTTCTCCGAGTCCTATGCTGCCGGGATCCATCGCCCGATCCCTGTCCCTCTCCGTCTTCACGATGAACATGTTCTTCAGATGGTATATCACCAGAGCCTTCACTCGAAGGATCTCGTTAGCAATACCAGCCCAGCCATCTACCATTACGTATGTCATGAAAAATGTGGCTTTCATTGGTATAGCTACCCCAATGGTCCTTGGTATTCTGCAAAAAGAATATTTATGTCATGAAGCTACAGTGTGATTTACTATTTTTTCATCAATCTAATAACAAGCAAAAAGAACCTTTTGATTCGTAAATACGCAGGGGAATGGAAATGAAGTCTGAAGATAATTACTGTGTAGGAGGCTGGTGGAGAAACGAATATAGCTGTTCAAATGCTGTGCCAGCGATTATGCTTCCAAGAAATACGTTCACCAGCATGAAGTAGTAATATTTCGAAGCAGTCCTCCTTTCCAGCGAGGATAAAGAGACATAGCCTTCAACCTTTGACATGATTAGCAGGACAGTAGGGAGAATATAGAGAAAAATCTTCAGAGCCAGACCAGGAAGAAATCCCTGAAGGAAAGATTTTACCACATGTCTGCAGACCAAACAAGAAAGCATATGAGAAAGCAGGGAACAGACCTACTAAGTAGCAGTGAAGAGTTATTTGCATCAGGAAGAGAACGAATGTACAGAGAAGGAAAAGTCTTACGCTTCTATTACTGGCTTCAGAAAAGGAGCAACTTTTTCAAGACCCTCGAGATTGGCAAGCGATTGAACAAACGCGATGGGGATCATGTAGAAAAACACTAGAGCAAAGACAGCGACAGACATCAGAAACCTGCGGATACTGAGAGAGAAAAATGGGATGGCAAGATTTTGCCAATAAACATCCCGCGGTTCAGGAGCCCAATCAGTCAACCATTGGGTTGGGTTCTTTGACTGTTGTGTCTGTGCACACACAGCCGCACCCCATCTCGAGTCAAATGTCACAAAAGAAACTGGCATAACAGCTTTTGGGTCATTGAGAATTTTCTGTCGTTCTGATGTCATCTGAAAACATCAAGAGAATAAACAGCCTGTGTTAACAGTGTACACACAGAAATAAAAACTATTTTTGCTCAAAAAACAGACATACAACAGATCCACAAGTTAAGTTCACATATTTAAGAATTATGCATATCATTGACAATGAATCATATAATCAAGAGCTGAAGACTTACCCTCCTCTCAAGCTCGCTGATTCTAGCCCGGTAGTAGTCTATTTGATCCACTTCCCTGCCACAGAAACCAAGGCATCCTGTCTAAAACACATAAAACAAACAACATGCTGAACCATTTCCCATTTCTTGGAAATAAAATACAGAATGGATACATTTGAAGAACATGGCACACCAGAAATGTAAGAGAACAGAATCAATGTTGGAAAAGTTACCCGTCTTGTTGGTCTTCTCTCAGGATGCCTTTCGAACTTCAGTTCGTAGTAATCCAACCAGTTTTGGAGCCTCTCCTTTTGCTTCACAAGTTTAGCATACCGATTTGCATTGTAAACAGGCTAATAATAAAAGGCAAGGTTGTCTCAGTATCCACCACAATTCTCAACAACCATCATTTGGTATCGGTTAAAAAACAAGTACAATGTAAGAAAATCATGTCTGACCAAATGCAAGGTGAAGGTGGCGTAAGAAAATGAGAGGGTCATGTACCTGATGACCAAGATAGTGGTCTGGGTGATTTCTTCGGAAGAACTCATCCACTGTTTCAGAAGTTGAATGACTTGAGACACGAGGAATGTTTCTAACAATCACCTGGAATTGCAAAAAAAAAACATTAAATGCTACAGAAATACTATAAGGGTCTCAGATATAAATGTGAATACATTAAGTTGTAGCACAAATTTGGTACATGTTCTGCGCAGCAAATCCACACTAGGGCATGTGTTTTGTGTTCAAATACTCTTTTCATAGATATCCGTCACAAATGCAGTGGAGCATGGTTCATATATAAGGTTAGTATATCACATCATACTTTGTCAATGTACTTACTGTGAAATGATCGGCACAGCGCTTCTGGGAAGCCAGGAAATGCAACCTCATAAATGCTACATTGCTGTATTCTTTGTACAGCATAAAGCACACCCAGAATGTGAACACATATGCCATCAAGAGATGGATAAAGAATCTGAAACGAATTGCAACGACAATGATCAGATAGCTCTGAGCAGTCCCAACATGCAAAAACAAAACTGAAAGCATAGCAGGCATGGAAATGTTGTGGACATTATATGAGCATGAGGAACAGCCAAAAAAATTAAGAGTTCGTAAGATCCGCACCTGTTGGATCCAGGGCTAACATTTGATATGGAAAGCTTATCGATATCACTGAAAACAACTTCCTTTCTTAGATCAAGTAATGTGCCGCCAGATACGTTGACTGGGATAAGAACCAGAAGGGCGAGAGTCGTAATGGGCAGAAATATCTTGAGGCTGCCAAGGAGACGGAAAAGATGTGTTAGCATGCTGCATTGACTTGAGGGCAGCCTGTCTTATTGTGCTGCCAGAAAATTGATGCGTTTTTAGGGCAATCCCTTATTTGTCAATGCAAAAAAAATCTATCCCATAATCAAATCTCTTATTGCTATAGAGACAAGCCTCCCCCCCCCCTGGCAGGGCAATCCCTGATTTTGCATTGCAAAACAAGGGGGGAAAGAGGCAAAGGCCACAGCATTACAGCCTTTGCAACTTCGGTTGAAATTACCCAAAACATCTTGTGTAGATGCAGAGCATTGGCCATGTGGCTAAACGTGAAGTAGATAGAGTAAAATAACTGAATGCCATGTGGTGGTGCTGTGGCTGAATTATCCTCTGTTCAGCCCGTAGTAGCATAAGTAGTTGTACAGCTTGTAGAGAGCCGACAAAGCAAAGACGCCCAGCAAAATGAAATTTTGCATCGTGCCTTCTTTGGTCAAAGTTGCACCCCCAAATGGGAAACCTTTTGAGTGAATTTTCATCCAAAGTTCCAAACAAGTAGTAGAACTACAAGAAAAGCATCTCCAGTTGTAAGGAGCGGTCCCCCACTCCCCAGCTATATTGATGAGAACGCGACGCTGCCACAGCCACAATGACAAGGGAACAAAAATATGTCCGGGCCCGTGAGCGTGAGCGCGTTGGTTTGTAGTGGGCGAGCACTAAGCTAGGAAATCAATGATGGAACCACAGAAGTCTGTGCCGTCCTGAAAGAAAGCCAGGAATCGTGCGGATCAAATCAGAGACTAATTAACGGCACCAGTTTCGACGCCACGACTGAATGGGGCACTACAGACGAAACGTGCTAGGGACAACATTACCACACCAAATTCTGTATCATCAAACACAAGCAAATTCTGTTCTGTCACTGGATTATGCAGATTGCGTGAAAGCGATAAGTATAGTGTGCTGTGTGCAATGTAGTAATAGTTATCAAAGACTTCTCTGAAATAAAATGGTACTGATTAGTTTATTTTCTGGAAGGAAAAGATCTTGCAATTCTCGTTGGAAGGAAAACGCGCTGTTATTTCTGGAAGGATAATCAAGCAATTATATTTTTTGGAAGGGGAAAATTGCCGGTTTTTTTATTTGTTTCATCTAGCAATTTGCAGAGTGCCTAAATGTGACGGCTTTCTATGCTGTGCGTGAGACGAGGAAACAAGCACAACTGCTCAAAAGGTTCCGTAATTAAATATGGAAAGCAAGTTGCCGAGAGGAATGCGGTAGCCAGACGCAAACCCTCGTATGCATACAGGCAGGCAAAGCTGGCGATGGAAATCTGGAAAACCGTCATTAAAACTCATGGAGAAAAATCCGCCGTTTGCAGGAGGAGTTCAGCAAAAGAGGGGGGAAAGTGCGATAGATTACGAACTCCATCCCCTCGACCTCGACGCCGGTGGTTTTGTTGAATCGTTGGAGGAGAGAATGATGCATTTGTTTGCTGGCACTCCAGAGCGAAACGATTGCAGCAAGTAGCACACACCACGAACAGAAGATGAGAAAAGAAAAAGATGCACCTTGAACGTTAGCTAAGGCAGACCTCGTCCGAGAGTGAACGAGCAGTGAGACCAACCAGAATTGCAACCGCAGCAGTAGTAGTAGTAATTGATTTCGCAGGAAAGAAATTGCGGGTAGTGGTGGTAGCAGAAGAAGAAGAAGGGAGAAGCAAGCAGTAGTAGTAGAGTAGTAGTAGTAGAAGAAGGGAGAAGCAGCAGAGGGGGAGCGGCGGAAGAGAGAATTGCGGGCGCGCGGCGTACCCGAGCGTGTAGATTCTAAGGTAGACGGCGGAGTCGAGCCCGGCGTGGGCGACGAGGTCCGGCTCGGACATGCGGAGCGCGCCGGGCACCCAGCTGAGGAAGGTGACGTAGGTGCAGAGGTTGAGGTTGACGAAGCGGCGGAAGGCGGAGCGGGCGGCGTGGTCGTGCTGGTGGCGCTTGTGCGCGAGGTAGAGCTTGGGGAAGTAGACGCGGTCGTTGACGGGCTGGATGCGGAGGACGGCGAAGAGGAGCAGGAAGACGAAGGCGCCCAGGATGTTGATGAAGGCGGAGACGCCCAGGTCCTCGAGCGTCGCCATTGTCTGCTCTGCTCTCTCTTTCTGTCTGTCTGTCTGTCTGTCTCGCGGCCTTGGGACTTGGTAGGAGGAGGACGGAAGGGATGACCCCGGAAGGGAACGAAGATGAGACGGAAGGGAAGGGGAGGAGAGGAAGGTGCTGCCGCCTGATCTGAAAGGCAAATGCAGGGAGGGAAAGGGTAACCAGGAAATCAGAAACCAGAGGCCGCGTGCGCCGCGACGGTGTGTCTTCTTTCTCGAGTTGAAACGCGGCGCACACGCAGGTGAGGTAGCATGCACTCGGGATCGGGAGAGCGCCGCACGACGCACGCGGGACGCGGCGGCTCTAGGCTCTAGCAGTCTAGCTCTTCTACCAGTCTAGTCTAGCTGTTGCGTGGTGCTGGCCAGTTGGTCACAGCCGGTTTCTATCTGTCGCTGTGCGGCCCGTGGAGCGTGGATGGACGGGCTCTTCAGTCTTCACTCGTCGTGGATGCATGTCGTCCTCGCGGTGCTGCTGCCCTGCTCTCTCTTTTCTTCAGCGAAGCGAGCCAAGGAAGCGCCAGCCCAGCGACGACGTGACAAACAGAGGACCGCGCTGCTTGCTGAACAACGTGACAAGGAGAGCAAGCGGCGGGCTTGGAATTTCCATATACACGGATGAGATGGCACTCGAATCGAATGATAACCTTTTGGAACTTTCCACCAACTGACCCACATGCGTCGGTGTCACATGTCCGTCCAAATTCTCTGTGAAGGCAGTACTTGTAACAAGCAACAGGTAGGCAGCTACCCTACGCTGGTTATCTGTAATCAATCCCGCAACTGGTTTGTACTAACCTCCAAGTCCAAGCCCCTGTGGTCTGTGGAAGCAAGGAACGGTTGGCTCACTGACAGGAGGAGCACTTGCAGAGAGTCAACACGTCAAGCGCATCTCCTCCCGCCGAGGAAACGGAACATGCGGGATCGCCGGTCATGTGCTCCAAGCCTCCAACTACCTACAATGCCTGTACGGCTGTACACCACGCAGACAAGGTCGCACGTCCCCTGCAAAATAATTATTAGGACATGATAGGTTGTTCCATTCGGATTAAATTTAGCTATTTGAACTGTTTTAGTTGTAATCTGTTAGAAATTTACTGGGCATTATCAGGTTTAATTTAATCTAGAAAACCAGTGTGACGATATGTATATGCATGTGTGTATCACTACTCGTATAAATAGTAACGAGCAATAAAACATGCATAAATACGAAAAACAGAAAGTATCCTGCAGAGTGACCAATGTTCAAGGCATCAGTGGCTCCATTCACACGAGATATCGCGTGTGTATGTTCGATGTAGCTGTACAAATTCGATGCAGCAAGATGTACGCAGTGCAGTCCCTCGAAAGTTCTTCCGAAGAAGAACAACAACACACGTCGCCCAGGGAAGACGACGAAGAACCGGGTGTAGACGAAGCAGCGCTGGTCGAACGAATGAAACGAACAGTCGCGAATACGCTCCCAAAAACCTGATCGCCCACACACTCGTGCAACTGTTTATCTGCGGACGGCGATTTCGGAGTCATGCTGTCCCACTCTCTCTCTGTGCTCGCAGAAGATGGGACGAGGGCGTGCTGTTTGCAACGCGTGTGAGAGATCGTGCGTAACCGGAAGAGAGTCCTCGCTCTCCATTCTTATAGGCAGTCAGAAGGAGGGGAGAAGGAGAACGAACAAAAACAGTCGCGCCATTAGAACTAGAAATCGATGAGTAACTGACGTCCTTTACCAGCCAGAAGACAGGAAACGGACAGTCATCACGACAAGCAAAATGTGCAACCGTTTGAAAGGAATATTCGGACCAAGGTCCGATCTACAACGAGCCACGTATCATGTAAAGATAAGCGGAACAAGCCTCCACTACCATAGCCTTTTCTAACAAATGTTCCATAATTTGACAGTATACATTTATTAGACTGAAAAAAGTCTGTAGCCATCTCGACATAATTGTGAGCCACCAACTAGATTCTTTTTTATGGAGGGGACATGATGCACGTTCTTCAATAGCACTGTCTTTCTTGAAATAAACTTCAGAATGACTGTACCAACACCAAGAACACACGCATATGATCTGTTTTCCATCAGCAAGGCTACAGTCCCTTTGCTCTGATAAGAAGAAAACAATGAAATATCAACACCACATGAATATTAGCACCAATATCAGCCCACCACTTAGGGGATTGACACACAGAAAGAATAGTAGGTAAAAGATTACCATACCCCGATGTTCTTTCTCTAGTCTTGCTAATAACCATATTTACTGTTTTCTTCTCTTGAGCCGATTTTTATCTTGCTTAAATTTGTGGACTGGACAAGCGCTAGCTCAATGATCAGTACTCCCAGAAACAAAGCAACCAGCTCCTTTGTTCTTCTTTTCGAACGTGGCTGCCTGCTTGGGCTTCGTGGCATTCTGTTGCTTGTTCTTTTTTTATTATTATGTGATGCATTGGAATTCTTTTTTTGTATCATATTGGCACTAGAAGTCTCGATTCCTTTTTCATGAGTATCTTTTGCTCTCGTCCTCTCCTCAACATCAAGAGAACCAATAAGCTCAGCCACACTAAACTCTTGTCTCTTATGTTTTATAGTGGTAGCAAAGTCCGTCCAAGAGGGCGGCAACTTAGCGATAATATCGCCGGCCACGAACTTATCAGGCAAGACACATGTGAAGTGTTTGAGTTTCTTGGCCAGTGCCTGTATTTCATGAGCCTGTCCAACTACAGGATGGTTTTCCACCATCTTATAGTCAAACAGCTGCCCCATGATGTACAAGTCGCTATCGGCATAAGAAACACCAAATTTCTCATCTAATGCATCATATAATTCTTTTGAAAATGTGCATGTTAGATAAGAATCAACATACTTGTTGGCAAGAGCGCCAATCACGGCGCCTCAAAACTGGTTATCGACAACGTCGAACATTCGCTCCTCTTCAGGAGTGAACTGTTCGGGTTTCTCCTGTGCGGCGTGATAGCAGTTCATTGCTATCAACCATAGTATCATTTTACTACACTATCTCTCATAAAACGTCCCATCAAATGGTTCCCTTTGTTTTAACACAGCAGCAAAACCACTAATAGAAAAATGCCTAATATCAGGTTTTTGGAGCGTTAGAAATTTAGGCATTATCAGGTTTAATTTAATCCAGAAAAACAGTGTCATATATGTGATGACATGTATGTGCATGTGTGTATCACTACTCGCATAAGCAGTAAATAGCAATAAAACATGCACAAATACGAAAAACGGAAAGTACACTGCGGAGGGACCGATGTTCAAGGCATCAATAGCTCCATTCACACGAGACATCTCGTGTGTATGTTCAATGTAGCCGTACAAATTCAATGCGGGAAGTTGTATGCAGTGCAGTCCCTCGAACAGTCGCCGGAAGAAGAACAGCAGCACGTGTCGTCCGGGAAAGACGATGAAGAACCGGATGTAGACGAAGCATCGCTAGTCTAACGGATGAAGCGAGTAGTCACGAATACGCCCCAAAAATCTGATCGTCCGCCCACCCATGCAAGTGTATCTCTGTGGACAACGATTTTGGAGGCTTGCTCTCCCACTCTCTCTCTGCTCGCAGAAGATGGGAGGGGACGTGCTATTTGCAACGCGTGTGAGAGATCACGCGTAACCGGAAGAGAGTCATTCCTCTCCATTCTTATAGGCAGTCAGAAGGAGGGAGGCGTAACCGAAAGAGAGTCATTCCTCTCCATTCTTATAGGCAGTCAGAAGGAGGGAGAAGGAGAACAAATAGAAATAGTCACGCCATTAGAACTAGAAAATGACGAGTAACTAACGTCCGTTACTAGCCAGAAGACAGTAAACGGACGATCATCACTCCAGGCAAAATGCGCAACCGTTTGAAAGGAATATTCGACAAGAGCCACAGCCCAGCCCGGCTGGCGGCGGTGCGCTCGCGCGTGTGGTAGTCCTTCATTCTTTTCTCAACTTCTCAATAGATTCACCAATGATCCACCTACTTAAGTTGATTGATTTGTCCCATGAACTTCCAATATGGTGCTTGTCGGAGAGGAAATCTCCGGCCGGGTGGTAGAATGCACCCGCCCTAAATCCTTAGATGAGGAGGGGCCTAAGCGTTTTGCCTGTCTACTAAGCGATGAACAAACACAAGAATACACAAGAGTTTAGAGTGGTTCGGGCCACCGGAGCGTAATACCCTACTCCACTGTGTGGTGTATTGAGCTCGAGAGCTTGTATGAACTTGTGAGCCTCCGCTAGGTCTAAGTGTGCTTGAGTGTAAGATAACCTCCGTTGTTACGTTGCATGCCTCCCCTTTTATAGCTGAAGGGGGGCACGTACAAGGATGCTGAGCCCCGACATGCGGGCCTAGGGACTTATCGGATGTAATACTTGGAGCAACTAATGTTTGTTGCTGGAGCAATCTCCTTGCTCCCTAATATCCGCGATCTGCGTAGTATTGGCGTGCAGGGGAAGCCTCCCTGGCAACGTACAAGTGATGATGGTCACAGTGCACCTCGTAGCACGGGCGTACTATTTGGCAATGGACTGGACAGGCATGCCGCCTGTAGGATGGCCTGGACGCCGCCTGCGAGTGGAGTGGACAGGACACATTAAATGTTGAGGCGGCACATCGCCTGTCAGCGGAATAGTCAGGCGGCGTGTTTTCTCCGCAATAAATGCAGCGCCGCGCGACCTAGAGGCCTTACGTCAGGCTCCGCCCGCTAGCTTACGTCATGGGTAGTAGGCCACGTGGCAGCATCAGGTCTCCGCCTGAGCGGGGAGCAGAAGTGTACATGGTATGGTCCGGACACGTGTCGGCTCCGGACCCCCGCCTCGCCTTGAGTAAGGCCTGGGTATTCTTTGTCCCAGAATCTCAGGACCCTGCTGAGGGTGGCCCGGACCCTACACAGAGAGGTCCGGGACCCATCCCGGGGGTCCGGTCTGTACCCGCGGAGGTCCCGGACCCTGCCCGGAGGTCCGGTCCAGATATGCTGGGGTCCGGCACTTTCCCATGGGAGTCCGGACCCACCATTGATACCTTGGAGGATATTGTCTTCCCTGGCCACGTGACGGCCCTTGAACCGCCCACGTGGAGGGGTCATGTGTTGTTCGTCACGCGACTAAGGATAGCTGCATGGACACCGCACCTTCATACTGTAGTAACGGGTACCCCATTTCCAGGGTACTGACAGTGGCCCCCGGGCCCGCCTCAGGGGAGGATACGAGCCTGCAGGTGGGGCCAAAGCTGGACTTGTCGATTGGTGCGCTGCTTCTGTGCGCTTGCTGGCGAAATTACTGCCAGCCCGCCTTCGAACACGCCAATTGCCACACCTGTCTCCGCGGCTGACTGACCCGTGACCTCCGCACTTAATGGTTTTGCTGGGCCATGCGCGGGGTGCCTCGATACTGCTGCATTGGTTTTGAAAAATTTTCTGTCTTTTGCGGAGGCCCCGAGGAGGCGCGGTACTAGCGCGAGCGGTGGTTCGACTTCTCTGCACCTAGGACCCCGCGCCCATGGAGGATGACTCGTGGGCCCGGGCCCCCGTGCTAGAGACTGGGCTGTTGGTTTCAGCGGGGGTGAAGAGGCGCACTCCTGCAGGCGGTGGCGTGCTCCTCTCGCGGCGGTTCGCCTTCTCCGCACACGGAGGCCAACGCCCGAAGAGTATGACTCGTGGGCCCGGGTCCCCGTGTCAGAGACTGGTCCGCTGCTTTCGGCGGAGGTGAAGAGGCGTGTTACCGCGGGTCGGTAGCATGCACTTTGCGCGGCGGTTCGACTTCTTTGCACCCAGGAACCGGCATGCCAGGTGCATGACATGTGGGCCTGGGCCCCCATGCCAGAGGTTGAGTCGTTGTTTTCAGTGGAGATGAAGAGGCGCACTACCATGGGCGGCGGTTCGCCCCACGCGTGGCGGTTCACCTCCTTCACACTTGGAGACCAACGCACCAGCTGTATGACTTGCGGGACCGGGCCCCCGTGTCATAGGTTGGGTACTCCGGTGTGCGTCGGGGGAGATTCCCTGTGGCGTTTCGGGGCGCGAGCGGGGGAGTCTGCCTTTAAAAAGGGGTTCATCCCTCGAGCAGCAGCCATGCCTTGCTTCTCTCCCACTCGTTGTGCCCTTTCGCCTCCGAGCTCTCTGCGCCCCTTTGCCTTCAAGGTCTCTACTTTGCGTCGTCGTAGTTTGCCATGGCCTTGTAAGTTCATCCCGAGCGTGCCCAGACTGAGTGGGTGCTTGAAAGGGAAATAGGCTCACACCTTTTCCTAAATGATTTTGGTGGTTGAATTGCCCAACACAAATAATTGGACTAACTAGTTTGCTCTAGATTATACATTCTATAGGTGCCAAAGGTTCAACACAAATCAACAAAAAGAACAAGTTAGGCTTCAAAAGAAAGGAGCAAAAAGGAAGCCGAAGTGTGCCCTGGTCTGGCGCACCGGACTGTCCGGTGCACCACCTGTCGGGGACCATAATTAGGGGTACCCCCAAGACTCATAATCTCAGCTGGTAACCCCCATCAGCACAAAGCTGCAAAGGCCTGATGGGTGCGATTAAGTCAAGGCTCGGTCCACTCAAGGGACACAATCTCGCCTCGCCCGAGCCCAGCCTCGGGCAAGGGCAGCCGACCCCGGAGGATTCACGTCTCGCCTGAGGGCCCCCTCAAGCAACGGACACACCTTCGGCTCGCTCGAGGCCCAGTCTTCGCCGAGAAGCAACCTTGGCCAGATCGCCACACCGACCGACCGTATTGCAGGAGCATTTAATGCAAGGATGGCCTGACACCTTATCCTGACGCGCGCCCTTCAGTCGATAGAGCCGAAGTGACCGCAGTCACTTCGCCGCTCCACTGACCGGCCTGACAAGAAGACAGCGCCGCCTGCGTCGCTCCGACTGCTGTGCCACTCGACAGAGTGAGGCTGACAGCAGCCAAGTCCGGCCTCGGGCGCCATAGGAAGCTCCGCCTCGCCCGACCCCAGGGCTCGGCCCCCGTCTCGGCCTTGGACGACGAATTCCACGTCGCCCGACCCCAGGGCTCGGACTCGGCCTTGGCTCCGGAAGACGACGAACTCCGCCTCGCCCGACCTCAGGGCTCGGACTCAGCCTCGGCTCCGAAAGACGATGAATTCCACCTCGCCCGACCCCAGGGCTCTGACTCGGCCTCGGCTCCGGAAGACGACGAACTCCGCCTCGCCCGACCCCAGGGCTCGGACTCGGCCTCGGCTCCGGAAGACGACGAACTCCGCCTCGCCCGACCCCAGGGCTCGGACTCAGCCTCGGCCTCAGATGATGGTCTCCGCCTCGCCCGACCCGGGGCTCGGACTCGACCTCAACCTCGGAAGACAGACTCGACCTCGACCTTGGAGGAGCCTCCGCCTCGCCCGACCCAGGGCTCAGACCGACCACGTCACAAGGGGGGCCATCATTACCCTACCCCTAGCTAGCTCAGGCTACGGGGAACAAGACCGGTGTCCCATCTGGCTCGCCCCGGTAAACAAATAATGATGGCGCCCTGCGTGCTCCATGACGACGGCGGCTCTCAGCCCCTTACGGAAGCAAGGAGACGTCAGCAAGGACTCGATAGCCCCGACAGCTGTCCTTCCGCAAGGCTCCAGCGCTCCTCCGACGGCCATGACATCACATGAACAGGGTGCCAAAACCTCTCCGGCTGCCACGACGGCATGTACTTATGGCACTAGCTCCTCTCTGCTAGACACGTTAGCACACTGCTACATCTCCTATTGTACACCTTGGCCCTCTCCTTACGCCTATAAAAGGAAGGTCCAGGGCTATCGTACGAGAGGGTTGGCCGCGCGGGGGAACAGGACGACGCGTAAAGTCTCTCGCTCTCTCCCACGCGGACGCTTGTAACCCCCTACTGCAAGCGCACTCGACCTGGACGCAGGACAACACGAAGGCCGCGGGTTTCCCCTTTTCTGCCTGTCTCCTTTTTTGCCCCCCTTCGTGCTTCGTCTCGCGCCGACCCATCTGGGCTGGGACACGCGGCGACAATTTACTCGTCGGTCCAGGGACCCCCGGGGTCGAAACGCCGATAGTTGGCGCGCCAGGTAGGGGCCTGCTGCGTGTTGACGAACAGCTTCCTGTCAAGCTCCAGATGGGTAGTCTCCAGCAACCTTTCCGGCCCGGGATGGTGCTCCGTTTCGGGAGTCTTGAGTTCGTGTCCCTCGACGGCAGCTACGACATGATACTCCTTCCTCCGCTGCGCGACAGCGACAATAGCGGCCGACAACCCGCCCGCCGGCGGCGGAATCAACGACGTCTTCCCCACGTGGCGGAAGAACAACATTCGGGTTTGTCCCGTCGCCTCCCCCGCCGACGGAGGAGGAGGCGGGGCAACTGTCACACCCGGTTTTAGAAGGCAAACCGAATGCGAACCATGTACGTGCCAGGATCAGTTATTCACGTACACAGCAGTTACATAACATGGACATCATCACACAGTGCTCAAATAGTATTAAAAGGGGAAACAATAGTCGATTACATCATACGTCTGAGATGTCCATATAGTCCTTACAATAAATCAAAGTGCGGAAAAGAAACGTAGATAACAGCGGCCTTCATAGGCAGCCGACTGGGGGTTGCCGCTAACCCACGCCTAGAACTCGTCGTAGTCTTGGAACTCCTGGAAGTCTCCTTCCACAGCTTCATCTTCGCCTGAGCAGTGGTTGCAATGCTGACAACCTGGGGATGGGGGGGGGTTTGGTGTGTAGAGCAAGGGTGAGTACACATCAACATACTCAGTAAGTATCCTGTTTGGCTGTAGTGGACTAGCTTTATGTGGGGATAAGTCAAGCAGTTGCTTTTAGTTGGTCAGATTATTATTTACTAATAGAAAGCCAGGTTTTAGCATTAACCCAAATTATTAGCCCGATGTATCCTTTCCAAACGGAAAGAATACCACTTACCAGTACCATAGTCATAATCAAAACCATCGATCTCATAGCCACCTGTACCAAAGTGTCTCTGTTCAAGTACCACTAATCACTGGAGCTCCCTTGGCCGCTCATAACCGCGAGCACGGCTGATATATCAGTTTTCAAACACTCTGCAGAGGTTGTGCACTTTACCCACAAGCCGTGATTCCCATTCTGCCCGGAGATCATGACTCTCCATTGATCACTACCAAGGTGACCCAGCAGGGCATCACTATGTAGCCTTTACAAAGATTCCCCGGGGCTGTAGCCACCCGTTAGGTTTCCTAAATGCACCGCACTCCTCCCCAAGGGGCGAACCCAAACTTGGCAGAGCGAGCCGCATACACCGAGCCCCATTGACGGCACGACGGCTAATTATTCAGCTAAGGGCACCCCATTCCACCCTCATGGTTGCACTGTTTTCCCGGGCGGTCATCCATAGAACAGGTCCTTACGGAGAGGCACTCGAGAAACCGCTCGAGCCCCCTTGAAGACCACAAGTATAACATCATAATGAGAGAAGGGAAAACAGCGTATCATAGATAATCTCATCATGTTCATTGATTAGAGTTTGAGCAATGGCATAAAGCTAAACAATAATAATCCAACCCAAATAGGTAAACAAGGACATGGATAACAAAAGCTAGTGAATCCTTAGGCATAAATGTGTAAAGCGGGAGGTGAATTAAATAATGAATAGGACAGAGATAGGTCAAGGGACACTTGCCTCCACCAACCGACTGCTGCTCAGGGGCTTCTCCTGCGAGTTCCTCGGGCTCTTCGATCGGATCGTTCTCTATGCGATTGCAAGCATACATACATACATCCATTCAAATTAGGAAACAAACAGTACACCACACAATGGGACAAATAAAGTAAATATGCATCAAGTATGACATTCGATATCGCATTCATTATGGTTAGAAAGAAACGAGAAAAGGTCTCGCGGCGGGTTAAAGCTTATGCACTAATGATTAGTTACAATTGGTTCTAACAAAAGAATTTAGTTATATGCACTAATGGAAACCTAGTCATTTTTAGTTGATCAACATTGAACTGGATAAACAATTGATTATATGAATTAACTAGCGTAACGGAATTCTAAATTAAGTTTCCTATTTCAATAACATGAACACTGATTATCCTGCCTAAAATAAAATAAGTAACAGTAATGAAAGAAAATAAAATAAAATAAATAAATAAAGAAAAGGGGGGGGGGGCGGTTGAACCGGCCTGGGGCAGGGGCGGGGGCGGCCAAGCCGGCGGTGGGCGGCCGAGCTGGCGGGGGGGGGGGGGGGGGGCGGCTGAACCGGCGGGGGCGCGGGGCAGGGGGCGGCCGAGCCGGCCTTGGGGCGGGGCAGGGCGCGCAGGGGCGGCCGAACCGGGCATGGGGCGGCCGAGCTGGGCGGCGGTTGGGCCGGGGAGGGGGAGAGGAGGGGAGAGGGAAGGGAGAGAGGAGGGCTCACCGGGGACGGGGACGGGGCAGCCGAGCGGCGGCGCGGCCGAGCTGCAGGGGGCGGCGGCTAGGGCAGGGGGCGGCGGCTAGAGAGAAAATGGGAGAAAGGGAGGAAGAGAGAGGGATTTGGGGGGAGAGGGGAGGGGCGGCTGGGCCAGCTGGGCCCAAAGGGGGCGCGCGGGGGGCGGCTGGGTCGGCCAGGGCGGCCCACGGCGCGGGAGAGAGAAAAAGGAGGAGAGAGAAAGAAAAAGAAAAGAAAGAAAAGGGTTTTTTTTCTCCTTTCCGAAATCCGATCTTCCTAGATGAATGCACTTACACCTCTAAGCAATCAAAGAATGCATAGTTCGGCATGGTGCATCAAACAACATAAAGTAATTTAGGGTTTTGCTTTGCACGAGGAATTCCAAGCCGATCCCCGCTAAAACTTTGGAAAAGGTCAAGGTTTAGCGAGAGAACGAGAAAAGGAAAGGGTAACGCCTGAATTTGGTGAGAGAAAAGAAGAAAAAAATTCTACCCCCAAATTCAGGGCGTTACAAACCTATCCCCCTTAAAAGAATCTCGCCCTCGAGATTCAGGGTTGGCTAGCAAAGAGCTCAGGGTATTTAGCCATCAGATCATCTTCACGCTCCCAGGTTGCTTCTTCTTCAGAGTGATGATTCCATTTGACCTTGCACATTCTGATGGTCTTCCTTCGGGTGACTCGGTCTGCAACCTCAAGGATTTGCACTGGCTTCTCAACATAGGTCAAGTCCTCCTGGACTTCAAGACCTTCCACTGGCAACTGCTCTTCTGGCACACGCAAGCACTTCTTCAACTGAGACACATGAAAGACATCGTGCACAGCAGACAAATTCTCGGGCAAACTGAGCTGATAGGCCACTTCTCCACGTCTTGCAAGGATCTGATACGGACCAATGTAGCGGGGTGCTAGCTTGCCTTTCACTCCGAATCTTCTGACTCCTCTGATCGGTGACACCTTCAGATAGACAAAGTCTCCGACTTCGAAACTCAGCTCTCTTCTTCTTGTGTCTGCATAGCTTCACTGTCTTGACTGCGCTATCTTCAGATTCTCTCGGACCATCTTGATGTTCTCTTCGGCTTCAAGCAAAATGTCTGGCCCAAACACTTGCTTTTCTCCAGGCTGATCCCATTGCAACGGAGTTCTACAACTCCTTCCATAAAGCGCCTGAAATGGTGACATCTTCAAACTGGCCTGGTAACTGTTGTTATAGGAAAACTCTGCATAAGGCAATCTCTTATCCCATCCGGACTGGTCTTGCAACGCACAGGCTCTCAACATGTCTTCAAGAATTTGATTGGTCCTTTCGGTCTGACCATCTGTCTGCGGATGATAAGCTGAACTGAAATTCAGATGCGTGCCCAAAGCTTCGTGCAACTGCTGCCAGAAATGAGAGGTGAACTGCGTTCCTCTGTCTGACACTATCTTCTTTGGCACACCATGAAGACAAACGATCCGAGACATATACAATTCTGCCAATACTGCACTGCTGTAGTTGGTCTTGACAGGTATGAAGTGGGCTGACTTGGTCAAGCGGTCCACTACTACCCAGATGGAATCGTAGCCGGCTCGAGTGCGAGGCAATCCGACTATGAAATCCATACCAATTTCATCCCATTTCCACTGAGGGATCTGCAACGGTTGCAACAATCCAGCAGGTCTCTGGTGCTCTGCCTTAATTCTTCGGCAACTATCGCACATAGCCACATGCTCTGCGATTTCCCTCTTCATTCCGTACCACCAGAATTTCTTCTTCAGATCCTGATCCATCTTCTCACTGCCAGGGTGAATCGAATAAGCTGTCTCATGAGCTTCCTTGAGAATCAACTCCCGAATGGACTGGACATTGGGAACACATAAGCGGTCTTTGAACCATATCACGCCTTCTGCATCTTCTCGAAAATCTTTGCCTCTGCCATCTAGAATCAGTCGCCGGATCTCACTGATTTTCTCATCATTCTTCTGCGCTTCTTTGATTTCGCGCTCTAAGGTAGGCTCCAACTCAACTGTGACTCCTCGCGAATTGTTCAGAAATCCAAGACTCAACCTGTCAAACTCCTTGGCCAACTCATAAGGCATCGGACGAGCGATCATCAGATTGACTTGACTCTTTCTGCTCAAAGCATCTGCCACTACGTTTGCTTTGCCTGGATGGTAATGAATTTCCAACTCATAATCTTTGATCAACTCTAACCATCTTCGCTGCCTCATATTCAACTCTGACTGAGTGAATATGTACTTCAGACTCTTGTGGTCTGTGTAAACATCGCATTTCTGTCCATACAGATAGTGCCTCCATGTCTTCAGTGCGTGAACCACTGCTACCAACTCTAGGTCATGGATTGGGTAGTTCTTCTCATGAACCTTCAACTGTCGGGACGAGTAAGCCACAACTCTTCCCTCTTGCATCAACACACATCCCAAACCTGTGTAACAAGCATCGCAATACACCGAGAAGGGCTTGTGCACATCAGGCAAGACTAGGACAGGCGCTGTAGTCAACTTCTCTTTCAGCGCTTCAAAGGCCTCTTGGCATTTCTGGGTCCACTTGAACTCAACTTTGTTGCCTAGCAATGCTGTCATAGGTTTCGCAATCTTTGAAAACCCTTCAATGAATCGTCGATAATATCCGGCCATTCCAATGAAACTCTTGATTCCTCTAGCATCTGTTGGCGCTTTCCAGTTCAAAATGTCTGCCACTTTCTTCGGATCCACAGCCAATCCTTCTTTGTTGATTATGTGACCCAAGAACAGGACTTTACTGATCCAGAACTCACACTTGCTCAACTTTGCATACAGCTGGTGCTCTCGCAATCTCTGCAATACCATCTTCAAATGATCTGCGTGCTCTTCTTCGCTTTGAGAATAAATCAGAATGTCATCAATGAATACCACCACAAACTTATCAAGGTAATCCATGAATACACTGTTCATCAAGTTCATGAAGAACGCTGGCGCATTGGTCAAACCAAAAGACATCACTGTGAACTCATACAACCCATACTTGGTAATGAATGCCGTCTTCGGAATGTCCGAAGGTCGGATCCTGAGCTGATGATAACCTGACCTCAGATCAATCTTGGAGAACACACTGGCTCCTCTCAACTGGTCGAACAGATCTTCTATTCTGGGCAAGGGATACTTGTTCTTGATCGTGACCTCATTCAAAGCTCGATAATCGATACACATCCTTTTGGTGCCATCTTTCTTCTCCACAAATAGGACAGGGGCGGCCCAAGGCGAGGTGCTTGGCCGGATGTAACCTTTCTCTGACAGCTCATCAATTTGCTTCTTAAGCTCAACCAACTCTGGTCCAGATATTCTGTAAGCTCTCTTAAAGATAGGTGTGGTTCCAGGAAGAAGCTCCATGACAAACTCAACTTTCCGCTCTGGTGGCATACCCGGTAAGTCCTTTGGAAACACATCTGGGAACTCGGACACAACCCTGATACTCTCAATTGGGTCTGCTTCACTGCTATCAACAGCTATCTGATAACAACTTCCTTTCTTTGGCTCAGGCGGGACTAACTCGGTCACCACTTCCTCTCCTAGTGGGGACACCAACTTGATGGTCCTTTTATCACAACTGATAACTGCCTGATACTTATCTAGCCAATTCATCCCTAGGATGACATCTATTCCCTGAGTACCCATTACTATAAGGTTGGCGGGAAACGCTATCCCCCTTATTTCCACACTTATATTCAAACAAATGCTATCGGCTCGAATTCTACCACCAGCTGAGTCAATTTGAATGGGGGTTGACATAGTAGTAATTGGAAGATTATGTGCTTCTACCCATGATGCAGTAATGAAAGAATGTGTTGCTCCAGTATCAAATAACACTTCTACAATATGGGAGTCGACTAGGAACATACCTACTATCATGCCGGGGGTCTCCTGAACTGCTTCAGCCTCCAAGTGGTTCAACCTTCCATGATTATTGCGCGGCTGAGAGCGATTGCCTGCTCCAGGCGGAGGCACATTCTGCTTTGCTGGGGCATTGGGGCATGACTGCTGCTGGGCTGCCTTCTTCGGACATTGCATCACCCAGTGGCCTTGCTCTCCACAGTGGAAACATGCTCTGTTTCCAACCTGAGCTGGTGCTGCATGACCGTTCTGCTGGTTTGCTGGGGCAGGAAGACGAGGTGCTTGCTGATTCTGCCTCTGAAACTGACCTCCTGACTGATTGCTCTGACGGTTCTGGTACTGGTGCTGAGGATACTGCCTTTGGAACTGCTGATGCTGCTGAGGTGGACGCTGGTTCTGCCTGAACTGCTGAGGTTGATTGCCTGAGAAACGAGGACGATTGCTGCTTCCAGGCTGGGGTCCACTGATCTTGCGCTTACGATCTTCCATCTCCTTACGCTTCCTCTCTGTCATGATTGCTCTGTCAATCAGGTGCTGGAATGTCGGGAAGGTGTGATTCATCAGTTGGTACTGCAGAGGGTCAACCAAGCCTCTCAGGAAACGGTACTGTCGCTTGGCATCAGTGTTGACATCTTCAGGAGCATAGCGAGACAATTGCAGAAACCTATCTCGGTACTCACTGACAGACAATGGCCCTTGCTTGAGGGCCAGGAACTCCTCCTTCTTCACAGTCATCAGACCTGCGGGAACATGGTACTAACGAAAGCTACCTCTAAACTCTTCCCAGGTGATGGCGTCAGGGTGGGCATGGGTGGCGAGGTAAGACTCCCACCATGATTGGGCTGCTCCTCTCAACAGACAGGGGCCATACAGGACTTTCTCCCTGTCATCGCACTGAGCGGTATGCAACTCCCGCTCCACAGTGCGTAGCCAGTCTTCAGCATCCATGGGGTCAGAAGAGTGAGCGAACGTTGGTGGATGACCTCTCATGAATTCAGCACGCTTGTCTCTGGGCATCTGAGGCATCTGAGGCTGAGGTGGGGCCTGCTGCTGCTGCTGCTGCTGAATGGCAGCCAAAGTCTGACCGATGGCTTGAACTGCCTGAGTCTGCATCAGAAACATCTGCTCGATGGACATCGGGGGCAGGGGCGGCAGGTGCTACTGCTGGGGCACCTCATCCTGTTGAGCGGCTCGCTCCTGCTGAGCACGCCTTCCTCCTCTGCGCCTGTTCTCTGACATCTGCAGAATGCAACCACACATCAGAACTGATCTGACAAATCTTGCAGCATAAGAAAAGAGAATAGAGTTCTTCAACAGCACTGAACCGATGAGCATCTTCACTGATCTCCAACACAGACCACACAGCTTCTCAGATAAAGCGGAGAGTGGAATAAAAGGTTTCCCAACTATATAACTAACTCCATTAACATAATAGGTAAACCAAAATGCAGGGAATACCCACACTCTGGTGACAGTCATTACAAAGATCCAAATCAAACATAGTTCATCATGACAAACATAAATGCACAGGATATAGCAAACTACCCTGTCTAACTAAGACTAACTAAGACCGAGACTAACGCTAAGACTGAAGCTTCTATGTATATATTTCGTATTAATTACAAGGTCCAACTCTAACGAACTATGGTTCTAGAGTTATCTTGGTCTTGCAGTCGGGATTGCCATAAGACTGGTGTCCACGCTGAGGTGAGCGGTACGGGTGCTGAGTCCCGACGGGAGCAGGGGAACCACCATCCAGGTGATGACGTTCTGCGCGCTCAGCCCGCAGCAGGGCGATCTCAGCACGAGCCCTACTCAGCTCGTCTAATGCATGGTCCAGCTCCGTGTTTAGCACGGCGGCTAGGTTGACTGTGCTGCTCAACCTAGGATTTCCCTCACCAACAGGTGAGACAATCACGCCTCCTGTGCTGCCAGATGGACGACGGGGATAATACTTCAGGTCAAGACCATCAGCTGCCCCACCGAAAACCGAGCAGTAGTGCGAAAGCGCACGCCGTGCAGCATCTTGCATGGCTGCCTCAGCTGAGTCCCGCTCAGAGATAGAATAGTGCTCTGAGCAGGCCTCCGCACCCTGGAGACTGTTCTCCGGGCAGCGCACCAAGCAGGTTACCTCCCAGCGGTCCGGGTAGACCCCGCGACTGTGCTGGTAGACCACACAGCGATACTCGACGGACCAAGTATGCCGGTTAAATGCCCGACGTAGCAGGGTGTCGAGCGCATCGTGGAAGTGACACCCGCGAGCAGCGTCGCGAGTGATGGGTCGAGCAACCCATCCTTCCGGCTCAGGGTTAGCAGAGAAGTCGGTGTCGTGGCTCGAGCTGTCGTCGCCACCTCCGTCGTCTGGGTCTCCTCCAGCAGCTACTCCAGAAGCTGGGGCGCCCAGTGGTGGTGCAGGGGGCGCCTCCAGAGGAAGCACAGGGGAGCAGCTCCTCACATACTCTATCTCCTGGTGGAGCGAGAAAGAAGAGCCCTGCTGCTCCTGTCGTCGACGTTCCTGCTCCTCATGCAGGCGGTGGTGCAGTCTCTCCAAGTGGCTGGACTGTCCGGCCACGGGACGGCGAAGCGGACGCTCAGCAAGGCGGGAGGGTAAGAAGGGGATGATAGACTTTCGTGCAGTGTGTCTAAGTCGAGCCATCTACAAATGACATCGCAAGCAAAAGGGGTGAGAACAGAATTAATATGACCAGCAAATAATGAACCATAAGTAAATGAAGGATTAGAATAAAACACAATTTTCAGCAAGGTATATTATATAGTAGAACATATGTTTGGCCGGTATGACCAACTTTTGAAGGGATATCAAAGTCAAGGCAGAGACAGAGGTCTATAGTCCTTAGAACGACCATTCTACTCTAGGTTAGCGGTCCTACATTCAGCACGGCTTTGATACAACTTATGTCACACCCGGTTTTAGAAGGCAAACCGAATGCGAACCATGTACGTGCCAGGATCAGTTATTCACGTACACAGCAGTTACATAACATGGACATCATCACACAGTGCTCAAATAGTATTAAAAGGGGAAATAATAGTCGATTACATCATACGTCTGAGACGTCCATATAGTCCTTACAATAAATCAAAGTGCGGAAAAGAAACGTAGATAACCGCGGCCTTCACAGGCAGCCGACTGGGGGTTGCCGCTAACCCACGCCTAGAACTCGTCGTAGTCTTGGAACTCCTGGAAGTCTCCTTCCATAGCTTCATCTTCGCCTGAGCAGTGGTTGCAATGCTGACAACCTGGGGATGGGGGGGTTTGGTGTGTAGAGCAAGGGTGAGTACACATCAACATACTCAGCAAGTATCCTGTTTGGCTGTAGTGGACTAGCTTTATGTGGGGATAAGTCAAGCAGTTGCTTTTAGTTGGTCAGATTATTATTTACTAATAGAAAGCCAGGTTTTAGCATTAACCCAAATTATTAGCCCGATGTATCCTTTCCAAACGGAAAGAATACCACTTACCAGTACCATAGTCATAATCAAAACCATCGATCTCATAGCCACCTGTACCAAAGTGTCTCTGTTCAAGTACCACTAATCACTGGAGCTCCCTTGGCCGCTCATAACCGCGAGCACGACTGATATATCAGTTTTCAAACACTCTGCAGAGGTTGTGCACTTTACCCACAAGCCGTGATTCCCATTCTGCCCGGAGATCATGACTCTCCATTGATCACTACCAAGGTGACCCAGCAGGGCATCACTATGTAGCCTTTACAAAGATTCCCCAGGGCTGTAGCCACCCGTTAGGTTTCCTAAATGCACCGCACTCCTCCCCAAGGGGTGAACCCAAACTTGGCAGAGCGAGCCGCATACACCGAGCCCCATTGACGGCACGACGGCTAAGTGAACTACACCCCGGATCCTCTAATTATTCAGCTAAGGGCACCCCATTCCACCCTCATGGTTGCACTGTTTTCCCGGGCGGTCATCCATAGAACAGGTCCTTACAGAGAGGCACTCGAGAAACCGCTCGAGCCCCCTTGAAGACCACAAGTATAACATCATAATGAGAGAAGGGAAAACAGCGTATCATAGATAATCTCATCATGTTCATTGATTAGAGTTTGAGCAATGGCATAAAGCTAAACAATAATAATCCAACCCAAATAGGTAAACAAGGACATGGATAACAAAAGCTAGTCAATCCTTAGGCATAAATGTGTAAAGCGGGAGGTGAATTAAATAATGAATATGACAGAGATAGGTCAAGGGACACTTGCCTCCACCAACCGACTGCTGCTTAGGGGCTTCTCCTGCGAGTTCCTCGGGCTCTTCGATCGGATCGTTCTCTATGGGATTGCAAGCATACATACATACATCCATTCAAATTAGGAAACAAACAGTACACCACACAAGGGGACAAATAAAGTAAATATGCATCAAGTATGACATTCGATATCGCATTCATTATGGTTAGAAAGAAACGGGAAAAGGTCTCGCGGGGGGGTTAAAGCTTATGCACTAATGATTAGTTACAATTGGTTCTAACAAAAGAATTTAGTTATATGCACTAATGGAAACCTAGTCATTTTTAGTTGATCAACATTGAACTGGATAAACAATTGATTATATGAATTAACTAGCGTAACGGAATTCTAAATTAAGTTTCCTATTTCAATAACATGAACACTGATTATCCTGCCTAAAATAAAATAAGTAACAGTAATGAAAGAAAATAAAATAAAATAAATAAATAAAGGGGGGGGGGGCGGTTGAACCGGCCAGGGTGCGGTTGAACCGGCCTGGGGCAGGGGCGGGGGCGGCCAAGCCGGCGGCGGGCGGCCGAGCTGGCGGGGGGGGGGGGGGGGCGGCTGAACCGGCGGGGGCGCGGGGCAGGGGGCGGCCGAGCCAGCCATGGGGCGGGGCAGGGCGCGCAGGGGCGGCCGAACCGGCCAGGGGCGCGGGGTGGCGGCGGCCGAGCCGGCCATGGGGCGGCCGAGCTGGGCGGCGGTTGGGCCGGGGAGGGGGAGAGGAGGGGAGAGGGAAGGGAGAGAGGAGGGCTCACCGGGGACGGGGACGGGGCGGCCGAGCGGCGGCGCGGCCGAGCTGCAGGGGGCGGCCGAGCTGCAGGGGGCGGCGGCTAGGGCAGGGGGCGGCGGCTAGAGAGAAAATGGGAGAAAGGGAGGAAGAGAGAGGGATTTGGGGGGGAGAGGGGAGGGGCGGCTGGGCCAGCTGGGCCCAAAGGGGGCGCGCGGGGGGCGGCTGGGCCGGCCAGGGGCGGCTGGGTCGGCCGGGGCGGCCCACGGCGCGGGAGAGAGAAAAAGGAGGAGAGAGAAAGAAAAAGAAAAGAAAGAAAAGGTTTTTTTTTCTCCTTTCCGAAATCCGATCTTCCTAGATGAATGCACTTACACCTCTAAGCAATCAAAGAATGCATAGTTCGGCATGGTGCATCAAACAACATAAAGTAATTTAGGGTTTTGCTTTGCACGAGGAATTCCAAGCCGATCCCCGCTAAAACTTTGGAAAAGGTCAAGGTTTAGCGAGAGAACGAGAAAAGGAAAGGGTAACGCCTGAATTTGGTGAGAGAAAAGAAGAAAAAAATTCTACCCCCAAATTCAGGGCGTTACAGCAACCAAGGCCAAGCAGGAGGCGGCACCTCGTCGGCTGTCGAGCGAGTCGACGGCGTCGGCGCCCCAACGGGGGACACGTCGGGCGTCGACCTTGCGTCTGAGACGAAGATGAGCGCCGTTTCCCCGCAACACGCCAACTCCAAGTGGACGGACGACGCCAGCATGCTCGCAAGGGACTTGCTGGGCGTCACCCTCGTACCTGAGACGACGGTGCAGTCTGCCCCTGACGTGACTTCGTCACCGCCCGTCGACCAAGAGGTACCGACCGATTCCCATCTCGTGCCTTTTGGATTCAGCCTCGACCCACCAAGCGACTTCGCTTCGGTGGAAGCCTTCCTAGAGGCATGTCCAAACCCTCCGGGGTACGGTATGCGGTCACCCTGGGACCAGCTGACGGCCGTCTCGACCTACGGACCCTCGGGTTCTAAGGAAGATGACGAGCCCGACTTTTGTTGGGATTTCTTCGGACTCGGTAACCTCAGCGCCATGCAAGACTTCATGACCGCATGCGACTACTGCCTTTTCGATTGTTCCGACGGTAGCCGCAGCTTCGGCGACGAGGACTGCGGCCCAAGTCGTGAATGTTTCCATGTCGATCTAGGGGGTCCCGGTGAAGGCAACCATCTTGGTATACCGGAGAACGGTGATCCCCCTAGGCCTGCGCCTCGCATTGACATCCTTCGGGAGCTAGCTGTGGTCCCAGTCCCTGCGGGGGGTCAGGACGCACAGCTCGAGCAAATCCGCGAGAGGCAGGCCAGGCTCGATGAGGGAGCAGGAACACTTGAGCCGTTCCGGCGGAACATCGGGCAGGAATGGGCATACCAAGCTCTGGCCGGAGAAGCGCGTCATCTGCCCCAGGGCATCCAGCTTCGCATTGCCGACGACGTCAGGGCAAGGTCGCCACCGGCTTCTAGTGGGTCGGCCAGAACTTGGCTGCAGCAGCAATACTTCTCCGCGCGATGCCGGAGCCATCAACCACCGAGGGGCGGCGTATCCAGGGAGAGCTCAAGAATCTCCTAGAGGATGCCTCGGTCCGACGGGCCGAAAGCTCCACCTCCCGAAGGTAGGGATGCCCCTCAGAGCATCGCGCCGCGACTTCCTGATTCATGCGGGAAGCCTCGGTCCACACCGGGCGCACGCGCAACACAGCGCCTGCGGCCCCGGGTCGCCTCAGCAACGAGCACCACCACCGCAACCGTCGAACCCACATCGACGAGAGGGTGCGCCAAGGCTACCACCCCAGGCGTGGGGGACGCTACGACAGCGGGGAGGATCGGAGTCCCTCGCCCGAACCACCCGGTCCGCAGGCTTTTAGCCAGGCCATACGACGGGTGCCGTTCCCGACCCGGTTCCGAACCCCAACTACTATCACAAAGTACTCGGGGGAGACGAGGCCGGAACTGTGGCTTGCGGACCACCGGCTGGCCTGCCAACTGGGTGGAACGGACGATGACAACCTCATCATCCGCAACCTCCCCCTGTTCCTCTCCGACACCGCTCGAGCCTGGCTGGAGCACCTGCCTCCGGGGCAGATCTCCAACTGGGACGACCTGGTCCAAGCCTTCGCCGGCAACTTCCAGGGCACGTACGTGCACCCTGGGAACTCCTGGGATCTCCGAAGCTGCCGCCAGCAGCTAGGAGAGTCTCTCCGGGCCTACATCCGGTGATTCTCGAAGTAGCGCACCGAGCTGCCCAACGTCACCGACTCGGATGTCATCGGCGCATTCCTTGCCGGCACCACCTGCCGCGACCTGGTGAGCAAGCTGGGTCGCAAGACCCCCACCAGGGCAAGCGAGCTGATGGACATCGCCACCAAGTTCGCCTCTGGCCAGGAGGCGGTTGAGGCCATCTTTTGGAAGGACAAGCAGCCCCAGAGCCGCCAGCCGGAAGATGTCCCCGAGGCGTCCACTCAGCGCAGCACCAAGAAGAAGGGCAAGAAGAAGTCGCAGGCGAAACGCGACGCCGCTGACGCGGACCTTGTCGCCGCCGCTGAGTACAAGAACCCTCGGAAACCTCCCGGAGGTGCCAATCTCTTCGACAAGATGCTCAAGGAGTCGTGCCCCTATCATCAGGGGCCTGTCAAGCACACCCTTGAGGAGTGCGTCATGCTTCGGCGCCACTTTCACAAGGCTGGGCCACCTGCGGAAGGTGGCAGGGCCCACAACAACGACATGAAGGAGGATCACAAGGCAGAGGAGTTCCCCGAGGTCCGCGACTGCTTCATGATCTGCGGTGGGCCAGTGGCGAATGCCTCGGCTCGGCACCGCAAGCAAGAGCGTCGGGAGGTCTGCTCGATAAAGGTGGCGGCGCCAGTCTACCTAGACTGATCCGACAAGCCCATCACCTTCGACCAGGGTGACCACCTCGACCGCGTGCCGAGCCCGGGGAAATATCCGCTCGTTGTCGACCCCGTCATCGGCAACGTCAGGCTCACCAAGGTTCTCATGGACGGAGGCAGCAGCCTCAACATCATCTACGCCGAGACCGTCGGGCTCCTGCGGATCGATCTGTCCTCGCTCCGGGCGGGCGCGGCACCTTTTCACGGGATCATCCCCGGGAAACGCGTCCAGCCCCTCGGACAACTCGATCTACCCGTCTGCTTCGGGACTCCCTCCAACTTCCGAAGGGAAACCCTCACGTTCGAGGTGGTCGGGTTCCGAGGAACCTACCACGCAGTGCTTGGGAGGCCATGCTACACCAAGTTCATGGTCGTCCCCAACTACACCTACCTCAAGCTCAAGATGCCGGGCCCCAACGGGGTCATCACCGTCGGCCCCACGCACTGACACGCGTACGAATGCGACGTGGAGTGCGTGGAGTACGCCGAGGCCCTCGCCGAATCCGAGTTCCTCATCGCCGACCTGGAGAGCCTCTCCAAGGAGGCGCCAGACGTGAAGCGCCATGCCGGCAACTTCGAGCCAGCAGAGACGGTTAAGTCCGTCCCTCTCGACCCCAGCAACGACGCCTCCAAGTAGATCCGGATCGGCTCCGAGCTCGACCCCAAATAGGAAGCAGTGCTCGTCGACTTTCTCCGCGCAAACGCCGAAGTCTTCGCGTGGAGTCCCTCGGACATGCCCAGCATACCGAGGGAAGTCGCCGAGCACTCGCTGGACATCCGAGCTGGAGCCCGACCCATGAAGCAGCCTCTACGCTGATTCGATGAAGAAAAGCACAGAGCCATAGGCGAGGAGATCCACAAGCTGATGGCTGCAGAGTTCATCAAAGAGGTATTCCATCCTGTCACACCCGGTTTTAGAAGGCAAACCGAATGCAAACCATGTACGTGCCAGGATCAGTTATTCACGTACACAGCAGTTACATAATATGGACATCATCACACAGTGCTCAAAATAGTATTAATAAGGGAAATAGTCGGTTACATCATACGTCTGAGACGTCCATATAGTTCTTACAATAAATCAAAGTGCGGAAAAGAAACGTAGATAACCGCGGCCTTCACAGGCAGCCAACTGGGGGTTGCCGCTAACCCACCCCTAGAACTCGTCGTAGTCTTGGAACTCCCGGAAGTCTCCTTCCACAGCTTCATCTTCGCCTGAGCAGTGGTTGCAATGCTGACAACCTGGGGGGGGGGTTTGGTGTGTAGAGCAAGGGTGAGTACACATCAACATACTCAGCAAGTATCCTGTTTGGCTGTAGTGGACTAGCTTTATGTGGGGATAAGTCAAGCAGTTGCTTTTAGTTGGTCAGATTATTATTTACTAGTAGAAAGCCAAGTTTTAGCATTACCCAAGTTATTAACCCGATGTACCCTTTCCAAACGGAAAGAATACCACTTACCAGCACCATAGTCATAACCAAAACCATCAATCTCATAACCACCTGTACCACAATGTCTCTGATCAAGTACCACTAATCACTGGAGCTCCCTTGGCCGCTCATAACCGTGAGCACGACTGATATATCAGTTTTCAAACACTCTGCAGAGGTTGTGCACTTTACCCACAAGCCGTGATTCCCATTCTGCCCGGAGATCATGACTCTCCATTGATCACTACCAAGGTGACCCAGCAGGGCATCACTACGTAGCCTTTACAAAGATTCCCCGGGGCTGTAGCCACCCGTTAGGTTTCCTAAATGTACCGCACTCCTCCCCAAGGGACAAATCAACCTTGGCAGAGCGAGCCGCATACACCGAGCCCCATTGACGGCACGACGGCTAAGTGAACTACACCCCGGATCCTCTAATTATTCAGCTAAGGGCACCCCATTCTACCCTCATGGTTGCACTGTTTTCCCGGGCGGTCATCCATAGAACAGGTCCTTACGAAGAGGCACTCGAGAAACCGCTCGAGCCCCCTTGAAGGTCACAAGTACAACATCATAATAAGAGAAGGGAAAACAGCGTATCATAGATAATCTCATCATGTTCATTGATTAGAGTTTGAGCAATAGCATAGAGCTAAACAGTAATAATCCAACCCAAATAGGTAATCAAGGACAGGGATAACAAAAGCTAGTCAAACCTTAGGTATAAATATGTAAAGCGGGAGGTGAATTAAAGAATGAATAGGACAGAGATAGGTCAAGGGACACTTGCCTCCACCAACCGACTGCTGCTCAGGGGCTTCTCCTGCGAGTTCCTCGGGCTCTTCAACCGGATCGTTCTCTATGCGAGCACAAACATACATACATCCACATATTTAATACAAAAGAACAGTACACCATACAATAGAATGCAATAAGTAAACAGACGTTCCACGCGGGCTCGCGAGTACGGTTAAGAGAGAAAGAGGAAAAGACAGTCGAGAAACGATCACGTTACATGATTATAAATTAACCACTCGCTTAATGGAAGGAAATTTAATGTAGACACTATGTTTAGCGTAAAGTAAAGTCATGTTTCATGTCTAATTATTATAAGCAGGTGGAGATAAACAAAAGGATGGTCGCGTGGCGAGACGCGCGACAAAGCTCTCTAAAACAAATTAAAAAGTTAACGACTCGTCGCGCGACCGAGCACGCAACGAGACACTTCGCCTTAGTTACGAGGAGACGTTAAGCGTCGCGCGACGAAGCGCATGACAGCATACGTCGACTAAACTGAGTCCAAAGTGGAACGTCGCGTGAATACACACGCGGCGTTACACCTTAAACAACCTGAAACAAAAATGGATCGTCGCGCGACGAAGCGCACGACGCAACACAAGATAGAATCTGAATTTAGACAAATCCGTCGCGCGGCGAAGCGCGCGACGCAACACGCTAATTAACGAATAATCACCGCGAGCGCGGGCGAGCGAAGATACGGTCGGGCGAGGCCGGGACGGGGGAACGGGCGGGCGAGCTGGGGCCAGGGCGGTTGAACCGGCCAGGGGGGCGGTTGAACCGGCCAGGGGCGGTCGAGGCCGGGCGGGCACGGGGGCGGCCGAGCCGGGCGGGCACGGGGCAGGGTGCGGGGGAGCGCCGCCGGGCGGGCAGGGGCGAGCGGGCGCCGCCGCAGCGAGCAGGGGCGGGCGAGCGCCGCCGCGGGCCAGGGGAGGGCGGGCGCCGCCACGCGGGGCCGGGCAGGGGGCGGGCGGGATCGCCGCCGCGGGGTCGGGGAAGGGGAGGGGGCGGGCGAGCCGGGGACGGGCGCCGAGCGGGCGAGCCGGGCGCCGCCGGGGAGGGAGGCCGGGCGGGGAGCCGCCGCGGGAGGGGCAGGGCGGGGAGGGCCGAGCGGGGAGCCGCCGCGGGGAGCCGAGGGGCAGGGGCAGGCGGCCGAGCGCCGCCGGGCGCGGGGGGGCGGGCAGGGGGCCGCCGCGCGAGGGGCCGAGCGGGGGGGAAGGCCGGGGACGGGGAGCCGAGCGCCGCCGCGGGAGGGAGGCCGGGCGGGCGAGCCGGGGGCGGGCGCCGAGCGCCGCCGCGGGGAGGGCGAGCGGGCGGGCCGGGGCGCCGCCGCGCCGGGCAGGGACGGGGTCGGGGTCGCGCGCGGGCAGGGGGAGAGGGAGGGCGCGCGCGCGGGGAAGAAGAGAAGGGAGAGAGAGAGAGAGGAGAAGGGGAGGGGAGGGGAGCTCACCTCGGGGTCCAAAATCCGGTGATCGCCGTCTCCAAATCCTAGGGCACCACGGGGAGAGAGAGGTGGGAGAGGGAGAGGAGAGGTTGTTGCGCGGGAGATCCAAATGAGAGAGAGAGAGGGGATGGGGGCGCAGGGGGGGTTTTGGGCGCCAGGGGCGCGCAGGCCGGGGCGGGCCGAGCCGGCTGGGCTGGACTAGATTGGGTTGGGCTGGGCCACTTCGCGGATCGAAAACCCACGATGAGCGCGACCACTAAACGGAATTAAATCGCGAACTGAAATCCGGAACGGAACGAGACGAACACTCATCATCAGACAAAGAAATGTGCTTCGGCATGATGCAACACCCATGACACTTAGGTTTTGGTTTATACATGACACGGACACCTGCCGCTATACTGGTTTGAAATTGGGAAGAAGGAGCAAACGGGGAAAGAGAAAAGAGAGTAACGCCCGAATTTGGTGAGAGAAAAGAAGAAAAAATTCTACCCCCAAATTCAGGGCGTTACACATCCCGAATGGCTTGCCAACCCTGTGCTTGTGAGAAAGAAAGGAGGGAAATGGCGGATGTGTGTAGACTACACTGGTCTAAACAAAGCATGTCCGAAAGTTCCCTATCCTCTGCCTCGCATCGATCAAATCGTGGATTCCATTGTCGAGGCTTACGTCGACGACATCGTAGTCAAGATGAGGAAAGCTTCCGACCTCCTTTCCGACCTTGAAACGACATTCCGGTGTCTCAAGGCGAAAGGCGTAAAACTCAACCCCGAGAAGTGTGTCTTCGGAGTCCCCCGAGGCATGCTCTTGGGGTTCATCGTCTCCGAGCGGGGCATCGACGCCAACCCGGAGAAAATCGCGGTCATCACCAACATGGGGCCCATCAAGGACTTGAAAGGCGTACAGAGGGTCATGGGATGCCTTGCGGCTCTGAGCCGCTTCATCTCGCGCCTCGGCGAAAGAGGCATACCTCTCTACCGCCTTTTAAGAAAGGCCGAGTGCTTCACTTGGACCCTTGAGGCCGAGGAAGCCCTCGGGAACCTAAAGGCGCTCCTCACGAACGCGCCCATCTTGGTGCCCCTCGCTGCCGGAGAAGCCCTCCTGATCTACGTCGCCGCTACCACTCAGGTGGTCAGCGCCGCGATCGTGGTTGAGAGACGAGAAGAGGAGCATGCATTGCCCGTCTAGAGGCCGGTCTACTTCATCAGTGAGGTACTGTCCGAGACCAAGATCCGCTACCCACAAATTCAGAAGCTGCTGTACGCGGTGATCCTGACGCGGCGGAAGTTGCGACACTACTTCGAGTCTCATCCGGTGACTGTGGTGTCATCCTTCCCCCTGGGGGAGATCATCTAGTGCCGAGAGGCCTTGGGTAGGATTGCAAAGTGGGCGGTGGAAATCATGGGCGAGACAATCTCGTTCGCCCCTCGGAAGGCCATCAAGTCCCAAGTCTTGGCGGACTTTGCGGCTGAATGGGTCGACACCCAGCTTCCAGCAGCTCTGATCCAACCGGAACTCTGGACCATGTTTTTCGACGGGTCGCTGATGAAAACAGGAGCGGGCGCGGGCCTGCTCTTCATCTCACCCCTCGGGAAACACCTCCGCTACGTGTTGCGCCTCCATTACCCGGCGTCCAACAACGTGGCCGAGTACGTGGCTCTGGTTAACGGGTTGCGCATCGCCATCGAGCTAGGGGTCCGACGCCTCGACGCTCGCGGCGACTCGCAGCTTATCATTGACCAAGTCATGAAGAACTCCCACTGCCGTGACCCGAAGATGGAAGCCTACTGCGATGAGGTTCGGCGCCTGGAGGACAAGTTCTACGGGCTCGAGCTCAACCACATCGCCCGACGATACAACGAGACTGCGGACGAGCTAGCTAAGATAGCCTCGGGGCGGACAACGGTTCCCCCGGACGTCTTCTCCCGAGACCTACATCAACCCTCAGTCAAGACCGACGACACGCCCGAGCCCGAGAAGGCCTCGACCCAGCCCGAGGCACCCTCAGCTTAGCCCGAGGCGCCCTCGGCTCAGCCCGAGGCACCCTCAGCCCCCGAAGGTGAGGCACTGCGCGTCGAGGAAGAGCAGAATGGGGTCCCGCCTAATCGAGACTGGCAGACCCCATACCTGCAATATCTCCACCGAGGAGAGTTGCCCCTCGACCGAGCCGAAGCTCGACGACTGGCGCGGTGCGCCAAGTCGTTCGTCTTGCTGGGGGATGAGAAGGAGCTCTACCACCGCAGCCCCTCAGGCATCCTCCAATGATGCATATCCATCGCCGAAGGCCAGGAGCTCTTACAAGAAATACACTCGGGGGCTTGCGGTCACCACGCAGCGCCTCGAGCCCTTGTTGGAAACGCTTTCCGACAAGGTTTCTACTAGCCAACCGCGGTGGCCGACGCCACTAGAATTGTCTGCACCTATCAAGGGTGTCAATTCTACGCAAGGCAGACCCACCTGCCCGCTCAGGCTCTGCAGACAATACCCATCACCTGGCTGTTTGCTGTGTGGGGTTTGGACCTCGTCGGTCCCTTGCAGAAGGCACTCGGGGGCTACACGCACCTGCTGGTCGCCATCGACAAATTCTCCAAGTGGATCTAGGTCCGACCCCTAAACAGCATCAGGTCCGAACAGGCGGTGGCGTTCTTCACCAACATCATCCATCGCTTTGGGGTCCCGAACTCCATCATCACCGACAACGGCACCCAGTTCACCGGCAGAAAGTTCCTGGACTTCTGCGAGGATCACCACATCCGGGTGGACTGGGCCGCCGTGGCTCACCCCATGACGAATGGGCAAGTAGAGCGTGCCAACGGCATGATTCTGCAAGGACTCAAGCCGAGGATCTACAATGACCTCAACAAGTTCGGCAAGCGATGGATGAAGGAGCTCCCCTCGGTGGTCTGGAGTCTGAGGACAACGCCGAGCCGAGCCACGGGCTTCACACCGTTCTTTCTAGTCTATGGGGCCGAGGCCATCTTGCCCACAGACTTAGAATACGGTTCCCCGAGGGCGAGGGCCTACGACGACCAAAGCAATCGAACAAACCGAGAAGACTCACTGGACCAGCTGGAAGAGTCTCGGGACATGTGAGAGCACCTAGAGGGGGGGGGGTGAATAGGTGATCCTGTAAAACTTTAAACTTAAGCCACAAAAACTTGGTTAAAGCGTTAGTACCAATAATGCCAAGTGGCTAGAGAGGAATCTCAACAAAACACAATAACCACAAGAGATCAATCACATAGATGGCATAGTGGTTTATCCCGTGGTTCGGCCAAGACCAACGCTTGTCTACTCCACGTTGTGGCGTCCCAACGGACGAGGGTTGCAATCAACCCCTCTCAAGCGGTCCAAAGACCCACTTGAATACCACGATGTTTTGCTTGCTTTACTATATCCCGTTTGCGAGGAATCTCCACACTTTGGAGCCTCTCGTCCTTACACTTAGATGATCACAAAGAAGCATGGAGTAAGGGAGGGATAAACAACACACTCAAGACAAGAAATCACAGCAACACCACGCACACAAGTCGCAACAAGAGCTCACAACACAACTCAATGAGTTCACAACTCAACTAGAGCTCTAATTGCTATCGCAAAGAATCAAAGGCGCGGAATTGATGTCTTAGTGCTTAGGAATGCTTTGAGAATGCTTGGTATACTCCTCCATGCACCTAGGGGTCCCTTTTATAGCCCCAAGGCAGCTAGGAGCTGTTGAGTGCATTCCAGGAAGGCAATTCTTGCCTTCTGTCGCCTGGCGCACCGGACAGTCCGGTGCACACCGGACACTGTCCGGTGCGGATTTCTTTCCTTCTGTGGCGTAGCCGACCGTTGGCGCCTGGGAGCCGTTGGCGCACCGGACACTGTCCGGTGCACATCGGATAGTCCGGTGCTCCCTCCCGACCGTTGGCTCGGCCATGTGTCTTGCGCAGATCGCGCAGCCGACCGTTGGCCCGGCCGGCCGTTGGCTCACCGGACAGTCCGGTGCACACCGGACAGTCCGGTGAATTATAGCCGTACGCCGCCGATGAAATCCCGAGAACAGCGAGTTCGCACGAGCCAGCCTGGCGCACCGGACACTGTCCGGTGCACCACCGGACAGTCCGGTGCTCCCAGACTGAGCAGAGTTTGGCAGAACAGAGCCATCTCATTTCCAATTCAATCTTTCCTGTTTCCAGCACTTAGACACAATACATTAGTCCATAAAACAAAGTACTAAGTCTAGAAACATACCTTTTGACATGATTTGCACTTTGTTCACCACATTGCATAGATCAACACAAAAGCACTTGCGTTGGCACTCAATCACCAAAATACTTAGAAATGGCCCAAGGGCACATTTCCCTTTCAATCTCCCCCTTTTTGGTGATTTATGCCAACACAACATAAAGCAACCAGAACAAGTGCAGTATCAATGCAAATGAAAACTCAAATTTGTTTTGAATCATATTTGGCATATATGGATCACTCTTTGCCACCACTTGGTTTGTTTTTGCAAATCAAACTCAAATTTCTATCTCTAAGTCAAACACACTTGTTAAGACATAAAGAGAGTCATTCCAAGAGAAATTGATTCAGGATTTCAAAAACTCCCCCTTTTTGCCATAATCAACACTTCTCCCCACAAGAAAGAGCCAATAAGAGTATTTTGACAAAACAAAAGCTCTATTTTATTATTTTCAAAATTCTCAAGTGGTAGCTGATCCATTTATTGCTTTGGCCTTATTTTCTCCCCCTTTGGCATCAAGCACCAAAACGGGATCATTTTTGGCCCTTTAACCCCATTGCCTCACCAAAATCTTCAACTAAGAGTAAAAAGGCAATAAGAGTATGAAGATGAACTTGGAATAAGTTACCCTCTCATCGGAGTGCAGTGGAAGTCTTTTCATGGTCCAAGTCCACTTTTTTCCTTTCAAACCTCCTTTGAGACTAAATTAAGCAAACTCAAGGACACAGTTAGTCTCAAAGGGTCAAGTTGTAGCACATCTCCCCCCTAAATTTGTGCATCACTTGCAAATGGACTTGTAAGGTCCGGGGAGAGTTTGTACAACTTGAGCACCATAAGTAAACAACAAAGTGCATAAGGAACATGATCAAAGGCATAACACATGTATGCTATAAATCAATCCAAGTTCCGCGAATCTAAGACATTTAGCTCACTACGCAACTTGCAAAAGGTCTGCTCATCTAAAGGCTTGGTAAAGATATCGGCTAGCTGGTTCTCGGAGCTAACATGAAACACTTCGATATCTCCCTTTTGCTGGTGGTCTCTCAGAAAGTGATGCCGAATGTCTATGTGCTTTGTGCGGCTGTGTTCAACAGGATTATCCGCCATGCGGATAGCACTTTTATTATCACATAGGAGTGGGACTTTGCTCAAATTGTAGCCAAAGTCCCTAAGGGTTTGCCTCATCCAAAGTAGTTGCGCGCAACACTATCCTGCGGCAACGTACTCGGCCTCAGCGGTGGATAGGGCAACAGAGGTTTGTTTCTTAGAACTCCATGACACCAGGGACCTTCCTAAGAATTGGCACGTCCCCGATGTACTCTTCCTATCGACCTTACATCCAGCATAGTCGGAATCTGAATATCCAATCAAGTCAAAGGTAGACCCCTTTGGATACCAGATCCCGAAACAAGGCGTAGCGACTAAATATCTAAGAATTCGCTTCACAGCCACTAAGTGGCACTCCCTTGGATCAGATTGAAATCTAGCACACATGCATACACTAAGCATAATATCCGGTCTACTAGCACATAAATAAAGTAAAGACCCTATCATAGACCGGTATGCTTTTTGATCAACAGACTTACCTCCTTTGTTGAGGTCGGTGTGTCCGTCGGTTCCCATTGGAGTCTTTGCGGGCTTGGCGTCCTTCATACCAAACCTCTTGATCAAATCTTGTGTGTACTTCGTTTGGGAGATGAAGGTTCCATCCTTGAGTTGCCTCACTTGGAACCCAAGGAAGTAGCTTAACTCGCCCATCATTGACATCTTGAATTTCTGAGTCATCACCCTGCTAAACTCTTCACAAGACTTTTGATTTGTAGAACCAAATATTATGTCATCGACATAAATTTGGCACACAAAAAGATCACCATCACACGTCTTAGTAAAAAGAGTTTTTCAAGACTTTTGATTAGTAGAACCAAATGGAAAAGCTAAAAATTGAAAATCTAGCTTTTCAAGAAAAATATGATATGCTTCTATGTTCTCATGAAAATCTTATGGATAATCATATCATGTTAAATATTGCTCATGAGGTTGTGATAGAAAACTTAAAATCCCAACAACCTCACTCATGCACATGTATTCAAATTGAAACTATTTTACCATGTGCATTGCTTGTTGTCCGTCGACAAGCAAATCTTTCTTTGAGCTAGAATTTACAGGAACAAAAGAAGATACATATCAAAAGCTCAAAGAAGAAAATGAGAGGCCAAAAATGAGCTTGGCACAACTAAAAGGGAAGTGCATTGCTCAACCATCTCAAGATAACCGTGATCACATGGTGAAGAAGCTTGAGACGGGAACAACCGTGGCATGCACTAAATCCCTTGAAGAAAATGTCAAGGACTTGAGGATTGCAAAGAGGAAGGAACAAAAGAAGAAAATCAATACCTCTTCCAAAAGCCTTAACCATGCCTCCATACAAGGTAACATCCAAGGTAATGATCAAGCCACACTTCACACTAAGAGAAGTAAAACGTGTAGTGAATGCTTTGGAAAGGGACACTCAATTAGGTCATGTCCTCATATTAAAAATGGCTTGATTATTAACAAGGATGATAAACTTTGTTTTAAATGCTCAAAAAAGGGACACTTAATTAAGTCTTGTCCCTATTTAAAGCAAAAAGGCATAGTGTTAGAAAAGAAATTATTAACTAACCATGTAGCAAGCAAGAAACAAGGAAAGAAAAAATCTTCAAGACTTGAAGATCGCCTTTGCTACATATGCTGAAAGAAGGGACATCAATGCAAGGATTGTCCCATTGGTAACAACCCCGCTTCTAGCTTGTCAATTATTTCACATGTAACTAGGCAACCCAAAATTGCAACTTGTGCTAGAAAGGTAATGAGTTTACCAAGCGCTAACACCAAGGACTTTTGGGTTTCTAGATCTTTGTTGACTAACCTTGATGGACCCATCAAGCGATGGTTACCAAAATATGCTTGACAAGCTTTGCAGGAAAAGGAGATGGTATGAAGCTTTGGGGTGCTTGAGAGAGTCAATTCGATTTTTATTAACTCAAGCTATCAATCTTCAATGATCTATATCCAAGATTGACCCAAAGTTATTTTGAATTGTTATATATAAAACTCAAATCATCTCGGGGAAGATATTGATGTTGTAGGAAATAAAGAATTAATCCTATGCCGAAAAGTCAAGGCCTACATCATGGAGGAAAGCCAAAGGATGGTAACAATTATGCTTTTAAGGGCAAGTATATTAAATTATCATTTCTTATGTGTCTTGTGTAGTCACATAGAAAAAGAAAGCACTTCAAATGTTTTTAAATTATGTTACCATTCTTTGAAGAAATTCCTCTCATATGGTAGATTGTATATTCATCATTTCTATACCATGGCAATCTACATGCTTTAAGTTGATGTAAGTATCTCATGGCATGCTTTACACTAATCATCCTATTATTGCCATGTTCTAGATATAAAGAGATATTCCATGTTCTTAAAAGAATAAGGTGTCACGTAAGGAATTCAATTCCTTAGGACACTTATAAAGGTAATCTCTCTTTATATCTAGAAATCGTGGGAGTAATGTTTTTGTCTAAATAACCTAAGTAGTCTCACATGTAGAGAATAAGTTTCTCTTTGGAGGTGCGCGATCTAACATGAAAAGAAAAGTCAATCCAATGATTTATGTTGTTTTGCCTCTTGCTTAAGTTGGATATGATTCTTCTATATTTATTGCTCTCCATGTTATGAATTAGATTTATTTCCATAATCTTAAAGAATTATCTATGCTTGTTTTGTAAGCAAAATTAAGCATACATCATGGAATACCTAGTTCATATTATAAAGTTTCCATGCTTTAGTAATCTATTTTCCATTCCTTATCAAAATGATTACAAAAGGGAAACTAGTGCTTGTGTTACTAATGCCATATCTCTTGAGCTTACTTATGAAAATCTACAAGAGAGTAAGTGCAAGTCACAAGCCTCAAGGGTTACTCTTCACCCAAAGGAAGAAAGGTAAAAGCAAAGGTATGGGAACTCATCCTCTTAAACAAATATAGTTCCCATCATTGGTTATTTATTCAAATTTATCATATTCTACCTATGTGAAGAATAGATTCTTTATTGGACTTAAATCAACTAGATGTGCATTCAATCTCATTCTCATAGATGCACTTGTCTATTAGAATCTAATTCATGCCTTTGCTATATCTGTCCGCATATTGATATGCTTTTAAGTCATGATAATAAATTCAATATGAAGAAGTAAAATTCCTATGATTGAGCAAGATATTTAAAAGGTGCTTATTCCTCTTTTCTAATAATGTGCACTAATGTTAAGGATTTTACTTCATGTTTGTGTGACTTCTGAATGATGAATTATTTATATTCCTTATCTAAAAGAAATCATTCTTCATCATATACTCCCTTGTGCTATTAACATCTCTCTTGAGTATTTTCAATAAGTTTGGAAGGAAAAAGAGTCAACTATAAAGGGAGGACACTCAAATGAAAAAGGAAGACATCAAGAGCAACAACACCTACTTGGATAATGAGATCTTCAAAACAATCAATGGTGTGGTTGTAAGCATTCTAAATATTTTTCATTGTGAGAATACTAGGCATAAATTGTTTATTGCAAATTTTGTAAGCCTTGATCAAGATGAATAATGCTTCTCCCTATTTGTCTTTAAAAGTGAGTACATCTATCCAAGTCATTCAATTTCTTGATGCATATCTTTAGGGGAAGCCTATTTCTATATCTTGATTATATTGAGACTAACACTTTATCTTAGTAATCTCATATAGTCTCATGTATGAGAACATTTTTCTCATGAAGTATGCTACTACATATCAATCCATTTTGGTAAAGTAATGTCACCTTTATCAAGGATTGTAGCTTTCATTATTAAAGTAGCATATTTACTGGATTCTCCCGTTTTAAGCTTGTTTAATGATCTAATGCCTATGTTGTTCTTTTGATCGCATCTGTTGTTTGTTTGATCATTGAATAACTTCAATTAACACTTATGTTTCTTAGTGCCTCATATAATTTCAATCAATATCTTTCTTGATATGCACTAAGTTAAAAGGAGAATTCATGATATATTTATACAATTTGTGATCTACTTGATATATAATAACCATGACTTAGAAAAAGGATCACTAGTTGTAGAACCCTCTTTTGTGCAAAATATTTCCATACACTGTCTTAAATATAGGTCTTAAGTTACTAAGACTAAGGACAAAGCACAATGAAGAGAGCGTCTCTATGTAAATGTACAAAAGGGTAAAACTACTTCCTCTCATTTATACATGTACCTGAATCTTCCTTTTCTATACATTCCTTGCTTATCTTGTATAAAAGGAAGAGAAAGCATGTCTATGCATATCCCTGCTTCATACCTAGTTTAACCTCTCAAACATTTCATTCCTACATTTATGCATTCTTGTTAAAACTAGGTGAAGTAATTTTATTGTCAAAGAGCTTAAAGCTTAACCTTGTAACGAGGATAAGCTACCTTTGTTTCAAAAGGTGTAGGGTCCTTAAGTCTCTTTGAAATACTTAAGGGTAAATGCTTAAGATTCCAACATGCTTCCATAAGTGCATAGTCTGTCATGAGCATCACACTTTTATTATGACACATTGCACTTCACAGTTTCTGTGTTAAAGATATGTTCTCATTAACCTAATTATGTGCACTTGGCATTTAAGGCCAAAATCTGTATTCCTCACAAGGCACATATTTAGGGGGAGCAATCTATTATATAGAACTGTTTAAGCTTAATTGACATATCCTTTTAATCATGTCTCTTTCCTTTGGTACATTTGCATATTTCCTATCTCTATTGTGCCAAGGCTAAGACTAATATGTTTCCATGAGCATCTCGTGTATTAAGTCTTAGATTGAAAGGGAAATGGAGTATTCGGCAAAGACATCGCTTCCACTCTACATCTTCAGTATTATCCTTCCTTGCCAGTATTCCGCCAGCTCTCCAATTTGGTATAATCTTCACTCATATATTGTTTGCCAAAGGGGGAGAGAAAATAAAAAGGGCTTATATTTCACTCACAAGTATCCGTTTTTGGCGATTCATGCCAAAGGGGGAGAAAGTATTAGCCCAAAGCAAAAGGACCACACCACCACCAATTTCAAAAAATGTAGTCTTTCAAATTTGTATTAAAAAGGTTTTTCAATTAGTATCTTATTTTTGATAGATTTTTCAAATTGGTATAACCTCTTTTCAAAATTAATATCTAAAACCCTCTTGAACACTAAGAGGAGATTTTCATTGAGGGGGGTCTTGTTTAGTCAAAGGAAAAAGCATTTGAAACAGGGGGAGAAAATTTCAAATCTTGAAAATACTTCTCAAAATCTTATTCATTTACCTTTGACTATTTGCAAAAAGACTTTGAAAAGAATTTCCAAAAGAATTTGCAAAAACAAAACATGTGGTGCAAGCGTGGTCCAAAATGTTAAATATGAAGAAAGCATCCATGCATATCTTATGAAAAATATATATTGGTTTAATTCCAAGTAACCTTGGCACTTACATTAATTCAAACTAGTTCAATTCTGCACTTATATATTTGCTTTGATTTGTGTTGGCATCAATCACCAAAAAGGGGGAGATTGAAAGGGAAATAGGCTCACACCTTTTCCTAAATGATTTTGGTGGTTGAATTGCCCAACACAAATAATTGGACTAACTAGTTTGCTCTAGATTATACATTCTACAGGTGCCAAAGGTTCAACACAAATCAACAAAAAGAACAAGTTAGGCTTTAAAAGAAAGTAGCAAAAAGGAAACCGAAGTGTGCCCTAGTCTGGCGCACCGGACTGCCCGGTGCACCACCGGACAGTGTCCGGTGCACCAGGGTGAATCAGCTCAAACTCCTCAGCTTTGGGTTTCCCAGACGCAGCTCCCCTATAATTCACTGGACTGTCTGGTGCGCCACCGGACTGTCCGGTGCACCAGCGGAGCAACGACTATCTGCGCGCAACGGTCGACTCTAACGGATGAACAGTGCAGCACAGTGCCACGGCAGAAGTCAGAGCAGCAGGTCAGAGGGGCACCGGACTGTCCGGTGTGACACCGGACTGTCCGGTGCCACATGAGGACAAAGCCTCCAAAGGTCGACGAGCTCCAAGCCCTAACGACAAGATGACGTGGCGGCGCACCGGACACTGTCCGGTGGTGCACCGAACTGTCCGGTGCGCCCATCGCCAGCAGCCTTCTCCAACAGCTACAATTTGGTTGGTGGCTATAAATACCACCCCAACGAGCCACTTCAAGGTGAGGGAGCCCAAGCAACATTCCAAGTCATATAGTTGACATATCCCAGCTCTCCCAACCACCTCTATTCATTGATCCATCCTATACACAAGATTTAGACCACTACAACCCACACAAGTGCCATATAAGAGAGAGCAAGCAAAAGAAAGCTTCTCATGTGAGTTTAGCTCTAGTGCCTTGTGAGATTCATTGAGAGAAAGTGTGTGCTACATCTTGCGTTCATTTGTGCATGGAGTTTTGACTCCCATTGAACTTCCTCCAAAGTTTTGGAGGCTTGTAAAGCTAGCAAGAGACACCTAAGTGTGTGGTGATCCTTGCGGGGTCTTAAGTGATCCTTGAGAAGAAGAAGAGCTCGCTGATCTTGGAGATCGGTAGAGAGAGGGAAAGGGTTGAAAGAGACTCATCCTTAGTGGACTCCTCAACGGGGACTAGGCCTTCGAGGGCCAAACCTCGGTAAAACAAATCACCCGTGTCTCGTGTGTTTATTGCTTGTGATTTGTTTGTTCTCTCCCTTTCTAAGTTCTCTCACGCTACTCTTTGCTAACATTATCTTGTGTTGCTTCAAGTTAAATTCTCATTTAGAGAAGCAACTTCTTGCAAGAAAGAACTTGTGTTTATCTTCTTCCTAACTAAGCCCTCTTGCATTATTCTCCACTAACATTTCTAATAGTATTGTTATTGATTAAATTCCGCACTCTTTGAAAACAATACTCGTTGCAAGCAAAGGTTTTAGTTTTATACTCCGATAATTGTGAATCTTGTTCTAACCACTAATCAAGGGATCTAGTTTGTATTTAGAATTATAATTTTCAGGTTTTGCCTATCCACCCCCTCCTCTAGGCGACTTTCAGTGCTCGACATGGTGTGCCGCCTGCTTGGATGGGATGCGCCGGCGTTCGGTGGAAGGATTTGCGCTGGCGCCATCCTCCCCGGTGAACTTGCAGGCGGAGAGTTCGTGCTCTTTGTCTTCAACCTCCCCAGCGGGTTAGTGCTGCCGATCTTGCCTTTCTTCTGCTGGAGGTGCACGGCCTCGTGGGGGCAGCGCTCTTCCACCGGTGCTTAGCTTCAAGGATGTTCATCAGCCTTGCGGTGGTGGAGAGCGAGCTGGGCTACAGCTCCGTCTTCCACATGAGCTGGTGACCTGCCTCTTCCTACAGCATTCGGAGGGAAGGATGATCACCAGCCTTGTGAAGGTTGGAGGCGAACTCCGGCTACGCGGCACCGGCCAGACCGCAAGCGCCGTCTGTCGCCGTGCTTCTAACTCCTCGGCTTGGATGGTCTTATCATCACTCCCGTAGGAGGACGGGGCGAGGGCCTCTCCACCATGGCGCACACGCTAAGGTGGTCGCTGCCGCTGGCAAGCCGTTCGGAGCTAGCTTTCAACGCGCCCTGCTGGTGCAGAGTAGTCCATACCTGTAGAGTAGAGATGGAGCTAGGACTCCGCTTGAAGGCGGATGTAATAACTTTGTTTTTGTAAGGTACTTTTGAGTACTATTTATTAAGCAGTATTAGCACTTATCTGTATACCAGTTGTCCCTGTTGTGCGTGGCTTTGCCGGCTCCTCCCTGGTACCTGGCCCCCTGGGAGGTAGGCTTGACGTGTCGAGGCTAGATACCAGCATACCTAAAAGAGCTGGGAACGGCCCCCAGGAGGCAGCCTCGACTGGGACCTGGACCTGAACACGGCTTCGACTAGGGAGCATTAGTAGTGCACTCATAGGACCCATCGTCTGACATTTAGCCATCCTTTGATACATGCACGGGACCTGCAGGTTTTAGTCTGGGAAGCCAAGTTGTGTGTCCGGACCCCCTAGACCGCGGTTCCAAATACTAGGACACTCGTCACAAAGTGGTGGAGCGTGTAGGCTTACGGTACGGGACCAGGCTAAGCGGCTACACAGCTCCGGACCACCCCAGGAGACAAGTATCCATTCTCTAGAGCCGGACCCCAGGTTGTCGGACCCACAGGACTATAGCTCCAAGTACTAGGGTGCCCGTCATAGAGTGGTGGTGTGTGCAGGCTTTTGGGTACGAAACCAGGCTAAGTGGCCACACTGCTCCGGACCACCCCATGGAACGAGCTCCTGTTCTTTAGAACCGGTCCCGAGGCTACCGGACCTCCTGCTTTCGTAGAGGGGTCCTAAACTGCAGGCATGGCTACTCAATTCGAATGTCTTCATGCCAGGACAAATAGGAACTGTACGAGTGGGTTAGATAAAAATAATATCCGGGAACTACAGGATAAAACCATGGAGGCAGGAGGATAAGACTGTCATAGGAGCGCATCTGAGGGGGTAAATCTTCTCTTTATAACTCGACATGCATGGGTGCAGGCCAACAGGCCGGGCTTATGAGGGCGGACCTCACCGGGCTGGCATACACGTATGCGCAACCTAGTTACAAAAGGGAGAAAAACTAAACCCCACAGACTTGCTCCTATGGATAGAACTTACAGAGATGCTCCAGGGGTTAGGAAGAGGTACTCCAGCTGCAACAAGGTGGTTACCCCCGGGTCGACATATTTCTATCACCTTGAAGGGTCCTTCCCAGCCGGGGGAGAGTTTGCGGAGCCCTTCTTGGTTCAATACTCGTCTTAGGGTTAGGTCCCGACCCTAGGTTCCCATCTGCGTTTGCTGATAGAGTCCACGTCCTCACGCTGTAGCCGTTTCTTTATGGACCCATCAGAAGATTGGACCCGTGGGGAGCCCAGAAGGGTTTTCTGGGGAAGGTAGGCTTCGGCCCCGTAGACCGGGGTCCCCCTGGTGGCCCGTCTAGCTGTCACCACCGGAGTAGGAGTCTCCAGTGATGACAACCTTCAGGACCCCCTCGGGTGACTGATACCCGAGGTCCCGTTCAGCTGCGGCCACCTCGCCGTCGTCGACCCTTTCCTTGCCAGGTCGGCGACGAGGTGGGGAGCCGTCCTTGGAAGACTGCTCGCGTCGCTCGCTGACGCGTTTCGCGAGGTCGATGATCTCGCGACACTCCGTGGCACTGTGGCGACTGTTGGGGTGCACAGGGCATGAGCTGCTGTTACCCCTCTGCGGCCGTGGGCGCTTGTTGTGGTCGCCTTGGCCCCCAGTCGCAGCTGCGACGACTAGAGCGGTGGACTGCGGCTTCTCGTGGCCGCGACCCTTCCTTTTCTTTTTACCGTCCCGGGGGACGGTACCCGAGCCACCCATCTGGGCAGCCCCAGTTTTGTGGGGCCGAGTGCCATGCCCGGCCCTCGGTGGCTCTGGCGCACTTGTCGACCAGAGCGAAGAGAGTGGAGACAGTTTTCATGTCACGCGTGGCTAACTTCTCCAACATTTTTTCATCACGTACTCCCTAACGGAAGGTCGTGATGATGGAAGCATCGAAAATGCGAGGTATAGTACCTCGCACCTTAGTGAGGCGGGAGATAAACGTCCAGAGAGCCTCCTCGGGTTCCTGCCTCACTGCGTGGAGGCGGGCCTCCACGCCGTGTTGTTGATAGGCGCTGGCGAAGTTCACTGTGAACCGCGCACAGAGCTCTTCCCAGGAATAGATTGATCCTGGGGCAAGATTCATGAGCCAAGTCCGGGCAGGCCTAGACAAGGCGACATGAAAATATGCCGCCATCATGGGGGTGTTTCCTCCTACTGCTGTGATAGCGGTGACGTACACCTGCAGAAATTCCGACGGATTTGATGTTCCGTCGTACTTTTCCGGCAGGTGCGGCCGGAACTTGGATGGCCAAGTCGCAGCGTGGAGATGATCCGCGAGTGCGGCGCAGCCCACGCCGGCCAAAGGGACACCCGCCTGGAACCGGGCGCCCACTGTGTTTGCGGTGCTACCGCAGCAAAGTCTTGATCGAGGTTGCGACCCTCGATGTTTTGCCGGCGCTCACGCGCCCTCTCTAGAGAGACTCGAGCGTCATCACGACCCTCAAATTTTTGTCGGCGCTCCCGCGCCCTCTCCAGAGAGACCCGGGCATCCTCCCCCGCGCGCCTGCGGTTGAGCTCTACCCGAAGGTCGTTGGTCTGCGCACCCCTCACTGAGGGTGAGCGCACAGACGCCGACGCCTCATGTTGGCGCCTGGATGACCGTGGCCTCGACCTGGTCGAGGTAGAATGTGCCATGCCGAGCAGTCGGTCAACGTCGTCCCGCCACTGCTTCATGGCCCCCAGTGAGGCCATGGAGCTTGGAGGGTGACGCAGCAACTCCCTGGCTACAGACAATGCCCCCGGGGTCGCCCTCGATGGAGTCCGGAATGTCTGCGCAGTTGTATGCTATTGTGCAGCGCGCACAGCAGCAGTGCCCGACACTGGGCGGTTTGGAACCTACGGTGTGGAAGAAGCAGCTTCCTCCTCCACCAGGAAATCCACCAAAGTCTCGGCGTGGTGCTCAACGATTTGCACCATCATGCTGAGCGAGAAAACAAGCAAAAACCGAAAGCCTAGCCCCTACCTGGCGCGCCAAATGTCGGAGAGGAAATCTCCGGTCGGGTGGCTGAATGCACCCGCCCTAAATCCTTAGATGAGTAGGGGCCTAAGCGTTTTTCCTGTCTACTAAGCGATGAACGAACACAAGAACACAAAAGAGTTTAGAGTGGTTCGGGCCACCAGAGCGTAATACCCTACTCCACTATGTGATGTATTGAGCTCGAGAGCTTGTATGAACTTGTGAGCCTCCGCTAGGTCTAAGTGTGCTTGAGTGTAAGATAGCCTCCGTTGTAACGTTGCGTGCCTCCCCTTTTATAGCTGAAGGGGCACGTACAAGGATGCTGAGCCCCGACATGCGGGCCCAGGGACATATCGGATGTAATACTTGGAGCAACTAATGTTTGTTGCTAGAGCAATCTCCTTGCGCCCTGATATCCGCGATCTGCGTAGTATTGGCGTGCAGGGGAAGCCTCCCGGGCAACGTACAAGTGATGATGGTCACAGTGCACCTCGCAGCACGGGCGTACTGTTTGGCAATGGACTGGACAGGCATGCCGCATGTAGGATGGCCTGGACACCGCCTGCGAGCGGAGTGGATAGGACACATTAAATGCTGAGGCGGCACATCGCCTGTCAGCGGAATAGTCAGGCGGCGCGTCTTCTCCGCAATAAATGCAGCGCTGCGTGGCCCAGAGGCCTTATGTCAGGCTCCGCCCGCTAGCTTAAGTCATGGGCAGTAGGCCACGTGGCAGCATCGGGTCTTCGCCTGAGCGGGGAGCAGAAGTGTACATGGTATGGTCCGGACACGTGTCGTGTAATGCCCTGAATTTGGGGGTAGATTTTTTTTCTTCTTTTCTCTCACCAAATTCAGGCGTTACTCTTTCCTTTTTCCCTTTTCTTCTCGCTAAACCTTGATCTTTTCCAAAGTCGCAGCGGGTTTTGGCTTTAGACCTCGTGTAAAGCAAAACCTTAAAACACTTTATTTTGTGTGATGCACCATGCCGAACCATGCATACTTTTTGATTGATTTAAAAATGTGAATGCTTTCATCTAGAGGAAATTAGAAATTAGAAAAAAAGAAAAAGCCTTTTCTTTTTTTTCTTTTCTCTTCCCCCCTCTTCTCCCCTATTCGGCCCAACCGCCCCCCCTTCGGCCGGCCCAGCTGGCGGCCCAGCCGCCCCCCTCCCCCCTTTCCCGCGTGGGCCCCGCGCCGGCCCAGCCGCGCGCCCCCACTCCCCCCACTTTGGGCCCAGTCGGCCCAACCGTTCCCCCCCTCTTTTTTTCTTTTTCCAAAAATCCCCTCCCTCTCTCTCTCCCTCACCCTCACCCTAAACCTAGCGCCGCCGCCGCCTCTCCCCTGCCCTAGTGCCGCCGCCACCCCTCCCCGGCGCCGCCGCCGCGCCGTCCCCCTCCGGTGAGGCCCCCCCTCCTCCTCTCTCCTCTCCTCCCTCTGCTCCCCCCGGCCGCCCGCGCCCTCATCCGCCTCGGCCCCCGGCTCGGCCGCTCCGGCGAGCTCGGCTCGGCCCCGGCCCTGGTCCCGGCCACCCCGGCCGCCCGCGCCGCCTCTCCCCCGGCCCCGGCCACCCCGGCCGCGCGGCCTCTCCCCCGGCCGCCGGCGTCCCCCGCCCCGGCTCGGCCGCCTCGCCCGCTCGGCCCCGCCTCCGGCCGTTCGGCTCGGCCCCTCCGGCTAGCCCCGTTCCGCGCCCGCCCTCTCCGGCGAGCTCGCCCCCTCGTCCGCCCGCCCCCTCCGGCGAGCTCCCCTTCCGGTTCAACCACCCCCCCGGTTCAACCGCCCCGACCCCGGCTCGGCCGCCCGCGCCGCCCGCGCTCCCGCGCCCGGCCTCGGCCGTGCCCCCGTCCTACCCGTGCTTCGCCCCGCCCGTGTGCCGTGTTTGCCCGCTCGCCCCGCCGTGCCTTGCTCGCGTTGGGTCAGCTCTCGGCGTGGCCTCGAGCTCGGCCCAGCGTGCCTTCGGCGCGCGGCCTCGAGCTCGGCCAGCGCACGGCCCCGACGCGTGCGCGACTCGTTCGCGACACGTTGCGTGTGGTTTTGCGCGTGCGCGTGCTCGCATAGCATTCTGGCGTAGCTCGTCGTGCTCGCGTAGTGCGCAGTGCCTCGGCACGACCCGTCGTGTCCCCGTCTACCCCCCAGACGCCCCCGTCTACCCCCCCCCCCCCCGTGTCCTATGCGCGCTAATCACATGTTTATATTAATAAGGTAGGAGTCTCAATTTGGAAATTGGTTATGTTAGTTAATTTGTATAACTAATCATCTATCTCATTCAATGTTAATCTACTAAAAGTGGTCACGTTTACATTAGTGCATGTAGCTAATTCTTTTGTTAGAACCAATTGGTACTAGAGCACGTAGCGTTTAGTTATTTGTTTACCCGTAGTGCGTCTCGGGCATAAGCTTTAACTCTCGCGAGACCTTTCTCCGCCTCTTTCTAACCATGGTAGATTCATTATTGTATGTGATATTCTATGCATGTTTAATCTACTTGTTCTCTTGTATGGTGTATTGTTGGTTTCCTAATTTCAATGGATGGATGTATGTATGTGTGCACTCGCATAGAGAACGATCCGGTTGAAGAGCCCGAGGAACTCGCAGGAGAAGCCCCTGAGCAGCAGTCGGTTGGTGGAGGCAAGTGTCCTTTGACCTATCTCTGTCCTATTCATTATTTAATTCACCTCCCGCTTTACACATTTATGCCTAAGGATTGACTAGCTTTTGTTATCCATGTCCTTGATTACCTATTTGGGTTGGATTATTATTGTTTAGCTTTATGCTATTGCTCAAACTCTAATCAATGAACATGATGAGATTATCTATGATACGCTGTTTTCCCTTCTCTTATTATGATGTTATACTTGTGGTCTTCCAGGGGGCTCGAGCGGTTTCTCGAGTGCCTCTCCGTAAGGACCTGTTCTATGGATGACCGCCCGGGAAAACAGTGCAACCATGAGGGTGGAATGGGATGCCCTTAGCTGAATAATTAGAGGATCCGGGGTGTAGTTCACTTAGCCGTCGTGCCGTCAATGGGGCTCGGTGTATGCGGCTCGCTCTGCCAAGTTTGGGTTCGCCCCTTGGGGAGGAGTGCGGTGCATTTAGGAAACCTAACGGGTGGCTACAGCCCCGGAGAATCTTTGTAAAGGCTACGTAGTGATGCCCTACTAGACCACCTAGGTAGTGGTTAATGGGGAGTAGCTCTCTCTGGGCAGAATGGGAATCACGGCTTGTGGGTAAAGTGCACAACCTCTGCAGAGTGTTTGAAAACTGATATATCAGTCGTGCTCGCGGTTATGAGCGGCCAAGGGAGCTCCAATGATTAGTGGTACTTGATCAGAGACACTTTGGTTTACATGGGAATGAGACTGATGGTTTTGGTTATGTCTATGGTGCTGGTAAGTGGTATTCTTTCCATTTGGAAAGGGTACATCGGGCTAATAACTTGGGTTAATGTTAAAACCTGGCTTTCTATTAGTAAATAATAATCTGACCAACTAAAAGCAACTGCTGGACTTATCCCCACATAAAGCTAGTCCACTACAGCCAAACAGGATACTTGCTGAGTATGTTGATGTGTACTCACCCTTGCTCTACACACCAACCCCCCCCCCCCCATCCCTAGGTTGTCAGCATTGCAACCACTGCTCAGGCGAAGATGAAGCTGTGGAAGGAGACTTCCAGAAGTTCCAAGACTACGACGAGTTCTAGGCGTGGGTTAGCGGCAACCCCCAGTCGGCTGCCTGTGAAGGTCGCGGTTATCTACGTTTCGTTTTCGCACTTTGATTTATTGTAAGGACTATATGGACGTCTCAGACGTATGATGTAATCGACTATTATTTCCCTTTTAATACTATTTTGAGCAATGTGTGATGATGTCCATGTTATGTAACTGCTGTGTACGTGAATAACTGATCCTGGCACGTACATGGTTCGCATTCGGTTTGCCTTCTAAAACCGGGTGTGACATAAGTGGTATCAAAGCCGTGCTGACTGTAGGACCGCTAACCTAGAGTAGAATGGTCGTTCTAAGGACTATAGACCTCTGTCCCTACCTTGACTTTGATATCCCTTCAAATGTTGGTCATACCGACCAAACCTATATTCTACTATATATTATACCTTGCTGAAAATTGTGTTTTATTCTAATCCTTCATTTATTTATGATTCATTATTTGCTGGTCATATTAATTCTGTTCTCACTCTTTTGCTTACGGTGTCTTTTGTAGATGGCTCGACTTAGACACACTGCACGAAAGTCCGTCATCCCCTTCTTACCCTCCCGCCTTGCTGAGCGTCCGCTTCGCCGTCCCGTGGCCGGACAGTCCAGCCACTTGGAGAGACTGCACCACCGCCTGCATGAGGAGCAGGAACGTCGATGACAGGAGCAGCAGGGCTCTTCTTTCTCGCTCCACCAGGAGATAGAGTCCGTGAGGAGCTGCTCCCCCGTGCTTCCTCTGGAGGCGCCCCCTGCACCATCACTGGGCGCCCTAGCTTCTGGAGTAGCTGCTGGAGGAGACCCAGACGACGGAGGTGGCGACGACAGCTCGAGCCACGACACCGACTTCTCTGCTAACCATGAGCCGGAAGGATGGGTTGCTCGACCCATCACTCGCGACGCTGCTCGCGGGTGTCACTTCCACGATGCGCTCGACACCCTGCTACGTCGGGCACTTAACCGGCGTACTTGGTCCATCGAGTATCGCTGTGTGGTCTACCAGCATAGTCGCGGGGTCTACCCAGACCGCTGGGAGGCAACCTGCTTGGTGCGCCGTCCGGAGAACAGTCTCCAGGGTGCTGAGGTCTGCTCAGAGCACTATTCTATCTCTGAGCGGGACTCAGCTGAGGCGGCCATGCAAGATGCTGCACGGCGTGCGCTTTCACACTACTGCTCGGTTCTCGGTGGGGTAGCTGACGGTCTTGACCTGAAGTATTACCCCCGCCATCCATCTGGCAGCACAGGAGGCGTGATTGTCTCACCTGTCGGTGAGGGCAATCCTAGGTTGAGCAGCACAGTCAACCTAGCCGCCGTGCTAAACACGGAGCTAGACCATGCACCAGACGAGTTGAGTAGGGCTCATGCTGAGATCGCCCTGCTGCGGGCTGAGCGCGCGGAACGTCGTCACCTGGATGACGGTTCCCCCGCTCCCGTTGGGACTCAGCACCCGTACCGCTCACCTCGGCGTGGACGCCAGTCTTATGGCAATCCCGACTGCAAGACCAAGATAAATCTAGAACCATAGATCGCTAGAGTCGGATCTTGTAATTAATACAAAATATATACGTAGAAGCTACAGTCTTAGCGTTAGTCTCGGTCTTAGTTAGCCTTAGTTAGACAGGGTAGTTTGCTATATCCTGTGCATTTATGTTTGTCATGATGAACTATGTTTGGTTTGGATCTTTGTAATGATTGTCACCAGAGTGTGGGTATCCCCTGCATTTTGGTTTACCTATTATGTTAATGGAGTTAGTTATATAGTTGGGAAACCTTTTATCCCACTTTCCTCTTTATCTGAGAAGCTGTGTGGTCTGTGTTGGAGATCAGTGAAGATGCTCATCTGTTCAGTGCTATTGGAGAATTCTATACTCTTTTCTTATGCTGCAAGATTTGCCAGATCAGTTCTGATGTGTGGTTGCATTCTGCAGATGTCAGAGGATAGGCGCAGAGGAGGAAGGCGTGCTCAGCAGGAGCGAGCCGCTCAGCAGGAAGAGGTGCCCCAGCAACAGCACCTGCCGCCCCCGCCCCCGATGTCGATCGAGCAGATGTTTCTGATGCAGACTCAGGCAGTTCAAGCCATCGGTCAGACTCTGGCCGCCATTCAGCAACAGCAGCAGCAACAGCAGCAGGCCCCACCTCAGCCTCAGATGCCTCAGATGCCCAGAGACAAGCGTGCTGAATTCATGAGAGGTCATCCACCAACGTTCGCTCATTCTTCTGACCCCATGGATGCTGAAGACTGGCTACGCACTGTGGAGCGGGAGTTGCATACCGCTCAGTGCGATGACAGGGAGAAAGTCCTGTATGGTCCCCGTCTGTTGAGAGGAGCAGCTCAGTCATGGTGGGAGTCTTACCTCGCCACCCATGCCCACCCTGATGCCATCACTTGGGAAGAGTTCGGAGGAAGCTTCCGTCAGTACCATGTTCCTGCAGGTCTGATGACAGTGAAGAAGGAGGAGTTCCTGGCCCTTAAGCAAGGGTCATCATCTGTCGGCGAGTACCGAGACAGGTTTCTGCAGTTGTCTCGCTATGCTCCTAAATATGTCAACACCGACGCCAAGCGACAGTACCGTTTCCTGAGAGGCTTGGTTGACCCTCTTCAGTACCAACTGATGAATCATACCTTCCCGACATTCCAGCACCTAATTGATAGAGCAATTATGACAGAAAGAAAGCGTAGGGAGATGGAGGATCGTAAGCGCAAGATCAGTGGACCCCAGCCTGGAAGCAGCAGCCGTCCCCGTTTCTCAGGCAATCAACCTTAGCAGTTCAGGCAGAACCAGCGTCCACCTCAGCAGCATCAGCAGTTCCAAAGGCAGTATCCTCAGCACCAATATCAGAACCGTCAGAGCAATCAGTCAGGAGGTCAGTTTCAGAGGCAGAATCAGCAGACACCTCGTCTTCCTGCCCCAGCAAGCCAGCAGAACAGTCAGGTAGCACCAGCTCAGGTTGGAAACAGAGCATGTTTCCACTGTGGAGAGCAAGGCCATTGGGTGATGCAATGTCCGAAGAAGGCAGCCCAGCAACAGTCAGACCCCAATGCCCCGGCAAAGCAGAATGTGCCTCAGCCTGGAGCAGGCAACCGCTCTCAGCCACGTTACAATCATGGAAGACTGAACCACTTGGAGGCTGAAGCAGTTCAGGAGACTCCCGGCATGATAGTAGGTATGTTCCCAGTCGACTCCCATATTGCAGAAGTGTTATTTGATACTGGAGCAACGCATTCTTTCATTATTGCATCATGGGTAGAAGCACATAATCTTCCAATTACTACCATGTCAACCCCCATTCAAATTGACTCAGCCGGTGGTAGAATTCGAGCCGATAGCATTTGTTTGAATATAAGTGTGGAAATAAGGGGGATAGCGTTTCCCGCCAACCTTATAGTAATGGGTACTCAGGGAATAGATGTCATCCTAGGGATGAATTGGCTAGATAAGTACCAGGCAGTTATCAGTTGTGATAAAAGGACAATCAAGTTGGTGTCTCCACTAGGAGAGGAAGTGGTGACCGAGTTAGTCCCGCCTGAGCCAAAGAAAGGAAGTTGTTATCAGACAGCTGTTGATAGCAGTGAAGCAGACCCAATTGAGAGTATCAGGGTTGTGTCCGAGTTCCCAGATGTGTTTCCAAAGGACTTACCGGGTATGCCACCAGAGCGGAAAGTTGAGTTTGCTATAGAGCTTCTTCCTGGAACCTCCCCTATCTTTAAGAGAGCTGAGTTTCGAAATCGGAGACTTTGTCTATCTGAAAGTGTCACCGATCAGAGGAGTCAAGAGGTTCGGAGTCAAAGGCAAGCTAGCACCCCGCTACATTGGTCCGTACCAAATCCTCTCAAGGCGTGGAGAAGTGGCCTATCAGCTCAGTCTGCTAGAGAATTTGTCCGCTGTGCATGATGTCTTTCATGTGTCTTAGTTGAAGAAGTGCTTGCGTGTGCCAGAAGAGCAGTTGCCAGTGGAAGGTCTTGATGTCCAGGAGGACTTGACCTACGTTGAGAAGCCAGTGCAGATCCTTGAGGTTGCAGACAGAGTCGCCCGAAGGAAGACCATCAGAATGTGCAAAGTCAGATGGAATCACCACTCTGAGGAAGAAGCAACCTGGGAGCGTGAAGATGATCTGATGGCTAAATACCCTGAGCTCTTTGCTAGCCAACCCTGAATCTCGAGGGCGAGATTCTTTTAAGGGGGATAGGTTTGTAACGCCCTGAATTTGGGGGTAGATTTTTTTTTCTTCTTTTCTCTCACCAAATTCAGGCGTTACTCTTTCCTTTTTCCCTTTTCTTCTCGCTAAACCTTGATCTTTTCCAAAGTCGCAGTGGGTTTTGGCTTTAGACCTCGTGTAAAGCAAAACCTTAAAACACTTTATTTTGTGTGATGCACCATGCCGAACCATCCATACTTTTTGATTGATTTAAAAATGTGAATGCTTTCATCTAGAGGAAATTAGAAATTAGAAAAAAAGAAAAAGCCTTTTCTTTTTTTTCTTTTCTCTTCCCCCCCTTCTCCCCTATTCGTCCCAACCGCCCCCCCTTCGGCCGGCCCAGCTGGCGGCCCAGCCGCCCCCCTCCCCCCCTTTCCCGCGTGGGCCCCGCGCCGGCCCAGCCGCGCGCCCCCTCTCCCCCCACTTTGGGCCCAGTCGGCCCAACCGTTCCCCCCTCTTTTTTTTCTTTTTCCAAAAATCCCCTCCCTCTCTCCCTCTCTCTCTCCCTCACCCTCACCCTAACCCTAGCGCCGCCACCGCCTCTCCCCTGCCCTAGTGCCGCCGCCACCCCTCCCCCTCTCTCCTCTCCTCCCTCTCCTCCCCCTCCGGTGAGCCCCCCTCCTCCTCTCTCCTCTCCTCCCTCTCCTCCCCCCCGTCCGTCGGCCACCCCGGCCGCCCGCGCCCTCGTCAGCCTCGGCCCCCGGCTCGGCCGCTCCGGCGAGCTCGGCTCGGCCCCGGTCCCGGCCACCCCGGCCGCCCGCGCCCCGACCCCGCCCGGCTCGGCCCCGCCCGCGCCGCCTCTCCCCCGGCCGCGCCGCCTCTCCCCCGGCCGCCGGCGTCCCCCGCCCCCGGCTCGGCCGCCTCGCCCGCTCGGCCCCGCCCCTGGCCGTTCGGCTCGGCCCGTCCGGCGAGCCCCGTCCCGCGCCCACCCTCTCCGGCGAGCCCGCCCCCCTCGTCCGCCCGCCCCCTCCGGCGAGCTCCCCCTCCGGTTCAACCGCCCCCCCGGTTCAACCGCCCCGACCCCGGCTCGGCCGCCCGCGCCGCCCGCGCCCCCGCGCCCGGCCTCGGCTGTGCCCCCGTCCTACCCGTGCTTCGCCCCGCCCGTGTGCCGTGTTTGCCCGCTCGCCCCGCCGTGCCTTGCTCGCGTCGTGTCGGCTCTCGGCGTGGCCTCGAGCTCGGCCCAGCGCACGGCCCCGACGCGTGCGCGACTCGTTCGCGGCACGTTGCGTGTGGTTTTGCGCGTGCTCGCACAGCGTTCTGGCGTAGCTCGTCGTGCTCGCGTAGTGCGCAGTGCCTCGGCACGACCCGTCGTGTCCCCGTCTACCCCCCCCCCCCCCCCCCCCCGTGTCCTATGCGCGCTAATCACGTGTTTATATTAATAAGGTAGGAGTCTCAATTTGGAAATTGGTTACGTTAGTTAATTTGTATAACTAATCATCTATCTCATTCAATGTTAATCTACTAAAAGTGGTCATGTTTACATTAGTGCATGTAGCTAATTCTTTTGTTAGAACCAATTGGAACTAGAGCACGTAGCGTTTAGTTATTTGTTTACCCGTAGTGCGTCTCGGGCATAAGCTTTAACTCTCGCGAGACCTTTCCCCGCCTCTTTCTAACCATGGTAGATTCATTATTGTATGTGATATTCTATGCATGTTTAATCTACTTGTTCTCTTGTATGGTGTATTGTTGGTTTCCTAATTTCAATGGATGGATGTATGTATGTGTGCACTCGCATAGAGAACGATCCGGTTGAAGAGCCCGAGGAACTCGCAGGAGAAGCCCCTGAGCAGCAGTCGGTTGGTGGAGGCAAGTGTCCTTTGACCTATCTCTGTCCTCTTCATTATTTAATTCACCTCCCGCTTTACACATTTATGCCTAAGGATTGACTAGCTTTTGTTATCCATGTCCTTGATTACCTATTTGGGTTGGATTATTATTGTTTAGCTTTATGCTATTGCTCAAACTCTAATCATGAACATGATGAGATTATCTATGATACGCTGTTTTCCCTTCTCTTATTATGATGTTATACTTGTGGTCTTCCAGGGGGCTCGAGCGGTTTCTCGAGTGCCTCTCCGTAAGGACCTGTTCTATGGATGACCGCCCGGGAAAACAGTGCAACCATGAGGGTGGAATGGGATGCCCTTAGCTGAATAATTAGAGGATCCGGGGTGTAGTTCACTTAGCCGTCGTGCCGTCAATGGGGCTCGGTGTATGCGGCTCGCTCTGCCAAGTTTGGGTTCGCCCCTTGGGGAGGAGTGCAGTGCATTTAGGAAACCTAACGGGTGGCTACAGCCCCGGAGAATCTTTGTAAAGGCTACGTAGTGATGCCCTGCTAGACCACCTAGGTAGTGGTTAATGGGGAGTAGCTCTCTCCGGGCAGAATGGGAATCACGACTTGTGGGTAAAGTGCACAACCTCTGCAGAGTGTTTGAAAACTGATATATCAGCCGTGCTCGCGGTTATGAGCGGCCAAGGGAGCTCCAATGATTAGTGGTACTTGATCAGAGACACTTTGGTTTACAGGTGGCAATGAGACTGATGGTTTTGGTTATGTCTATGGTGCTGGTAAGTGGTATTCTTTCCGTTTGGAAAGGGTACATCGGGCTAATAACTTGGGTTAATGTTAAAACCTGGCTTTCTATTAGTAAATAATAATCTGACCAACTAAAAGCAACTGCTGGACTTATCCCCACATAAAGCTAGTCCACTACAGCCAAACAGGATACTTGCTGAGTATGTTGATGTGTACTCACCCTTGCTCTACACACCAACCCCCCCCCCCCCCCCCCATCCCCAGGTTGTCAGCATTGCAACCACTGCTCAGGCGAAGATGAAGCTGTGGAAGGAGACTTCCAGGAGTTCCAAGACTACGACGAGTTCTAGGCGTGGGTTAGCGGCAACCCCCAGTCGGCTGCCTGTGAAGGCCGCGGTTATCTACGTTTCGTTTTCGCACTTTGATTTATTGTAAGGACTATATGGACGTCTCAGACGTATGATGTAATTGACTATTATTTCCCTTTTAATACTATTTTGAGCACTGTGTGATGATGTCCATGTTATGTAACTGCTGTGTACGTGAATAACTGATCCTGGCACGTACATGGTTCGCATTCGGTTTGCCTTCTAAAACCGGGTGAGACATGTCGGCTCCGGACCCCCGCCTAGCCTTGATTAAGGCCTGGGTATTCTTTGTCCCAGAATCCCGGGACCCTGCTGAGGGTGGCCCGGACCCTACACAGAGAGGTCCGGGACCCGTCCCGGGGGTCCGGTCTATACCCGCGGAGGTCTCAGACCCTGCCCGGAGGTTCGGTCCGGATATGCTGGGGTCCGGCACTTTCCCATGGAGGTCCGGACCCACCGTTGATACCTTGGAGGATATTGTCTTCCCTGGCCACGTGGCGGCCCTGGAACCGCCCACGTGGAGGGGTCATGTGTTGTTCGTCAAGCGACTAAGGATAGCCGCATGGACACCGTACCTTCATACTGTAGTAACGGGTACCCCATTTCCAGGGTAATGACAGTGCTAATTTATTAGTCTATAGAAACAAAACACTGTAGAAATAGTAGAAGTCGTTTCGAATTTAATCTAAGCGAATAATTTAGCCATTTCGGATTAAAGCGAAATGAACAGTCCATAGAGACTAAATTGAATGCAATGGAAGCCGAACCCAAACAACTAAATGACTTATTTAAATGATACCCCAATGGATTACTCATCCTAGAAGAAGAAAGTGATCCTAAAAAATTAAGTTTTAAACTAGCCCTAAAGGGTTGTGTGTTCTATATTTAGGGCTGATTTGGTGACCAAGGATCACGTGGATCTATTGGGGAGGAATCCCTTGAAAGCTCTCTTGTGGGTTTTGGTGTTTGGATGACAACCCAATTAAAGGACTAACAAGTGTGCTAAGTGTTGAACAGGTGCTTAATGCAAAGCTAACAGGGTTCAACACAAGTGAACAAGTGTGATGGTCCAAGGACTGATTTATCTATAGATAATGAACACTGCTTAAGTGAGACTCAGTGTGCGTAACTCAGAGACAACCGATCAAGCCAAGGATGGAGGCAAGAAGAGCTTCGAGGTACCGAGTGCACGGGAGAAGGTCAAGGAGACTAGGAACCCAAAGCTAGGGGTGAAGAAGAAGACTTGCAAAGTCAAGGTTGATCGAGTTAAGAGTTATGGTGCATCAAGGATCACTACATAAGGACATGACTTACAACCAATGAGGTAACATCTATAGTTATGTGGTGTAAGTCATAAGGCTCAAGATCAAGCTCGAGAAATGAACAAGGGAGTTGGAGCTCAGATATGTCAATCTAGATCAAGTCAAGTTGACTTAATGGTTTAGAGTCCAACATCGACCTCAAACATGCCAAATTGGGTAAAACGATGAAAAAGGTTAAGTATGTCAGGTTTGAGTGTTCAACCATGTTGCATACACCTCTTACTACAAATTTGGTGCTTTGGTTTGCTCTCTAACTCTTTCTGTAGAGAAAGTACCATTCTGAGCTCTGCTGGAGGAGAAACAGAAAAGCTAGGAGAAGAACAAGAAAGATGTAAGTTTCTAGGACTAAATCAATTGGATTATACTCTAAATATGTTTGTTTAAGTATCAGGAAAATCCTCCCAAAAGTTGAAGTCAAACGGAGAAAGAACGGAGGAAAAATCATTTAGTGTGTTGTTGGCTGGTGCACAGGACAGTGAATAGTAGCTGTCCGGTGCACATGACAGTGAATAGTAACTCTATCCGGTGCACAGGTCAGTAAATAGTGACATGTCCGGTGCACAGGACAGTGAATAGTAGCTGTGTCCGGTGCACTAGACAGTGAATAGTAGCTGTGTCCGGTGCACATGACAGTGAATAGTACCTGTCCGGTGCACCAACGGCTAGCTGTTCCACAGAAGGAAACTGTCAATCAGATCCGTTACTGTTCACTGTCCGGTGCACCACCGGACAGTCCGATGCACCCGCAACCAGGGAAGGCTGGGAGCTTCCAAATGAATCTCCAACGACTATTAGGCCCTTTGGGGCTATAAAATAGACCCCTAGGCGCCTCAAACAAGAACACAAGTGCAGCCAACAAGTTCATACATCATTTGGATCAATTCTTTCTCTCCCTCTCTTGTGTATCTCTCTAGTTTGTGTAGAGGCGAAGTTATAAGCCTTTAGAGAGAGGGGAAGTGCTGCTGAGAGCTAGAGCAATATCTTGAGCGCATTGTTACTCTGCTGGAGTGTTGTCGAGAAGATTGTAAGCATCCACGACATCGTTGTAACTGATATCAACATAGTGGAAGGCTCTATCTGTCACACTGACAGATCTGAGCAACAGAGGAAGGAGTTGAAATAGACTCCAAGCCAAGGTGTGGCTAACTTCAACGAGGACTAGGCAAGCATTTCAGGCTTGGCCGAACCTCGGGATAAATCCATGTGTCTGTGTGCTTTGCTCTGTGCTGTGTACTATTTTTCTGTCTTATTTGTTGTTTATACTTGCACTTCAATATTTATATGTGGTACAAGCTGTCTTCGAAGTGCAGGGTATTTTAAGACAGGAACTTCAATTCCGCTGCAACCTACTCGAAGGGTCTTTCATTCCACTGCGATCCAGCCTTCGAGTAGAGTAAGAATTTTCAGTTATAAAGTGATAATTATTATTCGCCTATTCACCCCCTCTAGGCGACATCCAGATCCTGTTCCCGGGCATATGGAACTTTCATCCCTTCCTCCCCAATAGACCTCGTGATCCTTGGTCACCAAATCAGCTCTTAGGGGTGATTTTCCTCCTCTATCTCTCTGTCAGTATGTTTCAAATGATACTTTAAATATAAAGGACGTTCATCTGTTCTTTATACATAGATATTCTCTCTCATCTCCTCTATCCATTTTAATATTTTAAACAACAAATTTACAAAACTAAAATATGTACAAAAACATTTGATTGTATGACAAATACGTATATACAAAAATTAAAGGAAACATATGTCTCCAACATAGGTAGTTGCGTGTAGAGGATGAGATATAGATGACGCTACTGGAGAGAAAGGAGATATAAAGGAGGAAATCTTTTAAAGGAGAATGTAAATGACAGACATAAAAGATTGATATAGAGTACACTGCTGATAGTCTAAGAACAACAAGACTCTTTGACCAGATGCCATACAACAAAGGAGAAGCCACCTATCAACCAAATTATTTCTATTTTTTAATTTAAAACCATCTGGAGCTTAGGATCAAATTATGTCCCTTTTTCATACTTAAAATCAAATTGTTTCCGTTTTTAGATTTTAAACCAAATTATTTATTCCTATAGTCCTCTCTAGCTTTTAACAGAATTTCTGGTCAACAAGGCGTACTAATCGAAGGCTGGCTTAATAATGATAGTGAAAATATCCAAACTCTCAAAGCATCGGATGCAACAGTGGCACCAAGCTCTACCAAGCATCGGCTGATGTGTTCCACATCATCAGTGCAATTTTGACCATTAAACTTGGAGAACATCCGGATGCAATACTCAGGTGGGAAAGGCGTGAGGTTGTATGTCTCTAGTAGGGCTTGGAGTAAATAATTGCCTTTTTTGGTGTTTTACCGAAATTATCTCGCATGATCTCACTATTATGTCTCTAGTAGGGCTTGGAGTAAATAATTGTTTTTTTGGTGTTTTACCGAAATTATCTGGCATGATCTCACTAAGTTTGTCTATGATTCATATAGTTTTAGTTTGTTCAAGTTTTGACTTATCGACATACCTATTTTTTCACTCTATGACTTCTAGTTTTATCTCATATGCCCATTTAGTACCGACGAGTTGCTGTTATTTTTAGGACATATAGACCAATGACAGAGTGTTAAGGAAACCGAACCATGTAAGGAAACCGTGTGCCAATTGATGTTACTTACATAGTGCTAAGTGGAGGCAAGACATGAAACCAACATGGAGAAGAAAAATGCAACGACATTCCACATGTAGCTTGTGAAAAAGGAGTCAAACACATAATTTATTCTAGTGCTGAATTTCCTAATCAAGGGACTTGTATTTTATTTTTATGTTATATTGTCTATATGTACGTGTGAATGGAGATAACCTTATATGATGTGATGATGGATGGATTAGCTTCGATGGATATTAGATGATATTCAAATTAAACTTTGTATGAATCATACGTGGTGCAGATGTTTGAATTTTAGTGATGTTTCATTGTGTTTCTGATTTTTTTTAAATATTTCTCTTTTTCTTTGAGTTTTTTTTGAAATTTCTGAAGTATTTTTTGTTCAAGAGGAATATTTATTCCCTTGACTCTCTAATGGTGTTAGGAAATTACATCCGAGGGAATATTCTCCCTAGAAATTAAAGTGCCTCTATAAATACCCTCCAAGGCTAATTTCTCTGGAAATTTCCTCACCTCGCTACCAAACCAGTCTTAAGGGCATATTTGGTTTTAGTCCCTCTCAATTCTCTTCTCCTAAACAAGTTACACGGGGATTAGATGGTATTGAGGAATATATAATCTCTAACGGAGGGCTAGTTTGGAAACTCAAATCACCTCTCAATTATATTGAGCAATCCCGAAGTGGATTTGAGTTTCCAAACTAGCGAATTATATGCCTCTCAATTCCCTCCAAGAGAATCTGACCAGGGAGAATCTAAATATCGCGAGAAGATAAAAGAGTATATAAGATTTAGGATCTATGAAGTGATAGATTCCTTTTATCATGACGACTTGACCGATGTGTGTTCACGTTGATTTTAAACGATTTTTACTAATACTAAAGTGATTCCTATAAAAGCTGACTGAAAAGCTTAGTGTTTGGTCTACAACAACTTCTGACGGTCAGAATCAGCAAAAAAAAAACTGAAACAAATAGACCCAATGTCTCGTAACCGAAGTCAGTAACACCTGCATGAGATATTCCTCAAAGCTGCTTTTACAACAGCAACAACATTTCAATGTCAAAAGATGATCAAATATACAATATATTGGTATTCAGAACAACATTATTTGGGTCCCGTCCAGGCAATAACCCAGAGGCTATTCAGCTCGGTGATACCTGACCCAGCGCAATGCAAGAAAACGCAAAACATTCAGCAGCTTCCCCACAATGTACTCACGAGCTAGGCTTGCTCTTTCTTTGGCTCCCAGGGCTGATACCTCGTCCAGTCCCTTTGTCCCGGATTCAAAGCATGCCCCTTGGAGTGGTAGATAAGCTCTTCACCCTCACCGGAGTAGTTCTGCTTGTGCGCTACAAGGTACCTAGCAGTCTTCTGGTTCAGCAGCTGCAACATAGGGAAAATAAAAAAGTCACCAAATCAGCTTAACCAATTTTGACTTTCAGGTACTGTCGGTGTTTTGGACCCGGAGACCCTCAACCGACTAGTAAATTTTATGCTGCGTGTCACTGCCCGGATGGATTGATGCAAGATGAAACACAAGGTTTATCCTGGTTCGGGCTAAGAAGGCCCTACTTCCAGCAGAGAGAGGATGAGGCTTATATTATCTTGCACTGGAGTGCTTATAGTAGGGGTTACAAGCTTCGCGAGAGAGGGAACGGATCCCAGGTCTAGTGTTTGTGGAGAGGAGGTTGATGTTGAGTGAGCCGTCTGAGTCAGCCTTCAAAGCGTGCCGTGGGAAGGCCCTGGACATCTCCTTTTATAGGTACAAGGAGGTGACCCAGCTATACATATGGGGGTGTAGCTATGCGCTAACGTGGCCGGTGGAGAAGTGCTTGAGCCCTATAAAAGCGTGGCTGGCGGTGCAGCCCCAGGTCCTGCTGACGTTTCTTTGCCTTCGTAGAGAGCTGAGGACAGTCGACGTCATGGGCGCATACCGGGAATCATCATTACCTGCTACTGGAGTAATTTGATGTGACACCGGTCTTGTTCCTTCGTAGCCTGAGGTGGCTAGCTAGGGAAGGATAGTGTTGTATTCCCTGTTCGTGTAGTCGGTCCGAGGCCGTCTCGGGTGAGGCGGTGATCTCTCCCGAAGCCGAGGCATAGGTCGGGCGAGGCGAAGATCTCCTCCCGAGGACGAGGCTGAGGCCGAGACCTAGGTCGGGCAAGGCGAAGACCTCCTCCCGAGGCCGAGGCTGAGGCCGAGACCTGGGTCGGGCGAGGCAGAACTTCCTGCTGCGCCCGAGGCTGATTTCGGGAGAGGCGGTAACTTACTGTTGTCAGTCTTACCCCGGTGGTTGGCAAGTGGTCTGAACGGGGTGAATAGTGTCGTCATCCTGTCAGAACGATCAGTAAAAGGGTGAAGTGACTGCGGCCATTTCGACCTTGCCAACTGAGGCACGTGTGTCAGGATAAGGTGTCAGGTGATCCCCGCATTAAATGTGTATGTGATACGGCCGGTGGCAAGGCGGTTTGGTCGAGGCCGCCATGCGACAAAGTTTGCCCGAGCTTTGCCTCTGGCGAACCGGTGGTGTGCGCCCACTGCCTGAGGGGACCCTCGGGCGAGCCGTGAATCTGTACGGGACTACCGTTCTTGCCCGAGGCTGGGCTCGGGTGAGACGGGATCGCGTCCCTCGGTAGATGAGGCCTTAACTTTGAACCGTGCTTACTAGTCTTTATGGTTTGTTTTAAAGATGTTCTCCAGCCACGTTGAGGAGTACTAGGGGTACCCCTAATTATGAAACCGGACAGTAGCCCCCGAGCCTCAAAGGGAGTGTAGGCACTCGCTTGGAGGTTTTACCGGACTTTTGCAAGGCGACTGATCTTTTTTAGCAGTATTTTATTCCGATGGGTGCGCGCGAGCGCACCCGTCGGGTGTAGCTCCCGAGGCCTTGGAGGAGTGGTTTGACTCCTCTGAGGTCTTTAACGCTCTTCTTGTTATTCCCTGGTCGGTCTTGTTGTTCTCTCATGCGGCCTGGCCGCAGCCCGGGTGCATAGTCAGGCTCCGAATTCTTAAGTTAGTTTGTCGACGCGGTCAACAATTTAGCCGTAGCCTGGTGCGAGAGCAGCCCCCGAGCCTCTGCACGGAGCGAGAGGACGATCAAGGACCGTCTCAGCTTTTTATAGTACGCCCCTTCGTCGTCTTTCCGCAAGGAGGAAGGGGGGAACGCGCCATGTTACCCTCGGTGGGCACCGAACACAGTGTTTTCAGTGAGTTGCTAACGGGTAATCCGAGTGGACGCCCAAGCCCCGTTCGATAAGGGTCGGCTAGTGGCCCAGAGGCGCGCTCCAAAAGTATCTGCAGGTGATTCGCTGGACCCGGACCATTTGATAGGGTCTGAGGGCTCGGTGCCTCCCTCCGGTGGGATTCCATTACAAATCGTTCCCACTGGTCTCGGAAATGTCCTAGGGTACCTCGGGAGTGTAGCCCGAGCCTCGGCCATGTAACAGACGTACCCAGGGTCAGCCCTGACTCTGCATGCTCTGGGCGGCTGTCGAACCCTTCCGAGGGGCCAACCTTTGAACCCCTGATCAGTAGAGGGCTCGGAGCCCGAGTGCTCTGGGGCGGTTGCCGAACCCCGCAGGGCGCAACCTTCGAACCCCTAATCAGTAGGAGGGCTTGGGGCCCGTTTCCTTTGCTGAGAAGGACTCTTTCGAAATATCTCCTTTCCCGATCCTTGCGGAGAGAGAGAGAGAGGGGAAAGGAAGAAAGGATATAAACTAAAACAGTGAGGTGCACCTTTTTGAGGCGGTCATCATGACAGAGGCGAAAGGGCGCCCGCTCGCCTGCCAGGGGTGACGCGTGCCCTCCTAGAGAGTTAATGCGACGGGATGGGCGACTCGCGGGGTATCCGTTGCGCGTGCGCGAGTCATTCGAGGAACGGAAAAATCGTTTTGATTTTGAATTTAAAATTCACGAGGGGCTCGGGCGAAGTTTTGGGTGGATTTCGCCCGGGCCTTTATATACCTGGAAGGGGGACCGGCAGTGGTTCTTTACCCTGCCATTTGCGCTTGCCTTCCGCTTTTGCTTTCGCAACCTGAGAGAGTAGACAGAGAGAAGAGAAAACCGCGCACCTCGTCCCCTCCGCTTCCACCGCTTTCGCTTCACGATGGCTGACAAGACGACCATCATTCCGCCGCGCGACCCGTGGCCCTTCTCCACTGTCAATGCGGAGGATCTACAAGCCCTCGTTGCCGAGGGTCTGCTCCGTCCTCTCTTCGGCGGGCCGCAGCCTGAGTGGTTGGCCCCCGTGAGCGAGGCCGACCCGACTCCGCCGCCGGGGTACGTGGTCAGCTTCACCCCTTTTCACGAGCGGGGGTTTGGGATGCCGGCGAGCCGCTTCATGCGGGCGCTCCCGCACTACTACGGGGTGGAGCTTCACAACTTCAACCCCAACTCCATCGCGCAGGCGGCCATTTTCGTGGCGGTTTGCGAGGGGTTTTTGGGGATTGACCCCCACTGGGACCTGTGGACCCATCTCTTCTCCGCGGAGTTCTTCGCCGCGTCGACGGACGTGAAGAAGGTCCGTATGGCGGTGCAGGCTGGCGGCTGCACCCTCCAGCTGAGGTCGGGACGCGCACAACAGTACATCCCTGCCTCCCTTGTGTCTTCAAACAAGGGGTGGCAGAACCGGTGGTTTTATATCCGGAATGACGACGGGGTGTTGCCGCCCTTTTCTCAACGAGTGGTGACCGCCGCCGGCGATAACTGGCGCGGGGGGGCCACACGTGAGAACCAGGAGAAGCTCCAGCCCATTCTCTGTGCCCTGCAGAAGCTACAAGCCAAAGGCCTTACCGCTGCGGGGGTCGTCGCCCCTATCCACCGCCGGAGGGTGCTCCCATTGGCAGAGCGGCAGTTGCGGCTTTCGGAAATGAAGCCGGGGGTTGATTTGGAGGGTTCACGGATGTCCTCGACCCCCCTCTCCACCGACGACCTCCTCAGACGGATAGCGGGCACGGTAGGGAGGCTAGACGCTGGCGTCCTTAACCAGCCCCCGATGCGTCCCGACCACAGGTATGTGTCCCTAGTAAGTGTCCGACCCTTCTTCTGTTTTCTCTGTCGTGTTTCTTACGTCTTTAGCCCTTACCCTTGGGATTTTTGTTCATCCCTAGGGGTTGAGGAATTTTAAAACCTCCCGGCCACCGGTCCCGGAGGACGAGACGGGCCGAACCGCGTGTAGGCTCGCCGCGGAGAAGGATAAGCAGAAAAAAGACGCGGAAAAGGCCCGAGCTCGCGAAAGGATGCGGGCTCGGGAAGCCTTGGAGAAGCGTCGTCGGAGGCAAGCAAGGGATGGTCTCCCGTTGGAGCCATCGCCGGACACGCCCGACGACGACGACGACGATGATGACGAGGACGACGACATGGTGGCCCGACTTGGCCTTAGTCCAGAGCCGAGGCTGGGCCAGGGGTCGTCAAGCCAGCCTCCAGGTGGGCTGACACCACCAGTGTTTGGGGCCAGGACGCCAGGGTCCTGGTCCGAGGAGCGGAGGCGGGCCGAGGGGGTACTTGACCCCTTCGCCGAGATAATTGGGGTGACTCCGTGGGGCCAGGCCGACCCGCATGCCCCCCGAGAGCAAGTGTCCGTGCCAGCCATGCGGGAAGTTGTTCCCTCGGCTGTCGTGACATCGCCCGGGCAGACCGCCCCCTCGGCGCCTCGGGCGTCCGAGACGGAGGCGGCGTCGAAGCCGGCTGCTGGCCAACCCTCGGCAGCGTCTGAGGAGACCAGTGTCCGAGAGGTCTCCCCGCAGGCACGATTGGCCTTGCCCCGGAGCGGGTAAATATCTGAAGGTACCCTTGTTTCAACCATTTTTCTGTGTATCTTGATTTTGCCTTTTCTTCCTTTCAGCAAGCGGAGGCAGGGCTCAGCTGGTCTGGCCCCCACGAAGGCCCTCAAGACGGGGCCGGCCTCTTCAGCCGGAGCTGCGGCACGCCATGCTGGTTGGTTGGCCTCCGCGCAAGGCGCCCTTCGGCGGGGGGCCCAGGAGGTACGGGCTGTCATGGGGCAAGCCTCCTAGGTCGACCCCCCCCCCCGTTGGAGCGACCATCGTGCTAGGGGAGGCCGTTGACGCGGCCGCGGCCTCGAGCCCGCCTGCCTCGTCGCAGGCGCCAACGTCGATTCCTGCCGGGGCCGCCGCTGGTGCGCCCACGGAGCCGCCCGCTGCCGCCGATGTCGAGATGGCTAAGGTGCCTCCGCCCCCGGCTCCTTCGGTCCTGGTCATCCCTGATTCCCCCGTTTTCGACCATGAGGAGGGGGCGTCCGTTGTTGCCGGGGTTGGTGAGCGGAGGCCTGTCGCCTTGACCGAGGAGGGGCCCGATGCGTCGGCTGCAAAGGGACCCGATGACTCAGTCGCGGGGCGCGCAGATCCTTGGCTCGTCGTGGGGAGCAGCGGCCTTATCCACACGTAGCTCAATCCCAATGAGTGGGGAGGGCAGCCGCTCGTGTTCTGGGGTTGCGACACCTCAGAGCCTCTCCTTGCCCTTAATGACGAGGGAGAGGAAAGGTTGCGGAACGCTTTCCGTGACTATAGCGAGGCGGCGATGAGGTCGCTTCGGATGGCCACGGAAGTCCTTTCTCAAGACGTTCCCAGGGTCTTCCAGGTAAGGATTTAGACGCACACCTCGTGTGGTCAGGGCATTCTTTGTGATATTCTATTTTTCTTTTCAGGAGCTCGCGAACATGAGCACCGCTAAGTCGCTGTTCCTCCGCCGTGAGAGCAGCATTTGGGAATCGCTGCGGCTCTAGGGGGTCGCGCTTACCAAGGCCAACGAGCGCCTCGCCCAACAGAGCGCCGAGGCGGGGGACCTTTGGCTGCTCTATGAGGAGCTGAAGTCGGAGGCAGCGGCGGCGCGGACAGAGGCGGCGTCGGCACGGACGGAGGTTTCGTCGGCTCGGGAGCAGGTGGCTTCCCAGGCCGAGGAGATGCAGCAGCGGCAGCTGGAGCTTGGTCAGGTCATCAGTGAGTGGGACCAAATCCGGGGCCAAGCTGCTGAGGCCGTGAGCCGGGCTGAGACCCTTAAGGGACAGCTGGCTGAGGTCACGGAGCGGCTAGCCGAGGCGACTGCTCGGGCCGGGATCCTTTCGGAGGGCCTGGCCGTAGCGTGTCCGTGCCAAAGGTATGTTTTGCCTGCTTTATGATTTTGCTTTAGCTTAACTCTTCTCCTCATGTCTGAACATTGTCTAGCTGTCTTCAGGGTTCGAGACGGCTCTTAACGAGTCCGTTAAGAACTGCAAGGCGCTTGCCCAGACGGCCGAGCAGAAGGAGGCTGACCACACGGCCATGTCCGAGGCCATTTCGGCCTTTTGCCGGACCTTTGGCCTTGACGACGTCCCCTCGGGCATCTCCCCCTAGAGTCGCATGCGGGCCTTGGGCGGCCACGTGCGCAGCAGACTCCGTGGGGCGCTGCATCACGGTGTTAGGCGGGCCTTCACCGTCCTCGCTTCCCACTATGACGTGGATTTGGAGCAGGTCAGCGAGGGCTATTGCTTACCCGATGACGAGGAGGCCGCCCTGGCCGAGGCCCAGAGGCTTAATGCGGTTGCCGAGGGTCCAAGCGTGCAATGGCCTCCTTTTTTGAGGTGGAGATCCTTCCGCCCGTGTCGCCGTCCGAGGCCGGGCCACATTCTGCCACCCCTGCCAGCGAGGCTGCTTCGTCTGCCGCAGGTGGAAACAATGCCGAGGGTGCTGCTCCTCCCCCTGCCGACGCCTGAGCCTGTGTGGAACGGTTATTTTAAGTACGTGTATGTTTTCTGCGGCCGCTTGGGCCTAAACATTTGGATGTCTGAGTATAAAGTTGCGTTTCTTTCCTCTCGTTTTGAACGTTAGGACTTGTTTGGTAGCAGAATCACTTATCCGAGCGCGAGTTACCTTTCGCGGAAGGTGATGAGTGAGGTATCCGTATCCCGGAGGTGTAGGAGTCCCTTGGCTCGGTCGGCCTTGCCGTTCGAGGTCTCTCTCGTTCGTTTTTAGGATTTCGTTATCGATAAAGTCGAAAGGCACGAAAGTCGTTTTGGTAGAAAAATTTTCTGAGGAAAATTTTGACGCAGAGAGGGTTCCCCCCTTCTAGCCCCGAGGGAGGGTCGGTCTTTGCTGAGGCAAGGCCGATCCTTCCTTGACGGTTAGACTTTATTTATACATGTAAAGGGACCGAGATACATGAACGACTTGAAACATTTAAGGGTAAAAGCGACGTAGCTGTTCGATGTTCCAAGCGTTGCTGTAGACCTCGCCTTGATCATTGGCCAGCTTGTATGTCCCGGGCTTCAATACTTTGGCGATGATGAACGGCCCTTCCCAGGGAGGCGTAAGCTTGTGGCGTCCTCGTGGGTCTTGTCGTAGCCAAAGCACCAAGTCTCCAACTTAGAAGCCTCGGGGCCGAATCCTTCGGGCGTGATAGCGTCGCAGAGACTGCTGATATCGCGATGAGTGCAGTAGGGCTACGTCCGGAGCCTCTTCCAGCTGGTCCAATGAATCCTCTCGGCTGGTTTGGTTGTTTTGGTCGTCGTATGCCTTTGCCCTCGGGGAACCGTATTCTAAGTCCATGGGTAGGATGGCCTCGGCCCCATAGACCAGAAAAAACGGCGAGAAACCCGTGGCTTGGCTCGGTGTTGTCCTCAGACTCCAAACCACCGAGGGTAGCTCTTTTATCCACCGCTTGCCAAACTTGTTGAGGTCATTGTAGATCCTTGGTTTTAGTCCCTGCAAAATCATGCCATTGGCGCGCTCCACCTGTCCATTTGTCATTGGGTGAGCTACGACGGCCCAGTCCACATGGATGTGGTGGTCTGCGCAGAAGTCCAGGAACTTTTTCCCAACGAATTGCGTGCCATTGTCGGTGATGATGGAGTTTGGGATCCCGAAGCGATGGATGATATTTGTAAAGAACGCCACCGCCTGCTCGAACCTGATGCTGGTTAAGAGTCGAACTTCGATCCACTTGGAGAATTTGTCGATGGCGACTAGCAGGTGCGTGAATCCCCCGGGTGCCTTCTGCAAAGGACCGACGAGGTCCAGACCCCACACAACAAACGACCAAGTGATAGGTATTGTCTGTAGAGCCTCAGCAGACAGGTGTGTCCGTCTCGCGTAGAATTGACACCCTCGGTAGGAGAGTACAATCCTAGTGGCGTCGGCCACCGCGGTCGGCCAGTAGAAGCCTTGTCGGAAAGCGTTTCCTACGAGGGTCCGAGGTGCTGCATGGTGACCGCAAGCCCCCGAGTGTACTTCATGTAACAGCTCTTGTCCTTGGGTGATGGATATGCATCGTTGGAGGACGCCTGAGGGGCTGAGGTGGTACAACTCTTTTTTGTCACCCAGTAAAACGAACGATTTGGCACGCCGAGCCAGTCGCCGAGCTTCGGCCTTGTCGAGGGGCAACTCTCCTTGGAGGAGATATTCCAAGTACGGGGTCTGCCAGTTTAGGTTTGGTGTGACCCCATTCCGCTCTATCTCGACGTGCAGGGCCTCACCCTCGGCGGCCGAAGGTACCTCGAGCTGGGCCAAGGTCCCTTTGGGTTCGGGTGCGTCGTTGAGTTTCACGGAGGGTTGATATATGTCCCTGGAGAAGACATTCGGGGGAACCTTTGTTCGTCCCAAGGCTATCTTAGCCAGCTCATCTGCAGTCTCTTGTATCGTCGAGCAACATGGTTGAGCTCCAACCCATAGAACTTATCTTCCAAGCGCCGAACTTCGTCACAGTAAGCCTCCATTTTTTGGTCGCGGCAGTGAGAGTTCTTCATGACTTGGTCAATAACGAGCTGCGAGTCACCACGAGCGTCGAGGAGCCGAACCCCTAGCTCGATGGCGATGCGCAACCCATTTACCAAGGACTCATATTCGGCCACGTTGTTTGACGCCGGAAAATGGAGGCGTATTACATAACGCACATGTTTTCCAATGGGTGAGACGAAGAGCAAGCCAGCGCCTGCTCCGGTTTTCATAAGCGACCCATCGAAGTACATGGTCCAAAGTTCAGCCTGGATTGGAGCTGTTGGCAATTGGGTGTCGGCCCATTCGGCCAAGAAGTCGGCCAAGACTTGGGATTTTATGGCCTTCCGAGGGGCAAATGAAAGTGTTTCCCCCATGAGTTCCATTGCCCATTTTGCTATCCTACCCGAGGCCTCTCGGCACTGGATGATCTCCCCCAAGGGGAAGGATGACACCACAGTCACCGGATGAGACTCGAAGTAGTGTCGCAGCTTTCGCCGTGTTAGAATCACTGCGTATAGTAGCTTCTGGATTTGCGGGTAGCAGATTTTGGTCTCGGATAGCACCTCGCTGATGAAGTAGACTGGCCTCTGCATGGGCAGCGTGTGCCCTTCTTCTTGTCTCTCGACTACGACCGCAGCGCTGACCACCTGAGTGGTTGCGGCTATGTAGATCAAGAGGGCTCCTCCCGCAGCGGGGGGCACCAAGATGGGTGCATTAGTAAGGAGTGCCTTAAGGTTTCTGAGGGCTTGTTCGGCCTCGGGAGTCCAAGTGAAGCGTTCGGTCTTCCTTAAGAGGCGGTACAAGGGTAATCCTTTCTCGCCGAGGCGCGAGATGAAGCGGCTCAGAGCCGCAAGGCATCCCATGACCCTTTGTACTCCTTTTAAATCTTTGATGGGTCCTATGTTGGCGATGGCTGCGATTTTCTCCAGGTTGGCCTCGATGCCTCGTTTGGAGACGATGAATCCTAGGAGCATGCCTCGGGGGACTCCGAAGACACACTTCTCGGAATTGAGTTTTACGTCCTTTGCTCGCAGGCACCCGAATGTTACTTCAAGGTCGGAGAGGGGGTCGGAGGCTTTCCTTGTTTTGACAACGATGTCATCGACGTAAGCCTCGACCGTTCTGCCGATTTGCTCTTCGAACACATGGTTCATGCACCTTTGGTATGTTGCACCTGCATTCCTCAAGCCAAATGGCATAGTAGTATAACAATACATGCCGAAAGGTGTGATAAAAGAAGTCGCGAGCTGGTCGGATTCTTTCATCTTGATTTGGTGATAGCCTAAATAGACATCGAGGAAAGACAGGATTTCACACCCAGCAGTGGAGTCCACAATTTGATCGATGCGAGGCAGAGGGTAGGGAACTTTTGGACATGCTTTATTCAACCCAGTGTAGTCTACACACATCCTCTATTTCCCACCTTTTTTCTTTACAAGTACAGGGTTAGCTAACCATTCTGGATGGAATACTTCTTTGATGAACCCTGCTGCCATTAGCTTGTGGACCTTCTCACCTATGGCCCTGCGCTTTTCTTCATCAAAACGGCGCAGGTGCTGTTTCACGGGTCAGGCACCGGCTCGGATGTCCAGTGAGTGCTCGGCGACATCCGTCGGTATGCCTGGCATGTCCGAGGGACTCCACGCAAAAATCTTGGTGTTTGCGCGGAGAAAGTCGACGAGCACTACTTCCTATTTGGGGTCGAGCTCGGAGCCGATCCTGACTTTTTTGCCGGCGTTGTCGCTAGGATCGAGAGAGACAGACTTAACTGCCTCGGCTGGCTCGAAGTTGTCGTCATGCCGCTTCGGGTCGGGCGCCTCTTTGGAGAGGCTATCCAGGTCGGCGATGAGGGCTTCGGACTCGACGATGGCTTCGGCGTACTCAACGCATTCCACGTCGCACTCGTAAGCGTGGCGGTATGTGGATCCGACGGTGATGATTTCCTTGGGGCCTGGCATCTTGAGTTTGAGGTACGTGTAGTTGGGGACGACCATGAACTTGGCGTAGCACGGTCTTCCCAACACCGCGTGATAGGTTCCTCGGAACCCGACTACCTCGAAAGTGAGGGTTTCCTTTCGGAAGTTGGAGGGAGTTCCGAAGCAGACGAGCAAGTCAAGCTGCCCAAGGGGCAGGATACGCTTGCCGGGGGCAATCCCGTGAAAAGGTGCTGCACCGGCTCGAATCTTGGACCGATCAACCCCCAAGAGCTCTAGGGTCTCGGCATAGATGATGTTGAGGCTGCTGCCTCCGTCCATGAGGACCTTAGAGAGCCTAGTGTTGCCGATGACAGGGTCGACGACGAGCGGGTACCTTCCTGGGTTTGGTACGTAGTCGGGGTGGTCGTCTTGGTCAAAGGTAATGGGCTTGTCGGACCAGTCTAGGTAGACTGGCGTCGCTACCTTCACCGAGCAGACCTCCCGTCGCTCTTGCTTGCAGCGTCGAGCCGAGGTATTCGCCGCTTGCCCACCGTAGATCATGAAGCAGTTGTGGACCTCCGGGAACTCTTCTTCCTTGTCGCCCCCCTTATTGTTGTTGCCTTGGTCCTTGCCATCTTCCGTCGAGGGCCCAGCCTTATTGAAGTAACGCCGGAGCATGTCGCACGCTTCAAGGGTGTGCTTGACGGGACCCTTGTGATAGGGACACGACTCCTTGAGCATCTTGTCGAACACGTTGGCCCCTCCGGGAGGTCTCCGAGGATTCCTGCGCTCGGCAGCAGCGACGAGATCTGCTTCAACGGCGTTGCGTTTTGCTTGCGCCTTCTTGTTGCTCTTCTTCTTGGTGCCGCGCTGGACGGACGCCTCGGGGACGTCTTCCTTCTGCCTTCCCTGAGGCTGCTTGTCTTTCCGGAAGATGGCTTCGACCGCCTCCTGACCAGAGGCGAACTTGGTGGCTATGTCCATCAATTCGCTTACCTTGGTGGGAGTTTTGCGTCCCAGTTTGCTTACCAGATCCCAGCAAGTGGTGCCAGCGAGGAATGCTCGATGACGTCTGAGTCAGTGATGTTAGGCAACTCGGTGCACTGCTTTGAGAACCGTCGGATATATTCTCGTAGGGATTCCCCTGGCTGCTGTCGGCAGCTCGGAAGATCCCATGAGTTCCCAGGGCGCACGTATGTACCTTGGAAATTTCCAGCGAAGGCCTTGAGGAAGAGGGGGAGGTTGCGGATGATGAGGTTGCCGTCGTCCGTCCCTCCCAACTGGCACGCCCGCTGGTAATCAGTGAGCCATAACTCCGGCCTCGTCTCCCCTGAGTATTTGGTGATGGTAGTCGGAGCTTGGAACCGGGCCGGGAACGGCGCCCGTCGTATGGCTCGGCTGAAGACCCGCGGGCCTGGTGGTTCGGGTGAGGGGCTCCGATCCTCCTCACTGTCGTAGCGTCCTTCGCGTCTGGGGTGGTAGCCTTGGCGCACCCTTTCCTCAAAGGGTATGGCAACAGTCGAAACCTTTTTCTTTTCATTCCTGCCATAGACTGCTTCCTGCGCTCGCCTTATCTCTTGCTGTCGTTAGAACCGATCCTAATTCCATTCCTGTGATCCGGTGGTTTTGGTCATTAGATGGTTTCATTTTGTCATTTGTTCGGCCTACTCAGCCCATTACACGTGAGTGACTACTTTCCCCATCCGAGTTCGCGTTTCATATCGCTGGGCGCTGGCAGCCGCCGTGTCTCTCCTCTTCATCCACCTCGCGCAGAGTTCCGCAGCGACGCAGCTCGAAATTCCTGCCCTCTCGCCATCAAATCATGCGAAGGATTTGCTAAACAGGCCATCCATGTTTTCGTCATCTGTCAGTGTCAGGTACTTGCAAATTTTCTAGAAACCTTCTTTAGAGATCCGATTGCACTGCCATCCGTCTCAGCGCCCCCAACCATTCGTCATCTGTCTCGGTGACCCATCTGCGGCACGCAAACCCTACTAATCCATTCCGTCGATCGAGTCCCGTCCGCTCCATATGGAAGAAGGCGGCCGCCATGACCATGACGCGGGCGACCGCATCACCAGCCTACCCGACGACCTCCTCTGATCCGGTGGTTTTGAGTTGGCTGTTTGTGCTTAGCTTTCCTTCCCAGGGACGGATCCAAGCACCATACTGAGGTGTTTGAGACGCTATAGCTTTTCCAATCGCGTAGTTGTCTATTTTTGTGCATGGTATATGGACCAGAGAACCCTCTTTGCAGCAGAGGTTTGTTCCTTGTTTATGCTGTCTGTAGTCGCATGTCAGTTTAACCTTTTGAGTTCTAAAAGTGTTTGGGAGACCCATTTTAATTGAAAGCACACGCACTCAGGTGCTATGTCCTTTGACATTTCATAGTCACCTATTTCATTGATGTGGGAGATGCACCAGGATAGCACCCTTGTGGCAGGAACTTACTTTTGTTTGCTTTTCTGCTGCCTGTCAAATCCTGATATTTGTGTGTTTGCAAACTTACTTGGTTGTTTAATTCATTGCTATTGATTGTCAGGTATTGTGCTTGTATAATTACATTTTCATCTGGTTTCTATTGCATTTGTAGCAGATTAGTTGTAGTCATTGTCCTGCAAGCATATAGTCCTTGGGAAGTATATGTCCAGTCGAGTTTTGTGTTGGCTATGCGTGATGTGATTTAGGTTTCCTTTCCTTGGGACTGATCAGAGCACATATGTTGTGGCCATAAAGCTGTTTCGATAGCGTAGTTGTCAAACTTTTGTATGTACTTATGGACCAGGGGACCTGCTTTGCAGCATAGATTTGTTCTGTGTTTTTTCTGCCAGTAGTCACCCGACAGCTAAATCTTTTGAGGTTGAGTTACTATGGTCTTTGGCATTTCGTAGTTGCCTATTTCATTGATATTCGAGATGCACGATAGCACATTACGTAGTTCTTGAAGGTGACAGGAATAAGGTTTTAACTTAATGAAGAAAAAAACGGTAAACTTTATCAAGCTAATGGAATTGTGGAACAAGGAATATAATAGTCATACACATTTGCCAGAACTTATCCTTGCAAATTGAGCCTAAACTGTAAACTTTATCTTGGCAACTTCCAGTTTTCAGGCATGAATTATGGGCACGCAGTCTATCAATATCCCGCAACTGATCGGATCAGAAATTTTGTCAGAGAGTTTTAGATTCAGATATTTCATTACAGGAGAGTTATTTTAGTATTTCACAGACTGTCAAAATTTAAATGTATACAACTGATAGATGTACTGTTTTTTTGGTTCTGCCTTCGGTTAAGTGTTGTTATTTGTGCTTTTCCTGGCCACTAATGTTATTCCATTCTATTTTGATAGCAGTACTGATTTAACCAAAATTTATGATTAAACTCTCTCGATCTACTATATTACTTGGGTGCATACAACTGATAGATGTACTGATTTATTTTATTCTGCTCTCCACGGGTTTTGTTCCTGAAAAAGGACTGTTAACACTTTCCATAAGGCTCCTTTTTATTTACTAGGTAAATCTATAATGCACTATTATGTTTATGATTTTGTCAGAGACTTTTACATGTTAGAGAGTTTTAGATTTAGAGATTTCATCACAGCTCGGTTATCTAAGTATCTGCCTTCGGCTATCTATTAATTTGGTGATGATTTCAATCTGAGTTCTTTCAAAAGCTTTTAATTTCCAATCATATGTATGGTGGTTGTCCAATAATTAGCTGCTCTGTCAAATACAGCGTGACATTCATTTGCTATTGTTAGGTGCAAGAAAAATCCATTACAATGAAAGCACACTATTCCTTTTCTTATTGCTTTACCGAGAACTTAGATAACATGTATTTTTATGAATAAGTATATATTATGGCTTTGTCATGTTGTCTGAACTATCTTTATTCTGTCTAAACACTATTTAGACGGTCTAAACAGTAATCATTGTGCACTACCATTTAATTAAATAAGTTGTATACTGATTTGAATGTTTTTGTTCTGCTCTCCACAGGTTTTCTTTCTGAAAAGGGACTGTTAACACTTTCCATAAGGCTTCTTTTCATTTACCAGGTAAACCTAAAATGCACTGTTATGTTTATGGTTTATATTTTCTTCACTGATATCAGTAGCACTTAATCAGTGGTAACAGTAACAACTTATTCAACACTAGGACTTCAAAACTATAAAACACAAAACTATAAACTAACTAGCGAACTTTGCTTTGTTATGGTGTGATGTGGTGCTTTAAATGCCTTCGGTGGGTGTTATCTAGAGATAACAATATCATAATCATTGAAACTATGTTGCTTTATAGTTCAGTTCACAATTGTTGTTTGATAATGTATATGTCTCACACACAGTCCTAATTGGTTTGACAACATCTATTGTCTTCTCAATCACACCTCTCTTGATGGTCAATCTGGTTAACTGGATGAGCACATATAAAGGACTACCGATTGTCTACCCTCTTTTATTATTGTTTATTGATGTGTTCATGTTTTGTAGGGCACTGTTCTTGTTATGGATCAGATGGGATACAATGCTGATCGCACACCATTCACGAACATCTCAAACACCATCATTACAGGTAAAGCTTAGTACATGCGTGTCGAAATGTAGTAGGTACGGACACTAATCCACAAAGTTACATTGTAGGTAATCAAAATGAATCGAACTCGCTTGGACCAATTGTTGATGCTAGGGAACGTAAGAGGCAAAGGGATAGGGAAAGATATGCCACGATGACTGTTGAACAAAAGAATGAGAAAAATAGGAAGCGTCGTGAAGCGCGCCAAAGGAATAAAGGACTACCGATAAAAACACAATCATCCATAGGTGATGAAAGTTAAATTTCTAATTCTAAATTTTATACCTACATGTCCGTACTATACAAAGTTGTCGTGTAGCCTTTTGTAAATGGTATATATAAATAAGACATTAATATGGACAAGTCATGTGAGGTGGTTAACTTTAAAATACGTGGGGATGTGCATCTCGGTTTAGGTATATGATCATTTTACCAATATTTGAACAGATCCTCTTATGAATGAGTGAGTACCTATTAATCCTATTTTTGTTTTCACCATGTTTTGCAGATAGCTTTCCAGATGACTGTAGCACCATTGATTTCAAAATTTTGTCAACACAAGGCATTGCAGGTATATAACAATCACATTTTTTGTCACTTTAGCACCACCTATTATGTATCTCTTTACTTATGCTAAAATGTTAAATGTAGGTGGAGACGAACAAGTAAACGTGGATCTAGATGATGATAGCGATTGGTTGCATAGAAATGAGACATTCCAGGTAAACAACATTGTCGCAAGTAATGACCTTCTGACAATAGGTACATGACTGTTCACTTGACTACATATGCAAAAAACAACGGGTTTCAAAACATTGAACGTAGACATGCATTTATTCCAGGTTGTGTGCATGAAAGTGTTGATAACACACCTAATCATACTATGAAAAGGGCCGCCTACTTTAGTGAGCGGTACAAAAACTTAACTCCCATCGAGAGGGAGTCTAGGCGTGAACACCTTAGGTTGTATAATAAGACACCAAAACGGAAAGATGCAAAGACAGAGTACGGCAGAAAACGTAGAGCACTGCAATCTGACACTTTGCATCAGGAGTCCATCGCCATGGAGGACCCAACATATACCCCTGAGGTTGGACGTCATAGAACAGATGCAACACAACCGTATGGATCCTCAGTTACCACTTGCGACTGGGTTATCCCTGAATTCGTCGGGATACCTTTCCTGTCAACTTCAATACAAATCGAGGATGTTGGTTCACTCACTATTTCTACTGAGCCACTAAGTCGTAAACATCATGTGCTATCTGGGGCAAGACCAGCTATCTTAGGTAGTCGAAACCAACAATTTGAAGCCGCCATTTCAAGGAACGTGGCTACGGTGACTGAGGATACAATCAGTGACGCCGTGGAAGGGGACGATTGGACACAACCCCATACGACTACAGAGATCCACAACAATGGTAATTTCTAACCAATTTTAAATCAATCTTGCACGGTGACGATAGCATGTATTCTTACTAAACGTGTGTTTCCATCAGTACAATGTACGAATCCATGCCAAGGTGCTACCTTGGCAACAAATCTGAGTGAAGGCATGGCTGAACAAAGAGTGCAGCATACACATACGAAGCCAAAGGTCATTTCCGATGGTAATTGTTAAAAACTTTGTTCACATTACATGTTTCCCCACCCTAGAAGTCAAACCTCATATTTTCACGAATAGGTGACGATGATGAGGGTGTCATATTCGAAGAGGATGATGATGATAATGATGGATACCTATTCGCTGGGCAATGTATGTACATGGATTTACATGTTGCTACCATGGTTTATATAGATACACATGTCTTAATCATTGTTTTCTAAAAAAATATTAGATGATGAGACTGACGAGGACATCAAGATTGATGGTACTCAAGAAGAATCTATTGACACTGATTTTCCTGACACGTACAACAAGGTGTACAGTAACGTGCTTGAAGAAACACATATGCTGAAGTCTGTTCCCAACTGCGGTTATTGCAATGCGAAGAAGTTTGAGTATGAGCCACCTGGATTTTGCTGTCGTGGTGGGAAGGTTGAGCTAGCCCCACTGGAGACCCCTCCACAACTCCGGAGGTTGTGGGATAGTGCAGACTCTGATGCTAGGCACTTTCGTGATAACATCAGGTTTTTTAATGGCCATTTCTCTTTCACTTTGTTGTACTGTTGCCTTGATAGTATGACAACTAATGTTAGGGATTCTGGTATATACACATTCCGAGCACAAGGCATGATGTATCACAATATCAAGTCATTCGGTAGGGAAGGTGGGGCGGAGCATAAACACCTTGAACTTTACTTTTACGATGATGATCCCAATCTCGAGCATCGGTACCGTATGTGCCGCAAAGAACATCAACAGAAAGACAAAGATGTTATTAAACAGATAGTTTCCATACTCCGTGAAAATCCATACTCTGAACATCTTAGAAGCATGGGTCATGTTGAGAACCTTGATGACTATCGTATCACATTGAACCTTGATCAATCGTTGAACCAGAAGACATATAACACACCTATCACTTCAGAGTCGCTGCTGTCTGGATCGAGGGGAGCGAACGGCGAGGCCAGTTCAGCAAGAGTGTTATGCTACATGGGAAGGATAGGTCAAGCCATGGTATCCGCTCATACCATGGATGCTACGATGCACTATCGTATCCACTGTTCTTTCCTAGAGGTGAACTTGGATGGCATGCAAATATACCAAAGGTTGGTGTATCCATGGGCGAAGTGGATGCATACCGTGCGACGCATAGGGCAAGTAATGCAAACGATGAAGATGCAGGTTAGTTATTTCTTTGTAATTTCTTACGTAACACATTGTTAAAGTATCCTTTCGACATTACTAAATAATCAATCCTTGCGCATGCAGAATCTCCTAATCATCTATGTGTGTCCGTACGTGACTATTACTGCTACAAATTCCAGATTCGTCCAGGGGTATTCAATCCAATACTTCATGGTAAACGTCTTTTCCAGCAGTTCGCAGTTGACACATACATCAAGATTGAGAGCTCCCATTTAGATTTCATTCGTAAGAACCAGGATCGGTTACGGGCAGACCTATACCAGGGTTTGGTGGATACTATGTTAGATGGCGATATAAGAGCAGAAAAGGTTGGGAAGCGAACTGTGCTGTCGTCGTCGTTTATTGGCGGTCCTCGTGACATGAGACGTCGGTATATGGATGCTATGGCTCTGGTGCGGAAGTTTGGGAAACCAGACATCTTTCTTACCATGACATGTAACCCTAACTAGGATGAGATAAGGAGGGAGCTTCTCTCTGGGCAGACACCACAAGATCGTTCGGATCTTGTAGTGCGTGTCTTTCATGCGAAGCTACAGGAGTTAAAGTATAGGCTGACTAAACAAGATATTCTCGGTAAGGTTCGTGCTTACGTCTATGTCGTCGAGTTTCAAAAGAGGGGTTTGCCCCATGCCCATTTTTTACTAATCATGCAGAGGAAGTACAAGCTCACATGCCCTGAGCAGTATGACCTTTTGATCTCAGCCGAGATCCCAGACAAAAAGTACCATGAACTACGAAAGATGGTTATCAAGCATATGATGCATGGTCCATGCGGGTCGCTAAACCCTAACTGTCCATGCACTAAGGGTCGTGCATCATGCAAGAATCATTACCCTCGGCCTTTCAGTGATGCAACTTTGCAAGGGAAGGATTCATATCCTGTTTACAGACGTCGTGATGATGGGCGTAAGGAAAAGGTTCGAGGGTGCGAGTTGGACAATAGATGGGTTGTCCCTTACAATCCTTACCTCCTTCGCCTCTTCAACTGTCACATCAATGTTGAGGCGTGCGGGAGCATCAAGGTTGTTAAATATTTGTTCAAGTACATATACAAAGGCCATGATCGTGCGTCTGTTGTTATGAGAGATGCGAGCAAGACAGATGATGATGTAGATGAGATCAAGCAGTACAGAGATGTAAGGTGGGTGACCCCGCCAGAAGCCTTATGGAGGATATACGACTTTGAGCTTAGTCAGAACTCTCCACCTGTGATGCAGCTGCAGCTCCATCTTCCAAACATGCACATGGTGGCGTTTCATGATCGGCAAATGGTCCAGCGAGTTGTAAACCGTCCAGGTGCTGATAGGTCAATGCTCACAGCATATTTTGAGGCAAATAGGCTACACGAAGAGGCTCCGGGCATCCTATATTGTGACTTCCCTGAGTGGTTCACTTGGCAGAGTGGTAAGGGCAAAGTATGGCAACGGAGGAAACGAGATACGGGTGGACAAGTCGGTAGAATAGTCTCTACTCATCCAGCCGAGGGGGAGCGCTACTATCTTCGTGTTCTCCTAAACCACGTGGCTGGCGCCATCTCCTATGTGGATCTAAGGACAGTAGATGGTGTCACGCTACCGACTTTTCATGAGGCAGCAGAGAGAAGAGGACTGCTTGAGTCGGACAACACACTGGATGAGTGTCTCACTGAACGTGCTCTTTTCCAGATGCCATCGGCGCTGCGACGACTTTTTGCCACAATACTGGTGTACTGTGAGCCAAGCGATGTGGCGGTACTCTGGCGGAAACACCTAGATGCTATGTCAGAGGACTATCAACGTAGGAGTGAGAGCAAAACTCATGTTGAGCAGATGGTATTGATTGACATTAGGAACATGCTGCAGTCAATGGGAAAGGACATAAAGACATTCCCACTTCCTCCTATCATTGACATGTATGACGATGCTATAGGTACTGCTAGGGAGGTTTACGAGGAGGAAAGTATCGAACCGACAGTGGCAGATGTGGCTCTCAAAGAGACTCTTAACGAGGAACAGAGAGCCGCCTATGATAAGATTATGTCTGCTGTTGACACTGATTAGGGTGGATTGTTCTTTGTGGATGGACCTGGTGGCACTGGAAAGACTTATCTATACAGAGTGTTGCTTGTGACGCTACGTAGCCAGAACAAGATTGCGGTGGCAACAGCTACATCTGGCGTTGCGGCTTCCATAATGCCTGGAGGAAGAACTGCCCATTCACGCTTCAAGATACCTCTTACTATTGATGATGGCGCTGTATGTAGCTTCACGAAGCAGAGTGGAATCGCAGAGTTGCTACGGAAAGCATCTCTCATTATCTAGGACGAGGCTTCTATGACTAAGAGACAAGCTGTGGAGGCACTAGACAATAGCATGCGCGATATAATGGGTCGGCCTGGATTGCCATTCGGTGGTAAAACCATTGTCTTCGGTGGGGATTTCAGACAAGTCTTGCCTATTGTTCGTAAAGGTTCAAGGGCTCAAGTAGTCGCTTCTTCTCTACGGATGTCTTACCTATGGGAGTCCATGTCCCACTTAAAGCTTGTTAGCAATATGAGGGCAAAAAACGACCCTTAGTTTGCAGAGTTTTTGCTACGCATAGGTGGTGGAACTGAGGTCACGAATAGAGATGGTGACATCCGTCTTCCTGGCGAGGTATGTGTGCCTTATAGTGGGAGTGACAGTGATCTTGACAATCTAATAGACTACGTGTTCCCAAATCTCAATGAAAATATATCAGATTCCACCTACATTACTTCACGAGTGATACTATCAACGCGAAACGATTGGGTGGATATGATAAATGTTAAGATGATCGATCGTTTTCAAGGTGCACATACGGTGTACCATAGTTTCGATAGCGCCATGGATGATCCCCATAACTATTACCCACCTGAGTTCCTAAACACACTAACGCCTAATGGGCTACCCCCGCATGTTTTGAAGCTCAAGATTGGATGCCCTGTTATATTGCTTCGGAATATAGACCCTGCGAATGGACTTTGCAACGGTACCAGGCTGGTGGTTCGTGGTTTCCAAAGAAATAGCATTGACGCAGAAATTGTACTGGGTCAGCATGCTGGAAAACGGATTTTCCTGCCACGTATACCTCTTTGTCCCTCTGATGATGAGATGTTCCCTTTCCAGTTCAAAAGGAAGCCGTTTCCTATACGTCTTAGTTTTGCAATGACTGTTAACAAAGCACAGGGTCAGACTATTCCCAATGTTGGTGTGTACTTGCCCGAATCAGTGTTCTCTCATGGCCAATTATATGTTGCTCTATCTAGAGCGACAGCCCGATCGAACATAAAGATCCTTGTCACCCCAGCCGTCGATGGAAATAAGAGGTCGAGGAAGGGTGTACGAAAGAACCCCACAGTAGATTGTGGGACATACACCAAGAACATCGTCTACAAGGAGGTCCTAACAAATTAGCGAAAATCTTCACAAACAACAGAAGAGTGATTTACACAAACAGTAACACAACCCAGACCCACAGTAAGTCTGTCAAAACTCAATTGTTTTTTTGACATGTGCAAGTAATTTATTTGTTCAGATATTTAATGATTTGAGTTTCTGTTTTAGTTAGAGATTTCTAGCATGGCTGACACAAGTAACCATGGATCCCTCATTGATGAATGGTTGCCGACCCTACACCAAGCCCAAAGAACTCTCATGTCATGCTGAATGAAAAATTCAGCTCTCGCTCAATATCTGGTCTTTTTAGTGAACATGGAACCAATAAGCCCCACGATCAATCTGAAAAAGCAGAGAAGTTTTGAATTCTACTTTTCTTTACAATAAAATGGTATGTGATATTTCCTTAATTGATTTCTTGTGCTCTCAAGATTTATTTGTTACACTGTTATCCAATGTTGAAATAACTCATAATTAGAGCAAGCACTAAAGACTTTCATACTGCAATTTTCAGACATGAATTTGGTACACTATGGAAGAAATTAATTGGTTATGATTTATTCTGTTTAATTGTTATTCACAGTGATTTGATATATGGAAACATTTGCACGATTTTGTCTACGTTTGCATACACCTATTATATTCATACTTCTCACTAACGATGATGAAAATTTGGTCTTCCACCTTTTCCTTTCTAATATTTCTGTCTATAGGGGATATAACAGCTTTAAGCACAATGAGAAATGAGTCCATCATTAGTGAGATCCAAGCCCAGCTAAAGCACAAGAATGTCACAGTGGATGTCAAAGCAAATTCAGACCCTCATGTAAGTTTCTTCTAAATTTGTTCATGTCTTATTCAAGCCTTATTATGTTAAGGTTCTTGTTTAACTGCCTAGAATTAAATAAATTGTTCTATGCATATGATTGATTTTAGATTAGTCCTATTCAGCTCTCAACTATAGTCACAGTCGAGGAACTTGGTTTACCAGGCTTGAAAAACATAATGGCCATTTCTTATCCACATCAAGCATTTGGGAGGGTATGCTTCTTCACCTTTTCTAGATTGGTTGAATATCTATTTCATTGTTTTTACTAATTTATCTACATTGTGGTTGTAGTTTGGAATCCAGTACTTGCGTAATTATGTTGGTATCAATGCCAGTTCTTCCATGAACACAAAACCTTCAGTTAACCTTGATACTCGCTCAAGGTTAACAAGCCCACATCTAGACCACTAGCAAATTGTGAAATTGATGTTTAACGCTACTTCATTATAGGGTAAGAACTACTCCCATTTTCACAAGTTTCTGATTTTTTCATTATCATGAGATTACAAAAATCAATGCCTCCTATGCCATGCAATCCCAAACGTGAGGAGTGATACTCGCTCCAGTCTGAACTGAACCCTAAAGATGCTGGGCATCATCATGAAGTCGAAGGAAGCGTTGTCATTTTTTTTTGCCAGTTGGCTATGATTTTTCTTGTTGCACTTAAGTCGGAGCTGGCGGCGGAGGTGTACGCTAAGCAGAAGGTGGATGACCAGTGGGCACTGCGCGTGTCGCACCACACATCGGACATCCTCCACTGCTGGATGGAGCAGAGCTGGCTGCCCACCTCCACGGTGGTGCAGGCTGGCACCACGCCGTAGCCCAACAAGCGATGCCTAGATCTAGAGCAAGATGAAGGCGGATGACACGTTCCAGCAGAAATCCATGGGTCCTACTACCTTTCTCTACATCAAGTTCTTCAGGAGGAACCTTGCTTTTGACACCAGGAATGTTGTAAGCATTACAGTATGCAATCAGTTCCTTCTTTATTACCATATATATGAACTTAGAACCATGATACAGTCTCTAATCGCACCAGGCGTTAGTTCTACCTGATGACCATGGTCATTTTAGTACAAAATTTGCAGGACCATGACAAGGATGTATCAACAGATTTCAAATGATTAATCAAATGAAGAACATACATTTCTTTTATAGGTGTTCCTTTTTGCCAACTCGAAATGCAAGTGCTACTTCCACAACTGCCTGAAGTCTACAAAGCTTACCTAGACAGCAATGCACAGGAAGCAACAACTTTCTTAAGAGTGTCATTCGTTATTTTCTCTTATAAAGATTCCACGTTTTGTTAGTTAGATTACCTGCAACTTTCTTGTATTAGCAAAATACAAGTCTTATTAAACTATTATAGTTAGTTGTCTTCTCAATCATGTGATTGTTGCATCCTTCTTAATCTTACACTTCGCCATTATCTTTGTATTGAACTATTTGACGCATGACATCTAATAAGATGTTTGCAAAACAATTATTTTTACCATGCTCATATTGGTGTTGGAAATCTGTAACTCACATGTATTTGACATTTTTTCTCTGTAGGATATCCATGTTGAAGTTGTCAAGAAGAGGCACTATCCCACCAAGAAGCCATACTCCAGGTCAATTGGGGGTGCTTCCTTGGAAGTGATCTAGAAGAATAGAGCCGAGAAGCCAGATGTCCGCGGTGCTGTTAGAGAAGCTGCTCTTCGGTATGTTTGCCAAATGTTTAATAAAGCCATCATTTGTGCCTGTGATAGTGATAACCTGGTATAACCAATATAATCGGCTTTGTACTCTCAAATAATTTTCATGTGTTGTCTTATGTGTATTGTGCCATTGCTAACCTCACTAAATGAGCATGAACATCAGAACATGGCATACATTTCTTTGTTTCATATTGTTCAAATCTATACTACTCTTATAAGATAGGAACGAGGGCGTCCACACCTACGGCGTGCCCCCGCCCTTCGACCTGGTCTCCATGCCCCACTGCCACAGTCTGCGCCCCTCCCCCGCCGTGACAACCGCCCCCTGATGCCGCGCGTCTACATCGCTCGCTAGCCTCGCAATCGCCTAGCCCACGCTCGGCCGCCACCACCGCCCGCGCGAGCCCCCTGCCTCGCTCCAGCCGCGCCCTAGCCCCCTGCTCAGCAAGTCGCTGGGCTCCTCACCTCCACACGCCCATGCCTCCGCCCTATTCCCTTCGTCATCGCCTCGCTCACCTCCTCCGCCACTGGAGCGACCTCACGGCCGGCTTGCCGATGCACAGGTCCGACACCTCATTGGCCAGAAAGCTCACTGCCATGCACTTGCGGAGCGGGACCTGGGCGGTTTCACGATCGAAACCTCCTTCAAAGGTTTTTTTCTCAAGGGAGAGTGCAGCGAGGAACCGCGAGTCGTTTCTGGGAGGGAGACGGGAGGAAGACGAGAAGGGGAGGAGGGGATTTTTGCTTCAACCGCGGCTTGTCGGGAGGAACCAGCCATGCCTCTTCCTCTCTCTCTACGACGACGTCTAGGCGCGACCAGAAGCGTACTGGGAGGAGGCAATGTCGGCCAGTACCAGTTCTACGGCGACCTCTAGGCCCGGCTGGAGGCAGACACCACCGGGATGGCCTTTCCGATGAGTCCCTCATGCTCCAGTGCATGTGCCGTGTGATACCCATGTGTGCCAGCCACCTGTTTGTTGTATTGCCTCACCGAATGATCCTGTTTCGTGGGCGTTGGAGCTCATAGCAAAGTGAGGAGTCACCTATCGCATTCACTGATGGAATGTGAAACTTTACATATTCCAGGAAGAACAGAAAGTCACAGGAATAACTCCAAGATGAAGAAGCTAAAATGATTAGAAAACAAAGCAGGTATCCTTCTACCAAAACGGTAACCCCAACAATAGAAGTTGAGTATTGAGATATTTACAGCACATCATTTTCAGGTTAACGTTGGACATAAGTAATATGCTCATTTAATAATGCTCACTTACACAGCCATAATGCCATGACCTCTGTAATGCCATCGTATCAGTGTACTGAGCAAGGAAATGATTTTGGTTCATCTAAACCTCCATGCTCCAGCTAGGCTAACAGGCACAATTTCCATTCTAGACAATCGGTACATTAATGTTTTAGTCGATACCTAGATGTTGTAGAGTGTCCAACCTGAACATTTAATTTATCATGTAATTGTTGTGCTCTAACAATTTATCAAATAATTTGTGTGTCGTCACGGGCATTGTGTCGAATTCTTGTAAGGAGACCCGCTCTCCTCCTACATTTTCTAATGTTCAATGAGGTATATTGCTTTCAGTTGGAGAACCTACAAATGTGCTTTTGGTCATTTGGCACCTCATGACTGTTTTAGCTTGTTCCTGTCATTTAGTCTTTCCTGTCCGCCTTGGAAGAGCATTCTGTTATGCGACTCTTTTACCTATATGTTGAAATTTGTCTTTGGAGCATATGCCTGCAGAACACCAGTTTGCATATAGACACAACTGTAATGGACTCAGCATTGATCAGATGAAGGAACTGGAGACTGATGATGTACCTCTGCACACTATTGAAGTGATACATGCATATTGGCAAGACAAGAGGCAGAAAAGGGGAATGCCACTTATTCGACATTTTCAGGTGAGCATATATTTTTTCCTTTTATTTATCTATTTTTGGCTTCTTTTTTTAGCTTTCTATTGTTTACTGGTCATTTAGTTGATACAATAAAGAAAGCAGGTGAGCATTGGATAGATGTTATCTAACTCTGTTATTATGTTTCATGTAATGTTTAGTAAGCAGTCTTGGGTTCTTGGTCACACTTTAACTAGATAAAGATAACTGCAGTTCACTTACATAATTTTATGAACATATTTATTTATTTATTTAGTTGGGCATATAGTACTGAAGCATGCTTGAAATTATTTTTGCAAACAAAGTGTACTGTCAGCCTTTTGGTACTGCCAGTGCCAATGTAGTGAAGTAAAAAGCCATAACACTCTTTACATTTGCTGCAAATCCATTATCTCCCAGAGTATGATTCTGACTAAGTACTTATTGAACTAGATCCTCAGGGGACCTTTTTGTTGCCTATTCATTGGTAAAGATATGAAAGCCTTCTTTTTGAACAGTAACAATGAAACAATTAGTTGGTCATAGTTGATTGTACTTATCAATTATTTTTAGAATTCATGGTAACATAGATGCTTCCTGTCAAATAATTGATTGTTTTTCCTGAGCTTTGATTATGACATATCTTACGAAGCAGACCACAATCTTGTTCTAAGTCTTGCATAATTTTCATTTTTCAGTCGGCTATGTGGAAGATCTACGAACAGCAGCTGCATGAATGGGAATCAAAAGTATGCAGGATGCAGAGTTCATCAAATGGGTACCAAGAAAAGAAATTGCCTCCCAAGCCTGCATTGTTTGCCTTCTGTTTGAGGCCTCGTGGACTCCATGTACCATACAAGGGACCAAAGCAGCGTTCTCATAAGAAGCTTATGTCCACAGGCTGCCATAGCTTTTCAAGAGAGCATGATGGCTTTTACGGGCAAGGTATTCTCCCTTAATGGCTACTGTTTTTGGTTTGCAAATACTTAATAGAGCAAAGTTTCATTTTAAACTTTGATTGCAAGTAACTAAACTACTGCATTAGAAACTCGAAGATCGTATGCATACATTTATCTTGAAAAATGTTTTTATGAAAAAGCATAACTTTGTTAGAATGTTCATTTTTGTTCCTAGAAAATATTGGTCAAAAACTGCTGTTTCCAAAACATTAGTATTTGCAAACTTGAGGGAATACTTAATGTAAGTTATCGTGTTATAATTCGGTTCCGTTGCAACGCACGGGCACCCTACTAGTTCTCTGTGAAGGCAGTAGTTGTAACAAGCAACAGGCAGCTACCCTACTCTGGTTATCTGTAATCAATCCCGCAACTGGTTTGTACTAACCTCCAAGCCCCTGTGGTCTGTGGAAGCAAGGAACGGTTGGCTCACTGACAGGAGGAGCACTTGCAGAGAGTCAACACGTCAAGCGCATCTCCTCCCGCCGAGGAAACGGAACATGCGGGATCGCCGGTCATGTGCTCCAAGCCTCCAACTACCTACAATGCCTGTACGGCTGTACACCACGCAGACAAGGTCGCACGTCCCCTGCAAAATAATTATTAGGACATGATAAGTTGTTCGATTCGGATTAAATTTAGCTATTTGAACTGTTTTATCTGTAATTTGTTAGAAATTTATTGGGCATTACCAGGTTTAATTTAATCTAGAAAACTAGTGTGACGATATGTATATGCATGTGTGTATCACTACTCGTATAAATAGTAACGAGCAATAAAACATGCATAAATACGAAAAACAGAAAGTATCCTGCAGAGTGACCAATGTTCAAGGCATCAGTAGCTCCATTCACACAAGATATCGCGTGTGTATGTTCGATGTAGCCATACAAATTCGATGCAGCAAGATGTACGCAGTGTAGTCCCTCGAAAGTTCTTCGGAAGAAGAACAACAACACACGTCGCCCAGGGAAGACGACGAAGAACCGGGTGTAGACGAAGCAGCGCTGGTCGAACGGATGAAACGAACAGTCGCGAATACGCTCCCAAAAACCTGATCGCCCAGACACTCGTGCAAGTGTTTATCTGCGGACGGCGATTTCGGAGTCATGCTGTCCCACTCTCTCTGTGCTCGCAGAAGATGGGACGAGGGCGTGCTGTTTGCAACGCGTGTGAGAGATCGTGCGTAACCGGAAGAGAGTCCTCGCTCTCCATTCTTATAGGCAGTCAGAAGGAGGGGAGAAGGAGAACGAACAAAAACAGTCGCGCCATTAGAACTAGAAATCGATGAGTAACTGACGTCCTTTACCAGCCAGAAGACAGGAAACGGACAGTCATCACGACAAGCAAAATGTGCAACCGTTTGAAAGGAATATTCGGACCAAGGTCCGATCTACCACGAGCCACGTATCATGTAAAGATAAGCGGAACAAGCCTCCACTACCATAGCCTTTTCTAACAAATGTTCCATAATTTGACAGTATACATTTATTAGACTGAAAAAAGTCTGTAGCCATCTCGACATAATTGTGAGCCACCAACTAGATTCTTTTTTATGGAGGGGACATGATGCACGTTCTTCAATAGCACTGTCTTTCTTGAAATAAACTTCAGAATGACTGTACCAACACCAAGAACACGCGCATATGATCTGTTTTCCATCAGCAAGGCTACAGTCCCTTTGCTCTGATAAGAAGAAAACAATGAAATATCAACACCACATGAATATTAGCACCAATATCAGCCCACCACTTAGGGGATTGACACACAGAAAGAATAGTAGGTAAAAGATTACCATACCCCGATGTTCTTTCTCTAGTCTTGCTAATAACCATATTTACTGTTTTCTTCTCTTGAGCCGATTTTTTATCTTGCTTAAATTTGTGGACTGGACAAGCGCTAGCTCAATGATCAGTACTCCCAGAAACAAAGCAACCAGCTCCTTTGTTCTTCTTTTCGAACGTGGCTGCCTGCTTGGGCTTCGTGGCATTCTGTTGCTTGTTCTTTTTTTATTATTATGTGATGCATTGGAATTCTTTTTTTGTATCATATTGGCACTAGAAGTCTCGATTCCTTTTTCATGAGTATCTTTTGCTCTCGTCCTCTCCTCAACATCAAGAGAACCAATAAGCTCAGCCACACTAAACTCTTGTCTCTTATGTTTTATAGTGGTAGCAAAGTCCGTCCAAGAGGGCGGCAACTTAGCGATAATATCGCCGGCCACGAACTTATCAGGCAAGACACATGTGAAGTGTTTGAGTTTCTTGGCCAGTGCCTGTATTTCATGAGCCTGTCCAACTACAGGATGGTTTTCCACCATCTTATAGTCAAACAGCTGCCCCATGATGTACAAGTCGCTATCGGCATAAGAAACACCAAATTTCTCATCTAATGCATCATATAATTCTTTTGAAAATGTGCATGTTAGATAAGAATCAACATACTTGTTGGCAAGAGCGCCAATCACGGCGCCTCAAAACTGGTTATCGACAACGTCGAACATTCGCTCCTCTTCAGGAGTGAACTGTTCGGGTTTCTCCTGTGTGGCGTGATAGCAGTTCATTGCTATCAACCATAGTATCATTTTACTACACTATCTCTCGTAAAACGTCCCATCAAATGGTTCCCTTTGTTTTAACACAGCAGCAAAACCACTAATAGAAAAATGCCTAATATCAGGTTTTTGGAGCGTTAGAAATTTAGGCATTATCAGGTTTGATTTAATCCAGAAAAACAGTGTCATATATGTGATGACATGTATGTGCATGTGTGTATCACTACTCGCATAAGCAGTAAATAGCAATAAAACATGCACAAATACGAAAAACGGAAAGTACACTGCGGAGGGACCGATGTTCAAGGCATCAATAGCTCCATTCACACGAGACATCTCGTGTGTATGTTCGATGTAGCCGTACAAATTCAATGCGGGAAGATTTATGCAGTGCAGTCCCTCGAACGGTCGCCGGAAGAAGAACAGCAACACGTGTCGTCCGGGAAAGACGATGAAGAACCGGATGTAGACGAAGCATCGCTAGTCTAACGGATGAAGCGAGTAGTCACGAATACGCCCCAAAAATCTGATCATCCGCCCACCCATGCAAGTGTATCTCTGTGGACAACGATTTTGGAGGCTTGCTCTCCCACTCTCTCTCTGCTCGCAGAAGATGGGAGGGGACGTGCTATTTGCAACGCGTGTGAGAGATCACGCGTAACCGGAAGAGAGTCATTCCTCTCCATTCTTATAGGCAGTCAGAAGGAGGGAGGCGTAACCGAAAGAGAGTCATTCCTCTCCATTCTTATAGGCAGTCAGAAGGAGGGAGAAGGAGAACAAATAGAAACAGTCGCGCCATTAGAACTAGAAAATGACGAGTAACTAACGTCCGTTACTAGCCAGAAGACAGTAAACGGACGATCATCACTCCAGGCAAAATGCGCAACCGTTTGAAAGGAATATTCGACAAGAGCCACAGCCCAGCCCGGCTGGCGGCGGCGCGCTCGCGCGTGTGGTAGTCCTTCATTCTTTTCCCAACTTCTCAATAGATTCACCAATGATCCACCTATTTAAGTTGATTGATTTGTCCCATGAACTTCCAATATGGTGCTTGTCGGAGAGGAAATCTCCGGCCTGGTGGTAGAATGCACCCGCCCTAAATCCTTAGATGAGGAGGGGCCTAAGCGTTTTGCCTGTCTACTAAGCGATGAACAAACACAAGAATACACAAGAGTTTAGAGTGGTTCGGGCCACCGGAGTGTAATACCCTACTCCACTGTGTGGTGTATTGAGCTCGAGAGCTTGTATGAACTTGTGAGCCTCCGCTAGGTCTAAGTGTGCTTGAGTGTAAGATAACCTCCGTTGTTACGTTGCGTGCCTCCCCTTTTATAGCTGAAGGGGGGCACGTACAAGGGTGCTGAGCCCCGACATGCGGGCCCAGGGACTTATCGGATGTAATACTTGGAGCAACTAATGTTTGTTGCTGGAGCAATCTCCTTGCGCCCTAATATCCGCGATCTGCGTAGTATTGGCGTGCAAGGGAAGCCTCCCTGGCAACGTACAAGTGATGATGGTCACAGTGCACCTCGTAGCACGGGCGTACTATTTGGCAATGGACTGGACAGGCATGCCGCCTGTAGGATGGCCTGGACGCCGCCTGCGAGTGGAGTGGACAGGACACATTAAATGTTGAGGCGGCACATCGCCTGTCAGCGGAATAGTCAGGCGGCGTGTTTTCTCCGCAATAAATGCAGCGCCGCGCGGCCTAGAGGCCTTACGTCAGGCTCCGCCCGCTAGCTTACGTCATGGGTAGTAGGCCACGTGGCAGCATCAGGTCTCCGCCTGAGCGGGGAGCAGAAGTGTACATGGTATGGTCCGGACACGTGTCGGCTCCGGACCCCCGCCTCGCCTTGAGTAAGGCCTGGGTATTCTTTGTCCCAGAATCCCGGGACCCTGCTGAGGGTGGTCCGGACCCTACACAGAGAGGTCCGGGACCCATCCCGAGGGTCCGGTCTGTACCCGCGGAGGTCCCGGACCCTGCCCGGAGGTCCGGTCCAGATATGCTGGGGTCCGGCACTTTCCCATGGGAGTCCGGACCCACCATTGATACCTTGGAGGATATTGTCTTCTCTGGCCACGTGACGGCCCTGGAACCGCCCACGTGGAGGGGTCATGTGTTGTTCGTCACGCGACTAAGGATAGCTGCATGGACACCGCACCTTCATACTGTAGTAATGGGTACCCCATTTCCAGGGTACTGACAGTGGCCCCCGGGCCCGCCTCAGGGGAGGATACGAGCCTGCAGGTGGGGCCAAAGCTGGACTTGTCGATTGGTGCGCTGCTTCTGTGCGCTTGCTGGCGAAATTACTGCCAGCCCGCCTTCGAACACGCCAACTGCCACGCCTGTCTCCGCGGCTGACTGACCCGTGACCTCCGCACTTAATGGTTTTGCTGGGCCATGCGCGTGGTGCCTCGATACTGCTGCATTGGTTTTGAAAAAATTTCAATCTTTTGCGGAGGCCCCGAGGAGGCGCGGTACTAGCGCGAGCGGTGGTTCGACTTCTCTGCACCTAGGACCCCGCGCCCATGGAGGATGACTCGTGGGCCCGGGCCCCCGTGCTAGAGACTGGGCTGTTGGTTTCAGCGGGGGTGAAGAGGCGCACTCCTGCAGGCGGTGGCGTGCTCCTCTCGCGGCGGTTCGCCTTCTCCGCACACGGAGGCCAACGCCCGAAGAGTATGACTCGTGGGCCCGGGTCCCCGTGTCAGAGACTGGTCCGCTGCTTTCGGCGGAGGTGAAGAGGCGTGTTACCGCGGGTCGGTAGCATGCACTTTGCGCGGCGGTTCAACTTCTTTGCACCCAGGAACCGGCATGCCAGGTGCATGACATGTGGGCCTGGGCCCCCATGCCAGAGGCTGAGTCGTTGTTTTCGGTGGAGATGAAGAGGCGCACTACCATGGGCGGCGGTTCGCCCCACGTGTGGCGGTTCGCCTCCTTCACACTTGGAGACCAACGCACCAGCTGTATGACTTGCGGGACCGGGCCCCCGTGTCATAGGTTGGGTACTCCGGTGTGCGTCGGGGGAGATTTCCTGTGGCGTTTCGGGGCGCGAGCGGGGGAGTCTGCCTTTAAAAAGGGGTTCATCCCTCGAGCAGCAGCCATGCCTTGCTTCTCTCCCACTCGTTGTGCCCTTTCGCCTCCGAGCTCTCTGCGCCCCTTTGCCTTCAAGGTCTCTACTTTGCGTCGTCGTAGTTTGCCATGGCCTTGTAAGTTCATCCCGAGCATGCCCAGACTGAGTGGGTGCTTGAAAGGGAAATAGGCTCACACCTTTTCCTAAATGATTTTGGTGGTTGAATTGCCCAACACAAATAATTGGACTAACTAGTTTGCTCTAGATTATACATTCTATAGGTGCCAAAGGTTCAACACAAATCAACAAAAAGAACAAGTTAGGCTTCAAAAGAAAGGAGCAAAAAGGAAACCGAAGTGTGCCCTGGTCTGGCGCACCGGACTGTCCGGTGCACCACCTGTCGGGGACCATAATTAGGGGTACCCCCAAGACTCATAATCTCAGCTGGTAACCCCCATCAGCACAAAGCTGCAAAGGCCTGATGGGTGCGATTAAGTCAAGGCTCGGTCCACTCAAGGGACACGATCTCGCCTCGCTCGAGCCCAGCCTCGGGCAAGGGCAGCCGACCCCGGAGGATTCACGTCTCGCCTGAGGGCCCCCTCAAGCAACGGACACACCTTCGGCTCGCCCGAGGCCCAGTCTTCGCCGAGAAGCAACCTTGGCCAGATCTCCACACCGACCGACCGTATCGCAGGAGCATTTAATGCAAGGATGGCCTGACACCTTATCCTGACGCGCGCCCTTCAGTCAACAGAGCCGAAGTGACCGCAGTCACTTCGCCGCTCCACTGACCGGCCTGACAAGAAGACAGTGTCGCCTGCGTCGCTCCGACTGTTGTGCCACTCGACAGAGTGAGGCTGACAGCAGCCAAGTCCGGCCTCGGGCGCCATAGGAAGCTCCGCCTCGCCCGACCCCAGGGCTCGGCCCCCGTCTCGGCCTCGGACGACGAACTCCACCTCGCCCGACCCTAGGGCTCGGACTCGGCCTTGGCTCCGGAAGACGACGAACTCCGCCTCGCCCGACCCCAGGGCTCGGACTCAGCCTCGGCTCCGGAAGACGACAAATTCCACCTCGCCCGACCCCAGGGCTCTGACTCGGCCTCGTCTCCGGAAGACGACGAACTCCGCCTCGCCCGACCCCAGGGCTCGGACTCGGCCTCGGCTCCGGAAGACGACGAACTCCGCCTCGCCCGACCCTAGGGCTCGGACTCAGCCTCGGCCTCAGATGATGGTCTCCGCCTCGCCCGACCCGGGGCTCGGACTCGACCTCAACCTCGGAAGACAGACTCGACCTCGACCTTGGAGGAGCCTCCGCCTCGCTCGACCTAGGGCTCAGACCGACCACATCACAAGGGGGGCCATCATTACCCTACCCCTAGCTAGCTCAGGCTACGGGGAACAAGACCGGTGTCCCATCTGGCTCGCCCCGGTAAACAAATAATGATGGCGCCCCGCGTGCTCCATGACGACGGCGGCTCTCAGCCCCTTACGGAAGCAAGGAGACGTCAGCAAGGACTCGATAGCCCCGACAGCTGTCCTTCCGCAAGGCTCCAGCGCTCCTCCGACGGCCACGACATCACATGAACAGGGTGCCAAAACCTCTCCGGCTGCCACGACGGCATGTACTTAGGGCACTAGCTCCTCTCTGCTAGACATGTTAGCACACTGCTACATCTCCTATTGTACACCTGGGCCCTCTCCTTACGCCTATAAAAGGAAGGTCCAGGGCTATCGTACGAGAGGGTTGGCCGCGCAGGGGAACGGGACGACGCGTAAAGTCTCTCGCTCTCTCCCACGCGGACGCTTGTAACCCCCTACTGCAAGCGCACCCGACCTGGACGCAGGACAACACGAAGGTCGCGGGTTTCCCCTTTTCTGCCTGTCTCCTTTTTTGCCCCCCTTCGTGCTTCGTCTTGCGCCGACCCATCTGGGCTGGGACATGCGGCGACAATTTACTCGTCGGTCCAGGGACCCCCCGGGGTCGAAACGCCGACAGTTGGCGCGCCAGGTAGGGGCCTGCTGCATGTTGACGAACAGCTTCCTGTCAAGCTCCAGATGGGTAGTCTCCAGCAACCTTTCCGGCCCGAGACGGTGCTCCGTTTCGGGAGTCTTGAGTTCGTGTCCCTCGACGGCAGCTACGACATGATACTCCTTCCTCCGCTGCGCGACAGCGACAATAGCGGCCGACAACCCGCCCGCCGGTGGCGGAATCAACGACGTCTTCCCCACGTGGCGGAAGAACAATATTCGGGTTTGTCCCGTCGCCTCCCCCGCTGACGGAGGAGGAGGCGGGGCAACCAAGGCCAAGTAGGAGGCGGCACCTCGTCGGCTGTCGAGCGAGTCGACGGCGTCGGCGCCCCAATGGGGGACACGTCGGGCGTCGACCTTGCGTCTGAGATGAAGATGAGCGCCGTTTCCCCGCAACACGCCAACTCCAAGCGGACGGACGACGCCAGCACGCTCGCAAGGGACTTGCTGGGCGTCACCCTCGTACCTGAGACGACGGTGCAGTCTGCCCCCGACGCGACTTCGTCACCGCCCGTCGACCAAGAGGTACCGACCGATTCCCATCTCATGCCTTTTGGATTCAGCCTCGACCCACCAAGCGACTTCGCTTTGGTGGAAGCCTTCATAGAGGCATGTCCAAACCCTCCGGGGTACGGTATGCGGTCACCCTGGGACCGGCTGACGGCCGTCTCGACCTACGGACCCTCGGGTTCTGAGGAAGATGACGAGCCTGACTTTTGTTGGGATTTCTCCGGACTCGGTAACCTCAGCGCCATGCGAGACTTCATGACCGCATGCGACTACTGCCTTTTCGATTGTTCCGACGGTAGCCGCAGCATTGGTGACGAGGACTGTGGCCCAAGTCGTGAATGTTTCCATGTCGATCTAGGGGGTCCCGGCGAAGGCAACCATTTTGGTATACCGGAGAACGGTGATCCCCCTAGGCCTGCGCCTCGCATTGACATCCTTTGGGAGCTAGCTGTGGTCCCAGTCCCTGCGGGGGGTCAGGACGCGCAGCTCGAGCAAATCCGCGAGAGGCAGGCCAGGCTCGACGAGGGATCAGGAACACTTGAGCCGTTCCGGCGGAACATCGGGCAGGAATGGGCATACCAAGCTCCGGCCGGAGAAGCGCGTCATCTGCCCCAGGGCATCCAGCTTCGCATTGCCGACGACGTCAGGGCAAGGCCGCCACCGGCTTCTAGTGGGGTCGGCCAGAACCTGGCTGCAGCAGCAATACTTCTCCGCGCGATGCCGGAGCCATCAACCACCGAGGGGCGGCATATCCAGGGAGAGCTCAAGAATCTCCTGGAGGATGCCGCGGTCCGACAGGCCGAAAGCTCCGTCTCCCGAAGGCAGGGATGCCCCTCGGAGCATCGCGCCGCGACTTCCCGATTCATGCGGGAAGCCTCGGTCCACACCGGGCGCACGCGCAACACAGCGCCTGCGGCCCCGGGTCGCCTCGGCAACGAGCACCACCACCGCAACCGTCGAACCCACATCGACGAGAGGGTGCGCCAAGGCTACCACCCCAGGCGTGGGGGACGCTACAATAGAGGGGAGGATCGAAGTCCCTCGCCCGAACCACCCGGTCCGCAGGCTTTCAGCCAGGCCATACGACGGGCGCCGTTCCCGACCTGGTTCCGAATCCCGACTACTATCACAAAGTACTCGGGGAAGACGAGGCCGGAACTGTGGCTTGCGGACCACCGGCTGGCCTGCCAACTGGGTGGAACGGACGATGACAACCTCATCATCCGCAACCTCCCCCTGTTCCTCTCCGACACCGCTCGAGCCTGGCTGGAGCACCTGCCTCCGGGGCAGATCTCCAACTGGGACGACCTGGTCCAAGCCTTCGCCGGCAACTTCTAGGGCACGTACGTGCACCCTGGGAACTCCTGGGATCTCCGAAGCTGCCGCCAGCAGCTAGGAGAGTCTCTCCGGGACTACATCCGGTGATTCTCGAAGCAGCGCACCGAGCTGCCCAACGTCACCGACTCGGATGTCATCGGCGTGTTCCTCGCCGGCACCACCTGTCGCGACCTGGTGAGCAAGCTGGGTCGCAAGACCCCCACCAGGGCAAGCGAGCTGATGGACATCGCCACCAAGTTCGCCTCTGGCCAGGAGGCGGTTGAGGCCATCTTCCGAAAGGACAAGCAGCCCCAGAGCCGCCAGCCGGAAGATGTCCCCGAGGCGTCCACTCAGCGCGGCACCAAGAAGAAGGGCAAGAAGAAGTCACAGGCGAAACGCGACGCCGCCGACGCGGACCTTGTCGCCGCCGCTGAGTACAAGAACCCTCGGAAACCTCCCGGAGGTGCCAATCTCTTCGACAAGATGCTCAAGGAGTCGTGCCCCTATCATCAGGGACCCGTCAAGCACACCCTTGAGGAGTGCGTCATGCTTCGGCGCCACTTTCACAAGGCTGGGCCACCTGCGGAAGGTGGCAGGGCCCACAACAACGACATGAAGGAGGATCACAAGGCAGAGAAGTTCCCCGAGGTCCGCGACTGCTTCATGATCTACGGTGGGCCAGTGGCGAACGTCTCGGCTCGGCACCGCAAGCAAGAGCGTCGGGAGGTCTGCTCGGTAAAGGTGGCGGCGCCAGTCTACCTAGACTGGTCCGACAAGCCCATCACCTTCGACCAGGGTGACCACCTCGACCGCGTGCTGAGCCCGGGGAAATATCCGCTCGTTGTCGACCCCGTCATCGGCAACGTCAGGCTCACCAAGGTCCTCATGGACGGAGGCAGCAGCCTCAACATCATCTACGCCGAGACCGTCGGGCTCCTACGGATCGATCTGTCCTCGCTCCGGGCGGGCGCGGCACCTTTTCACGGGATCATCCCCGGGAAACGCGTCCAGCCCCTCGGACAACTCGATCTACCCGTCTGCTTCGGGACTCCCTCCAACTTTCGAAGGGAAACCCTCACGTTCGAGGTGGTCGGGTTCCGAGGAACCTACCACGCAGTGGTGGGGAGGCCATGCTACACCAAGTTCATGGTCGTCCCCAACTACACCTACCTCAAGCTCAAGATGTCGGGCCCCAACGGGGTCATCACCGTCGGCCCCACGCACCGACACGCGTACGAATGCGACGTGGAGTGCGTGGAGTACGCCGAGGCCCTCGCCGAATCCGAGTTCCTCATCGCCGACCTAGAGAGCCTCTCCAAGGAGGCGCCAGACGTGAAGCGCCATGCCGGCAACTTCGAGCCAGCAGAGACTGTTAAGTCCGTCCCTCTCGACCCCAGCAACGACGCCTCCAAGTAGATCCGGATCGGCTCCGAGCTCGACCCCAAATAGGAAGCAGTGCTCGTCGACTTTCTCCGCGCAAACGCCGAAGTCTTCGCGTGGAGTCCCTCGGACATGCCCGGCATACCGAGGGAAGTCGCCGAGCACTCGCTGGACATCCGAGCTGGAGCCCGACCCGTGAAGCAGCCTCTGCGCCGATTCAATGAAGAAAAGCGCAGAGCCATAGGCGAGGAGATCCACAAGCTGATGGCTGCAGGGTTCATCAAAGAGGTATTCCATCCCGAATGGCTTGCCAACCCTGTGCTTGTGAGAAAGAAAGGAGAGAAATGGCGGATGTGTGTAGACTACACTGGTCTAAACAAAGCATGTCTGAAAGTTCCCTATCCTCTGCCTCGCATCGATCAAATCGTGGATTCCATTGTCGAGGCTTACGTCGACGACATCGTAGTCAAGATGAGGAAAGCTTCCGACCTCCTTTCCGACCTTGAAACGACATTCCGGTGTCTCAAGGCGAAAGGCGTAAAACTCAACCCCGAGAAGTGTGTCTTCGGAGTCCCCCGAGGCATGCTCTTGGGGTTCATCGTCTCCGAGCGGGGCATCGACGCCAACCCGGAGAAAATCGCGGTCATCACCAACATGGGGCCCATCAAGGACTTGAAAGGCGTACAGAGGGTCATGGGATGCCTTGCGGCTCTGAGCCGCTTCATCTCGCGCCTCGGCGAAAGAGGCATACCTCTCTACCGCCTTTTAAGAAAGGCCGAGTTCTTCACTTGGACCTCTGAGGCCGAGGAAGCCCTCGGGAACCTAAAGGCGCTCCTCACGAACGTGCCCATCTTGGTGCCCCCCGCTGCCGAAGAAGCCCTCCTGATCTACGTCGCCGCTACCACTCAGGTGGTCAGCGCCGCGATCGTGGTTGAGAGACGAGAAGAGGAGCATGCATTGCCCGTCCAGAGGCCGCACTACACCAAAATCATACACTTCCTACGGTTTTTTAACTTCCTACAGCTTTTATAACAAACCGTAGGAAATAAATAACTTCCGAGAGGCAACTGGTAGCTCTAGGAAATAAACATAACTTCCTACGGTATTTTATAAAAGCTGTAGGAAGTTAGCTTTCACATGCTGACCCGTGTGTTCAGTTAATCGAGCCGCTAACTTCCTAGTGGCAGCCGTAGGAAGTTAGCATGGGCAACTAACTTCCTACGACCTCCTCTAGGAAGTTAGCTTTTAGTTGCTGATACGCGGTTGTGGTCAAACGAAAAGCTAACTTCCTACGGCCGGCTCTAGGAAGTTAGCGTGGGCAGGTAACTTCCTACGGTCTCCTCTAGGAAGTTAGATTTTAGCTTTTGACCAGTCAAACAAAAAGCTAACTTTCTACGGCCGGCTCTAGGAAGTTACTTAACTTCCTAGAGTACATGTACAAACTCTAGGAAGTTATGTAACTTCCTACGACTTTACTCTAGGAAGTTATATTTTTTATTTTAAACCTCTACTCAATCTTATCTCTTCTCTCACTTTTCTCACTACCGTCTCTCTCTCACGTCTCTCTCTCCCTCGGTTTCTCCCTCGGTCCCGCCCGCCGTGGCCGCCCCTGGCTCTGGCCTCGTCCACCACGGCCGCCCACGCCCCCGGCCGCAGCTCCCACCGACGCGGCCGCCTCTGCCCGCGCCCCCGCCCGCCACGGCCGCCCAAGCCCGCACCCACCGCGGCCGCTGCATCCAAGGCACTAAAACAGTAGGCCTATTACTACCTAATCTTCTTCGAAATACTTCTTCTCTGCGTCATAATTGGCTTCTCTGGACCAGTGGTCATCCAGCATCTCATCGTTATCGATCCGTGAGTAGTCCATATGTTCCATGTCTTCACCGGACAGGAACTTCTGTTGCATCACATACGTGAACTGCTCCAGCTGGTCCTGCATCTCTTCAGAAGACAACGTTTGGTTCAAAACCCTTGCAGCAGAGCCTCCCCCATTACCGGGCTCCACTTGTGCAGATAAAATGGAGCACGCGACAAATACATGGTAGGATTAGCTGTAAGTTTGTTTTATACATATTTGATCCTTAGCTTATTTTATATCTTAATTATGCATTTTTTAATAGAGACACTGCATTGTAGGATTAGCTGTAAGTTTGTTCAAACATTTCCACATAGATATATCAGACTGATAATTTGTAAACATATTTTTCAGAATTTGTAGACTGAAAATTGAGGCACTACCGCACTACACAGATAGTATGTAGACTGATAATTTTATAGAGCAGTAATAAATTGCTTACAATTCTGATGCTACATTTGTAGACTTAATTGTTCTACTACTACAATTGTCTATTCAGGTAGTTTTTTCATTTCTACATGTATGTTTTCACATATACTACTATTTTCTACCTAAAACAAGACCTCTTTTAACTGTTTAAACACATTGGTCTTCGTGCAAGCAAATTACTAGTTATAGTTGATCTGTTAGCCCTAAGGAATTTGTTACTGCTTTTTAGGAATTATATATACTAGTTATAGATGAGCAAATGAATTAGCAGACCTGGATAATGTTTGTGTAGGGTCCATTTTTGTTGTGGCTGAACAATTTTCATGTCTGAACCTATGTGCTGCCCGTTCTGTTCATACTACTAGGCCTATGAGTATTAATTTTTATTTGATTGGATTAGATCAAAACTCTCACTCCCCTGTTCAGTTAATACTAAATTTTATTTGATTTGATTAGATCGGATTGATTGGGTGTGCATTTGTTGTAGCTCGAGCTGTGTGTGTAATTGATGCAGCCGGTTCGCTTAATTTACTAATGACCTCGCTTGTTACACTTCATGCTTTGCAGTAGATTAAAAAAGCTCCAGCTTTTGGAGGACAGCCCAGATGCCTTCAAAAGTTCAAAATGACGGTGATGAAGGTGGACAAGAAACAAAATTTTGGTCGTATGTGATTTACAAATCCATCCATTTTACTTTTTATGTGGTCAACTAATCCATTTCTTTTTTTATTTAAATGTTACCCTCAATCACTCTTGTTTTTTGTTTAGTTATTACTTTTTTCATTTATATTAATAGGGCAATGAGGCACCTGCACCATTCATGACATTTCAATCCACAGGCTTCCCATTAGACATTCTAAGGGAGGTAGGTCTACACAATGTTTAGGAATATTAATGTCATTTTTTTGGATCCCTTTCCGATGTGACTAGGTGGTCATCGTGCATACATTGTACGTATGCATGATTAAACCAAGTTTTGTTTGCAGCAGGCTCTTCAAGTCAACAATCCAAGTCGTGGTTCGACCTGTTTGTTGTCTTGTACAACCTCCTGTGGTTTGAAACAACTCCCTGTTTTGTTCATTCCTCGGCTGCATGATGTTTGGCTTGGTTCTGTGTAACTTAAAAATTCACAACATGAGAAGCCTTTTTCTCTTTGCTATAACTATATTATGACTTTTATCCTTACACAGATCTAGTATTCAGATAATACTCATCTCTGAAGGGTATCTACCTTTTGCAGGTTCTGCAAGCAGGATTCTCTGCACCAACTCCTATCCAAGCTCAATCATGGCCAATTGCTCCAAGGGGTCGTGATATAGTAGCTATGGCGAAGACAGGTTCAGGAAAAATACTGGGCTATCTTCTCCCAGGGTTTATTCTTTTGAAGCGCCTGCAGCATAATTCAAGGGAAGGTCCAACCGTATTAGTTTTGTCTCCAACCAGGGAATTGGCGACACAAATTCAAGATGAAGCAATCAAGTTTGATAGATCTTCATATGTGAGCAGTTGAATTCATATGTGAGCAGATGAACATTCCATTTACATTTAATATATGTTATATGTCAGGGATGTTAATTATTTTTGTTGTTGTTTGAAGTGATTATATGGAGGTGCTCCAAAAGGCCCTCAGCTAAGAGAGTTGGAGCGTGGTGCTGACATTGTTGTCGCAATTCCTGGGAGATTAAATGATATTTTGGAAATGAATAGAGTGAGCCTGCACCAAGTATCATACCTTGTCCTTGATGAAGCTGACTATATGCTTGATATGGGATTTGAGCCACAAATAAGGAAAATTGTGAAACAAATACCACCGAAACGGCAAACTCTTATGTATACTGCCACATGGCCAAGAGAGGTTAGAAAAATAGCGTCTGATTTACTGGCTAACCCAGTTCAAGTTAACATTGGAAACACTGATCAGCTGGTCACAAATAAGTCAATTACTCAGGTGAGTAAAAATGTCGTTTTCTTTTTTCAAACCAGACACTTTGTTTCTGTAATTTGAAGTGGTTTGTTACACACTGCAGCATGTGGAAGTTATTCCACATATGGACAAATCTAGACGACTTGATCAGATCTTGCGTTCACAAGATCCTGGATCAAAAAGCATAATATTTTGCTCCACTAAGAGGATGTGTGATCAGTTAGCTCGAAACCTAAGAGGATGTTATTGTGTTCTGATACATGAGACTTTTATTATGACTATGTATAAGATATTGTCTCTTATTAGTACTAGATGAGATATGTCTTATTATGATTATGGATGAGACTTTTGTGATGTAATTGATGAGATTATGGATTTAAATATTGTTATGTGATTGTATGTGAGATGTTTTATGTGAAAATATGTTGTGATATATAGCTGTTGATATATTTGTTATGTTGTGAATGTGGTGTAAAATAAAAATAAAAAATATTTGTAATGCTGGTCAAATTAACTTCCTAGAGGCATATTGGGCTGTAGGAAGTTAGCCAGCTAACTTCCTAGGGGCTACAGTCAGCTGTAGGAAGTTAGTCAGCTAACTTCCTAGGGCTATAGTCAGCCGTAGGAAGTTAGTCGTAGGAAGTTAGTCAGCTGACGGCGCTGACGGCGTGAAGCTACTAACTTCCGAGAACCTACTAACTTCCGAGAGGCTTCTTTGGCTGTAGGAAGTTAGCTAACTTCCTAGAGGGCTCTAGGAAGTTAAGCTAACTTCCGACAAAAAATTTTCGAGAGCCAAACTTCCGACGGGATGGCTTAACTTCCGAGAGTTTAGCTAACTTCCTAGAGTTTAGTGCTAACTTCCTAGGGTTTAGGCTCTAGGAAGTTCACTATTTTGGTGTAGTGCCGGTCTACTTCATCAGTGAGGTACTGTCCGAGACCAAGATCCGCTACCCACAAATTTAGAAGTTGCTGTACGCGGTGATCCTGACGCGGCGAAAGTTGCGACACTACTTCGAGTCTCATCCGGTGACTGTGGTGTCATCCTTCCCCCTGGGGGAGATCATCTAGTGCCGAGAGGCCTCGGGTAGGATTGCAAAGTGGGCGGTGGAAATCATGGGCGAGACAATCTCGTTCGCCCCTCGGAAGGCCATCAAGTCCCAAGTCTTGGCGAACTTTGCGGCTGAATGGGTCGACACCCAGCTTCCAGCAGCTCTGATCCAACCGGAACTCTGGACCATGTTTTTCGACGGGTCGCTGATGAAAACAGGAGCGGGCGCGGGCCTGCTCTTCATCTCACCCCTCGGGAAACACCTCCGCTACGTGCTGCGCCTCCATTTCCCGGCGTCCAACAACGTGGCCGAGTACGTGGCTCTAGTTAACGGGTTGCGCATCGCCATCGAGCTAGGGGTCCGACGCCTCGACGCTCGCGGCGACTCGCAGCTTGTCATTGACCAAGTCATGAAGAACTCCCACTGCCGTGACCCGAAGATGGAAGCCTACTGCGATGAGGTTCGGCGCTTGGAGGACAAGTTCTACGGGCTCGAGCTCAACCACATCGCCCGACGATACAACGAGACTGCGGACGAGCTGGCTAAGATAGCCTCGGGGCGGACAACGGTTCCCCCGGACGTCTTCTCCCGAGACCTACATCAACCCTCAGTCAAGACCGACGACACGCCCGAGCCCGAGAAGGCCTGGACCCAGCCCGAGGCGCCCTCGGCTCAGCCCGAGGCACCCTCGGCCCCCGAAGGTGAGGCATTGCGCGTCGAGGAAGAGCGGAATGGGGTCCCGCCTAATCAAGACTGGCAGACCCCATACCTGCAATATCTCCACCGATGAGAGTTGCCCCTCGACCGAGCCGAAGCTCGGCGACTGGCGCGGCGCGCCAAGTCGTTCGTCTTGCTGGGGGACGAGAAGGAGCTCTACCACCGCAGCCCCTCAGGCATCCTCCAGCGATGCATATCCATCGCCGAAGGCCAGGAGCTCTTACAAGAAATACACTCGGGGGCTTGCGGTCACCACGCAGCGCCTCGAGCCCTTGTTGGAAACGCTTTCCGACAAGGTTTCTACTGGCCAACCGCGGTGGCTGTTGCCACTAGAATTGTCCGCACCTATCAAGGGTGTCAATTCTACGCAAGGCAGACCCACCTGCCCGCTCAGGCTCTGCAGACAATACCCATCACCTGGTTGTTTGCTGTGTGGGGTTTGGACCTCGTCGGTCCCTTGCAGAAGGCACCCGGGGGCTACACGCACCTGCTGGTCGCCATCGACAAATTCTCCAAGTGGATCTAGGTCCGACCCCTAAACAGCATCAGGTCTGAACAGGCGGTGGCGTTCTTCACCAACATCATCCATCGCTTTGGGGTCCCGAACTCCATCATCACCGACAACGGCACCCAGTTCACCGGCAGAAAGTTCCTGGACTTCTGCGAGGATCACCACATCCGGGTGGACTGGGCCACCGTGGCTCACCCCATGACGAATGGGCAAGTAGAGCGTGCCAACGGCATGATTCTGCAAGGACTCAAGCCGAGGATCTACAATGACCTCAACAAGTTCGGCAAGCGATGGATGAAGGAGCTCCCCTTGGTGGTCTGGAGTCTGAGGACAACGCCGAGCCGAGCCACGGGCTTCACACCGTTCTTTCTAGTCTATGGGGCCGAGGCCATCTTGCCCATAGACTTAGAATAAGGTTCCCCGAGGGCGAGGGCCTACGACGACCAAAGCAATCGAACAAACCGAGAAGACTCACTGGACCAGCTGGAAGAGTCTCGGGACATGTGAGAGCACCTTGAGGGGGGGTGAATAGGTGATCCTGTAAAACTTTAAACTTAAGCCACAAAAACTTGGTTAAAGCGTTAGTACCAATAATGCCAAGTGGCTAGAGAGGAATCTCAACAAAACACAATAACCACAATAGATCAATCATAGAGATGGCACAGTGGTTTATCCCGTGGTTCGGCCAAGACCAACGCTTGCCTACTCCACGTTGTGGCGTCCCAACGGATGAGGGTTGCAATCAACCCCTCTCAAGCGGTCCAAAGACCCACTTGAATACCACGGTGTTTTGCTTGCTTTACTATATCCCGTTTGTGAGGAATCTCCACACTTTGGAGCCTCTCGCCCTTACACTTAGATGATCGCAAAGAAGCACGGAGTAAGGGAGGGATAAACAACACATTCAAGACAAGAAATCACAGCAACACCACGCACACAAGTCGCAACAAGAGCTCACAACACAACTCAATGAGTTCACAACTCAATGAGTTCACAACTCAACTAGAGCTCTAATTGCTATCGCAAAGAATCAAAGGCGCGGAATCGATGTCTTAGTGCTTAGGAATGCTTTGAGAATGCTTGGTATACTCCTCCATGCACCTAGGGGTCCCTTTTATAGCCCCAAGGCAGCTAGGAGCCGTTGAGTGCATTCCAGGAAGGCAATTCTTGCCTTCTGTCGCCTGGCGCACCGGACAATCTGGTGCACACCGGACACTGTCCGGTGCGGATTTCTTTCCTTCTGTGGCGTAGCCGACCGTTGGCGCCTGGGAGCCGTTGGCGCACCGGACACTGTCCGGTGCACACCGGACAGTCCGGTGCTCCCTCCCGACCGTTGGCTCGGCCACGTGTCTTGCGCAGATCGCGCAGCCGACCGTTGGCCCGGCCAGCCGTTGGCTCACCGGACAGTCCGGTGCACACCGGACAGTCCGGTGAATTATAGCCGTACGCCGCCGATGAAATCCCGAGAACAGCAAGTTCGCACGAGCCAGCCTGGCGCACCGGACACTGTCCGGTGCACCACCGGACAGTCCGGTGCTCCCAGACTGAGCAGAGTTTGGTAGAACAGAGCCATCTCATTTCCAATTCAATCTTTCCTGTTTCCAGCACTTAGACACAATACATTAGTCCATAAAACAAAGTACTAAGTCTAGAAACATACCTTTTGACATGATTTGCACTTTGTTCACCACATTGCATAGATCAACACAAAAGCACTTGCGTTGGCACTCAATCACCAAAATACTTAGAAATGGCCCAAGGGCACATTTCCCTTTCAATCTCCCCCTTTTTGGTGATTTATGCCAACACAACATAAAGCAACCAGAACAAGTGCAGTACCAATGCAAATGAAAACTCAAATTTGTTTTGAATCATATTTGGCATATATGGATCACTCTTTGCCACCACTTGGTTTGTTTTTGCAAATCAAACTCAAATTTCTATCTCTAAGTCAAACACACTTGTTAAGATATAAAGAGAGTCATTCCAAGAGAAATTGATTCAGGATTTCAAAAACTCCCCTTTTTTGCCATAATCAACACTTCTCCCCACAAGAAAGAGCCAATAAGAGTATTTTGACAAAACAAAAGCTCTATTTTATTATTTTCAAAATTCTCAAGTGGTAGCTGATCCATTTATTGCTTTGGCCTTATTTTCTCCCCCTTTGGCATCAAGCACCAAAACGGGATCATTTTTGGCCCTTTAACCCCATTGCCTCACCAAAATCTTCAACTAAGAGTAAAAAGGCAATAAGAGTATGAAGATGAACTTGGAATAAGTTACCCTCTCATCGGAGTGCAGTGGAAGTCTTTTCATGGTCCAAGTCCACTTTTTTCCTTTCAAACCTCCTTTGAGACTAAATTAAGCAAACTCAAGCACACAGTTAGTCTCAAAGGGTCAAGTTGTAGCACATCTCCCCCTAAATTTGTGCATCACTTGCAAATGGACTTGTAAGGTCCGGGGAGAGCTTGTACAACTTGAGCACCATAAGTAAACAACAAAGTGCATAAGGAACATGATCAAAGGCATAACACATGTATGCTATAAATCAATCCAAGTTCCGCGAATCTAAGACATTTAGCTCACTACGCAACTTGCAAAAGGTCTGCTCATCTAAAGGCTTGGTAAAGATATCGGCTAGCTGGTTCTCGGAGCTAACATGAAACACTTCGATATCTCCCTTTTGCTGGTGGTCTCTCAGAAAGTGATGCCGGATGTCTATGTGCTTTGTGCGGCTGTGTTCAACAGGATTATCCGCCATGCGGATAGCACTTTCATTATCACATAGGAGTGGGACTTTGCTCAAATTGTAGCCAAAGTCCCTGAGGGTTTGCCTCATCTAAAGTAGTTGCGCGCAACACTGTCCTGCGGCAACGTACTCGGCCTCAGCGGTGGATAGGGCAACAGAGGTTTGTTTCTTAGAACTCCATGACACCAGGGACCTTCCTAAGAATTGGCACGTCCCCGATGTACTCTTCCTATCGACCTTACATCCAGCATAGTCGGAATCTGAATATCCAATCAAGTCAAAGGTAGACCCCTTTGGATACCAGATCCCGAAACAAGGCGTAGCGACTAAATATCTAAGAATTCGCTTCACAGCCACTAAGTGGCACTCCCTTGGATCAGATTGAAATCTAGCACACATGCATACACTAAGCATAATATCCGGTCTACTAGCACATAAATAAAGTAAAGACCCTATCATAGACCAATATGCTTTTTGATCAACAGACTTACCTCCTTTGTTGAGGTCGGTGTGTCCGTCGGTTTCCATCGGAGTCTTTGCGGGCTTGGCGTCCTTCATACCAAACCTCTTGATCAAATCTTGTGTGTACTTCGTTTGGGAGATGAAGGTTCCATCCTTGAGTTGCCTCACTTGGAACCCAAGGAAGTAGCTTAACTCGCCCATCATTGACATCTCGAATTTCTGAGTCATCACCCTGCTAAACTCTTCACAAGACTTTTGATTAGTAGAACCAAATATTATGTCATCGACATAAATTTGGCACACAAAAAGATCACCATCACACGTCTTAGTAAAAAGAGTTTTTCAAGACTTTTGATTAGTAGAACCAAATGGAAAAGCTAAAAATTGAAAATCTAGCTTTTCAAGAAAAATATGATATGCTTCTATGTTCTCATGAAAATCTTATGGATAATAATATCATGTTAAATATTGCTCATGAGGTTGTGATAGAAAACTTAAAATCCCAACAACCTCACTCATGCACATGTATTCAAATTGAAACTATTTTACCATGTGCATTGCTTGTTGTCCGTCGACAAGCAAATCTTTCTTTGAGCTAGAATTTACAGGAACAAAAGAAGATACATATCAAAAGCTCAAAGAAGAAAATGAGAGGCCAAAAATGAGCTTGGCACAACTAAAAGGGAAGTGCATTGCTCAACCATCTCAAGATAACCGTGATCACATGGTGAAGAAGCTTGAGACGGGAACAACCGTGGCATACACTAAATCCCTTGAAGAAAATGTCAAGGACTTGAGGATTGCAAAGAGGAAGGAACAAAAGAAGAAAATCAATACCTCTTCCAAAAGCCTTAACCATGCCTCCATACAAGGTAACATCCAAGGTAATGATCAAGCCACACTTCACACTAAGAGAAGTAAAAAGTGTAGTGAATGCTTTGGAAAGGGACACTCAATTAGGTCATGTCCTCATATTAAAAATGGCTTGATTATTAACAAGGATGATAAACTTTGTTTTAAATGCTCAAAAAAGGGACACTTAATTAAGTCTTGTCCCTATTTAAAGCAAAAAGGCATAGTGTTAGAAAAGAAATTATTAACTAACCATGTAGCAAGCATGAAACAAGGAAAGAAAAAATCTTCAAGACTTGAAGATCGCCTTTGCTACATATGCTGAAAGAAGGGACATCAATGCAAGGATTGTCCCATTGGTAACAACCCCACTTCTAGCTTGTCAATTATTTCACATGTAACTAGGCAACCCAAAATTGCAACTTGTGCTAGAAAGGTAATGAGTTTACCAAGCGCTAACACCAAGGACTTTTGGGTTTCTAGATCTTTGTTGACTAACCTTGATGGACCCATCAAGCGATGGTTACCAAAATATGCTTGACAAGCTTTGCAGGAAAAGGAGATGGTATGAAGCTTTGGGGTGCTTGAGAGAGTCAATTCGATTTTTATTAACTCAAGCTATCAATCTTCAATGATATATATCCAAGATTGACCCAAAGTTATTTTGAATTGTTATATATAAAACTCAAATCATCTCGGGGAAGATATTGATGTTGTAGGAAATAAAGAATTAATCCTATGCCGAAAAGTCAAGGCCTACATCATGGAGGAAAGCCAAAGGATGGTAACAATTATGCTTTTAAGGGCAAGTATCTTAAATTATCATTTCTTATGTGTCTTGTGTAGTCACATAGAAAAAGAAAGCACTTCAAATGTTTTTAAATTATGTCACCATTCTTTGAAGAAATTCCTCTCATATGGTAGATTGTATATTCATCATTTCTATACCATGGCAATCTACATGCTTTAAGTTGATGTAAGTATCTCATGGCATGCTTTACACTAATCATCCTATTATTGCCATGTTCTAGATATAAAGAGATATTCCATGTTCTTAAAAGAATAAGGTGTCACGTAAGGAATTCAATTCCTTAGGACACTTATAAAGGTAATCTCTCTTTATATCTAGAAATCGTGGGAGTAATGTTTTTGTCTAAATAACCTAAGTAGTCTCACATGTAGAGAATAAGTTTCTCTTTGGAGGTGCGCGATCTAACATGAAAAGAAAAGTCAATCCAATGATTTATGTTGTTTTGCCTCTTGCTTAAGTTGGATATGATTCTTCTATATTTATTGCTCTCCATGTTATGAATTAGATTTATTTCCATAATCTTAAAGAATTATCTATGCTTGTTTTGTAAGCAAAATTAAGCATACATCATGGAATACCTAGTTCATATTATAAAGTTTCCATGCTTTAGTAATCTATTTTCCATTCCTTATCAAAATGATTACAAAAGGGAAACTAGTGCTTGTGTTACTAATGCCATATCTCTTGAGCTTACTTATGAAAATCTACAAGAGAGTAAGTGCAAGTCACAAGCCTCAAGGGTTACTCTTCACCCAAAGGAAGAAAGGTAAAAGCAAAGGTATGGGAACTCATCCTCTTAAACAAATATAGTTCCCATCATTGGTTATTTATTCAAATTTATCATATTCTACCTATGTGAAGAATAGATTCTTTATTGGACTTAAATCAACTAGATGTGCATTCAATCTCATTCTCATAGATGCACTTGTCTATTAGAATCTAATTCATGCCTTTGCTATATCTGTCCGCATATTGATATGCTTTTAAGTCATGATAATAAATTCAATATGAAGAAGTAAAATTCCTATGATTGATCAAGATATTTAAAAGGTGCTTATTCCTCTTTTCTAATAATGTGCACTAATGTTAAGGATTTTACTTCATGTTTGTGTGACTTCTGAATGATGAATTATTTATATTCCTTATCTAAAAGAAATCATTCTTCATCATATACTCCCTTGTGCTATTAACATCTCTCTTGAGTATTTTCAATAAGTTTGGAAGGAAAAAGAGTCAACTATAAAGGGAGGACACTCAAATGAAAAAGGAAGACATCAAGAGCAACAACACCTACTTGGATAATGAGATCTTCAAAACAATCAATGGTGTGGTTGTAAGCATTCTAAATATTTTTCATTGTGAGAATACTAGGCATAAATTGTTTATTGCAAATTTTGTAAGCCTTGATCAAGATGAATAATGCTTCTCCCTATTTGTCTTTAAAAGTGAGTACATCTATCCAAGTCATTCAATTTCTTGATGCATATCTTTAGGGGAAGCCTATTTCTATATCTTGATTATATTGAGACTAACACTTTATCTTAGTAATCTCATATAGTCTCATGTATGAGAACATTTTTCTCATGAAGTATGCTACTACATATCAATCCAGTTTAGTAAAGTAATGTCACCTTTATCAAGGATTGTAGCTTTCATTATTAAAGTAGCATATTTACTGGATTCTCCCGTTTTAAGCTTGTTTAATGATCTAATGCCTATGTTGTTCTTTTGATCGCATCTGTTGTTTGTTTGATCATTGAATAACTTCAATTAACACTTATGTTTCTTAGTGCCTCATATAATTTCAATCAATATCTTTCTTGATATGCACTAAGTTAAAAGGAGAATTCATGATATATTTATACAATTTGTGATCTACTTGATATATAATAACCATGACTTAGAAAAAGGATCACTAGTTGTAGAACCCTCTTTTGTGCAAAATATTTCCATACACTGTCTTAAATATAGGTCTTAAGTTACTAAGACTAAGGACAAAGCACAATGAAGAGAGCGTCTCTATGTAAATGTACAAAAGGGTAAAACTACTTCCTCTCATTTATACATGTACCTGAATCTTTCTTTTCTATACATTCCTTGCTTATCTTGTATAAAAGGAAGAGAAAGCATATCTATGCATATCCCTGCTTCATACCTAGTTTAACCTCTCAAACATTTCATTCCTGCATTTATGCATTCTTGTTAAAACTAGGTGAAGTAATTTTATTGTCAAAGAGCTTAAAGCTTAACCTTGTAACGAGGATAAGCTACCTTTGTTTCAAAAGGTGTAGGGTCCTTAAGTCTCTTTGAAATACTTAAGGGTAAATGCTTAAGATTCCAACATGCTTCCATAAGTGCATAGTCTGTCATGAGCATCACACTTTTATTATGACACATTGCACTTCACAGTTTCTGTGTTAAAGATATGTTCTCATTAACCTAATTATGTGCACTTGGCATTTAAGGCCAAAATCGGTATTCCTCACAAGGCACATATTTAGGGGGAGCAATCTATTATATAGAACTGTTTAAGCTTAATTGACATATCCTTTTAATCATGTCTCTTTCCTTTGGTACATTTGCATATTTCCTATCTCTATTGTGCCAAGGCTAAGACTAATATGTTTCCATGAGCATCTCGTGTATTAAGTCTTAGATTGAAAGGGAAATGGAGTATTCGGCAAAGACATCGCTTCCACTCTACATCTTCAGTATTATCCTTCCTTGCCAGTATTCCGCCAGCTCTCCAATTTGGTATAATCTTCACTCATATATTGTTTGCCAAAGGGGGAGAGAAAATAAAAAGGGCTTATATTTCACTCACAAGTATCCGTTTTTGGCGATTCATGCCAAAGGGGGAGAAAGTATTAGCCCAAAGCAAAAGGACCGCACCACCACCAATTTCAAAAAATGTAGTCTTTCAAATTTGTATTAAAAGGTTTTTCAATTAGTATCTTATTTTTGATAGATTTTTCAAATTGGTATAACCCCTTTTCAAAATTAATATCTAAAACCCTCTTGAACACTAAGAGGAGAATTTCATTGAGGGGGGTCTTGTTTAGTCAAAGGAAAAAGCATTTGAAACAGGGGGAGAAAATTTCAAATCTTGAAAATACTTCTCAAAATCTTATTCATTTACCTTTGACTATTTGCAAAAAGACTTTGAAAAGAATTTCCAAAAGAATTTGCAAAAACAAAACATGTGGTGCAAGTGTGGTCCAAAATGTTAAATATGAAGAAAGCATCCATGCATATCTTATGAAAAATATATATTGGTTTAATTCCAAGTAACCTTGGCACTTACATTAATACAAACTAGTTCAATTCTGCACTTATATATTTGCTTTGATTTGTGTTGGCATCAATCACCAAAAAGGGGGAGATTGAAAGGGAAATAGGCTCACACCTTTTCCTAAATGATTTTGGTGGTTGAATTGCCCAACACAAATAATTGGACTAACTAGTTTGCTCTAGATTATACATTCTACAGGTGCCAAAGGTTCAACACAAATCAACAAAAAGAACAAGTTAGGCTTCAAAAGAAAGTAGCAAAAAGGAAACCGAAGTGTGCCCTAGTCTGGCGCACCGGACTGCCCGGTGCACCACCGGACAGTGTCTGGTGCACCAGGGTGAATCAGCTCAAACTCCTCAGCTTTGGGTTTCCCAGACGCAGCTCCCCTATAATTCACTGGACTGTCCGGTGCGCCACCGGACTGTCCGGTGCACCAGCGGAGCAACGGCTATCTGCACGCAACGGTCGACTCTAACGGATGAACAGTGCAGCACAGTGCCACGGCAGAAGTCAAAGCAGCAGGTCAGAGGGGCACCGGACTGTCCGGTGTGACACCGGACTGTCCGGTGCCACATGAGGACAAAGCCTCCAAAGGTCGATGAGCTCCAAGCCCTAACGACAAGATGACGTGGCGGCGCACCGGACACTGTCCGGTGGTGCACCGGACTGTCCGGTGCGCCCATCGCCAGCAGCCTTCTCCAACGGCTACAATTTGGTTGGTGGCTATAAATACCACCCCAACCGGCCACTTCAAGGTGAGGGAGCCCAAGCAACATTCCAAGTCATATAGTTGACATATCCCAGCTCTCCCAACCACCTCTATTCATTGATCCATCCTATACACAAGATTTAGACCACTACAACCCACACAAGTGCCATATAAGAGAGAGCAAGCAAAAGAAAGCTTCTCATGTGAGTTTAGCTCTAGTGCCTTGTGAGATTCATTGAGAGAAAGTGTGTGCTACATCTTGCGTTCATTTGTGCATGGAGTTTTGACTCCCATTGAACTTCCTCCAAAGTTTTGGAGGCTTGTAAAGCTAGCAAGAGACGCCTAAGTGTGTGGTGATCCTTGCGGGGTCTTAAGTGATCCTTGAGAAGAAGAAGAGCTCGCTGATCTTGGAGATCGGTAGAGAGAGGGAAAGGGTTGAAAGAGACTCATCCTTAGTGGACTCCTCAACGGGGACTAGGCCTTCGAGGGCCAAACCTCGGTAAAACAAATCACCCGTGTCTCGTGTGTTTATTGCTTGTGATTTGTTTGTTCTCTCCCTTTCTAAGTTCTCTCACGCTACTCTTTGCTAACATTATTTTGTGTTGCTTCAAGTTAAATTCTCATTTAGAGAAGCAACTTCTTGTAAGAAAGAACTTGTGTTTATCTTCTTCCTAACTAAGCCCTCTTGCATTATTCTCCACTAACATTTCTAATAGTATTGTTATTGATTAAATTCCGCACTCTTTGGAAACAATACTCGTTGCAAGCAAAGGTTTTAGTTTTATACTCCGATAATTGTGAATCTTGTTCTAACCACTAATCAAGGGATCTAGTTTGTATTTAGAATTATAATTTTCAGGTTTCGCCTATCCACCCCCTCCTCTAGGCGACTTTCAGTGCTCGACATGGTGTGCCGCCTGCTTGGATGGGATGCGCCGGCGTTCGGTGGAAGGATTTGCGCCGGCGCCATCCTCCCCGGTGAACTTGCCGGCGGAGAGTTCGTGCTCTTTGTCTTCAACCTCCCCAGCGGGTTAGTGCTGCCGATCTTGCCTTTCTTCTGCTGGAGGTGCACGGCCTCGTGGGGGCAGCGCTCTTCCACCGGTGCTTAGCTTCAAGGATGTTCATCAGCCTTGCGGTGGTGGGGAGCGAGCTGGGCTGCAGCTCCGTCTTCCACGTGAGCTGGTGACCTGCCTCTTCCTACAGCATTCGGAGGGAAGGATGATCACCAGCCTTGTGAAGGTTGGAGGCGAACTCCGGCTACGCGGCACCGGCCAGACCGCAAGCGCCGTCTGTCGCCATGCTTCTAACTCCTCGGCTTGGATGGTCTTGTCGTCACTCCCGTAGGAGGACGGGGCGAGGGCCTCTCCACCATGGCGCACACGCTAAGGTGGTCGCTGCCGCTGGCAAGCCGCTCGGAGCTAGCTTTCAACGCACCCTGCTGGTGCAGAGTAGTCCATACCTGTAGAGTAGAGATGGAGCTAGGACTCCGCTTGAAGGCGGATGTAATAACTTTGTTTTTGTAAGGTACTTTTGAGTACTATTTATTAAGCAGTATTAGCACTTATCTGTATACCAGTTGTCCCTGTTGTGCGTGGCTTTGCCGGCTCCTCCCTGGTACCTGGCCCCCTGGGAGGTAGGCTCGACGTGTCGAGGCTAGATACCAGCATACCTAAAAGAGCTGGGAACGGCCCCCAGGAGGCAGCCTCGACTGGGACCTGGACCTGAACACGGCTTCGACTAGGGAGCATTAGTAGTACACTCATAGGACCCATCGTCTGACATTTAGCCATCCTTTGATACATGCACGGGACCTGCAGGTTTTAGTCTGGGAAGCCAAGTTGTGTGTCCGGACCCCCTGGACCGTGGTTCCAAATACTAGGACACCCGTCACAAAGTGGTGGAGCGTGCAGGCTTACGGTACGGGACCAGGCTAAGCGGCTACACAGCTCCGGACCACCCCAGGAGACAAGTATCCATTCTCTAGAGCCGGACCCCAGGTTGTCGGACCCACAGGACTATAGCTCCAAGTACTAGGGTGCCCATCACAGAGTGGTGGAGTGTGCAGGCTTTTGGGTACGGAACCAGGCTAAGTGGCCACACTGCTCCGGACCACCCCATGGAACGAGCTCATGTTCTTTAGAACCGGTCCCGAGGCTACCGGACCCCCTGCTTTCGTAGAGGGGTCCTAAACTGCAGGCATGGCTACTCAATTCGAATGTCTTCATGCCAGGACAAATAGGAACTGTACGAGTGGGTTAGATAAAAATAATATCCGGGAACTGCAGGATAAAACCATGGAGGCAGGAGGATAAGAGTGTCATAGGAGCGCATCTGAGGGGGTAAATCTTATCTTTATAACTCGACATGCATGGGTGCAGGCCAACAGGCCGGGCTTATGAGGGCGGACCTCACCGGGCTGGCATACACGTATGCGCAACCTAGTTACAAAAGGGAGAAAAACTAAACCCCACAGACTTGCTCCTATGGATAGAACTTACAGAGATGCTCCAGGGGTTAGGAAGAGGTACTCCAGCTGCAACAAGGTGGTTACCCCCGGGTCGACATATTTCTATCACCTTGAAGGGTCCTTCCCAGCAGGGGGAGAGTTTGTGGAGCCCTTCTTGGTTCAGTACTCGCCTTAGGGTTAGGTCCCGACCCTAGGTTCCCATCTACGTTTGCTGATAGAGTCCACGTCCTCACGCTGTAGCCGTTTCTGTATGGACCCATCAGAAGATTGGACCCGTGGGGAGCCTAGAAGGGTTTTCGGGGGAAGGTAGGCTTCGGCCCCGTAGACCGGGGTCCCCCCGGTGGCCCGTCTAGCTGTCACCACCGGAGTAGGAGTCTCCAGTGATGACAACCTTCAGGACCCCCTCGGGTGACTGGTACCCGAGGTCCCGTTCAGCCGCGGCCACCTCGCCGTCGTCGACCCTTTCCTTGCCAGGTCGGCGACGAGGTGGGGAGCCGTGCTTGGAAGACTGCTCGCGTCGCTCGCTGACGCGTTTCGCGAGGTCGATGATCTCGCGACACTCCGCGGCGCTGTGGCGACTGTTGGGGTGCACAGGGCATGAGCCGCTGTTACCCCTCTGCGGCCGTGGGTGCTTATTGTGGTCGCCCTGGCCCCCAGTCGCAGCTGCGACGACTAGAGCGGTGGACTGCGGCTTCTCGTGGCCGCGACCCTTCCTTTTCTTTTTACCGTCCCGGGGGACGGTACCCGAGCCACCCATCTGGGCAGCCCCAGTTTTGTGGGGCCGAGTGCCATGCCCGGCCCTCGGTGGCTCTGGCGCACTTGTCGACCAGAGCGAAGAGAATGGAGACAGTTTTCATGTCACGCGTGGCTAACTTCTCCAACATTTTTTCATCACGTACTCCCTAACGGAAGGTCGTGATGATGGAAGCATCAAAAATGCGAGGTATAGTACCTCGCACCTTAGTGAGGCGGGAGATAAACGTCCAGAGAGCCTCCTCGGGTTCCTGCCTCACTGTGTGGAGGCGGGCCTCCACGCCGTGTTGTTGATAGGCGCTGGCGAAGTTCACTGTGAACCGCGCACAGAGCTCTTCCCAGGAATAGATTGATCCTGGGGCAAGATTCATCAGCCAAGTCCGGGCAGGCCCAGACAAGGCGACATGAAAATATGCCGCCATCACGGCGGTGTTTCCTCCTACTGCTGTGATAGCGGTGACGTACACCTGCAGAAATTCCGACGGATTTGATGTTCCGTCGTACTTTTCCGGCAGGTGCGGCCGGAACTTGGATGGCCAAGTCGCAGCGCGGAGATGATCCGCGAGTGCGGCGCAGCCCACGCCGGCCAAAGGGACACCCACCTGGAACCGGGCGCCCACTGTGTTTGCGGTGCTACCGCAGCAAAGTCTTGATCGAGGTTGCGACCCTCGATGTTTTGCCGGCGCTCACGCGCCCTCTCTAGAGAGACTCGAGCGTCATCACGACCCTCGAATTTTTGTCGGTGCTCCCGCGCCCTCTCCAGAGAGACCCGGGCATCCTCCCCCGCGCGCCTGTGGTTGAGCTCTACCCGAAGGTCGTTGGTCTGCGCACCCCTCACTGAGGGTGAGCGCACAGACGTCGACGCCTCATGTTGGCGCCTGGATGACCATGGCCTCGACCTAGTCGAGGTAGAATGTGCCATGCCGAGCAGTCGGTTAACGTCGTCCCGCCACTGCTTCATGGCCCCCGGTGAGGCCATGGAGCTTGGAGGGTGACACAGCAACTCCCTGGCTGCAGACAATGCCCCCGGGGTCACCCTCGATGGAGTCCGGAATGTCTGCGCAGTTGTATGCTGTTGTGCAGCGCGCACAGCAGCAGTGCCCGACACTGGGCGGTTTGGAACCTGCGGTGTGGAAGAAGCAGCTTCCTCCTCCACCAGGAAATCCACCGAAGTCTCGGCGTGGTGCTCAACGATTTGCACCATCATGCTGAGCGAGAAAACAAGCAAAAACCGAAAGCCTAGCCCCTACCTGGCGCGCCAAATGTCGGAGAGAAAATCTCCGGTCGGGTGGCGGAATGCACCCGCCCTAAATCCTTAGATGAGTAGGGGCCTAAGCGTTTTTCCTGTCTACTAAGCGATGAACGAACACAAGAACACATAAGAGTTTAGAGTGGTTCGGGCCACCAGAGCGTAATACCCTACTCCACTATGTGATGTATTGAGCTCGAGAGCTTGTATGAACTTGTGAGCCTCCGCTAGGTCTAAGTGTGCTTGAGTGCAAGATAGCCTCCGTTGTAACGTTGCGTGCCTCCCCTTTTATAGCTGAAGGGGGGCACGTACAAGGATGCTGAGCCCCGACATGCGGGCCCAGGGACATATCGGATGTAATACTTGGAGCAACTATTGTTTGTTGCTAGAGCAATCTCCTTGCGCCCTGATATCCGCGATCTGCGTAGTATTGGCGTGCAGGGGAAGCCTCCCGGGCAACGTACAAGTGATGATGGTCACAATGCACCTCGCAGCACGGGCGTACTGTTTGGCAATGGACTGGACAGGCATGCCGCATGTAGGATGGCCTGGACACCGCCTGCGAGCGGAGTGGATAGGACACATTAAATGCTGAGGCGGCACATCGCCTGTCAGCGGAATAGTCAGGCGGCGCGTCTTCTCCGCAATAAATGCAGCGCTGCGTGGCCCAGAGGCCTTATGTCAAGCTCCGCCCGCTAGCTTAAGTCATGGGCAGTAGGCCACGTGGCAGCATCGGGTCTCCGCCTGAGCGGGGAGCAGAAGTGTACATGGTATGGTCCGGACACGTGTCGGCTCCGGACCCCCACCTGGCATTGATTAAGGCCTGGGTATTCTTTGTCCCAGAATCCCGGGACCCTGCTGAGGGTGGCCCGGACCCTACACAGAGAGGTCCGGGACCCGTCCCGGGGGTCCGGTCTGTACCCGCGGAGGTCTCGGACCCTGCCCGGAGGTCCGGTCCGGATATGCTGGGGTCCGGCACTTTCCCATGGGGGTCTGGACCCACTGTTGATACCTTGGAGGATATTGTCTTCCCTGGCCACGTGGCGGCCCTGGAACCGCCCACGTGGAGGGGTCATGTGTTGTTCGTCAAGCGACTAAGGATAGCCGCATGAACACCGTACCTTCATACTGTAATAACGGGTACCCCATTTCCAGGGTAATGACAGTGCTAATTTATTAGTACACCATAGCATTTTAAGTGAACCATTAGCATTAACTATTATTGAATATTAATTGGCCCAAGCCCACATTTATCCAACATAATCTATAGAAACAAAACACTGTAGAAATAGTAGAAGTCGTTTCGAATTTAATCTAAGCGAATAATTTAGCCATTTCGGATTAAAGCGAAATGAACAGTCCATAGAGACTAAATTGAATGCAATGGAAGCCGAACCCAAACAACTAAATGACTTATTTAAATGATACCCCAATGGATTACTCATCCTAGAAGAAGAAAGTGATCCTAAAAAAATTAAGTTTTAAACTAGCCCTAAAGGGTTATGTGTTCTATATTTAGGGCTGATTTGGTGACCAAGGATCACGTGGATCTATTGGGGAGGAATCCCTTGAAAGCTCTCTTGTGGGTTTTGGTGTTTGGATGACAACCCAATTAAAGGACTAACAAGTGTGCTAAGTGTTGAACAGGTGCTTAATGCAAAGCTAACATGGTTCAACACAAGTGAACAAGTGTGATGGTCCAAGGACTGATTTATCTATAGATAATGAACACTGCTTAAGTGAGACTCAGTGTGCGTAACTCAGAGACAACCGATCAAGCCAAGGATGGAGGCAAGAAGAGCTTCGAGGTACCGAGTGCACGGGAGAAGGTCAAGGAGACTAGGAACCCAAAGCTAGGGGTGAAGAAGAAGACTTGTGTTGGAACTTGCTATCAGTCGCAAGAAGGCCAACAGGGGTGAATAGTGTAGACAGTAGGGTTACGCGTGAGATGGCGAATAGCTCTGTTAACCAGGCCTCTCACGGGTACTGTGCGGGGGTATTTATAGGTACCTGAACGCCCAGCGCCTTGTGTGAAGGACGCATGTGCCCTCAGCTACCTAGGTTATCCCCGGACTATTCCCACAAAGCAGGGTTACAGACTGTAATTACAGGGATGCCTTTACAAATTAGGCCCGTAACACGCGACGGCTACGCAGGGCCCGTTACAATGGGCCGGATCGCACGTGGGCCACTGAGCCGGACGAGGCCGCACTGTGGGATGCCTTCGTCGTCGGTCTTCGTCTGGTGCCGATCAAGCGAAGGGTGTCCCTGCCTGCTTTGTCTCTGTCAGAGCAGCGGCTAAGTAGCGGAGACTTCGAGCGAAGGGTGGCGTTTCTGCCTTCGCTCCAACAACTTGCAAAGTCAAGGTTGATCGAGTTAAGAGTTATGGTGCATCAAGGATCACTACATAAGGACATGACTTACAACCAATGAGGTAACATCTATAGTTATGTGGTGTAAGTCATAAGGCTCAAGATCAAGCTCGAGAAATGAACAAGGGAGTTGGAGCTCAGATATGTCAATCTAGATCAAGTCAAGTTGACTTAATGGTTTAGAGTCCAACATCGACCTCAAACATGCCAAATTGGGTAAAACGATGAAAAAGGTTAAGTATGTCAGGTTTGAGTGTTCAACCATGTTGCATACACCTCTTACTACAAATTTGGTGCTTTGGTTTGCTCTCTAACTCTTTCTGTAGAGAAAGTACCATTCTGAGCTCTGCTGGAGGAGAAACAGAAAAGCTAGGAGAAGAACAAGAAAGATGTAAGTTTCTAGGACTAAATCAATTGGATTATACTCTAAATGTGTTTGTTTAAGTATCAGGAAAATCCTCCCAAAAGTTGAAGTCAAACGGAGAAAGAACGGAGGAAAAATCATTTAGTGTGTTGTTGGCTGGTGCACAGGACAGTGAATAGTAGCTGTCCGGTGCACAGGACAGTGAATAGTAACTCTGTCCGGTGCACAGGTCAGTAAATAGTGACATGTCCGGTGCACAGGACAGTGAATAGTAGTTGTGTCCGGTGCACTAGACAGTGAATAGTAGCTGTGTCCGGTGCACATGACAGTGAATAGTACCTGTCCGGTGCACCAACGGCTAGCTGTTCCACAGAAGGAAACTGTCAATCAGATCCGTTACTGTTCACTGTCCGGTGCACCACCGGACAGTACGATGCACCCGCAACCAGGGAAGGCTGGGAGCTTCCAAATGAATCTCCAACGACTCTTAGGCCCTTTGGGGCTATAAAATAGACCCCTAGGCGCCTCAAACAAGAACACAAGTGCAGCCAACAAATCCATACATCATTTGGATCAATTCTTTCTCTCCCTCTCTTGTGTATCTCTCTAGTTTGTGTAGAGGCGAAGTTATAAGCCTTTAGAGAGAGGGGAAGTGCTGCTGAGAGCTAGAGCAATATCTTGAGCGCATTGTTACTCTGCTGGAGTGTTGTCGAGAAGATTGTAAGCATCCACGACATCGTTGTAACTGATATCAACATAGTGGAAGGCTCTATCTGTCACACTGACAGATCTGAGCAACAGAGGAAGGAGTTGAAATAGACTCCAAGCCAAGGTGTGGCTAACTTCAACGAGGACTAGGCAAGCAATTCAGGCTTGGCCGAACCTCGGGATAAATCCATGTGTCTGTGTGCTTTGCTCTGTGCTGTGTGCTATTTTTCTGTCTTATTTGTTGTTTATACTTGCACTTCAATATTTATATGTGGTACAAGCTGTCTTCGAAGTGCAGGGTATTTTAAGACAGGAACTTCAATTCCGCTGCAACCTACTCGAAGGGTCTTTCATTCCACTGCGATCCAGCCTTCGAGTAGAGTATGAATTTTCAGTTATAAAGTGATAATTATTATTCGCCTATTCACCCCCTCTAGGCGACATCCAGATCCTGTTCCCGGGCATATGGAACTTTCATCCCTTCCTCCCCAATAGACCTCGTGATCCTTGGTCACCAAATCAGCTCTTAGGGGTGATTTTCCTCCTCTATCTCTCTGTCAGTATGTTTCAAACGATACTTTAAATATAAAGGACGTTCATCTGTTCTTTATACATAGATATTCTCTCTCATCTCCTCTATCCATTTTAATATTTTAAACAACAAATTTACAAAACTAAAATATGTACAAAAACATTTGATTGTATGACAAATACGTATATACAAAAATTAAAGGAAACATATGTCTCCAACATAGGTAGTTGCGTGTAGAGGATGAGATATAGATGACGCTACTGGAGAGAAAGGAGATATAAAGGAGGAAATCTTTTAAAGGAGAATGTAAATGACAGACATAAAAGATTGATATAGAGTACACTGCTGATAGTCTAAGAACAACAAGACTCTTTGACCAGATGTCATACAACAAAGGAGAAGCCACCTATCAACCAAATTATTTCTATTTTTTAATTTAAAACCATCTGGAGCTTAGGATCAAATTATGTCCCTTTTTCATACTTAAAATCAAATTGTTTCCGTTTTTAGATTTTAAACCAAATTATTTATTCCTATAGTCCTCTCTAGCTTTTAACAGAATTTCTGGTCAACAAGGCGTACTAATCGAAGGTCGGCTTAATAATGATAGTGAAAATATCCAAACTCTCAAAGCATCGGATGCAATAGTGGCACCAAGCTCTACCAAGCATCGGCTGATGTGTTCCACATCATTAGTGCAATTTTGACCATTAAACTTGGAGAACATCCGGATGCAATACTCAGGTGGGAAAGGCGTGAGGTTGTATGTCTCTAGTAGGGCTTGGAGTAAATAATTGCCTTTTTTGGTGTTTTACCGAAATTATCTCGCATGATCTCACTATTATGTCTCTAGTAGGGCTTGGAGTAAATAATTGTTTTTTTGGTGTTTTACCGAAATTATCTGGCATGATCTCACTAAGTTTGTCTATGATTCATATAGTTTTAGTTTGTTCAAGTTTTGACTTATCGACATACCTATTTTTTCACTCTATGACTTCTAGTTTTATCTCATATGCCCATTTAGTACCGACGAGTTGCTGTTATTTTTAGGACATATAGACCAATGACAGAGTGTTAAGGAAACCGAACCATGTAAGGAAACCGTGTGCCAATTGATGTTACTTACATAGTGCTAAGTGGAGGCAAGACATGAAACCAACATGGAGAAGAAAAATGCAACGGCATTCCACATGTAGCTTGTGAAAAAGGAGTCAAACACATAATTTATTCTAGTGCTGAATTTCCTAATCAAGGGACTTGTATTTTATTTTTATGTTATATTGTCTATATGTACGTGTGAATGGAGATAACCTTATATGATGTGATGATGGATGGATTAGCTTCGATGGATATTAGATGATATTCAAATTAAACTTTGTATGAATCATACGTGGTGCAGATGTTTGAATTTTAGTGATGTTTCATTGTGTTTCTGATTTTTTTTAAATATTTCTCTTTTTCTTTGATTTTTTTTGAAATTTCTGAAGTATTTTTTGTTCAAGAGGAATATTTATTCCCTTGACTCTCTAATGGTGTTAGGAAATTACACCCAAGGGAAGATTCTCCCTAGAAATTAAAGTGCCTCTATAAATACCCTCCAAGGCTAATTTCTCTGGAAATTTCCTCACCTCACTACCAAACCAGTCTTAAGGGCATATTTGGTTTTAGTCCCTCTCAATTCTCTTCTCCTAAACAAGTTACACGGGGATTAGATGGTATTGAGGAATATATAATCTCTAACGGAGGGCTAGTTTGGAAACTCAAATCACCTCTCAATTATATTGAGCAATCCCGAAGTGGATTTGAGTTTCCAAACTAGCGAATTATATGCCTCTCAATTCCCTCCAAGAGAATCTGACCAGGGAGAATCTAAGTATCGCGAGAAGATAAAAGAGTATATAAGATTTAGGATCTATGAAGTGATAGATTCCTTTTATCATGACGACTTGACCGATGTGTGTTCACGTTGATTTTAAACGATTTTTACTAACGCCCCGTTTGGATCACTGGAATTGAATTTCATTCTAATAATAGTAATTTAGGCATATATCAATTAAGCTAATTCGATGTTATGCAAAATATATTTGCATACTATTATTAGCAAGATGTTGGAGATATTTATGTGCTACATTTTTACTATAGAGGAGTGAGAAGAAGAGTGTCATGTAAGTTACTGAGTAGAAACAAATTCTACTAATGCATAAAATCATTTCCCACCCTCCACCCCATGAATTTGAGATAGGCTTATATATGAACTTTGGAAAGTGGTGGAATGTCAAATTCCAAACTAAATAAGTTACTTTATTGAGTGAATTCCAATTCCTCTAAAATGAAGGGATCCAAACGCCCCGTAATACTAAAGTGATTCATATAAAAGCTGACTGAAAAGCTTAGTGTTTGGTCTACAACAACTTCTGACGGTCAGAATCAGCAAAAAAAAAACTGAAACAAATAGACCCAATGTCTCGTAACCGAAGTCAGTAACACCTGCATGAGATATTCCTCAAAGCTGCTTTTACAACAGCAACAACATTTCAATGTCAAAAGATGATCAAATATACAATATATTGGTATTCAGAACAACATTATTTGGGTCCCGTCCAGGCAATAACCCAGAGGCTATTCAGCTCGGTGATACCTGACCCAGCGCAATGCAAGAAAACGCAAAACATTCAGCAGCTTCCCCACAATGTACTCACGAGCTAGGCTTGCTCTTTCTTTGGCTCCCAGGGCTGATACCTCGTCCAGTCCCTTTGTCCCGGATTCAAAGCATGCCCCTTGGAGTGGTAGATAAGCTCTTCACCCTCACCGGAGTAGTTCTGCTTGTGCTCTACAAGGTACCTAGCAGTCTTCTGGTTCAGCAGCTGCAACATAGGGAAAATAAAAAAGTCACCAAATCAGCTTAACCAATTTTGACTTTCAGGTACTGTCGGTGTTTTGGACCCGGAGACCCTCAACCGACTAGTAAATTTTATGCTGCGTGTCACTGCCCGGATGGATTGATGCAAGATGAAACACAAGGTTTATCCTGGTTCGGGCTAAGAAGGCCCTACTTCCAGCAGAGAGAGGATGAGGCTTATATTATCTTGCACTGGAGTGCTTATAGTAGGGGTTACAAGCTTCGCGAGAGAGGGAACGGATCCCAGGTCTAGTGTTTGTGGAGAGGAGGTTGATGTTGAGTGAGCCGTCTGAGTCAGCCTTCAAAGCGTGCCGTGGGAAGGCCCTGAACATCTCCTTTTATAGGTACAAGGAGGTGACCCAGCTGTACATATTGGGGTGTAGCTATGCGCTAACGTGGCCGGCGGAGAAGTGCTTGAGCCCTGTAAAAGCGTGGCTGGCGGTGCAGCCCCAGGTCCTGCTGACGTTTCTTTGCCTTCGTAGAGAGCTGAGGACAGTCGACGTCATGGGCGCATGCCGGGAATCATCATTACCTGCTACTGGAGTAATTTGATGTGACACCGGTCTTGTTCCTTCGTAGCCTGAGGTGGCTAGCTAGGGAAGGATAGTGTTGTATTCCCTGTTCGTGTAGTCGGTCCGAGGCCGTCTCGGGTGAGGCGGTGATCTCTCCCGAAGCTGAGGCCTAGGTCGGGCGAGGCGAAGATCTCCCGAGGCCGAGGCTGAGGCCGAGACCTAGGTCGGGCAAGGCGAAGACCTCCTCCCGAGGCCGAGGCTGAGGCCAAGACCTGGGTCGGGCGAGGCGGAACTTCCTGCTACGCCCGAGGCTGATTTCGGGAGAGGCGGTAACTTACTGTTGTCAGTCTTACCCCGGTGGTTGGCACAGTGGTCTGAACGGGGTGAATAGTGTCGTCATCCTGTCAGAACGATCAGTAAAAGGGTGAAGTGACTGCGGTCATTTCGACCTTGCCAACTGAGGCGCGTGTGTCAGGATAAGGTGTCAGTTGATCCCCGCATTAAATGTGCATGTGATACGGTCGGTGGCAAGGCGGTTTGGCCGAGGCCGCCATGCGACAAAGTTTGCCCGAGCTTTGCCTCTGGCGAGCCGGTGGTGTGCGCCCACTGCCTGAGGGGACCCTCGGGCGAGCCGTGAATCTGTACGGGACTACCGTTCTTGCCCGAGGCTGGGCTCAGGTGAGACGGGATCGCGTCCCTCGGTAGATGAGGCCTTAACTTTGAACCGTGCTTACTAGTCTTTATGGTTTGTTTTAAAGATGTTCTCCAGCCACGTTTAGGAGTACTGGGGGTACCCCTAATTATGAAACCCGACAGTAGCCCCCGAGCCTCAAAGGGAGTGTAGGCACTCGCTTGGAGGTTTTACCGGACTTTTGCAAGGCGACTGATCTTTTTTAGCAGTATTTTATTCCGATGGGTGCGCGCGAGCGCACCCGTCGGGTGTAGCCCCCGAGGCCTTGGAGGAGTGGTTTGACTCCTCTGAGGTCTTTAACGCTCTTCTTGTTATTCCCTGGTCGGTCTTGTTCTCTCATGCGGCCTGGCCGCAGCCCGGGTGCATAGTCAGGCTCCGAATTCTTAAGTTAGTTTGTCGACGCGGTCAACAATTTAGCCGTAGCCTGGTGCGAGAGCAGCCCCCGAGCCTCTGCACGGAGCGAGAGGACGATCAAGGACCGTCTCGGCTTTTTATAGTACGCCCCTTCGTCGTCTTTCCGCAAGAAGGAAGGGGGGGAACGCGCCATGTTACCCTCGGTGGGCACCGAACACAGTGTTTTCAGTGAGTTGCTAACGGGTAATCCGAGTGGACGCTCGAGCCCCGTTCGATAAGGGTCGGCTAGTGGCCCAGAGGCGCGCTCCAAAAGTATCTGCAGGTGATTCGCTGGACCCGGACCATTTGATAGGGTCCGAGGGCTCGGTGCCTCCCTCCGGTGGGATTCCATTACAAATCGTTCCCGCTGGTCTCGGAAATGTCCTAGGGTACCTCGGGAGTGTAGCCCGAGCCTCGGCCATGTAACAGACGTACCCAGGGTCAGCCCTGACTCTGCATGCTCTGGGCGGCTGTCGAACCCTTCCGAGGGGCCAACCTTTGAACCCCTGATCAGTAGAGGGCTCGGAGCCCGAGTGCTCTGGGGCGGTTGCCGAACCCCGCAGGGCGCAACCTTCGAACCCCTAATCAGTAGGAGGGCTCGGGGCCCGTTTCCTTTGCTGAGGACTCTTTCAAAATATCTCCTTTCCCGATCCTTGCGGAGAGAGAGAGAGAGAGAGAGAGGGGAAAGGAAGAAAGGATATAAACTAAAACAGTGCGGTGCACCTTTTTGAGGCGGTCATCATGACAGAGGCGAAACGGCGCCCGCTCGCCTGCCAGGGGTGACGCGTGCCCTCCTAGAGAGTTAATGCGACGGGATGGGCGACTCGCGGGGTATCCGTTGCGCGTGCGCGAGTAATTCGAGGAACGGAAAAATCGTTTTGATTTCGAATTTAAAATTCACGAGGGGCTCGGGCGAAGTTTTGGGTGGATTTCGCCCGGGCCTTTATATACCTGGAAGGGGGACCGGCAGTGGTTCTTTACCCTGCCATTTGCGCTTGCCTTCCGCTTTTGCTTTCGCAACCTGAGAGAGTAGACAGAGAGAAGAGAAAACCGCGCACCTCGTCCCCTCCGCTTCCACCGCTTTCGCTTCGCGATGGCTGACAAGACGACTGTCATTCCGCCGCGCGACCCGTGGCCCTTCTCCACTGTCAATGCGGAGGATCTACAAGCCCTCGTTGCCGAGGGTCTGCTCCGTCCTCTCTTCGGTGGGCCGCAGCCTGAGTGGTTGGCCCCCGGGAGCGAGGCCGACCCGACTCCGCCGCCGGGGTACGTGGTCAGCTTCACCCCTTTTCACGAGCGGGGGTTTGGGATGCCGGCGAGCCGCTTCATGCGGGCGCTCCCGCACTACTACGGGGTGGAGCTTCACAACTTCAACCCCAACTCCATCGCGCAGGCGGCCATTTTCGTGGCGGTTTGCGAGGGGTTTTTGGGGATTGACCCCCACTGGGACCTGTGGACCCATCTCTTCTCCGCGGAGTTCTTCGCCGCGTCGACGGACGTGAAGAAGGTCCGTATGGCGGTGCAGGCTGGCGGCTGCACCCTCCAGCTGAGGTCGGGACGCGCACAACAGTACATCCCTGCCTCCCTTGTGTCTTCAAACAAGGGGTGGCAGAACCGGTGGTTTTATCTCCGGAATGACGACGGGGTGTTGCCGCCCTTTTCTCAACGAGTGGTGACCGCCGCCGGCGATAACTGGCGCGGGGGGGCCACACGTGAGAACCAGGAGAAGCTCCAGCCCATTCTTTGTGCCCTGCAGAAGCTACAAGCCGAAGGCCTTACCGCTGCGGGGGTCGTCGCCGCTATCCACCGCCGGAGGGTGCTCCCATTGGCAGAGCGGCGGTTGCAGCTTTCGGAAATGAAGTCGGGGGTTGATTTGGAGGGTTCACGGATGTCCTCGACCCCCCTCTCCACCGACGACCTCCTCAGACGGATAGCGGGCACGGTAGGGAGGCTAGACGCTGGCGTCCTTAACCAGCCCCCGATGCGTCCCGACCACGGGTATGTGTCCCTGGTAAGTGTCTGACCCCTCTTCTGTTTTGTGCCGTGTTTCTTACGTCTTTAGCCCTTACCCTTGGGATTTTTGTTCGTCCCCAGGGGTTGAGGAATTTTAAAACCTCCCGGCCACCGGTCCCGGAGGACGCGACGGGCCGAACCACGCGTAGGCTCGCCGCGGAGAAGGATAAGCAGAAAAAAGACGCGGAAAAGGCCCGAGCTCGCGAAAGGATGCGGGCTCGGGAAGCCTTGGAGAAGCGTCGTCGGAGGCAAGCAAGGGATGGGCTCCCGTTGAAGCCGTCGCCGGACACGCCCGACGACGACGACGATGATGACGAGGACGACGACATGGTGGCCCGACTTGGCCTTAGTCCAGATCCGAGGCTGGGCCAGGGGTCGTCAAGCCAGCCTCCAGGTGGGCTGACACCACCAGTGTTTGGGGCCAGGACGCCAGGGTCCTGGTCCGAGGAGCGGAGGCGGGCCGAGGGGGTACTTGACCCCTTCGCCGAGATAATTGGGGTGACTCCGAGGGGCCAGGCCGACCCGCATGCCCCCCGAGAGCAAGTGTTCGTGCCAGCCGTGCGGGAAGTTGTTCCCTCGGCTGTCGTGACATCGCCCGGGCAGACCGCCCCCTCGGCGCCTCGGGCGTCCGAGACGGAGGCGGCGTCGAAGCCGGCTGCTGGCCAACCCTCGGCAGCGTCTGCGGAGACCAGTGTCCGAGAGGTCTCCCCGCAGGCACGATTGGCCTTGCCCCGGAGCGGGTAAGTATCTGAAGGTACCCTTGTTTCAGCCATTTTTCTGTGTATCTTGATTTTGCCTTTTCTTCCTTTCAGCAAGCGGAGGCAGGGCTCGGCTGGTCTGGCCCCCACGAAGGCCCTCAAGACGGGGCCGGCCTCTTCAGCCGGAGCTGCGGCGCGCCATGCTGGTTGGTTGGCCTCCGCGCAAGGCGCCCTTCGGCGGGGGGCCCAGGAGGTACGGGCTGTCATGGGGCAAGCCTCCTAGGTCGACCCCCCCCCCCCCCCGTTGGAGCGACCATCGTGCCAGGGGAGGCCGTTGACGCGGCCTCGAGCCCGCCTGCCTCGTCGCCGGGGCCGCCGCTGGTGCGCCCACGGAGCCGCCCGCTGCCGCCGATGTCGAGATGGCTAAGGTGCCTCCGCCCCCGGCTCCTTCGGTCCTGGTCATCCCTAATTCCCCCGTTTTCGACCATGAGGAGGGGGCGACCGTTGTTGCCGGGGTTGGTGAGCGGAGGCCTGTCGCCTTGACCGAGGAGGGGCCCGATGCGTCGGCTGCAAAGGGACCCGATGACTCGGTCGCAGGGCGCGCAGATCCTTGGCTCGTCGTGGGGAGCAGCGGCCTTATCCACGCGTAGCTCAATCCCAATGAGTGGGGAGGGCAGTCGCTCGTGTTCTGGGGTCGCGACACCTCAGAGCCTCTCCTTGCCCTTAATGACGAGGGAGAGGAAAGGTTGCGGAACGCTTTCCGTGACTATAGCGAGGCGGCGATGAGGTCGCTTCGGATGGCCACGGAAGTCCTTTCTCAAGACGTTCCCAGGGTCTTCCAGGTAAGGATTTAGACGCACACCTCGTGTGGTCAGGGCATTCTTTGTGATATTCTATTTTTCTTTTCAGGAGCTCGCGAACATGAGCACCGCTAAGTCGCTGTTCCTCCGCCGTGAGAGCAGCATTTGGGAATCGCTGCGGCTCTAGGGGGTCGCGCTTACCGAGGCCAACGAGCACCGAGGCGGCGGACCTTCGGCTGCTCTATGAGGAGCTGAAGTCGGAGGCAGCGGCGGCGCGGACAGAGGCGGCGTCGGCACGGACGGAGGCTTCGTCGGCTCGGGAGCAGGTGGCTTCCCAGGCCGAGGAGATGCAGCAGCGGCAGCTGGAGCTTGGTCAGGTCATCAGTGAGTGGGACCAAATCCAGGGCCAAGCTGCTGAGGCCGTGAGCCGGGCTGAGACCCTTAAGGGACAGCTGGCTAAGGTCACGGAGCGGCTAGCCGAGGCGACTGCTCGGGCCGGGATCCTTTCGGAGGGCCTGGCCGTAGCGTGTCCGGGCCAAAGGTATGTTTTGCCTGCTTTATGATTTTGCTTTAGCTTAACTCTTCTCCTCGTGTCTGAACATTGTCTGGCTGTCTTCAGGGTTCGAGACGGCTCTTAACGAGTCCGTTAAGAACTGCAAGGCGCTTGCCCAGACGGCCGAGCAGAAGGAGGCTGACCACACGGCCATGTCCGAGGCCATTTCGGCCTTTTGCCGGACCTTTGGCCTTGACGACGTCCCCTCGGGCAGCTCCCCCCAGAGTCGCATGCGGGCCTTGGGCGGCCACGTGCGCAGCAGACTCCGCGGGGCGCTGCATCACGGTGTTAGGCGGGCCTTCACCGTCCTCGCTTCCCACTATGACGTGGATTTGGAGCAGGTCAGCGAGGGCTATTGCTTACCCGATGACGAGGAGGCCGCCCTGGCCGAGGCCTAGAGGCTTAATGCGGTTGCCGAGGGTCCAAGCGTGCAATGGCCTCCTTTTTGAGGTGGAGATCCTTCCGCCCGTGTCGCCGTCCGAGGCCGGGCCACATTCTGCCACCCCTACCAGCGAGGCTGCTTCGTCTGCCGCAGGTGGAAACAATGCCGAGGGTGCTACTCCTCCCCCTGTCGACGCCTGAGCCTGTGTGGAACGGTTATTTTAAGTACGTGTATGTTTTCTGCGGCCGCTGGGGCCTAAACATTTGGATGTCTGAGTATAAAGTTGCGTTTCTTTCCTCTCGTTTTGAACGTTAGGACTTGTTTGGTAGCAGAATCACTTATCCGAGCGCGAGTTACCTTTCGCGGAAGGTGATGAGTGAGGTATCCGTATCCCGGAGGTGTAGGAGTCCCTTGGCTCGGTCGGCCTTGCCGTTCGAGGTCTCTCTCGTTCGTTTTTAGGATTCCGTTATCGATAAAGTCGAAAGGCACGAAAGTCGTTTTGGTAGAAAAAATTTCCGAGGAAAATTTTGACGCAGAGGGGGTTCCCCCCTTCTAGCCCCGAGGGAGGGTCGGTCTTTGCTGAGGCAAGGCCGATCCTTCCTTGACGGTTAGACTTTATTTATACATGTAAAGGGACCGAGATACATGAACGACTTGAAACATTTAAGGGTAAAAGCGACGTAGCTGTTCGATGTTCCAAGCGTTGCTGTAGACCTCGCCTTGATCATTGGCCAGCTTGTATGTCCCGGGCTTCAATACTTTGGCGATGATGAACGGCCCTTCCCAGGGAGGCGTAAGCTTGTGGCGTCCTCGGGGGTCTTGTCGTAGCCGAAGCACCAAGTCTCCAACTTAGAAGCCTCGGGGCCGAATCCTTCGGGCGTGATAGCATCGCAGAGACTGCTGATATCGCGATGAGTGCAGTAGGGCTACGTCCGGAGCCTCTTCCAGCTGGTCCAATGAATCCTCTCGGCTGGTTTGGTTGTTTTGGTCGTCGTATGCCTTTGCCCTCGGGGAACCGTATTCTAAGTCCGTGGGTAGGATGGCCTCGGCCCCATAGACCAGAAAAAACGGCGAGAAACCCGTGGCTTGGCTCGGTGTTGTCCTCAGACTCCAAACCACCGAGGGTAGCTCTTTTATCCACCGCTTGCCAAACTTGTTGAGGTCATTGTAGATCCTTGGTTTTAGTCCCTGCAAAATCATGCCATTGGCGCGCTCCACCTGTCAATTTGTCATTGGGTGAGCTACGGCGGCCCAGTCCACATGGATGTGGTGGTCTGCGCAGAAGTCCAGGAACTTTTTCCCAGTGAATTGCGTGCCATTGTCGGTGATGATGGAGTTTGGGATCCCGAAGCGATGGATGATATTTGTAAAGAACGCCACCGCCTGCTCGAACCTGATGCTGGTTAAGAGTCGAACTTCGATCCACTTGGAGAATTTGTCGATGGCGACTAGCAGGTGCGTGAAGCCCCCGGGTGCCTTCTTCAAAGGACCGACGAGGTCCAGACCCCACACAACAAACGGCCAAGTGATAGGTATTGTCTGTAGAGCCTGAGCAGGCAGGTGTGTCCGTCTCGCGTAGAATTGACACCCTCGGCAGGAGCGTACAATCCTAGTGGCGTCGGCCACCGCGGTCGGCCAGTAGAAGCCTTGTCGGAAAGCGTTTCCTACGAGGGTCCGAGGTGCTGCATGGTGACCGCAAGCCCCCGAGTGTACTTCATGTAACAGCTCTTGTCCTTGGGTGATGGATATGCATCGTTGGAGGACGCCTGAGGGGCTGCGGTGGTACAACTCTTTTTTGTCACCCAGTAAAACGAACGATTTGGCGCGCCGAGCCAGTCGCCGAGCTTCGGCCTTGTCGAGGGGCAACTCTCCTCGGAGGAGATATTCCAAGTACGGGGTCTGCCAGTTTAGGTTTGGTGTGACCCCATTCCGCTCTATCTCGACGTGCAGGGCCTCACCCTCGGCGGCCGAAGGTACCTCGAGCTGGGCCAAGGTCCCTTCGGGTTCGGGTGCGTCGTTGAGTTTCACGGAGGGTTGATATATGTCCCTGGAGAAGACATTCGGGGGAACCGTTGTTCGTCCCAAGGCTATCTTAGCCAGCTCATCTGCAGTCTCGTTGTATCGTCGAGCAACATGGTTGAGCTCCAACCCATAGAACTTATCTTCCAAGCGCCGAACTTCGTCACAGTAAGCCTCCATTTTTTGGTCGCGGCAGTGAGAGTTCTTCATGACTTGGTCAATAACGAGCTGCGAGTCGCCACAAGCGTCGAGGCGCCGAACCCCTAGCTCGATGGCGATGCGCAACCCATTTACCAAGGACTCATATTCGGCCATGTTGTTTGACGCCGGAAAATGGAGGCGTATTACATAACGCACATGTTTTCCAATGGGTGAGACGAAGAGCAAGCCAGCGCCTGCTCCGGTTTTCATAAGCGACCCATCGAAGTACATGGTCCAAAGTTCAGCCTGGATTGGAGCTGTTGGCAATTGGGTGTCGGCCCATTCAGCCAAGAAGTCGGCCAAGACTTGGGATTTTATGGCCTTCCGAGGGGCAAATGAAAGTATTTCCCCCATGAGTTCCATTGCCCATTTTGCTATCCTACCCGAGGCCTCTCGGCACTGGATGATCTCCCCCAAGGGGAAGGATGACACCACAGTCACCAGATGAGACTCGAAGTAGTGTCGCAGCTTTCGCCGTGTTAGAATCACTGCGTATAGTAGCTTCTGGATTTGCGGGTAGCAGATTTTGGTCTCGGATAGCACCTCGCTGATGAAGTAGACTGGCCTCTGCATGGGCAGCGTGTGCCCTTCTTCTTGTCTCTCGACTACGACCGCAGCGCTGACCACCTGAGTGGTTGCGGCTACGTAGATCAAGAGGGCTTCTCCCGCAGCGGGGGGCACCAAGATGGGTGCATTAGTAAGGAGTGCCTTAAGGTTTCCGAGGGCTTGTTCGGCCTCGGGAGTCCAAGTGAAGCGTTCGGTCTTCCTTAAGAGGTGGTACAAGGGTAATCCTTTCTCGCCGAGGCGCGAGATGAAGTGGCTCAGAGCCGCAAGGCATCCCATGACCCTTTGTACTCCTTTCTAAATCTTTGATGGGTCCTATGTTGGCGATGGCTGCGATTTTCTCCAGGTTGGCCTCGATGCCTCGTTTGGAGACGATAAATCCTAGGAGCATGCCTCGGGGGACTCCGAAGACACACTTCTCGGAATTGAGTTTTACGCCCTTTGCTCGCAGACACCCGAATGTTACTTCAAGGTCGGAGAGGAGGTCGGAGGCTTTCCTTGTTTTGACAACGATGTCATCGACGTAAGCCTCGACCGTTCTGCCGATTTGCTCTCCGAACACATGGTTCATGCACCTTTGGTATGTTGCACCTGCATTCCTCAAGCCAAATGGCATAGTAGTATAACAATACATGCCGAAAGGTGTGATAAAAGAAGTCGCGAGCTGGTCGGATTCTTTCATCTTGATTTGGTGATAGCCTGAATAGACATCGAGGAAAAACAGGATTTCACACCCAGCAGTGGAGTCCACAATTTGATCGATGCGAGGCAGAGGGTAGGGAACTTTTGGACATGCTTTATTCAACCCAGTGTAGTCTACACACATCCTCTATTTCCCACCTTTTTTCTTTACAAGTACAGGGTTAGCTAACCATTCTGGATGGAATACTTCTTTGATGAACCCTGCTGCCATTAGCTTGTGGACCTTCTCACCTATGGTCCTGCGCTTTTCTTCATCAAAACGGCGCAGGTGCTGTTTCACGGGTCAGGCACCGGCTCGGATGTCCAGTGAGTGCTCGGCGACATCCGTCGGTATGCCTGGCATGTCCGAGGGACTCCACGCAAAAATCTTGGCGTTTGCGCGGAGAAAGTCGACGAGCACTACTTCCTATTTGGGGTCGAGCTCGGAGCCGATCCTGACTTTTTTGTCGGCGTTGTCGCTAGGATCGAGAGAGACAGACTTAACTGCCTCGGCTGGCTCGAAGTTGTCGTCATGCCGCTTCGGGTCGGGCGCCTCTTTGGAGAGGCTATCCAGGTCGGCGATGAGGGCTTCGGACTCGACGATGGCTTCGGCGTACTCAACGCATTCCACGTCGCACTCGTAAGCGTGGCGGTATGTGGATCCGACGGTGATGATTTCCTTGGGGCCTGGCATCTTGAGTTTGAGGTACAAGTAGTTGGGGACGACCATGAACTTGGCGTAGCACGGTCTTCCCAACACCGCGTGATAAGTTCCTCGGAACCCGACTACCTCGAAAGTGAGGGTTTCCTTTCGGAAGTTAGAGGGAGTTCCGAAGCAGACGGGCAAGTCAAGCTGCCCAAGGGGCAGGATACGCTTGCCGGGGGCAATCCCGTGAAAAGGTGCTGCACCGGCTCGAATCTTGGACGGATCAACCCCCAAGAGCTCTAGGGTCTCGGCATAGATGATGTTGAGGCTGCTGCCTCCGTCCATGAGGACCTTGGAGAGCCTAGTGTTGCCGATGACAGGGTCGACGACGAGCGGGTACCTTCCTAGGTTTGGTACGTAGTCGGGGTGGTCGTCTTGGTCGAAGGTAATGGGCTTGTCGGACCAGTCTAGGTAGACTGGCGTCGCTACCTTCACCGAGCAGACCTCCCGTCGCTCTTGCTTGCGGCGTCGAGCCGAGGTATTCGCCGCTTGCCCACCGTAGATCATGAAGCAGTTGTGGACCTCCGGGAACTCTTCTTCCTTGTCGCCCCCCTTATTGTTGTTGCCTTGGTCCTTGCCATCTTCCGTCGAGGGCCCAGCCTTATTGAAGTAACGCCGGAGCATGTCGCACGCTTCAAGGGTGTGCTTGACGGGACCCTTGTGATAGGGACACGACTCCTTGAGCATCTTGTCGAACACGTTGGCCCCTCCGGGAGGTCTCCGAGGATTCCTGCGCTCGGCAGCAGCGACGAGATCTGCTTCAACGGCGTTGCGTTTTACTTGCGCCTTCTTCTTGCTCTTCTTCTTGGTGCCGCGCTGGACGGACGCCTCGGGGACGTCTTCCTTCTGCCTTCCCTGAGGCTACTTGTCTTTCCGGAAGATGGCTTCGACCGCCTCCTGACCAGAGGCGAACTTGGTGGCTATGTCCATCAATTCGCTTACCTTGGTGGGAGTTTTGCGTCCCAGTTTGCTTACCAGATCCCAACAAGTGGTGCCAGCGAGGAATGCTCCCATGACGTCTGAGTCGGTGATGTTAGGCAACTCGGTGCACTGCTTTGAGAACCGTCGGATATATTCTCGCAGGGATTCCCCTGGCTGCTGTCGGCAGCTCGGAAGATCGCATGAGTTCCCAGGGCGCACGTATGTACCTTGGAAATTTCCAGCGAAGGCCTTGAGGAAGAGGGGGAGGTTGCGGATGATGAGGTTGCCGTCGTCCGTCCCTCCCAACTGGCACGCCAGCCGGTAATCAGTGAGCCATAACTCCGGCCTCGTCTCCCCTGAGTATTTGGTGATGGTAGTCGGAGCTCGGAACCGGGCCGGGAACGGCGCCCGTCGTATGGCTTGGCTGAAGACCCGCGGGCCTGGTGGTTCGGGTGAGGGGCTCTGATCCTCCTCACTGTCGTAGCGTCCTTCGCGTCTGGGGTGGTAGCCTTGGCGCACCCTTTCCTCGAGGCGGGCTCGACGGTCGCGGCGGTGTTGCTCGTTGCCGAGGCGATCCAGGGCTGCAGGGGTCCTGTCTCCTGTGTGCTCGGTATGGACCGAGGCTTCCCGCATGTGTCGGGAGGACGCGGCGTGGTGCTCCGAGGGGCATCCCCGCCTTCGGGAGGCAGAGCTCTCGGCTTGTCGGACTGCGGCATTTTCCAGGAGGCCCTTGAGTTCGCCCTGGACACGTCGCCCCTCGGTGGTGGATGGCTCCGGCATTGTTTGGAGTAACATCGCCGCTGCAGCTAGGTTCTGGCTGGCCCCGTTGAAGGTCGGGGGCAGCCCTGCCCTGGCGTCGTCAATAATACGGCGCTGGACGTCCCGGGCTCGATGACGCGCTCCTCCGGCGAGTGCTCGGCCTGCCCACTCTTGCTCGAGGTTTTGTCGGAGCAGCATAAGTCGCCCCGTTTCTTCGTCGAGCTTGGCCTGCATCTCGCGGAGTTGCTCAAGCTGCGTGCCCTGACCCCCCGCAGGGGCCCGGACCTCAGCTAGCTCCCGCGTGGTCTCGACGCGAGACGCGGGTGTAGGGGCGTCGTTGTTTCTTGGCATGCCGAGGTGGTTGTCTCCGCCGTGATCCTCCTAATCGATGTGGAAGCACTCGCGAGTTGGGTCGTAACCCACGTCGTCAAGGCTGTGGCCATCGTCAGAGTCGCCGGAGAGGCAGTGGTCACATGCGGACATGAAGTCTCGCATGGCCCCGGGATCACGGAGTTCGGAGAAATCCCAACTGAAGTCGGGGTCGTCCTCTTCCTCGGGACCCGCGGGTCCGGAGGTTGAGGCGACCGTCAGTAGGTCCCAAGTTGACCACATATGGTACCCCGGAAGGTCAGGATATGCCCTTGCGAAAGCGCTCGCCGAAGTGGGGCTGCCTGGCGGATCGAAGCTGAATCTAAAAGGAACAGGATGGAAAACCGATGGTACCTCCTGGTTGGTGGATGGTGGTGAAGTTGCAGTGGAGACGAAACGTGTCGCTGTCTCAGGCGCGAGACTAATGCCCGACAAGTCCCTCGCAAGGGTGCTGGCGTCATCAGTCCGCCTGGGGCTGGCACGTTGTTGGGAAGCGACACCCGTCGTTGTCCAGGTGCGAGGATAACGCCCGACATGTCCCCCGCAGGGGTGCCGGCGTCGTCAACTCGCTCTGGTCCGACAGCCGTCGAGGTGCTGCCTCTTGCCTGGCCATGGTTGCCCTGTCTCCCTTTCCTACGGCGAGGAGGGTGGCGGGGTAGACCCGAGTGTCCCTCTTCCGCCCTGGGGAGAGGTCGTCGTCGGGTTCGCCTCCGCCGGGCGAGCCGACGACCGTCGTTGTTGTCGTGCTGCGGTGGGAGGAGTATCATGTCGTAGTTGCCGTCGAGGGACATGAACTCGAGACTCCCAAAGCAGAGCACCGTCCCGGGCTGAAGAGGCTGCTGAAGATTGTCCATCTGGAACTTAACGGGAAAGTATTGTCAACACGCAACGAGCCCCTACCTAGCGCGCCAACTGTCGGTGTTTTGGACCCGGGGGGACCCTCAACCGACTAGTAAATTTTATGCTGCGTGTCCCTGCCCGGATGGATTGATGCAAGATGAAACACAAGGTTTATCCTGGTTCGGGCTAAGAAGGCCCTACTTCCAGCAGAGAGAGGATGAGGCTTATATTATCTTGCACCGGGGTGCTTGTAGTAGGGGTTACAAGCTTCGCGACAGAGGGAACGGATCCCAGGTCTAGTGTTTGTGGAGAGGAGGTTGATGTAGAGTGAGCCGTCTGAGTCAGCCTTCAAAGGGTGTCGTGGGAAGGCCCTGGACATCTCCTTTTATAGGTACAAGGAGGTGACCCAGCTGTACATATGGGGGTGTAGCTATGCGCTAATGTGGCCGGCGGAGAAGTGCTTGAGCCCTGTAGAAGCGTGGCTGGCGGTGCAGCCCCAGGTCCTGCTGACGTTTCTTTGCCTTCGTAGAGAGCTGAGGACAGTCGACGTCATGGGCGCATGCCGGGAATCATCATTACCTGCTACTGGAGTAATTTGATGTGACACCGGTCTTGTTCCTTCGTAGCCTGAGGTGGCTAGCTAGGGAAGGATAGTGTTGTATTCCCTGTTCGTGTAGTCGGTCCGAGGCCGTCTCGGGCGAGGCAGTGATCTCTCTCGAAGCCGAGGCCTAGGTCGGGCGAGGTGAAGATCTCCTCCCGAGGCCGAGGCTGAGGCCGAGACCTAGGTCGGGCGAGGCGAAGACCTCCTCCCGAGGCCGAGGCCTGGGTCGGGCGAGGCGGAACTTCCTGCTGCGCCCGAGGCTGATTTCGGGAGAGGCGGTAACTTACTGTTGTCAGTCTTACCCCGGTGGTTGGCACAGTGGTCTGAACGGGGTGAATAGTGTCGTCATCCTGTCAGAACGATCAGTAAAAGGGTGAAGTGACTGCGGTCATTTCGACCTTGCCAACTGAGGCGCGTGTGTCAGGATAAGGTGTCAGGTGATCCCCGCATTAAATGCGCACGTGATACGGTCGGTGGCAAGGCGGTTTGGCCGAGTCCGCCATACGACAAAGTTTGTCCGAGCTTTGCCTCGGGCGAGCCGGGTGTGCACCCACTGCCTGAGGGGACCCTCGGGCGAGCCGTGAATCCGTACGGAACTACCATTCTTGCCCGAGGCTGGGCTCGGGTGAGACGGGATCGCGTCCCTCGGTAGATGAGGCCTTAACTTTGAACCGTGCTTACCAGCCTTTATGGTTTGTTTTAAAGATGTTCTCCAGCCATGTTTAGGAGTACTGGGGGTACCCCTAATTATGGTACCCGACATGTACTAATTAAGATATTGCCTTGAAGCTCCTTGCACCAAATGAAATAAACACCCAAACCCCCTTAGGCACATATCCCAATGTGGGTGACATAAAAAACATGAAGTTTTTCAAACAAACCAAATTCTATTCATCAATAGTAAACAAAATTCCAAATCATCAATACTGATGCTCAATTGTAGATCAAGACAGAAACAAGGCATCAAGCACCGTTGCAAGCACATCAGAAGACTGAAGCATGAACACTATTCAGGAATTAAAGCAAATAACATGGAGCAAAACTTGCCTTATCCCCGGTGCTATCTGTGATGTGGTGCAGCCATCCATGCCATTCAGCAGGCACTTGGGATGCATTGTAACGACCTTTCTCTGCATATTCTACCCACCTATGCCTTCCTGCAAAATTTACCATGCTTAGTGTTCTAGTGTACTATCAGGGGGGAATGACCAGCAATGCAAGAGATATTTTGCTCCAACAAATACATGCACATCAGTGAAGTGAATCCCAAAGTAATAACAGCTAAGGTATTTGTCCAATAGGTTCAAGAAGAAAAAAGAGAAGTGCAATATAATTGCTGCCAATGACAGTCCACTGCTTTCACGATTTAAATTCGAATCATAATAATTTCACAATAAAAACAACCATGGCACATCAACTAGCAGAACAGAGTTGACTCACCATACTGAGTGTCATGTAGTTTCTCATAATATTTGTTACCAAACTTGTCAACTCCTACAAGTGTTGCGCCAATATTGTGGATTTTCGTTTGCCTGGGGAAAAAAAGATTAGCTGTGCTGACAGCTGAGACACATAACCACACCCATTCCTTGAAAAATGGAGAATAGGTAGGTGGCCACTTACAAAAGGTTCCCGTCCAGAAGGCATTTGCTGTAAATAACGAGATGTTAGAATATGGCAACAACAGATTTACATATGCATTGTAGAATTTAGCTATGACTCCAAACCAGAGAACTCATATCAGGCACGACGCAAAAACAATTCCTGGAAACAGAAACATGTGACAGACAATTTACATGGTGACACTCCATTGCAGAAAAGTAAAGGATCATAGATACAAGACAGCCAGATGTTCATAGCTACTGTAAACAGTTAAATATTGAAATTGGAGGGCATACTGTGTTGTCTTGAAGGACTCCAGGTGAAAGTGGAAACCTTTAAGTAATCATTGTTGTGAAGTGAGCATAGCCCATCAAGATTAATTACACTATGTTGGCACATGGAGCAGATTATGTTGTTTTCACTATTATATTATACCATAATTTGCAATGTCTAGCCAAACAGTTTGATCTGACTGAACACATATGTGGCAGAAGACAAGAAAAAGAATGCATGAACTCCGGGAAGGAATTGCTATGAACCATGATACTAGGTTTGCCAACAGTCAAAAAGTTGTTCTGTAATATACAAGGTTACATTACATGTCCAGTTCATATAGTCTTGGACTTGATCATATAAAAAATCGAGACATGTATAATGCAGGAAAGACACATATAAGTGGGTGTGTGATGGGTCAATCTAACAAGCAATGTATGTTGTATGTTGAAAACGAGCAAACGGACATTTTAGTTGATGTATACCTGATAAAATGAATCCACGCTTGCATATGCTGCATAAGCGATTGTAGTGTTATGCAGCATTAGTGATGTGGCGTTGTGTGAGCTAAGACATAGACACTATCGTGGACCAAATAGCGATTCAAAAGAATGTGGAGAGGAACCCCTACTTGTAATTTTCCCCGTCCTAGAGGCCAGAGCGCACCCCGCAGGAATAGCCAAATCGAAACAAATTAAAACATGGAACTAGCCCGTCAGATCCGCAACAAACAAAAAATACTAGCGGTGACACGACGGGAAGAGAGAGAGATGAGAGATCTGGATCGAGATCGATCGAAATGGGGGCAATCTGATTTGCGCGGGGAGAAGGTATTGACGGGAGTTGAGGGGTTACAAGTATCCTTCGTCGCGGACGTCGCGGATGAAGTTGGTGAGTCCCTTCTCCTTGATGCCCCTCAAGACGCCGCGCACCACCGCCGCCATGGATACCGTCGGCACGCCGGAGAGGGGGTGCGGACGTGCGGTGGAAACTGATGGCTTATGCCTTCGCTATTCGGTTCGGTCCGCCCGGCCGGCCAGGCTCGCCGGGTCGGCTCGTCGCGGGCTCCGTGCTATACGTGGGCTGGGCTCTAAAGAAGTCTGGGCTCTGATGCTCTTCACTTGTTCATCTTCATGTGGGCCGGCTCATCGAGCCTGGAGCAGTATTGAACGGACGAAAAATGGGCTTGGTGCATCAATTAGTCCAGACGCACTGCCATCGATAACAGTTCAGTTCAGCAGCTCGTTCTTCTGCTACGTCGTGGTAGTTCTCTTCCTCCTCCAGCAGGGAAAGCAGAAAGTTTAGCAAGCTAGTGGTGCGGGCGATGAGCCCACCCTTTCTGAATTGAATCTCTCTTGGTCGTGTCCACCATCCCATCGATGCAGAAAGGAAAAGAGACAACGTAGAATGAAACGGATGTAGACCTGCGCATGCAGCAATATCGCTCGCTTGCTGTCGTCTATCGGTCTCTATCTAGCGATCTACTCTACTGTATGCATGTTTCTAGGAGGAGCTACTGTCTAGTACTACTACTTCCTACTGCTTGCATCATCATCATCAGATTCGAGGTGAACAATGCGCACTCGATCGATCTGCCGCCGATGGAAGCTGGTCTGGCCGGCCGGTGCAATAGAATGCATGCAGTCCGATGATCTGATGTGGAGTGGAGTGGTGAAGAGGATATGCATGCGACTAGTGCTGGGGATATCATCCAATCCTTTTCTTCCCTCGATCCATCTAATCAAATCTATGTGCATGTTGCATGATCATCTCTGTGGCTGCCATCCTAGCTACCCTACCTGTTTGATTCTTATGGCTTCAACCCACTCATTTCACGCATTACATTGCATCTCCTCGTTACATTACATGTCTCGCCGCCATCATCGTAGTCGATCGTGCGCACTTAGCTTCCTACCTGTCGTTACATGTCATTTTCAGACCTACACCTTGTTCCGTCAAACCATGCACACGTCTTGTCACTGCTATCATTAGAGATGTCCAAACGGGTGGGCCGTGCTGGCCCGGCACGGGCCCGCCTTTGGCCCGGCACGTTTCGGCCCGTTACGTTGACGGGCCGTGCCGGGTTGGGCCACCGTGCCACATCCTAGGCCCAAGCACGGCCCGCATATAGCCGTGCCGTGCCGGGCCGGCCCACAGCCCGTTAAGGCCCGCCGTGCTTTGACCGGGTGGAAAGAAAAATAAGTAAAAAAAAGACTAAAAACAAGCTTTGCTAGGATGAACCTTGGTTGGAGGGTTTAAAATGCTTAGCTACACCACTCTAGCCAACTAAACCAAACTTATTTTGTGTCTAAACTATTAAAATTGCTTCTAATATACAAATAAATGCACTGAAAAATAAATTAAAAAAACCGGGCCGTGCTCGGGCCGGCACGGCGTGCCACGGCAGCGGCCCAAGCCCGGCCCGACTAACGGGCCGTGCCGTGTTCGTGACGGGCCAAAACCGTGCCGTGCCACGGGCCGCCCGACGGGCACGGCCCATTTGGACATCTCTAGCTATCATACAAACGCTAGCTTAGTGTTCCAGTGTTCCTTCCTCCTTTCACCATTACTCCATCCGATCCAAGTTTTGTCTGGCAAAGAAAAACACTATGGCTGTTTAGCACTCCTATCATTCTTACTTAGTGGCGTAGACAAGGGGGCTAGTGGGACCATGGCCCCCTCTAACAAAAGAACATTTGTTTTGTAGTTGTATATAGCTAAAATAAAAAATGTTAGCTTATAATAAGTTAAAATTTAGTACGTACTTAGCGCATATATGTGGTAATTGTTATAACTAGTGACTATTATATATTGTATATGTACATGTACTCTATTTATTAATATTATAATTGTAGTTATATATGTATTGGCCTCCTAAAGAAAAATCCTGGCTACGCCTCTATTCTTACTTGGTACTTTTATCACTATCCACTAGTTTTGGGAGGCACGTAATCGAGTTATTTTTCTTGATCATTGTTTTGTGCTACAACTCGGTACTTAAATACTAACCTACAATAACACATGCATCGGTTAGAATCTTAAGTTGTACTAGTTTGGACATGGTGGGTGGGGTGTAATTGTTCATTATGGCCTATTTAAATGTGTTAACAACGAATTGAGTCACACATTAGTTAAAGCTAGATCTCCGCCTTCACCACAGACCGAAAAATACAACGAAGGTATATATCACATTTACATGCTGAAGAATAGAATTAGCCCCAATGCACGTTGGTATGTTTAAGATACTTGAAAGAAGAGGGGAAGTTGCATACAAGCTAGAGTTGCCACCACCCATGTCACATCTGCACAACGTGTTTCATGTGTCCCAATTGAAAAAAGGTGTTTAAGGGTGTCAGACGAACAACAACCAATAGAAGATGGAAATTCTAGAGGATCTCACTTATACCGAGCGGTCCATCAAGATTTTGGATGTGGTCGAAAGGGTGACCCAAAGCAAGACAAATCGTATGTGCAAGGTATAATAGAGTCGTCATACGGGAGATGAAGCTACATGGAAACATGAGGAAGATCTCAAGTCCGTTTATCCCGATTTCTTCGCTTCTTCTTCCCGAATCACGCGACTATATTCCTTTAAGGGGTAGGTTTGTAATACCTTTCAAATTAGCAATGTTCATGTGCAAGTAAATGCCGATAGGAGAAAAACATATATATATATATATATATTCGTTAAGTGCACTATAAGAATGAAAGTAGGTAACAAGCATACATGGCAGAATGCATTCAACATGATTTTATATCATCTATCTTGACCACCGCCACTCGACACCACAAGTTTTGATCTGCCATTTCCGAGCTCTTGCAAAACCATAGTGGGTTTCTCTAAAGTTCCTCTATCTCTTGCAATCCTATCGGTGAGGTTTAGCACCCAAAACCCAATCTCTAGCGACCCGACCAAGATCCATGGCGATGCCACTTCCTAGTTGCCAACAACGTGACTTTGTTTCCGTTTCTGTTCGAAGTCATCATCATTCATCTTTGAATGTGTGCTCGGTGTTGTGCCATGTGAGTATCCCTCTTGATCATTAGTTTTAAACAATGACCACCTGGATGTGTGACACGTGTTCCGACTTATCAGAACTCGGTAATCTTCCCTACTAGCCTCTGTTGTCTATGCATAATTATGTTTTAGTCCAATTTCTTTAAAAGTAATCTTATCTTGCTTTCAATCTAGCCCATATTTTTCTCAGAAATTTTATATGCATCCTGAATAATAAATTATTAAAATCAAAACGTAATCAATTCTAATACATGAATCCCTTGAGACATCAAAAACAATTATAAAATGATGTTTTCAATTCCACAAATTTCAAAAATACCCCTACTTTTGTTTTACTCGTAGATTATGCATACGAGCTCTGTTTTTCACAAACTTTATATCAAGACAGTTGCCTCTGAAAACCCTACACATTTGCGACATTATCATGTCGATTCCTTGTTGCATTTTGTTGTGCTTGTATTTATTATGTGTCTTGCTTGTGTATCGTCATGTTCGTGAAGAAATACAAGAAGAGCCTAAAGTCTACGTAGAGTTACAAGATTAAACCTTCAACTCATCTTTTGAGTAGCAATATACACAGAAAATTAGCAAGTGTCCTGACCATGTTGATCACCCTAAGGACATAAAGTTACACTTATGTTGTATAAATAAAGAATCATATGTTAGATTCACCATAGATTTATTATATCCTATACCTTGAAGATGAGTAATGCTAGTTGTTATCTTTATGTTAGATGCTTATCCTTGCTAATTCCATCCACCAATAGCAATGTAACTGGACTAATAAACATAACCACATAGGCTAAAATTGTATCTATGATGTTATACTACATGTTACTTTACCTTTGAGAAAGTTACGGTTATGAGGATATAGCATAGTCGTCTATTCTGTCAAGTGGGTTGTTTTGCGATGGTGGTGTGGCCATGGAGAGTACCACGGTGACATGGTAGGGTTTTAAGTGGATGGTAGGTTAAGTTCTGTCTTGGGGTATACAGATGAATAATGCCTCGGCTTCGAGACATATTCTCATTAAGAAGCAATGCTCGAACTTGCCACTCGAACAATGTTACAGACCAGTTCTTTGAGTGGATGCATGTTATTTGTCATGACAAGTGTGTGCTCATGATTAAGAGCACTTGGGACAATCCATAAGAGTAGTGGATCTGGCAAAACTTGTGGTGGATCTTGTGGAGTAGTGGATCTTGCGAAACTTGTGGAATTTACAAATGCAAAGGCTTAACTCATGTTTTGGTTATAACTCTGCTTCTTATCATGCTCAAGGCATGGTTCAAACAATCTTAGTTAAACATATGTTTAGAACTTGCTAATTTAACTAAGGTGATTTGTGCTTCCATCTATCAGCTTATCCTTGATATTACCATGCATGTCATTTTTACCACACTTGTTGAGTACTTGTGATTACTCAACCTTGCCTATTATGTTGTTGTTTAGAGGAAGGTGGTTTCTAGGAAAACCAATATGAGGATAGAGCTTACTATCGTGCAGATGGTCAAGATCATATGGAGTGTTCGTCGTCATGGAAGTCTTTTCAATAAATGTGTTGATACACTTTTGTTCATGGTGGATATGTAATAACATTAAGTTCTTTATAATAATCATGCATATGTGATGATTTCAATTGATGACATCACCATATGTATGAATTGTGATGACAACATGCATAAGGGTGTGGAGGAAACATGTGACACCTAAGAGGGGTGAATTAGGACTTCTAAAACTTTCAATTAACTAGGCCACAAATAAATCCCTAGAGCAAAACCTACGCAATTAATCAAACTAGAATATGCAAACTAGGTTTTGTCTAAGTGTTGCTATCTCTACCGCAATGTCTAAGTTTCAATCCTAAACGGTACAAGTATGAATACAAGATTGAAACTTAAATGTTTAATGTAAATGCAGAAGCTAAAGAGCAAGGTAGAGATGCAAACTCTCGTGGATGATGCCGATATTTTTACCGAGGTATCCGGAACCACGCAAGGTCTCGACTAATCCTCGTTGGTGCCCCTACGCAAAGGGAAGCCCACGCGAGGGCCAAGCACCTCGGTCAAGTAACTCCATAGAGAGCCGCGAGCCTTCTCGACGCGCAAGTGGTGCTCCGCTTCCGGCTCCTCTCGGACGCTCCCCGCCGTCTCCACTAACGAGCTTCCGGCTGAAAACGCCGCAGACCTTGTTCCCTCCGCTACATGATGGCGACCGTGACACAAACGTGGTTGTCACAGTCTCGCAAGACACTCGCCCCACTTGGTACAATTACAACGGCTCGCGCAAGAGCCGAGGGATTGTGTGGTTTATCAAAACTCACTCAACTAACTAAGATTCACCTAGAGCAGGCGCTAAAGCGGTCTAACTAACCTAAGCGCTTCGCAAATCACCTACGCTAATCACCGAGTGATTCTATTAAGCACTTGGGTCTATGAGCACTTGGGAATGTCTACTATATGCCTTGGTATGTTGCTTGGGCTCCCACACCTTGAAATGGTCGGTTGGGGTGGTATTTATAGCCCCCAACACCATTTCTAACCGTTGGACAAAAAGCAGTAGCTTTCTGTCGACAAGCGCACTGGACAGTCCGGTGCACACCAGACACAACACTGTTCATTGTCCAGTGTGTGCCACGTCAGATGACCGTTGGGGTCTGTATCAGTCGATCGTTGGATCCAACCGTTACCCAGACTGTCCGGTGCACACCAGATAGTCTGGTGCTACAGCCTGAGAGCACCCGTTATGGCCCCCTCTGCGTAGACTGTTCGGGTGTCCCACCGGACAGTCCGGTGGACACCAGACAGGGTACTATGCACTGTCCGGTGCGCCACCAGGGCGCTGGCTGACTGTGCACTTCATAGATTTCTTCACTGATTCTTTTAGGCTTCTTTTGTTCTTGAGTCTTGGACTTCTATGCTTCTTTTTATGCCTTATTTTGAGGTGTTTCATCCTCATTGCCTTAGTCTAATTCTCTTCGCATTCTGTGAACTACAAACATAAACATTAGCAAACACATTAGTCCACAGGTTGTGTTGGTCATCAAACACCAAAACCTATTGAGCCAAATGGCCTGGGGTCCATTTTCCTTACAATCTCCCCCTTTTTGGTGATTGAGGACAACACAACCAAAGCAAGCAAATATAACAAACATTTGAATGAAAATATGCAATCTACTTGCTAGGATGCATGTTTATCCCCACAATGTGAGATTATGGACTTAAGCCTCCCCCTAACTCCATAATTCACTTACTTCCTATGTTAGACCAAAAAACAAAACTACTTGAAGGAACAAGGATTGATTTTTTTTTGAATTTGGTGGTGTTTGGTGTTTGATACAATTTTCATTTCTTTGGTCCCTAAACTTCTCCCCTTTGGCATCAACCACCGAAAAGGAAGACATTAAAAGCATGTAGGAAGCAAATAAGACTTGCCCTCATAAATGATTTATCAATTAGTACCAATTGAAGCACTCAACATTATTACTCCGCCTAAATGAGTGTTCTCCATTTGGAAAGAATTTTCTCCCCTTTTAGAGACGAAGAAATACTCCCCCTGATAAAGATCTTCTACTTAGGAAAAAGCATGTGAAAAGTAGAGGTGCAAGACATGATTTGATTAGACTAACTTCCCTTATGCATAGGTAACAGAATATGATTTAACAATCATATGCATGTATAGCAACATGGGAAGTATAAGATATGAAATATAGTCTAACCAAATATCGGAGAAGACATGTAAATGATGCCAAATGTAGTCTCAAAGATACCAATTGAAAATCAATGGCGGACCATTTGAAGACCAATGGCAGGCTTGTGAGACATAAGAATTCTTGAGATTTGCAGTGGAAGCTTTGTTGTCTTTCTCCGGGGACTTTATTTTCCTTACAATGAGACTACTACATGAAATAGACTTAAAAAGGTATTAGTCTCACAGTCTTAGATTATAGAGTAATCTCCCCCTGAAAGTGTGCATACAAGTTTTGAATACTTGTAGGAGACATGCACTTTGATTTGATATCAAGAGGGGCAAATTATCTATAATCCGAGCTTTGGCACATATAAGTTAAATGATACCAATTGAAGCATACCAAATGAAGTGTTATACCACTTAAAGTATTTCACAATATCAATTGATGTATCATTTTTTAGGAATATTAAATAAGCTATGTGTCGAGCTTATCATTTTAAACCATGTAGGTTTGCTCAAGAGTACGAATTGAAAGTGAGCAATCTTACCATATGATTTACCTAGTACGCATGCATTTAAACAAAAGTAAATACCAATTGAAATACTAGGTATGACAGGTAAAACTAGATACATAAGAATAGATACGCATATCTAAAAGCAAGAAATACAATAAATATAGTTACCTTAGTCATGGGTGGGGAAATTTGGGTCCAAAGTATGCACTATCCCTCTTGGAAATAAGCTTGATCCAATATGATGTATCCCATGATATACATCCCAATTTTGCCAAGTCTCCAAATTCCCCATCGTCCTTCGGACTCCTCACTTCCCTCTCGGGATCCAAACTTTCTTGGTGCTTTTCATGGTTGAAATTACTTCCTTTGGCTCCCAGATGCGTTTTGCCCCTTTCCCTTTGTTGGCTTGCTTGTTGGCCTTGATTGCTATCACCTTTTGAGAGCACCTAGAGGGGGGGGGGGTGAATAGGTGATCCTGTAAAAGTTCAAAACTTAAGCCACAAAAACTTGTTAAGGGTTAGCACAAGTATGGCCAAGTGGCTAGAGAGAACTCAAAACACGATAACCACAAGAAGGCAATCACAGAGTTGACACGGTGGTTATCCCGTGGTTCGGCCAAGTACAAAACTTGCCTACTCCACGTTGTGGCGTCCCAACGGACGAGAGTTGCACTCAACTCCTCTCAAGTGATCCAATGATCAACTTGAATACCACGGTGTTTTTCTTTCCTTTGATCTTTTCCCGTTTGCGAGGAATCTCCACAACTTGGAGTCTCTCGCCCTTACAATTGAGTTCACAAAGAAATACGGAGTAAGGAGGGAATGAGCAACGCACACAAGACTCGAAAATTAGAGCAACAACACGCACACAAGTCGCAACAAGAGCTCGCAACGCAACACAAAGAGTTCACAACTCCACAAGAGCTCTATATGCTATCACAATGAAACGAATGCGTGAGATTGATGTCTTGGTGCTTAGAAGAGTTGTAGGAATGCTTGGTGTACTCCTCCATGCGCCAAGGGGTCCCTTTTATAGCCCCAAGGCAGCTAGGAGCCGTTGGGAACAAATCTGGAAGGCCATCTTTGCCTTCTGTCTCGTGGCGCACCGGACAGTCCGGTGCACACCGGACACTGTCCGGTGCCCGATTTGTTTCCATAAACAGCGCATCCGACCGTTGCTGTCTGAGTCAGATCTGCGCACCGTTGGCGCACCGGACATGTCCGGTGCACACCGGACAGTCCGGTGTACCATTCCGACCGTTGGCTCGGCCACGTGTCGCGCACCGATCGCGCGGCCGACCGTTGGCCCGGCCGACCGTTGGCTCACCGGACAGTCCGGTGCACACCGGACAGTCCGGTGAATTTTAGCCGAAGTCGCCGGAGAAAAACCCGAGAGCGGCCTCTTCGGCCGAGGCGGCCAGGCGCACCGGACACTGTCCGGTGCACCACCGGACACTGTCCGGTGCACCACCGGACAGTCCGGTGCCCGAGACCGAAACAGCCCCTTGGCTGTACACAACCAAGTCTTCTCTTCTCTTCTTCTTTCTGTTTCTAACATTTAGATAAATATATTAGTACACAAAACCAATGTACTAAGGCTTAGAAACATACCTTAACTTGTGATTTGCACTTTGTTCATCCATGGGCATATTTTCACATTTAAGCACTTGTGTTTGCACTCAATCACCAAAATACTTAGAAATGGCCCAAAGACACATTTCCCTTTCAATCTCCCCCTTTTTGGTGATTTATGCCAACACAACATAAAGCAACTAGAACAAGTGCAAAATCACTTCAAATGAAAACTCAAATTGGTTTTGATTCAATTTTGGCATATATGGATCATCCTTTGCCACCACTTGGTTTGTTTTTGCAAATCAAACTCAAATCTCTATTTCTATGTCAAACACACATGTTGAGGCATAAAGAGAGTCATTCCAAAAGAGATTGATCAAAGATTTCAAAAACTCCCCCTATTTCCCATAATCAACACTTCTCCCCACAAGAAACCAACTTTTGACAATAGAGACAATAAAAGCTTTTGACACAACAAAAACTCTATTCTATTTCCCATAATCAACACTTCTCCCCACAAGAAACCAACTTTTGACAATAGAGACAATAAAAGCTTTTGACACAACAAAAACTCTATTCTACTATTTTCAAAATCTCTCAAGTGGTAGCAGATCCATTTATTGCTTTGGCCTTTATTTTCTCCCCCTTTGGCATCAAGCACCAAAACGGGATCAATTGTGGCCCCTTTTAACCCCATTGCCTCACCAAAATCTTCAATTAAGAGCAAATGGCAATAAGAGTTCATGAGATGAACTTGGAATTAGTTACCCTCTCATCGGAGTGCAGTGGAAGTCTTTCATGGTCCAAGTCCACCTTTTCCCTTTCAATTCTCCTTCGAGACTAAATCAAGCACACTCAAGCAAATGGTTAGTCTCAAAGGGTCAAGTTGTAACACATCTCCCCCTAAACATGTGCATCACTTTGCAACGGACTTGTGAGGTCCAGGGAGTGTTTGTACAACTTGAGCACCACAATAAGCAACAAAATGCAGAATGAACCTGATCAAATGCATAAACACATGTATGCTACAATTCAATCCAAGTTCCGCGAATCTAAGACATTTAGCTCACTACGCAACCTGCAAAAGGTCTTCTCATCTAGAGGCTTAGTGAAGATATCGGCTAGCTGGTTCTCGGTGCTAACATGAAACACTTCGATATCTCCCTTTTGCTGGTGGTCTCTCAAAAAGTGATGCCGGATGTCTATGTGCTTTGTGCGGCTGTGCTCAACAGGATTTTCCGCCATGCGGATAGCACTCTCATTATCACATAGGAGTGGGACTTTGCTCAGATTGTAGCCAAAGTCCCGGAGGGTTTGCCTCATCCAAAGTAGTTGCGCGCAACACTGTCCTGCGGCAACATACTCGGCCTCAGCGGTGGATAGGGCAACGGAAGTTTGTTTCTTAGAGTTCCATGACACCAGGGACCTTCCTAAGAATTGGCACGTCCCCGATGTACTTTTCCTATCGACCTTACATCCGGCATAGTCGGAGTCTGAGTATCCAACTAAGTCAAAGGTAGACCCCTTTGGATACCAGAGCCCGAAGCAAGGCGTAGCAACCAAATATCTAAGAATCCGCTTCACCGCCACTAAGTGACACTCCTTAGGATCGGATTGAAATCTAGCACACATGCATACGCTAAGCATAATATCCGGTCTACTAGCACATAAGTAAAGCAAGGAACCTATCATTGACCGGTATGCTTTTTGATCAACGGACTTACCTCCTTTGTTGAGGTCGGTGTGTCCGTCGGTCCCCATCGGAGTCTTTGCGGGCTTGGCGTCCTTCATTCCAAACCGCTTTAGCAGATCTTGCGTGTACTTCGTTTGGGAGATGAAGGTGCCATCCTTGAGTTGCTTCACTTGGAACCCAAGGAAGTAGTTCAACTCGCCCATCATCGACATCTCGAATTTCTGCGTCATCACCCTGCTAAACTCTTCACAAGACTTTTGGTTAGTAGAACCAAATATTATGTCATCGACATAAATTTGACACACAAACAAATCACCATCACACGTCTTTGTAAAAAGAGTTGGATCGGCTTTCCCAACCTTGAAAGCATTAGCAATTAAAAAGTCTCTAAGGCATTCATACCATGCTCTTGGGGCTTGCTTAAGTCCATAGAGCGCCTTAGAGAGCTTACACACGTGGTCGGGGTACCGTTCATCCTCGAAGCCAGGGGGTTGCTCCACGTACACCTCCTCCTAGATTGGCCCATTGAGGAAAGCGCTCTTCACATCCATTTGGTACAACCTGAAAGAATGGTGAGCGGCATATGCTAGCAAGATTCGAATTGACTCTAGCCTAGCCACAGGAGCAAAGGTCTCCTCGAAATCCAAACCTGCGACTTGGGCATAACCTTTTGCCACAAGTCGAGCCTTGTTTCTCGTCACCACCCCGTGCTCGTCTTGTTTGTTGCGGAACACCCACTTGGTTCCCACAACATTTTGCTTCGGACGAGGCACCAGCGTCCAAACTTCATTTCTCTTGAAGTTGTTGAGCTCCTCCTGCATGGCCAACACCCAGTCCGGATCTAGCAAGGCCTCCTCTACCCTGAAAGGCTCAATAGAAGAGACAAAGGAGTAATGCTCACAAAAATTAACTAATCGAGATCGAGTAGTTACTCCCTTGCTGATGTCACCCAGAATTTGGTCGACGGGATGATCCCTTTGAATCACCGCTCGAACTTGGGTTGGAGGTGCCGGTTGCGCTTCTTCCTCCATCACATGATCATCTTGTGCTCCCCCTTGATCACACGCCTCCACTTGAGGTACCTGTTCGTCATCTTGGGTTGGGGGATGCACTAAGGTTGAGGAAGAAGGCTGATCTTGCTCCAAGTGTTCCTGTGGTCGCACATCACCAATCGCCATGGTGCGCATAGCGGCCGTTGGAACATCTTCTTCATCTACATCATCAAGATCAACAGCTTGCTCTCTTGGAGAGCCATTAGTCTCATCAAATACAACGTCGCTAGAGACTTCAACCAAACCTGATGATTTGTTGAAGACTCTATACGCCTTTGTATTTGAGTCATAACCTAACAAAAACCCTTCTACAGCTTTGGGAGCAAACTTAGAATTTCTACCCTTCTTCACTAGAATGTAGCACTTGCTCCCAAATACACGAAAGTACGATACATTGGGTTTGTTACCGGTTAGAAGTTCATACGACGTCTTCTTGAGGATGCGATGAAGGTAGACCCTGTTGATGGCGTGGCAAGCCGTGTTCACGGCTTCCGACCAAAAACGCTCGGGGGTCTTGAACTCTCCAAGCATAGTCCTCGCCATATCGATGAGCGTCCTGTTCTTCCTCTCTACTACACCATTTTGCTGTGGTGTGTAGGGAGCGGAGAACTCGTGCTTGATCCCTTCCTCTTCAAGGAACTCCTCCACTTGAAGGTTCTTGAACTCGGATCCGTTGTCGCTCCTTATCTTCTTCACTTTGAGCTCAAACTCATTTTGAGCTCTCCTGAGGAAGCGTTTGAGGGTCCTTTGGGTTTCGGACTTTTCCTGCAAAAAGAACACCCAAGTGAAGCGGGAAAAGTCATCAACAATAACCAAACCATACTTACTTCCTCCTATGCTCAGATAGGCGACGGGTCCGAAGAGGTCCATATGCAGCAGCTCCAGGGGTCTTGAAGTGGTCATCACATTCTTGCTGTGATGCGCTCCTCCCACCTGTTTCCCTGCTTGACAAGCTGCACAAGGTCTATCTTTTTCGAAATGAACATTGGTTAGACCTATCACATGTTCTCCCTTTAGAAGCTTGTGGAGGTTCTTCATCCCCACATGTGCTAAGCGGCGATGCCACAGCCAGCCCATGCAAGTCTTAGCCATTAAGCATGCATCTAGACGGGCCTCTTCTTTTGCAAAATCAACTAAATAAAGTTTGCCGTCTAATACACCCTTAAAAGCTAGTGAACCATCACTTCTTCTAAAGACAGACACATCTACATTTGTAAAAAGACAATTATATCCCATATTGCATAATTGACTTACAGATAATAAATTATATCCTAAAGACTCAACTAAAAACACATTAGAAATTGAGTGCTCATTAGATATTGCAATTTTACCTAACCCTTTTACCTTGCCTTGATTCCCATCACCGAATATGATTGAATCTTGGGAATCCTTATTCTTGACGTAGGAGGTGAACATCTTCTTCTCCCCCGTCATATGGTTTGTGCATCCGCTATCAATAATCCAGCTTGAACCCCCGGATGCATAAACCTGCAAGGCAAATTTAGGCTTGGGTCTTAGGTACCCAACTCTTGTTGGGTCCTACAAGGTTAGTGCAAATATCCTTAGGGACCCAAATGCAAGTTTTGTCTCCCTTGCATTTTGCCCCTAACTTCCTAGCAACAATTTTCTTATCCTTTCTACAAATAGCAAAGGAAGCATTTAAAGCACAGTAAATTGTAGGAGGTTCATTCACTACTTTCCTAGGAGCATTTGCAACATTTCTTTTAGGAACAACATTTCTCCTAGTAACATTTCTATCATGCACATAAGAAGAACTAGGAGCAAACATGGCATAAGAGTCATAAGCATGTGAATCAAAAACATCATTACTTCCAAAAGCATTTCTAGAGTATCTCCTATCATAGTACATGAAAGCATGATTCTTCTTAACACTATTAGCCATAGGAGCCTTCCCTTTCTCCTTGGTGGAGATAGGAGTCTTATGGCTTGTTAAGTTCTTGGCTTCCCTCTTGAAGCCAAGCCCATCCTTAATTGAGGGGTGTCTACCAATAGTGTAGGCATCCCTTGCAAATTTTAGTTTTTCAAATTCACTCTTGCTAGTCTTAAGTTGGGCATTAAGACTAGCTAATTCATCATTCAGTTTTGAAATGGAAACTAAGTGTTCACTACAAGCGTTAATGTCAACATCCTTACACCTAGTGCAAATTTCAACATGTTCAACACAAGAGTTGGATTTTTGTGCTTCTTCTAGTTTAGCATTTAAGTCATCATTAATGCTCTTTAATTTAGAAATTGAATCATGGCATGTAGACAATTCACAAGCAAGCATTTCATTTCTCTTAATTTCTAATGCAAGGGATTTTTGAGCCTCTACAAATTTATCATGTTCTTCGTACAACAAATCCTCTTGCTTTTCTAAAAGTATATTCTTTTCATTCAAGGCATCAATTAATTCATTAATTTTGTCTATCTTAGATCTATCTAAGCCCTTGAATAAACATGAATAATCTACTTCATCCTCGCTAGATTCATCATCACTAGAAGAATCATGAGTATTAGCATTACGAGTGGTTACCTTCTTTTCCCTTGCCATGAGGCAAGTGTGATGCTCGTTGGGGAAGAGGAATGACTTGTTGAAGGCGGTAGCGGCGAGTCCTTCGTTGTCGGAATCGGACGAGGAGCAATCCGAATCCCACTCCTTTCCAATATGAGCCTCGCCCTTTGCCTTCTTGTAATTCTTCTTCTTTTCCCATTTTCCACTCTTCTTTTCCTGGTCACTATCATTATCGGGACAATTAGCGATAAAGTGACCAATCTTACCACACTTGAAGCATGATCGCTTCCCCTTCGTCTTGGTCTTGTTGGGATGCTCCTTGCGACCCCTTAACGCCGTCTTGAAGCGCTTAATGATGAGAACCATTTCTTCATCATTAAGTCCGGCCGCCTCAATTTGCGCCACCTTGCTTGGTAGTGCCTCCTTGCTTCTCGATGCCTTGAGAGCAATGGGTTGAGGCTCGTGGAGTGGACCGTTCAATGCATCATCGACGTATCTTGCTTCCTTGATCATCATCCGCCCGCTCACGAATTTTCCGAGTACTTCCTCGGGCGTCATCATCGTGTACCTGGGATTCTCACGAATATTGTTCACGAGATGAGGATCAAGAATGGTAAAGGACCTGAGTAGTAGGCGGACGACGTCGTGGTCCGTCCAACGCGTGCTTCCGTAGCTCCTTATTTTGTTGATAAGGGTCTTGAGCCGGTTGTAAGTTTGAGTTGGCTCCTCTCCCCTTATCATGGCGAATCGTCCAAGCTCGCCCTCCACCAACTCCATCTTGGTGAGCATGGTGATGTCGTTCCCCTCGTGAGAGATCTTGAGGGTGTCCCATATCTGCTTGGCATTGTCCAAGCCGCTCACCTTATTGTACTCTTCCCTGCACAAAGATGCTAAGAGAACAGTAGTAGCTTGTGCATTTCTATGAATTTGTTCATTTATAAGCATAGGACTATCCGAGCTATCAAATTTCATTCCATTCTCCACAATCTCCCATATGCTTGGATGGAGAGAGAATAAGTGACTACGCATTTTGTGACTCCAAAATCCGTAGTCCTCCCCATCAAAGTGTGGGGGTTTGCCAAGAGGAATGGAAAGCAAATGCGAATTCGAACTATGTTGAATACGAGAATAATCAAATGAAAAGTTCGAATTGACCGTCTTTTTGTAGTCATTGTCACCATCCTTTTGGGAAGAAGTAGATTCATCACTATCGTCGTAGTAGATGATCTCCTTGATGCGCCTTGTCTTCTTCTTCTTCCCATCTTTTCGCTTGTGGCCCGAGCCCGAGTCATTGGACTTGTCATCCCTTGGCTCGTTGACGAAGGACTCCTTCTCCTTGTCGTTGATCACAATTCCCTTCCCCTTAGGATCCATCTCTTCGGGCGGTTAGTCCCTTTTTGAAGAGAACGGCTCCGATACCAATTGAGAGCACCTAGAGGGGGGGGGGGTGAATAGGTGATCCTGTAAAAGTTCAAAACTTAAGCCACAAAAACTTGTTAAGGGTTAGCACAAGTATGGCCAAGTGGCTAGAGAGAACTCAAAACACGATAACCACAAGAAGGCAATCACAGAGTTGACACGGTGGTTATCCCGTGGTTCGGCCAAGTACAAAACTTGCCTACTCCACGTTGTGGCGTCCCAACGGACGAGAGTTGCACTCAACTCCTCTCAAGTGATCCAATGATCAACTTGAATACCACGGTGTTTTTCTTTCCTTTGATCTTTTCCCGTTTGCGAGGAATCTCCACAACTTGGAGTCTCTCGCCCTTACAATTGAGTTCACAAAGAAATACGGAGTAAGGAGGGAATGAGCAACGCACACAAGACTCGAAAATTAGAGCAACAACACGCACACAAGTCGCAACAAGAGCTCGCAACGCAACACAAAGAGTTCACAACTCCACAAGAGCTCTATATGCTATCACAATGAAACGAATGCGTGAGATTGATGTCTTGGTGCTTAGAAGAGTTGTAGGAATGCTTGGTGTACTCCTCCATGCGCCAAGGGGTCCCTTTTATAGCCCCAAGGCAGCTAGGAGCCGTTGGGAACAAATCTGGAAGGCCATCTTTGCCTTCTGTCTCGTGGCGCACCGGACAGTCCGGTGCACACCGGACACTGTCCGGTGCCCGATTTGTTTCCATAAACAGCGCATCCGACCGTTGCTGTCTGAGTCAGATCTGCGCACCGTTGGCGCACCGGACATGTCCGGTGCACACCGGACAGTCCGGTGTACCATTCCGACCGTTGGCTCGGCCACGTGTCGCGCACCGATCGCGCGGCCGACCGTTGGCCCGGCCGACCGTTGGCTCACCGGACAGTCCGGTGCACACCGGACAGTCCGGTGAATTTTAGCCGAAGTCGCCGGAGAAAAACCCGAGAGCGGCCTCTTCGGCCGAGGCGGCCAGGCGCACCGGACACTGTCCGGTGCACCACCGGACAGTCCGGTGCCCGAGACCGAAACAGCCCCTTGGCTGTACACAGCCAAGTCTTCTCTTCTCTTCTTCTTTCTGTTTCTAACATTTAGATAAATATATTAGTACACAAAACCAATGTACTAAGGCTTAGAAACATACCTTAACTTGTGATTTGCACTTTGTTCATCCATGGGCATATTTTCACATTTAAGCACTTGTGTTTGCACTCAATCACCAAAATACTTAGAAATGGCCCAAAGACACATTTCCCTTTCACCTTTCCATTCTTTTTCTTCTTGATCAAGTATGGTGTAGCAACCATTTTATCCATCTTGTTGATATAGGTGTTGGAGATTTTGCTTGAGCTTTTGCTTATCCCTGGTCTTTGCCTTGCATTAGAAAGACTTGTGGCCTTCTTTGTGACATAGCCTACAAATCACAGTTTCGCTCTCCACAGGCTTGTTCACTCCCGCAGTGGTGTTATCCTGTGGATGTTGGATTTTTTTGGCTTTTCCTTTCATGTCATACAAAGCCTTGCCAAGACGAGCCACCTCTTGTTTTAATTACTCATTATCCATTGCAATCTCATCCGAACATGTTTCTATAATAATATTCTTAACAAGAACTCGATTGCAGGGGTTAGAATCGTCAATTAAATCAAAACAAGAAGTAGAAGCATCTTTCTTAATAATTTCAAGAATTTCAGCTAAAGATGCCCCTGGGGTGCTACAAATGCTTTCTAGCTTAATAGTTAGCTCATTATTGTGTATGCTAAGAATTTCCATTTTTCCTAGCAAATTTTCAATTGCTTCTTGGGAGCTAGCTAACTTAGCCTTAAGTTTTCCATTCTTTTTAATAAGGCCCTCATCAGTAGCAGTGGATGGAGCACTAGACTCTAATTACTCAATTTTAGTTGATAGCTCATAATTTAAATTTGCAAATGTTTCAAATTTTTCTAGCAAACATTTATAATTATTTTGAGAGCTAATCAACTTATTTTTCAAAGTTTTAAGTTGAGCCTTTTGTTTAGTGCAAACTTCCTGGAAGAATTTAACTGCTTCCGCAAGCTCATCTACGGAGGGCTTTCCTTCACGTTCATCATCACTACCGCTATCATCACTAGCGGATTGAGTACTCATTTTACCTCTTGCCATAAGGCACTTGCGTGATGACCATGATGATCGTGATGAGGATCGGTGGTTGCGCGTCCTTGGAGGTTCATCTTTGCTTGAAGTATCATCCCAAGTTTTGACACTTGTTAGCGCCTTGCCTTTGCTCCTCCCCTTTTTGGGTTCGTGTTGGGGCGAAGGCGAAGACGCCACCATTCGCTCGATGCCTTCGCCGCAATCTTTGGACCAACAGAGACAAGACAACGGACAGGCTCACCCTTCACCCCATACGTCATCGGACGAAGACCTGTGACGAGGTCGTCCCATCTTGCGACCTCGTCCAGCATGGAGGCCCACGTGTGATCCGGCCCATTGTAACAGGCCCTGCGTGGCCGCTGCGCGTTACGGGCCTAATTTGTAAAGGCATCCCTGTAATTACGGTATGTAACCCCGCTTTATAGGAATATTCCGGGGATAACTTAGGTGTCTGAGGGCACATGTGTCCTTAACACAGGACGCTGGGCACTCAGATACCTATAAATACCCCCGCACAGTGCCCTTGAGAGGCTAGATTAACAGAGCTATTGCCATCTCTCGCGAGAACCCTGTTTACGTCACTACACCCCCCCGTTGGATCCCCTTGCACCAGAGAGCAAGTTCCAACATTTGACGCCCACCATTCGTGCTACGAAAAAACCACCCGCGATGGCACCCAAGAAAGCTAACTCGAAGGCTGACGAGGCTGCGAAGGCAGCACTGCTTGCCGCAAAAAGGGCAAGGCCCTCGCCCTCACCCACTCCACCCACCGAGAGGCTACTGAAGACGACGTTCTCCGCACCTGCGAAGACGACGCTCTCCGCACCTGCGGCCCCGAAGGACAATCGCAACCTCCCCCAGGCTTCGCCCCACCGGAGGGCGCGGACCTCAACGAGGACGGCGAGGTCCTCGGCGTCTCAGTGGAAGAACAGTTACAGCTGCGTGCTTTGCGCATCAAGAACCGCAATCTCCAGAGGCAAAAGGAGATACTGGAGGCCAAGCGCCAGCGCGTGTCCGCACTAGCCAAGGTGCGGCAAATGATACGCGACGAAGAGCAGAAGGCCCAGGACCTCGAGCGGGAGATCGCGCTGATGCAGCGCGAAGGCCACCTCGGCCTGCAGCACGGGCCACCCCTGCAACAGCGCGCACAACTGGAAGACATACGCGAAGGCCACCTCGGCCTGCAGCATGGGCCACCCTTGCAGCAGCGCGAGCAAATGGAAGACCTGCACTTCCCCCAGCATGACCACGCTTTCCCACACGCCGCACCATTCCAAGGGGTCAACTACCTCGACGAGCAAAGTCCCATGGCGCCACACCTGCAAGTGACACCCTGGCCTGCCAACTTCCGGGCAGGGACCTATCCCAAGTACAACGGCAGCACGGACCCAGCACAATACATCATGAGTTATCAGGTCGCCGTTGCATCTTCCGGAGGGGACGACGCCACGATGGCCAAGTCTTTCATCATCGCCCTCGAAGGCCCAGCTCTCACCTGGTTCACCAGGTTGCCCCCGCTGTCCATTGACTCCTGGAGAAGCCTTTGGGACAAATTCCTGCTCAACTTCCAAGGGTACCGCCCAGACACCGACGCCTTGGCCGAACTCTCACTCTGCAAGCAGCTGGAAAAAGAGACTCTGCGGGAGTATTACCGCAAGTTTCTAACACTCAAGTCACAGCTGCCCTCAATTGATGACCAGATCGCCATCCACTATGCCATCAGTGGCCTTCGCGCCGGCGTCCTTTACAACCACTGCATCAGGGACCTGCCCAAGAACCTCCAGGAATTATATCAGCTCTTTGAAAAATATGCCAAATCCGAAGAGCTCCACCAGCGCAAGGTTGAGTCTCAGCGGAAACCCAAAGATGCTCCACAGTCTAGTCGCACGTGGACGAGGACTCCGCAGCCAGACTCCGGTCGAGACGGCCGCAATCAACAGCAAGTGCACAACATCGCCAACCAGCACCCCGCTGCTGACGCCCCTCGCCGCCAGGAGTATCCCCCCAGGGCCGCGGAAACGGAACTCGCGGTAGGGGTCGGGGGCGTGCGCAGCCGCCGCGCCGGTTCTACTGTCTTTTTCATGGCGAAGACTGCGCCCATCAAACCAGAGACTGCCCAGAAACAAAGGCCACCAAAGACAGGATGGCACGGGCGTAGCCAGCCGACAACCCCAGAGTTGTCGCGCACACTTATCAGCAACCCCCTCCACCATACATCCACGCCCCCGCCCCGCATCCACCGCACCACACATACCAACACCACCAGGAAGTACAAATCGTACCTCCCCCACCCCCACCTCCACACCAGCAACATCAGAACATCCCCCACCCCCACGCCCCAAAACAAGAAGACTTCGCCGATCAGCCATATCGCGGAGTCATTCATATGATCACTGGGGGGTCCAGCACCGACTTCGACACAAAGCGGCAGAAGCGGGACCACTACCGCAGCATCAACCACGTCGCCATCACCGGCCCAGTCGTGCAGACGAAGTGGTCCCACGTACCGCTAACCTTCGACGCACGAGACGTCGACCTGCGCAGCGCCCCCCACATCGACGCCATGGTTATCAACTGCAGCGTGGCAGGCTGGGACCTGCACAAAGTCCTAGTCGACAATGGCAGTCAAGCAGACATCATTTTCCTCCATGCCTTCGACTGCATGGGCATAAGCCACAGCCTGCTCAAGCCTTCGGACAATCCATTGTATGGTTTCGGCGGCAAGGGCACTTTTCCTGTCGGCAAAATAGAGCTGCCTCTCTCCTTCGGTGTAGCACCCAATGCCCGAAGTGAGCAAATAACCTTTGATATCGTCGATATGGTGTATCCGTACAACGCCATCATGGGCCGGGGCTCAATCAACAAGTTTGAGGCAGCCATTCACGGACTGTACCTGTGCATGAAGATACCAGGTCTGTTAGGCGCCATTGCGGTCTACGGCAATCAACAGACTGCGCGCAACATAGAGCGGGACTTCGTCCCCGGACAAAGAAATGTGCACTGCCTCACGGCCCAGCGCGAGGTCCCTGTGTCCGTCAGCCCAACTGACAAAGAGCACGACAAGGCACAGCTGCAGAGCAACGACGGGACCAAGACTGTTCCCCTCGACCAGGCCACACCCAAGCAGACAGTCACTATCAGCGAAGACCTCACTTCGCATGAAGAGGAGAAACTCCTCTGCTGCTTGTCCAAGAACAAAGACGTCTTCGCCTGGTCAGCCCTCGACCTGGTCGGGGTCAGCCGATCCATAATTGAGCACAGCTTGGGAATCGACCCTTCGGTGAGACCAAGAAAACAGCGGCTTCGCAAAATGTCCGACGAGAAGACATAGGCCGCCAAGGCAGAGGTACACTGCCTCCTGGAAGCCAAATTTATTGAGCCAGTGGCTTACCCCACGTGGCTCTCCAACGTTGTGATGGTGCAGAAAAAGAGCGGCAAGTGGCGAATGTGCATCGACTTCACCAATCTTAACAAGGCCTGCCCAAAGGACAACTTCCCGTTGCCGCGGATCGACAAAATAGTCGATAGCGCGACCGGATGCGAAGTCATGTCACTCCTCGACTGCTTCTCCGGTTACCACCAAATATACATGAAGGAGGAAGACAAGGCTAGCACCAGCTTTATAACACCCTTCGACACATATTGCTTCATCAGAATGCCGGAGGGACTCAAGAACGCCGGGTCCACTTTCTCCCGGCTTACCAAAACAGTGCTCGAGGGGCAAGTTGGCAGAAATATATTCACATATGTGGACGACATCGTCGTCGCCAGCAGGAGCAAGGAGGACCATCTCTCTGACCTCGCCGAGACATTCGCGAACATGCGAGACGCACGACTTCGCCTAAACCTGGAAAAGTGCGTCTTCGGTGTTCGCCAAGGGAAAATATTGGGCTACCTGGTATCACACCGCGGCATCGAGGCCAACCCAACCAAAATTCAGGCCATCATCAACATGACGCCTCCGCAGTCCGCTAGAGACGTCCAGCGCCTGACGGGCAGGTTGGCCGCCCTCAATAGATTCATCTCCAAATCTGCTGAGCGAAGTCTCCCTTTCCTCAAAACTCTCCGTGGCGCAAAAGACTTCGCTTGGGGACCAGAGCAGGCAGCGGCCTTCGCCTCATTAAAAGAGTACCTGTCGGAGTTGGCAGTTCTTACAAGCCCCGACTCCTCGCTACCCCTGTTGCTCTATGTTGCGGCTTCGCCACATGCGGTCAGCGCGGCACTGGTGCAGGAGCATACAGTTGACGGCGTGATCAGGCAGTGCCCAGTCTATTACGTCTCCGAAGTGCTAACACCATCCAAATGTAACATGACAGAACTGGAGAAGATTGCCTATGCAGTTGTTATGTCTTCACGCAAATTGCGCCATTATTTTGAAGCATTCAAGGTCCGAGTCACCTCAGATAGGGGACTAGGTGAATTGTTCCGAAACCCGGAGGCATCAGTCAGGATTGCCAAGTGGGCGGCCGAGCTATCCGGCTACCACATCAATTTCGAGCCCAGGACAGCCATCAAGTCACAAGTCCTAGCAGACTTCGTCGTCGACTGGACTAGGCCAATAACATAGCCGGACCCGTCCGCAGAGAAGGTTTGGACGATTCACTGCGACGGCGCATGGTGCCACGCGGGGGCAGGCACCACTGCAGTCATCACCTCACCCACCGGGGTCAAGCACAGATACGCGGCACGCCTCAACTTTGCTCTAGAATCCGATAGATGCACAGACAACATAGCAGAATACGAAGCAGTCATCCTCGGCCTCCGCAAGCTGCGGGCCCTTAGCGACACCACCTGCATTATCAGAACAGACTCCAAGGTAGTTGCCGGCCAAGTCGAAAAAGACTATGCAGCAAAGGACCCCGCACTTATGCAATACCTCGCGGCCATCCGAAGTCTCGAGAGACAATTCAAGGGATTCACCTTGCAGCATGTGGACCGGGCCAAGAATGAAGAGGCCGACGCATTGGCCAAGGCTACCGTTAGAGGCGAGTCCCTGCCCTCCGACGTGTTCTACCATGTCATCGGCACGCCAGCCGTCCGGAGCCCCGAAGGGCTCCAAATAACCAATGACAGTGAGGGCCACCGCATAGTCAACCTTATTATGACCGAAGACTGGCGGGCACCAATAACCCTGTTCCTACAGGGGTACTACCACCCAACCGACATCAACGAGGCCAAGCGCCTCAAACATCGAAGCCGGGACTTCGCACTGATTGAGGGCCAACTCTACAAGAAAGGGGTCAGTCAGCCAATGCTTAAATGCGTCACCGAGACCGAAGGCATCCAAATCCTGCGCGAAGTCCACAGTGGTACTTGCGGCTCTCACGCAGGGCCAAGGGCCCTAGCCGCAAAGGTGATCCGCCAAGGTTTCTACTGGCCCGCAATGATCTGCGCCGCAAATCGGGTTGCAAGGTCCTGCGAAGCCTGCCAGAAGTTTTCTCCTCGATCAGGCAGCCCCTCGCAATTCACAAAACTGATCGCCCACACATGGCCTCTCCAGCGCTGGGGCCTGGACATCGTCGGGCCCCTGCCCACGGCTCAGGGGAACCTCAAGTTCACCTTCGTCGCTGTCGAATACTTTACCAAATGGATCGAGGCGAGGGCTGTTTCCACAATAACATCAAAGACTGCACAAAATTTTTTTTGGCAAAACATTGTTTGTCGCTTCGGAGTACCGTCCGAACTAACAGTTGACAACGACAAGCAGTTTGATAGCCAAGACTTCAAGGATTTTTGCTTCTCCATTGGCACCAAGCTTGCCTTCGCCTCAGTATATCACCCGCAGTCCAATGGAGTTGTGGAACGCGCCAATGGAAAAATTTTCACAGCTGTCAAAAAGATGCTCCTCGACGAAAAAAGGGCAGGTGGGCCGATTTGTTACCCGAGGCAGTCTGGGCGCTAAACACGACTGAGTGCAGGGCGACCGGGTTCACCCCTTTCCGCCTTCTATATGGATCGGAGGCCATGACCCCACAAGAAATAAAACATGGGTCCCCGTGAACAGTTCCGTCAGCCGTCCCCGACGTGGACGAGCCCACTTCGAAGGATCTCATCGATGGGGACCGAGTCTTCGCCCTACAGGCTCTAAATAAATACCAAGCCCAGACAAAAGCATGGCGCGACCACGCAGTCATCCCGAGGGAATTCAGCGAAAGGGACCTCGTACTCGTCCGAACAGCTCGGACAGAGTCCAGGGGCAAGCTGGAGCCCAAGTGGGAGGGCCCTTTCATTGTCAAGACAAAGGCTTCCCCCAGCGCTTACAGGCTCACAACGCCAAACGGCGAGGACCTAGAGCACTCCTGGAACATCGACAATCTCCGCAAATTTTTTGTTTGACTCATCAGGGCCGATTCGCCCTTGTAATTCGCAAAAACAATTTTATTCTGGCCCGCACTCTTTTCCTCCCAGGGGGTGAGGTTTTTAACGAGGCGGAGTCATGTAATATACAAGTGAAAAATCCCCCGCAAAAATCTACGTCGAAAAAAGACCGCGCCGACGGTCTTCGACATTCGACCAATACAAAAGTCACCGCGAGGCCCAGCGCTAGCTACCCTCGCGTGCGACGACTCCGCGCAAAAGTCGCCTAAGGGTGCAGCCGGACTAGCACAACAAGTGCGAAAAATCGAAGTCTTTTTGCGAAGACTATCCGTGCAAAAGTCGCCTAAGGGTGCAGCCGGACTAGCACAACAAGTGCGAAAAATCGAAGTCTCCCGCGAAGACTATCCGTGCAGAAGTCGCCTAAGGGTGCAGCCGGACTAGCACAACAAGTGCGAAAAATCGAAGTCTTCCACGAAGACTATCCATGCAGAAGTCGCCTAAGGGTGCAGTCGGACTAGCACAACAAGTGCGAAAAATCGTAGTCTTCCGCGCAGACTATCCATGCAGAAGTCGCCTAAGGGTGCAGCCGGGCTAGCACAACAAGTGCGAAAAATCGAAGTCTTCCGCGAAGACTATCCGTGCAACAGTTGCCTAAGGGTGCAGCCGGACGAAGCTTAACAAGTGCGAAAACGACTACACCAAACTGTCCGCGCAAAGACCGACTACATGCGCACCAGACCAACATAACAAACACACCAGACCAAGTACGTAACACCTTCGCGAGCATAGCCGAATGTGCGAAGGCACACAACCTCATCATACAAGCCATTACACATATACAAGCGAGGGCATCACACTCTACATCGGCTCAACCTTCAGAATAATTCCCATCTCCCTATAGTTAAATAACATTATCCTAAGTTCCTCACCCGCAAAAAGACTTCGCAGCTCCCCCTCACCTGCACTCACAGCGGCCGGCAAGGACAACAGTTCCTGCCTGCCAGCCCTACTCACACGAAGCCGACCGCTGTCCGCCCCACTCACTCTACGCTTCGCAACCGCCCTTCGCCGCCTACGCCCAGTACTCGGACCAGGCACAACTTCAGCATCCACAGCATGCGGTGAAGCCTCCGCCGCTGCCACATCCAAGGCCGCAAAGTAGTCCAAGTCCTCATCCGACGACTCCTCAGTCCACTCAACCGAGCTCCCAGAGTCACCAAAATCAGAAAACTTAGATGCAGACCCATCCGATTTATTACCATCATCCACGGTCGAAGCCGCCAAAAAATTAGTAGTAGCGGTTGCGTGCGCAGGCCCAAAATCTTGAACCTGCGCAGCAACCAAGATTCAGCAACATATCCAAAATTCCCTAACTACCCACACCCGCTAAGCCACCTGCGAAGACCCAGCCGTCGCGGGATCCTCCGCAGTCGGCTCCGCCGCCACCTTCACAGGATCCTCAGCCCTCGGCGTGGAAGTTGGCGATGGGCTTCCGCCGGCCGCAGCGGCTATGGGGGCATCAGGAACGCCTTCGGCGGTTTCCGGGGGCGGCTCCAGGGCGGCCTCGGACACAGCCGCCGCCGGGTTCGGCTCCGGGTCAGGCAGCGCGCTGTTCAAAGCCCCAAAGTCATCCACCCTCTCGCCACGCGCCGCCTGAGACGCAGCACACAGATTCAGCAAACCCACATATAGCCCACATTCAACAAACACCAAACAAAAGCCAAAACATTACCTGACCCCTCGCCGTCTCGGCCCGCTCCCTGACCACCTCCCGACCATGAGGGCCCCACATCCGGTCGTAGAGGGCTCCCGCGGATTCCTTCACCACAGGGTCCTCAACCTTGTAGATATCGCGCTCGAAATACTCATCAGCTTGGTCGAAGACCTCACAGTGCCGGCACCCTTCGCGAGAGAGCGCGTTCATCGCCTCCTCGCAGGTGACCAGGGAGGCATAGGACATAAACCCCTCCACGATGGCGGGAAGCGCCAGCAACTCCTCCTGTATCCACTCGAGGCAGCGAAGTCCGGGCTCTCGGTCCGGCACTTCGAAGTCAGCGGTCCGCGCGCCTAGCTCATGGTATGAATCCATAAGCTGTTTGCGTGTCCGCTCAGCCTCCGAGCGCGTCGAGGCCTCGGCCCTCTCCACACGGGTCTGCAGAGCGCTGAGCCGCTCCTCCAACTGCTCGGCGCGCTGCCTGGCAAGACTGCCCTCCGCCCGCGCCAAATTGGCCTCCGCCTGCGCAGACTGCGCCTTGGCGAGGGCCTCATTAGCTTCCTTCCTCTCCTCCGCCAGTTGGCGCCGGAGGTCAGTCTTCTCACCCTCCAGCGCGGCCACCTTATCCGCCAGCTTGCGGCACTTACTGTCGGCGACCGACTTTTCCCGGACGGCGTCAGCATGTTGCGTCCGAAGTCTCTCAACTTCGGCAGACACAACTGCCGTAAGGGCCCCCGACGCCACGTGGTCTGCGAAGTCAGCCGCCTACAAGACACACATAAGGCTGCAGCCCCAACGAAGCCGGTAAAAAACTGAAGTCTAGCTCAACGTACCTGACTTAATGCCCCTTTCAGCTCCTTCAGCCGGCGGGACACAGCACCCGCCTCGTCCCTGACGGCAGTGAGTGCCGGTATCTCGCCACCGGCACTAAGAGCACTGCCCTTCGCCCTGGGCACCACGGCAGCCGCCGCGGTCGCCACGGCAGGCGCAATAACAACAAGTTGGCCTTCGTCCGACCCTGCGACGTATCAACAGATTAAAAAAAAACCAAAAAAAACTCGAGCCAACGACTTACCAACAAGATAATCTTCCACACTAATGTCGGTGGTGAAGTCGACGACGCGCTTGCCCGGCGGCGGCAACTCTCGGGCCGCCTTCGCAGCCTCCGGCACCCTGCTGGACCCAGGGGCGGCCTTCACAGACTTGGAACCACCGGCGGCAGCCGCCTTCGCAGCCTCCGGCGCCCTGCTGGATGCAGGGACGGCCGACTTCGCCGCCAGCGGCGGCTGGCTTCCGCCGGGGGTAGCAGCCTTCGCAGCCCCCCGCGGCCTCTTCGGCCTGGACTCATGAAGCCTGACGACCGCCTGACGCTTCTGCGCAGCTCCCTGATGATCCTTGTCCATCACTGCCGAAACAACAGCAGCAATATTCCGCCCGTAAGGAAACACTTTCCAATCACGAACCATGCGAGATGTAAAAAAGTCTTCGCCGGCCGCGCGGGGGATAGGAACATTCTTAGGCCACCAACCCCCGGTAACCCTCAGCATCCGCGTCGAAGACTCCCGGAGCTCGGGCGAAGACATCCTTCCCCCTGGGGCCGCGCATGTCCTCATCAATTCCCTAGCAAAACCATCAGAAACCCCCAGTCCTCCCATAGCAATACCTAGTTTCCTCTTCTTAGAGGACGGGGCGGCCGCCGGCGCGGGGTCATCTCCAGTCTCTACCACCGTTTTCTTCCCGCGACGATCCACATCGTCTTGGCCGGGATAACCGCCATACAGCAGACGGTTCAACTCGAAAACCCTGTTCAAGCGGTCATTAGACCCGCGAATATCCCAGCTACGCTGGCCCTCTATCTTCGGCACGTACCGACCGACGATCCGCACCACCCCATCCTCCTCCTCACGCACAAAGGCGGCCGGATCACGGCTATGCAGATCCAGCGCGAAGGCGGGACTTCGCACCAGCTTCCCACCATGGGAAGGCATCTAGCGAGGGCATACTTCGCCCAACACCCAGCCATGCGCCAAAGGCCATACCCCGTACGCCACAAACTCCTCAACCAAATCGTGCCCGCTGCTCAGGCCGGTGGCGCACCGAAGGGCCCCTTCGTCCGCATCCTCCTCCGCCACTTCAAACGGCGGGTATGCTGAGTAATAATGCGAGCACATCTCGGCCACGGGGAGCCCCGGATGGTCTTCGACTGTGCCCTCCGCGACGTAGAACCAAAACTCATGCCAGTTGCCCCACTTGTTGCGGGCGCAAGGAACCAACTCAACTACCTCCATCGAGGTCTTGCCGGTCTTCGGCATAAATGTACAGGACCCAAACTGGGCAACTTCATTTCCGATCATCCTCTTCTGCCAGTGCAGGCAATAGTACGAAGTCGTCGCCCAGACATACTTCGACAGAGCCACCACGACATTCGGAGTCAGCTGATGGATCTGAACGTTAAATCTGCGCAGGACTTCCCCCACAAATCGGTGCGCAGGCAGGCGAAGACCAGCGGCAAAGAACGCCTCGAACACAACCAACTCGCCTTCCGGCTCGGGGACCTCCTCCGTCCCTGGGACACGAGCGACTCCGCCGCCAAAGTAACCAAGCTGCTGCATATGTTGCACGCGGACCGAGGACATCCGCGACACACCGAAATCCACCGTATCGCCGGCGCTCAACTCCGCCGCCGCCACAGTGCTCAGCGTCTCTTCAGACGACGTGTCGGCTGGCGGTGTAGCGGCAGCAGAAGAAGAAGAGGTCGGCATCGCTACGTACCGTCGGCGGCGGCGAGCAGTCTACTTCACTCGGGCCAGATCTCCGGCGAACAAGAGCAAGGAGGGCAGACGAGCAGCAAGAAGGTGGAAAAGGCGGCTAGGGTTTTCATGGAGCACGGAAAGATAAAGTTCAAAACGCGCCGCCCCCGCTCCCTTTTTATACACAGGGCGCGGCGCTTCGGGAAACCCGCAGTCCACAATACAGTGTCAATCAACGGTCATGTCAAAAACCCCCGCGGAACCACTTCGAGCGAGGGCAGTGTCTCCGCCATCTAGCGACGTCTTCGGCACCAGATGACTTAGTCGAACTGGTCCCTCGGAGGGCAAATGTTGGGGCGAAGGCGAAGACGCCACCATTCGCTCGATGCCTTCGCCGCAATCGTTGGACCAACGGAGACAAGACAACGGACAGGCTCACCCTTCACCCCATACGTCATCGGACGAAGACCTGTGACGAGGTCGTCCCATCTTGCGACCTCGTCCAGCATGGAGGCCCACGTGTGATCCGGCCCATTGTAACAGGCCCTGCGTGGCCGCTGCGCGTTACAGGCCTAATTTGTAAAGGCATCCCTATAATTACGATCTGTAACCCCGCTTTATAGGAATATTCCAGGGATAACCTAGGTGTCTGAGGGCACATGTGTCCTTAACACAGGACGCTGGACACTCAGATACCTATAAATACCCCCGCACAGTGCCCTTGAGAGGCTAGATTAACAGAGCTATTGCCATCTCCCACGAGAACCCTGTTTACGTCACTACACACCCCCGTTGGATCCCCTTGCACCAGAGAGCAAGTTCCAACAGTTCGGCCATAGTTGGACAGTTGTCCCTAAAGTGGCCCTTCTCCCCGCATGCGAAGCATCCTCTCTTTCTTTGCTTCTTCCTATCAATATTAAAGAGAAGGTCCTCGACCTGCGGAGGCACATCCATTAGATTAATCTTGCGAATCATCCTCATTACCTTTCTGACACGTCGGATTGTTTCTTCGTCCTTGGAGGATGATGTTGATTATCTTCATCATCATCACTTTCTTCTTCTTCCTCTTCTTCACTTGAGGAACTTGGAGTGGGAGCCTTCTTTTTCCCTTTTCTTTCATCACATGCAAAAGCATATGACCTTGAAGAAGTGGGCTCCTCTCCGCGACACATTTTTCATGACATCTCAAAGGACGCGATTTTCCCAATCACAATGGTCGAGGTCATTGTACTCAAGTCCTCCATGTTGTGAAGAATAGTGATGATGCTCTCAAGCAGTGAGATAATCTTCCTCACAATGTCCGCATCACCTAGCTTATTTATGCCAATAGAATTGAGTTCATTGATGATTAGATTCAGACGAGAATAGATATCTCTAACAAGCTCATTATCTTTCATAGCAAAAGAATTATACTCATTTAAGACCAGGCAATGTTTTTGCTCACGAACATTTGATGTGCCGTCATGGAGCTCATGCAATTTTAGCCAAATCTCATTAGCAGTTTTTAATGTAAAAACTTGATTAAAAATATCCATGCTAAGAGATTAATACAAGCAATATTTGGCTTTAGCATTTAAATGAATTTCATTTTCCTCACTCATGGTGGGTTTCTTGGTATTTTTGGGTGGTTTCATCCCATCACGAGTGACTCTCCAAACACCTAGATCAACGACCTCTAGGTAACAAGCCATTCTAGCACTATAGTATGGGAAGTTAGTGCTGTCGAAGTGTGGTGGCCTATGGGTATCCATCCCTTCCTCTAAAAAGTGTCGGCTCTTTTAGCGGTGAAGCTAAAGCGTTTCAAATGAGCCAAACCAGTTCTGATACCAATTGGAGGAAATAGGTGACGCCTAAGAGGGGGGTGAATTAGGACTTCTAAAACTTTCACTTAACTAGGCCACAAATAAATCCCTAGAGCTAAACCTACGCAATTAATCAAACTAGAATGTGCAAACTAGGTTTTGTCTAAGTGTTGCTATCTCTACCACAATATTTAAGTTTCAATCCTAAATAGTATTAGTATGAATACAAGATTGAAACTTAAATGCTTAATGTAAATGCGGAAGCTAAAGAGCAAGGTAGAGATGCAAACTCTCGTGGATGACGTCGGTATTTTTATCGAGGTATCTCGAACCACGCAAGGTCCCGACTAATCCTCGTTGGTGCCCCTACGCAAAGGGAAGCCATCGCAAGGGCCAAGCACCTTGATCGAGTAACTCCATAGAGAGAGACGGGCCTTCTCTACTCGCAAGTGGTGCTCCGCTTCCGGCTCCTCTAGGACACTCCCCGCCATCTCCACTACTGAGCTTCCGACTGAAAATGTCGCGGGCCTCGTTTCCCTCCCATACACGGTGGCGGTCTTGACACAAACGTGGTTGTCACGGTCTCGCAAGACTCTTGCCCCACTCGGTATGATTACAACGTCTCGCGTAAAAGCCGAGGGGTTGTGTGGTTTATCTAAACTCACTCAACTAACTAGGATTCACCTAGAGCAAGCGCTAAAGCGGTCTAACTAACCTAAGCGCTTCGTAAAGCACCTATGCTAATCACCGAGTGATTCTATTAAGCACTTGGGTGTATGAGCACTTGGGAATGTCTACTATATGCCTTGGTATGTTGCTTGGGCTCCCACACCTTGAAATGGCCGGTTGGGGTGGTATTTATAGGCCCCAGCCCCATTTCTAGATGTTGGACAGAAAGCAGCAGCTTTCTGTCGACGGACGCACCAGACACTCTGGTGCACACTGGACAAGGCACTGTTCATTGTTCGGTGCCTGCTACGTCAGCCGACCGTTGGGTCTGTAGTAGTCGACCGTTGGATCCGACCGTTACCTAGACTATCCAGTGCACACCGGACAGTCCGGTGCAACAGCCCGAGAGCGCCCATTGTGGGCCTCTTTGCGCAGACTGTCCGAGTGTCCTACCGGACAGTCCGGTGCACACCAGAAGGGTACTATTCACTGTCCGGTGCGCCACCAGGGCGCTAGCTGACTGCCCACTTCATAGATTTCTTCGGTGATTCTTTTGGGCTTCGTTTGTTCTTGAGTCTTGGACTTGTATGCTTCTTTTTATGCCTTCTTTTGAGGTGTTACATCCTCATTGCCTTAGTCTAATTCTCTTCGCATCCTGTGAACTACAAACATAAACACTAGCAAACACATTAGTCTACAGGTTGTGTTGGTCATCAAACACCAAAACCTATTGATCCAAATGGCCCGAGGTCCATTTTCCTTACAAGGGTGCATTCAGTTTTCCTCAAAACCAGGTGTCACATATACGTTACACATTTTACACAAGAGCACTAACCAAAATAGTGGTGTTTGTATAGATGCCACAAATAATGATGGAAATAAGAACTCATATTATATTTACATTGATGAGATCTAGTAACTTGAGTATGGACCTTATTTGAAGATCCCCTTATTTTGTTGTCAATGGATGAAGCTGAATGGAAGAGGCATAATAGTTTACCAAGAGTACGGAATGACCAGTATTGACCTCAATATGACTAGATATAGAGATGAACCATTGGACCTGGCCAAGGATGTCACTCAAGTTTTCTATGTGATGGATATGTCTATGAAAAGAAAGTGGAAGCTAACAACAAACAATGTTCTATCCGATATAGTGCATAAGTGCCACATAGTTCTTCTAGGGAAAAGAAAGATCATAGAAATCTAGGAGGTCAACGATGAAGAAGACTACAACAAAGTTGAAGCTACACCTCCATTCACAGTACATGTTGACACAAGTATCATGTTAGATAATGAGGATGCTCCCTAGTTGCAATATGATCACAATGAAGAGAGACTTGTAAAGAATAAGTCTAATTCTAGAAATGATAAGTTGTAATTAGGGGAGAATTTGTTGAACTTTGAATTTAATTTAATGATTTTATATGTTGATGTTGTCCTTATTTGAATTCTTCCAAATGAATTTAAAAATCAATTACATTAACTGAAGCGTATTTATATATCTTCATTTCTATATCATAATAAGATGGACTTTACTTGTACTACTTGGGACCTTTAATAGCAGTTGTTAAAAATAACTAGGACTAAGGGGGCCTTTAGTACTGGTTGTTAAAAAGAACTGATACTAAAGGTGCTCTTTCAGTTCCCACCTAGAGAGCTTTAGTATTAGTTGTTCAAAATAACAACTACTAAAGGTGTCTTCTCAATTCTCGGCTAGATGTCTTTAGTACCGGTTCTTTTTAACAACTAATACTAAAGCCCTCTAGATGGGAACTGAAAAACCACCTCTAGTACCAGTTCTATTTAATAATCTATAGTAAAGGACCCTTCAATGTCGGTTCTTTTTTAACAACCGCTACTAAAGGCCCCCTATAACTACGACCTTCCACACACCCTTCTATTCAGTATGTTCATCTTCCTAGACCTGCCCTCATTCACCGAGCCCATGCTCTTGTCTAGCCCCCGCGCCCCTCCCCACATCGGCACTGCTCCCGTTGAGCCTAGCCGCACCCTCCCCACGTGTGCCAGTGTCCCTATTAGCTGCATGTCCTCCTTGCGTCGCCACTACTTGTCCCCCCAGTTGATAGTGAGCCACCCTTGCGACACCATTGCTCGGCCCTAGTCGACCTAATGTCATCAAGGTACTAGATGCTCGGCCCCCATTGACCCATCGACCATGGTCATGATTGATGATGTTGTGTTCCACTAGCTTCTTATGGTGCTCTATGCTATTCCATTGGGTGGTTGTTCCATAAGTGGCTATTCCATTGGATGGCCTCGTGTAGAATTTGAATAGGCCAGTTCCATCATTATAGAGCTTCATTATGTCTAGAGGTTGCCATAGTTGTTGTTTAGCTGATGTAGTGATTGTTTGAGATTATAGCTCATACTGTTGTGTATCTAATTTTGATATTACAACTCCTATTTTAAAGAAAGTTAAATGCATGAACCAAAGGAGTATAAATAGAATTGACACTTTAGAATATGTATAGTCTGATTATCTAGATGCATGCCTTCGTCCTATTATAAAAGTTATTTTTGCTTTTGTCTAAAGAGTACATCATTGTCATATTTTTTATGTATTATCATATCTTTGTGCAATCCCTTTAACTTTGAAGAGATTTAGACAGTACTACCTCTGTTCACAAATATATGACACCATTGACTTTTTTTGAAAACTTTGACCACTCGTCTTATTCAAAATATTTATTCAAAAATGTAAAATTTTAACTCAAACACAAAATCACAAAAAAATAAATAATAACTCATTGTTTTTTTGAATATGACAAGTGGTCGAAGTTTTTTAAAAAGTCAACGGTGTCATATATTTATGAACGGAGGGAGTAAATTAGAACCCGGTGATACAAAGGCGCAAGACATCAAGGAAAAATGCGGAAGCTACATGTTTTGTCCATCAAGTGTTCTACTAGTTAGGCCTAGGCATACAGTGAAAACCAATATATGCATTCAAAATAGCCTTCTTTATTTATACGAGTGAGAAAGCAAAGAAACAATGTGCCTCCATCTATGAGTGCATGGTGAGTAAAGCAAATAAAAATGTTCAAAAAATGTGCCATCATAAGAGCTCGTATGGACATACCAACATGACAAGCCTCTAGTCTATCTAGAGTTGGTGAAAAAATTGACAACACAAATGGGTAGATTCCATGACTGGTACATGAAGGAGTCAGCCACTGATAAGACATATTTTTTGTGTGCTTATAAAAGATTGTGACTTATATAATGGCCTTGACATGGTGTGGCTAGATTTCAAGATATATTTGAGATATACGAGCAGAATGCGCTAGACATCTCTCTCCTTATGTGCTAGTTTTGAGTGTTTACCATCTCTCTTCTACATGATTGAGTAATATATGTTCAATGCTACTTGGTGTGCCCTTACACCTACTTTGTTTCCTGAAGGATGAAGATCTATAGATACCGTTCTGAAGGGATTTATAACGTGGGTTTCATCGACCCAGTGGTTGTTAACCAAAAAACAATTAAGGACTTTTGTGCGGATGTCCTAAAAGATTGCTCAAGTTTTTTCGCAAGCAACATTATATGCAATGCAAAATTCTACCTTATTATTTTAAATTAGTGTCCACTACCTTTTTGTAGCCCGTACCTTTTTGTAATTGAATGTGTAGTCCAATTTGCTCTATCTATTTATAATATTTGTACAACTTCCATTAGATACTTGTGGTGATCTCAATGGGTTAAGATATTGTATATATCTTTGACTCCATGAGAAAGCCAACCACAGAGTTACAAAAAGTGGACCTTCTTAAAGTGGAATTCTTAGCATTCGAAGTTAACTCTCTAAACCTCTAAATGATTGAATCATGCATACAACAAGGATTGATTACTTTAATTGTGCATGGCATGGAGGTGGCTACGCAGAAAGCATCTCGTACTGAAGGAAATTCTTAAGCTTAGGCCAAATTTTTCTGTATGTATGAATCTTGCACATCTCGCAAGTTATTTGCCAATAATAATCCATAACTTTTCCATATTTTACTGTTTAACACAGGCAATGGGGAACAACTTTCTTGGATACAATGTTTGTGAATTTATTCAAACCTTTGTAGGTAACAAGTTAGTGGCAAAAGATATCAATAATTATTGATATTGATTTCATGATAACAAAATGGGTCAACTTTGAATTTATTATACCAATATTTCTTATTAATGCTTTTGGTAAATCATAGTTGATAAAGATGAAAAAAGAATGACCCCTTTTAGGAAAGATTGAAACAATTCAAGAATAACTTAGAGGGTCCATATATAACGAGATCATATCTAAAAATGGAGAGTTCTATTATGATAGACAAAATCTACGGGTCCCATCAGAAGACCAAGACGGTGTATAATGAAAATATTGAATGAAGATATAGAGTAGTTAGGAGACTTCATATTACTTGCTTGTATATATATATATATATATTACTATTAAATTTATTTTAATATACACATATTACTATCACTATTCGTTTGCATATATTAATATACATATGTATATATATATATTAATTTGTCAATATACAAATATACATATGCACATATCAATTGTAAATATATAGAATTAAAGTCCTTGAACACTTTAGTGTCAAGTCTTTGCTAGAACCGATACTAAAGAGAGACCTTTTAGTACCGGTTCGAGCTAAGGCACCTCTTTAGTACCAAGTCATGCAACTATAATTGAAGATTCACGTTTTTAGTCTCGGATGTTTAGTATTAGTTGAGAATCCGATATTGTAGGAAATAGTGAAGCCTAAAGGGGTGGTGAATTAGTACTTCTAAAACTTCTTTTGAAACTAGACCACAAAGTAATCCATATAACAAAACCTATGCAAATAAGCAATCTAGAATGTGCAAACTAGGTTTTTTCTATATGTTGACATCTCTACCACAAAAGGAGTTATGAAACCTAAATTCCAATCCTATATAATCTACACTAAGACTAGTAAAGGTTGCAACTTAAGTAGAGAGAGTAAATGCGGAAGAGTAAAGAGCTAGTAGAGAAAGCAAACTCTCGTGGACGACTCCAGTATTTTTACTGAGGTATCCCGAACCAAGCAAGATCCCAACTAATCCTCGTTGGTGCCCCTACACAAAGGGTAGCCCACGCAAGGGCCAAGCACCATGCTCGAGTAACTCCGTAGAGAGCCATGGGCCTTCTCCACACGCAAGTGGTCCTGCGCTTCTGGGTCCTCTTGGACGCTCCCCACCGTCTCCACTATCGAGCTTCCGATCAAAATGCGTGGGCCTCGTTCCCTCCGGTACACGATGGCGGCCGTGACACAAACTTGGTTGTCATGGTCTTGCAGGACTCTCGCCCCACTCGAACAATATTACAATGGCTCGCATAAGAACCAAGGGGTTTTGTGGTTTTTTTTCTAAACTCACTCAACTAACTTGGAATCACTTAGAGCAAGCGCATAAGCAGTCTAACTAACCTAAGCACTTCGCAAAGCACCTATTCTAATCACCGAGTGATTCTATTAAGCACTTAGGTGTATGAGCACTTGGAAATATCGATAACATGTGTTGGTATGTTGCTTTAGCTCCCACATCTTTAAATGGTCCATTGGGTGAAGTATATATATGCCCCAACTCGAAACTAGCCATTGGAGAAAATCTACCGCACGCACATCAGACAGTCTGATGCCCCACTAGCCATTGGATATGACCGTTGCAGCGCGTCAGCCTTGCACCGGATAGTCCGGTGGTTCATCAGACATTCTGTTGGCTTTGCTCCATAGTGCCACCAGGAACTAGCCATTGGGATGCAGTTACCTGGTGCACCGAACAGTCCGTCGTGTGGCACCGGACTGTCTGGTGTGCCACCAGACAGTCCAATGTTTTTAGCCGAACGACCCACAAGTGGCTACACTTTCTTCAAGTCCTGGACTTTGTTTGATACTTGTTGATCTTCACTTATGGTCTTCATAAAGTCTTCTTTTGAGGTGTTGCTTCCTCAATGTCTTAGTCCAAGTCACTTTAGCATCCTGTGAACTACAAATACAAACACATTAGTCCATAGCTTATTTTTATAATCAAACACCAAATCATTTAGTCAAATGGGCCAAGGTCCATTTTCCTTACAATCTCCCCTTTTTTTGGTGATTGATGACAACACAACCAAAGCAAGCGAATATAACAATTATTTTGATGAAAATATGCAATCTACTTGCTAGGATGCATGAATGTCCCCACAATGTGAGATTATGGACTTAAGCCTCCCCATAACTTCATAATCCACATACTTCCTATTTTAGACCAAAACCACTTGTAGAACCAAAACCACTAGTAAGCTCAAGATTTTAAAATTTTAAATTAGGTAGTGTTTGGTATTTGATATATTTTGAATTGCTTTGGTCCCTAAAACTCCCCCCTTTGGAATCAAACACCAAAAAAGGAAGACATAAAAATCATATAGTAAGCAATTAAAAGACTTGCCCTCTAAAACAATTACTACCTCTAAAAGAGTATTCTCCCCATTTGAAGGAATATTCTCTCCCTTTGTATGAAGGAAGACATACTCCCCCTGTCGAAGATCCTCTATTTAGGAAAAGCACATGAAAACGAGAGGAAACAAGACATGATTGAATATTGTCGGGGACCATAATTAGGGGTACCCTCAAGACGCCTAATTCTCAGCTGGTAACCCCCATCAGCATAAAGCTGCAAAGGCCTGATGGGTACGATTAAGTCAGGGATCAGTCCACACGAGTGACTCGATCACGCTTCATCCGAGCCTAGCCTCGGCCAAAGGCAGCCGACCTCGAGAGACTTCCGTCTCGCCCGAGGCCCCCTTTTTATGGCGGACACATCACCGGCTTGCCCAAGGCCTTGGCTTCGCTCAGAAGCAACCTTGACTAAATCGCCGCACCGACTGACCAAATTGCAGGGGCATTTAACGCAAAGGTGGCCTGACACCTCTATCCTGACACGCGCCCCCGGCAGAGCCGAAGTGACCGCCGTCACTCCACTGCTCCACTGGCCAGTCTGACAGAAGGACAGCGCCGCCTGCGCCACTCCGACTGCAGTGCCACTCGACAGGGTGAGTCTGACAGGCAGTCAGGCCTTGCCAAAGGCGCCACGGCGAACTCCGCTCCGCCCGACCCCAGGGCTCGGACTCGGGCTAAGACCCGGAAGACGGCGAACTCCGCTCCGCCCGACCCCAGGGCTCGGACTCGGGCTAAGACCCGGAAGACGGCGAACTCCGCTCCGCCCGACCCCAGGGCTCGGACTCGGGCTAAGACCCGGAAGACGGCGAACTCCGCTCCGCCCGACCCCAGGGCTTGGACTCGGGCTAAGACCCGGAAGACGGCGAACTCCGCTCCGCCCGACCCCAGGGCTCGGACTCGGGCTAAGACCCGGAAGACGGCGAACTCCGCTCCGCCCGACCCCAGGGCTCGGACTCGGGCTAAGACCCGGAAGACGACGAAACTCCGCTTCGCCCGACCCCAGGGCTCGGACTCCGCCCTGGCCTCGGCCGAACGACTTCCGCCTCGCCCGACCCCTTGGCTCGGGCTCGGCCACGGCAACAAAAGGCAAACTCAACCTCGGCTTCGGAGGAACCCCCACGTCGCCCTGCCTAGGGCATAGATCGCCACGTCAACAGGAGGCGCCATCATCATCTTACCCCGAATCGACTCGGGTCACGGAGAACAAGACCGGCGTCCCATCCGGCCAGCTCCGCCGGAGGGGCAATGATGGCGCTCCGCAAGCTCTGTGACGACGGCGGCCCCCGGCTCTCTTACGGAAGCAGGACAACGTCAGTAGGGACTCGACCGCTCCAACAGCTGTCCCTCCATCAGGCTCCGCCGCACCTCCGACAGCCACGACATCACGCCAGCAGGGTGCCCAGATCTCTCCGGCTGCCACATTGGCATGTACCTAGGGCGCTAGCTGTCCCTCCGCTAGACATGTAGCACTCTGCTACATCCCCATTGTACACCTGGATCCTCTCCTTACGACTATAAAAGGAAGGACCAGGGCCTTCTCAGAGAAGGCTGGCCGCGCGGGACCGAGGACGGGACAGGCGCTCTCTTGGGGCCGCTCGCTTCCCTCACCCGCGTGGACGCTTGTAACCCCCCTACTGCAAGCGCACCTGACCTGGGCGCGGGATGAACACGAAGGCCGCGGGACTTACACCTCTCTCACGCTCGACTCCGGCCACCTCGCCTCTCCCCCCTTCGCGCTCGCCCACGCGCTCGACCCATCTGGGCTGGGGCACGCAGCACACTCACTCGTCGGCTTAGGGACCCCCCTGTCTCGAAAAGCCGACAATTGGCGCGCCAGGTAGGGGCACGCTGCGTGCTGACGAACAGCTCCCCGTCAAGCTCCAGATGGGCAGTCTCCAGCAACCTCTCCGGCCCGGGACAGTGCTTCGTTTCGGGACTCTTGAGTTCATGTCCTTCGACGGCAGCTACGACATGATACTTCTTCCACCGCCGCGCGACTACGACAATGGCGGCCGACAACCCGCCCGCCGGCGGCGGAATCAACGACGTCTTCCCCGCGTGGTGGAAGAGCAACATTCGGGCTCGCTCCGTTCCCTCCCCCGCCAACGGAGGAGGAGGCGGGGCCGTCAAGGCCAGACGGGAGGTCGCACTTCGTCGGCCGTCGTGCGAATCGACGCCCCCGACGCCCCGACGGAAGGCACGCCGGACGTCGACCTCGCGTTCAAGACGGAGGCAAGCGCCGGCCCCCCGCGGCACGCTGATCCCGAGCAAGAAGACGACGCCGGCGCGCTCGCGGAAAGCCTGCAGGACGTCGCCCTCGAACCAGAGATGACGGCGCAACCAGTCCCCGATGTGACTACGTCGCTCCTCGTCGACCAAAAGGTAACGACTAACTCCCATCTTGCGTCATTTCGACTCGGCCTCAACCCGCCAAACGACCTCGTTTTGGCGGACGCTCTCATTGAGGCGAGTGCAACCCCACTGAGGTTCCGTATGCGGTCGCCTTGGGACCGACTGACGGACGTCTCGACCTACGGGCCCTCTGGGTCCGAGGAAGATGACGATCCCGGCATCGGTTGGGATTTCTCCGGACTTGGCAACCCCAGTGCCGTGCGGGACTTCGTGACCGCATGTGACTACTGCCTATCCGACTGTTCCGATGGAAGCCGCAGCCTTGGCGACGAGAGCTGTGGCCCAAGCCGCGAATGTTTCCACATCGAGCTAGGGGATCCCACCGAAAGCAACCATCTTGGCATGCCGGAGGATGGTGATCTCCCTAGGCCGGTGCCTCGCGCCGACATCCCACGGGAGCTAGCTGTGGTCCCCGCTCCGGCGGGGGGTTACGACCCACAACTCGAGCAAGTCCGCGAGGCGTAGGCCAGGCTCAACGAGGGAACAGGAGCGCTTGAGCCGATCCGTCGGGACGTCGGACAGGCATGGGTGGGCCAACCCCTGGCCGGAGAAATACGTCATCTGCCCCAAGGTCTCCAGCACCGCGTCGCCAACGATGTCAGGATCAGGCCGCCGCCCGCATCCAGCGGGGTCGGTCAGAACCTGGCAACCGCAGCAATGCTCATCCGCGCGATGCCGGAGCCGTCAACCACCGAGGGTCGGCGAATCCAGGGAGAACTCAAGAATCTCCTGGAAGGCGCTGCGGCCCGGCGGGCCGAGAGCACTGCATCCCGAAGGCAAGGATATCCCTCGGAACCTCATGCCGCGACTTCCCGATTCATGCGGGAAGCCTCGGTCTACACCGGGCGCACGCGCAACACCGCGCCTGCGGCGTCGGGCCACCTCGGCAACGAGCACCATCGACGCGACCGTCGGGCTCACCTCGACGAAAGGGTGCGCCGAGGCTACCACCCCAGGCGTGGGGGGCGCTACGACAGCGGGGAGGATCGGAGTCCCTCGCCCGAGCCACCCGGTCCGCAGGCCTTCAGTCGGGCCATCCGACGGGCGCCATTCCCGACCCGGTTCCGACCCCCGACTACTATCACGAAGTACTCGGGGGAAACGAGACCGGAACTGTGGCTCGCGGACTACCGCCTTGCCTGCCAACTGGGTGGAACGGACGACGACAACCTCATCATCCGAAACCTCCCCCTGTTCCTCTCCGACACTGCTCGCGCCTGGTTGGAGCACCTGCCTCCGGGGCAGATTTCCAACTGGGACGACTTGGTCCAAGCCTTCGCTGGCAATTTCCAGGGCACATACGTGCGCCCCGGAAATTCCTGGGACCTTCGAAGCTGCCGGCAACAGCCGGGGGAGTCGCTCCGAGACTACATCCGGCGATTCTCGAAGCAGCGCACCGAGCTGCCCAACATCACCAACTCGGATGTCATCGGCGCGTTCCTCGCCGGCACCACTTGCCGCGACCTGGTGAGCAAGCTGGGTCGCAAAACCCCCACCAGGGCGAGCGAGCTGATGGACATCGCCACCAAGTTCGCCTCTGGCCAGGAGGCGGTCGAGGCTATCTTCCGAAAGGACAAGCAGCCCCAGGGCCGCCCATCGGAAGAAGCTCCCGAGGCGTCTGCTCCGCGCGGCGCCAAGAAGAAAGGCAAGAAGAAGTCGCAATCGAAACGCGACGCCGCCGACGCGGACCTTGTCGCCGCCGCCGAGTATAAGAATCCTCGGAAGCCCCCCGGAGGTGCAAACCTCTTCGACAAGATGCTCAAGGAGCCGTGCCCCTACCATCAGGGGCCCGTCAAGCACACCCTCGAGGAGTGCGTTATGCTTCGGCGTCATTTCCACAGGGCCGGGCCACCCGCCGAGGGTGGCAGGGCCCACGACGACGACAAGAACGAAGATCGCCCAGCAGGAGAGTTCCCCGAGGTCCGCGACTGCTTCATGATCTATGGAGGGCATGCGGCGAATACCTCGGCTCGGCACCGCAAGCAGGAGCGCCGGGAGGTCTGCTCGGTGAAGGTGGCGGCGCCAGTCTACCTAGACTGGTCCGACAAGCCCATCACTTTCGACCGGGCCGACCACCCCGACCATGTGCCGAGCCCGGGGAAATACCCGCTCGTCGTCGACCCCGTTGTCGGCGATGTCAGGCTCACCAAGGTCCTGATGGACGGGGGCAGCTGCCTCAACATCATCTACGCCGAGACCCTCAAGCTCCTGCGCGTCGATCCGTCCTCCGTCCGAGCAGGCGCTGCGCCCTTCCACGGGATCATCCCTGGGAAGCGCGTCCAGCCCCTCGGGCGACTTGACCTCCCAGTCTGCTTCGGGACACCCTCCAATTTCCGAAGGGAGACCCTGACGTTCGAAGTGGTCGGGTTCCGAGGAACCTACCACGCCGTGCTAGGGAGGCCATGCTATGCGAAGTTCATGGCCGTCCCCAACTACACCTACCTGAAGCTCAAGATGCCGGGCCCCAACGGGGTCATCACCGTCGGCCCCACGTACAAACACGCGTTCGAATGCGACGTGGAGTGCGTGGAGTACGCCGAGGCCCTCGCCGAGTCCGAGGCCCTCATCGCCGACCTGGAGAACCTCTCCAAGGAGGTGCCAGACGTGAAGCGCCATGCCGGCAACTTCGAGCCAGCGGAGACGGTCAAGGCCGTCCCCCTCGACCCCAGTGGCGACACCACCAAGCAGATCCGGATCGGTTCCGGGCTCGACCCCAAATAGGAAGCAGTGCTCGTCGACTTTCTCCGCGCAAACGCCGACGTTTTTGCGTGGAGTCCCTCGGACATGCCCGGCATACCGAGGGAGGTCGCCGAGCACTCGCTGGATATTCGGGCCGGAGCCCGACCCGTCAGGCAGCCTCTGCGCCGATTCGACGAGGAGAAGCGCAGAGTGATTGGCGAAGAGATCCACAAGCTAATGGCAGCGGGGTTCATCAAAGAGGTATTCCATCCCGAATGGCTTGCCAACCCTGTGCTTGTGAGGAAGAAAGGGGGGAAATGGCGGATGTGTGTAGACTACACTGGTCTCAACAAAGCATGTCCGAAGGTTCCCTACCCTCTGCCTCGCATCGACCAAATCGTGGATTCCACTACTGGGTGCGAAACCCTGTCCTTCCTCGATGCCTACTCAGGGTATCACCAGATCCGGATGAAAGAGTCCGACCAGCTCGCGACTTCTTTCATCACGCCGTTCGGCATGTACTGCTATGTCACCATGCCGTTCGGTTTGAGGAATGCGGGCGCGACGTACCAGCGGTGCATGAACCATGTGTTCGGCGAACACATCGGTCGCACAGTCGAGGCCTACGTCGATGACATCGTAGTCAAGACGCGGAAGGCTTCCGACCTCCTCTCCGACCTTGAAGTGACATTCCGGTGTCTCAAGGCGAAAGGAGTCAGGCTTAATCCTGAGAAGTGTGTCTTCGGGGTCCCCCGAGGCATGCTCCTAGGGTTCATCGTCTCCGAGCGAGGCATCGAAGCCAACCCGGAGAAGATTGCGGCCATCACCAGCATGGGACCCATCAAGGACTTAAAAGGGGTACAGAGGGTCATGGGGTGCCTCGCGGCCCTGAGCCGCTTCATCTCACGCCTCGGCGAAAGAGGTCTGCCTCTGTACCGCCTCTTAAGGAAGGCCGAATGTTTCGCTTGGACCCCTGAGGCCGAGGAAGCCCTCGGCAACCTGAAGGCGCTCCTTACAAAGGCGCCTGTCTTGGTGCCGCCGGCGGACGGAGAAGCCCTCTTGGTCTACGTCGCCGCAACCACTCAGGTGGTTAGCGCCGCGATTGTGGTCGAAAGGCAGGAGGAAGGGCATACATTGCCCGTTCAGAGGCCGGTCTACTTCATCAGCGAAGTGCTGTCCGAGACTAAGATCCGCTACCCACAAGTTCAAAAGCTGCTGTATGCTGTGATCCTGACAAGGCGGAAGCTGCGACACTACTTCGAGTCCCATCCGGTGACTGTGGTGTCATCCTTCCCCCTGGGGGAGATCATCCAGTGCCGAGAGGCCTCGGGCAGGATCGCGAAGTGGGCGGTGGAAATCATGGGCGAAACGATCTCGTTCGCCCCTCGGAAGGCCATCAAGTCCCAAGTGTTGGCGGGTTTCGTGGCCGAATGGGTCGACACCCAACTGCCAACGACCCCGATCCAACCGGAGCTCTGGACCATGTTTTTCGACGGGTCGCTGATGAAGACGGGGGCCGGCGCGGGCCTGCTCTTCATCTCGCCCCTCGGAAAGCACTTGCGCTACGTGCTGCGCCTCCACTTCCCGGCGTCCAACAATGTGGCCGAGTACGAAGCTCTGGTCAACGGATTGCGGATCGCCATCGAGCTAGGGGTCAGACGCCTCGACGCTCGCGGTGATTCGCAGCTCGTCATCGACCAAGTCATGAAGAACTCCCACTGCCGCGACCCGAAGATGAAGGCCTACTGCGACGAGGTTCGGCGCCTGGAAGACAAGTTCTTCGGGCTCGAGCTCAACCACATCGCTCGACGCTACAACGAAACCGCAGACGAGCTGGCTAAGATAGCCTCGGGGCGAACGACAGTCCCCCCGGACGTCTTCTCCCGGGATCTGCATCAACCCTCCGTCAAGCTCGACGACACGTCCGAGCCCGAGGTACCCTCGGCTCAGCCCGAGGCACCCTCGGCCCAGCCCGAGGTACCCTCGGCCCCCGAGGGCAGGGCACTGAACGTCGAGGAAGGGCAGAGCGGGGCCACACCAGATCAAGATTGGCAGGCCCCGTACCTGCAATATCTCTGTCGAGGAGAGCTACCCCTCGACCAAGTCGAGGCTCGGCGGGTAGCGCGACGCGCCAAGTCATTCGTCTTGCTGGGCGACGAAGAGGAGCTCTACCATCGCAGCCCCTCGGGCATCCTCCAGCGGTGCATCTCCATCGCCGAAGGTCGGGAACTGCTGCAAGAAGTACACTCGGGGGCTTGCGGCCACCACGCAGCGCCCCGAGCCCTTGTCGGAAATGCTTTCCGGCAAGGCTTCTACTGGCCAACGGCAGTGGCTGACGCCACTAGAATTGTCCGCACCTGTGAAGGGTGCCAATTCTATGCGAAGCGGACACACCTGCCCGCTCAGGCTCTGCAGACAATACCCATCACCTGGCCCTTCGCTGTATGGGGTCTGGACCTCGTCGGTCCCTTGCAGAAGGCGCCCGGGGGCTACACGCACCTGCTGGTCGCCATCGACAAATTCTCCAAGTGGATCGAGGTCCGACCTCTGAACAGCATCAGGTCCGAGCAGGCGGTGGCATTCTTCACCAACATCATCCATCGCTTCGGGGTCCCGAACTCCATCATCACCGACAACGGCACCCAGTTCACCGGCAAAAAATTCTTGGATTTTTGCGAGGATCACCATATCCGGGTGGACTGGGCCGCCGTGGCTCATCCCATGTCGAATGGGCAAGTAGAGCGTACCAATGGCATGATTCTACAAGGGCTCAAGCCTCGGATCTACAACGACCTCAACAAGTTCGGCAAGCGATGGATGAAGGAACTCCCCTCGGTGGTCTGGAGCCTAAGGACGACGCCGAGTCGTGCCACGGGCTTCACGCCGTTTTTCCTGGTCTACGGGGCTGAAGCTATCTTGCCCACTGACCTGGAGTACGGCTCCCCGAGGGTGAGGGCCTACACCGAACAAAGCAACCAAGCTAGCCGAGAGGAATCGCTGGACCAGCTGGAGGAAGCTCGGGACAGGGCCTTACTACACTCGGCGCGGTACCAACAGTCCCTGCGACGCTACCATGCCCGAGGGGTCCGGTCCCGAGAACTCCAGGTGGGCGACCTGGTGCTTCGGCTGCGGCAAGACGCCCGAGGGAGGCACAAGCTCACGCCCCCCTGGGAAGGGCCATTCGTCATCGCCAAAGTTCTGAAGCCCGGAACATACAAGCTGGCCAACAATCAAGTTGAGATCTACGGCAACGCTTGGAACATCAAACAGCTACGTCGCTTCTATCCTTAAGATGTTTTCAAGTTGTTTATATACCTCGCACCTACGCAAAGTTTAGTCGTCAAGGAAGGGTCGGCCTAGCCTCGGCAAAGCCCGACCCTCCCTCGGGGGCTAAAAGGGGGGAGACCCCCTCTGCGTCGAATTTTTCCTCGAAAAAGGATCTCTTTTTAGCAGGATTTCTTTCGTGCTTCCTGACTACTTCGGAAAAGCGGGTCCTGGAAACGACGAGGTACACGTAAGCAGCCAAGGCTGACCGAGCCGAGGGACTCCTACGCCTCCGGGATACGGATACCTCACTCATCACCTTCTGCGATAAGTAACTTGCGCTCGGATAAAGCGACTCCGTGGACCGAACGAGTCATCACGCTCGGAAGCTCTCCTGCCGAAGCAGTCCTTCAAGCTCTCTCGACTGAGTCGGCGACAGGGCCTCATGGACGGGTGAAAGTACGCGTAAGCCGCAAGGCCGACCGAGCCGAGGGATTCCCACGCCTCTGGGATACGGATACCTCACTCGTCCCTTCCGCGAAAAGCAGCTCTCGCTCACACAAACATCCCTGTTACCGACAGAGTCCAGATGCTCGAAACAAGAGGAAAAAAGACGCAGCTTCGCAAGCGCGGCGAGGGTGTGTTCTTCTGGCCTCGGCGACCGCAGAAAGCACACGCTACAAGATGATCTGATCCTGCAGGCTCGGGTCTTCACGCTGAAGGGAGCCGTAGCACCCTCGGCATCGACGACGTCTTCAGCAAAGCCCGACCCAGCCTCGGGCGACGCTGCGGTCCAGGGACTCCTCCGGGAATCCGGCCCGAGCAGGCGGCTCAACCGGTTACCCCTGGGGCCTCGGTCAACCGGCTTCCAAGGGCGCCAGCCCGACCCGAGGCCTCGACTGATCGACTTCGGCGTCGGCTCCGCCGACGGACAACACGGCTAGGCTCCGGCCAGACAGGTTCCCATTCTCGAGCCAACTCCGCCTCTGTTCATACTGATATCGCTACCCCTGGCCTCGATCCACCGAAGGGCGGCCGAGGGGTCTCTTCAACTAAGCTAGAGGAGCCCCAGACAACAAGGCCGAACGGGCCGAGGGATTCCTACGCCTCCGGGATACGGATACCTCACCCGTCACCTTGACATGGGGCAACTCATGCTTGGTAAAGCGGTTCAGATAATCAACAGGCGAGACTTAATGCTCGAAAATGAGGAAAAAACACGGCTCCGTGCCGAAATTACATACACGTTCAGGCCCCGACAGCCGCAATGAACAAACACACCGGCATCCAAGGTGCCATCACAAACGGAACTCCGGTTCCCCCCTCCGTAGGTACGAACGACCCCACTCCATGGGGAAGGCCTGCGGAGCCACAGAAGACCGATGGCCGGCTCGCCGCCGCCCATCCTGACTACGGCGACAGTGGGTCGGCGCTACTGCGATCTTGCCCTCGCCCCCGCCGACGCTCGAGGGGCGAGGACAAGCACGCCGGCGCGGTGGCCCGGGGCGTGGGTGGTGGCCGTGATCCCGTCGGTGACGAGGACTTCTCGAGCCGCCTCCGCATCGGCGCCGATGGCAGGGGACACCAGCCCCCCGGCAGATCCCCACTCAAATCCTCCCAGACGAGTGGGGCGCCGGCCTCTGCGCAAGGACGCCGTCCCAGCGCAAAAGCAGGACCACCCCAGAACACGAACGCCGCCCTAACGGCGCGCGGAATCCTGGGTGGTCCTCCCGTGCACACGATGCGGCGGTCACCCTCCGGCAGGAGGGGCCGCCGGAAGCCCGGCCGACAACTCCGACACGCTGGAGGTAACGACGCCCGCCGTCGTTCAGCCCCACGTTGTCTAAGTCCGCGCCGTCCGCAGGGCCAGCGAGCGCCTCCACCCCCAAACGCCGCGGGAAGGGGCGACCCGCGGACCCGCGCGGAAGGTAGAGCACCGGCTCAGCGTGGCTCCCGCCCCAGCGGGGATGATGAACATCCTTGAAGCTGAGGGTGGGACCAAGATCGCAGCCCGGCTTGCTCTTCCCCACCCAGAAACCGGCGGTCACCATCCTGGGTGATCGTCGGCATGGGGGTACGGCCGAGAGGTACCAACTCCCATGGAGTTGCGTTCCTCCAACGAGGAGGCGGAAAGGCGGCGGATACCCCCCATCCGGGGGCTTGGAAGATGGGAAGACACGACGCTTAAGGGAGAAAGAAGACATGGTTGCCTTACGAAAGGAGTCTCCCTCCTTTTAAAGGCAACTCTCCCTACGTGCGCCCCCAGACGCCGCGGGCTGAGTCTTCTCCAACACGCTCCAAGGCCCTCCCCTGCGACTCGGGGGCTGGGTCCCGCATGTCATGCAAGCCGGCTCAGGGCAGAAGAAGCCAAACCGCCGCGCGTGGTGCACACGACCGTCCGGCGGTTACAGGCGACCCCCCATTTTCGCCCAGACCAACGGGCAGAAGGAGCGGGCAGCCATGCAGGCGGCATGCAACCGCGCCAGATGGACGCGCTTCTCCGACTTCTGACACGCCAGCTTGGGAACCCAGGCCCACGCGTCGAGCAACCGGTGCGTCAGTTGCTGCATGCAAGCGACCGCACCGCCACTTGTGCCACCATCACGCCTCTTCGGTTGCGGAGCCTATGCCGCGACTCGAGGCGACCCAACAGCGCCAGCCTGGCGCGTCGGTCAAAGCGACCGAAAGTGGGCCGGCAGTAATAGCGGTGGCAGGCGGGCGGGCGCAGCGGTCACGTCGTCAGCCAGGCTCACGTCCCATCCTGGGACAGCAAGAGAGCCTCCTCTCACGGCGTGAAGACGGTGCACCCGTGACCCGTTCCTCGAACGGATCGCACGCGCGTAACGGCCGCCCTGCCAACCACTCGCCCCGTCGCATTAACTCCGCGGCAGGACACGCGGCGCCTCTGGCAGGAGGAGCGCGCGACGCTTCACCTTCGCCGAAATAACCGCGTCAGAAAAGGTACGCCACGTCGTCCGATTTCGTATCCTTTTCCGTTTTCCTCTTTCTCTATCTCTTGCAACATGGACCGGGAAAGGGGATACCCCGAAAGGGATCCTTCTCCGCGAAGGAACCGGGCTCCGAGCCCCCCACTACTGATCAGGGGTTCGAAGGCTGGCCCTCCGAAGGGTTCAACAGTCGCCTCAGATCGCGTGGGCCCGACACCCACTACTGGTCAGGGGTTCGAAGGCCAGCCCCCCGAAGGGTTCCATGGCCGCCTCAGGCTACTCAGGCTCCGCGCCCATTACTGATCAGGGGTTCGAAGGCTGGCCCCCGAAGGGTTCACAGTCGCCTCAGACACCGAGCGAGGGATGACCAGGGGTACGTTCGATACATAACCAAGGCTCGGGCTGCGCTCCCGAGGTACCCTAGGACATTTCTGAGACCAGCGGGAACGATCTTGTAACGGAATCCCATCGGAGGGAGGCATCGAGCCCTCGGACCCCGTCGCCAGGGGACCGGGTCCGGCAAATCACCCGCAGGTACTTTTGGGCGTGCCTCTGGGCCCCTAGCCGACCCCCAACGAACGGGGCACGGACGTCCACTCGGATTACCCGCTTGCAGCTCACCGGAGACACCATGTTCGGTGCCCATCGAGGGTAACATGGCGCACTCCCCCCCTCCTCCTTGCGGAAAGGCGACGTAGGGGCGTATGTAAAAAGTCGAGTCTGTCCCTGATCGTCCTCTCGCCCTGTGCAGAGGCTCGGGGGCTGCTCTCGCAAAAACCGGCTCCGGCCAAATCGTTGACAGCGTCAACATACCAGCCCGAGAGCTTGGGCCCCGACCGTGCACCCGGGCTACGGCCAGTTCGCATGAGGGAACGACCAGACCAGCCGAAGCGTTAAGCGAAGTATTAAGACCTCGAAGGAGTGTAACCACTCCTCCGAGGCCTCGGGGGCTACACCCGGCGGGTGCGCTCGCGCGCACCCACCGGAACAAAATGCAACCGAGAAAGGCTGGTCCCCTTGCAAAAAAGTGCGACAAAAGCCTCCAAGCGAGTGCTAACACTCCCTTCGAGGCTCGGGGGCTACTGTCGGGGACCATAATTAGGGGTACCCTCAAGACGCCTAATTCTCAGCTGGTAACCCCCATCAGCATAAAGCTGCAAAGGCCTGATGGGTACGATTAAGTCAGGGATCAGTCCACACGAGTGACTCGATCACGCTTCACCCGAGCCTAGCCTCGGCCAAAGGCAGCCGACCTCGAGAGACTTCCGTCTCGCCCGAGGCCCCCTTTTTATGGCGGACACATCACCGGCTTGCCCAAGGCCTTGGCTTCGCTCAGAAGCAACCTTGACTAAATCGCCGCACCGACTGACCAAATTGCAGGGGCATTTAACGCAAAGGTGGCCTGACACCTCTATCCTGACACGCGCCCCCGGCAGAGCCAAAGTGACCGTCGTCACTCCACTGCTCCACTGGCCAGTCTGACAGAAGGACAGCGCCGCCTGCGCCACTCCGACTGCAGTGCCACTCGACAGGGTGAGTCTGACAGGCAGTCAGGCCTTGCCAAAGGCGCCACGGCGAACTCCGCTCCGCCCGACCCCAGGGCTCGGACTCGGGCTAAGACCCGGAAGACGGCGAACTCCGCTCCGCCCGACCCCAGGGCTCGGACTCGGGCTAAGACCCGGAAGACGGCGAACTCCGCTCCGCCCGACCCCAGGGCTCGGACTCGGGCTAAGACCCGGAAGACGGCGAACTCCGCTCCGCCCGACCCCAGGGCTCGGACTCGGGCTAAGACCCGGAAGACGGCGAACTCCGCTCCGCCCGACCCCAGGGCTTGGACTCGGGCTAAGACCCGGAAGACGACGAAACTCCGCTTCGCCCGACCCCAGGGCTCGGACTTCGCCCTGGCCTCGGCCGAACGACTTCCGCCTCGCCCGACCCCTTGGCTCGGGCTCGGCCACGGCAACAAAAGGCAAACTCAACCTCGGCTTCGGAGGAACCCCCACGTCGCCCTGCCTAGGGCATAGATCGCCACGTCAACAGGAGGCGCCATCATCATCTTACCCCGAATCGACTCGGGTCACGGAGAACAAGACCGGCGTCCCATCCGGCCAGCTCCGCCGGAGGGGCAATGATGGCGCTCCGCAAGCTCTGTGACGACGGCGGCCCCCGGCTCTCTTACGGAAGCAGGACAACGTCAGCAGGGACTCGACCGCTCCAACAGCTGTCCCTCCATCAGGCTCCGCCGCACCTCCGACAGCCACGACATCACGCCAGCAGGGTGCCCAGATCTCTCCGGCTGCCACATTGGCATGTACCTAGGGCGCTAGCTCTCCCTCCGCTAGACACGTAGCACTCTGCTACATCCCCATTGTACACCTGGATCCTCTCCTTACGACTATAAAAGGACCAGGGCCTTCTCAGAGAAGGCTGGCCGCGCGGGACCGAGGACGGGACAGGCGCTCTCTTGGGGCCGCTCGCTTCCCTCACCCGCGTGGACGCTTGTAACCCCCCTACTGCAAGCGCACCTGACCTGGGCGCGGGACGAACACGAAGGCCGCGGGACTTACACCTCTCTCACGCTCGACTCCGGCCACCTCGCCTCTCCCCCCTTCGCGCTCGCCCACGCGCTCGACCCATCTGGGCTAGGGCACGCAACACACTCACTCGTCGGCTTAGGGACCCCCCTGTCTCGAAACGCCGACAAATATACTAACTTCCCCTATGCATAGGTAAAAGATATATTTTAACAACATATGCATTTATGGCAACATGGGAAGAAAAATATATGAAATATACTCTAATCAAAATCTGGAGAAGACATGTAAATGATACCGATGGTGGAATGAAACCACTTGCGAAACATGAAATTACTTGTAAGTTTGCAGTGGAGTTTAATGTCTTTCTCCGAGGACTCCATTTTCCTTCAATGAGACTACTACACATATAATAGACTTGAAAACATGTGTTAGTCTCAAATACTTAGATTATAGAGTAACCTCCTCCTAAGGGTGTGCATACAAGTTTTGAATACTTGTAGGAGACATGCACTTTGATTTTGAGATCAAGAGGGGCAAATTATCTATAATCCAAGCTTTGGCACATATAAGTCAAAATGACACCACTTGGAGAATATAAATTTGGAAACAAAGCATTAGTGTCATTCATTTAGGAATTTTAAATAAGCTATGCGTCGAGCTTAACTAAACATTTTAAACCATGTAGGTTTGATCAAGGATATGAATTGAAAACGAGCATTCCTACCATCTGATTGACCTAATATGCATGCAACTCTAATCAAAAGTAAATACCACATGTAAAACTAGGCATGTAAGGTAAAAACTAGATATAAGAAAATAGATATGCATATTTAAAAACAAGAAAAGCAATAAATCTAGTTACCTTAGTCATGGGTGGGGGATTTGGGTCCAAAGTATTCACTAACCCACTTGGCAATAGACTTGATCTGATGTGATGCATCCCATGATATACATCCCAATTTTGTCAAGTCTCCAAATTCCCCCTTAAATACTTCAACTTCTCACTTCCCTCTTGGGACACAAACCTTCTTGGTGCTTTTCATGGTTGAGATAATCTCCTTTGGCACCTAGATGCGTTTGGCCCCCTCTCCTTTGTTGGCTTGCCTGTTGGCCTTGATTGCTATCACCTTTCCATTCTTTTTCTTCTTGATCAAATATAATGTGTCAGCTTTTTTGTCCACCTTCTTGATGTAGGTGTTGGAGATTTTGCTTGTTAGCCTTTTCTTTTGCTTCTCCCCGATCTTCGCCTTGCATTGGTAAGACTTGTGGCCTTCCTTGTGGCATAGCCTGCAAACCACGATTTCTCCCTCCACATGCTTGTTCACTCCCGTAGTGGTGTTATCCTGAGGAGATTGGGGTTGTTTAGCTTTGCCTTTCTTATCATACAAAGCCTTACATAAGCGAGCCACCTCTTGCCTTAATTGCTCATTCTCCATTACAATTTCATTCGAACATGTTTCTATAACAACATTCTTTACAAGAACTTGATTGCAGAGATTATAATCATCAACTAAATCAAAGTAAGAAGTAGAGATATCTTTCTTGATAATTTCAGGAATTTCAACTAAAGATGCCCTCGGGTGCTACCAATGTTTTTAGCTTAGTAGTTAACTCATTATTGTGAATGCTAAGAATTTCCATTTTCTCTAGAAAGTTTTCAACTATGTCCTAAGAGTTAGCTAACTTAGCTTTAAGTTTTTCATTCTTTTAACAAAACTATCATCGGTAGTTGAGGATGGAGATTTAGACTCTAATTGCTCAATTTTAGTTGTTAGCTAACAATTCAAATATGCAAATGTTTCAAATTTTTCTAGCATACATTTATAACCATTTTGAGAGCTAATCAACTTATTTTCAAGATTTTAAGTTGAGCCTTTTGCTTAGTATAAACATCCTCAAAAAACTTGATGGTATGCATAAGCTCATCTAAGGAGGGCTTTCCCTCACCATCACTATCATCACTAGAGGATGGGATACTTGATTTACCTGTTGCCATACGGGATTTGTGAGATGACCGTGATGAGCGTGATGAAGAGTGATGGCTGTGAGTCCTTGGAGGATCATCTTCACTTGAAGAATCATCCCAAGTTTTGACACTTGTAAGCACCTTGCCTTTACTCCTCTTTTTGGGTTCGACCATATTTGGACAGTTGTCCCTAAAGTGACCCTTCTCCCCACATGCAAAGCATCCTCTCTTTCTTTGCTTTTTCCTGTCAATGTTAATGAAAAGATCCTCGACCTGCAGATGCACACCCATTAGATAATCTTGCGAATCATCCCCATTACATTTTCAGCGTGTCAAACTGTTTCTTCATCCTCAGAGGATGATGTTGAGCCTTGATCATTTTCATCTTATTCTTCCTCTTCTTCACTTGAGGAACTTGTGCTTGGAGCTTTTTTCTTGTCTTTCATCCTTTTGTGCTCATCACATGCAAAAGCATATGGATTCGAAGAAGTTGGCTCCTCTTCTTGACCCATTTTCCACGACATCTCAAATGCCGCAATCTTTTCAATCACAATCGTCGGGGTCATTTGGCTCAAGTCCACAAGATTGTGAAGGATGGTGATGATGCTTCCATATCTTTGTTGTGGTAGGAGGGAGATGATCTTTCTCACAATGTCCGTATCACCTAGCTTATTAATACCGATAGAGTTGAGCTCATTAATCATAAGATTTAAGCGAGAATACATGTCTCTAACAAGCTCATTTTCTTTCTTAGCAAAAGAATTATACTCATTTAAGACTAGGCAATGTTTTTGCTCACGGACATTAGATGTGACGCCATGGAGCTCATGCAATTTTAGCCAAATCTCATTAGCAGTTCTCAAGGTAAATACTTGATTGAAAATTTCCATGCTAAAAGATTCATACAATCAATTTTTGGCTCTAGCATTCAAATGAATTTATATTTCGTCACTCGTGGTGAGCTTGTCGGGATTCTTAGGAGGTTTCATCCAGTCATGAGTGACTCTCCAAACACCTAGGTCAACCGCTTCTAGCACTATAATATGGGAAGTTAGTGCCATCGAAGTGTGGTGGCCTATAGGTATCCATCCCCTTCATCTAAAAAGTGTCGACTCGATTAGCGGTGAAGCTAAAATGTTTTAAATAAGGCAAACCATGCTCTGATACCACTTGTAGGAAACAGTGATGGCTAAGAGGGGGCGATTTGGGACTTCTAAAACTTCTTTCTAAACTAGACCACAAAGTAATCCCTAGAACAAAACCTATGCAAATAAGAAATCTAGAATGTGCAAACTAGGTTTTGTATATGTGTTGCTATCTCTACCGCAAAAGGAGTTATGCAACCTAAGTTCCAATCCTATATAATCTACACTAAGACTAGTAAATATTGCAACTTAAGTAGAGAGAGTAAATACGGAAGACTAAAGAGCTAGTAGAGAAAGCAAACTCTCGTGGACAACGTCGGTATTTTTACTGAGGTATCCGGAACCACGCAAGGTCCTGACTAATCCTCGTTGGTGCCCCTACGCAAAGGGTAGCCGACGTGAGGGCCAAGCACCACAGTCGAGTAACTTCGTAGAGAGCCACGAGCCTTCTCCACGCGCAAGTGGTGCTCCACTTCCTACTCCTCTCGGACGCTCCCCGCCATCTCCACTATCGAGCTTCAGGTCAAAACGTCGCGTGCCTCGTTTCCTCCGGTACACGGTGGTGGCTATGACACAAACTCGGTTGTCACGGTCTCGCAAGACTCTCGCCCCACTTGGCACAATATTACAACGGCTCGCATAAGAGCCGAGGGGCTTTGTGGGTTTTTTCTTAACTCACTCAACTAACTAGAAATCACTCAGAGCAAGCGCATAAGCGGTCTAACTAACCTAAGTACTTCACAAAGCACCTATGCTAATCGCCGAGTGATTCTATTAAGCACTTGGGTGTATGAGCACTTGAAAAATGTCTATAACATGTGATGCTATGTTGCTTGGGCTCCCACATCTTTAAATAGTTGGTTGGGTGAAGTATATATATGCCCCAACTTAAAACTAGCCGTTGGAGAAAAGTTGTTGTTCTATGCGGCACACCCGACAGTTTGGTGCTCTCTCTGGTGCCCCACTAGCCATAAGATATGTCCGTTGTATTTGACCGTTATTGCAGCGTGTCATCCTTGTACCGGACAGTCCGGTGGTTCTCCTCCACAGTGCCATAAGGAACTAGCCGTTGGGTTGTAGTTCCCTGGTGCACCGGACAGTCCGTTGTGTGGCACCGGACTATCTGGTGTGTCACTGGACAGTTTTGACCCTTTCTTCAGTGATGTATTCATCAATGGTGCATGTAACATGTATGTTATGTTTGTCTGTCGTTGGCCCTGTTGGTTTCGACTTCTGGTCAGATTCTAGCTATCAGAATCGGTTTATGGCAGTCAAATGCTTCGCTTCTTAGTCTGTTTCTATGAAAATCGCCAAAATCAACGTGAATGCAAAGTCCGCTGAGTTGTTAAAATGGGAGAAATATTAATATGCTGCTTTCTAAATTTTAAACCGTGCATACCTCTCTTCTCCGCACAAATTTATCTTGGATCCAGTCATCCAGATTCTCGTGACAACTAGATTATCTCGGATCCAGATTCTAAAAAAAAACTATTTAGAAAAAAGTTGTCCCACGCAGACCCAATTGCTATGCATGACGACATAGTTTGGATCGATAGATGATGGAATGTGCCGAACCTGTCCGTGGCGTTACGGGTGTCGTTTATTTGGTCCGTGCAGTCGTGTGGACGCATGCATTTTGCTAAATGCTCCTAGACAGGTAGCAGATCATCACTGGCTAGCTCGATCCGTTGGCTCCATTATATATCTGTGCTGTGCTGTGCTGCTTCAGCCTGACACAGACAGTTACTTAGTTCTCTCCATTTACATGCAAGTTATAGATCGATCCTTGCTTTGCCGATCAATTTTGTTTATCGATCATTACCACTTCTTCCGGGTAACTCTTTCGCCTCCCTGAATCTCTGTCGGCAACAAAGATTCTGAATTAGGATTTTGATCCACCCATAATATATTGTACATAAGTAGTATCATGTGCGACTTCTTTTGGCTGTCGCCGGCCGATCTAGGCGACCTCTCGGACGTCGTCCGGGAGAGCCTGCAGCCTCCACCGCCACACCACCACCGACTGCCGGCGGCCACTCCTGCTTCCTCGGCCATCTGCTCGTCGGGCTCCCATCATCTGCCGGAGGAAGAGGCGTTGCTGCTGCTGCAAGCTCGACTCAACTTCGGTGGCGACGATCACGATGAAGCGCGCTCGCAGCTGCAGTCGCAGCAGCAGCTGGTGCATAGCAGTAGCGGCATGGTGGAGCTCATGCTGGGCAGCAACGGCAGTGGCGGCTGCGCTTGCGATCATGCAGCTGCGCTGTGTCCACATCACCATCCAGAGGCAGAGGAACTGATTCCTCGGCCCACGTCCGGGCCGCAGCAACAGCTGTGCGCTTCCACTCGTTCCAGCTTCGTCGAGAGGAGGGACGATGATGCTCCCGTGCTACAGGAGCACGTCCTGGACATGGCCATGGCCCCTCATCGCCCTCATTCCTCGGCAGTCAAGAGAAGGTTCGATCATATTTTGTTTAACTACTTTATAATTGCATTACGTTACGTACATATTGATGCGTTGCGTACGTGTGCACGGTGTCTCGTAGGAAGAGCCAGACGAAGAAGGTGGTGTGCATCCCCGCGCCGGTGGCGGCGCCACCGGGGGTGGGCGGGAGGCCGAGCACGAGCGGCGAGGTGGTGCCGTCGGACCTGTGGGCGTGGAGGAAGTACGGGCAGAAGCCGATCAAGGGGTCGCCGTACCCGAGGGGGTACTACCGCTGCAGCAGCTCCAAGGCCTGCTCCGCGCGCAAGCAGGTGGAGCGCAGCCGCACTGACCCTTCCATGCTCGTCGTCACCTACACCTCCGACCACAACCACCCCTGGCCTACGCAGCGCAACGCGCTCGCCGGCTCGACCAGGCCGGCCTCCTCGTCCTCCTCGTCGGCCAGGGGCCATCATGGTCACAACCATCGACATCATCCCTCCGCGGCTGCCGTTCCAGATACGGCACCGGCCGCCCACCGTCACGCCAGCAACGTCGCCGTCGCCGACAATGCAACGACGCCAGGTTCCATCATTAGCGCCAGTGTCCATCGCCAGCTGCTCAAGCAGGAGGTGGTCGACATGGATAATTCCAAGCCCGCGGAGGACGCTGCTGCTGACCATGACTTGGGCTTCGGCATGTTTGCGGACATGGACGGCGCCCTCGACGTTCTGTGCGCCCCCGATTTCCATCCAAAAAAGCAGCAACAGCAGGCCACTGCTCAGCAGTTGGAGAAGCTGCCGGAGGAAGAAGGCACGCAGTTGCTGCTGGGTCCCGATCCCTTCAGCTTCGGCTTCTTGGACTGGGTTGGCGCTTCATTTGGAGTCGGAGAGAGAGCAGCAGATGACGGTGGTCAATAAATAATAATGCATCACTACTATTACTAATCTAGAACTGATCTACATACAGACCATCCAGCTAGCTAGCCTCTATTTCATAAGCAAATTAAGCGCGCCGACGACAGATCTTATACTGATAATCTTACTATAGTCTCCTTTGTGTATTCAACTATTCAAGTAGACAGTATTTCACATTTTCACTCTACACAGCTGGCCTTAATTTCTGTCGGTTGTGCCTGTTCGTTTTATTTTAACTGAAATGATCAGTGATACTCCTGTTTGTTATTAATTCTCGCCATAAAAAAACATGTTTGTCAAACTTTCTTAAATTTAAGAAGATTGTATAGTATATTAATAATATTTATAGCTCTAAACAAGTTTACTATAAAAATAAATTTAGTAATATTTATTATAAATTGTTTTTATGTATACTTGGTTGAAGTTGAAAATATTTAACTTATGCTATAGTTATTTAAAGATGGATGGAGTAATTATAAGGCGGTGGCCAGCAGATCTTCCATATGACAATATAATCACTATTTTGCAACGTAGACTGTACAATTTACATAGTGAAGTTTAAAATAGAAGATGTGATGAGTAAGACTGTTAGAGATAGCTTAAGTGGAAAAAAGGGAAAAAATCTTTACATCCGAGATGCAAAGAATCTCTTTTACAACCTCTCACATCCACCACCTGGTGCTCCATATAAATAGAAGAAAAAAAGTTATTAAAGAGTTTAGTTGCAAATTTTCATATGTTTTTGTGGGCCTTCAAGTAGTGGATGTGAGAGGTTGTAAAAAAGAGAGTTTGCATCCGAGATGTACATATTTTTTTCCGGAAAAAGGCCAAAGTTGTCTGGAATACCAGTTTTCCCCTATTTTCTATCTTTTTTAAAAAATGAACCGATTCCTATGAAGTCGGTTCCTATGAAATTCTTGTATGATCCCTATTAGGGTGTTTGGTTTAAAGAATAAGAAAGTCTATCATCTTCTCACTTATCACTTTTTTTTTTGTTTCTGAAATGAAATGAGTTAATTCATTATCATTTTATCCTTCATAATTTAATAATTAATAATAATATGAAGAATGAGCCTATTCCATCAAATTTGTAAAATAAACTCATGATAAATCACTTAAACTAGCATGGATTGATTCTTCGAACTAAACACCCTCTGTGTGTTTCAAAGGAGGGCTCCTAAATCTGCATGTGTCCCTTCGAGCTTCTCGAGTCTGCCGTGCTAATGATTGGTGCCAAAGATAAGTCTGAAGGTACTGTTTAACCACGCCAAAAGGATTAAAAGGGAGAAAAAGAAAAACAAAAGTGGAGGAGGATGAAAGGAGAACCTGAGGACAGAATGCTGGGATAAAAAGCTCAAACGACAGCAAGAATCTTCTTACCACAGTGCAAATATGCAGTTGCTGTTGCTCGTAGTTGCTGATGAGACTGGACGATGAAAAATAAAAGACGGGCCTTTTGAAACCATTATAGCCAATTTCTCAACGTGAGTTTGGTTGGACTATTGAAGGGACAGCACGAGACGGTGGTCGATCCTGTTTCTACGGCCGTTTGGTTCAGAAGGTAAAGTTGAAATAGAACCATCTTGCTAAGATACATTCTCTAATATGAGGATCATGTATGAGCGTTATGACAGGAATAAAATAATAAGTACCTGATAACTTTAATACAGGTTCATATCATGTTTCAAGAGATGATACATTTATGTGACGCTAGGAAAGAATCTTCTTAACTATTCAAGACTATCGAATCACAATTCCAATGCGCTAAAAACTGATCGTAGCCTTCACTACCGGAATCGATGGCTTTGCGGCTAAAAAATACTCGGGAAAGGCTTTGCCGAGTGTCGCACTCGGCAAAGAGGACTCGACACATATTTTATCGGCAAAGCCTTCTTTACCGAGTACTTTTTCTTGGGTTGCCGAGTGCCAGGAAGTATTTGGTAAAGAAAAACCGCCGTCACAGCGCCGAGGTGATGGAGATGGCTTCTTTGCCGAGTGTCCTAGGTGACACTCGGCAAAGGAGTTACCTTTACCGAGTGTCACCAAATACACTCGGCAAAGAAGTTACCTTTGCCGAGTGTCTTCCGGCCAGCACTCGGCAAAGAATCCGTCAGCGGGTCCCCATGTCAGGTTCTTTGCCGAGTGCTTTATATATATGACACTCGGCAAAGCGTATTTTTATTTTTTTATTTTTCTTACCAAACTTTTTGTGTTATGTTCCCACACTATATAGACTTACATGTACAATTTTGGCACAATTATAAAAGTGTTTCCTATAACTATTGGATTTAGTTCGTTTAATGGATTTTTTTAGATAATTCAGATTGAACTGCAAGTCACTCGAAACTTGGAAAACCGTGCATGTAAAAATGATATTCATGCTATTTAGCACAAGGTACGACCGATTTCAGAAGCGGACCGGAAACTTCAAGCACCAAGCTCACTAAACATGGTCGTGAACTTGCCATCCAACTGTTTCAAAATTGTATAAAACACAAACAAAGTCAGAAAATCATGAAACTTGTCCACATGTCATGATAACATATATAGACGCTGTGATAAAAATTTGAGAATGTTTTGAGAAAGTTGTGAGGCAGTATGTGTAGAAACCTAAGCGATCTACATTGAAACTCTATGATTTCATGTGTGGATCTCTTAGTTTTCTACACACAGTGTGTCACAAATTTCTCGAAACTTTCTAAAATTTTTATCACAACCTCTATATATGATATCATGACACGTGGACAAGTTTCATGATTTTCTGACTTTGTTTGTGTTTTATACAATTTTTAAACATGTGGATGGCAAGTTCACGACCATGTTTAGTGAGCATGGTTTTTAAAGTTTCGAGTGATCTGCAGTTCAAATCTAATTTTTCTGAAGAAATTCAAATAAACGAACTAAATCTACTACCTATTGAAAACTCTGTTATAATTGTCCCAAAATGGTACATGTAGGTCTACATAGTGTAGGAACATACCACAAAAAATTTGGTTGCCAAAATAAAAAAAATAAAAATATGCTTTGACGAGTGTCCAAAGAAGACACTCGGTAAAGAGGTCTTTGCTGAGTGCCGGTCCTCGGCCCTCGGCAAAGGTTGACGACCGTCAGCTTTAGACGGCCGCTGACGGCCTTTTGCCGAGCGCCACCTTTGCCGAGTGTTTGCCACTCGACAAACATGTCTTTGCCGAGTGTGTTTCTGTGCCGAGTGTCCTATACTCGGTAAACGAGCTCGTTACCGAGAGCAGGACTTTGCCGAGTGTGGCTCTCGGCAAAGGCTTCTTTGCCGAGTGCCCGAGAAAAAGCACTCGACAAAGAGGTTGGCACTCGACAAAGGCCCGGATTCCGGTAGTGCTTGTCCAATATGTGACAACAATCGGGAATAAGGTCTAAACCGTCGAAATGCTATGTTCTTGTGTGTCCACAGGAATTGTCATAACCATTAGTTTCGACCATAGGGTATATACTGTCGTGAGTAAATTGATTGAGACTGGATTGTTTGAAGCATGTATTATTGATCACTTTATCAGTCCACTTGGGGACCACGTATTCAATCCATTCTCTTTCGAGTTCAACCAAAGGGTCACGACGTTAAAGCCTCAACAGGCTTGAAAGTATGGATGCCTCGTTTTGGCCACAAACAATGTAAATTACTTCACAATAATATAAGATGATTAGGCTACCAAGGTATTTATGTTCTTATAGATGAAAATCATTGGTCGGTTTTTTAAGGAAGGAACGAAAAGATTAAGGGTGTGCCCATTCTAGGTGTCAATAGAGTTGATGGACACTTAAAGTAGGGATATAAACTTTATTTTTTCTTTAGCCATATATAAAAAGGGTATGAGATGGATAACTTGACCTATGTGAGTCTAGTTAGGTGTGATGGTGCACACTTGTGAAAACTAGTTGTAGATCAGCCCAAGAGAGTTCACAAAAATTTGAGGAAAACTCACCTTAAAATCGATTGAAAAGAACAAGTTGGATAGTTTGTAGTGGCATCGGACAGTGCTTCACCGTATACAACATCGAATAGTACACTACTAAAAAATCACCTTCTTGCAATGGGTAAAAATCGTTGCGATAGACTATAAATCGTTGCAATAGGCATCAATTGCGATTAAACAACTGTCGTTGCCTGCTGTTGCAGAAAACAGAGTGGCAATAGGCTATAGCAACAATTTTACGTTCTATTGCAATTACTACATCCTTTGCAACGTATTCAAGTGTTGCAGTAGTTCGTTGTTACAATGGACTATTCTGTTGCAATAAGTTATATTGCAACATTTACGATAGTTGCCAAAAACTCTATTGCCACAACATATTTCATGGTAATAAGTGTTAATGCCACGCTTAAATCTGTTGCAAATGGCTTTGTTACCACAAGATGCTTCGTGGCAACAAAACACTAGTGCCACATAAGTGACTCGTGGCAACAAGATGTATTGTCATGCAAATAATTTCGTTGCATTTGATCATTTTGCAACATAATGTGTCTCATGGCTATATGACCTTTTTGCTATAAAAATTATCTGTGGTAAGAACCGTTATAACAACAACAAAAAATATCGTAACTAATGATGTTGCAACAAGGAGAAAAGGTTGCGACTACTGAAGTCCCAACGAAATAGATCCATGGTAATTACATCTTATTGCAACAAAAAAACCATTGCAACTTGCAACTAAACCATACAACAACCAATCAAATCGTTGCATTTACATATATTCAAACCCACATTTTATACGACAATGCATTTTGCATTTCTATTGGGTATAAAATGTTATGCAAAAGAATTATATTTTACATCTGTAACGTCCGAACCAAAATTGACAACCATAATATTTGTCTCTTGTCTCATATATTAACTATATCCATACCATAAGTTGTAACAAATAGGTTGCACCAAACAAATAGTGGCCAAATACAAATTGATCTTTAGTGTTAATGTATGCAATCTCGATATCCCCCTTTTGTTGGTGATCCCTAAGAAAATGATACCGAATGGCTATGTGTTTAGTGTGGCTATGCTCAACGGGATTATCCGCCATGCGGATTGCACTCTCATTATCACATAGAAGAGGAACTTTGGTTAATTTGTAACCATAGTCCCGCAGGGTTTGCCTCATCCAAAGCAATTGCGCGCAACAATGGCCTGCGGCAATGTACTCGGCTTCGGCGGTAGAAAGAGCGACGGAATTTTGCTTCTTTGAAGCCCAAGACACCAAGGATCTTCCCAAGAACTGGCAAGTCCCCGATGTGCTCTTTCTATTGATTTTACACCCCGCCCAATCGGCATCCGAATAACCAATCAAATCAAATGTGGATCCCCGAGGGTACCAAAGCCCAAACTTAGGAGTATAAGCCAAATATCTCAAGATTCGTTTTACGGCCGTAAGGTGGGATTCCTTAGGGTAGGATTGGAATCTTGCACACATGCAAACGAAAAGCATAATGTCCGGTCGAGATGCACATAAATAAAGCAATGAACCAATTATCGACCGGTATACCTTTTGATCGACGGATTTACCTCCCGTGTCGAGGTCGAGATGCCCATTGGTTCCCATGGGTGTCTTGATGGGCTTGGCATCCTTCATTCCAAACTTGGTTATAATGTCTTGAGTGTACTTCGTTTGGCAAATGAAGGTGCCCTCTTGGAGTTGCTTGACTTGAAATCCTAAGAAATACTTTAACTCCCCCATCATAGACATCTCGAATTTTTGTGTCATGATCCTACTAAATTCTTCACAAGTAGATTCGTTAGTAGACCCAAATATGATATCATCAACATAAATTTGGCATACAAACAAATCATTGTCAAGAGTTTTAGTGAATAAAGTAGGATCGGCCTTGCTGACTTTGAAGCCATTTGCAATAAGGAAATCTCTAAGGCATTCATACCATGCTCTTGGGGCTTGCTTGAGCCCATAAAGCGCCTTAGAGAGCCTATAGACATGGTTAGGGTACTCACTATCTTCAAAGCCGGGAGGTTGCTCAACATAGACCTCCTCCTTGATCGGTCTGTTGAGGAAGGCACTCTTCACATCCATTTGGTAGAGCTTGAAGCCATGGTAAGTAGCATAGGCCAATAGTATACGAATTGACTCAAGCCTAGCTACGGGTGCATAGGTTTCACCAAAATCCAAACCTTCGACTTGTGAATACCCCTTGGCCACGAGTCGAGCTTTGTTCCTTGTCACCACACCATGCTCATCTTGCTTGTTGCGGAAGACCCACTTGGTTCCTACAACATTTTGATTAGGACGTGGAACTAAATGCCATACCTCGTTCCTCGTGAAGTTGTTGAGCTCCTCTTGCATCGCCACCACCCAATCCAAATCTTGGAGTGCTTCCTCTACCCTGTGTGGCTCAATAGAGAAAACAAAAGAGTAATGCTCACAAAAATGTGCAATACGAGAACGAGTGGTTACCCCCTTATGAATGTCGCCGAGGATGGTGTCAACGGGGTGATCTCGTTGTATTGCTTGATGGACTCTTGGGTGTGGTGGCCTTGGTTGTTCATCCTCCTTGTCTTGATCATTTGCATCTCCCCCTTGATCGTTGCCGTCATCCTGAGGTGGCTCATCATTTTGATCTTCTCCTTCATCAACTTGAGCCTCGTCCTCATTTTGGGTTGGTGGGGATGCTTGTATGGAGGAAGATGGTTGATCTTGTGCATGTGAAGACTCTTCGGATTCCTTAGGACACACATCCCCAATGGACATGTTCCTTAGCGCGATGCACGGAGCCTGTTCTTCACCTATCTCATCAAGATCAACTTGCTCTACTTGAGAGCCGTTAGTCTCATCAAACACAACGTCACAAGAAACTTCAACAAGTCCTAAGGACTTGTTAAAGACTCTATATGCCCTTGTGTTTGAGTCATATCCTAGTAAAAAGCCTTCTACAGTTTTAGGAGCAAATTTAGATTTTCTACCTCTTTTGACAAGAATAAAACATTTGCTACCAAAAACTCTAAAATATGAAATATTTGGCTTTTTACCGGTTAGGAGTTCATAGGATGTTTTCTTGAGGATTCGGTGTAGATATAACCGGTTGATGGCGTAGCAGGCGGTGTTGACCGCCTCGGCCCAGAACCGATCCGGTGTCTTGTACTCATCAAGCATGGTTCTTGCCATGTCCAATAGAGTTCGATTCTTCCTCTCCACTACACCATTTTGTTGTGGGGTGTAGGGAGAAGAGAACTCATGCTTGATGCCCTCCTCCTCAAGGAAGCCTTCTATTTGTGAGTTCTTGAACTCCGTCCCATTGTCGCTTCTAATTTTCTTGATCCTTAAGTCAAACTCATTTTGAGCCCGTCTCAAGAATCCCTTTAAGGTCTCTTGGGTATGAGATTTTTCCTGCAAAAATAACACCCAAGTGAAGCGAGAATAATCATCCACAATAACTAGACAGTACTTACTCCCGCCGATGCTTATGTAAGCGATCGGGCCGAATAGGTCCATGTGTAGGAGCTCCAGTGGCCTGTCACTAGTCATGATGTTCTTGTGTGGATGATGAGTGCCAACTTGCTTCCCGGCTTGGCATGCGCTACAAGTCCTGTCTTTCTCAAAATGAACATTTGTTAGTCCTAAAATGTGTTCTCCCTTTAGAAGCTTATGAAGATTCTTCATGCCAACATGGGCTAGTCGGCGGTGCCAGAGCCAACCCAAGTTAGTCTTAGCAATTAAGCAAGTGTCGAATTCAGCTCTATCAAAATCTACCAAGTATATCTGACCCTCTAACAATCCCTTAAATGCTATTGAATCATCACTTCTTCTAAAGACAGTGACACCTACATCAGTGAATAGACAGTTGTAGCCCATTTGACATAATTGCGAAACGGAAAGCAAATTGTAATCTAAAGAATCTACAAGAAAAACATTGGAAATAGTATGGTCAGGTGATATAGCAATTTTACCCAATCCTTTGACCAAACCTTGATTTCCATCCCCGAATGTAATAGCTCGTTGGGGATCTTGGTTTTTCTCATAGGAGGAGAACATTTTCTTCTCCCCTGTCATATGGTTTGTGCACCCGCTGTCGATGATCCAACTTGAGCCCCCGGATGCATAAACCTACAAAAAAATTTTAGTTCTTGACTTTAGGTACCCAAACGGTTTTGGGTCCTTTGGCATTAGAAACAAGAACTTTGGGTACCCAAACACAAGTATTGGAGCCCTTGTGTTTGCCCCCAACAAACTTGGCAACTACCTTGCCGGATTTTTTAGTCAAAACATAAGATGCATCAAAAGTTTTAAATGAAATATCATGATCATTTGATGCATTAGGAGTTTTCTTTCTAGGCAACTTGGCACGGGTTGGTTGCCTAGAGCTAGATGTCTCACCCTTATACATAAAAGCATGGTTAGGGCCAGAGTGAGACTTCCTAGAGTGAATTCTCCTAATTTTGCTCTCGGGATAGCCGGCAGGGTACAAAATATAACCCTCGTTATCCTGAGGCATGGGAGCCTTGCCCTTAACAAAATTAGACAATCTTTTAGGAGGGACACTAAGTTTGACATTGTCTCCCCTCTGGTAGCCAATGCCATTCTTGATGCCAGGGCGTCTCCCATTATAGAGCATACTTCTAGCAAATTTAAACTTTTCATTTTCTAAGTTATGCTCGGCAATTTTAGCATCTAATTTTGCTATATGATCATTTTGTTGTTTAATTAAAGCCATGTGATCATGAATAGCATCAATGTTAACATCTCTACATCTAGTACAAATGGAAGTGTGCTCAATGGTAGATGTAGAGGGTTTGCAAGATTTTAATTCTACGACCTTAGCATGCAACATATCATTCTTAGTTCTAAGGTCGGAAATAGTAGTATTGCAAACATCAAAATCTTTAGCCTTAGCAATCAAGTTCTCATTCTCATTCCTAAGGCTAGCAAGAGAGATATTCAATTCATCAATCCTACCAAGTAAATCAACATTATCATTTCTAGGATTGGAAATTGAAACATTACAAACATGTGAATCAACCTTAGCCAACAATTTAGCATTCTCATTTCTAAGGTTGTAAATGGTCTCATGGCAAGTGCTTAGCTCACTAGACAATTTTTCACATTTTTCAACTTCAAGAGCGTAAGCATTTTTAACCTTAACATGTTTCTTGTTTTCCTTAATTAGGAAGTCCTCTTGGGAATCCAAAAGGTCATCCTTTTCATGAATAGCACTAATTAATTCATTTAATTTTTCCTTTTGTTCCATGTTAAGGTTGGCAAAAAGGGTACGCAAGTTATCCTCCTCATCACTAGCATTTTCATCACTAGAAGACTCATATTTTGTGGAGGATTTAGATTTAACCTTCTTCTTTTTGCCGTCCTTTGCCATGAGGCACTTGTGGCCGACGTTGGGGAAGAGGAGTCCCTTGGTGACGGCGATGTTGGCGGCGTCCTCGTCGGAGGAGGACTCGGTGGAGCTCTCGTCGGAGTCCCACTCCCGGCAAACATGGGCATCGCCGCCCTTCTTCTTGTAGTACCTCTTCTTTTCTCTCCTCTTTCCCTTCTTGTCGTCGCCCCTGTCACTGTCACTAGATTTAGGACATTTTGCAATAAAATGACCGGGCTTACCACATTTGTAGCACACTTTCTTGGAGCGGGGTTTGTAGTCCTTCCCCCGCCTTTGTTTGAGGATTTGGCGGAAGCTCTTGATGATGAGCGCCATTTCCTCATTGTCGAGCTTTGAGGCGTCGATTGGTTGTCTACTCGGTGTAGACTCCTCCTTCTTCTCCTCTGTCGCCTTAAATACGACCGGTTGTGCCGCGGATGTGGAGGGATCATCTAGCTCGTTGATTTTCTTCGAGCCCTTGATCATATACTCAAAGCTCACAAAATTCCCTATTACTTCCTCGGGAGTCATTAGTGTATATCTAGGATTACCATGAATTAATTGAACTTGAGTGGGATTAAGAAAAATGAGAGATCTTAGAATAACCTTAACCACCTCGTGGTCGTCCCACTTCTTGCTCCCGAGGTTGCGCACTTGGTTCACCAAGGTTTTGAGCCGGTTGTACATATCTTGTGGCTCCTCCCCTTGGCCAAGGCGAAAACGACCGAGCTCCCCCTCGATCGTTTCCCGCTTGGTGATCTTGGTGAGTTCATCACCCTCGTGCGCGGTCTTGAGTAGGTCCCAAATCTCCTTCGCACTCTTCAACCCTTGCACCTTGTTATATTCCTCTCTACTTAGAGAGGCGAGGAGTATGGTTGTGGCTTGGGAGTTGAAGTGCTCGATTTGGGCCACTTCGTCCGTATCATAGTCTTCATCCCCTACGGATGGTACCTGTACACCAAACTCAACAACATCCCATATACTTTTGTGGAGTGAGGTTAGGTGATATCGCATCATATTACTCCACCTAGCATAATCTTCACCATCAAATGTTGGTGGTTTGCCTAAAGGGACGGAAAGTAAAGGAGTATGTCTAGATGTACGAGGATAGTGTAAGGGGATCTTACTAAACTTCTTGCGCTCTTGGCGCTTAGAAGTTACGGACGGCGCATCGGACTCGGAGGTCGATGTTGATGAAGTGTCGGTCTCGTAGTAGACCACCTTCCTCATCTTCTTGTGCTTGTCGCCTTTCCGATGCGACTTGTGAGAAGAAGATTTCTCCTTCTTCTCCTTGTGGTGTGAAGAAGAGGATCTTTTCTCCTTCCGTTTGGAGGAGTCCTTCTTCTTCTCCTTCCTCTTGGTGCGGGACTCTTCCGATGAAGTGCTCCCTTGGCTCGTAGTGGGCTTGTCGCCGGTCTCCATCTCCCTCTTGGTGTGATCTCCCGACATCACTTCGAGCGGTTAGGCTCTAATGAAGCACCGGGCTCCGATACCAATTGATAGTCGCCTAGAGGGGGGTGAATAGGGCGAAACTGAAATTTACAAATATAAACACAACTACAAGCCGGGTTAGCGTTAGAAATAAAGACGAGTCCGCGAGAGAGGGTGCAAAACAAATCTCAAGCAAATAAGAAGTGTGACACAAGGATTTGTTTTACCGAGGTTCGGTTCTTGCAAACCTACTCCCCGTTGAGGTGGTCACAAAGACCGGGTCTCTTTCAACCCTTTCCCTCTCTCAAACGGTCCCTCGGACCGAGTGAGCTTCTCTTCTCAAATCACTTGGGAATCAAACTTCCCGCAAGGACCACCACACAATTGGTGTCTCTTGCCTCAATTACAGGTGAGAGTTTGATCACAAGAAAGAATGTCAAAGAAAAGAAACGATCCAAGCGCAAGAGCTCAAATGAACACTACAAATCACTCTCTCTAGTCACTAAGGCTTTGTGTGGAGTTGGGAGAGGATTTGATCTCTTTTGGTGTACTTTGCAATGAATGCTAGCTCTTGTATAGTGGTTGGAAGCTGGAAAACTTGGATGACTTGAATGTGGGGTGGTTGGGGGTATTTATAGCCCCAACCACCAAACTAGCCGTTTGGTGGAGGCTGTCTGTTCGATGGTGCACCGGACAGTCCGGTGTGCACCGGACAGTCCGGTGCGCCAGCCACGTCACCAAAGTCGTTGGGTTCCGACCGTTGGAGCTCTGACTTCTGGGCCCGCCAGGATGTCTGGTGGCGCACCGGACATGTACTATAGAGTGTCCGGTGCGCCAGCATGGGCGTGCCTGACCTCTGCGCGCGCTGGCGCGCAATAAATGCGTCGCAGGTAGCCGTTGGCGCCTGAGGTAGCCGTTGCCCCGCTGTTACACCGGACAGTCCAGTGTACACCGGACATGTCCGGTGAATTATAGCGAGGCAGCCGAAGCGAAATCCCGAGGCTGGCGAGTTCCTGAGGCCGCTCTCCCTTGGAGCACCGGACAGTCCGGTGTACACCGGACAGTCTGGTGAATTATAGCGGAGTCGCCTCTGGATTTTCCCGAAGGTGAAGAGTTTGAAGACGGTCTTCCCTGGTGCACCGGACATGTCCGGTGGTGCACCGGACAGTTCGGTGCACCAGTCCAGGGTGCCTTCGGTTGGCCCTTGCTCCTTTGTTTGAACCCAATACTTGATCTTTTGATTGGCTAAGTGTGAATCTTTGGTACCTGTATAACTTGTACACTAGAGCAAACTAGTTAGTCCACTTATTTGTGTTGGGCAATTCAACCACCAAAATTATTTAGGAACTAGGTGTAAGCCTAATTCCCTTTCAAGGAGGATTTGACACTAAACTGATGAAAGTCTTGGAAGGAGGCAGATTCCAAGCAGAATACACAACAGGAGCACCGATATTCGACACCTTGCCTCTAAGAATCATCTCGAGCCAGCTTACCAAATCCACAGCAGGAATCCTTCTATTGGTAACCGGGTTGAGTCAGTAATACCACGATACAGATAAGACAGGTACGCTTTGTCCTTCAGTGGCTGAATGTTCTTAAAAACAAAATTGGCGAATACAGCTTCAGCAGTCTGACCTTTCTCCTTCAACAAACCAACTTCGGCAAGCAGAACCCTGGCCTCGGCTATCTCCAAGTCTGTGGGGGATTCAGTCCAACTTGGAGCACGAACATCCGACTGTCTCCCTGACCGAGGGGGAGAGACTTGCCGTGATTCTCTACAATAAACCATTCCAGGCACCATCCTTTGATGCTGTCCTTGAGTGGGATGTAGAGGTACTCTGTCTTCCTCCCATGGCGCATCTCCAAACTCGCACCACCCACGAGCTGGTGCTGCCCCCCAGCCATTCCATGCCGACAGTGATACAAGTACTTCCACAAGCCATAATGTGGCAGAACACCAAGGTAGGCTTCGCACAAATGAAAAAAAACAGAAACTTGCATAATAGAATTTGGATTCAGATGGGTTAGATTCAGATGGTAGAAATCAAGGAGACAGCGGAAGAAAGGAGAAATAGGAAGAGCAAGGCCACAGATGAGAAAAGGAATATAAATAACGGACTCGTGGGTGTCCTCCGTCGGGACAGTGACCCCACGGCAGATCCGCCAAGAACAAAGCTCCTTCGGAGGAAGAACTCCGACGGAGACAAGATGAAGAAGGTCGGACTCAGAAACAACAGACATGTGATTACCTGCGAAAGGCAACTGGCTGTTGGGATCGATGGGAGGAATAATTGTAGCAGAGGAATTCTGACTCTTCCGCTTGGGCGCCATCTCAATCTCGCTGGCAAGCTAAGCGGAAGCGAGATCACAAGGAAGCAGAGAAGGTCTGGAAGCAGAAAAGCAGGGCTAGGGCTCAGAATGCAGAGGCATGCGACAGCGCGGTACAAATGGGGTTTTCCCGGGCCAGATGCCATTTCTAAAAAGTGCCCAGTCATCACTCGGTGGTTGTTTCCAAAAACGCCAACGTGGCCCAATATAACTTAGTTGTTATTTCTAAAACGCTGACGTGCCAAGTCATCACTCGGTCATTATTTCCAAAACGGCCGACGTGGCCCAATATAACTCAGCTGTTATTTCTAAAACGCTGACGTTACCAGTCTTCACTCGGTCGTTATTTCTAAAACACCGACTTGGCCCGTTATCACTCGGCTGTTATTTCTTAAACGCCGGCGTCACCAGTAATCACTCGACCGCTATTCCTAAAACGACGACGTGGCTCAAAAGGACTCGGCTGTTACCTCTAAAACGCCGGCGTCGCAAAAAAGAACCACTCGGTTACTACCTCTGAAAATACTAACAGTAAATCAGCCGTTTTTTCTCTACGAATATGGAGGCAAATCTAAAATGCGACTCGACGATTCCAAGTCGTTACTCAAGCATTACTTCCAGGAACAACGGCTACGTTAAGCATAAGCATGATCGATCGACCGACTGGAAAAGGAGCGATGGGAAAGCAAAGAAACTCACAGAGAATGGGATGAAATCTTCTTCATTTTAAAAGGAGGGGAAGTATTACCAAACTTAAAAACCAACTCATTATGAGTTGGTCTTCTTCCCACTGTTCGATACATTACACTACTACATTACATTACACTACTACATTACATTTCACTACACTATACTACTAACTACTACTACATTATTCTACTAATACTACTTCTACTACTACCTATCTATACTAACATTTAAAACCAGTGGCGCCTAGCCACTGGCCTTGTTGCTGCCCTTGCGGTCGTCCTTGCCGTCACCTTTGCTGCCCTTGCGGTCACCTTCGCTGCCGTCGTCGTCGCCATCGCCGTCGCCTCTGTCGTCGTCGTCGCCATCACCGTCACCGCCGCCCTCCTCGAACGAGTCCGAGGAGTTTGCCTCGTCCAAGGAGACCTCCGACTCATCCGAGCCCTCGAGCCCGGCACGCTCGACAGCCCGGATGTAGGTCCAGACCTCTGCAGCGATCCCTGGGAGTCGTCTGAGTCGTCAGACAACGCTGGGGGAGAGGCATGGACCGGCGAACCCTTGGACTCGAAGGAGAAGTCCTCCTCCGAGTACTCGAAATCGCCGAAGTCCTTCGAGGGAGGAGTCGGCTCACGCTTCCGCTTATCGCCAGAATGGTGTGAGGAACTTCCACCTTTCTTGCTCTTGCCCATGGTGGAGTAGAAGAGAAGAGAAGAGAGTAAGCAACAAGCGGCAGTAAGATATGTGAAGATGTCGGAGAAGCAAGCACACTATTTATAAAAGAAGAAGGCGATCGCTCACCTCCTACCACGACCACCGAACAGTCGCAAAAATTCAATATGCAATTCAAACCATCTGGAAACACGTCAGGCAGCTGGCGTTATTCCACATAACACGACACCCATTGGGACTCAAGTCAACTGCTTGGACGATATGATTACACCCGCGGTCACGTCAAGTTACTACTCAGGGACAGTTTGCTAAACGCTCAGCGCACCAAGCCGTCCCTTGCCCACACCCATTGGGGGGGACGTCTAGGAATTTTCAATAGATTTTCCCAAGCAGTCACATCCACACAGTATACGCAATGAATGTATCAAGACAGAAGGAAGATATCGACAGAGATCAGAGGAAAGCCAAAAATAGCCTATGAGGTACAAGTCAAATCAACAGAAGTATTGAAGCACGAAGTGATATGAAGACTAGCCAAAGGCCATCTACCGAACGTCCAATCTGTCGCAGATCAAATAAATTTCATGACCTAACAAGATATGGGTAGATCGCACGCTCGATCTCAAAGGAAAAACTATATGCTGATCTCCAAAGCATAAAGTTAATGATATAATGCTGATCTCTAAGGCATTCGACAAAAAGGAAAGGATGATTTCTGAAAAACAGCGTGAGATGAAGACCTTCGAGTGGATTATTTTCAGTAATCCACTCAAAGCTCGGGGGCTACACCCATCAACCCCAAGAGACAGAATGCTGATTTCTAAAGCATAAGATGAAACTAAGACAAGGCTGACTTCTAAAAGTACGAGTGGAAGATATAAATGATTTCTGAGAAGACTTGAAATGAAGACATTCGAGTGGATTATTCACAAAAATCCACTCGAAGCTCGGGGGCTACACCCATTGGGTGCACCTTCGGTGCACCCAATGAATTTTGAATTCTAAAGATGAAAATGCTGATCTCCAAAGCATAAACCCGAGACAGAGCACCGATTTTTGAGGAATAAAGCGAAGGCCGATGAATAATGGCAGAAGAAGACAACAGAAGATCGTTTTTACTGAGTCACTCAAAGTTCAGAAGCAATGGCTCGACAGACTTATTTTCAAGGCATTCCTTATCAAAATCAAAAACTGCAAGCTGGACCTAGAATCTTTGGGCCGTTTATTTCAAAATCAACCCAAAGATTGGGGCTTGTGGGGGACGGATATCCCTGGGTCCACTAGAAGGATAAAAGACCTCGCGAAAGGCCTGAAGGCCCAATAATTCGCAAGGTCACCTCTTCGTGGGCCGAGGGAGGAGCGCCCGCTAAAGTGGATTGACGCAGGCCTAGGCGGCCCGATGAGTTTGAATGGAAACCGCAACAAGGATCTGACCTTCCCGCGCAGGGGCCTCGTACATCGGAACAGAGCTGGGATATGTCGGCAGAATTATAGGAAGATAGGTTCAGTCGGTTCACTATTACTTAGGCTCACATTGTTATCATATCCACATGTAATGCCCCACGGTCAAGTATATAATGCCTAGGGGGCATCCCCTCAAAAAGAACCCTCACTACTTAGCCATCCACCCAGTTCTCTAACATCCTCAGTACTAGAGAACCTCCTTGTAACCCACCACACAAAGTATTCACGCCAGGACATAGGGTGTTACGCATCTCAAAGCGACCGAACCTGTACAAAATTGTCCACTGCCTCTCGTGCATGTAGCGCGAACCATCGAGCTACAGTCAGTAACACCGTCCTACTCCAAAAAGCACCTCGAGGGGCAACCCCGGGTGCGCGGTCGGACCCAAAACACCGACACCTGGACAGTTTCAGAACTCAGATACGTACGATACCCTTTCTGCATGGGAATATTCATCATATATAGCGTATTTGGAACATATGCAAGGTTAGACATGGACTAAATTTTTTTTATTAAAAGTTCTGCCTTCTTTGGATATGAGAAGGGCGTGCAAGACAAAGCTCACAGTCTCCCACTGCTCCTTTCGAGTGGAAAGCAAAGATGTGCTTTTTAATTTCCTTCTCTTTTATTCCCTCCTCTTCTTCTTTGTCTCTTGAATTCCTCATGTCTCTTCTGGCCTGTTCCCAACGTAATATTGAACCTTGTTTTTTTTCCCTAATAAAGTTCGAAGTAGAGGCGCGCCCCTCCTGTTTTGCGTTAAAAAAATAGCAGGAGCTATATCATATAAGAGGGAAGCAAAACCAGTTTATAGCAAATGACCACTCAAAACAAAAAAAGGGTAGTAAAATAAAAGAGACACATGAAGGTAACTCTAGTGATAGCAATAACATCTTTCTCTTGCAACGAAAGTCATGATTATTGCAATGCACAAATAATGTGGCAAAAAGGTGCATATATTGCAACCACTTTTAAAGGCTGTGCCAATAACTAACACGTAATGCTACAACTTTACTGATGTTGTAATATCTGGTGAGCCACTAGGGACATTTTGCAACAACTATTCTAGTGGTAGCAATAACATCTTTCTCTTGCTACGAAAGTCATGATTATTGCAACGCACAAGTAAAGTGGCAAAAAAGTGCATAAATTGCAACCACTTTTAAAGATTGTGGCAATAACTAACACCCAATGCTACAACTTTATTGTTGTTGCAATATCCAGTGTGACACTAGAGTAATTTTGCAACAACTGTTCTAGTGGTCGCAGTAACACCTTTCTCTTGCAATGAAAGTCATGGTTATCACAATGCACAAAAAAGTGGCAAAACGGTCTATATATTGCAATCACTTTTAAAGGTCATGGCAATAAATAACATCTAATGCAACAAAAATATTGTTGTTGCAATATCTGTCGTGGCATTAGGGGGATTTTGCAACAACTGTTCTAGTGGTCGCAATAACACCTTTCTCTTGCAACGAAAGTCATTGTTATCGCAATGCACAAAAAAAGTGGCAAAACGGTCCATATATTGCAACCACTTTTAAAGGTCGTGGCAATAAATAACATCTAATGCAACAAAAAAATTGTTGTTGCAATATCTGTCGTGGCATTAGGGTGATTTTTTAGTAGTGAGTAGAGTGTCATGTGTAGTTTCATCCTAGCACCAGCATATCTGGTGTGCATCGGCTAACGCACCTAGAGAGCTTATAGAAGCGTTCCTAGATAGTTTACACTCGCCAGTGTGAATGGTATACCACTAGACATGGCACCGATAAGGGTACCCAAAGATCATGTAATTAATACAAATTGGTTGAGTACTCAACTGACATTTCTGGTGTAGGATATGGCACCAGACAAAGTACTCAGAGAGTATGAAAACTATGCATTTGAGATTTTTACTCACTGATGCTTTTGGTGTTACACTGGTGCTTGCACCGGACATGACATACAATAATGGCCAGTTCGTAAAAATATTTGTTGGAGTGGCAACAGTGTGTCCGGTGTAGTGAGAAAGTTGGCACAAGACACATTTTGCACCCTCAAAATTGTTGAGTGAAGTTCCAACGGCTAGTTCCAATCCTTCGAGCTATTTAAAATACCCCTCCATCTCAACTTCTTCCCCTTCCAATAGTTGATGCAACCACTTGAGAGTGAGGAAGATCCCTTGCATATTGAGGAGATTAGAGAAGTGATAATTGTGTAGTTATCGACCTCATTAGTGCATAGAGTGACATGTGTGCATCCACCACCTACATTAGACTTGTCATGTTCAAGTGAGAGTCTAGTATTTATTACTCTTGATGATTTATAATCATCTAGACGACTACAGAGATAACCTGTTTCTTCTAGAATTTTGCATCCAATAAAATTATCATATTCTTGTTGTGAACATTGCATCGTGCTAGGTACAATGTGTCCTAAAGACTCATCTATTTTCAACACGCTTGAAAATAAGAAATCTATAGCTGCTTCACTTGAATTCTTTGCCCTTTGAATCAAATCCTCTATCTTGTTCCAGATAACCGCTATTTTCCCCTTTTTCCACTTCATTAATGTCTTCGGGCTTCTCTTCCAATAGGTTGCCTTGATCATCATACACAAACTCTCTATGATAACATTTGAAAAAAATGATATTCAAGTAAGGATGTAAAAATAGGATGAGAAATTAATATGAAGGTAGTTCATACAACTCCTGCTTCTTGCATCGTAATTCTATTTCTTAAAATATAAGGTGATGGTAGTTCATATATCTTTTCGCCCCATAATTCCATAATAATATGGCAGCATGGAATTCCCAATTTTTAGAAAACTTTGCATGAGCAACATCCAAAAATAGTTTCTGTGCACCATTGAACCACTTTATCCCTCAGAGAACCATCACTAACTATAACAAACTTAAGAACCTCTTGTTGTGTAGTTCCTTGAATAGAGTAATGGTCTCTAGCAGCTACCATTTATTCATGAAAAAATTTGAACACCTTGTGCATCCACAATATGTTGCTTGTTTCTCCACAATCGATGTCATATGATGAGGACATGCACACCAACTATATGATCAAGGCCTAATCAATGATAGAATCCCAAGCCCGAGTGGAGTTGAAGTCCAATTTATTCACGGGTCCGGTTGAAAGGGAAATAGAGTTTAACCTTTTCCTATAAATAATTTTGGTGGTTGAATGCCCAACACAAATAATTGGACTAACTAGTTTGCTCTAGATTATATATTCTACAGGTGCATAAAGGTTCAACACAAACCAATAAAAGATTGAAGAAAGGGTTCAAATTCAAAAGGAGCAAGAAACCGAGTGTGCCCTGGTTTGGCGCACCGGACAGTGTCTGGTGCACCAGGACCGTACAACGCCGAACTCGCCACCCTCGGGTTTCAACCAGCGCGCTCTGCTATAAATCACCGGACTGTCCGGTGCACCAGCGGAGCAATGACTACTTCGCGCAACGGTCGCCTGCAAAAGCTGAATTCCAGAGGAACAGTGCGCAACAGTGCGCGGTAGAGTAGAGCCGCCCGTCAGAGGCGCACCAGGCAGTGAACAGTACCTGTCCGGTGCGGCACCAGACTGTCCGGTTCCACTAGAAGACAAAGACTCCAACGGTCGACTGCGCCCGAACCCTAACGGTTGGGTGACGTGGCTGGCGCACCGGACTGTCCGGTGCGCCCATCGACAGCAGCCCCTCCCCAACGGTTGTTTGGTGGTTGAGGGCTATAAATACCCCTCAACCACCTCCACTCCAACCATCCAAGCATTCATCACACCTCATTCAATACAAGAGCAAAGTGCAACACTCCAAGACACAAATCAAAGCCACCGATCCAATCAAAGTCCCTAATTCAATTCTAGTGCTTTAGGACTTGTGAGAGGATCGTTCTTGTATTTCTTAGTTGCTCTTGTTGCTTGGTTGGCTTTCTTCTTTCTCTCATTCTTATTCTCAAAGCCTTGTAAGCGAAGCAAGAGACACCAATCGTGTGCTGGTCCTTGCGGGGTCTAAGTGACCCGAGAAATCAAGGAAGAAAGCTCACTCGGTCTAAGTGACCATTTGAGAGAGGGAAAGGGTTGAAAGAGACCCGGTCTTTGTGACCACCTCAACGGGGACTAGGTTCTTTAGAACCGAACCTCGGTAAAACAAATCACTCTGTTCATCCGCTTTATTTCTTGGTTGATTTGTTTTCCCCTCTCTCCCAAACTTAATATTCATTCTAACGCTAACCCCGTCTTGTAGTGTGTGTTTAAAATTGTAAATTTCAGATTCCGCCTATCCACACCCCTCTAGGCGACTTTCAATTGGTATCAGAGCCTGGTACTTCATTTAGAGTCTAACCACTCGAAGTGATGTCGGGAGGATCCGCCAAGAGGGAGATGGAAACCAGCGAAAAGGCCACAAGCCACGGGAAGGCTCCATCAAGGGAGTCCGGCGCCAAAGGAAGGGAGGAATCACCTCCTCGCGTCAAGTCGCATCGGAGTGGCGATAAGAAGAAGAAGATGAAGAAAGTTGTCTACTACGAGACCGATTCTTCGTCACCCTCCACATCCGGCTCTGATGCCGCGGCCGTCACTTCTAAGCGCCATGAGCGCAAGATGTTTAGTAAGATCCCCTTATGCTATCCCCACATTTCTAAACGTGCTCCTTTACTTTCCGTTCCATTAGGCAAACCACCATATTTTGATGGTGAGGATTATTGCATGTGGAGTGATAAAATTAGGCATCACCTAACCTCACTCCACGCAAGCATATGGGACATTGTTGAGTTTGGAGCGCAGGTACCTACCACAGGGGACGAGGGCTACGACTCGGACGAGGTCGCCCAAATCCGGCACTTTAACTCCCAAGCCACTATTATACTCCTCGCCTCTCTATGTCGAGAGGAGTATAATAAGGTGGAAGGGTTAAAAAGAGCCAAAGAGATTTGGGATGTCCTAAAGACCGTGCATGAAGGAGATGAGGTGACCAAGATCACCAAGCGGGAGACGATCGAGGGGGAGCTCGGTCGATTCGTCCTCCACCAAGGAGAGGAGCCACAAGCAATGTACAACTGGCTCAAAACCTTGGTGAATCAAGTGCGCAACCTCGGGAGCACAAAATGGGATGACCATGAGATGGTCAAGGTTATTCATAGATCCCTCGTATTTCGTAATCCTACTCAAGTTCAATTAATATGTGGTGATCCTAGATTTAAGCTAATGTCTCCTGAGGAGGTAATTGAGAAGTTTGTGAGCTTTGAGTTGATGATCAAAGGCTCCAAACACATCGTCGACTTGGAGCAAGGTGGCACCTCCACACCCGAGGTGCAACCCATCGCATTCAAAGCGACGGAAGAGAAGAAAGAAGAGTCTACATTAAGTAGACTCCCCATTGACGCCTCCAAGCTCGATAATGAGGAGATGACGCTCATCATCAAGAGCTTTCGCCAAATCCTCAAGCAAAGGAGGGGGAAGGACTACAAACCCCGCTCCAAGAGGGTGTGCTACAAATGTGGTAAGCCCGATCAATTTATCGCTAAATGCCCTATGTCTAGTGATAGTGACAGGGACAACAACAAGAGGGGGAAGAAGATGGAGAAGAAGAGGTACTACAAGAATAAGGGCGGCGATGCCCATGTATGTCGGGAATGGGACTCCGACGAGAGCTCCACCGACTCCTCCTCCGACGAGGATGCCGCCAACATCACCGTCAACAAGGGTCTCCTCTTCCCCAACATCGGCCACAAATGCTTCATGGCAAAGCACAACAAAAAGAAGAAGGTACAATCTAGAACCACCCCCAAGTATACTACATCTAGTGATGAGGGTAGTTCTAGTGATGATGAAGATGATCTACTTACCCTTTTTGCCAACCTTAACATGCAACAAAAAGAAAAATTAAATGAATTGATAGGAGCTATTCATGAGAAGGATGAACTCTTGGATAGCCAAGAGGAATTTCTTATTAAGGAAAATAAAAAGCATGTTAAAGTGAAAAATGCTTATGCTCAGGAAGTAGAGAAAAATGAAAACTTGACTAAGGAGCTTAGCATTTGCCATGGCACCATTTCAAACCTTAGAATTGAGAATTCTAGTTTAATTGCTAAGGTTGAAAAATTAAATGTGTGTAATGATTCAATTGCTAGTCGTAGAAATGAAAATGACAATTTAGTTTCTAAGATTAAAGAGCTAAATGTTTGCAATGATTCTATTTCCTGTATTAGAGATGAGAATGCAATTTTAAATGCTAAGATAGAAGAATTAAAATCTTGCAAACCCTCTACATCTACTGTTGAACATGTTGCTATTTGTACTAGATGTAGAGATGTTAATGTTGAAGCTATTCATGATCACCTCGCTTTAATTAAACAACAAAATGATCATATAGTTCAACTAACTGCTAAAATAAATGAGCATGAAATTGAAAATGAAAAATTTAAATTTGTTAGAAGCATGCTCTATAATGGGAGACGCCCTAGTATCAAGGATGGCATTGGTTTCCAACAGGGAAGCAATGTCAAACTTAATGCCCCTAAAAGATTGTCTAATTTTGTTAAGGGCAAGGCTCCCATGGTTTAGGATAACGTGGGCTATATTTTATATCCTGTTGGTTATCCCGAACACAAAATTAGGTGAATTCATGCTAAGAAATCTCATTATGTTTCTCACCATGCTTTTATGTATAATAATGAGGCATCTAGCTCTAGGCATTCTACACATGTTAAGATGTCTAAAAAGAAAACTCCTACTGCATCAAATGAGCCTAACATTTCATTTGACTTTTGATGCATCTTATGTTTTAACTAACAAATCAGGAAAAATAGTTGCCAAATATATTGGGGGCAAACACAAGGGATCAAAGACTTGTGTTTGGGTACCCAAGGTGCTTGTTTCTAACATCAAAGGACCCAAGACTGTTTGGGTACCTAAGAACAAGGCCTAAATTGTTTTGCAGGTTTATGCATCCGGGGGCTCAAGTTGGATAATTGATAGCGGATGCACAAACCACATGACAGGGGAGAAAAGAATGTTCTCCTTCTATGTGAAAAACGAAGATCCCCAAAGAGGTATCACATTCAGAGATGGAAATCAAGGTTTGGTCAAAGGAATTGGTAAAAATGCTATATCACCTGACCATTCTATTTGCAATATTTTTCTTGTAGATTCTTTAGATTACAACTTGCTTTCAGTCTCTCAATTATGCAAAATGGGCTACAACTATCTATTTACAGATATAGGTGTTAATGTCTTTAGAAGAAGTGATGATTCAGTAGCATTTAAGGGAGTATTAGAGGGTCAGCTATACTTAGTTGATTTTAACAAAGCTGAACTCGATACTTGCTTAATTGCTAAGACTAATATGGGTTGGCTCTAGCATCACCGACTAGCCCATGTTGGGATGAAGAATCTTCACAAGCTTATAAAGGGAGAGCACATTTTTTGACTAACAAATGTTCATTTTGAGAAAGATAGGGTTTGTAGCGCATGCCAAGCAGGAAAGCAAGTTGGCTCTCATCATCCACACAAGAACATAATGACGACCGACAAGCCGCTTGAGCTACTCCACATGGATTTATTCGGCCCGATTGCCTACATAAGCATCGGCGGGAGTAAGTATTGTCTTGTAATTATGGATAATTATTCTCGCTTCACTTGGGTATTCTTTTTGTAGGAAAAATCACAAACCCAAGAGACCTTAAAGGAATTCTTGAGACGGGCTCAAAATGAGTTCGGATTGAGAATCAAAAAGATAAGAAGCGACAATGGGACGGAGTTCAAGAACTCTCAAATTGAAGGCTTCCTTGAGGACGAGGGCATCAAGCATGAGTTCTCTTCTCCCTACACACCTCAACAAAATGGTGTAGTGGAGAGGAAGAATAGAACTCTATTGGACATGGCGAGGACCATGCTTGATGAGTACAAGACTCCGGACCGGTTTTGGGCTGAGGCGATTAACACCGCCTGCTACTCCATCAACCGGCTCTACCTTCACCAAATCCTCAAGAAAACATCATACGAACTCCTCACCGGTAAAAAGCCCAATGTTTCATATTTTAGAGTCTTTGGTAGCAAATGTTTTATTCTTGTTAAAAGAGGTAGAAAATATAAATTTGCTCCTAAGGCTGTAGAAGGCTTTTTACTTGGTTATGACTCAAACACAATGGCATATAGAGTCTTCAACAAATCCACTGGATTAGTTGAGGTTTCTTGTTACATTGTGTTTGATGAGACTGATGGCTCCCAAGTGGAGCAAGTTGATCTTGATGAGCTAGATGATGAAGAGGCTTCGTGTGTCGCGCTAAGGAACATGTCCATTGGGGTTGTGTGTCCTAAGGAATCCGAAGAGCCCACTCAAGCACAAGATCAACTGTCATCTTCCAATCAAGCATCTCCACCAACTCAAGATGAGGATCAGGCTCAAGACAATGAAGATGAAGATCAAGAGGATGAGCCACCTCAAGATGAGGACAATGATCAAGGGGGAGATGAAGTTGATCAAGACAAGAAAGATGATCAAGAGATACAGGGTCAAAGACCACCACACCCAAGAGTCCACCAAGGAATTCAAAGAGATCACCCCATGAACTCCATTCTCGGTGATATCCACAAGGGGGTAACTACTAGATCTCGAGTTGCTCATTTCTGTGAACATTACTCTTTTGTCTCCTCTATTGAGCCATACAGGGTAGAGGATGCACTAAGAGATTCGGATTGGGTGTTGGCTATGCAAGAGGAGCTCAACAACTTCACGAGGAATGAGGTATGGCATTTAGTTCCACGTCCTAACCAAAATGTTGTAGGAACCAAGTGGGTATTCTGCAACAAGCAAGATGAGCATGGTGTGGTGACAAGGAACAAAGCCCGACTTGTGGCCAAAGGATATTCACAAGTCGAAGGTTTGGACTTTGGTGAAACCTATGCACCCGTAGCTAGGCTTGAGTCAATTCGTATATTACTTGCCTATGCTACTTACCATGGCTTTAAGCTTTATCAAATGGACATGAAAAGTGCCTTCCTCAATGGACCAATCAAGGAAGAGGTCTATGTTGAGCAACCTCCCAACTTTGAAGATAGTGAGTATCCTAACCATGTTTATAAACTCTCAAAGGCAGTTTATGGGCTCAAGCAAGCCCCAAGAGCATGGTATGAATGCCTGCGAGATTTCCTTATCACTAAAGGCTTCAAAGTCGGTAAAGCCGATCCTACTCTCTTTACTAAAACCATTGCAAAAGATTTGTTTGTATGCCAAATTTATGTTGATGATATCATATTTGGGTCTACTAACAAATCAACTTGTGAATAGTTTAGTAGGATCATGATTCAAAAATTTGAGATGTCTATGATGGGGGAGTTGAAGTATTTCCTAGGATTTCAAGGCAAGCAACTCCAAGAGGGCACCTTCATTAGCCAAACAAAGTACATTCAAGACATACTTAACAAGTTTGGAATGAAGGATGCCAAGACCATCAAGACACCCATGGGAACAAATGGGCATCTCGACCTCGACACGGGAGGTAAGTCCGTAGATCAAAAGGTATACCGGTCGATGATAGGATCTTTACTCTATTTATGTGCATCTCAACTGGAAATTATGCTTTCCGTATGCATGTGTGCAAGGTTCCAAGCCGATCCTAAGGAAGTTCACCTTAGGGCCGTGAAAAGAATCATGAGATATCTAGTTTATACTCCTACGTTTGGACTTTGGTACCCCAAGGGATCCACTTTTGATTTAATAGGATATTCAGATGTCGATTGGGCAGGGTGTAAAACTGATAGAAAGAGCACATTAGGGACTTGTCAGTTTCTAGAGAGATCCCTAGTGTCTTGGGCTTCAAAGAAACAAAACTCTGTAGCTCTTTCTACCGCCGAAGCCGAGTACATTGTCACAGGCCATTGTTGTGCGCAATTACTTTGGATGAGGCAAACCCTCAGGGACTATGGCTACAAATTGAGCTAAGTCCCTCTCCTATGTGGCAAAGAGAGTGCAATCCGCATGGCGGATAATCCCGTTGAACACAGCCGCACTAAGCACATAGACATTCAGTATCACTTTTTGAGGGATCACCAATAAAGGGGGATATCGAGATAGCTTATGTTAGCACCAAAGAACAATTAGCCGATATCTTTACCAAGCCATTAGATGAGAAAACCTTTAGCAAACTTAGGAATGAGCTAAATATACTTGATTCTCGGAACTTTGATTGAAACATTGCACACATAGCTCATTTATATACCTTTGATCATATCTCTTTCATGACTACGACTAATGTGTTTTCGAGTGTATTTCTATGCTAAGTCATAGATTGAAAGGGAAATGGAGTACTCGATGAAGACAAGGCTTCCACTCCACTCTACCGGTATCATTTATTCTTCGTCATCACTCCACACCACCCTTCGATTGGTATAATCTTTCACTCATATTTACTTGTACCAATGGGGAGAAAGTTTAAAGGGCTCACAAAGGTCTCCAATTTTGGCGATTAATGCCAAAGAGGGAGAAAGTATTAGCCCAAAGAAAAAGGACCGCACCACCACCCTTCGAAAATTTTTAATTGATATATTTCAAATTGGTATGTTTACTTTCAATTGGTATATTTTCAACACTAGCATCTCAATATATTTCCAATTGGTATCTATTAAAACCCTCTTGAAAACTAAGAGGAGAATTTCATTCAGGGGGAGTTTTGTTTAAGTCAAAGGAAAAGCATTTGAAACAGAGGGAGAAAATTTCAAATCTTGAAAATGCTTCTCGAAATCTTATTCATATACCTTTGACTATTTGCAGAAAGACTTTGAAAAGGTTTTCCAAAATAATTTGAAAAAACAAAACAAGTGGTGCAAGCGTGGTCCAAAATGTTAAATAAAAGAAAGCAACCATGCATATCTAGTAAAAGTAAAAATTGGTTTAATTCTAAGCAACCTATGCACTTACCTTATGCAAACTAGTTCAATTCTGCACTTATACACTTGCTTTGGTTTGTGTTGGCATCAATCACCAAAAAGGGGGAGATTGAAAAGGAAATAGGGTTTAACCTTTTCCTATAAATAATTTTGGTGGTTGAATGCCCAACACAAATAATTGGACTAACTAGTTTGCTTTAGATTATATATTCTACAGGTGCATAAAGGTTCAACACAAACCAATAAAAGATTGAAGAAAGGGTTCAAATTCAAAAGGAGCAAGAAACCGAGTGTGCCCTGGTCTGGCGCACTAGACTGTCCGGTGTGCCACCGGACAGTGTCCGGTTCACCAGGACCGTACAATGCCCAACTCGCCACCTCGGGTTTCAAGCAACACGCTCCGCTATAATTCACCGGACTGTCCGGTGTGCCACCAGACTGTCCGGTGCACCAGCGGAGCAACGACTACTTTGCGCAACGGTCTCCTGCAAAAGCTGAATTCCAGAGGAACAGTGTGCAACAGTGTGCGGCAGAGCAGAGCCGCCCGTCAGAGGCGCACCGGATAGTGAACAGTACCTGTCCGGTGCCACTAGAAGACAAAGGCTCCAACGGTCAACTACGCCCGAACCCTAACGGTTGGGTGACGTGGCTGGCGGCGCACTGGACAGTGTTCGGTGGCGCACCGGACTGTCCGGTGCACCCATCGACAGCAGCCCCTCCCCAACGGTTGTTTGGTGGTTGAGGGCTATAAATACCCCTCAACCACCTCCACTCCAACCATCCAAGCATTCATCACACCTCATTCAATACAAGAGCAAAGTGCAACACTCCAAGACACAAATCAAAGCCACCGATCTAATCAAAGTCACCAATTCAATTCTATTGCTTTAGGACTTGTGAGAGGATCATTCTTGTGTTTCTTAGTTGTTCTTGTTGCTTGGTTGGCTTTCTTCTTTCTCTCATTCTTATTCTCAAAGCCTTGTAAGCGAAGTAAGAGACACCAATCGTGTGGTGGTCCTTGCGGGGTCTAAGTGACCCGATAAATCAAGGAAGAAAGCTCACTCGGTATAAGTGACCGTTTGAGAGAGGGAAAGGGTTGAAAGAGACCCGGTCTTTGTGACCACCTCAACAGGGACTAGGTTCTTTAGAACCGAACCTCGATAAAAAACAAATCACCGTGTTCATCCGCTTTATTTTTTGGTTGATTTGTTTTCCCCTCTCTCCCGGACTTAATATTCATTCTAACGCTAACCCCGGCTTGTAGTGTGTGTTTAAAGTTGTAAATTTCAGATTCCGCCTATCCACCCCTTCTAGGCGACTTTCACCGTTTCGGGCTGCAAGAGTGGGCCTCATGAAAACGAATGCCTAGGCCACATACAGACTTTGTTTTGGTCGTTCTAGATATCATTGAAAAGCTAAGGAGATAAGCTTTCTAACCCAACTGGTCCCGCATCAAAATCTTCTTATAGTCGATAGTAACCATTGTAACAAGATGATGTCCAGAATCTGCCTAAAATCAACAACACCTGTTTTTGGGCCCAAATACCTTGTACACCCTAGGGTTGCTCGGCCACCTCCTTGGTCACCGCCTTAGTCATATTATATATATTCAGTAGTATCTATTAGATTAGATGGGTTTTGCTTAGATTATTTTGTTTTATACAGTTTTGTCGTTTCATTGCTTCGTAGAACCCCACATTCGAGATCTTCGTTATACCTCTGTAGTTGTCACTTTAATTGAGCTATGTACTTTTAAATTCTTTCTTGTATTCTTTGGTTCCCATACAAGGACTAGCCTTCTTGGCAAGGACAACCAGATTGTGACATAGTTGACAACAAAAGGAGAAGTGTTGAGAAGGTTGCAAGGCTCGAGTCTTCATGATCTAAAGCTGGATCGGTGTGTCGCATCTCCAACAAATCGATAGTTATTGTGAATCTGATAGAAGATCAAAAACCCAACAATTAGGTTCACATCTATTCCCTAGTTCGAGTGTTTTCACCTTTATCCCATAGTCCACTACCATAATTTGTTTCCTGTCAACTTTCTGTGCTATAGCCTTTGCATAATTCAGTTTCAACATCGTATTGAGTTTATAACCTAGATCATGGTCTTGTTGCTAGTATATATTATATTCTTAATGTGGTTTGAGTTTTGTAACTAGGGATTGTATCTTTTTTCATCCTATCATCCCAAATTTATCAAATTAGTTTTTGTCTAGTTTGGTATTTTGATCATAACTCTACCATACAAACTTGGATTTTGATCTTCTTATACTTTCTAGAAAGCTTCAACAATTATCTACAACTTCGTCAATTATAGATTTCAAGAAAACATCATTATATAGGTGTAATCAGTGTTGGAAACAAATCTGTTTCTGACCTAGAAATTTCTAACTAGTGGGGTCAATATGTCCCACATCCTTTATCCAAAAGAGGTGTTGTATATAACAAAAAGAAATAGAAAAGGTAGTCCTACGACTTTCCTGTTGTGAGGTTTTGCGTTTGAGGCCACTAGATTTATCAAACAGTCTATTGAAGTTAAAGGAGAAAAGTTGTGACGAACAAACGAGGAATTTTTGATAATCGTGTGTTGTATCTTGTTTTTGTGGTACTTTTGAGTAAAAAAGAGATTAAACAACCAAGTGTAAGAAAAGAGCTACATAAAAAGAAAATAATAGAAAAAATATCATAAGTTCTTGCATCCTTTGTGTTATTTGTACTTTGGATACATGACTTACTTGCTTAAAGTATTTCTAGGAACATGTTTAGGCTAGCAACTTTGATAACAACTTTGGACACTTATTCAATATTGCTACCTGATACTGACTTATGTGTTGTATATAGTTATTTCTCTTTGTGTGTCTTCCAAGCTCCACATATTTACTTCAAATCCGTACAGAAAAAGATCCTTGTAGCTTGGTGCCACTCCCTCACATGTATCATGAACTAGGTTATTTGTACCAGCTATATTTTTCCTTTGATAATGAAAGGATCATGATGTCCAAGAGGGGGTGAATAGCGATTTCTAAATTTCTTGCAAAAGATTAAACCGTAATATCAAGCCCAACTTCACCCAACTACTTAACTAGATTGCAATAATCTAAGAATACTAAGCAAACCCTAGCATATCATGGCAATTGCTTGGAATGTAAAAACTCAAAGTAAATTGCTCAAAGTATGTGCAAAATGTAAAGTTAGGGTTTAGAAGACTCCTCTAATTTTTCTCGAGGTATCGAAGAGTCGACACTCTCAACTATGTGGCAGAACCACCCCAATTATCCCAGCTTAAGTGCCCAAGTCGCACCCTTAAAGGCAACAACACACTTAAACCAGAATAAACTGTTTAGTTCTTCGGATCTCGTCCGATAGAGCCACTTACCAAGGATCGAGTTCCATTAGCTCACTCGATGGTGAGGCTCAGAGAGAATACAATAAACATGAAACCACAAATTAAGTACTAGAGTTATTACATAAATCAAAGTTTGATAAAAGATAACAAGTTCTTAATAATGCAGCGGATAATCGATAATGACGATACTGAAGAATAGGGCAAGGCCTAGCCCACTACTCCTCCTGGTGCTCTCTTGCCAAGGCAGCATCCCACTCGACCGTCCAACTCGGTGGCAGGATGGAAGGCCAGGTCACACCATCAACCATGTCCTGTAGTGTACCTGAAAAAACATGCCACAAGCAAGGCTGAGTATACTAATACTCAACTAGACTTACCCGGTGTGAGGAGTCTACTCCTCTACCTCTAGACCATGAAGCTGTTTGGCTGAGGGGTTTAGTTTGCCAAAAGCACTAGCTAAGTCTAAAAACAGTTTTAGCTTTTCCAATTCTAGCATATTTAATTAAGCTAGGTTTGCTCCTCTAAGCATACATGGTAACAATCATTTAGTGAAATCAACATGTTATCTCAAGAAACCTCATTTCACTTTTTACTCGATGCAGTACAAGGGGTCAAGCAGTCTCATTAGCTACGAGAAGCAGACGATTCGAATCGAGTTTTAGCCTTGCAAGGTAAACTTAAACACACGACATGTAGGGGCACTCTGTCCCCACACATATCAATCGTCCCCATCAATTCTCTAGCAACAGAACAGGGATCACGGCCTTAGCGTACAATGCTCCAATTGTCCCCGGCTGTCACCGTGCAACGGCTGCACTTGTACCCACCATAGCTAGCATGGGGGACTCCGTCCCAGGTCCAATGAGGGAGAAAGTCCGTGGGAAGGTTCAATCAGGTACTAGGCTTATCGGTTACCATATTTCCTGACATGTGTCTAGTACGTTCAAACGCTTGACTCAGGTATCCACACATTAATCCTTAATTCCATTCCTGTCTCATAGACGAGGCATCCACTCTTGATCCAAGTCCATAGACCATCATAGATCCCGTTATCAAGATGAATACAATCAATTCCTGACCTCATGCGAGTGCTAGAAAAAATCACTCGACTTCTACTGAGATCCCTAATTAGCAAAGCAGCTACTCGCCCTAGCATACTAGTATCCATCTCAAAAAGGAATCCTGAGTTCATGCAACTAGGGTTTCAAGCAACTCCTACACTTAAGTGCACATTACAATCCTACAACCATTAAGTGTAGTAAAATAGCATATATAAATGGTTATGCATAAAAACCGGGGCTTGCCTTCAAAAGCTGAGGCTGCAGGGAGGTCCTCGGTGGTAGGCTCTGGAGTTGGCTCCTGGACTTCCTCTTGGGTAACTCCTTGCTCGGGGATGAGCACGTACTCTCCGTCAGCGAGGTTGCAATCTAATAAATGCAATGAATAAGATACATGTATGCTATGATATGCAATTTAGTAACTATGATGCATGGTGAAGTAACTAAGTTAGCAAGACAGAGCTTAGTCTTACTATTGAAGGCTTTAGTAGTATACTTAGTGATTAGAACCAGGTGTGGCCAAGGACTAGAAGGTTGGGTTAACTTAGTAATTAACTAATCCTTTGATGACTTAGTGAAGACTTAAGAAGGTTTTTGCTGAAGTTATTATGTGTAGGATTAATCACTTCTCCCAACTCTCTCTTTTTCCTTTTCTATTTATATCTTTAGACTGGATTTGAACTACAATATTGATTTAAAAATTTCCAAAAATCCTGTAAAAATTACAGTGGCTTCCCACTTGTTCACATAAGTTTTTCTAAAAAATGGAGGTCTAAAATGAGAGTGGTCTTCTCTGCACAAAAATATTAAAACCTATGACAGAGAGGGTACTTTGAACTACAACTCTTATCTAGGAGTAGATTCTACCCTAAGGGTTATTTTTTATGGTATCTAAGTATATTAACATGATTCTATGCCAAATTTTAGCCAAAGATACCTAATGGTTAATTAATGGTGATTTTCTAAAGTTTGGGAGCTTAGTGGTGCTTTCTACTACCACTCTTTTTGAAAAATGTCTAACATCAGATTTCCCAATTTTTCTAGAGTCTTCTTTGCACAAGAGCAATCATTCTTAAAGTTGGTTATTTTTACTTATAGGGATGGGTTGTATGATTTCTTAGAATATATGATCTTTTCATGGGACAGGGGTGGGGTGTATTCCATTGTATTTTCACCTTAGTTTTATATTTTTCCCTTATAGTACACATCATAAGTACTTGGGGAAAAATAAAGTTGCTCCCTGTTTCCCACTTTTAGTCTTTGTTTTGATTTTTTTGAAATATTGGAAAATCCTAATTTTATTTGTTTAACCTATTTACTATGATACTTTGGGGTGGTTACCATTTTTTACAGTGGTGCATTAGTGGTCTGAGGTCTACTAAATTTTTCTTACCACTATTGCATATGTCATCATATTTTTAATCATTATCTTTATTAAATACTTAATACCTAAATAAAATCATAAATTCTAGATCAGTACTGGACTAGGGTTTCATATATTTTTCTTATGAACTCTATCACTCGATCATGCTAGGAAAACTACTATTGCTCTCTCATTTCCATTTTTTGTGTCTTTTTCTATATTCCAAGGTTTGGGCAGAAATAGGTTTAAGTAAACAATCCTTGCTTAACCTTGTGTATTGGGGTAATTAGTATTTTTTTATGGTGTAACTACATGCTGGGCAACTCCACAAATTTTCTCAGTTCTAGTGTAACTGTTCTTCTACTTTTCCTCTATTTTCTTGTTTTAGGCAGTTTTCAACATTAAATCAAAAGTCCTTGATCAGATACATAAACTACCTAGTTTTATATTTTTAACAGGCAGAGCACTTTATTTGTGGTGGAGCAAAATTGGTTTCACAATTTTTGGGCTAGTATTACTTAAGTTACCAAATTTTGAAGTTCTCTGCTGAAATAAAAGGAAGGAAAAAGAAAGAAAAGCCAACTTGCGCTGGTCCCTGGGCTTTTCTACTGTTCGTATTAAATCTAGGTCCCTAGAGCACTATTCATTCATGTCACTGACAGTGTGGAAACCCCCCGTGGGTTTTTCCCATCCTTAACCCACGCTCCACCCTCGCCGGAACAGTAAACACGAACTCCGGTGAGCGATTGTACCTTACCGGCGGCAGTAGCGAGTCGGGGAAGAGGTCAGGGGGTCTTGTGGGGGTCCGGCGAGCTTGGTGACAGCGGCGATTGGTCGGAGGAGGCCGGTGGCGTCCGGTCCTCGCGTATAGGCGGGCGGCTGGGGAAGGTCCGGCAGCGGTGATCCTCACCTCGGGTGTGGGTAGGCTTCCAAAGAGAAGCCTAGGAGCTTCACCAGGCTCTGGTGAAGTCGTTCGTGTGCTTCGACTCGGCAGTGGCGGCTCGGGTTGGCCGGTCCATGTTCACCGACGTGCGCGCGTCGAGTGGCGGACGGGAGCAGACCTCACCGGCGCGGTAGGTGTGACACCCCAGGTGTCTATTTCGCGTTTTGTCGGGAGATTTATCCTAATCTCAGATGCTCAGTGAAAATTTCTATCTCTTTATCACATTTATCTCCATTTATCAAGTTACTCATGAATGTTTCACCAAATTGGAATTATTCTATCTCGAGAACAGCCAAATTTGAAGCCTGTTAAAACTTTTATTTCTTGGAGCAAATGCAAATTCGAAAGTCAAAATCGTCTCGTAACTCCTGTCCAGACTCATTTATTCAGACTCTTGACAGTTGTGATATTATCCTATCTATGTCCGAAACCGCTGTCTCGATAGTCGGTCTACGACCAAATACTTAATCTGAATCCGCATTCTCCCGCAGGATCTCTTTGTGCGAACCTCTAATTAATTCTTATGCAACTCGACTTGTTTTCTATATATCATCATTCATCTCTATCCATCAAGCGTATTCTAAAGAACTCTAGAAGTTTAAAGCAAATACTGACATGAAAAGATAAATCCTATACATGCTTGAAACTGCTCGTATGAACAAATGCAAACATTGAAATTCAACAAAACCTTGTCATCTTGCTCAAACAACTCTATATCAACTCTACAACAAAAGTTATTAAGGGTTCATGTAGAGAAAATGCCAAGAAAATGTCGAGAAAATACTTCGATTGCTTTAAAAATATAAATTGAAGCTTTATAATGATACTATCTTGACCAAAGTGAAACTTTTATTTAAATTCGAGATATGAGGTTTGACCTTTAATAAAGGTTGCAGAACATGTGTTATACAACAAATATTTTATTTAAACCAAGCCTTAATTCAATCTCTAAGTATCCCAAACAGTGCCATCAAGACAGAATAAAAATCTGATTTCAGGATTCGAATTCTTCTAAGTCTGAAATCAGTGTCGTTCGGGTCGACGTCTCGCGTTCTCAAATTTTTGTTGAACAACTAAATTTTCCCCAAATATAAAAGTTGTTAATAACTAATAGAGGCACAACATATTAAAAGATGGTATTCATCCGATTCCGTTTGACATGCTTTGACATTCAGTTTTCACAAGTTTCCACTGATTTCTGACCCACTGACAAACCAATTTTCGTGGGCCTATAACTTTCTAACTAGTGCCCGAATCACCTCAATCTCTATACAAGATTTGTAGAGTGTACATCAAGGAAGAAATCTTATACAACGACCAGGGTCAGAAAACAAGCAGAAAATGCCAAAAATGGCCGCCCAATGTCCACATTTTTCCACCTGCCACTGCTCACTGGTACCTAACATGTCTAGAGCTCCAGCTCAATAAATGGCAGCCCACCCCTCTCCTTCCCTTCCCCCACACGTCACTTCTCCTTCTCTCTGTTCCAAAATGCAGCAGCAGCCTCCTCTCTCACCTCCACGCCCACCTCCCGAGCTCCACCATCCAGCCATGGCCGGACCTCTGCTAGGTGCTCATGGAGCCTCCGTGCTTGGCCACAGCGTCGGCTGGCCATGGCGCCCCCCTGCCATCTCTCTTCCCATGGCCGAGCACAGCTCCATGGCTGCGCCTAGGGTCGTCGGCTAGCCTCCATTCCCCTGCAAGCAGCCCCTCTGCTTGTCCCTCTCCTTCCCCACACAGCAGCAGCTCCATTTTTTCCTCCCTGTTGTTCACGTGCAGGAGGCAAGGTTGAAGAAGACGCCTAGTGCCAATGACAGGTGGGCCCTCGGGTGAGTCTAAGAGTGCACAAATTCCAGATTTTATGCTTAACTTTGAAAATCTATAGAAAACTGTGTAAAAATCATAAAAAAGTAAATGAGGACATTTTGGAATCCTTGTGAAATTCTCTATGCCATGGATACATATGTTGGAATGTTTTAGTAGAAATATTTGGCGGTAGAAATTCGTATTTAAAAACTGGTTTAGAGAATAAACGAACTTGCTTCTCTCCATAATTTTATTTATAAAAATCCAAAAATGATGAAACATGTTTTGTTAGTTAGATGTTGTCATACTCCATCAAGGAAAAATATAAAACTTATATGTTGTTCAATGTTTTATTAGTGTGTTAATTAAAACATGTTAAATAGGAAAAAGATGATTGTTTTGATTGTTATTTTTGGATCTGTAGCTCTTTTGCTCTAAATGGGTTGAAATTTTTACAGTAGACTCTTGGTGTGATGCTTGGTGACAGGTAAACATTTCATGAATTGTGGTGCATGTATGATTAAGTTAGTGATTTAACTTGTTTAATGCACATTAAGTAGTTTTAAATGATTTAAAAATAATATATAGATGTAAAAATGAAAAATGGTGTTCCACTCTCCTTGCATGACATTATAGTAGGCTAAGAAAACTTAATATGGTCATGCATCCACAGAAAATAATTAGTTTTAGATTTAACTTGCTCTCACATGCTTTATTGTATTAACAAATTGTTATTTTTGTATTAAATAAAATATAAAACCTGGGCATGTGAAATTTATACATTAGTCATGATTTGTTATTACCTATGCCGCATAAAAATTCCAGCTCCAAATTAGATAGTTTCATATATTGCTAAATGACACACGTTTTATAATTATAAGAAGAATTAGAGACAAATTAGAAGTAAACAAAAGCGTGCATGTTTCTTGAAATGCTTAAGTGTCTCGGGTGCACGCCACCATATGGTTGTATGCGAGACAAGGTTATGCGCATGATGAGTTTAGTAAAAATCCATCGGTGTCACTAGTGTTAAGTTGAGATTTACTTGCGCATGGAAAGTAACCGTGTGTTTAATACTTAGAACTCTTAGTCGATAGTAGAAATTGTTTTGGCTTATGTAGAGAGGTGATGACATGCCGTAAGTAGTCATCACTTCCTCTATAATTATAAGTCGAGTCTATACACGTTAGGCGTTCCTTAAATTATGCTTCACATATAGTGTATGATTGTACTCACGGTTTCGAGTAGACACTTCAAATAAGTCAAGTAGGTTTGTAATGAAAGATGTGTGATGAAGTTAGTTTGTTTTAGGATATTTGTTGAAATGCTCCATTCATGTGATAGACATATGTGGTTAATTCAAATCGAGTCGATGTGTGTGACGATGATATTCATGAATTAAGTAGATGTCCTAAAATTGTGTAGTGAAGCTTAGGTTGAGTTTCAAGCGAAGTGGGAATGTTTTGGTAAAGATGTAGGTGAATTGTGAACGAGTCATTTAACGTATTAGGCATGTCGTGTAGTGGTGGTATGAAAAATGGGTTAGGAATCGATCGGCTAAATGCCAAGTTCGGTTAGAGTTATTTTGTTACTTGGGATTGTAGGGTGAAGTGATGGCATGACTACGTAGCCGTCAAGTCATCTATCATGTGACTATGCTTAAGTGTGCCTTGCTATAAGTTAGAATAAGTCGAGTCTCTAGAACGCGGCAATTTTTGAAGTAAATAGAAGCTGAATTTTAATAATTGTTGTTTTGGGCTGCACACGCTGTTTTTGTCGTGCTGTATGTTTGATGAACTAAATTGTATTTTCTGCAAATATATGCTAAAGAAAAGTGGTAGATAACTTTATTATCTTGCTGGTGTTAAAATTTGACAGGCATAAGTCTGATTGTTTAGGAGTTATGATTTTTACAAATTCAGTGACTGAATCTATCCAAATTCTGTATAGATTTCAGAAACTGCATTGTTTGCCTAATGTAATGTTAGAATCAGTCCTTGTCGATTATAAGGAAGTTGTAGAAGCTTTTCTCATCTTGCTTGTGTTAAAATTTCATAACCATAGGCCTGACGGTTTAAGAGTTATGAAATTTACAAACTGGTTGTTTTGTTCAGTCCTCTGTCAGAACAGATTTCGAAAACTGTAATGTTTGATTTGATTAAACCTAGAATCACTTCTTGGTGATTATAAAAGTTATATAGTGCGGTTGCCAAGATTTCCAAAAAGTCTTGGATCACTCTTTTTGGTGGTCTAAAGATTAAGTTACATGCGTTTGAAGTGTGAAGTCTGAATCTGTCCAGTTTTGGACAGCACAACCTTCATAGTGTATTCTACCCTTGATACATGTTAAACCAGCCAGTGATGTTTATAAATAATTTGTAGACAATTTCATTACCTTTCCAGAAAATCTAGAATCACCTTGTTTGGATGTCTGAATCTCTAGTTATGAGTTTTTAAAGTCGCGAGTCTGAATCTGTCTAAATCTGGACAGAGCTGTTGTATTAGCGCGTTTTGACCTTGCTAAGTGTTGAATCGTGTTGAGGTCTAAATACCGAAGTTGTAGTTCACCTTTTAAGCTTTTCATAAAGTCTTAGTTTGATATTTTTGGATTAATATTTGAAGAATTATGATTGAAACGAGTGACTGCTGTGCTGCTGTCCTAAAAATCTGCAAGTGCACATTTAATTGTTTAGTTCACCCTTTGACTAAAAATGCTTAGTTAGCACTTAACGGACCCAGACTTGTAATGTCTAAACTTAAGTTAACATGTGTCCATGATTAATGTGCTTGCTTGTTGTAGTTAGCTGTGGATAGGAGTTCCGTAGTTATTGATGCCTAGGTACTCTGTGAAACTTGTGTTGTTTGGGATGATTTTGTATGATCACTAGAAGAACTACTGAGAAGCCATATCCAAATAAATAAAATGTGCGTACTTGTGATGTTGTAGTTGTGTTGCGTAAATAAATAAAATGTTGTTGTCTTTTCAATGGCATTAATGTCGAACGCCGATAACGTGTACATAGCTAATGCTAGCATATAGTTGTTACAGTGTCTTACAATTTAATGTTTAGTTCGCCACTGTGTCTTTGTATATCTTGTGCTACTTTCATTATATTCATCCATATGCATCTTGCATCTCATTTAGGACCGAGAGATGCTGATCGTGCACGTGATGTGGTGCCAACCACAAGATGCAGCTAGTGGACAACCCAAGGAAGGATGGACATAACCAGTGAATGCTCGCCAAGCGAGTGCCACCCAGCAAACACTATCTAAGTGTTAAAGAAAAGGCAAGCCCCGGTTTTATGCATAACCGTTTATATATGCTATTTTACTACACTTAATGTTTGTAGGATTGTACTGTGCACTTAAGTGTAGGAGTTGACTGAAACCCTAGTTGCATGAACTCAGGATTCCTTTTTGAAATGGATACTAGTATGCTAGGTCGAGTAGTTGCTTTGCTAATTAGGGATCTCGGTAGAAGTCGAGTAATTTTTCTAGCACTCGTGTGAGGTCAGGAATTGGTTGTATCCACTTTGATAACAGAATGATGATGGTCTGTGGACACGGGTCCATGGGGACGCGTGGTCTACGAGACGGAAATTGGAATAAGGATTAACGTGCGGATACCTGTGTCAAGCGTTTGAACGTACTAAACATATGCCGAGAAATATGGTAAATCAGTAAGCCTAGTACCTGATTGAACCTGGCAGTGGACTTTACCCCTCACGCGACCTGAGACGTGGTCTCCCATTCCGGTTATGGTGGGTACAAGTGCGGTCACTGCACGACGGCAGTCGGGGTCAGTGAGGCATTGTACGCCAAGGCGGTGAGCCCTGATCTGCTGACGGGGAATCGATGGGGATGGTTGATGTGTGTGGGGACGGAGTGCCTCGCCACGTCGTGTGTTTAGGTTTACCTTGCAAGGATAAAAACTCGATTCGAATCGTCTGCTTCTCGCAGCTAATGAGACTGCTTGATCCATTGTACTGCATTGAGTAATAAGTGGAAATGAGATGACTGGCAAAAGATGTTGATTGATAAAATGTTTGATACCATGTATGACTAGCTAGGTACACATCTAGTTTAAAAAGGATCTTACTAAAACTTGAAAAGCTAAAACTTGATTTTAGACTCAGCTAGTGCTTTTGGCAAACCAAACCCCTCAGCCAAACAGCTGCATGTCTAGAGGTAGAGGAGTAGACTCCTCACACCGGGTAAGTCTAGCTGAGTATTAGTATACTCAGCCTTGCTTGTGGCATAATTTTTGCAGGTACCTCCTTGATTGGTTGCTGGTGTGACTTGGCCTCCATCCCTGCCACCGGGATAGACGGTCGAGTGGGTTACTGCTTCCGCAGGAGAGGACCAGGAGGAGTAGCGTGGCCAGGCTTCGCCATGTTACTCGGTTTTCTCTGTTAGTTATTTCCGCTGCATTAAAACTTATGGTTATTATTTCTGAAACTTCGATAATATAATCACAAATGATACTTATTAAATTTGTGGTATTATGTTTTATTGTATTTCTCTGCACCTCACCTTCGTGTGAGCTAGTGGTATTCGATCCTGGATAAGTGGCTTTATCGGACTAGATCCGAGGGACTGACGGGTTATTCATGTTTAAGTGTGTTGCTGCCCTTAAGGGTGCGACTTGGGCACTTAAGCTGGAATAATTCGGGCGGTTCCGCCACAGCTGGTATCAGAGCGAATACCATTACAGAGAAGTCAATAAGTCATAAATACCAACCTTTTCTAAAGTAAAACTTGCTTAGAAACCAAAGTTGGATAGATATCAGGACGATAAGGTTAGACCTAGGACGTGAAGCCTTAGGAAATAGATGGGTAGCTAGGTGGCGATGTATATAGGCCATAAAGGCTACTACTACTATTAATAAGGATGTTGTAGAAGCATCCGAACAATTAGTTAGGTCTGAGAAGACGACTAGAATGAGCATGCATCATGATTGTCGCATTATAATTTTCTCTTGTGCATCAACATGCTTCTCTCATCTTTATTCCAATAATAAGAACTTGTGAATAATGTGATGTACTGTTATGTTAGGAACTATAAGAAATGTTTTACCTTGTGCCAGATTGGTAAGTCTTGACTAGGTCGTGTTATGTGTTTCTCTTGCCTTGCTTTCTAGGAGGTACGGTAACTATTTAGTCCATTTTGCCTCTAACCAATAAAAATTGTTGCCTATTTTTCCCATAAAAGACCCCCCATTTTAAACAACCTTGAGTTTAGCAAGTGAAACCTCAAAAAAAATTCATTCTTGTGTTGGTATTTTCTAGCCCTTGTGTGTTGCACTATTGGTGATGCACCTGCACAACGTGTAACCCCCCATAACTTGACCACTAGACCGACCCAAGTCTCCTTGTGCACTTGTTGTGTCAAAAAAAATTTTGTTGGTATCTAGTTGCGCAAACCCTATCAATGCCATGTTTCTTTCCATAAATCCTTGCCCCTAAAACTTTATAGCATTCCTGCTGATCATCCAGCTGATCTATTTGCCTACCTCTCCTTTCACCTAGATCCGGTAATCCTTTTTCCTGGTGAATCATGCTGGCTTATTCATCCGAATCTCTGGATCCTTTAATTATTCTGCCCTATTATCTGGTTATCTGCTATAAACCGTTCTCAAGTATCAGATGTCGATTTGCTTAAAATCTCTCATTTCTGGTCATTCTCATACCCCCCTTCTCCGAGGGTCATGACGCTTGTTTTATCAACTTATCTCTAAATGGCATATCCATTTGGTTCAATGGATTTGATTGTTGTCCTTGGTTCTCTCATGTCTCTAAAAGCTCATCAATCTTGATCTCATGGTTGGTTCCTCTTCATATTAAATATCGTATCAATCTTTGGCTAATAATCCCCGTGATGATCATAAAATAGTTCTCTGAGTTAAAGAAAATTCTCATGTGATGCTCTTTTGTCAGCAGTCTCTGCTTCAACTCCGATCACATTCTTATTTTCTGAGCCAAACTCTCATGGGCTCCATCTATCTGTGTTATGTGGATTTCTTATTGGTTACGTTTGGTAATGGTGTTATGACTAAACGACTGATGGTGCCGTGACGAAACCGAGAGCCTCCTATGGGTGCACACATAGTTGAGCTACTCGGCACGCGCTGGTATCACGGTTAATGGTCGTGATCCATTATGAGACTATACTGATGTGCTATCTTTTGTGAACATTCTCTCAAAGTGATCGCTGCATTTTGTCTCAATATGTCGCGATATTCTGTCTGAATCTATCTTCCGTATCTCGTAAGATACCCTCTCATGAATTTGCATCTATCTTCAGCCCGGGAGTTACATGCTTCTCCACCCTTAAGAGTCCTTGTTCGAATCTCGTGACGAGATTCTTTTAAGGGGGGAAGGCTGTGACACCCTAGGTGTCTATTTCGCGTTTTGTCGGGAGATTTATCCTAATCTCGGATGCTCAGTGAAAATTTCTATCTCTTTATCACATTTATCTCCATTTATCAAGTTACTCATGAATGTTTCACCAAATTGGAATTATTCTATCTCGAGAACAGCCAAATTTGGAGCCTGTTAAAACTTTTATTTCTTGGAGCAAATGCAAATTCGAAAGTCAATATCGTCTCGTAACTCCTGTCTAGACTCATTTATTCGGACTCTTGACAGTTGTGATATTATCCTATCTATGTCCGAATCCGCTGTCTCGATAGTCGGTCTACGTCCAAATACTTAATCTGAATCCGCATTCTTTCGCAGGATCTCTTTGTGCGAACCTCTAATTAATTCTTATGCAACTCGACTTGTTTTCTATATATCATCATTCATCTCTATCCATCAAGCGTATTCTAAAGAACTCTAGAAGTTTAAAGCAAATACTGACATGAAAAGATAAATCCTATACATGCTTGAAACTGCTCGTATGAACAAATGCAAACTTTAAAATTCAACAAAACCTTGTCATCTTGCTCAAACAACTCTATATCAACTCTACAACAAAAGTTATTAAGGGTTCATGTAGAGAAAATGCCAAGAAAATATCGAGAAAATACTTCGATTGCTTTAAAAATATAAATTGAAGCTTTATAATGATACTATCTTGACTAAAGTGAAACTTTTATTTAAATTCGAGATATGAGGTTTGACCTTTAATAAAAGTTGCATAACATGTGTTATACAACAAATATTTTATTTAAAACAATCCTTGATTCGATCTCTAAGTATCCCAAACAGTGCCATCAAGACAGAATAAAAATTTGATTTCAGGATTCGAATTCTTCTAAGTCTGAAATCAGTGTCCTTCGGGTCGATGTCTCGCGTTCCCAAATTTTTGTTGAACAACTCAAGTTTCCCCAAATATAAAAGTTGTTAATAACTAATAGAGGCACAACATATTAAAAGATGGCATTCATCCGATTCCGTTTGACATGCTTTGACATTCAGTTTTCACAAGTTTCCACTGATTTCTGACCCACTGACAAACCAATTTTCGTGGGTCTATAACTTTCTAACCAGTGCCCGAATCACCTTAATCTCTATACAAGATTTGTAGAGTGTACATCAAGGAAGAAATCTTCTACAGCGACCAGGGTCCGAAAACAAGCAGAAAATGCCAAAAATGGCTGCCCAATGTCCACATTTTTCTACCTGCCACGGCTCACTGCTACCTGACATGTCCAGAGCTCCAGCTCAATAAATGGCAGCCCACCCCTCTCCTTCCCTTCCCTCACACGCCACTTCTCCTCCTCTCTGTTCCAAAATGCAGCAACAGCATCCTCCCTCACCTCCACGCCCACCTCCCGAGCTCCACCATCCATCCATGGCCAGACCTCTGCTAGGTGCTCATGGAGCCTCCGTGCTTGGCCACAGCGTCGGCTGGCCATGGCGCCCCCCTGCCATCTCTCTTCCCATGGCCGAGCACAGCTCCATGGCTGCGCCTAGGGTCGTCGGCTAGCCTCCATTCCCCTGCAAGCAACCTCTCTGCTCGTCCCTCTCCTTCTCCACACAGCAGCAACTCCATTTTTTCCTCCCTACTGTTCACATGCAGGAGGCAAGGTTGAAGAAGACGCCTAGTGCCAATGACAGGTGGGCCCTCGGGTGAGTCTAAGAGTGCACAAATTCCAGATTTTATGCTTAACTTTGAAAATCTATAGAAAACTGTGTAAAAATCATAAAAAGGTAAATGAGGACATTTTGGAATCCTAGTGAAATTCTCTATGCCATGGATACATAAGTTGGAATGTTTTAGTAGAAATATTTTGCGGTAGAAATTTGTATTTAAAAACTGGTTTAGAGAATAAACGAACTTGCTTCTCTCCATAATTTTATTTATAAAAATCCAAAAATGATGAAACATGTTTTGTTAGTTAGATGTTGTCATACTCCATCAAGAAAAAATATAAAACTTATATGTTGTTCAATGTTTTATTAGTGTGTTAATTAAAACATGTTAAATAGGAAAAAGATGATTGTTTTGATTGTTATTTTTGGATCTGTAGCTCTTTTGCTCCAAATGGGTTGAAATTGGTACAGTAGACTCTTGGTGTTATGCTTGGTGACTGGTAAAAATTTCATGAATTGTGGTCAATGTATGATTAAGTTAGTGATTTAACTTGTTTAATGCACATTAAGTAGTTTTAAATGATTTAAAAATAATATATAGATGTAAAAATGAAAATTGGTGTTCCACTCTCCTTGCATGACATTATAGTAGGCTAAGAAAACTTAATATGGTCATGCATCCATAGAAAATAATTAGTTTTAGATTTAACTTGCTCTCAGATGTTTTATTGCATTAACAAATTGTTATTTTTGTATTAAATAAAATATAAAACCTGGGCATGTGAAATTTATACATTAGTCATGATTTGTTATTACCTATGCCGCATAAAAATTCCAGCTCCAAATTAGATAGTTTCATATGTTGCTAAATGACACACATTTTATAATTATAAGAAGAATTAGAGACAAATTAGAAGTAAACAAAAGCGTGCATGTTTCTTGAAATGCTTAAGTGTCTCGGGTGCACGCCACCATATGGTTGTATACGATACAAGGTTATGCGCATGATGAGTTTAGTAAAAATCCATCGGTGTCACTAGTGTTAAGTTGAGATTTACTTGCGCATGGAAAGTAACCGTGTGTTTAATACTTAGAACTCTTAGTCGATAGTAGAAACTGTTTTGGCTTATGTAGAGAGGTGATGACATGCCGTAAGTAGTCATCACTTCCTCTATAATTATAAGTCGAGTCTATACGCGTTAGGCGTTCCTTAAATTATGCTTCGCATATAGTGTATGATTGTACTCACGGTTTCGAGTAGACACTTCAAATAAGTCAAGTAGGTTTGTAATGAAAGATGTGTGATGAAGTTAGTTTGTGTTGAGCTCCATTTTGAGCGGGCGGACGGTCCGGCCCTGAGGCCGGACGGTCCGCGGTCCGGACAGTCCGCGCCTGTGGGCCGGACGGTCCGCGCATGCGCAGAGCAGTTTAGGGTTCCGAGTTTTGTGCTATGTTTGTTGGCTAGATTTGCGGAATTAGCTCGGAATCCAGTCGTGTAAAGGGTCCAGCCCCTCTCCTCTATAAAAAGAGAGGTCTACGGCCGATTTGTAATCATCAATCGAATCAATACAACTTCTATTTCGTATTTTATCCTAGGAGTAGTTCTAGTCTAGTTTAGGTTTAGCCACTCGATCCCCAAATTCTCCGCCTCTCTTCGACTCTACGCCGATTAGAGGAGTCTAGGTCGGCCGGCCCGAGCCTAGACAACCCCTAGGATTTCTCCTCCCCGACGGGGTCCCTCCCGGGAGCGAGATCCAGGCACCGCCGGCGATCTTCCGCCGCTCCTGCGCACGCGCGGACCGTCCAGCCCCAGGGCGTGGACCGTCCGGCCGTCATGCAGGAAACCCTAGCCCCTGCGCCAGGTCGCGGACCGTCCGGCCCCAGGCCGCGGACCATCCGCGCCTCACCAGAGAGCACCGCCGCCGGTTCTTCTTGAGTATTTGGCGCTCCAAAAAAGCGTCAACATACTTTTTGGCGACTCCGCTGGGGAAGGCATATTTAGACCTATCAAATCGGCCCTCAATGGTCGGTTCAAGGGATAGCTCTGATATTTCCCCAAGCAACATCATAGAGCCAACTTGGGATACATTGCCGGCTGACGAACAGCTCCAGTTCGAGGAGCACAAGGAGCAGATGATCCAGGAGGCAAAAGCGAGGTTCTTGGCTAACTTCAAAGTGGACAGGAACAACAAAGTCGTCCGACATCGGGCGACAGATCCGGCTTCACTGCGACCCACGCCAGACATCCCCAATGTAAGTAATACAAACGAGCTGCAATCTCTTAAGAATTATGTAGATGAACAGCGTGAGCAAATGCAAAATATCATAGGGGATATGCAAAACGACTATAGGAGATTAGCGCGTGCATTTGACAAATCTAGCATTGCAAATTTCCCATCACACGAGGTAGAATTATGGGGTAATACGCGTAATACATCGGCTGTAGGTTGTCACGACCAGTCATAACCCCTTTATGGGATGCCGATGGACACATACCCTGAGCAACCGCAAATCGGCAGCAAAACAGCCGATCTGCACATGTCCGGATCGTCCGCACGTGATCGCGGACCGTCCGGGCCAGCCACGGCAGGGCCCATTTTTAATGAAGTACACAGACATGCACCCGAGCCACCACATATGACACAGAACCCAAACTACCCAGTCGAACGGTCCGCATACAACGACGGACGGTCCGCATATACTCACGGACGGTCCGGGTACGTATCCGGACAGTCCGCGCATGAGTCTTTTGAAGAGGATTATTACCTGAATCCTCGCCCGTCCCAGCAACACTTCCCATCACACTATGCAATGCACCAGCCCATTAATTCAGGATCCAGAGCCCAGGAAAGCTTTCCGGCCCCACCTAGAAGGCTGGAAAGAAACGATCAAGCCTATGAGCCATATAGGGCAAATGGAAACGCACCACGTAGCTCAAACCAATGGGGGGAAAGACAACATACTAACATACAACCAACCCCACCTATGTTTGACCAGAGAACTGGTGGTCTTGCACCGGCTGCCATTGATATAGTGAGGGAAGAAATAGCCGGGGCGTTCCGAGATAAGCTTGGAGTAAGCATGGTCCCTGGGGGGCAATCATATCGGAAACCTTATGACAGCCGATTTGATCACCACTCGTACCCACAGGGAACTAGAATACCCGAATTCGCAAAATTTTCGGGTGATCAAGGGAAAAACACGCGTGAACATATAGGCCAGTTCTTAGCACAATTGGGAGAATTGGCCGACACAGAGGCATTTCACGTGCGCTTATTTTCATTATCTCTAACAGGAACCGCGTTTGCATGGTATGCCACTTTACCTCCTAATTCCATTTTATCATGGGAGGATCTAGAACAAAAATTTCATGATCATTTTTTCTCCGGTGACTATGAATTGGATTTGGTAGATTTAGTGTCATTGCGACAGACAAAAGACGAATCGGTTAATGATTACATCCGGAGATTCCGCGATACAAGAAACCGATGCTTTCAAATTCATTTAGCAGAAAAATAGCTAGTAGGATTAGCCTTTAATGGTCTACGATATTATTTAAAAGAAAGATTAGAAGGCATCCAATTTTTTACACTAGCACAGTTACACTAGAAGGCTTTGGCTTGCGAAAGCCGGAGCAAAGAAACTGCTAAAACAATGTGTCACAACGTACATATAGTAGAATGCGACCAAAGTAGCTCAGATGACGAATCAGCAGAAGTGTATGCTGCTGAAATGGTTTGGCCAAAACAGGCCAAATCTTCGGCTTGTTCCTCCTTACAGCCGGTTCAAAAGAAACGGCAAGAGGAGGTTAAGTTTATGTTTAATGTTGGTAAGTGTGATAAAATATTTGACGAATTACTCAAAAATGGCAATATTAAAATAAATCACACTATGCCATCCGCCAACGAGCTAAAACGTCGTGCATACTGCAAGTGGCATAACTCATTTTCTCATGCCACTAATGATTGTAATGTATTTCGGCGACAGATTCAATCGGCCATTAACGAAGGACGATTGAAATTTTAGGAAATGCAGGTGGATACAGAGCCCTTTCCAATGAACATGATTGACTTCGAGGGCAAGAAAGTCCTGGTTCGGCCAAATACAGCCGATAAAGGCAAAGGCAAGGAAACAATCATCGGCAATGCTAAAAAGGCCGATGGGGATTGTAAAGTTTCTTGCAGGAAAGTGGTGGCTGAGAAGACTCCCGATGGAGGGGAGACCCTGAAGGTGACCATCACTACAAGAAACTGGTTAAAGAACGTGGGTGAAAAACCGTCAAACTTAATGTAATAAGCCGTCGAACTTACCGTAAGAACGTGGGTTTACCGACGAATATAGCCGACGGCGATTTTTGGACGAACTTAAAGAAGTAAGTTCGACGGCCCCCACGTTCTTAACATTAAGAACATGGGTACCGTCGAACTTAACATTAAGAACGTGGGTACCGTCGAACTTAAGGTTAAGAACGTGGGTTTTTAAGTTCGACGGGGACCGTCGAATTTTTTCCCATAAGTTCGACGGCACCCACGTTCTTATATTTAAGTTCGACGGGGCCACGTGGCCGTCGAACTTATGGGTCCTGCGTGGGTCGGCGAGGGCTGCCCATTAAGTTCGACGGTACCCACGTTCTTAACCTTAAGAACGTGGGTACCCACGTTCTTAACTCTTTTCCAAAAAAATAAAAAATACAGAAATGAAAATTAGACACACATAATATCACATGCAACATAGAATGTCACATACAATACAGATTTCAAACACATGGATATATGTTCATATCACAAATTCACACAAGTCCAAATACATAAGCTCAGGTATCGGGGATGCGAGAGCAACGACGAACAGAGACGAGGAGGCTATGTGCACAGGATAGGAATAACAATCATGTCTCCTGCCACAGGGATAACAAAACAGTTCAAGTAGCGACTGGGATTTGAGATAATATTATACACACACTTTCCTCAAATGAATAACAATCTAAAAAATCTTAGTGAAAATTTACTGCTTCAACTCGAGTCCACGTACCAATGCGTGGCACATTCATGCACACAACCTCCAGTAAATCATGCACCAGTATGTGCGCTGCGGAGACCCTTGACAAAGTGGCCTCGGAGCTTCTCCTAGTCGTGCCTCTGGGTCCAATCCAATCACGTTGAAGTATCTAATTTATAAAGAGCAAGAAACATGTTAGACTATTCCATGGGTTACAGTTTAATATATGTTGTTGAAAACAAACCTTAAGATCATGACAGCCAAGTCTGATTGCTTCTTTAATTTTGTAAAATCTAGGATGATGTCCTCTACCCTCTTCTTTGCCTTGCCATATGGATTGATAGGATTCTGTGGTAGTTTAGAAAAATAATTAGAATCATGACATCATCTATAAAATTAAGGAAAGTAAAAGCTCATGCATTGAGAGGCTAACCTGGCCATTTATTGGATACTCACCAAAATATTATTCATTAGGGAAGTCAGCTCTCCACGACAAGTAATAATATATGCAAAATGCGGTTGTAGGAAGCAATCATGTTATACATAAGCTTGCAGCCATCCTGTGTTAAAAGCTGAATATGTTGGAGATTATTCATTTGGATGCCCACGCTTCTACTGTCCTAGGAGTTGAAAACAACAGAAGATAAGTAAGAGTGACATCAAAGGAAAAGTATATAGACATGGCAACTTTGGCCTTATGGGCTATGGCTTTGCACAACAGACATCCTTGAAGATGGTATAACACACATTGTTGTCAATACAGTCGAAGAAAACAATGCTGAGGTATATACAAGTAATAAGATGGAAGAACTGAAATTTACATGAAACAAATGTCACAGATACATGAACCATTTGTTGAGATCCTAAAACTTGCCTGTCATCAACAAAAATGTTGCCCCAACCGCTTGGCCAGGGTGGGGCTGGAAGCCATAGCCAAGTAATAATTATGATGCTCAAACAAGAATACAGTCTTTTCACATCTTATTTCAGCATTATGAACATTAACAATAACAAGTAAATTTTACAAAAGAAAGGGACAGCTCAGACATCATATTGAAACTCGAATGACTAGATATTGCCTTCAATCATTAGACACAGGTGAAGCAAACATAAGCATCAGAAAAAATGCTATGAGTTATGAATGAAAATTAAAAGCCCGGTGCCCTCACAAAACATAGTATTAATGACTAAAGCGCAGTTCAAACAGAGCAAATACACACAACAAACCCTAGCATAGGTTTAAGCTAAAGTGCGCACATAACTCTGTAAAGTTATCTTCAACTACGAGAACTAGACATGTATAACTAAAAACCAGTGTGGACTTCAAGAGGGTTTCTATTGCAACACTAGATTAAGATTACATCCTCCAGTAACCCATGGCACACTAATATACTATGTGCAGTGCCTCTTCTATAAACAGAGAAGTTTTTTTAAAAAAAAGTTTTGTACTCCATCTGATCTTTTATGTAAGATATGAATTAGTTCAGTTTAGAATGGAAGGTGTAGCAAACATCATAAAAAGTGTGTGGTGTGCATAAACAAGAATACAGTCTTTTCACATCTTTGTGTTTAGGCTTGCTAACAGAGAGGTACTGTGATGTGTCTGATCCATCAGCACTGCAAAAGAAACAATGTTGAGAGTTTTTTACCTGGAGAGCAATAGACATGGAATTACTTCATAAAGAGATTCAAAACAATAATATTACCTTGAATTATCATCTGGCAGCGTCTCTTCCCAAATACTGTTGACAAACATGTAGACTAATAACTGAAAGAGATTGATTACAGATGGCTCCCAAACTCTGACATCAAGTGTCAGAGATCTAACCTGAAATAAGATGCATGTGTTTAAGCAAACTTTAATGGTTGATGTCAATAAATTTACAGTATGTCGTGCAACAGACTTTTCATCATGAAAAATGCCATGGTAATGAGATGAGAACAATCTGCTCAACAACCCAGAACCATGTTCAGGGGGGTTAACACTTCTTTGCATGGAGCAACCAGCCTATATGATCAAAGGCAAATGGTTGAGGTAAGTATCTGAATTAAATATATATATCATGCATCATGGAAAAAAATATTGTGCCAATTTAATGAGCATTTCAACAGCAAATGTTACAATAGAGACCTACAGGTGGTCTAGTAATTTGTTTCCGATAGTAGTACAACATTCCTCGACTATCAAGTACAAAGAACCTTCTTTTCCAGTCGGCTCTCAAGTTTGAAGATCTTTTCGAAAGATAACCTTGACGAATGGTCTAAACCTGGAATTAGTACATTACGAATTTAACTTTGTTTTTCAAACTGTAAACCTGCTTTGGATCTCTAGTGTATTAGTGCCTTACCTTGCCTTTTGAAGTTGACTGCATAACTGCCTCGATCTGTTTATGTGAACTTCTGCCAATAGTATCTAATGCTTATTTATACCCACCTTGCAGCAAGAACCCTCGCAATGAGATGCTACTTGAGAAGTTGAAGGAATCAGATCACGGTCCTAATAAGAAACAGAAGCAGCAACAATAAACATCAAGCCAATCGCAACAAAATACTAGCAACCGAACTTTTGCACTTACTGTCTGGTAGTATGCCTCCTGACAACCGCTGATTGCAGAAAATTCCTCACCATTGGGGTAATTGTAATTTTGACCACACAACTTACAATCTGGGCAAGTTCTATGTGCTCTCTCCTGGTATGAATGTCCATACTTGATCCTGCGGTATGCATCTCGCTCCATGGTTCCATGCATCGCGTATCTGTGTTTTGGATATTTACTAGTGTATCGTCCCTCAGCATATTCTTCGCTAATTCTGGTCTCTAGATGTGTCCTTCCATATTTATAGCTTGGAGCTACATCAGACATACAAAATAACAGTTAATTCATGCAGAGATAGAAAGGAAGATGGAAACAAGTTAATTTGGTTGTATACTTCAGAAACCGACCATGCACTGGAGAGTCTCTTCTATAGTAAGCTCTGTATCCTCACACAGAAGTATGCCTCTCTTCAACATCAATAGAGTGACGACGAGAATGATTATCTGAATACGAACGCCTTACAGGACTAAAATGCCTATATCTGTCCGAGTGGTGTCCTCTACCACTAGAACTTTTATCTACAAATCCTCTTCTGACGCCTAGCAAGGAACTTGAGCCTTGCCGGGAATACTTCTTGAAAGCATGCCTTGGCCTTTGTAAACTAGCTTTTATGGGAACCTATAAATTCAGTTGAGACATAGTAATTAAACATATATGGATCAAACGGTGAGAAATGGCAACACAGAAAATAAATGGCGCTAAAGTGGTTACCTTTCCACTACCTTCACCAACACCATCTTTATTGACCATCTTAATGCAGTCTAAAGCTGACTGTCTTGCTGTAAAGCCAATGAAACCAAAATCTTTTCGTGCTGCCGTGAACATATTTCTAGCAAGTTGTATGCTATCAATTTCACCAAATTCCCCGAAAATTTCTCTCACTTTGTCTTCATCCCAGTGAGGTGGTACGCCATCCAAGAAAACAGATTTCACCTGCATTGCATGACAAAATTGAAGACATTGTAAAAGACAATAAAAGAATGATGGAATATATGCATGTGATTTGTCCAGATTGAGGGTTTTGCACAAGGCAAACAAACCCCTATATAAAGCAGTTGTTCATTCATGTAACTACCGCAAAAGATTAGTTCATAAACATCCACAATACACAGTTGCTAAACAGTCTTTTGTGACAGCCATTAATCATACCAGCACAACACTAGTAAAAGAACAACATGCCTTTTGCAGGTAAGCCCTATAACTGAAGCAAGGATTAGTGGCAACAACAGAAATGTGAGCACCTTTTGATACTCTCAGAGCTAGAACTAACTATTTTGAGGGTGCAAACTAGCACAAAACTAAACCAAGGTATCATGTATGGTTATCCCCAAAAAATTCCTCGCCTACACTGTCATCTAAAAAGTCCAGTAAGCCTTCGCTACACTGTTGCCTCAGAACCAGCATCAGCTTGCACTCAACTCCTCATCAATTCCATAATCGATGCTCAGCTCACGCATGGGTGGGATGGTCTCCATGGCAAAAACCATCAGGTGAGGGAACGATTCGTCCTCATTGCCCCGCAACACAAACTGAAGGAACACATTAGGGGGTCGAAAGTGGAGCTAATGACCCTGTAGAGGCCGTCGTAGACGTAGACCTTGCGGTGGGGGCCTTGGTCGACGTCGCGGCACTGGATGACGCACACCTCCACGCCATACCGGTAGCTGTTGTGGAGCGCGAGGTTGCCACGCTCGAGCGTCTGGTCGGCGGAGTTGTTCACGCGGTTGCGCTGGCGGGCGTCGCTGCCTGTATAGACGAGGACGTCGTCGGTGTCCTCGTCGTCGAGGTACCCTCCGGAGGAGATGATGCTCATGGCGATGGACTGGCCCACGTCGAGGAGTCTACGGGGGATGTAGCCGATGCCGGCCTGAGGCGCGGTGTGGAGGCCGACGACGCAGATCTCGGTGCGGTAGTAGAAGGCGTCGCCGACGAGGACGCCGGGGATGTCGTCGACGAGGCGGACCTCGCGGTGGAGCCAGTGGCCGGCGGAGAGCATCTGGCTAGAGGCGCGGAGGTCATGGCGGTTGCGGACGCCGGCGGAGGTCTCCTGGAGCTGGTACCTGCTGCGGAGCGCCTCGAAGGTGAGCCGCGCGCGGCGGACGAGGCCTGCGCCTGCTTAGAGCTCGAGGTGGCGCGGCGGCGGCGCGGCCTGGCGCTGGTGAGAGAGGACAGAGGAGCGTGTGTGTGGGCGGGATGAGATAGGGTGAGAGAGAGCCGTGCGCGCGTGGGATTTTTGGATCTAGGTTTTTTCAGGATTAAGTTCGATGGTGTCCACAAACCCGACGAACTTAACTTAAGAACGTGGGTACCCACGTTCCTAACTCGTTAAGTTCGACGATTTTATCCAGGACCCACGAACTTACCTTAAGAACGTGGGTACCCACATTCTTAACATAACACATGAACTTAACTCAAGTAAGAACGTGGGTACCCACGTTTTTAATTTTACCCACGAACATTTATTAGTTTCTTGTAGTGCATCACAGCCTCTAGCACTGAGGGGCAAGCACAGACAGGGAGACAGTTGCGGGAACCCGTGCTGCGCATCACGGACAGTCCGTCGTCCAGACGCGGACGGTCTGACGCTTCTCCGGACGGTCCGGAGGACTCTAGCGGACGGTCCGGCCATGCTCAGGACTCGCAGCGACCACGTACCTTCAAACCACGACGACCAGAGATAGGTACATGGAAAACAAATACATTTAAAGCAGCTGGTCGGCTGATCAAGCCTGGCCCGACTTTCGATCAATTGTTGTCTAAATATGTGAAAAAGAAGGCCGGTCCCAGTGACCAGCCACCAAAGCGACCCCGCTCACCCATTCATAAGCAACGTCAGGTCAGGCCGATTGGACCACCTCACCAATCGGAAGAAATGAAAGGTCCTATTGTACAATTGAGACCTAACATGCCGACATGGACCCCTCCACCCCCTTATCCATCTATGCCATATCCATACACATACTTACCTCCACCATATGTCCCAAATCAAATGTGGGGCCTACCACCATATCCATTTGGGATGCCACAGTACCCCGCCTGGGGGGCACCCCAAACATCCATTTTTGATAGGTTGGCGCCGCCAGTGCAAAACCGATTGAGCGCTGCTGAATCCGGTCACCAGGCACAGGCCCAACAAGATTGCCGGACTACTCGGCCTCCTAGGCCGACCAATCCGGCAGGGGGGCATATGCCTGTAGCAACTCAAAAAACAACAAAAAAGGACATCATTAAAATAGGCACTGCAGATGTTGTCATGCAGGGCGACAATAAAGGGCCGATGATTTTCGACGAATCGGCCAACACAACCGAAAAGGATACGGCTACCATCAAAACAGCCGATCCAAAATACTCCATGCCTCGATGGTGCCCAGCGGGATTGACACGATCCCAAAAGAGAAAATTACAGCGCCTAAGAGCAAAGGAGAGCCAGGAGAAGGAGGCGGAAAAGACATTTAATGACACACATCCACTATACCCGCCACCGCAAAAGAAATGGAGACCAAAGGCCATTGAGGAAAAATAAACGGCCACAGAAATAGAAAATCAAACAACACCTGCGCAGCACCTTGCAGGTATGGCAGATAGCACGGCCAGCAAGACTGGACAATCTGCACCAGGCGCGGACCGTCCGGCCTCTGCGCGTGGACCGTCCGTCCTTCACCAGGAAGCGTCTGGACAACCTGCACCAGGCGCGGACCATCCGGCCCCCGCGCGTGGACCGTCCGCCGTTCACCAGGAAGCCTCCAACGACACGACAACATCAATGGAGGAGGACGACCTGCTGGGAGAAGACCTGGTCGACTATGAGGCTTCTCCAGAATGCCCAGGTATGGATGTAAATATTATTACATTTTCCGTCGATTGTACTATTATCGGCGACGATGAACCTGTTGTTGCCCAATTTGATTTTGGTCCTAAAGAAGCCGCCTTTACTAAACCAAAGGAATCGGTAAATCATTTAAAGCCGCTCTTCGTGCGCGGTCACATTGATGGGATACCGATTGCTAAGATGTTGGTAGACGGAGGGGCGGCTGTAAATCTAATGCCTTATTCATTATACAGAAAAATAGGTAAACAAGATGACGAACTTGTCAAGACCAACATGACCCTCAGCGGTGTTGGAACTGATAGTTTGATCAAAGCCAGGGGAGTCACGTCCGTTGAATTAACCATCGGGACTAAGACCCTTGCTGCTCCATTCTTCGTCGCTGATGTAGAAGGAAATTACAGTTTAATTCTAGGCAGAGATTGGATTCACGCCAATCAATGTATACCTTCTACATTACATCAAATGCTAATACAATGGGTAGGCGATGACATAGAACAAGTACATGCTGATGTATCGGCCTGCATCGCTGTGGCCGATGCCCCTGTACTCTGGACTTATGAGACTGCTACATGTCTCACAGGAGTATATTTTTCTGATTATCAATTCATAAGTATAGATAAGAAAGGCTTCATTCCTGTAATGCTAGAGCCGATGGAGAATCGGCTAAATCCTAAATAAAGTTTAAATGATGAATACACACAAAATTCATGAGTCTCTGGCCACGGACAGTTCGGCTTCCAAGGCCGGATGGTCTGGTCTTTCACAAAAGGGTTCGGACTTTAAGACCGAACATATATCACAGCAAAAGGACAGTATTACGGATGATCTGGTCCCCGAGACCGGAGAGTTCGCCGTCACACAAAAATCTTCTAATTCCTCTGTGGGGAACATGATAGAGGAATTCAGAGATCTTGATAAACTAGGACAGGGGTTTACATCGGCCGATCCTTTGGAGGAGATTGACATAGGAGATGGTAAAACTCCAAGGCCGACATTTGTAAACAAGACCCTGGAGACCGATCCTAGAGATGAGATGATCGGTCTATTGAAGGAATATTCAGATTGCTTTGCTTGGAATTATACTGAGATGCCTGGATTAAGCCGAGAGATCGTAGAGCATCGGCTGCCTATTAAATCTGGTTTCAGACCTTTCAAGCAAAGAGCTAGAACATTTCGTCCAGATCTTCTCCCACGCATCAAGGACGAAATCCACCAGCTGCTAGAAGCTGATTTTATCAGACCTTGCAGATACGCAGAGTGGGTCTCCAATATTGTGCCGGTGGAGAAGAAGGAGTCAGGTAAACTTAGAGTATGCATTGATTTTCGCAATTTAAATAGAGCAACTCCTAAAGACGAATATCCCATGCCCATAGCCGACACATTAATCAATAATTCATCAGGAAATAGAATTATTAGCTTCCTTGATGGTAATGCCGGATATAATCAGATTTTCATGGCCGAAGATGCGTATAAAACGGCCTTTATATGTCCAGGCTTCATTGGTTTATTTGAGTGGGTTGTCATGACATTTGGTCTGAAAAATGCTGGTGCTACTTATCAGAGGGCTATGAATTTGATCTTCCATGAATTGTTAGGAAACACTGTGGAAGTTTACATTGATGATATTGTAGTCAAATCGGCTGAGTTTAGTTCTCATATAGCTGATTTGCGCAAAGCCTTTGATAAAATGCGTCAGTATGGTTTGAAAATGAACCCACGTAAATGTGCTTTTGGAGTGTCGGCTGGTAAGTTTTTAGGATTTGTCATACATGAACATGGTATAGAGATAGACCCTGACCGAATCAAGTCTATTCGGAATGTGGGACCTCCGAGCTGTAAGGTCGAGGTACAAAGGTTTCTCGGCAAGGTGAATTATTTACGAAGGTTTATTTCTAACCTAGCCGGGAAGATTGATGCGTTCACCCCTATTCTTCGGCTTAAGAATGATGCCGAATTCACTTGGGGGCAGAACAGCAAGAAGCATTTGATCTCATCAAAAAATACTTATCTTCGGCTCCCGTATTAAAAGCACCACGAGCAGGAGTACCATTCCGATTATACATTGCAGCTGAGGATAAGGTCATTGGGGCTGTTCTGACACAAGAAACTGAGGGGAAGGAGCATGTGGTGACATATCTAAGCCGAAGGTTGGTGGATGCTGAAACAAGGTACACTTTTATTGAAAAGTTATGCTTATGCTTGTTTTTTGCATGCATCAAATGTAGATGTTATTTATTATCTAGTCATTGCACTGTTTTTGGTCAAGCCGATGTGATCAAATACATGTTGCATAACCCAATTATGAGTGGTAGAATTGGTAAGTGGGCTTATGCACTCATAGAATATGACTTGGCCTATGAACCATTGAAATCTATGAAAGGCCAAGTCATAGCGGATTTCATTGTAGAACATCGGGTTAATGATATTCATGAACTAGACATGTCATACCTCACTATTACTCCTTGGACTTTATATTTTGATGGATCGGTTTGCAATGAAGGGCAAGGAATTGGCATTGTGCTTGTTTCACCAAGTAATGTCTCCTTTGACTTCTCTAGCCGATTGAAAACTTATTGCACTAATAATCAAGCTGAATATGAGGCCCTCCTATTCGGCTTAGAACTTTTAAATGGTATGGGAGTAAAACATGTGAAGGTATTTGGTGATTCTCAGCTGGTTGTCCAACAAGAGTTAGAAGAATATCAATGTTTTGATGGTACTCTAAAAAGTTACCTTGAGAAATGTTGGAGCATAATTCATTCTTTTGACGAATTCAGTATTCGGCATATCTCTAGAGTTGAGAATCATAGAGCTAACGGTTTGGCACAAGATGCATCAGGTTATCGGATAAAGAGAGGGAAGTTTCACAAAACTGAAAATCTGATAACCAGTGCAGAGCCAAATTCCCAGGTCGCGGACCGTCCGCGTGATGGCGCCGGACCGTCCGGGGTTACCAGGAATGTTCTCTTAATCGATTCGGCTGACAATGAAGCCGATGCAAGAGATTGGAGGACACCTATACTTAATTATTTACGAAATCCCAATATCAAAACAGATAAGAACATTCGGCGAACAGCTTTCAAGTATGTTTTGATGAGTGACGAACTTTACCGCCGAACAGTCAATGACCTCCTGCTTAAGTGCTTGGGCCTAGATGATGCTATATTAGCCATGGTCGAAGTACATGAAGGGATTTGTGGTACTCATCAATCAGCTCCAAAGATGAAGTGGTTGTTGCGAAGGTCCGATTTTTATTGGCCTAGTATGATAGCTGATTGTTTCAAGTACTACAAGGGTTGCCAAGTGTGTCAAAAATTCGGCGACCTACAGTTGGTCCCTGCAGCCGAATTACATCCTATCATCAAGCCTTGGCCGTTCAGAGGATGGGGATTAGACTTTATTGGAGAAATTCATCCTTCATCATCAAAGGGCATCAGTTTGTGTTAGTTGCCACTGACTACTTCACCAAATGGACTGAAGTCGTTGCTCTAAAGAACATGACACACAAGGAGGTAATCGAGTTTATAACTGAGCATATTATTCATAGATTCGGCATTCCCCAGACCTTAACCACAGATCAAGGTACTTCTTTTATGTCAAAGGAGGTACGTGAATTTGCTGAATTATACAAAATTAAGCTGCTTAATTCATCTCCATATTATGCTCAGGCCAATGGTCAGGCTGAGTCTAGCAATAGGACATTGATTAATTTGATAAAAAAGAAAATATCTGATAATCCTAAACATTGGCATAAGATTTTGTCTGAAGCTTTATGGGCTCATAGGATATCTAAACATAGGGCTACTAAAGTATCTCCTTTTGAGCTTGTCTATGGGCAGGAAGCAGTGTTGCCTGTGGAAATAAGTTTGAATGCTGTCAGGTTCGCCAGACAAAATGATCTAACTGCTACTGATTATTATGATTCAATGATTGATAATATTGATGAGGTGACCGACAAGAGGATGATAGCTTTGGGAGCAATAGAAAAGGACAAGATCATGGTAGCCAGGGCCTACAACAAGAAGGTCAAAGCAAAATCATTTCAAGTAGGGGACCTGGTGTGGAAGACCATTCTGCCTCTAAGGAATAAAGACCGGAAGTTCGGGAAATGGTCACCAAGCTGGAAAGGTCCTTATAAAGTAAAACAGGTGATGTCTGGCAACGCCTATTTGTTACAAACATTACAAGGCAAGGACTTGCCTAAGGCTTTGAATGGGCGTTTCCTCAAACAGTACCATCCTAGTATGTGGCAAGATGCCTAAGAGAATCGATGTAATCACATCAGGTTAGTTGCTTTTGGTTTGCTCAGCTCCACCAAAAGGCAGGGGGGCATATGTTGAGCTCCATTTTGAGCGGGCGGACGGTCCGGCCCTGAGGCCGGACGGTCCGCGGTCCGGACAGTCCGCGCCTGTGGGCCGGACGGTCCGCGCATGCGCAGAGCAGTTTAGGGTTTCGAGTTTTATGCTATGTTTGTTGGCTAGATTTGCGGAATTAGCTCAGAATCCAGTCGTGTAAAGGGTCCAGCCCCCTCCTCTATAAAAAGAGAGGTCTACGGCCGATTTGTAATCATCAATCGAATCAATACAACTTCTATTTCGCATTTTATCCTAGGAGTAGTTCTAGTCTAGTTTAGGTTTAGCCACTCGATCCCCAAATTCTCCGCCTCTCTTCGACTCTACGCCGATTAGAGGAGTCTAGGTCGGCCGGCCCGAGCCTAGACAACCCTAGGATCTCTCCTCCCCGACGGGGTCCCTCCCGGGAGCGAGATCCAGGCGCCGCCGGCGATCTTCCGCCGCTCCTGCGCACGCGCGGACCGTTCGGCCCCAGGGCGCGGACCGTCTGGCCGTCAGGCAGGAAACCCTAGCCCCTGCGCCAGGTCGCGGACCGTCTGGCCCCAGGCCGCGGACCGTCCACGCCTCACCAGAGAGCACCACCGCCAGTTCTTCTTGAGTATTTGGCGCTCCAAAAAAGCGTCAACAGTTTGTTTTAGGATATTTGTTGAAATGCTCCATTCATGTGATAGACATGTGTGGTTAATTCAAATCGAGTCGGTGTGTGTGACGATGATATTCATGAATTAAGTAGATGTCCTAAAATTGTGTAGTGAAGCTTAGGTTGAGTTTCAAGTGATGTGGGAATGTTTTGGTAAAGATGTAGGTGAATTGTGAACGAGTCATTTAACGTATTAGGCATGTCGTGTAGTGGTGGTATGAAAAATGGGTTAGGAATCGATCGGCTAAATGCCAAGTTCGGTTAGAGTTATTTTGTTACTTGGGATTGTGGGGTGAAGTGATGGCATGACTACGTAGCCGTCAAGTCATCTATCATGTGACTATGCTTAAGTGTGCCTTGCTATAAGTTAGAATAAGTCGAGTCTCTAGAACGCGGCAATTTTTGAAGTAAATAGAAGCTGAATTTTAATAATTGTTGTTTTGGGCTGCACGCGCTGTTTTTGTCGTGCTGTATGTTTGATGAACTAAATTGTATTTTCTGTAGATATATGCTATAGAAAAGTGGTAGATAACTTTATTATCTTGCTGGTGTTAAAATTTGACAGGCATAAGTCTGATTGTTTAGGAGTTATGATTTTTACAAATTCAGTGACTGAATCTATCTAAATTCTGTACAGATTTCAGAAACTGCATTGTTTGCCTAATGTAATGTTAGAATCAGTCCTTGTCGATTATAAGGAAGTTGTAGAAGCTTTTCTCATCTTGCTTGTGTTAAAATTTCATAACCATAGGCCTGACGGTTTAAGAGTTATGAAATTTACAAACTGGTTGTTTTGTTCTGTCCTCTGTCAGAACAGATTTCGAAAACTGTAATGTTTGATTTGATTAAACCTAGAATCACTTCTTGGTGATTATAAAAGTTATATAGTGCGGTTGCCAAGATTTCCAAAAAATCTTGGATCACTCTTTTTGGTGGTCTAAAGATTAAGTTACATGTGTTTGAAGTGTGAAGTCTGAATCTGTCCAGTTCTGGACAGCACAACCTTCATAGTGTATTCTACCCTTGATACATGTTAAACCAGCCAGTGATGTTTATAAATAATTTGTAGACAATTTCATTACCTTTCCAGAAAATCTAGAATCACCTTGTTTGGATGTCTGAATCTCTAGTTATGAGTTTTTAAAGTCGCAAGTCTGAATCTGTCTAAATCTGGACAGAGCTGTTGTATTAGCGCGTTTTGACCTTGCTAAGTGTTGAATCGTGTTGAGGTCTAAATACCAAAGTTGTAGTTCACCTTTTAAGCTTTTCAGAAAGTCTTAGTTTGATATTTTTGGATTAATATTTGAAGAATTATGATTGAAACGAGTGACTGCTGTGCTGCTGTCCTAAAAATCTGCAAGTGCACATTTAATTGTTTAGTTCACCCTTTGACTAAAAATGCTTAGTTAGTACTTAACGGACCTAGACTTGTAATGTCTAAACTTAAGTTAACATGTGTCCATGATTAATGTGCTTGCTTGCTGTAGTTAGCTGTGGATAGGAGTTCCGTAGTTATTGATGCCTAGGTACTCTGTGAAACTTGTGTTGTTTGGGATGATTTTGTATGATCACTAGAAGAACTACTGAGAAGCCATATCCAAATAAATAAAATGTGCGTACTTGTGATGTTGTAGTTGTGTTGCGTAAATAAATAAAATGTTGTTGCCTTTTCAATGGCATTAATGTCGAACGCCGATAACGTGTACATAGCTAATGCTAGCATATAGTTGTTACAGTGTCTTACAATTTAATGTTTAGTTCGTCATTGTGTCTTTGTATATCTTGTGCTACTTTCATTATATTCATCCATATGCATCTTGCATCTCATTTAGGACCGAGAGATGCTGATCGTGCACGTGATGTGGTGCCAACCACAAGATGCAGCTAGTGGACAACCCAAGGAAGGATGGACATAACCAGTGAATGCTCGCCAAGCGAGTGCCACCCAGCAAACACTATCTAAGTGTTAAAGAAAAGGCAAGCCCCGGTTTTATGCATAACCGTTTATATATGCTATTTTACTGCACTTAATGTTTGTAGGATTGTACTGTGCACTTAAGTGTAGGAGTTGACTGAAACCCTAGTTGCATGAACTCAGGATTCCTTTTTGAAATGGATACTAGTATGCTAGGTCGAGTAGTTGCTTTGCTAATTAGGGATCTCGGTAGAAGTCGAGTGATTTTTCTAGCACTCGCGCGAGGTCAGAAATTGGTTGTATCCACTTTGATAACAGAATGATGATGGTCTGTGGACACGGGTCCATGGGGACGTGTGGTCTACGAGACAGAAATTGGAATAAGGATTAACGTGCGGATACCTATGTCAAGCGTTTGAACGTACTAAATATATGCCGAGAAATATGGTAAATCGGTAAGCCTAGTACCTGATTGAACCTGGCAGTGGACTTTACCCCTCACGCGACATGAGATGTGGTCTCCCATTCCGGTTATGGTGGGTACAAGTGCGGTCACTGCACGACGGCAGTCGGGGTCAGTGAGGCATTGTACGCCAAGGCGGTGAGCCCTGATCTGCTGACGGGGAATCAATGGGGACGGTTGATGTGTGTGGGGACGGAGTGCCTCGCCACGTCGTGTGTTTAGGTTTACCTTACAAGGATAAAAACTCGATTCGAATCGTCTGCTTCTCGCAGCTAATGAGACTGTTTGATCCATTGTACTGCATTGAGTAATAAGTGGAAATGAGATGCCTGGCAAAAGATGTTGATTGATAAAATGTTTGATACCATGTATGACTAGCTAGGTACACATCTAGTTTAAAAAGGATCTTACTAAAACTTGAAAAGCTAAAACTTGATTTTAGACTCAGCTAGTGCTTTTGGCAAACCAAACCCCTCAGCCAAACAGCTGCATGTCTAGAGGTAGAGGAATAGACTCCTCACACCGGGTAAGTCTAGCTGAGTATTAGTATACTCAGCCTTGCTTGTGGCATAATTTTTGCAGGTACCTCCTTGATTGGTTGCTGGTGTGACTTGGCCTCCATCCCTGCCACCGGGATAGACGGTCGAGTGGGTTACTGCTTCCGCAGGAGAGGACCAGGAGGAGTAGCGTGGCCAGGCTTCGCCATGTTACTCGGTTTTCTCCGTTAGTTATTTCCGCTGCATTAAAACTTATGGTTATTATTTCTAAAACTCCGATAATATAATCACAAATGATACTTATTAAATTTGTGGTATTATGTTTTATTGTATTTCTCTGTACCTCACCTTCGTGTGAGCTAGTGGTATTCGATCCTGGATAAGTGGCTTTATCGGACTAGATCCGAGGGACTGACGGGTTATTCCTGTTTAAGTGTGTTGCTGCCCTTAAGGGTGCGACTTGGGCACTTAAGCTGGAATAATTCGGGCGGTTCCGCCACAGTAGGGCTCAATTAAACTAGTCAGCGAGCTATGAGGAGGTGTTGGGGAGCCGCTGGCGAGTTTAGCTGGGCATGGGAGTGACTACGACGAGCTGGCCACGGCGGCCGTGCTCTGGCGGTGGTGGCGGGCGGTAGTGCTTGCTCTCTGCGGCAAACTTAGGTGATCTCCGGCTCGGGCGGGAGTGAAGGCGTGCGAGGGAGTACGGCCGAGGCCTTGCGGCTCTTATAGGCGTGTACGTGGGTGCATGGTCGAGCGTGGCTCGGCGCGGGCGCGTACTAGCATGGGCGCACAGTCGAGCACGTGGTGTTTTGCTTCTGCTCGTGTTCCAGCGCTCATAGGCTCCAAATCTTCACGTATTTGGGCAAGATCCCATTTTAAGATATGTTCCCCCGACTGAGCTCTATCGTTTTCGTGTGGAAGCCGAGGGGTTTTTGGGTCTGTGCAGGGAGTTGTCATGTTGCCAACTTGGGTGTGTTTGGCTGCTTCGTCCCGAGGCAAATCCATGCTAAGATCATGTCAACTGGCCAGGGTTTGTCCCCAAACTTCGCCAGGGCGTTCCTAGGATATTTTGGCGCCATTTTGTTATTTGGACCATGTAGTTTTGAGTTTTGGAACTAGGTGAACGCGGTTGATTTTTGTGAGAAGGTTGGATTTCAGAAATCTGAATTCCTGATTTTTATTTGAAGTCCCCACTTGAGTGGCTTGTTTGAGGATTTTGCAAAACCCTTTTGGGTAAACTTTCTTACTATGTTTTGTAGATTATTTAGTGTACCACAACTTTGTTAATTGGTCCAAATTATGATTTTGTGTTTCACATAGCCTTTTTACTAGATTTCCCTGTAGCACTTAAATGGCTTAAATAGGGTAGTTCTAGGGTTTGAGCTTTTTCTCACTTTGAGGTGCATGATGTGGTTAGGTTATGATTCTTGAGATGAAAAAGACTTGATTTAGTTTTTGCTCCTCAAGTTTGGTGTCTTTTGCTCAAATTAATCCACATGTGATAATGGTCACAATGTGGGTACTGAGGGAAAAACCTTAAGTAACACCTAGGGTGTTACAACCCTCCCCCTTAAAATAATCTCGTCACGAGATTCAGGTCGAGGTCCTCTAGGGGTGAGGAAAAGGTTACATCTTGCTTTCATGGTATTGGTGTGCTTCATAAGGTTCTTTAGAAAATCTGCTCTTCGAATGTCATCCTCTTTGCAACTTTGGAAGGAAGCCCTTTTTGTCCTAGTTTTATAGCTGAACTTGGTTCCTGTTAAGAGCATCTTCCTTATATTTTGAATCAAAGGGCAGGGGGGCTGGGGTATGGTTACGTACTGACTTCCTTAGGTAGACAATCGGGATAGTTTGTGCGCAGAAAATCCTCAGTATCCCATGTAGCCTCTTCTTCCGAATGGTTGCTCCATTGGATCTTATACATCTTGATCGTCCTTGCATGAGTTGATCTTTCCTTGCAATCCAGAACCTTAGAGGGGTGCTCTTGGTATGATAGGTCTAGCTCCATCTCTACATCTGGCTCGATTATGACCTTTGTTGGTAACCGAACACACTTCTTCAATTGGGATACATGGAACACATCGTGGATGGCAGACATCTTTGGAGGTAACTTCAAATTGTATGCCACAGGTCCACTTGCTTCTATGATCTCATAAGGTCCAATGTAGCGAGGGGCTAGCTTGCCTTTGATCCCAAATCTTTGCACTCCTTTTGTGGATGATACTTTCAGGTATACATAATCTCCCACTTCAAACTATAGGGGTTTCCTCCTCTTGTCGTGGTAACTCTTTTGCCTGGCCTGAGCAGCTTCTAGGTTCTTCCAGATCACTTTGACTTTTCTTTCGGCTTCCGACACCAGGTAGGGTCCAAGATTTCTTTCTCTCCGGGCTGTGACCAATTGAGGGGTGTTCGACACCTTCTTCTGTACAGGGCTTCAAAAGGTGCCATCTTCAGACTGGATTGGTAACTGTTGTTGTAAGCAAACTCTGCCAAGGAGAGGCACTTGTCCCAGTTTTTGTCATAATCGATTGCACAAGCCCTTAGCATATCTTCAAGGATCTGATTTACCCTTTCGGTCTGACCATCCATTTGAGGGTGGTAAGCCGAACTTCTTACCAGCTTGGTTCCCAAGGACTCTTCAATTGCTCCCAAATCTAGCTATGAATTGGGCTCCTCGGTCAGAGACAATTGTTCGGGGTAACCCATGCAAACACATGATTCGGTCAATATATAATTCTGCATACTTATGAGCCTTATCGGTGGTGTGCACTGGAAGAAAATGAGCCACTTTTGTTAGTCGGTCCACAATGACCCATACTGAATCATGATGTCGAGAGGTGTTGGGCAGACCCACAATGAAATCCATGCTGATGTCATCCCATTTCCATGAAGGTATTGATAGGGGTTGCAAGGCACCAGCTAACTTTAGGTGGCTTGCCTTTATCCTCTGACATGTGTCACATTCTGACACATACTTGGCTATTTCTCTTTTCATCCTGGTCCACCAATACAGGGGTTTCAGATCATGGTACATCTTGGTGCTTCCTGGGTGCATGGAGAATTTGGAGAGGTGAGCCTCATCCAAAATTTTCTTTTTGAGTTCCCTATTTTTAGAAACCACCAGTCTGTCTTTGAACCATAGTATCCCCTTGCTATCTTGGCAAAAGCACTTATACTTCTCCACTTTCTGGTTAAGATTCTTCTTGATTATTTGCACTCCCTTGTCACCTAGTTGGGCCATAATAATCTGGTCTAACAAGGTTGGTTCGACGGAGATGTATGACAAGGTACCCGAAGGAATTACTTTGATCTTCATCTTACTCAACTCATCACACAGGGTATTGATGCGAGAATCCATCACTATACAATTGCATTGTGACTTCCGACTTAGGGCATCTGCTACCACATTAGCCTTCCTAGGGTGGTAATGCACTTCCAAGTCGTAGTCCTTGATCAATTCCAGCCATATCCTCTGTCTCATGTTGAGATCAACCTGAGTAAAGATGTACTTGAGGCTCTTGTGATCTGTATAGATGTTGTAGCGAGTTCCCATCAAGTAATGCCTCCACATTTTTCAAGGCATGAACCACGACTGCCAACTCTAGGTCATGAGTAGGATAATTTTGTTCATGAGGTCTGAGTGCTCTTGATGCGTAGGCAATGACTTGGTTGTCTTGCATCAAAACACAACCCAGTTTAGTGCCAGAGGCATCGCAATACACATCAAATGGCTTGTTGTTGTTAGGCTACGCCAACACAGGCACTGTGGTCAGATGTTGCCTCAAGGTGTGGAAAGCATCTTCACATTTTTGACCCCATTCAAATTTGCTCCTTTCTTCAACAGTTCTGTCATGGGCTTAGCAATTCGGGAGAAATCTGGAATGAACCGCCGATAATACCTTGCCAACCCTAGGAAACTTTGAATCTGACGCATAGTGGCGGGTGGCTCCCAATTCATCACCTCTTGCACTTTATCCGGATCAACTGCTATGCCATCTTGAGAGATAGTGTGACCCAAGAATTTAATCTCCTTCAGCTAGAAATCACACTTAGACAATTTGGCATAAAGGCGATGCTCCCTCAGACGTTGGAGTACTGTGTGCAAGTGCTTGGCGTGCTCTACTTCATTCTTCGAGTACACCAAAATATCGTCAATGAAGACCACTACGAATTTGTCCAATTCGGGCATGAAGACTGAATTCATTAGGTACATGAAGTATGCGGGTGCATTCGTCAATCCAAACAACATCACCAGATACTCATACAACCCATACCTGGTTGAGAAAGCCGTCTTTGGAATATCACTTGATCGTATCTTGATCTGATGATAGCCGGAGCGAAGATCAATCTTAGAAAACACCTTAGCTCCAACCAATTGGTCAAAAAGAACATCAATACGAGGCATAGGATACTTGTTTTTGATAGTCACTGCATTGAGTGGGCGATAATCTATGTGTAATCTTAAGCTTTCATCCTTCTTCTTCACGAACAAGGCTGGACATCCCAAAGGTGAAGTACTTGGGCGGATGAATCCCCAACAATTCTTGCAACTTCTTCAATTTTGCCAGCTCGGTGGGTGGCATCCGGTATGGCCTCTTGGAGATAGGTGTTGTTCTCGGTTGCAATTCAATGGTGAACACAATATCCCGATCCGGCGGCATTCCTGGCAATTCTTTAGGAAAGACATGTGCATACTCACATACCACTGGAATCTTCTTCAAGGGAAGCTCTATCATGGAAATGCACACGACCGAGTGGTTTCTTGGCTGGACAGATACAACGTAAGGTCCCTGAAGGTGGGAGAATGGATTTCCAGAGCCCTCGTAGCTATATCTAACACAACTCGATGTTGAGTCATCCAATTATGTCACACCCGGTTTTGGAAGGTAAACCGAATGCGAACCATGTACGTGCCAGGATCAGAACTCACGTACACAGCGATTACATAATTGGACATCATCACACAATGCTCAAATAATTAGCGGAAAGGTACTTTACTTACATCAAGATGTCTGAGACATCCACAGAGTCTAATATATATCCATAGTGTTCAACATTAATATCAAAGTGCGGAGAAACAAAACGTAGAAGATAAGCCTACATAGGCAGCTGACTGGGGGTTTGCCACTAAAGTAAACTAGAACTCGTCGTACTCCTGGAACTCCTCAAAGTCCTCCATGTTACCAACATCTCCTCCTGAGCACTGAGTACAGTGGGGACAACCTGGGGTGGGGTGGTTTGTAAAGCAAGGGTGAGTACACATCAACGTACTCAGCAAATGTCCCGTTTGGCTAAAGTGGACTAGTTGTATGTGGAGTTAAGGTTAAGCAGTTGCTTTTAGTTGGTCAAGTTTTTATTACTAAAAGTAGAGCCAAGTTTTAGTAATAAACCTAGTTATTACCCAGAAGTACTCCCTCCAAGAGGAAATACCAGAGATCAAAATTATAACCATCATTGCTAATGATCATCATAAAAGTAATCGAAGTTCTTCTAATCAAAGAGGATCCCAAGGCTGCTCTTAACCGTGAGCACGGCTGATATACCAGTTTCTAACACTCTGCAGAGGTTGCACACTTTACCCACAAGCTGTGATTCCCATTCTGCCTGGGGTTCTAGCCTCCCCATTGATCACTACCAAGGTGACCTAGCAGGGTCTCACTACATAGACTTTACAAAGATTTCCCAGAGGTCATAGTCGCCCGTTAGCTTTCTCCAATTTGATAAACATAGTACATCTCCCCAAAGGAAGGGTGACTAACAAAACCAAATCAAAGAACCTCTGCAACCAGCCTCGGCAGAGCAAGTACTGTGGCCAGACCCCATTGACGGCCCTACGGCGAAGCCAACTACTCCTCTGGTTCCTCTAATTAATCAGCTAAGGGTGCCCCATTCCACCCTCATGGTTGCAGTGTTATCCCGGGTTGTCACTCCCCAAACAGGTCCTTACGGAGAGGTACACATGAAACAGCCTGAGCCCCCTAAAGTAATCACAAGAACCTCATTGGGATAACATCATCGTATCATAAATAATCACATCATGTTCATTGATTAAGTTAAAGCAATAGCATAAACTAACCATGATTAACCCAAAAAACAAGGATAAGGTAAATACAGACTAGTCAATCCTTAAGTTTCAATAATGTAATACGGGACAGTGAATTATAAAGTAAAGTAGGACATGATAGGTCTGAGGACACTTGCCTTCACCAGGTTGTTACTCAGAGGGATCTTCGGCAACACTCTCAGGAACCAAGAGCTGCTCGTTGTCTAAATAAAGTGATCATACATTCAATACATTTGGAAAGTACAAATGAACATCACATCAAGCATGTACCAACATTGGAACACATCTCAAAAGGTATAGTATTAAATAAAGGAGAAAGAGATCAAATTATAGAATGAACTAATCTTAATTAGGAGTTGATTACTCTCTTAGTGTTTGGAACATATCTCAAAAAGGTAAAGTTGTAATTTAAACAAAGAAAGAGATTAAATTATAAGATGGACTAATCTCATTTAGGAATTGATTATTCTTTAAGTGTGGTCCATAATTACATAACCTAATTCTATTCATTTTGTTGAGACCTAAAAGTTAAACCAAATATGAATTCATGTAATGCATATTACTAATCTCACAAGATTAAATATACTTTAACTTCTAGGGCTTTCATTTTATTTGTTTCATTAAATGATCAAATTAACATATACATTAATCTTGTATTCTAGGTATAAAATTAAAGTATACAGACTATAGCTGATCATAATTTATTTGGGCAGAGAATAATTTTATGAACATTTTACAATTTGAACAACTAAATTTGGAGTTCATATGAAAAAGATATGAAATAAACAAGTTTTGATGTTTGAAATTTGAAATTAGGGCTAATTCTGTGATTAAACGAAAGCACAAGGGGCTATTTAAAATAAACTAGGGGCCTGCGCGCTAAAACTCAGGACGACGGGTTGATTTCCTAAAACTTGGGGGTCTCTTAAGTAAAACTTACACGTGAGGGGGTACGGTGTAACCTCGGCCATCAAATCTGAGATCAACGGCCAGGATTAAATCCTACAAACGCGAGCGCGAACGCGGGTGCGCGGGCGCGACTGATAGGCGGGGTCAGGACGTCAGTGAACTAGGGCGGACTAGCCAGCCGGGCCCAGCAGCAGGGGCACAGGTGAGGGGAGAGAGATGGGCGGTCAGATCTAGATCGGAGGGCTGGGATTAGATCCGTTCAGCTAAGGTTTAAACTGCCCGATCTCGGACGGACGCCCGAGATCTAACGGCTGGGGTCGGACATAAGCGCGGTGGCACCGTTCGGTCCAGCGGCGGGAGCTCGCCGGAGACAAGGGGACTGGCCACGACGGGGCTCCAGAGGCTTGGGGAAAAGCTCGGGCGCGCTCAGGGTGGTCCGGCGGACTCAACCATGGGCACAAAGCCGGCACGGGGACACTAGAGGGCGCAGACCACGGCGAGGCGGGCTAACAGTGACGCGGATCTACTCCGGCGAGCAATCGCGCGATGACCAGTGCAATAAACAGGGAAATAGGGGCGCGGGGAGATTGCTCACCTTGAGAGGAAACGCTGGAGTATCGAGGCAACGACGGAGGCGCAGGGACGCCTCAGGGTGACGGTGGCGGAGCTCTGGCTGCACAGGAAGAACTCCGGTGAGCGCGGACCGGGCGGACTAGAGGGATTAGGGGCGAACCGAGGGGTGTTCCATGTGGCGGGTGATAGGGTGGAACTTACCGGGGCAACAGTCGCGGCGGGGAGTTCCATGGTGACCGTAGAACGGGCGACAGACGTCGATGGGCGGTGGCGGAGCTCTCTGGTCACGCGTGTAGAGCGAGAGAGAGGGCGAGGGGGTTTGGCTGAGGGCGCAAGTGAGGGAGGGGTGGTGGGCGAGCAAGCCGCGGTGTTCAAAAGGGACGCAGGCACGAGGATGTGGTCAGAGAACGCGTGGTCGTGGGCACGCCCACGGTGGGGGATCGTGGGTAGGAGGTTAGGGATGACTGACAGGTGGGCTCGGTGGGATAGAGAGAGAAAGCGGGCACGGGGAAAAGGAACGACGTCGACAGATCGGCCCCACAGAGCAGCGAGAGGGAGAGAGGGAGTGAGCGTGCATGCTGGTGCCAATAGGCGGGGCCCGCCTGTCAGGCACCAAGGGCACGCGGGCGCGCGCGTGGGCCTAGTCTGGCTTGGGCTAAATGGGTCGAAATGGTTTTTCTATTTCCAGGGAATTTCTAATGCCTTTTCTATTTATTTTCTCTAGTGTTTTCAATTCAAATTCCAATCAAGTTTCAAATTCAAACCAAATCAAACATGTGCAACAATTTAAAGAATAATTGGGGTTCAACATGATGCAACATTTGATGACTCATATGTTTTGGGCAAGATAAAATAAATAATCCCTCACTAATTAAACTAACCCTAATCAAAAGAGGAAGAGAGGGAGAGAAACTAGAGAGAAATAGAAACTAGAGTGAGATAGAGAAGAGTAACACCTGAATTTGGATGATAATAAGAAAGAAATTTTATACCCCCAAGTTCAAGGTGTTACAAATTAGTTCCCAAAATGGTCACCTTTTCTAGCCCCAGTATTAGAAGTGTAGTTTTGAAGATTTTGCTTCCTAGTTGGATAGGTACTATCGGGGACCATAATTAGGGGTACCCCCAAGACTCCTAAACTCGGCTGGTAATCACCATCAGCACAAGCTACAGAGGCCTGATGGGCGCAATTCAGGTCAAGGCTCCGTCCACTCAAGGGACGCGATCTCGCCTCGCTCGAGCCCAGCCTCGGGCAGGAACAGTAGACCCAGGCGGATTCACTCCTCGCCCGAGGGCCTCCTCAAGCAACGGGCGCACCCTCGACTCGCCCGAGGCCCAGCTCGGGCAGGCTTCACAGTGAAGCAACCTTGGCCAGATCGCCTCGCCAACCGATCGTATCGCAGGAGCATTCAATGCAAGGATCGCCTGACACCTTATCCTGACGTGCGCTCCTCAGTCAGCAGGACCGAAGTGACCGCAGTCACTTCGCCCCTCCACTGACTGACCTGACAGGAAAACAGCGTCGCCTGCCCTACTCCGACTGTTGTGCCACCTGCCAGGGTGAGGCTGACAGCAGCCGAGTCCAGCCTCAGGCGCCATAGGAAGGTCCGCCTCGCCCGACCCCGGGGCTCGGCCCCCGCCTCGGCCTCGGAAGGTGGTCTCCGCCTCGCCCGACCCCAGGGCTCGACCTCAACCTCGACCTCGGAAGACGGTCTCCGCCTTGCCCGACCCCAGGGCTCGACCTCAACCTCGACCTCGGAAGACGGTCTCCGCCTCGCCCGACCCCATGGCTCGGCCTCAACCTCGACCTCGGAAGACGGTCTCCGCCTCGCCCGACCCCAGGGCTCGGCCTCGACCTTGACCTCGAAGGAGTCACCGCCTCGCCCGACCTTGGGCTCGGGCTGACCACGCCACAGGGGGGTACATAATTACCCTACCCCTAGCTAGCTCAGGCTACGGGGAACAAGACCGGCGTCCCATCTGGCTCGCTCCGGTAAAACAAGTAATGATGACACCCCGCGTGCTCCCGTGACAACGGCGGTTCTCAGCCCCCCTACGAAAGCAAGGAGACGTCAGCAAGGTCCCGTCAGCCCCGACAGCTGTGCTTCTACAGGGCTCAAGCGCTCCTCCGACGGCCACGACGCCACATGCACAGGGCACTAGCACCTCTCCGACAGCCACGTCAGCATGTACATAGGGCTCTGGCTCCTCTCTGCTGGACACGTTAGCATATTGCTACACCTCCCATTGTACACCTGGACCCTCTCCTTACATCTATAAAAGGAAGGTCCAGGGCCCTCGTACGAAAAAGGTGGTCACGCGGGAGGACGGGCTGACGAGCAGGCTCTCTCTCTCTCTCCCTCGCGAACGCTTGTAACCCCCTACTGCAAGCGCATCCACCCTGGGCGCAGGACAACACGAAGCCGTGGTTTCCCCCTCCTTGTTCCGTCTCGTGCCGACCCATCTGGGCTGGGGCACGCAGCGACAATTTACTCGTCGGTCCAGGGACCCCCGGGGTCGAAATGCCGATAGTTGGCGCGCCAGGTAGGGGGCTGCTGCGTGTTGACGAACAGCTTCTCGTCAAGCTCCAGATGGGTAGTCTCCAGCAACCTCTCCAGCCCGGGATGCTGCTCCGTTTTGGGAGTCTCGAGTTCATGTCCCTCAACGGCAGCTACGACATGGTACTCCTTCCTCCGCCGCGTGACAACGACGACGACGGCCGTCAGCCCGCCCGACGGCGGCGGAATCGACGACGTCTTCCCCCCATGGCGGAAGAGCAACATCCGGGCCTGTCCCGTCACCTTCCCCGCCACAGGAGGAGGAGGCGGGGCAACCATGGCCAAGCAGGAGGCGGCACCTCGTTGGCTGTCGAGCGAGTCGACGACACCGGCGCCCCAGCGAGGGACACGTCGGGCGTTGACCTCGCGTCTGAGATGAAGACGAGCGTTGTTTCCCCGCAACACGGCAACCCCAAGCGGACAGATGACGCCAGCACGCTCGCGAAGGACTTGTTGGGCGTTAGCCTTGTACCTGAGATAACGGTGCAGTCCGTCCCCGACGCGACTTCGTCACCATCCGTCGATCAAGAGGTACCGTCCGTTTTCCACCCTGTGCCTTTTAGATTCAGCTTCGACCCACCAAGCGACCCCGCTTCGGTGGACGCTTTCATAAAGGCATATCCTAACCTTCCGGGATACCATATGTGATCAACCTGGGACCGACTAATGGTCGTCTCGACCTATGGGCCCCCGGGTTCCGAGGAAGATGACGAGCCCGACTCTGGTTGGGATTTCTCCGGGCTCGGTAACCCCAGTGCCATGCGAGACTTCATGGCCGCATGTGACTACTGCCTCTCCGATTACTCCGATGGTGGCCACAGCCTTGACGACGAGGACTGTGGCCCAAGTCGCGAATGTTTCCACGTCGATCTAGGGGGTCTCGACGAAGGCAACCACCTTGGTATGCCGAAGGACGACGATCCCCCTAGGCCTGCGCCTCGCGTTGACATCCTTTGGGAGCTAGCTGTGGTCCCAGTCCCTGCGGGGGGTCAGGACACACAGCTCAAGCAAATCCGCGAGATGCAGGCCAAGCTCGACGAGGAAGCAGGACAACTTGTGCAGCTCCGGCAAAACATCGGGCAGGAGTGGGCAGGCCGAGCACTAGCCGGAGAAGCGTGTCATCTAGCCCAGGACGTCCAGAACCGCATCGCTGACGATGCCAGGGCAAGGCTGCCCCGGGCTTCCAGTGGGGTCGGCCAGAACCTGGCTGCAGCAGCAATACTGCTCCGAGCGATGCCGGAGCCATCCACCACCGAGGGGCGGCGTATCCGGGGAGAACTCAAGAATCTCCTGGAGGATGTCGCGGTCCGACGGGCCGAAAGCTCTGCCTCCCGAAGGCAAGGGTACCCCCGGAGCATCGCACCGCGACTTCTCGATTCATGCGGGAAGCCTCGGTCCACACCGGGCGCACGCGGGACGCAACGCCTGCAGCCCCGGGTCGCCTCGGCAACGAGCACCACCGCCGCGACCGTCGGGCCCACCTCGACGAGAAGGTGCAACGAGGCTACCACCCCAGGCGTTGGGGACGCTACGACAGCGAGGAGGATCATAGCCCCTCGCCTGAACCACCCGGTCCGCAAGCTTTCAGCCGGGCCATACGACGGGTGCCGTTCCCGACCCGGTTCCGAGCCCCGACTACCATCACTAAGTACTCGGGGGAAACAAGGCCGGAACTGTGGCTTGCGGACTACCGGCTGGCCTGTCAGCTGGGTGGAACGGACGATGACAACCTCATCATCTGCAACCTCCCCCTGTTCCTCTCCGACGCCGCCCGGGCCTGGCTGGAGCATCTGCCTCCTGCGTAGATCTCGAACTGGGATGACCTGGTCAAAGCCTTCGCCGGAAACTTCCAGGGCACATACGTGCGCCCTGTGAACTCCTGGGATCTCCGAAGTTGCCGCCAGCAGCCGAGAGAATCCCTGCGGGACTACATCCGACGATTTTCGAAGCAGCGCACCGAGCTGCCCAACATCACCGACTCAGATGTCATCGGCGCGTTCCTCGCCGGCACCACTTGCCGCGACCTGGTGAGCAAGCTAGGTCGCAAGACTCCCACCAGGGCGAGCGAGCTGATGGGCATCGCCACCAAGTTCGCCTCTGGTCAGGAGGCGGTCGAGGCCATCTTTCGAAAGGACAAGCAGCCTCAGGGACGCCAACAGGAGGACGTCCCCGAGGCGTCCGCACAGCGCGGCACGAAGAAGAAGGCCAAGAAGAAGTCGCAAGAGAAACGTGACGCCACCGACGCAGATCTTGTCACCGTCGCCGAGCACAGGAACCCTCGGAAGCCTCCCAGAGGGGCCAACCTGTTCGACAAGATGCTCAAGGAGTCGTGCCCCTATCATCAGGGTCCCGTCAAGCACACCCTTGAGGAATGCGTCATGCTTCGACGCTACTTCCACAAGGTTGGGCCCCAGGCGGAAGGTGGCAGAGCCCACGACAACGACAAGAAGGAAGGCAACAAGTCAGAAGAGTTCCCCGAGGTTCATGACTGCTTCATGATCTACGGTGGGCAGGTGGCGAACGCCTCGGCTCGGCACCGCAAGCAGGAGCGCCGGGAGGTCTGCTCGGTGAAGGTGGCGGCGCCAGTCTACCTAGACTGGTCCGACAAGCCCATCACCTTCGACCAAGGCGACCACCCCGACCGCGTGCCGAGCCCAGGAAAGTACCCGCTTGTTGTCGACCCCGTCATCGGCAACATCAGGCTCACCAAGGTCCTCATGGACGGAGGCAGCAGCCTCAACATCATCTACGCCGAGACCCTCGGGCTCTTGCAGATCGATCTGTCCACGATCCGGGCCGGTGCGACGCCCTTTCATGGGATCATCCCCGGGAAGCGCGTCCAGCCCCTTGGACAACTCGATCTGTCTGTCTGCTTTGGGACTCCCTCCAACTTCCGAAAGGAAACCCTCACGTTCGAGGTGGTCGGGTTCCGAGGAACCTACCACGTCGTAATGGGGAGACCATGCTATGCCAAGTTCATGGTCGTCCCCAACTACACCTACCTCAAGCTCAAGATGTCGGGCCCCAACAGGGTCATCACCGTCGGATCCACATACCGACACGCGTACGAATGCGACGTGGAGTGTGTGGAGTACGCTAAGGCCCTCGTCGAGTCCGAGGCCCTCATCGCCGACCTGGAGAGCCTCTCCAAGGAGGTGCCAGATGCGAAGCGCCACGCCGGCAACTTCGAGCCAGCAGAGGCGGTTAAGTCCGTCCCTCTCGACCCCAGCAACGACGCCTGCAAGCAAGTCCAGATCGGCTCCGAGCTCGACCCCAAATAGGAAGCAGTGCTCGTCAACTTTCTCCGCGCGAACGCCGAGGTTTTTGCGTGGAGTCCCTCGGACATGCCCGGCATACCGAGGGATGTCACCGAGCACTCGCTGGATATCCAAGCTGGAGCCCGACCCGTGAAGCAGCCTCTGCGCCGATTCGACGAAGAAAAGCGCAGATCCATAGGCGAGGAGATCCACAAGTTGATGGCTGCAGGGTTCATCAAAGAGGTATTCCATCCCGAATGGCTAGCCAACCCTGTGCTTGTGAAAAAGAAAGGTGGGAAATGGAGGATGTGTGTAGACTACACTAGTCTAAACAAGGCATGTCCGAAGATTCCCTACCCTCTGCCTCGCATCGATCAAATCGTGGATTCCACTGCTGGGTGCGAAACCCTGTCATTCCTCGATGCCTACTCAGGGTATCACCAAATCAGGATGAAAGAGTCCGACCAGCTCGCGACCTCTTTCATCACACCTTTTGGCATGTACTGCTATATTACTATGCCATTTGGTTTGAGGAATGCAGGCGCGACATACCAAAGGTGCATGAACCACGTGTTCGGAGAGCACATAGGCCGAACGGTCGAGGCTTACGTCGATGACATCGTAGTCAAGACAAGGGAAGCCTCCGACCTCCTCTCTGACCTTGAAATGACATTCAAGTGTCTGAGAGCGAAGGGCGTGAAACTCAACCCCGAGAAGTGTCTTCGGAGTCCCCCGAGGCATGCTCCTGGGGTTCATCGTCTCCGAGCGGGGCATCGAGGCCAACCCGGAGAAAATCGCGGCCATCACCAACATGGGGCCTATCAAGGACTTGAAAGGAGTACAGAGGGTCATGGGATGCCTTGCGGCTCTGAGCCGCTTTATCTCACGCCTCAGTGAAAGAGGCCTACCCCTGTACCGCCTCTTAAGGAAGACCGAGCACTTCACTTGGACCCCCGAGGCCGAGGAAGCCCTCGGGAACTTAAAGGCGCTCCTTACAAGCGCGCCCATCTTGGTACCCCCCGCTGCGGGAGAAGCCCTCTTGATCTACGTAGCCGCAACCACTCAGGTGGTCAGCGCCGCGATCGTAGTCGAGAGACAAGAAGAAGGGCATGCATTGCTCGTCCAGAGGTCGGTCTACTTCATCAGTGAAGTGCTATCCGAGACCAAGATCCGCTACCCGCAAGTTCAGAAGCTACTGTACGCAGTAATTCTGACGTGGCGAAAGTCGCGGCACTACTTCGAGTCTCATCCGGTGACTGTGGTGTCATCCTTCCCCCTAGGAGAGACCATCCAGTGCCGAGAGGCCTCGAGTAGGATCGCAAAGTGGGCGGTGGAAATCATGGGCGAGACAATCTCGTTCGCTCCTCGGAAGGCCATCAAGTCCTAAGTCTTGGCGGACTTTGTGACTGAATGGGTCGACACCCAGCTTCCAATAGCTCCGATCCAACCGGAACTCTGGACCATGTATTTCGATGGGTCGCTGATGAAAACAGGAGTGGGTGTGGGCCTGCTCTTCATCTCACCCCTCGGAAAGCACCTCCGCTACATGTTGCGCCTCCATTTCCCGGCGTCAAACAATGTGGCCGAGTACGAGGCTCTGATTAACGGGTTGCACATCGCCATCGAGCTAGGGGTTCGGCGCCTCGACGCTCGTGGCGACTCGCAGCTTGTCATCGACCAAGTCATGAAGAACTCCCACTGCCGCAACCCGAAGATGGAGGCCTACTGCGACGAGGTTCGGCACCTGGAAAACAAGTTCTACGGGCTCGAGCTCAACCACGTCGCCTGATGGTACAACGAGACTGCAGATGAGCTGGCTAAAATAGCCTCAGGGCGGACAACGGTTCCCCCGGACGTCTTCTCCCGAGACCTACATCAACCCTCCGTCAAGACAAATGACACGCCCGAGCCCGAGGAGGCCTCGGCCCAGCCCGAGGCACCCTCGGCCCCCGAGGGTGAGGCACTGTGCGTCGAGGAAGAGCGGAATGGGGTCGCGCCTAATCGAAACTGGCAGACCCCATACCTGCAATATCTCCACCGAGGAGAGCTACCCCTCGACAGAGCCGAAGCTCGGCGACTAGCGCGGCGCGCCAAGTCATTCGTCTTACTGGGTGACGAAAAGGAGCTCTACCACCACAGCCCCTCAGGCATCCTCCAACGATGCATATCCATCGCCGAAGGTCAGGAGCTATTGCAAGAGATACACTCGGGGGCTTGCGGTCACCATGCAGCACCTCGAGCCCTCGTTGGAAACACCTTCCGACAAGGTTTCTACTGGCCCACCACGGTGGCCGACGCAACTAGGATTGTACGCTCCTGCCGAGAGTGTAAATTCTACGCAAGACAGACACACCTGCCAGCTCAGGCCCTACAGACAATACCCATCACCTAGCCGTTTGCTGTGTGGGGTCTGGACCTCGTTGGTCCCTTGCAGAAGGCACCCGGGGGCTTCACGCACCTGCTGGTTGCTATCGACAAATTCTCCAAGTGGATCTAGGTCCAACCCCTAAACAGCATCAGGTCCGAGCAGGCGGTGGCATTCTTCACCAACATCATCCATCGCTTTGGGGTCCCGAACTCCATCATCACCGACAACGGCACCCAGTTCACTGGCAGGAAGTTCCTAGACTTCTGTGAGGACCACCACATCCATGTGGACTGGGCCGTCGTAGCTCACCCCATGACGAATGGGCAGGTGGAGCGTGCCAACGGCATGATTCTGCAGGGACTTAAGCCGAGGATCTACAACGACCTCAACAAGTTCGGCAAGCGATGGATGAAGGAACTCCCCTCGGTGGTCTGGAGTCTGAGGACGACGCCAAGCCGAGCCACGGGCTTCACACCGTTTTTTCTAGTCTATGGGGCCGAGGCTATCTTGCCCACAGACTTAGAATACGGTTCCCCGAGGACGAGGGTGTACGACGACCGAAGCAACTAGACCAGCCGAGAAGACTCACTGGACCAGCTGGAGGAGGCTCGGGACATGGCCTTACTACACTCGGCGCGGTATCAGCAGTCTCTGCGACGCTACCACGCCCGAGGGGTTCGGTCCCGAGACCTCCAGGTGGGGGACTTGGTACTTTGGCTGCGGCAAGACGCCCGAGGGCGTCACAAGCTCACTCCTCCCTGGGAAGGGCCGTTCATCATCGCCAAGATTTTGAAGCCCGGAACGTACAAGCTGGCCAACAGTCAAGGCGAGGTCTACAGCAACGCTTGGAACATCCGACAACTACGTCGCTTTTACCCTTAAGATGTTTTCAAGTCGTTCATATACCTCGTTCACATACACAAATAGAGTCTAACCGTCAAGGAAGGGTCAGCCTTGCCTCGGCAAAGCCCGACCCTCCCTCGGGGGCTAGAAGGGGGGAACCCCCTCTACGTCAAAATTTTCCTCGGAAAAAGTCTTTCTGCCAGAACATCTTTCGCGCTTTTCGACTACTTCGATAGCGGGATCCTAAAAACGACGGAGTACACGTAAGCGGTAAGGCCGACCAAGCCGAGGGACTCCTACGCCTCTGGGATACGAATACCTCACTCATCACCTTCTGCGATAAGTAACTCACGCTCGGATAAGCGATTCTGCTGACCGAACAAGTCTTAACGCTCGAAAACTTTTCTGCCAAAATGATTTTTCGTGCCTTCTCGACTATATCGATAACAGAATCCTGCGGACGAGTAAGAGTACACGTAAGCGACGAGGTCGACCGAGCCGAGGGACTCCTACGCCTCCGGGATACGGATACCTCACTCATCACCTTCCGCAATAAGTAACTCTCGCTCGCATGAGCGATTCTGCTACCGACAAACAAGTCCTGATACTCGAAACAAGAGGAAAAGAAACGCAGCTTTATAACACGACAATGATATGTTTGGGCCTCGGCGACCGCAAAAAACATACGCATACTACAGACAAATTGTTCCTGCAGGTTCAGACATCAACAGGGGGAGCAGCAACACCCTCGGCGTCGTCTCCACCTTCGGCGGAATCTGGCCCGGCCTTGGACGGCGACACGGGCGGAGGATCTCCACCTCAAAAGAAGATGTCAGCACCGCGCCTGGGCCATCGCCGCCGGGGTCTCCTCTAGGAACTCGGCCCGAGCAGACGGCTTGGCCGGCCGCTCCGTAGCCACAGCCAGCTGTCCCCCGAGGACATCAGCCCGACTCATGGCCTCGGCAGCCCGACTCCGGGGTTGGTCCCGCCAGTGGACGACCTGGCCAGGTTCCAGCCGCCACTGCTATGCCTCCTTGGCCTGGGGAATCACCTGCTCCTGGGCCGATGAAGCTTCTTCTCGAGCCGGCCCCGCCTCTATCCACGCTAACACCGCTGCCTCCGGCTCCGGCTCATCGCAGAGCGGCCGAGGGTTTCTTTAACTGAGCAAAAGAAGCCTTGGGTGGCAAGGTCGACCAAGCCGAGGGACTCCTACGTCTCCAGGATACGGATACCTCACTCGTCACCTTCCGCACAGGGCAACTCACACTTGGTTAAGCGGTTCAGCTAGCCGATAGGCGAGTCCTGGTGCTCGAAATGAGGAAGAAACACGGTATTGCACTCAAATACCTAGATGTTCAGGCCCCGACAGCCACAATGAACAGACGCCGGCACTCAAGGTGCCATTACAAACGGAACTCCGGTTCCACTCCTGCGGGTATGAACAACCTCCACATCGGGGGGCCTGCGGGACGACAAACTCCAGTTGGCTCACCGCCGCCTGCTCCATCAGCAGCGACAACGACCTCCGCTCCGGGCGGCTAAACAGCAGCAGTGATGACCTCAGGGCAGACGCTGCTGCGACAAGGCCCTCGCCCGCGTCCCCACTCGAGGGGCAAGGACAAGCTATCAAAGCCAAAGAGCCGGAGGCACGGAGCGCAGATGGCGCCGACGATCTCGTCGGCGGAGAAACCTTCTCCGGCTGCCACCACCTCAGCACCGACGGCGGCGTCCACCTGCCCACCGACACCGCACCAATGGGCGCTGGCCACCCCAAAGCGCACTGGTAGGTCCTCACTCCCGTCCTCGCCATGAAAACGAGAACGGGACCGTCCCAGAACACGAGTACCGCCCTCGCGGCGTACGACATGTTGTGAGACCCTCCGGTGCGGCCGGCCATAGTCGCCCGGGCAGAGGACGGAATGCTGCACCCTGGCCGGGCAGCAGCAGTTCGCCTTCCCTCGCATGGCTGGAGGATGCCTCCTCCACAGAGCTGGAGGATGGTTTCCACCCCCAGATGCCGGAGGAAGAAGCGGGACGCCAGCCCATGCGAAGGCAGGCCCCGCCTCGCCTCGCTCCCCGCCCCAGCAAGGATGATGAAAATCCTTGAAGCTGAGGGCGGGGCAGAAGCCGCAGCCCGGCTTGCTTCTCCCCACCATCGAACCGGTGGTCACCATCCTGTGTGACCATTGGTGAGGAAATGCAGCTGGGCTTCCTGATGAAAATCCTTGAAGCCGAGCAATGGCTGAAAGGTGCCAACCTCCGTGAAGTTGCGCTCCTCCAACAGCAGCAAGACGAAAGCAACACGGGCGCTCCCCTTCCGGGGGCTCGGAAGGTGGAAGGGCGCAATGCATGAGGGGAGTGCGGAGGCGGGGCTACCACCCAGGGGGTCGATCCCTTTTTAAAGGCGACTCTCCCCACTCGCGTCCTCAGGCGTCGCAGACTAAGTCTTCACCAACGCGCTCCAGGGTCCTCCCCCTACGACACAGGGGCTAGGTCCCACACGTCATGTAAGCTGGCCCAAGACGTAAGAAGCCAAACCGCCGCGCGAGGAGCGTGTAACCGCTCAGCGGTTACAAGCACTCCTCCATCTTCGCCTAAACTAGCGGGTGAAAGGGCGGACCACCATGCAGGTGGCATGCAACTGCACCACGGAGACGCACCCCTTCAACTTCGACGCATCCAGCGTGGAGGCCCAGGCCCACACGTCATGTAACCGGCACGCCGGTTACTACGTGCGAAAAACTGCACCGCCACTTACGCCAATGTCGCGCCTTCTCGACTGCGGAACCGGTGCCGCGACTCGAGGCAACCCTGCGCATGGCCCAACAGTGCCAACCAAGCGCATCGGTCACAGGTCAGTCAGTCGCGGGAGAAAGCGCGACGGTCGATATGGCCAAAAGTGGGCCGGCAGTAATGGCGGCAGCAGGCGGGCGGAAGAAGCAGTCAAATCATCTGCAGGCTCACGTCCCCTCCTGGAGCAGCAGGGGAGCCCTCTCCCACGGCGTGAAGACGACGCGCCCGTGTTCCGTCCCTCGAACGGCTCGCGCAACAGCTGCCCCGTGAACCACCCGTCCCGTCGCATTAACTTTGCGGCAGGGCAGGCGACACCTTTGGCAGGTGAAGCGGGCGACGTTTCACCTCCGCCATGATGACCGCGTCAAAAAAGGTGCGCCACATCGTTTAATTTCGTATCCTTTTCCTCTTCCCCCTTCTCTCTCTTGCTACAGGGACCGGGAAAGGGGATACCCCGAAAGGGATCCTTCTCCGTGAAGGAAACGGGCCCCGAGCCCTCCTACTGATCAGGGGTTCGAAGGCTGGCCCCTCGGAAGGGTTCGACAGCCGCCCCAGAGCACTCGGGCTTCAGGCTCATTACTGATCAGAGGTTCGAAGGCTGGCCCCTCGAAAGGGTTCGACAGCCGCCTCAGACCACTCGGGCTCCGCGCCCACTACTGATCAGGGGTTCGAAGGCTGCCCCCCTGAAGGGTTCGACAGCCGCCTCAGAACACGCAGGGCGAGGGATGACTCTGGGTACGTCTGATACATGGCCGAGGCTCGGGCTACGCTCCCGAGGTACCCTAGGACATTTCCGAGACCAGCAGGAGCGATTCTGTAACGGAATCCCAACAGAGGGAGGCATCGAGCCCTCGGACCCTATCAAACGGGACCGGGTCCGGCAAATCACCTGTAGGTACTTTTGGAGCGCGCCTCTGGGCCACTAGCCGACCCTTATCGAACGGGGCACGGGCGTCCACTCGGATCACCCATTAGCAACTCACTGGAGACACCATGTTTGGCGCCCTCCGAGGGCAACATGGCGCTTTCCCCCCCCCCTCCTCCTTGCGGAAAGGCGACGAAGGGGTGTATGATAAAATCCGAGTCAGTCCTTGACCGTCCTCTCGCTCTGTGCAGAGGCTCGGGGGCTGCTCTCGCAAACCCAGCTCCGGCCAAACCATTGACAGCGTCAACATACCAGCCCGAGAACTCGGAACCCGACCATGCACCCGGGCTACGATCAGATCGCATGAGGGAACAACCAGACCGGCCTAGGCATCACGAAAGGTATTAAGACCTCGGAGGAGTCAAACCACCCCTCCGAGGCCTTGGGGGCTACACCCGGCGGGTGCGCTCGCGCGCACCCACCGGAACAAAATGTAACCGAGAAAGGCCGATCCCCTTGCAAAAAAGTGCGACAAAGCCTCCAAGCGAGTACCAACACTCCCTTTGAGGCTCGGGGGCTACTGTCGGGGACCATAATTAGGGGTACCCCCAAGACTCCTAAACTCGGCTGGTAATCACTATCAGCACAAGCTGCAGAGACCTGATGGGCGCAATTCAGGTCAAGGCTCCGTCCACTCAAGGAACGCGATCTCGCCTCGCCCGAGCCCAGCCTCGGGCAGGAACAGTAGACCCAGGCGGATTCATGCCTCGCCCGAGGGCCTCCTCAAGCAACGGGCGCACCCTCGACTCGCCCGAGGCCCAGCTCGGGTAGGCTTCACAGTGAAGCAACCTTGGCCAGATTGCCTCGCCAACCGACCATATCGCAGGAGCATTCAATGCAATGATCGCCTGACACCTTATCCTGACGAGCGCTCCTCAGTCGGCAGGACCGAAGTGACCGCAGTCACTTCGCCCCTCCACTGACTGACCTGACAGGAAAACAGCGCCGCGTGCCCTGCTCCGACTGCTGTGCCACCCACCAAGGTGAGGCTGACAGCAGCCGAGTCCAGCCTCAGGCGCCATAGGAAGCTCCGCCTCGGCCTCGGAAGGTGGTCTCCGCCTCGCCCGACCCTAGGGCTCGGCCTCAACCTCGACCTCGGAAGACGGTCTCCGCCTCGCCCGACCCCAGGGCTCGGCCTCAACCTTGACCCCGGAAGACGGTCTCCGCCTCGCCCGACCCCAGGGCTCAGCCTCAACCTCGACCTCGGAAGACGGTCTCCGCCTCGCCCAACCCTAGGGCTCGGCCTCGGCCTCGACCTCGGAGGAGTCACCGCCTCGCCCGACCTTGGGCTCGGGCTGACCACGCCACAGGGGGGTACATCATTACCCTACCCCTAGCTAGCTCAGGCTATGGGGAACAAGACCGGCGTCCCATCTGGCTCGCCCCGGTAAAACAAGTAATGATGACACCCCGCGTGCTCCGTGACGACGGCGGTTCTCAGCCCCCTACGGAAGCAAGGAGACGTCAACAAGGTCCTGTCAGCCCTGACAGCTGTGCTTCTACAGGGCTCAAGCGCTCCTCCGACGGCCACGATGCCACATGCACAGGGCACTAGCACCTCTTCGACAGCCACGTCGGCATGTACATAGGGCTCTGGCACCTCTCTGCTGGACACGTTAGCATATTGCTACACCTCCCATTGTACACCTGGACCCTCTCCTTACGTTTATAAAAGGAAGGTCCAGGGCCCTCGTACGAAAAAGGTGGCCGCGCGGGAGGATGGGCTGACGAGCAGGCTCTCTCTCTCTCTCTCCCTCGCGAACGCTTGTAACCCCCTACTGCAAGCGCATCCACCCTGGGCGCAGGACAACACGAAGCCGCGGTTTCCCCCTCCTTGTGTTCCGTCTCGCGCCGACCCATCTGGGCTGGGGCACGCAGCGACAATTTACTCGTCGGTCCAGGGACCCCCTGGGGTCGAAACGCCGACAGGTACACTTTGATTTAACTGATTTGTTGCAACCTTGCCTCCCGGCGTTGCAATCATGAAAGCCCCTTGGGTATGATAGAAAGGCAATTGACATTTGACACTGAATTTCTGGCTAATGAAGCTATGTGATGCACCAGAGTCAAACAGAATCAATGCAGGTTGATTAAAAACAGAAAAAGTAGCAGTCATGACGGTCGCTCCTTCAGGTAGCTCCTCTAGAGTAGTTAAGTTGAGCTTCCCTTGCCTGACTTGCACTTTCTGCTTCCTCCCTTTGTCTTGGTTGGGTGCTGGCATCTGTCTTGGCTGATTTCGTGGGCAATCCTTGGCATAATGGCCTGTGTTGCCACACGTGAAGCATTTGTTTTTGTTCCCTTGGTGGGACTGCTGCTGTCGCTGAGGCTGATTGTTCCTTGGAGCGGAAGCGGGGAAATGGTTGGGTACTTGCTGCTGCTGTGGCGGCCTGATGACCCATCTTCCTGCTTGCTGATGGAATCCCCTGCTCTGACTGTTGGAGATAATCCAGAATCTCTAAGGTGGAGCTGAGGACCCTGAGATTAGTGCTTTCCTCTTCTTGTCTGCTTGGTGGGCTACAATGCAGTCTTCCTGTGATATGGCAAGATTGACCAGTTCATTGTAGCTGTTAGCACGAACAATGTTGAGGCGCTCACGAAGCTTGGTTTTGAGTCCCCTTCGGAAACAGTCTCTCTTCTTCTCATCTAAATCTGCATGATAACCCGCGTATTGGCACAGGTCGTTGAAGGCCTAGGCATACTGTAGCACAACGCGGGTTCCCTGAGTCAGTGCCAAGACCTCATTAAGCTTGCGATCCAGAATCCCTGCTGGAATATGGTGTCCTCTGAAAGCTGTCTTGAATTCTGCCCATGTCACCACATGGTCAGCAGGTAACATGGTGTGGAAATGGTCCCACCATGTCCTAGCAGGTCCACGGAGCTGCTGTGCGGCGAAGCGAGTCTTCGCGGCGTCAGGGCAAGCTCCCGTGAGGAGTGGGAACTTGGACTCCACAACCATGAGCCACACATCGGTGTCTAGCGGGTCCTCCGCCTTGGTGAACAGTGGTGGTTGCGTGCTCAAGAACTCCTGATATATTGCCGCAGCCGGTGGACGTTGCTACTGGCCTCCACCATACTGCTGAGGGTGGGGCTGGTGCTGCACCAGCTGCCGCATAATCTCGTTCTACTGAGCCATTAGCTCCTGCATCGTGGGAGCTGGAGGAGGGGGTGGGGGAACCTGCTCGTTCTGCCCACGATGTTGTCTAGCTGCCATCTGAAAACAGAAATTTCGTCATTGTTACCTCGATTCATGGTTCCAAATAGAATTCTTTATATCATGAGAAGAGAAAAAAAATGACAGAACATAATATTGAACCAAACGAGGATAACATTCCTACATTCATTTCATTGTTCATAAAAGTTTTTCTTGGGTTACAACATTTTAGGGGATCCACCCTCAAGCCTAGTCCAAAAGTTGGTACCAAAACTAAGCTCGCGTGGGTTCCCGTCCTCCTGACATGTTAAACTAACCCATCAACCATGGGTGGTAGAGGCAACGCTGGATGCAAGTGAAGGGGGCACTCTAGAGGGAGCCGCATTCGGTCCAAAAGCTGGCTCTATCTCCTCTGGATCCTCCTCTCCCTCGCTGCCTACCTCATTTTCTTCCATGTCTTGGTGGTGCATCTCCAGGTGGTCGTTGGCCTCCGCAAGCTCTTCCTGCACGTCGTGGAGCTGGATCTCCAGGATATCGATGGTGTTATCCCGGATTTCCACTTGCTTCTCTAGAGTCATGATGCGCTAGTTCATATGTTTCACCTGTAGGTCTTTTTCCACCAATTCTGAAGACAATTCGACCACGAAGTCCTCTTGATTGTTGAGGGTGATCTTTGTGGACTGAGTGAGCCCAGTGAGGTGTGCCATGGCGTCACTCTACAAAGCCTGTAGGCGGTACAGTGCGCTCATACACTGGACGGTGATCCTCCCAACCTGGTCAGGATGCATGGCCCACACGTCCTTCACGTGGATCACTCTGTTGCACCACATTGGGTCATCCATATTCTCGACGAGGAAGAGTCCCAGTGGGTGCATCATCATTTCCATGGGATGATACCCACAAAAGGTCATCAAGGCTTTTAGCGCTGCGGCCTCCGTGGTGTCATCTGCCCTAAACCCGACAGTCTCGGAATCAAGGGAACGCCACCTAGGCTGTAGAGGGTGAGACTCAAGGGTCAGCCAAACCCTGTAATGTGGCACCCGATGCTCCTCGTATAGTTGCACCGTGTACAGAGGGGGTGTGGGGTATCCAGTGGAGCAGAGCACCTCCCACAAGATAGAGGGAAAGCCCTCGTGGGAAAGGTAGTCAAAACTGAAGCGAGTGTCTCCTCCATTGGCGGGGGTGGGTGAAGTCATATGTGAAAGAGGGTTAGATGTAAGTGCTAAGGTAGCGGTAAGGAGATAAGTGTGCTCAGATTTTTAAGGAGGCAGATCAACTTAGATTTATCTATTCCAACTCATTTCGTGCTACCCATTTTTAACTAATGTTTGTTAGGGGTCATGATTCGATGCATTTTCCTTAACTTTTATTTATTTCATGTTTTATAATGCATGCATGCTTGAATGAACGTCCTCTCATTGATCATAGGGGTGCTCCTAGGGCATCCCTACTATCCTAGCTTGGCCTATGTGGCTTACTTATATAGCCACCTATTTTCCCCACTATTCTTAAGGCCTTTCGTACTAGCTCTAGCGTTCTAGTCCTGAGATCCAACACTGGTTTCTAAGCAAATTTTATTTTTGAAAAGTTGGCATTCATGACTTATTGATTCCTCTGTAATGGTAATCGCTTCGATACCAGCTGTGGCAGAACCACCCGAATAATTCCAACTTAAGTGCCCAAGTTGCACCCTTAAAGGCAGCAACACACTTAAACTGGAATAAACCGTTTACTTCTTCGGATCTCGTCCAATAGAGCCACTTACCAAGGATCGAGTACCATTAGCTCACTCGACGGCGAGGCTCAGAGAGAATACAATAAACATGAAACCACAAATTAAGTACTAGAGTTATTACATAAATCAGAGTTTGATAAAAGATAACAAGTTCTTAATAATACAGCGGATAATCGATAACGGCGATACTGAGGAATAGGGCAAGGCCTAGCCCACTACTCCTCCTGGTCCTCTCCTGCTGAGGCGGCATCCCACTCGACCGTCCAACCCGGTGGCAGGGTGGAAGGCCAGGTCACACCATCAACCATGTCCTGTAGTGTACCTAAAAAATGTGCCACAAGCAAGGCTGAATATACTAATACTCAGCTAGACTTACCCGGTGTGAGGAGTCTACTCCTCTACCTCTAGACCATGAAGTTGTTTGGTTGAGGGGTTTGGTTTGACAAAAGCACTAGCTGACTCTAAAAACAGTTTTAGCTTTTCCAATTCTAGCATATTTAATTAAGCTAGGTTTGCTCCTCTCTAGCATATATGGTAACAATCATTTAGTGAAATCAACATGTTATCTCAAGAAACCTCATTTTACTTTTTACTCGATGCAGGACAAGGGGACAAGCAGTCTCATTAGCTGCGAGAAGCAGACGATTCGAATCGAGTTTTAGCCTTGCAAGGTAAATCTAAACACATGACATGTAGGGGCACTCCGTCCCCACACATATCAACCGTCCCCATCGATTCCCTAGCAACAGAACAGGGCTCATGGCCTTGGCGTACAATGCTCCAATTGTCCCCGGCTGTCACCGTGCAACGGCTGCACTTGTACCCACCATAGCTAGCATGGGGGACTCTGTCACAGGTCCAATGAGGGGGAAAGTCTACGGGCAGGTTCAATCAGGTACTAGACTTATCGATTACCATATTTACCGACATATGTCTAGTATGTTCAAACGCTAAACTCAGGTATCCGCACATTAATCCTTAATTCCATTCCTGTCTCATAGACGAGGCATCCACCCTAGATCCAAGTCCATAGACCATCATAGATCCCGTTATCAAGATGAATACAATCAATTCATGACCTTGCATGACTGCTAGAAAAATCACTTGACTTCTACCAAGATCCCTAATTAACAAAGCAGCTACTCGACCTAGCATACTAGTATCCATCTCAAAAAGGAATCCTGAGTTCATGCAACTAGGTTTCAAGCAACTCCTACACTTAAGTGCACATTACAATCCTACAATCATTAAGTGTAGTAAAATAGCATATATAAATGGTTATGCATAAAAATCAGGCTTGCCTTCAAAAGCTGAGGCTGCAGCGATGTCCTCGTTGGCAGGCTCTAGAGCTGGCTCTTGGACTTTCTCTTGGGTAACTCCTTGCTCGGGGATGAGCACGTACTCTCCGTCGGCGAGGTTGCAATCTAATAAATGCAATGAATAAGATACATGTATGCTATGATATGCAATTTAGTAACTATGATGCATGGTGAAGTAACTAAGTTAGCAAGACAGAGCTTAGTCTTACTATTGAAGGCTTTAGTAGTATACTTAGTGATTAGAACTAGGTGTGGCCAAGGACTAGAAGATTGGGTTAACTTAGCACTTAACTAATCCTTTGATGACTTAGTGAAGACTTAAGAAGGTTTTTGCTGAAGTTATTATGTGTAGGATTAATCACTTCTCCCAACTCTCTCTTTTCCTTTTCTATTTATATTTTTAGAGTGAATTTGAACTAGAATATTGATTTAAAAAATTCCAAAACTCCTGTAAAAATTACAGTGGCTTCCCACTGGATCTCATAAGTCTGTCTAAAAAATTGAGGTCTAAAATGAGAGTGGTTTTCTCTGCACAAAAATATTAAAACCTAGGGCAGAGAGAGTACTTTGAACTACAACTCTTATCTAGGAGTGGATTCTACCCTATGGGTTTTTTTGCTGGTATCTAGGTGTATTAACATGATTCTATGCCAAATTTTAGCCAAAGATACCTAATGGTTAATTAATGGTGATTTTCTAAAGTTTGGGGGCTTAGTGGTGCTTTCTGCTACCACTCTATTTAAAAAATGTCCAATAACAGATTTCCCAATTTTTCTAGTTTTTCTTTGCGCAAGAGCAATCATTCTTAAAGTTGGTTATTTTTACTTATAGGGGATGGGTTGTTTGATTTCTTAGAATATATGATCTTTTTCATGGGGCAGGGGGTGGGGTGTATACCACTGTATTTTCACCTTAGTTTTATATTTTTCCCTTATAGTACACATCATAAGTACTTGGGGAAAAATAGAGTTGCTCCCTATTTCCCAGTTTTAGACTTTCTTTTGATTTTTTTTGATGTATTTGGAAAATCCCAGTTTTATTTGTTTAACCTATTTACGGTGATACTTTGGGGTGGTTACCATTTTTTATAGTGGTGCTTTAGTGGTTAGGGGTCTACTAAATTTTTCTTACCACTATTTCATATGTCTTCATATTTTTAATCATTACCTTTATTAAATACTTAATACCTAAATAAAATCATAAATTTCAAATCACTACTGGACTAGGGTTTCATATATTTTTCTTATGAACTTTATCACTCGATCATGCTAGGAAAAATACTATTGCTCTCTGGTTTCCATTTTTAGTGTCTTTTTCTATTTTTCCAAGGTTTGGCCAAAAATAGGTTTAAATAAGCAATCCTTGCTTAACCTTGTGTATTGGGGTAATTAGTCTTTTTTGATGGTGTAACTACATTCTGGGCAACTCCACAAATTTTCTCAGTGTAAATGTTCTTCTATTTTCCCTCTATTTTCTTGTTTTAGGCAGTTTTCAACATTAAATCAAAAGTTCTTGATTAGATACATAAACTACAAAGTTTTATATTTTTAACAGGCAGAGCACTTTATTTGTGGTGGAGCAAAATTGGTTTCACAATTTTTGGGCTAGTATTACTCAAGTTACCAATTTTTGAAGTTCTCTGCTGAAATAAAAGGAAGGAAAAAGAAAGAAAAGCCAACTTGCGCTGGGGTCCCCGAGCTTTTCTACTGTTCGTATTAAATCTAGGTCTCTAGAGCACTATTCATTCGTGTCACTAACAGTGCGAAAAACCCCCTGGGTTTTTCCAATCCTTAACCCGCGCTCCACCCTTGCCGGAACATTAAACGCGAACTCCGGTGAGCGATTGTACCTTACCGGCGGCGGTAGCGAGTCGGGGAAGAGGTCGGGGGGTCTCGTGGGGGTCCGACGAGCTTGGTGACAGTGGCGATTGGTCGGAGGAGGCCAGTGGCGTCCGGTCCTTGCGTATAGGCGAGCGGGGAAGGTCCGGCGGTGGTGATCCTCGTCTCTGGTGTGGGTAGGCTTCCAAAGAGAAGCCTGGGAGCTTCACCAGGCTCTGGTGAAGTGGTCTCTGTGCTTCGACTCGGCAGTGATGACTCGGGTTGGCCGGTCCACGTTCACCGACGTGCGCTCGTCGAGTGGCGGATGGGAGCAGACCTCACCAGCGCGGTAGGGCTCAATTAAACCGGTTAGTGTCACACCCGGATTTTAAGGACAAAGCCGGGTGCATCTCATACATGCGCCAAAGAAGACAACATATATAATAACAGAGTGTATAGAGATAAATGTCACAATAATCAGAGTATTTATTACATAGCAGAAATCTTACAAAATAAAAGATAAATATAAAAGGATCTAAAATCCATCCTTGGCGCCAGAAAGTCAACTGGGAGACGCCACCTAGATCGAATCGAACTCCTCGATGTGTCTTCTCTTGAACCACCTGTTCTTCTCCTGTGGGGGTGTGAGACAGCAAAGGGTGAGCTCACACATGTTCATCGTTCAACAAGTTGTGCGGAATAATGTGCATGAACTCACCAAAGGTGGGAGTTCATGTGAAGTGTAAAGCTGATCAACAGTAGGGGTTAAGCTGAGCATTGCTTTTAATAAGTTGGTCAAATTTTATTAGCAGTTACTAAGTGTAAGTAAATACCAAACCATAGTAATAATAAGTAAAAATAATAATAAAATAATCCCAATGCAATGAAATGACAAATTGAGTTTAAGTTCCATAAATTAATCATGTTAGTGTCCGAGCTGCTCATGACCGTGAGCACGGCTAGTATACCAGTTTTACACTCTGCAGAGGTTGCGCATCTTTATCCAGAAGTCGTGTTACCCATTTGCCACAGAGTTGATCAGACCCCATACACATCTACCTAGGAAGCGAGGCAGGGTACCACTATGAGGCCTTTACAAAGTTTCATTAGCTTCAGAAAACCCGCTATAGTTTATAGGAAGCTCCAGTGCAGGAATCCCTCGCCTGACCGCCATCGCAGCAAAATCAACCCAAGGACCTCCCTACACTGACCACTCCCCTACTGCCCTTGCCCCTTTCGGGTAAGGTAGTCATCCACTAGCTTTCCTAGTTAATCAGCCAAGGGTGTCACATTAAACCCTTGTGGTAGCACTGTTTTCCCGGGTGGTTCTCTATGTTCCCATTAACATAATGATCCTATCGTGAACAGTAATAATAAACAGATAATAAAAATTATAACAATGAGTGATGAATATCTCTATACCCAAAGCCACATAAAGCAATAGCATGTACTACCCAAAAATTTAGTAGTAAAACCAGTGGTGAAACAAGGTATAAAGATAGTCAAAATCTAGAGTAACATATTGGGTCCCATCAAAATTAACCTATGCAGATCATTATGATTAATAAGAACATGACTGGATAAAAGAAGTGATCAAGGGCACAACTTACCTTCCACGAGCTCCTGCTCAGCAGTCTCTACCAGCTGAACCTCAGGATCCTTAGTAGCTTGCTCGTCTATTCGCATCAACACAATACATGCATAGTATAGCAAAAATTAATATCACACCAAACATGTAAATAAAAAACACAATAATAATCTAGACATTAAAATAAGATCATAGAAACTGGAATCATTAAATTTAAAGTTATAGATTTTAAGTTATGAATGTTCCAAGGTTTCATGTGCTTGATATATGGTTAAGTGAGACATTAATTTTACTACTGTTTTCATGTCACAACAGAGACCCTAGGTGATAAACCTTAATATTACAAATTTTTTAGAAATTGGAATGGACCAATTTGGAGTTCATATGAATTTTCTATAAATTAAACAAGTTTCTGCAATTAATTTAATACCAAAAATCTATTTTCTAATTTTTATTTCCCTGGTTTTCTAATCTCTGGACTGGGCCTCAAATTCCCGAAAGCGCAGGGGCTTCCTCGCAAAACCCCCCACAGACTCAGGTTCCCACCAGAGTGGACTGCGGGTTTAAATTCTAACTTCCAGGAAGGTTCTTTAATAAAATGCACCCACGAGGGGTATGGGAGGAATCTGGCCGTTGGATGCCGCGCGGGCGGCGCAGATTAGATCTCGACTCCACTGGAACGGGACAACATGGTAACCGCAGGATCTTGAATCTACGGTTCGGATCCAACACACCCGTGGGGAAATCGTGCTCGCTAATTCGCAGATGAACGGCCAGGGATCTCCAGAACAAAGGGGTATGCAATCAAACTAATCCTAGCCGTCTGCATCCAATCGCACGGCTAGGCGCCTTTCTTCTACCCTGCAGCCGAGGTCGACCAGAGCACTCGCGCCCTCGCCGGAAAGCACGCCGGCGCGCGACTAGCCGACGATCTGGCGCCCGTCTAGCCGAGCGGTTTGGTTCTACGCGAAGCATGGGAGATGGCGAACTTTTTGGTGGTTTACATACCTTGAATCGAGACGGCAGGGGCCCCAATCATGCACCGCAGCGGCACCAGACGCGCCAAGGAGATCTCTCCGACCGCGGATGGAGTTGAGAGACGGATGCCAGCGACTCCTACACGGTGGCCTCCCTACCAACACTTCTCTGCTGGCGGCGGGGTAGGTTTAGGCTGTTAATGGAGGCGGATTCGAGCTTGGGGCGAGATCTCCAGGTTTTCTGTGCGTGATGTAGAAAGGCCAGAGAACGGGCGGCGGTGAACCTAGGGAAGCTGTGGAGCGGAGAGAGGCAAGGGATCGTGGCCACTGATATAGGTGTGGGCTGAGCCGCAGCCGCAACGGCTTACCCGGAATCGACGGCGAGCTTCTGCCATCGTCGGGCGAAGTTGTTGGAGTGACCCCCTGACGGCCCGGGCCCACGCGCCAGCAACCGTGCGCGCAGCGCGCGCAGCAAAACCAGGATGCGCCTGACGATGTGGGGCCACTGCACAGTGAAGGGAGCAAGATCGCGAGAGCACAGACTGCCAGGCGGGCCCCGGTGGTCAGTACGGCGCGCAGCGCGCAGGGGGATGGCTGAGCGGCGGGTTAGAATTTATGGGCCGCGCTAGGTTTTGGCCCAACACGAGTTTCATCTTTTCTTTTTTTCTTTTTATTTTTCCTTTCTCCTTTTGGATTTCAAATTCAAATTTGAATCAAACTTTAAATCTGAACTCATATTCATTTTAAATGTACAAATTTAACCCAATAGTATGGATGGTTTAACTATATTATTATATTTTTATATATATTTCTTTATTTTTGTATAACATTTTTCTTTCTCTACTCTAAACTCCAATTTGCAAATTAGGGTCAAATCTCCAAATTTGGATTTTAACCTATTTCTTTTTATATTATTTTTATATTGTCACAAAATACACACTAAATAAGGTCCAACATGATGCACAATTTAGTGGCATGTCATTTATTAATTATTTGTTTTTTTAAATATGGTATTCACATGTGATGGTATGTAGATACAACACACACATATAACTAAAGAAAAATAAATTTTCTCCTTTTACATTATCTCTTAAAAAATTGGGTATTACAAATCCTACCCCCTTAACAGAAATCTCGTCCTCGAGATTTTAGGAAGGACTAGGGAAAAGATGGGGAAAATCTATGTGAAGCTCTTCTTCTCGCTCCCAAGTAGCTTCATCTTCGCCATGGTGACTCCATTGCACTTTGCACATCTTTATAACCTTATTTCTTGTAACTCGAGTCAAAGTATCAAGAATCTTGATAGGGTACTCAACATAAGTCAGGTCATCTTGAACACTAAGGTCCTCCATCGGTAGCTGCTCCTCAGGTACCTGTAACACCTCTGGTGTTACTGTCACTAAAACTTGAGCATAACATTATGAGGATTAGCATATCATGTGGTTGTCACACCTAGAGTGCATTCACTAGGTGAAAATTTCAAAAATGTTGTACTGATATGGCTTGATGTGTGGTTAACCCTAGGGTCAAGTGCTTAACCCTAGATTTGGGCTTATGGATATAAGGTAAATCCAAACATGTGAAAACTTCAAAATATATGAGAAATGATCATGAGATATCACCTTTGATGGACTTTAGTAAAACCAAAACCCTAAAGTGCTCAAAGCCCTGAAAAGACCCTCGAAAACCCTAAAATTTAAACCCTAGGGGGCTAAGTGTAAACTTTGTACACTTTTGGACCAAAGTGCAAATATCAAAGTAAAAGAGCACCTCAAACCCACTAACTTTCATATTCAAGGATTTACAAGTTGAATAGTAAGATTTGGACCTCTTTGTAAAAAGACCCATGAAAACCATATGACTAAGTCTGAATTCCAGTAATTTGGGACCATCTTTGGGGCTGTATATCTCTTCATTCATGAGGATTCTGTCCTAGGTTAGTACATCAAAATGGTAGAGCTACTATAGGGGTATAAGTTCAATTAAGAGACCCAACCCTAAAACACTATGAAATCTCCTGAAAACATACCCCAAAACAGAGCTAATAAGACTCTGAATTTTCAGACCACACACAGTAATCTGAAACCTATAGAGCAGTGTATCGAGATAGGTTTGGAGTCTTTTTGTGACCAATCTAAAGGGTTAAAGTCTATGAGTTGTGTAGATAAATTAGAGACCATTAGAAGGGGATTAAATGTTCTTAAGAAACGTGGGCTTGATCATGTGCCAAAAATTAAGGAAAATGATGTTCAAAGTTGGGCTGTCAGGTTCATGGGTTCTAATCAGGTAGATCTGCTCTGAATTTCTATTTGTCTGAGCGACTTTGAGACCTTGCAGAGGCTGTCCTATGCGACTTGGTGCCAGGTTGATCTAAGCAAAGCTGGAAAGCTAGTATTCATGAGCAAGTTTTATTAGGAGACTTTGGCCTGATGTTATATAGATTTAGGAGGTAAAGGTGCCCAAACTGTCCCTGTCAAAAAGGAAGAAATCGGATGAAAACTGAAGACTGAAGTTCAGAAAATTGAAATGGTACCAGTGTATTGCAACTGATTTTTGGGCACCATAACTTGTAATCTATGAGGATTAGGTCCAAGAAACTTATAGTAACTTTATAGACCCTTGATTTGGGAACAAGTTCTGTTAATGGTGACTGACCTGTTCTTAACCAAAATATGGAGAAAAGGTTGACTGAAGAGGGGGGATCAGTCATGTGTTGAAGATTCAAAAGAACTGAAATATCTACCCTTGATATTTACTCTCCTTGCCGTGTCCCACTTTGGGATAGGATGAAGATTGAGATGAGGTGGTAGCAGGGATATTCAGACTTGCGCATCACTGAAATATCACCAGTACAAATATCTACTACAGTGTCATCCTATCCTTACCTCCTCCCTTTGCCATGGATAAACTTCACCCTACCTGACTGAGCTCTGTGAACCTGCGTGGATCTTCTTGAGTGAGCCACGACTACATCTCATGTTCATAGTTATCCCTACTGCAAATTCAAGAATCCAGCCCCCTTGATCTTTTCACTTGCTATTTAAAGAGCAACCAGGGGGGAGAAAGAAAGCAGGAGCCAACCCAGTAATCCTTGCTTCGACCATCAACCATAGTGAGTAGCTTCAATTAGCAGTATTGCTTCCCCAAACCATACCCTGGACGTGCCCAGTTCCACTGATCAAGCCACCGCGTGTGTCTGGTGACCACCTCGCCAACACATCAACCTCACGTGGCCAGGCGGTTACGGTATGGCTCCACCCTTACGAATTTGTGTTCTTGCATCTCTATAGATTGGTGAAGCTCATCAAGAAGCTCGTTTGATCTTTGTGGTCCTAATTTGGTCGGAACATGAGTTTGACGCTGCGTGAACTGCCGTGGTGTTGACCCACTCAAAATTCAGTTGGTCCGAGGACAATTCTTGTGAGCGTCGTGTTGCCCATGTCTCGCTTGTGCTCCCCGTGCCCTTAATTTGATTTGTCCGGTACTCAAATCAGCCGGGTAGGTACCGCGGAGCTAGGATTCCACCGTGGGCGCGGTCCGGCCCCTCTGTGAGTTTGTGAGCCAAATCCATGCCCATAGCTGCTCGAATTAGGTTAAGATTTGATTCTGGTCGCTATCCAATGACTGCCCAGGCTCTCCTCCGTCGTAGTGTCGCGGGAAGAACTCGTCTGCGCCGCCGGACGATGTCAGGGACTCAATTTTGAAAGACAAGGAGCTTAGAAGGGGCTGGAAGTAAAGTGTCAGTGACTCACGGAATTTGGTTGAAGACTTCATTTCTAATATTGGCTCTAGCGAGGACCTTTGTGAAAAAGCTACTGCGCTGCCGCGGGCGCCCCCCAAATTCCGCCTAGACCTGGGCTGGTTGGGCCAGTTTTGGCCCAACACTATTAGTAGTTTTTCGTTTTCTTTTTCCGAGAAGCTTTAGAAATCCGTAAGAAACTCTAGAAAAATGCTAAAAATATGAGGCCAATTTTATTAGGCTCCTAAATTTCTATAGTATTTAATAAAAATAGTCTTAGGATTTTTAGTCCAAACAAGGAATTATCTAGTGTTTAAACAGGCTTAAACCTATACCTCTGGAATTTTAGAAATTATTTAGTAACTCCAAAAATCACCAAACTTTTTGGATAAGCTTTAAATGATATTTAGAAACCTTGGGTGATGTTAGATATGATTTGGACAGTGTTTTATACTTAAACCCCAAAACCCTAAACTTCTAAGTAGTGTCTGCGCTATGAACTAAAATACTGACTCCACAAACCCTAGTGAAGGAAAATTGTATTTAAGAAACTAATATGATGTACTTTTATTATTGCATTTTCATAAGCATTACATGAGCATTCATGATTATATATGGTTCTATATAGAAAACGAAGAAGAAGTAGAGGTTGAAGAAGGAAGAGCTACACCACCACTTGAAGACCACCTGTCGGGAACTGCTTTTATTTTGATATTTGTGGAGCAGAGCCCGACTCTCCTATAACACAAGGCAAGCCCCAGTGCATTTGCCACCTCCTTGCTATTTTAAAATCTTTCTCACTTGCTTGATGCATTAGGTGATAGGAGTTGTGTGCTAAACAAATTGATGCATTTCCTTTCTTGGAAGATTGACTACTTTTCCTTCATCACCTATTTTATGAAAAGGTTTTTCTGGTGCTTAGTCTTGCTCTAGAAAAACAAAATGTTTTGTTTTCAACAAAAGATGATGCTTCAAGTGGGATGGGATGATTTTCAAAAAAAATAAAACTTGATGGTGGATCCATCATGGCCATGATGGGTTCAACATCGGAAAAGATGTACCTCTGTTAGGTATCAACTTTGGGTTGAAATGATAAAGCCAAGACCGGGCGGGTGACTTGCACGAGAAGAGAGTCTCGGTGTAGTGTCTCCGTCTGAGTCGATTAAGGACCGTCTCAATGTAGGCTTGATGATCGAGGACCTTTTAACTGGTCACATGCCTCATCATGGGTAAGCTTTGCCTCAGACAGACTAATACCAGAATAAGATAACACGCAATGGGAGTGGAAAGATGGCGAGAGTAGCGTGTACCCTCCGTGGCAAGAGACTGGACGATGGTGTATCTGTGCTCTCGGTTGGCGTGAACCTGATCTGGTCTTAAGAACCCCTGTGGCGAGTTGACATATGCAAGGGTTAAGTGCTACATATGTCGTGTGATTTGAGATCCCCAGCTGGGTATTAATCGATTCAGATCGTCGTTACTTCTCGGACATGAAGACTTGGTCACTGACTTACACGTAGCATTCCAGTGAACAAGAAGGGTTGATAAAAAGATGGCTAGTTTAGACCAAGTGCTTGAACTAGGGTAGAAAGAACTCTAGATTCAGGTAATGACTTAACTTGCTAATAAAACTGGATTTTTTTAAGGATCCACTATTAGTAAGCATTTTTGCAAACAGAGTCTTGATTCTTGATTAAGCCTTACCTTGAATCCCTCAAGCCAGCATATCCTTGAGAGTCTTTTATTTTGACGGGTAAGACTTGCGAAAGTACACTTCGTACTCAGGGTTTTCAAACCCATGTTGTTGTAGGTGAGGAAGCAGCAAACTTTTGTTGCTTCTGCTCTAAGGTGGTGCCGAAAGAAGAAGCTCAAGAGTGAAGCCTCGGGAGGATGTCGTCCTCCCTTTAAAAACACTGTACTATTAAGCGGGAGGGGTTTTTACCTCCCGGGTTTGTAATAATATTACTCTTGCACTCCTATATTACTGGTCTGTAATAATAATACTCTTTCTATACTTTAATGTAAAATAAGTTACTGTAATCACTTCCGCATATTCGTTCCTCCGATGTGTTGTAATATCTGCGTGACGGGTGAAATGCTCTTGGGAAAGGTAAAGAATACAGATACCAAACTTGTCAAGTGATCAGGTGCATCTACGGGATTGTCCGAGGTCCGTTGGACAAGGGCAACTGTAGGTGGGCCTAATGACTTGGGAGGTTCTTTAGTTGGGATACATGGAATACATCATGTACATCTGCCAGGTGATCGGGTAGTTCTAGTTGATATGCAACCTCTCCCACTCGCTTTAAGATCAAGAAAGGTCCAATGAAGCGAGGGGACAACTTTCCTTTAACTTTAAATCTCCTCATACCCTGGATTGGTGACACCTTCAGATACACGTGATCACCCTCCTTAAACTCCAGTAGTCTTCTCCGGGTATCAACATAGCTCTTCTGTCTTGATTGTGCAATTCTCAAATTCTCCCTTATCATTCACACTTGTTCCTCTGCCTCTTGTTTAAGTTCAGGCCCAAAGAACTGTCTTTCTCTAGTCTGATCCCAATATAGAGGAGTCCTGCACTTCCTGCCATATAAAGCCTCAAACGGTGACATCTTCAAACTAGCCTGGTAATTAATATTATAAGAGAACTCCGCATATGGTAAGCTATTATCCCAACTTCCACCATGTTTAAGAGCACAAGCTCTTAACATATCCTCTAGTACTTGGTTAGTCCTCTCTGTCTGCCCATCAGTTTGGGGATGGCAGGCCGAACTAAAATTCAACTGTGTATCCAAGCTCTCATGCAACTTCTTCCAAAACCGAGAGGTAAACTGTGATCCTCGGTCAGACACGATCTTTTTAGGCACCCCATGTAGACATACAATCCGAGTCATATATAATTCTGCTAGCTTGGCTCCTGTGTAATTAGTCCTCACCCGTATGAAATGAGCCACTTTCGTCAATCTGTCCACAATTACCCAAATAGAATCATACCCTGCAGGGGTGCGGGGTAGTCCAACAATGAAATCCATGTCAATTTCTTCCCATTTCCACTCGGGTATCTTAAGCGAGAGCAATAGTCCAGCTTGTCTTTGATGTTCGGTTTTGACCCTTTGACACACATCACACTTAGCCACGTGTGCAGCAACATCCCTTTTCAATCCATACCACCAGTATTTCTGCTTCAAATCCTGATACATCTTAGTGCTACCAGGGTAAATTACTCATGTTCATCATTCACATGCCTCTAGATCAAAAGCATATCATTCTAGGCATATTGACTCACATCCTAAACTTGCTCAATTGCTTAAGAAGAAAGTGAAAGTCGCCTAGAGGAAGGGTGAATAGGGGAAACTAAAAATTATTAACTTTGAACACACACTTTACCCGAGGTTATGGTTAGAAATAAATAATAGTGAATCCGGAGTGCTAAAGATAGTTCTTCTTGCTATGATTTGCTCAATCAATGCGGATAACTTTGGGAGCTAACTCAACACAATATTAGCAAGAGAACTTTTAGTGAGAGGAGAGGGAAGAAACAAATTGAATAGTGCAGATCAACACAAATGGACACGACGATTTGTCTCCCGAGGTTCGGTTCCAAAGAACCTACTCCCCGTTGAGGAGGCCACAAAAGCTGGGTCTATTTCAACCCTTTCCCTCTTCTCAACCGGTCAATTAGGCCGGTCGAGTGCTTCTTCTTAATCTCACGGGTCACTAATACCCCGCAAGGATCACCACACAATTAGGCGTCTCGTGCTTGCTTTACAAAACACTTGGAAAGTTTAGAAGGAGAAGAAGAAAGCAACCAAGCAACAAGAGCAACAATTGAAAAACAAATCACCCTCTCTCAAGTCACTAAACACTTTTGATCAATTGACTTGGTTATGGAACTTGAAGAGGATTGAAGGCTTTGAATGTGTCTTTGGAGTGTATTCTTTACTCTTGTATTGAGTGTTGAGAGTGGAAAGCTCGGATGACTTGAATGGTGGTGGTTGGGGGTATTTATAGCCCCAACCACTATTCTAGACATTAGTTGTTCTGTCTGTCGATGGGCGCACCGGACATGGCACTGTTCATTGTCAGTGTGTGCCACGTCAGCCGATCGTTGGGGTTTGGAGCTGTTGACCGTTGAAGTCGTCTGTCCTTGTGGTGCACCGGACAGTCCGGAGCGACCTGACATCGCAGACTGTCTCTGACCTTCTAACGCTTCAGACTGAGGTGCAGTCGACTGTAGTCGACCATTGGCGAAGTTGACCGTTGCTTTGTGGGCTCACCGGACAGTCCGGTGACACACCAAACAATATGGTGATTTTTAGCCAAGGAGCGCTGAGAATTTCCGAGAGTGGCCAGTTCGCTGGGCGAGCCAGACTAGGCATCAGACATTGTCCGGTGCACACCAGACAGTCAGGTGTGCCACAGGCTGGTGCAAATATGTTTTGCTCCAAACTTATAGATTTGCCCCAAGGTCATTTTCCTTGTATGTGTATATGAACTTTATGCACCTGAGAAAAGATCAACTAGGCAAGCTAGTTAGTCCATAAGGTTTGTGATGGTCGTCTAACACCAAAATCGATTATAGGAAATGTTTGAGGCCATTTCCCTTCTAGAAAGTTTAGAATGCATCAACTGAACCGCATTTATCATTCCATACATTTGATGCTTTTTATGTTTTAACTAACAAATCTATCAAAGTAGTTGCCAAATATGTTGGGTCCCAACACAAGAGCCTAAAGACTTGTGTATGGGTATCAAAAGTGCTTATCTCTAATGTCAAAGGACCTAAGTCTGTTTGGGTACCTAAAAACAAAGCATAAAACTGTATTGTAGGTTTATGCATCTAGTGGATCAAGGTGGGTAATCGAAAATGGATGCACAAACCATCCTTCATTTGAGGACTCCATGGGGGCGTTTCCATCATGGGTTGTCAAACTATAGAGCCTCAGTCCCTAGAATGCCTCAATGGTGATGGAGTCGAAGGGTTGCGTGGGTGCCATGATGTTCACCAAAGACCCTTCACATGGTGATGATGAAGTTGAAGGCCCCAAAACAAATGGTGGTGCCTGAAACCCAGTTGTTGGCGTTTTCGACCATCACCGAGTGGTGTGAAATGTGTCGTGATGCGCAAATGAGCCCCTACCTGGCGCAACAATTGGTAGTGTTATAAAACCACCGGTTAGTGATTTACATGCTTTACACGTCTGGTGTGGATGGTGTGCAAAGGAAAACATAGGGATTTTATACTAGTTCGGGTAGAATGTCTATATGTCCCTATGTCCAGTGAGGTTACTTGTGTACCCTACACTAAGTATGCAATAGGGGTGGATTACAAATGAGTTAAGAGAGCGCTTGGTGCCCAAGTCTCTGTTGAATGAGAAGTGGGGCAAGGTGGAGTGCTCTGTGTGTTACAAGTGTGTTCACTACTTTTGCTGGCTAGCTGCCCATGTTCTTTTGTCACTACCTTCTGTTCCTTTTATAGACCAAGGAAAGGGATGGCCTAGGTACATGGATGCGTCGTTCAGACCATTCGTATGAGGCTTCCATTTTGTCGTATTGCCCCTTCGTTCCATGGAGTGTCTATTGTTTGGTGGTTGACATCGTTGCTCCTTACTGTATTCCTATTCTAGGGTGTGTCTTGTCTTATCCTAGCACATACAACTAGTTGTCCTTTGGGTTGTGGCTTAGTTGGACATTGGTTAGCTTTCATACTGACAGTGACGCGTGTGTCTTCTCTAAAGTAATCATTCAGGCTATTCGGTCGTCAAAGCATGAGTGTCTAGTTCTTAACTCTCAGTTTGTTATTCGAGCGTCGGTCTGGTACCTTTGTACTGTCTTTGCGATGGGCCCCAATATGATTTTCCGATTGCATGTGGCCCTCGAGGGGTCGAGCATAGCTCCCGACTTCTAGGTTGAGCGAGATGGTCCTCCCTGGGTATGGCATTGTGTCCTAACCCCTAGGTTGGGTGATTCGGTCCCCATAGGGGTGGCTTCACATCCCGACTTCTTAGATGGGCGGGGATTGGAGGAGTCAAAGTCCTATGGTGGTGGGTCGGCTGAATCAAGATCATTCACAAGGTTCGGGAAATAGATTTGGATGTTTTCTTAGTGCTCTATGTCGTATTTGGGTTATTCATCCCTGACACTTAGATTATTCTGTTTTGTATAGTTTCATCATTTCATCGATTTGTAGAATCCCACATTCAAGGCCTTCATTATAGATCTGCAGCTGCCACTTTAATTGAGTTGTGTACTATCAAGTTCTTACTTGTGTTCTTCAATTTGCATGTAGGGACTAGCCTTCTTAACGAGGTCAACTAGATTGTGACATGGTTGATAACCAAAGAAGAAGTGGTACTAAGGTTGTAGGGTTGGGGTCTTTGTGATATGAAGTCGGATCGGTGTATCGCATCTCCAACAAATTGATAGTTATTGTGAACCTGCCGGATGATCAGGAATCCCTGCCCCATCAAGGTAAGTAGAAAAGTGTGCCATGTATACTAATATTATCAGCCTTTAACTCCACATGTTGTTGGCATTCTAAGTCCATATCCAATCTAAGCTAAAACTCAACTAAACATAATTTACGGTGGATAAAGCGATTAAAGAATGAATTTGAGCTTTCAGATCTCGATGTAGTTCTTAGGACTCTTGCAACAGATATATCGATAAAGAAAGCTAGAATCCATGACTCATGAATTTGATATCTGTTATCTAGCCACTCATTGCTTCGAAGACCATAAGCATCTATGGTTTCATTCCACTAGATCTTAAATTCTTCTCTAGTTTCTAAACCCCATACACAATTATTCAAGGCAGCCCAAAATTCTTTGCCATGATTAAGTAGAGGACCAACCTTTTTAGGAACCTTCTCCATAATGTGCCACATGCAATATTTATGAATTGTATCTGAAAGAATGGTTCTAATTGATGATTTCATGCTAGCATCTTCATATATTATGATAAGCCTTAGGTTTTTTCCTCCCATTGCACTTAAGAATGTATGAAATAACCACTCACATGACTCAATCCTCTCATTTGCTAGGAAAGCAGTTTCGATAAAACACTTCGCATATGATGGTTCACGCCAGTAAAAGGTGCTGATATCATATTGTACTAATTTGTGCTATATGTTGAATCAAACGACATTAAATCACCAAAATGATTATGGTTGTTTCTACTTGTAGCATCAGCTCAGAATATAGGGACTAATTTTTCATGCTCATCAACAACAAAATCATAGAAGAAGGTAGAATTTGCATCTTTCTTCCTCTCCATCCGTGCCACAAATAATTGAGCATCCACATTCTTTATTTTCTCCATAAGTCCATTATAGTAGTTCTAGAGATCTCGCTTCATGCATGCAATATTATCGAAGTAACTACTTACTTGTAAAAGTCTATATGCTTGCGAGGTACCAATACTTGCTTTGTGGCACATGAATAATGTAGCCTTAGCCCTTTCACTTACTATCCATTTTGATTGGAGGAAAGAAATTTTATCAGGCAGACTAGACCATGATTATGCTCCTCAACAAACGAGCTATATAGTACCTATTGTCATGACCTAACTTCACATATATACTCGCATTGCAACCACATCTTGTTTCAAAGTGCTTCTTTTGGTTGTTTGATTCATCACGTCTCCTTATGAAACCTTCCCCTCGAACATAGAAACGTCCTATGGTCAACCACATTGCTATTCTTGCCTTGACCTCCTTTACGGACTGAAAACCCACATGTATATGCATATGTCTTATAAAACACTTCCACTTTATCAAGAGTACCAAATTACATTCCAACAATAGGCTTTAATCTGTCCTCACAATCAGGTACAAACAAAGATAACCATAGTGAAAAAATAGTTAGTGCACAATCATGATTTTAATATGTTCTCACAATCATATATTTAAATTGCTCATCGAATAAAATGGATCTTTTTGGGTGTATGGAATCCATCTAGATGATATGTGGCTTCATTGATAGGAGGATCGTTGACCACAATAGTCTGTTGTATGGGAGGAACAACTTGATGAGCATCGACTTGAGCGGCATCATCTTTAACGGAAACAAAGACATGAATGGAAGCAGGAGCTTGAATGTTCATGGCATCATCACTAGGGTCGGTGACCCGTCATGCATCCATGAAGGGAAGGAGTGCCATCGATCCACCGCTAGGGCATAATGGCAATGGTTCATCCATGTCCTAGCCTCCACGACCCTTATCCACAACGAGGGCGGTGACTTAAGGAGACGATTTCGACGACGAGGACTGATGGCGATGAGGTTGGCAGTGGCAGGTGCTTCGAGCGACGCCCCTGGTGGCACTGTGTATGGAACGTGGGGTTTTATACCTGCTATTTGCAGTTTGCCTACTATTTGGAGAAAGAGCATCAGGGGATTTTTCGTAAAATGAATAGGACCAGTATGGGGAGCATGGGAGGGCTTCTCTGCAAAAAGGCTTTGACACCGTTGGATACTAGATGAATGGACTGGATGCATTTTGAGCATGGAGCATCGACCTTCTTTGTCGCTTAGGGCTAGATTGGGAACTCAAATCCCCTTTGGATTGGAGGGGAATGAGAAAGAAATTAATATATTTTTTCCTCAATCCCGGAGAGGATTTCAGTTTCCAAACTAGCCCTAATTAGATGCCCGTCGATTTATATATATCACATGGGTAGACTTTGTTTTAATAAAACACAAAAATATATGTGTTCTATTTGTTAGGTGGGTGTGAATGTGGTGCCAACAACTAAGATTTAAACCTCCAATATTTGTATTCTATTGATTACGCGGGTGTAAATGTAGAACCAACAACCAATGTTTGAACCCTCACTTGTATATAGTTTTACATTTTTGCAATAAGCGGTGCATAATTTTACATTTTTGCAAAAGTAAAGTAAATTACGAGTCCCTAAACTTGTGCCGTTGTATCATCCTGGTCCCTAAACTCTTAAAGTGCACATCCATATCCTTAAACTCTCAATATGTACATTTTGGTCCTTATATTTGTATGATAGTGTTATCTAGGTGTCTAAACTTGTTTTTGGTGTCATCAAATGTCCAAACTATTATAGACCTGTGATGGCACAAAAAAACAAGTTTATGGACCCAGATGACACAATGGCCTTGTTTGTTCATCTTTTTTTCAGTTTCTGACCACTATAAGCTGCTGCAGATTGCCAAACGTCTAGCTTTTCAGCCCGCTTATATGACAATCACTTTAGTCAAAACTGTCCAAAATCAACGTGAACATAGAATCGGCTGAGACGTTGCGATGGTAAGAAATCGTCACTTTTTATATCATAAACTCTATGGACTCTTTTATCTTCCTCCGTATGTAATCTCCACGATACTCAGATTCTCTCCACAGACAGATTCTCCCCACAGCTAGATTATCAAAAAAGCTACTCAGAAAAAGCTGAACTAAACAGGTCCAATATAGAGACATGCTGAGAGTTTAGGGACCGAGATGATATATATTCACAATTTAGTGCAGTTTAAAAGTTTAGGAAATGACTATAATTTTATAGACTAGTAATTTACTTTACTCTTTTTGTAATAAACGAGCATGGGATGTGTGGCAACGAGATGGGAAGTGTGACGCGACGATGAAAACTAATACTTTTTTTATACTTTATTTATATAGTAGGGAAGAAAAAATAATTGTAAAAACATTAAAAATATAAAATAGCCTACCTCACCGAGGACGGATATACTGTCCTTCCTCACTTCTCGCTGCTTGTTGGACGGGAAAAGTGAAAAGGAAACGAAACTGGCCAGGCGCTACGCCACAACGCAGCCGCGGCCGAGGCCACGCCTCGCCGCGCGCTGCCTCGCCGCCGCTGCGGCTCCATGCCCTCTCGAACCACAACCTCCCGTGCCCCTGCCTCCTGCTCCACATGCCTTGTCACCTTTCCACCCCCTCGCAACCCACCCGCACCCGGCCATCGCAGCGTTCTCGCACTCCGGCTTCTCCCACCTCGCCGACCACCCGCTTCTCGCGCGCTCCGTCCACGCTCTCTCTATCCGCCGCGCGCTCCCGCTCAGCGCCTTCCACTGCAACACCCTCATCGCTTTCTATTTCCGTCAAGGCTCCTCCCCTGCCGGGGCCCTCCACCTGTTCGGTGAGATGCCGCACCGGACGTCTTCCTCCTGGTACACCGCCGTCTCCGGCTGCGCGCGCTGCGGCCTCGAGTCTACGGCTTTCACCCTGCTGCGGGTCATGCGGGAGCGTGACGTCCCGCTCAGTGGCTTCGCGCTCGCCAGCCTCGTCACGGCCTGCGAGCACCGGGGCTGGCAGGAGGGCGCGGCGTGCGGCGCCGCCATCCACGCGCTCACTCACAGGGCGGGGCTCATGGGAAACGTCTACATTGGGACTGCGCTCCTGCACCTATATGGCTCCCGCGGCCTCGTCTTGAATGCCCAGAGATTGTTCTGGGAGATGCCCCAGCGGAACGTCGTTTCTTGGACAGCGATCATGGTGGCATTGTCGTCAAACGGGTGCATGGAAGAGGCATTGGTAGCCTATCGTCGGATGAGGAAGGAAGGGGTCATGTGCAATGCGAATGCACTGGCCACAGTGGTCAGCTTGTGTGGAGCACTTGAGGATGAGGTGGCTGGGCTTCAGGTCACAGCCCACGTCGTCGTGTCTGGCCTTCTAACCCATGTTTCAGTAGCAAATTCGCTCATCACCATGTTTGGGAACCTCAGGAGGGTGCAGGATGCAGAGAGGCTCTTTGATCGGATGGAGGAGCGCGACCGTATCTCGTGGAACGCCATGATATCCATGTACTCGCATGAAGAAGTCTACAGCAAATGCTTTATAGTACTTTCAGATATGCGTCATGGTGAGGTGAAGCCTGATGTGACGACTCTGTGCAGCTTGGTATCTGTCTGTGCCTCATCGGATCTTGTTGCCCTGGGAAGTGGGATTCACTCCCTGTGTGTCAGCAGTGGGCTGCATTGTTCTGTTCCACTTATTAATGCGCTAGTTAATATGTATTCTACAGCTGGGAAATTGGATGAGGCAGAGTCTCTATTCCGAAATATGAGCAGACGGGATGTAATATCATGGAACACTATGATTTCGTCATATGTGCAGAGTAATAGTTGTGTTGAAGCATTGGAAACATTGGGTCAGTTACTCCAAACTGATGAAGGTCCACCAAACTCCATGACATTTTCCAGCGCTCTAGGAGCATGTTCAAGTCCAGAAGCCTTGATGAATGGCAGAACAATTCATGCCATGATATTGCAGCGAAGTCTTCAAAACGTCCTACTGATTGGTAATTCTCTTCTAACAATGTACAGTAAATGCAACTCTATGGAAGACACAGAGAGAGTATTTGAGTCAATGCCATGTTATGATGTTGTTAGTTGCAATGTGCTTACTGGGGGCTATGCAGCACTTGAGGATGTTGCAAATGCAATGCGTGTGTTTTCTTGGATGAGGGGTACTGGGATAAAACCAAATTATATCACAATGATAAATCTCCAGGGCACATGCAAATCTTTAGGTGATTTGCATAGTTATGGAATGCCACTGCATGCATATGTAACACAGACTGGATTATTATCAGATGAGTACATTACAAACTCATTGATCACAATGTATGCAACCTGTGGTGATTTGGAATCTAGTACTGGTATATTCAGCAGAATCAACAATAAAAGTGTCATTTCGTGGAATGCCATCATAGCTGCCAATGTGCGGCATGGCCGTGGAGAGGAAGCTATAAAGCTCTTCATGGACTCACAGCATGCTGGAAATAAACTTGATCGTTTTTGTCTAGCTGAATGTTTGTCATCCAGTGCAAACTTGGCATCATTAGAAGAAGGCATGCAGCTACATGGTCTTAGTGTGAAAAACGGGCTGGATTGTGATAGTCATGTTGTTAATGCCACAATGGATATGTATGGGAAATGTGGAAAGATGGACTGTATGTTGAAAACGCTGCCTGATCCTGCCCATCGGCCTACGCAGTGCTGGAACACATTGATATCAGGTTATGCAAGATATGGCTATTTCAAGGAAGCTGAGGATACATTCAAGCACATGGTCTCAGTGGGGCAAAAGCCAGACTATGTGACATTTGTTGCTCTCCTCTCAGCTTGTAGTCATGCTGGTCTAATAGACAAGGGCATGGATTACTATAACTCTATGGCACCTACATTTGGTGTTTCTCCTGGAATTAAACATTGTGTTTGCATAGTGGATCTCCTTGGGCGTTTGGGGAAATTTGCAGAGGCAGAGAAATTTATTGATGAAATGCCAGTCTTGCCAAATGATCTAATATGGAGGAGTTTGCTGTCATCAAGTAGAACCCACAAAAATCTGGATATTGGGAGGAAAGCGGCAAAGAATCTCCTTGAACTGGACCCATTTGATGACTCGGCCTATGTTCTTTTGTCAAACTTATATGCTACAAATGCAAGATGGGTAGATGTTGACAAATTAAGAAGTCACATGAAGACTATTAAGTTAAACAAAAGACCTGCCTGCAGCTGGCTTAAGTTGAAGAATGAGGTGAGCACCTTTGGTATAGGTGACCGGAGTCATATGCACGCAGAAAAGATCTATGTGAAGTTGGATGAAATCTTGCTAAAGCTCAGAGAAGTAGGTTACGTCGCTGATACCTCATCTGCACTACATGATACGGATGAAGAGCAAAAAGAGCATAACCTTTGGAACCACAGCGAGAAGCTTGCGTTGGCATACGGGCTTCTTGTCGTGCCAGAAGGATCTACAATAAGGATATTCAAGAATCTCAGGGTCTGTGCAGACTGCCATTTGGTATTTAAGCTGGTTAGCATGGTTTTTCATAGGGAGATTGTTCTGAGAGATCCTTACAGGTTCCACCAATTCAAACACGGGTCATGCTCGTGTTCAGATTTTTGGTGAGATAGTCATAAAACCAAATATGAATCGGTCCCTGCCTGTCAATTTCTCTACTTGTTCTTCTGGTAACTCTTTCGCCTCCTTCAATTTCTTTTGGGTAATATATTGAATCCTGGACTGAGATTTTGATGGATCCATGATATTGTAGATGTATCATGTGCGACCTGTCGCTGGCCAAGCAAGGCAAACTCTTGGACGTTGTCCAGGCGAGCACTGGAGCAGCAGCACCTCACCCAACGGTGAGGGAGGTGGTTGCCAACTACTACTCCCCCAACCGTCATCGCCGATGGCTCCCATCATCGGTCAGAGGAAGAGGAGTTGCTGCTGCAAGGCAGATTGTACTTCGGTCTTACGATCATGATGAAGCGCACTGCGTGGCAGCGGTAGCTGGTGCACGGCAATGGTAGCATGGGGCTCATGCTTGACACCGACTGTCCATGATGCAAAGGGACGACTAATCGACCTTCCTTGACATGGCTTTGGCTCCGCAGCCTCATGACAGGTGGAGGGCATGCTCGTTATCACTTAAACGGCTACACAACATGGTCACCTGCTTATGCAGGATACTAAACGGGTGGCAACTCTCCGTTTTGTTTGGTTTAAGGTTAAAGTAGGATGATACGGGGTGACACTGTCCCCTTGATTTTTTAGAATATGCTGTCACAAAATTTACTTCGGTATTTATCTCGTTTTCACGTGACTGTCTCAACACTATACAAACTGTTTATGTTCCCTTTCATCTTTTTTGTACATCCAATCAAACAGATGACAGATCGGAGAAATATGGTTCTCAAAGTATATGTTATTGCATCTTACAAGAATAGACGCTCACATTTATCATAACATGCTACAATAGTCTCCCGTAATACATTTAGGCCCTGGAACGCCAGTTTTTTTTAATCATGTTCATACATATTTCCTGTTGAATTGAACTGCTTCTATAAAATTCATGTGTTCCAACAGACCCTTGCAACCTTTTCACGACCACAATCCGATTAAACGCACTTAGCTATTGTTTAATTGCACTGTTGAAACCTTTTTTTTGGTTGTTGACTATCTTAACGCGTTTATTGTTTAATTTAGTGATTAGGCCACAAATTATAGTCGGCTCTCGGTCGATCCGTTTACTTTGTATACAGGTGACGACAATTTAAACATGTTTAGGGCTTGTTTGGTTTGATGCTAATCCATGTATATTGAGTGGGATTAAATCAGTTAGAATTTATAGCAAGTCAAAATTCACCTTAATACATCTCAATCCTCTCTAATCTATATGGAATAGAAATAATCGAACAAGGACTTAAGGTTCCGTTTGTTTTGTTGGAAATTCTAATAACCATAATTTAGAACAAACTAATTAAGTTAATATAATTGTATATATAATATATTTGTATATTATCATAAACCATATGAGAGAGATAATTACAAACTACACTTATACTATAGAGAAGTAATTAAAATAGTGTGCTATAAGTTGTACATTAGAAAAGTATCATGTAAAATCTATAGAATCAATTTCTATCTCTCATCCTATGAATTTGAGATATGCTAATATATAAATTTTGGAAAATTATGTGTAAGAAAAATAGATCTCGGACCATTTGGCTCAATAGGTTTTGGTGTTTGATGATTAACACAACATGTGGACTAATGTGTTTGCTAGTGTTTGTGTTTATAGTTTATAGAATGCTAAAGTTATTTGGACCAAGTCATTGAGGAAAACAACACCTCAAAAGGAGACATTATGAAGATCAAGTAAAGTCCAAGAAACAAATGAAGTGTTGCCTGCGGACTGTCTGGTCTGGAGCACCGGACTGTTCGGTGCACTAGGAACAATAGCCCAACGGCTATTTCCAGGTGGCACTGTGGAGAGAAGACCACCGGACTGTCTGGTGTAAAAAGCCTGCGCGTCAACGGTCGTTTGCGGTGTCAGACCAACGGCTAGGCGCACCGGACAATGAACAATGCACTGTTCGGTGCGTCGCCGGACTATTCGGTGTACCGCAGAGAGCACAGTTTTTCTCCAACTGCTAGTTTTATGTTGGGGGCCATAAATACACCTCCAACCAGCCATTCTAAGGTGTGGGAGCCCAAGCAACATGCCAAGGCATATAATAGACATTCACAAATGCTCATACACCCAAGTGCTTAATAGAATCACTCGGTGATTAGCGTAGGTGCTTTGCGAAGGGCTTCGCATAGTTAGACCGCTTTAGCGCTTGCTCTAGGTGAACCCTAGTTAGTTGAGTGAGTTTAGATAAATCACACAACCCCTCAGCTCTTGCGCGAGCCGTTGTAATCATACCGAGTGAGGCGAGAGTATTGTGAGACCGTGACAATCGAGTTTGTGTCACGGTCGCCACCGTGTACCGGAGGGAACGAGGCCCACAACGTTTTCAGCCAGAAGCTCGATAGTGGAGACGGCGGGGAGCGTCCGAGAGGAGCCGAAAGTGGAGCACCACTTGCGCGTGGAAAAGGCATGTGACTCTCTACGGAGTTACTCTACCGTGGTGCTTGGCCCACTCGTAGGCTTCCCTTTGCGTAGGGGCACCAACGAGGATTCATCGGGACCTTGCACGGTTCCGAATACCTCAGTAAAAATACCGGCGTCATCCACGAGAGTTTGTACCGCATTTATATTAAACTTTTAAGTTTCAATCTTGTCTTTACACTTATATTGTTTAGGATTCAAACTTAGACTTTGCGGTAGAGATAGCAACACTTAGAAAAAACCTAGTTTGCACATTCTAGTTTGATTATTTGCATAGATTTTGCTCTAGGGATTTATTTGTGGCCTAGTTTAGAGAAACTTTTAGAAGTCATAATTCAGCCACCCTCTTAGGTGTCATATGTTTCTTTCAATTGGTATCAGAGCCTGGTTTGGCTCATTTGAAATGCCTTAGCTTCACTGCTAAAAGAATCGACACTTTTAGAGAAAGGGGATGGATATCCATAGGCCATCACACTTCGACGACACTAACTTCCCATATTATAGTGCTAGAATGGTTTGTTACCTAGAGGCCATTGATCTAGGTGTTTGGAGAGTCGCTCGTGATGGGATGAAACCACCCAAGAATCCCAAGAAACCCACCATGAGTGAGGAAAAAGAAATTCATTTAAATGCTAGAGCCAAAAATTGCTTGTTTGAATCTCTTAGTATGGATATTTTTAATCAAGTTTTTTACTTTGAAAACTGCTAATGAGATTTGGCTAAAATTGCATGAGCTCCATGACGGCACATCAAATGTACATGAGCAAAAACATTGCCTAGTCTTAAATGAGTATAATTCTTTTGCCATGAAAGATAACGAGCTTGTTAGAGATATGTATTCTCGTTTAAATCTAATCATCAATGAGCTTAATTCTATTGGCATTAATAAGCTAGGTGATGCGGACATTGTGAGGAAGATTATATCCCTGCTACCACAACAAAGATATGGGAGCATCATCACTATTCTTCACAACATGGAGGACTTGAGTACAATGACCCTGACCGTTGTGATTGGGAAAATCGTGGCCTTTGAGATGTCGCGAAAAATGTGTCGGTGAGAGGAGCCAACTTCCTCAAGGACATATTCTTTTGCATGTGATGAAAGGAAAGGAAAAAAGAAGGATCCCACTCCAAGTTCCTCAAGTGAAGAAGAGGAAGAAGAAGAAAGTGATGATTATGAAGATAATCAACCATCAACATCATCCTCTAAGGACGAAGAAACAATCCGACGCGTCAGAAAGGCAATGGGGATGATCCGCAATATTAATCTAATGGGTGTGCCTCTGCAGGTCGAGAATCTTCTCTTTAACATTGACAGGAAAAAGCAAAGAAAGAGAGTATGCTTCGTATGCAGGGAGAAGTGCCACTTCAGGGACAGCTGTCCAACTATGGCCGAACCCAAAAAGGGGAGGAGCAAAGGCAAAGCGCTAACAAGTGTCAAAACTTGGGATGATTCTTCAAGCGAAGATGAACCTCCAAGGACGCGCAACCACCGGTCCTCATCACGCTCATCACGCAAGTGCCTTATGGTAAGAGGTAAAATGAGTATTCCATCGTCTAGTGATGATAGGAGTAGTGATTGAAAGTCGCTTAGAGGGGGGTGAAAAGACGTAATCTGAAATTTACAACTTTAACAACACACTACAAGTCGGGATTAGCGTTAGAACTAAAAGAAAGTCCGGGAGAGAGGGGAAAACGAAACAAATGGAAATCAAGCGTATGAACACGATGATTTGTTTTACCGAGGTTCGGTTCCAAAGAACCTAATCCCCATTGAGGTGGTCACAAAGACCGGGTCTCTTTCAACCCTTTCCCTCTCTCAATCGGTCACTTAGACCGAGTGAGCTTTCTCCTTAATCAAACGGGTCACTTAGACCCCGCAAGGACCACCACACACTTAGGTGTCTCTTGCTTTGATTACAAGTCACTTGGGAACAAGAATGAGGAAGGAAGAAAGCGATCCAAGCAACAAGAGCGCAAATGAACACGAACACACACCAAGAAGTCGTATCTTTTGATTTGTGTCTAGGAGTGAATGCACTATCTCTTGTATTGAATGAGAACTTCAGAAAATTTGGATGCTTGGAGTTGTGGTGGTTGGAGGGTATTTATAGCCCTCAACCACCAAGAAGTCGTTGGGGAAGGCTGCTGGCGATGGGCGCACCGGACAGGTCCTGTTCACTGTCTCGTGCGCCGCCACGTCACCCAACTATTAGGGTTTGGGAGCAGTCGATCGTTGGCGCCGTTGTCTTCTTGTGGCACTGGACAGTCCGGTGCCACACCGCACAGGTCCTGTTCACTGTCCGGTGCGGCTCTAACTCTGCGCGCACTGTTCCTCTGTCAGTGGCTTTTGCAGTCTACTGTTGCGCGAGTTAGCCGTTGCTCCGCTGGTGCACCGGACAGTCCGGTGAATTATAGCGGAGCATGCCTGCTGAAACCAGAGAGTGGCTGGTTCAACCCTGTACGGGCCTGGTGCACCGGACACTGTCCGGTGGCACACCGGACAGTCCGGTGCGCCAGACCACAACACACTTGGTTTCTTTTGCTCCTTCGAATTGGATCCCTAACTTGAATATTTATTGGTTTGTGTTGAACCTTTTTGCACCTGTAGAACATGTATTCTAGAGCAAACTAGTTAGTCCATATATTTGTGTTCGGCATTCAACCACCAAAATTAATTGTGGGAAAAGGTTAACCCTATTTCCCTTTCAATCTCCCCCTTTTTGGTGATTGATGCCAGCACAAACCAAAGCAAATATATAAAGTGCAGAAATGAACTAGTTTGCATAAGGTAAGTGCATGGGTTACTTGGAATTAAACCAATTGATAATCTCACTAGATATGAACGGATTGCTTTCTTTTATTTAACATTTTGGACCACATTTGTACCACTTGTTTTGTTTTTGCAATCTTTTGGAAAATCTTTTCAAATTCTTTTTGCAAATAGTCAAAGGCATATAAATAAGATTGTAAGAAGCATTTTCAAGATTTGAAATTTCTCCCCCTGTTTCAAATGCTTTTCCTTTGACTAAACAAAACTCCCCCTGAATGAAATTCTCCTCTTAGTTTTCAAGAGGGTTTTAATAGATACCAACTTTGAAAATCTACCTTTAAATATACCAGTTGAAGGAATTGTCATTGCAAGACACCAATTGAAGTTTAAAACAATACCAGTTGAGATGTTGAATTCTCAAGATAAGGAGAACAATTGAGATATTGCCATGACATAGATACCAATGAAAAGTATCAATTAAAGCTTTATTTTGAAAATTTTGAAATTGGTGGTGCGGTCCTTTTGCTTTGGGCTTAATATTTTCTCCCCCTTTGGCATTAATCGCCAAAAACAGAGACGTTGAGAGCCCTAAAGTTACTTTCTCCCCCATTGGTACAAGTAAATATGAGTGAAGGACTATACCAATTTGGAGAGTGAGCGAAGTAGCGACGAAGGATAAATGATACCGTTAGAGTGGAGTGGAAGCCTTGTCTTTGTCGAATACTCCATTTCCCTTTCAATCTACGACTTAGTATAGAAACGTACTTGGAAACACATTAGTCATAGCCTTGGTACATAAGTAATAAGAAATATGCATTTGTACCAAAATGAAAGAGATATGATCAAAGGTATATAAACGAGCTATGTGTGCAATGTTTCAATCAAAGTTCCGAGAATCAAGTATATTTAGCTTATTCCTAAGTTTGCTAAAGGTTTTCTCATCTAATGGCTTGGTAAAGATACCGGCTCATTGATCTTTGGTGTTGACATAAGCTATTTCGATATCCCCCGTTTGTTGGTGACCCTTAGAAAGTGATATTGAATGTCTATGTGCTTAGTACGACTGTGTTCAACGGGATTGTCCGCCATGCGGATTGCACTCTCATTATCACATAGGAGAGGGACTTTGCTCAATTTGTAGCCATAGTCCCTAAGGGTTTGCCTCATCCAAAGTAATTGCGCACAACAATGACCTGCGGCAATGTACTCGGCTTCGGCGGTGGAAAGAGCTACTGAGTTTTGTATCTTTGAAGCCCAAGACACCAGAGATCTCCCTAGAAACTGACAAGTCCCTGATGTGCTCTTCCTATCAATTTTACACCTTGTCCAATGGGCATCAGAATATCCTATTAAATCAAAAGTGGATCCCTTGTGGTACCAAAGCCCAAACTTAGGAGTGTAAACTAAGTATCTCATGATTCTCTTCACGACCCTAAGGTGAACTTCCTTAGGATCGATCTGGAACCTTGCACACATGCATACATAAAGCATAATATCCGGTAGAGATGCACATAAATAGAGTAGAGATCCTATCATCGACCGGTATACCTTTTGATCTATAGATTTACCTCCCGTGTCGAGGTTGAGATAGCCCATTAGTTCCCATGGGTGTCTTGATGGGTTTGCCATCCTTCATCCCAAACTTCTTGAGTATGTCTTGAATGTACTTTGTTTGACAGATGAAGGTGCCCTCTTGGAGTTGCTTGATTTGAAATCCAAGAAAATACTTCAACTCCCCCATCATAGACATCTCGAATTTCTGAATCATGATCCTACTAAACTCTTCACAAGTTGATTTGTTAGTAGACCCAAATATAATATCATCAACATAGATTTGGCATACAAACAAAGCTTTTGCAACGGTTTTGGTAAAGAGAGTAGGATTGGCTCTACCGACTTTGAAGCCATTAGTGATAAGAAATCTCTTAGGCATTCATACCATGCTCTTAGGGCTTGCTTGAGCCCATAAAGCGCCTTTGAGAGTTTATATACATGGTTAGGGTACTCACTATCTTCAAAGCCGGGAGGTTGCTCAACATAGACCTCTTCTTTGATTGGTCCATTGAGGAAGGCACTTTTCACGTCCATTTGATAAAGCTTAAAGCCATGGTAAGTAGCATAGGCAAGTAATATACGAATTGACTCAAGCCTAGCTACGGGTGCAAAAGTTTCATCAAAATCCAAACCTTCGACTTGTGAATAACCTTTGGCCACAAGTCGGGCTTTGTTTCTTGTCACCACACCATGCTCATCTTGCTTGTTGCGGAATACCCACTTGGTACCTACAACATTTTGATTAGGACGTGGAACTAAATGTCATACCTCATTCCTTGTGAAGTTGTTGAGTTCCTCTTGCATTGCCAGCACCCAATCTGGATCTCCTAGTGCATCCTCTATCCTGTAAGGCTCAATAGAGTACACAAAGGAGTAATGCTCACAGAAATGTGCAACTCAAGATCTAGTGGTTACCCCCTTATGAATATCACCAAGGATGGAGTTAACGGGGTGATCTCGTTGAATTGTTTGGTGGACTCTTGGGTGTGGCGGTCTTTGACCCTATATCTCTTGATCATCTTCCTTGTCTTCATTAACTTCATCTCCCCCTTGATCATTGTCCTCCTCTTGAGGTGGCTCATCCTCCTGATCTTCATTATTTTGAGCCTGTTCCTCATCTTGGGTAGGTGGAGATGCTTGGTTGGAAGATGACGGTTGATCTTGTGCTTGTGGGCTCTTCGGATTCCTTAGGACACACATCCCCAATGGACATGTTCCTTAGCGCGACGCACGGAGCCTCTTTATCATCTAGTTCATCAAGATCAACTTGCTCCACTTAGGAGCCATTAGTCTCATCAAACACAATGTCACAAGAAACCTCAACTAATCCAGTGGATTTGTTGAAGACTCTATATGCCCTTGTGTTTGAGTCATATCCTAGTAAAACGCCTTCTACAGCCTTGGGAGAAAATTTAGATTTTCTGCCTCTTTTAACAAGAATAAAACATTTGCTACCAAAGACTCTAAAATATGAAACATTGGGCTTTTTACCGGTGAGGAGTTTGTATGATGTCTTCTTGAGGATTCGGTGAAGATATAACCAGTTGATGGAGTAGCAAGCGGCGTTAATCGCCTCAGCCCAAAACCAGTCCGGTGTCTTGTACTCATCAAGCATGGTCCTTGCCATATCCAGTAGAGTTTGATTCTTCCTCTCCACTACACCATTTTGTTGTGGTCTGTAGGGAGAAGAGAACTCATGCTTGATGCCCTCCTCCTCAAGAAAGCCTTCGATTTGTGAGTTCTTGAACTCCGTCCCCTTGTCGCTTCTTATCTTTTTTATTCTTAATCCGAACTCGTTTTGAGCTCGTCTTAAGAATCCATTTAAGGTCTCTTGGGTTTGTGATTTTTCCTGCAAAAAGAATACCCAAGTGAAGCGAGAATAATCATCCACAATAACTAGACATTACTTACTCCTGTCGATGCTTATATAAGCGATCGGGTCAAATAAATTCATGTGGAGTAGTTCGAGTGGCCTGTCAGTCGTCATGATGTTCTTGTGTGGATGGTGGACTCCAACTTGCTTCCATGCTTGGCATGCGCTACAAACCCTGTCTTTCTCAAAATGAACATTGGTTAGTCCTAAAATGTGTTCTCCCTTTAGAAGCTTATGAAGATTCTTCATTCCAACATGGGCTAGTCGGCGATGCCAGAGCCAACCCATATTAGTCTTATCAATTAAACAAGTGTTGAGTTCAGCTGTGTTCTCATTAAAATCAACTAAATATAGCTGACCCTCTAACACTCCCTTAAATGCTATTGAATCGTCACTTTTTCTAAAGATAGTAACACCTACATCCGTAAATAGACAGTTGTAGCCTATTTTGCATAATTGAGAAACAGAAAGCAAATTGTAATCTAAAGAATCTACAAGAAAAACATTGGAAATATAATGGTCAAGTGATATGGCAATTTTACCCAATCCTTTGACCAAACCTTGATTTCCATCCCCGAATGTGATAGCTCTTTGGGGATCTTCGTTTTTTCTCATAGGAGGAGAACATCCCTATCATGTGATTTGTGCACCCGCTATCGATTATCCAACTTGAACCACCAGATGCATAAACCTACAAAACAATTTTAGGTCTTGTTCTTAGGTATCCAAACAGTCTTGGGTCCTTTGACGTTAGAAACATGCACCTTGGGTACCCAAACACAAGTCTTTGAACTCTTGTGCTTGCCCCCTACATATTTGCAACTATTTTGCCTGATTTGTTAGTAAGCACATATGATGCATCAAAAGTCTTAAATGAAATGTTATGCTCATTTGATGCAGTAGGAGTTTTCTTTTTAGGAAATTTAACATGTGTAGAATGCCTAGAGCTAGAAGCCTCATTTTTATACATAAATGCATGATGAGAAGCAGTGTGAGGTTTTCTAGCACGAATTCTCCTAATTTTATGCTTAGGATAATTAGCAGGATATAGAATATAGCCCTCATTATCCTAAACCATGGGAGCCTTACCCTTAATAAAATTAGACAATCTTTTAGGGGCATTAAGCTTGACATTGCTCCCCTGTTGGAAACCAATGTCATCCTTAATGCCAGGGCGTCTCCCATTATAGAGCATACTTCTAGCAAATTTAAACTTTTCATTTTCAAGTTCATGCTCATTGATTTTAGTAGTTAAGTTAGCTATGTTATCATTTTGTTGTTTAATCATAGCAAGGTGATCATCAATAGCTTCTACATTAACATCTCTACATCTAGTACAAATATTAACATGATCAACAGTAGATGTAGATGGTTTGCATGTTTTTAATTCCTCAATCTTAGCACTTAATATAACATTCTCATTTCTAAGACAGGAAATAGAATCATTACAAACATTTAAATCTTTAACCTTAGAAACTAGGCTAGCATTTTCATCTCTAAGGCTAGAAATTGTATCATTCAATTCATCAGTCTTAGGATTTAGACTAGCATTTTCATTTCTAAGACCGATATTGAATCATGGCAAATGCTAAGCTCCTTCGTCAAGTTTTCACATTTTTCTACTTCCTGAGCATAAGCATTCTTCACTTTAACATGTTTCTTGTTTTCTTTAATAAGGAAGTCCTCTTGGCTTTCCAAGAGATCATCCCTCTCATTAATGGTCTCAATTAATTCATTTAATTTTTTCTTTTGTTCCATGTTAAGGTTGGCAAAAGAGACATTAAATCATCTTCACTATCACTAGAACTACCCTCATCACTAGATGTAGTATACTTGGGGGTGGTTCTAGATTGTACCTTCTTATTTTTGCTGTCCTTGGCCATGAAACATTTGTGGCCGACGTTGGGGAAGAGAAGTCCCTTGTTGACGGTGATGTTGGCGGCATCCTCGTCGGAGGAGTCGGTGGAGCTCTCGTCGGAGTCCCATTCCCGACACACGTGGGCATCACCACCCTTCTTGTAATATCTCTTCTTCTCCTTCTTCTCCTTCTTGTCGTCGCTCCTGTCACTATCACTTGAATTTGGACATTTAGCAATAAAATGACCGGGCTTACCACACTTGTAGCACACCCTTTTGGAGCAGGGCTTGTAGTCCTTCCCCCTCCTTTGCTTGAGGATTTGGCGGAAGCTCTTGATGATGAGCGCCATTTCCTCATTGTCGAGCTTGAAGGCGTCGATTGGAAGCGTACTTGGTGTAGACTCCATATTTTCTTCTTCCGTCGCCTTGAATGCGACGGGTTGCACCTCGAATGTGGAGGTGGCGCCTTGCTCCAAGTTGATAATATGTTTGGAGTCTTTGATCATGAGTTCAAAGCTCACAAACTTGCCAATTACCTCCTCGAGAGACATTAACCTGTATCTAGGATCCCCACATATTAATTGAACTTGAGTGGGATTACGAAATACAAGGGATCGTAGAATAACCTTGACCATTTCATGGTCATCCCATTTTGTGCTCCCGAGGGCGCGCACTTGGTTCACCAAGGTCTTGAGCCGGTTGTACATTGCTTGTGGCTCCTCTCCCTTGTTGAGGACGAATTGACCGAGTTCTCCCTTGATCGTTTCGCGTTTGGTGATCTTGGTCACCTCGTCCCCTTCGTGCGTCGTCTTGAGGACGTCCCAAATCTCTTTGGCACTCTTTAACCCTTGCACCTTATTATACTCCTCTCGACACAAGGAGGTGAGGAGTATAGTTGTGGCTTGGGAGTTAATGTGCCTAATTTGGGCAACCTCGTCCGAGTCATAGCCTTCGTCCCCCACCTTAGGTACCTGCGCTCCAAACTCAACAATGTTCCATATGCTTTCGTGGAGTGAGGTTAGATGATGCCTCATTTTATCACTCCATATAGAATAATCTTCACTATCAAAATATGGTGGCTTACCTAATGGAACGGAAAGTAGAGGAATGCGCTTTGAAATACGGGGATAGCGAAGGGGCATCTTACTATACTTCTTACGCTCATGGTGCTTAGAAGCGACGAATGCCTCAGAGCTTGATGTGGAGGGCGACGATGAGTCGGTCTCATAGTAGACCACCTTCTTCATCTTCTTTTTCTTGTCGCCACTCCGATGCGACTTGATAGAGGGAGGGGATCCCTCCTTGACTTTGTTGACGGACTCCCTTGATGGAGCCTTCCAAAGGCTTGTGGGCTTGTCGCGGGTTTCCATCTCCCTCTTGGCGTGATCTCCCGACATCACTTCGAGTTGTTAGACTCTAATGAAGCACCGGGCTCTGATACCAATTGAAGTCGTCTAGAGGGGGGGTGAATAGGCGTAATCTGAAATTTACAACTTTAAACACACACTACAAGCCGGGGTTAGCATTAGAACTAAAAGCAAGTCCGGGAGAGAGGGGAAAACAAATCAAATGGAAATCAAGCGAATGAACACGGTGATTTGTTTTACCGAGGTTCGGTTCCAAAGAACCTAATCCCCGTTGAGGTGGTCACAAAGACCGGGTCTCTTTCAACCCTTTCCCTCTCTCAATCGGTCACTTAGACCGAGTGAGCTTTCTCCTTAATCAAACGGGTCACATAGACCCCGCAAGGACCACCACACACTTAGGTGTCTCTTGCTTTGATTACAAGTCACTTGGGAACAAGAATGAGGAAGGAAGAAAGTGATCCAAGCAACAAGAGCGCAAATGAACACGAACACACACTCTCTCAAGTCACTAGGTGGTTGGAATGAATTTGGGACTTGGAGAGGCTTTGATCTTTTGATTTGTGTCTAGGAGTGAATGCACTAGCTCTTGTATTGAATGAGAACTTCAGAAAACTTGGATGCTTGGAGTTATGGTGGTTGGGGGTATTTATAGCCCTCAACCACCAAGAAGCCGTTGGGGAAGGCTGTTGGCGATGGGCGCACCGGACAGTCCGGTGCGCCACCGGTGTGGCAGAACCTCCCAAGTTATTGGGCCTACATGCACCTGCCCTTGTCTCAAAGACCTCAGACGACTATGCATGTGCACCAGATAACTTAACAGGATCTGTTCGAGTGCCCCAAGGACCTCGGATAAACTACTTACAACCCGGACCACATGATTTTGTAAACATAGATCACACACCAACAATTTTGCAGCGGAAATCTTATTACCAAATTTTACAAGTTACATCAAGTTTTACAATATACATGATCGAAGTGATTACAAAAATGATTCAAAGAAATAACTTTGAACTGTTATAAATTATTTGTAGTTTTGAAATATATGCTAGCTCAATGACCATCCTCAATAAGAAGTATAGAAGAGTTACTTAGACTTATAAGAAGGTCGTGCCTACCGGCGCTTAACACCAATCACAATCAAGTGACTCGTAACCTGCAGCAACAATGGGATATAACCCTAAGTACACAAGTACTCAGCAAGACTTACCCGACTAAAGAAAAGACTCTCAAGGGTATGCTGGTTTCAAAAAGGGATTCAAGGTAAGGCTTATCAAGAATCAAAGACTCTATTTTACAGAAAAGCTTACTATGAGTGGATCCTTAAAAATCCATTTTTACTTGTCAGGTTAAGTAAAGTTACCTGCATCTAGAGTTCTTTCTGTCCTAGTTCAATCACTTGGCCTACACTAGCCATTTTTTATCATCCCATCAGTTCACTCGATTGCTACGTGTAAGTCAGTGACCAAGTCTTCATGTCCGAGAAGTAACGGCGATCTGAATCGATTAATACCCAGCTGGGGATCTCCAATCACACGACATATGTAGCACTTAACCCTTGAATATGTCAACTCGCCACCGGGGTTCTTAAGACCAGATCAGATTCACGCCAACCGAGAGCACAGATACACCACCGTCCAGCCTCTTGCCACGGAGGGTACACGCTACTCTCGCCATCTCTCCACTCCCATTGCGTGTTGTCTTATTCTGGTATTAGTCTGCCCGAGGCAAATCTTACCCATGACGAGGCATGTGACTAGTTAAAAGGTCCTCGATCATCAGGCCTACATCGAGACAGTCCTTAATCGACTCAGACGGAGACACTACACCAATACTCCCTTCTCGTGCAAGTCAACCGCCCGGTCTCAGCTTTATTATTTTCAACCCAAAGTTTGGTACCTGGCAGAGGTACATCTTTTCCGATGTTGAACCCATCACGGCCGTGATGGATCCACCATCAAGTTTTATTTTTGAAAACATCACATCCACTGTGAAGCTCACTTTTTGTTTTAAAACAAAACTTTTTATTTTTCTAAAGCAAGGCTAAGCATCAAAAATCCTTTTTTTAATAGGGTATCAAGGAAGGGTAATCAATTTTCCAAGGAAGAAAATGCAGCATTTGTTTGGCACACAACTCCTATCACCTAATGAATCACACAAGGTGATAAAGATTTTAAAACAGCAAGGAGGTGGCAAATGCACCGGGGCTTGCCTGGGTAACACTAGGTTAGTGTTTGTTAGGTGACGTCCACTTGACGATCATCCTTGTCCTAGCACTTGATCAGGCAGGTTTGTCCATCAGCATCACCGTGCGGAGTAGCCCGTGCTTGGGGTCGACTTGGCTCGTCTTCCGCATCACGCGATTAATTATCGTACCTAAATAAAATGCATTATGCATATGAATGCATATCAAGACGGGTATTGCAAGATAATATTACGATTAAGTCATCATCATAATCACGACAACCTAATTCTTATGTAGGAACCAACATAATTAGACATAATATAAATAGAACTCGAGCATTCTACAAAATACTAATTTCATCCTATTACCGTATGAACAGAACATTTTACCAATGTTTAAGACCACTACTCATCACATATGTGGAACCTATTTAATTATATTTAACATATACACCTATCAAGGCACTACTCACCTGACCTACCCATCGACGATCACTATACAATGTGATTAATTCACCATTGAACACAAGCACACCACAACATCAGATCAATCCAATTACACTAGACATACGTTTCCACGTTATGAATTAAAATGCATATGATATAGGAAGATGGTGCTAACCACAATCGGCCATAACCATACTTAAAACTAACTTAACTAGTTTAAATATACTTGACAAGTATACCTACCGAAGCTCTATTCCCATAACCTACATCTCAAACTGGCGATTCACTACCCGACTTTGACCAAATTGCTACAAGCGACTCAAGTATCCTAATAAATATTATATCTACTACTACAATACACATATGCTACGAGCAGAAGGACCGACGTAATTAATATATCCAAATCATCAATCAAACACTATCTGAAACAATAAATCGGCTTATCGTTACCTAAACCCGATCTGAATTCGTGAGATTGACGGCGATGTCCGGTGGGAGCATTTCTCAGCACACCATGGAAGCAACGGATGGGGTTCGCTTTTTCTTTATCCAAATTCCCTAGATTTCTTTCTCGCGGAGTACAGAACAATAACGAATGAATGTGGCTATTGACGGAATTGACGGTCGACGATGCCGACCACCAGAGCCAACCACAACAAGCACGACATCTGGGGCACGGCAGGGGATGACGGCGTTGTGGTGAATAGAAAATTGACGGCTGGTACAAAAGGATGGGTGATGAGGGACCAACGAGCAGGTTGACCGCGAGCTCGGGGAAAGCCAGGGAGGGAGGTCGGAGCTGGGCGTCGGGCGTTGGATCCGAGCCAGGGCGAGCTCGCGCGGCAACAGAGATAGAGCAGGGAGCGTAGAAAAAATCCAGCGCCGAGGAAACGTCGAGCAGAGGGCAGAGATGGAGCAGCGCAGCGAGCATGGGAAACGGCGGCCGAGCAGGAGATGGAGCTGAGACGGCGCGCTGGGCGAACGCGCCAAGGAGCTTCGGCTGGCGAGCAGAGAGGGACGCGATGGCCAGGAGGGAGATGGCGGAACGTGCGCGATGCAGGGAAAACCGAGCAGAGGAGCACCGAGCGCCATGGGAGAGAGAGGAGGAGCGGCTTGAGGATGAGCAGAGAGAGCTCCGGGCAAATCCCAGGGCGCGGCCATGGGAGGAGCGAGCTGAGGGAAGCTCCCAGGAAGAGCGTCGGCAGGAAGAGATCCGAGCTAGGCGAGCTGGGACAAGCTGGAGGAATCGCCGGCCAATAGAGCACCGGGAGAGAGAACGACGCAGGGGAAGAGAGAAGCAAGGGGGCGCGTGGCTACCAGGGCTGGAGTGGAAAAAATTCTATACAGACCGGATGTAAACCGGTAGATCTACCATCGGTCCTAGATTAACGACATGTAACACTTGCACAGATCTTAAAGCATGCTGCCTAAGTTCTGTCCAGCCTAGTCGTACGACTATGTTCTGTTCGGCTTCTCGTTACGGTTACTCGCTTCGGCTCTATATCTAATTGAATTTTTTTGCAGAATTTAATCTCAACAAACTCCATATATATTTCAGACAAATGCCATACAATTTTATATCATTACATTGTATCTTGTACATAATATTTTATAAATGATCAGTCATTTACATTGAATCTTATACAAACGCCATACAATTTTATATCATCATTACGTTGTATCTTGTTCAAACGTCATACATGCTTCAGCCTGCTTTAACCTTTACCAGGCTTCGGATCCACAACTACAAGTTTATTATCATCATCTGATGAATTCCAGCTTCACCGTATACGAGTGATTATCATCTATATGAAATCTAGCTTCACAAATGGGTTCTCTGTGCGATTGTAACTCAAAAATCCTATTCAATCCTTCAGTAATGCTGCATGTAATGCATCTCAATGGTTCCGATAGACTAAAGCCCAAACTAGCATCATCATCTTGAATTGGAATCACCTGAAAAGAATGCAAGTACATACAAGTTGCCTGTATCATCAGTGTGAAGTCAATAGTGAAGCATTGAACTAAAACACGAGTTCCCCAAATCAGTGTATATGGAGGAGTTCTTAACCAAAAGAACCTTGGAGCGGCGGCTCGAAGCTGCGTGGGGATAGGTTGAGGATACGTCTCTGGCAGGCAGGGATGTGATCGATGGCACGCCCAACGGACAACAGATGGGGTTGAGTAGCGAGGCAGCGACATGGAAATATGGAATGGAATCAAAGACGACTGAGGAGATGGAATCGGCAGCAACGGCCACGGCAGGAGATGGAAACAGCGACGACTGTGCCGCTATGTCCTCGGTAGCAATGGCAACGGCGAGCAGGGATGGATCAGTCGTGGTCGCAGTGTGTCCTCGGCGGCAATGGCGGCGACAAGAGATGGAATCGGCGACAACAGCGACGGCCCGCGGTGGCGAGCAGGAACTAGCCGAAGGGAAGTAGCTGCAACGATGAGCCGGACAGAACGGGAGCCCTACGACTAGGCTAAGCTGGAGCTAAGCAACCAACAAACTTTAAGATATGTGCAAGTGTACGTGTCGTCAATCCAGGGCTGGCTGCAAAGCTCCCGCTTTACATACGGTCTGTATAGAATTTTTTTCCGGCTGGAGGAAGCCTCCAACTGATGGAAGAAGGAGCGCTTGGCTACTTGCAGGGGAGGGCGCGCGTGAAGATAAAGGAGCAGGAGACGATGGCTGGAAATATCAGGGAGACGAGGGGCGGCGGGGATAAGGCTGGGCGGGATTTTTTTTAGTTTTTCAGATTTTTTTTAATTTCTTTAACCGAAAAATCACATATATTTTGGATCCCAATTTTTCTAGCGATGTATACGATGTAGACAGTAATTGTGACACAGTTTTGATTTGGCGAATTCTCGGGAGCCGGATGAATTCGTACCGTTAATTCACCTTTTTAGATCGAGGCAAGAAGCATCGGACCGAATCAAACTAATTTCGGCTGTGATAATTTGCTCCGAAAACTTCCTTCGTCGAGTTCTAAATAAATTTGCTTGGGGATAAAAATTATCCGAGTAGGTCGGGCTTCTGAATTCGTATTCTCTGTATGACTTTTATTCAGACAGACGACTCGACATATCGCGAAATAAACGCGCGATATCGATGCGGCATCGAGATTGCGATCCTAATTATTTTGCACCGAGTATTTTAGCCATTGAGTTATAATAAATTTATTTGGGACACAGATCGCAACGGTGGATTGAGCTTCCAAGTTCGTGTTTGCGCGAGCGATGAATTTTAAATAATCACGGGATGCACCGATTTTCGGAACAACTATGTTCCGAACATCACGAAAATTTAGGAAGAGCCCGGATAGATAAAAATAAAAACGATGTCGCACTCGCAACCAACGAAACAGATGCGATTAAAATTGCGATAGACGAAGATGTTTAAAATTTAGCATCTGTTTTATCCACTGATATTACATGCTTAAATCCATACTCATTGTCGAGCAGACGGTAAACACCTAGGGTGTTACAGCCCTCCCCCCTTAAAAGAATCTCATCCCGAGATTCAGAGCGAAAGACTTTTAAGAGTAGAGAAGCATGTAACCCTGTCCATATCAGTGATAATCATAAGACAGCTTCAAGCAAAGATTAGTGTCTTAGGATGTCGTTTCTCTAGTGGACATAACATGTATCGCCTTAGGCTAATTTAGAAATGTCCACCAATAGAGACGATGTATGCCAAAAAACACATAAGGTTCCATGTGTGCAGTTTGCTTTGTCTGATGACACTGTACTATCTGAGTCTATTGAGTGAGCGGTAAATACGCGATTTTACCCAAACAGAATCAGATGCAACATCTTAGGTAAAACACACATAAAGAGGTTTACCAACAAGTGGCCATTGGAATTTCATAGCACACGAGACGGGTGTGAATATCAAATAACATCACAGTTAACTCGTGTTAGCCAGAGAATCCAAGTCCACGAAAGGTGATATAGATTCGAGAAAATCACTAGTGGAAGGATCTGTAGATGCTGACTTCGTGTCTAATCCATTTTATCAAGAACTAGGCATGGCTCGACTTGATCACATATGCTGGAAAAGCACACGTGAGGTGATCGAGGCACGACTAGAGCGATGATTAGGTGGTTATTGGCCGACTTAATCTCGATTCTTATAAACACTTCCTGAAGAGGGGTTGTACAAAAGTGAGTTTAGTCAACTCGATCTCTAAACTCAACCTTTGTTCACAAAGCAGCTACAAGTTAGTAAAAACCAACTTGTTGAACTACCTATGACATTGAATAGGTCCTCTTATTATCCATCGGCAATCCAATGGTCGAGAGTTCACTTTGGTTAACAGGAGATCATGCACTTGGGTAAAAATCCATTTGGTCAGGTGGTTCATCCGTTTCTTCATGCGAGATGAACCGACTTGGTTAGGGAATATAGGGATTAAATAAGAGAGCGAATGAACAAACTCCTGCATCTCAGCAGCAGGGAAAATCAATCTCCATTTTGAGAGCTAATTAGCTATCTTCCAACACTAAAAAGCTCCAAGGCTTCACCTTTACACGAAAGACGTAAAGGGAATTTGTATGAGTAGTCACTACCAAGATCAAAAGAAAAGAGACCACTCCTGAAAGTGGTATGCCCTTTTGATCCAACAAGATGATAGACATTGCTTGATCACGACAAACAACATAGAAATTGTTTCAAGGGAGGAGTCCACGGAAGATCACACATCAGTGTAGTTCCACAATGGATCATGACTAGAGACCTTGATATCAGCATCCGACGAGTAGCACAACCTTGCGTGTACATTCACAAGGGGCTCTCAGTTTCGCTACGGCACCACAAGTCCTTAATCATGACACCATTACCGAACTGGCACCAATAAAGAATCTCACATAGCAAAAATAGATTGTGCCAAGATAACACATTGATATAGTCTCATAATGGATTACAACTACTAACCATGATACCAGCGCGTGCCGAGCAGCACAACCATGTGTGTACATTCACAGGAGGCCCTCGGTTTTATAGCGGCACCATCGGTTTTAGTCACAACACCATTACCAGACATAACCAATAAGAAATCTCACACGGCACAAATGGACTGGGCAAACATGACAATATACAAAAAGAGACTCCACCTATAAAAATGATTACAAGTAGAGAGCAAAATAGATCATGGCCCGATGAAATGAACAAGGTATGGCCATAACCTAAATTTTAGGAAAGGAGTATGACGGGAGACTGTTACTTCAGCCCCAAGCATGTTTCTATGTCATCGCAACAATTACAAGGTCAAGGATTAGTATCTGATTAGATACAGAGGGAAAACAATCATAAGGCTAAGTTGGTAAGCCTTCGATAGATATGAGGAAACCGAAGGCATTAAATTCAAGAAAATGATTGGACAGGTCTTTCCTGGGTTAGGTTGATAAAGCAACATTGCGATCTTCAAGAACAAACAAACTAGAATAGAGACATCAGATTGCACAAATCGAACAAGGGAATGGTTTTAGAAGGAAACATGACTCGAGATTCTTGTTTTAAGCCTGAGTACACTTTAGGTCCAGCAAAGAAATTATCTAAGCATTTATTTGTATGTGTTTGGTCATGGAGTGATAATGGAAAAATCAACTTTGGGTCATGGTTCACCAACTAAGAACATGGCCTAAATTTCGGTTTAAGCAAACAAACTACCAACCTTGTATCAGCACATCAAGTACCAGAGCAAACTCGTATAATATCTAAATATATTACCTAAAGAACGGAGGACAACTATTTCATCGAAGTTCACAATACACCATTACACCACATTATCTACAATCATCGGCTACTGAAATAAAGACGAGAGAAACATTTTGGAGGTATAGGTGACAAACATGATGCAACAATCAGGATGCATGTTCGTCCTATACGTCCTCACAAGTTTTGCCAACATAATGTGGCAATAGCGTTCTATCTCGGTGGCATATTTACGATTCTCACGGTATTTTGCTAGTCGTCAGCTACACATACGTTTTCGAGGTTAGTGTATCTGTAGAAAAATCCATCACAGCCCAATTTCCCATGATGCAAAATCCACACATGACAGTTTATACTCCATATATTTCTATATGGAGGCCAACTCATAATTAAGCGTCGAGCCACGCATAGGCGCCGTTGCCACACTTTAACCATAGGGCAACTCATTATGGTAACTCACCTTCTCACCTAAGCGTAGGTGCGTCGTTACAAGTACATTACACTTCTCAGTATTCCCATGTCTGTATACCCGAACACATCCATGGGGTACTGAATTCCTAGAAAAGTAAATACTTCACATCGCAGCCTTCATATATACATATGTAGAACATGTATATAATCAAGCGCTTTTCATACTCTTCCCTAGACCGACGTTTGTTCGGTCATGCTCTCACATCTCACCTTACCTGAGCGTCGATCCATTCAAAGTTGAATGGCCTCAAAATAACAATACACATGTATGCAATACCCACCCGGTTGTGGGTTAGTGGTTTTCAAATAAGCCACCTGATAGTCCTTAATTTAGGGCTTAACAGAGGATGTCGCTAGCATTATAGTTTTTCAAAGCCAAACAATGTGTTTAGTTGAAAATAGGTTTTCTAAAACCAAAACTTTGTTTTGAAAATACGTATGTGATAGTATTATACTTAATCCTGCTCCGATACCAGCTGTGGAAGAACCTCCCAAGTTATTGGGCCCACATGCACCTGCCCTTGTCTCAAAGACCTCAGATGGCTATGCATGTGCACCAGATAACTTAACAGGATCTATCCGAGTGCCCCAAGGACCTCAGATAAACCACTTACAACCAGGACCGCATGATTTAGTAAACACAGATCACACACCAACAATTTTGGAGCAGAAATCTTATTACCAAATTTTACAAGTTACATCAAGTTTTACAATATACATGATCGGAGTGATTACAAAAATGATTCAAAGAAATAACTTTGAACTGTTATAAATTATTTGTAGTTTTGAAATATATGCTAGCTTAATGACCATCCTCAATAAGAAGTATATAAGAGTTACTTAGACTTATAAGAAGGTCGTGCCCACCGGCGCTTAACACCAATCACAATCAAGTGACTCGTAACCTGCAGCAACAATGGGATATAACCCTAAGTACGCAAGTACTCAGCAAGACTTACCGGACTAAAGAAAAGACTCTCAAGGGTATGCTGGTTTCAAAAAAGGGATTCAAGGTAAGGCTTATCAAGAATCAAAGACTCTGTTTTGCAGAAAAGCTTACTATGAGTGGATCCTTAAAAATCCATTTTTACTTGTCAGGTTAATAAAGTTACTTGCATCTAGAGTTCTTTCTGTCCTAGTTCAATCACTTGGCCTACTCTAGCCGTTTTTTATCATCCCATCAGTTCACTGGATTGCTACGTGTAAGTCAGTGACCAAGTCTTCATGTCCGAGAGGTAACGGCGATCTGAATCGATTAATACCTAGCTGGGGATCTCCAATCACACGACATATGTAGCACTTAACCCTTGCATATGTCAACTCGCCATCGGGGTTCTTAAGACTAGATCAGGTTCACGCCAACCGAGAGCACAGATACACCACCGTTCAGCCTCTTGCCACGGAGGGTACATGCTACTCTCGCCATCTCTCCACTCCCATTGTGTGTTGTCTTATTCTGGTATTAGTCTGCCCGAGGCAAAGCTTACCCATGACGAGGCATGTGACCAGTTAAAAGGTCCTCGATCATCAGGCCTACATCGAGACGGTCCTTAATCGACTCAGACGGAGACACTACACCGAGACTCCCTTCTCGTGCAAGTCAACCGCCCGGTCTCAGCTTTATTATTTTCAACCTAAAGTTTGGTACCTGGCAGAGGTACATCTTTTCCGATGTTGAACCCATCACGGCTGTGATGGATCCACCATCAAGTTTTATTTTTGAAAACATCCCATCCACTGTGAAGCATCACTTTTTGTTTTAAAACAAAACTTTTTGTTTTTCTAAAGTAATGCTAAGCATCAAAAATCTTTTTTTTATAAAAGGGTATCAAGGAAGGGTAATCAATTTTCCAAGGAAGTAAATGCAGCAATTGTTTGGCACACAACTCCTATCACCTAATGCATCGCACAAGGTGATAAAGATTTTAAAACAGTAAGGAGGTGGCAAACACACCGGGGCTTGCCTGGGTAACACTAGGTTAGTGTTTGTTATGTGACGTCCACTTGACGATCATCCTTGTCCTAGCACTTGATCAGGCAGGTTCATCCATCAGCATCACCATGCGGAATAGCCCGCGCTTGGGGTCAACTTGGCTTGTCTTCCGCATCACGCGATTAATAATCGTGCCTAAATGAAATGCATTATGCATATGAATGCATATCAAGACGGGTATCGCAAGATAATATTATGATTAAGTCATCATCATAATCACGACAACCTAATTCTTATGTAGGAACCAACATAATCAGACATAATATAAATAGAACTCGAGCATTCTACAAAATACTAATTTCATCCTATTACCATATGAACAGAACATTTTACCAATATTTAAGACCACTACTCATCACATACGTCGAACCTATTTAATTATATTTAACATATACACCTATCAAGGCACTACTCACCTGACCTACCCATCGACGATCATTATACAATGTGATCAATTCACCATTGAACACAAGCACACCACAATATCAAATCAATCCAATTACACTAGACATACGTTTCCACATTGTGAATTAACATGCATACGATATAGGTCGATGGTGCTAACCACAATCGGCCATAACCATACTTAAAACTAACTTAACTAGTTTAAATATACTTGACAAGTATACCTACCGAAGCTCTATTCACATAACCTACATCTCAAACTGGCGATTCACTACCCGACTTTAACCAAATTGCTACAAGCGACTCGGATATCCTAATAAATATTATATCTACTACCACAATACACATATGCTACGAGCAGAAGGACCGACGTAATTAATATATCCAAATCATCAATCAAACACTATCTGAACTAATAAATCGGCTTATCGTTACCTAAACCCGATCTGAATTCGTGAAATTGACGGTGATGTCCGGTAGGAGCATTTCTCAGCACACCATAGAAGCGACGGATGTGGTTCGCTTTTTCTTTACCCAGATTCCCTAGATTTCTTTCTCGTAAAGTACGGAACAATAACTAATGAACATGGCTATTGACGGAATTGACGATCGATGATGCCGACCACCAGAGCCGACCACAACGAGTACAACATCCAGGGCATGACAGGGGATGACGGCGTTGTGGTGAATAAGAAATCGACGACTTGTACAAAAGGCATGACGCTGGGCATAATGAAACGACAGCGTGCCTAGATCTCGCGTCGTCCAACCTTGCCCGCGACCAATACCCACCACGCTTCCGTTGCGCACAGCGATGCGACGACCAGGGCTATGGCGAGCAAAGAGCTAGGCGGGGTCGACGGCCACGGACGAGCGCAGATCGGCGTGATAGAGACGAAGACCGGGCGCAGGAACGCGCCATATCCCGGCCACAACAGTGGCCTGGGCCAGAGCTTCCCACGGTCAGGAGACTTGCGCGGCCACCATGGCCGGCCGAGCGAGCAGGAAACTCCGGCCAACGCAACAACAGGGAGATGGGCGCGCGCGGGGAACGACTTGCGACCAAGCGAAATCCGAGCTGGGCGATGAGGGACCGGCGAGCAGGTTGAGCGCGAGCTCGGGGAAAGACAGGGAGGGAGGTCAGAGCTGGGCGCCGGGCGCCGGATCCGAGCCAGGGCAAGCTTGCGCGGCAACAGAGCTGGAGCAGGGAGCGTAGAAAAAATCCAGCGCCGAGGAAACGTCGAGCAGATGGCAGAGATGGAGCACCGCGGCGAGCAGGGTAAACGGCGGCCGAGCAAGAGCTGGAGCTGAGACGGCGCGCTGGGCGAACGCGCCAGGGAGCTTCGGCTGGCGAGCAGAGAGGGACGCGATGGCCAGCAGGGAGATGGCGGAACGTGCACGACGCAGGGAAAACCGAGCAGAGGAGGACCGAGCGCCATGGGAGAGAGAGGAGGAGCGGCTTGGGGATGAGCAGAGGGAGCTCCGAGCAAATCCCAGGGCGCGGCCATGGGAGGAGCAAGCTGAGGGAAGCTCCCAGGAAGAGCACCGGCAGGAAGAGATTCGAGCTGGGCGAGCTGGGACAAGCTGGAGGAATCGACGGCCAACAAAGCACCGGGAGAGAGAACGACGCCGGGGAAGAGAGAAGCAAGGGGGCGTGCGGCTACCAGGGCTCGAGGAAGCCTCCGGCTGATCGAAGAAGGAGCGCTCGGCTACTTGCAGGTAGGGATGGCAGCGGGTCGGGTTTTGTTCGGGTATAATAATACCTGACCCGAAATTGTACCCGAGACTTCTACAAATATCCATACCCACCAAACCAATCAAGCGAGAAACTGTACCCATACCCGTGCCCATCGGGTATCCACCAGGTATCGGGTATCCAGTGGATATGTTATTATAGACTAAATAACATTCAATTAGTGTTATAATAAATACATAAAATATTTTAGTTTCCATGTAAGCACCGGTACAAACTAAATAACATTCAATTAGTGTTATAATAAATACATAAAAATTTTAGTTTCCATCTAAGCACCAATACAACACGAGAATGACTACATTTGGCTACACGTCGATACAATATCTAAACTCATAGTAGCAGCAGCCTGCCGCCAGCAACAACAGCCCGTGGTCGTGCATGTTTCCATGGTGAAGTAGCAGCAACCAGCATGCAACAAAACCATGATTGTTGTGTATTTTTTTGGCTCCATTCTATTATGGTCCTTAATTTTTAGTGGATGTAGCACAATTAAAGAGGTATATTGATATCGCGGATATCCACTGGATACCCGCGGGTAAAGTATTTTACCCATACCCGACCCGATATATTTCGGATATCCTACCCGATAGGACCCATGGGTGAGTTTTTCTACCCGTATCTGTATCCACCGGGTACGAAACCCGCGGGTATCCATACCCACGGGTCCAACTGCCATCCCTACTTGCAGGGGAGAGCGCGCGTGAAGATAAAGGAGCAGGAGGCGGTGGCTGGAAATATCAGGGAGACGAGGGGCGGCGGGGATAAGGTTGGGCGGGATTTTTTTTAGTTTATCAGATTTTTTTAAATTTTTTAACCGAAAAATCACAGATATTTTGGATCCCAATTTTCTTAGCGATGTATACGATGTAGACAGTAATTGTGACACGGTTTTGATTTGGCGAATTCTCGGGAGCTGAATGAATTCGTACCGTTAATTCACCTTTTTAGATCAAGGCGAGAAGCATCGGACCGAATCAAACTGATTTCGGCTGTGATAATTTGCTCCGAAAACTTCCTTCGTCGAGTTCTAAATAAATTTGCTTGGGGATAAAAATTATCCGAGTGGGTCGGGCTTCCGAATTCGTATTCTCTGTATGACTTTTATTCAGACACACGACTCGACATATCGCGAAATAAATGTACGATATCGATGCGACATCGAGATTGTGATCCTAATTATTTTGCACTGAGTATTTTAGTCATTGAGTTATAATAAATTTATTTGGGACACAGATCGCAACGGTGGATCGAGCTTCCAAGTTCGTGTTTGCACGAGCGATGAATTTTAAATAAAGACCGGACGCACCGATTTTCGGAACAATTATGTTCCGAACATCACGAAAATTTAGGAAGAGCCTGGATAGATAAAAATAAAAACGATGTCGCACTCGCGACCGACGAAACAGATGCGATGTTAAAATCGCGATAGGCGAAGATGTTTAAAATTTAGCATCTGTTTTATCCATTGATATTATGTGCTTAAATCCATACTCGTTGTCGAGCAGACGGTAAACACCTAGGGTGTTACAACCGGACAGGTCCTGTTCAATGTCTGGTGCGCTGCCACGTCACCCAACCGTTAGGGTTCGGGAGCAGTCGACTGTTGGCGCCGTTGTCTTCTTGTGGCACCGGACAGTCCGGTGCCACACCGAACAGGTCCTGTTCACTGTCCAGTGCGCCTCTGACTCTGCGGCTCTGACTCTATGCGTACTGTTCCTCTGTCAGTGGCTTTTGCAGTCGACCGTTGTGCGAGTTAGCCGTTGCTCCGCTGGTGCACTGGACAGTTCGGTGAATTATAGCGGAGCGCGCCTGCTGAAACCCGAGAGTGGCTGGTTCAACCCTGTACGGGCCTGGTGCACCGGACACTATCCGGTGGCACATCGGACAGTCCGGTGCGCCAGACCACAACACACTTGGTTTCTTTTGCTCCTTCGAATTGGATCCCTAACTTGAATATTTATTGGTTTGTGTACTTTGAACCTTTTTGCACCTGTACAACATGGATTCTAGAGAAAACTAGTTAGTCCATATATTTGTGTTGGGCATTCAACCACCAAAATTAATTGTGGAAAAAGGTTAACCCTATTTCCCTTTAAGTGATGATGAAGGTGAGGGAATGCCCTCCGTAGATGAGCTTGGAGAAGCCGTTAATTTTTTTAGGATATTTGCACTAAGCAAAAGGCTCAACTTAAAACCTTGAAAAATAAGTTGATTAGCTCCCAAAATGATTATAAAGGTTTGCTAGAAAAATTTGAAACATTTGTAAATTTAAATTGTGAGCTATCAACTAAAATTGAGCAATTAGAGTCTAGTGCTCCATCCACTGCTACCGATGATGGTCTTATTAAAAAGAATGAAAACCTTAAGGCTAAGTTAGCTAGCTTCCAAGAAGCAATTGAAAAATTACTAGGGAAAATGCAAATTCTTAGCATTGAAAGGAAAATGTGCCCTTAGGCCATTTCTATAAATGTTTTGGTGATTAGATGCCCAACACTTATCATTTGGTTAATATGTGCTAAGTACTAAAGAGATGCAAATCAAGAATCAAGGTATGACTCTAGCCTTAGTGAATTGTTTTTGGTACTAATGTATTCCTCTAAGTGCTAGGAACCGTGTCAAGTCAAATGAGATTGGATGGGAGAAGTTCGGCTAAGTCTAGCCAGACTTGCACCAGCCTGCGGTGCACCGGACAGTGTCCGGTGTCCAGGCTGGCGCGGCAACGAACTCGCTGCTCTCGGGAAATCGCCAAGGGCGCTTCGGCTAAAATTCACCGGACTGTCCGGTGTGCACCGGACTGTCCGATGAGCCGACAGCGCCCACGCCAACGGTTGGCAGCGCGATTAGCGGGTGACGCGTGACCAGAACCAACGGTCACTAGGCCGCACCAGACTGTCCAGTGCACACCGGACAGTGTCCGGTGTGCCAAGGGGATCGAGGGCTCAATGGTCGGCTTCGCCAGAAAAGGAAAGAAATCAGACACTGTTCATGTCCGGTGGTGCACCGGACTTTCTGGTGCATCAACCGACAGAAGGCAAGAATTGCTTACGAAATGGAGATCCAACAGCTCCTAGCTTTCTTGGGGCTATAAAAGGGACCCCTAGGCGCATGGAGCACTACACTAAGCCTCTATTGAACATCCTAAGACGCCTAGACTCCACAAACACGCATCCGGATCACTGCAACTAAGATTTGAGCACTTATTGAGTTGTGAACTCATTGCGCTGTGTTTTGTATGCTCGTGTCTTGACTTGTGTGCGTGACTTTGCTGCGACTCTAGCTTTTGCGTGTGTTTCTTTCCCTCCCTTACTCTTGTGGTTTTAATTGAGATCAATCTTGTAAGGGTGAGAGACTCCAACTTGTGGAGATTCCTCACAAAGGGAACATCTACTGTACGGAAGAAAACCATGGTATTCAAGTGGATCATTAGATCGCTTGAAAGGGGTTGAGTGCAACCCTCGTCCGTTGGGACGCCACAACGTGGAAGTAGGCAAGTGTTCTACTTGGCCGAACCACGTGATAAAAATTGTTGTGTCACTTGTTGCTATTCTTTTGCGATCTTCTACTCACTTGATAATTGCTCTAAGTTTAATACTCACTTTTGTGAAGAGCAATTAAGTGAAGAAGTCACCTCTCCCTTGTCATAATACCTTGGTTTGATTTCACTAACATTTCATAAACCAAGCTTGTGTTATTTAGTGTTGATTTTACAGGATCACCTATTCACCCCCCTCTAGGTGCTCTCAATTGGTATCAGAGTCGTACTCTTCATTAAGGGACTAACCGCTCGAAGAGATGGATCCTAAAGGTAAGGGGATGGTGATCAACGACAAGGAGAAGGAGACCCTCTACATCAATGAGCCAAAAGATGACAAGCCCACTGACTCAGGCTCAAGTCATAAGAAGAGGGATGGAAAGAAGAAGAGGCGCATAAAGAAGATCATCTACTACGACAGCGACGCCTCCTCTTCTTCACCAAGGGATGACGACGATGAAGAATCTTCTTCGGAAAAAATGGTTAATCAAAACTATTCTTTTGATTATTCTTGCATCCCTTATAATTTGAATGCCCATTTACTATCTATTCCACTCAAAAAAACCCCACACTTTGATGGAGAGGACTATTCATTTTGGAGTCATAAAATGCGTAGTCATTAATTTTCTCTCCATCCTAGTATTTGGGAAATTAATTAAAATGGAATGTATTTCAATAGCACTGACAATCCTGTATTTATCAATGAGCAAATACATAAAAATGCACAAGCTACTACTGGGAGAGGAGCCAACTCAAACTTACAACAGGCTCAACACCCTTGTCAATAAGATTCGAAGCTATGGAAGTACAAGATGGACGGATCAGGACATCGTCCGACTCATGCTAAGGTCATTTACCATTATTGATCCTCATCTTGTAAATCTTATTCGTGAGAACCCCAGGTACACTAAGATGACGCCCAAGGAAATTGTCGGAAAATTCGTGAGTAGGCGCATGATGGTGAAGGAAGCGACGTACGTGGACGATGCTTTAAATGGGCCGCTTCCTATCTACGAGCCGCAACCCGTTGCTATCAAAGCAACCAGCAGCAAGGGGCGCTACCCAGCAAGGTAGCACAAGTGGAGGCTGTCGGGCTCAACGATGACAAAATGGCGCTTATAATCAAGCGCTTCAAGACCGCCTTGAAGGGACGCAAGGAGTATCCCAACAAGAACAAATCAAGGGGAAAGGGCTCCTGCTTTAAGTGTGGTAAGTCTGGTCATTTCATAGCACAATGTCCCGATAATGACAATGACGAGGCACAAGAAAAGAATGGAAAGAAGGAAAGGAAGAAGAACTACAGGAAGGCAAAGGGCGAGGCGAACATTGGAAAAGAATGGGACTCCGACTATTCTTCATCCGACTCCGATGATGAAGGACTAGCTGCCTCGGCCTTCAACAAATCCTTCCTCTTCCCCAACGAATGACACACGTGCCTTATGGCTAAGGAGAAGAAGGTACATATACGAGATACACCAAAGTATACTTCTTCTAGCGATGAGGAGTCCTCTGATGATGAAATAGATTATAGTGATTTATTTAAGGGGTTAGATAGATCTAAGGTAGATAAAATAAATGAATTGATTGATGCTATTAATGAAAAGGATAGGTTGCTAGAAAAGTAAGAAGATATTCTGTATGACAAGCATGATAAATTCATTAATGTTCAAAAATCTCTTGCTCTAGAAAGTAATAAAAAAGAAATATTGACCTCTAAGTTGTCTACCTGTTTTGATTCTATTTCTAGTCTCAAAATTTTGAATGATGATTTAAATACTAAGCTAGAAAAATTTAATGTGGCTAGTTCATATGTTGAGCATGTTGTAATTTGCAATAGGTGTAAAGATTTTAATATTGATGCTTGCAATGAACATGTATCCACCATTCTCAATTTAAATAATGATGTCGCAAGTCTTAATGCTCAACTTAAGACTTGCAAGGATAATTATGAGAAATTAAAATTTGCTAGGGATGCCTACACCATTGGTAGACACCCCTCTATTAAGGATGGACTTGGTTTCAAAAAGAGAACCAAGAACTTAACAAGCCAAAGGACTTCCAATCTCAACAAAGAGAAAGGGAAGGCTCCCATGACTAGTAGCCCTAAAAGGAACCATGCCTATCTTTTATGACAAGAAAATTACTAGTAATGCTCATCGTGATAGGTGGTATAATCACGTTGTTTCTCATGTATGTCATGATGCTGCATTTAGTTCTCATGCCATGTTTGCATCTAGCTCCTCGTATGCTCATGGTAGAAATAGGCCTAGGCGCCATCATGCTGCTTCTCATGCGCCTAGTAGAGCATCAACTGGACCAACTATGCTTTATCAAACATGTGATGCTTCATTTATTCTTACATGCAAAAATGATAAAGTAGTTGCTAGAAGTTTGGGACCTAAGTGCAAGAGAGACAAAACTTGCATCTGGGTTCCAAAGTCTGTTGTGACTAACCTAGTAGGACCCAACAAGTGTTGGGTAACTAAAACCCAAGCTTAATTACCTTGCAGGTTTATGCATCTGGGGCTCAAGCTGGATCATTGATAACGAATGCACAAACCATATGACGGGAGAGAAGAAAATGTTTACCTCCTACGTCAAGAGCAGAGATTCCCAAGACACTATCATCTTTGGAGGTGGGAACCAAGGCAAGGTTAAGAGCTTAGGCAAAATAGCCATCACAACCGAGCATTCAATTTCAAATGTGTTTCTAGTAGAATCGCTCGGGTACAATTTGTTGTCTGTAAGCCAATTATGTCATATGGGTTATAATTGCTTATTTACAAATATTGATGTACCTATCTTTAGAAGAAGTGATGGTTCACTAGCTTTTAAGGGTGTATTAGACGACAAGCACTAATTAGTTGATTTCTCAAAAGAGAATGCCGATCTAGATGCATGCTTAATCGCTAAGACTAATATGGGCTGGCTCTAGCACCACCGTCTAGCACATGTTGGGATGAAGAACCTTCATAAACTTCTAAAGGGAGAATATGTGTTAGGACTAACCGATGTCTGTTTTGAGAAAGACAGACCTTGTGCAGCATGCCAAGCAGGGAAGCAGGTGGGAAGCACTCATCAAAGCAAGAACGTGATGACAACTACAAGACCACTGGAACTACTACATATGGATCTCTTCGGGTCCATTTCTTATCTCAGCATCGGGGGAAGTAAGTATGTTCTTGTTATTCTAGATGATTTTTCCCGCTTCACTTGGGTTTTGTTTTTGCAGGATAAATATGAAACTAAAGGAACTCTAAAGCGCTTCTTAAGAAGAGCTCAAAATGAATTTGAGCTAAAGGTGAAAAAGATAAGGAACGATAATGGATCTGAGTTCAAGAACCTTCAAGTTGAAGAATATCTTGAGGAGGAAGGCATCAAGCACGAGTTCTCCGCTCCCTACACACCACAACAAAATGGTGTGGTAGAAAGGAAGAACATGACACTAATTGACATGGCAAGGACTATGCTTGGAGAATACAAGACGCCTGAGCGATTTTGGTTGAAAGCTATGAATACAACTTGCCATGCCATAAACCGACTCTATCTGCATCGCCTTCTCAAGAAGACATCATATGAACTCCTAACCGGCAACAAACCCAATGTTTCCTATTTTTGTGTATTTGGGAGCAAATGCTACATCTTGGTGAAGAAAGGTAGGCATTCAAAGTTTGCTCCCAAAGCTGTAGAAGGATTTTTACTAAGTTATGACTCAAATACAAAGGCGGATAGGGTCTTCAACAAGTCATCAGGATTAGTTGAAGTCTCTAGCGACGTTGTATTTGATGAAACTAATGGCTCTCCAAGAGAGCAAGTTGATCTTGATGATATAAATGAGGATGAGGTTCCAACGACCGCAATGCGAACAATGGTGATAGGTGATGTGCGTCCCCAAGAACCACAAGAGCAAGATCAACCTTCTTCCTCTACATTAGTGCGTCCCCCAACTCAAGGTGAGGAACAAGTACCTCAAGAAGAAGGGCTGGATCAAGGAGGAGTATATGAAGAACAGGATGAGGAGGAAGAAGCTTCACAAGTTCCTCCAACTCAAATTTGGTCAACAATCCAAAGAAATCATCCAGTGTATCAAATTCTGGGTGATATCAGCAAGGGAGTAACCACTCGCTCACGTCTAGCTAATTTCTGTTAGCATTACTCGTTTGTTTCTTTTATTGAGCATTTCAGGGTAGAAGAAGCCTTGCAGGATTTGGACTGGGTGTTGGTCATGCAGGAAGAGCTCAACAACTTCAAGAGAAATGAAGTTTGGAGCCTGGTGCCATGTCCGAAGCAAAATGTTGTGGGAACCAAGTGGGTATTCCACAAGATGAACACGGTGTGGTGACAAGAAACAAGGCTCGACTTGTGGCAAAAGGTTATGCCCAAGTCGCAGGTTTGGATTTTGAGGAGACTTTTGCTCCTGTAGCTAGGCTAGAATCAATTCGAATATTATTGGCCTATGCTGCTCACCATTCTTTTAAGTTATTCCAAATGGACGTGAAGATCGCCTTCCATAATAGGCCAATCAAGGAGGAAGTGTATGTGGAACAACCCCCCGGCTTTGAGGATGACATGTATCCCGACCACGTCTACAAGCTCTCTAAGGCGCTCTATGGACTTAAGCTAGCCCCAAGAGCATGGTATGAATGCCTTAGAGATTTCCTCATTTCTAATGCTTTCAAGGTTGGGAAAAGGGTATCCTACTCTCTTTACCAAGACTCTTAATGGTGATCTCTTTGTATGCCAAATATATATTGATGACATTATATTTGGTTCCACTAATCAAAAGTCTTGTGAGGAGTTTAGCAGGGTGATGATGCAGAAATTTGAGATGTCAATGATGGGCGAGTTGAACTATTTCCTTGGTTTTCAAGTGAAGCAACTCAAGGAAGGAACCTTCATATCCCAAACAAAGTATACTCAAGATTTTCTCAAGAGGTTTGGGATGAAGGATTCAAAGCCCGCAAAGACGCCAATGGGAACAAACTGACATCTAGACCTCAACAGAGGAGGTAAGTCTGTTGATCAAAAGACATATCGGTCTATGATAGGATCTTTGCTTTATCTTTGCGCTAGTAGACTAGATATTATGCTAAGTGTATGCATGTGTGCTAGATTTCAATCCGACCCCAAGGATTGTCACCTTGTGGCTGTTAAGCGAATTCTTAGATATTTGGTTTTTACACCTTGCTTCAGGATCTAGTATCCAAAGGGGTCTACCTTTGACTTAATCGGATACTTAGATTCCGACCATGCCGGGTGCAAGGTTGATAGAAAGAGCACATCAGGAACTTGTCAGTTTCTAGGAAGGTCCTTGGAGTCTTGGAGCTCTAAGAAACAAAGTTCTGTTGCCCTATCCACCGATGAGGCCGAGTATGTTGCTGCAGGACAATGTTGCATGCAACTACTTTAGATGAGGCAAACCCTCTGGGACTTTGGCTACAATCCGAGCAAAGTCCCACTCCTATGTGATAATGAGAGTGCAATCCGCTTGGCGGATAATCCTGTTGAACGCATCCGCACTAAGCACATAGACATCCGACATCACTTTTTGAGAGACCACCAGCAAAGGGGAGATATCGATATTTATCATATTAGCACCGAGAACGAGCTAGCCGATATCTTCACCAAGCCTTTAGATGAAAAAAGGTTTTGCAAGTTGCGTAGTGAGCTAAATGTCTTAGATTTGTGTAACTTGGATTGATCTATAGCATACATGTGTTCTATGTCTTTGATCATGTTACTTTAAGCATTAATGTCTTTAATTGCTTACTTTTGGTGCTCAAGTTATACGAGTCATCCCCGGACCTCACAAGTCCCTATGCAAATGATGCACATTTTTAGGGGGAGAATGTGCTACAACTTGACTCCCTTGAGACTAACTTGTTGAGGTCTAGATCTCAAGGTGTATTATTGAAAGGGAAAAGTGAACTTGGACAAAGAAAGGGCTTCCATTGCATTCCGGTATAAATGTATTTTGTCCCAAGCTCGTACTTATGTTCTCATTGCCTTTTGCGCTTATTTGACATTTTGGTGAGGCAATGGGGTTAGAGGGCCAAAAAGGTCTCCTATTTTGGTGCTTAATGCCAAAGGGGGAGAAATTAAGGCCAAAACAAATGGATCAGCCAACCACTTGTGAATTTCAAAAAATTGTTAAGTTAGAATCTTTGTGTTTGATCAAAACCCTCTTATTGCAAAATTGTTCTCTTATGCGGGAGAAGTTTAGTTATGGGAAAAAGGGGGAGTTTGTGGCATTTGATAAAATTTAATCTTGAAAGATCTCTTGATTTGCCAAAACAAGTGTTTTGATATAGAGATAGGAAAAAGAATTTGTTTTGTGAAAATAAACCAAGTGGTGGCAAAAGTGATCCAAATATGACAAATATATGTGAGATAGATAAGTCATCAATTTGCACTCTTTAGCTTCTCTTTGAAAATGTTGTTGCACTTTGAGTTGCTTTTAATGTGTTGGCATAAATCACCAAAAGGGGGAGATTGAAAGGAAAATGTGCCCTTGGGCATTTCTATAAATGTTTTGGTGATTAGATGCCCAACACATATCATTTTGGTTAATATGTGCTAAGTACTAAAGAGATGCAAATCAAGAATCAAGGTATGACTCTAGCCTTAGTGAATTGTTTTTGGTACTAATGTATTCCTCTAAGTTCTAGGAACCTTGTCAAGTCAAATGAGATTGGACTGGAGAAGTTCGGTTAAGTCTAGCCAGACTTGCACGAGCCTGCAGTGCACTGGACTGTCCAGTGCCCAGGCTGGCACATCGACGAACTCACTGCTCTCAGGAAATCGCCGAGAGCGCTTCGGCTAAAATTCATCGGATTGTCCGGTGTGCACCAGACTATCCGGTGAGCCAACAGCGCCCATGCCAATGGTCTGCAGCATGATCAGCGGGCGACGTGTGGCTAGAGCCAACGGTCACTAGGCCGCACCGGACTGTCCGGTGTGCCAAGGGGACCGAGGGCTCAATGGTCGACTTCGCCAGAAAAGGAAAGAAATTAGGCACTGTTCATGTCCGGTGGTGCACCGGACTGTCTAGTGCGCCAATCGACAGAAGGCAAGAATTGCCTACCAAATGGAGATCCAACGGCTCCTAGCTGCCTTGGGGCTATAAAAGGGACCCCTAGGCGCATGGAGCACTACACTAAGCCTCCATTGAACATCCTAAGACGCCTAGACTCCGCAAACACGCATCCGGATCACTGCAACTAAGATTTGAGCACTTGTTGAGTTGTGAACTCATTGCGCTGTGTTTTGTGTGCTCGTGTCTTGACTTGTGTGTGTGACTTTGCTGCGACTCTTGCTTTTGCTTGTGTTTCTTTCCCTCCCTTACTCTTGTGGTTTTAATTGAGATCAATCTTGTAAGGGTGAGAGACTCCAACTTGTGGAGATTCCTCACAAAGGGGACATCTACTATAAGGAAGAAAACTGTGGTATTCATGTGGTTCATTGGATCGCTTGAAAGGGGTTGAGTGCAACCCTCGTCCGTTGGGACGGCACAACGTGGAAGTAGGCAAGTGTTCTACTTGGTCGAACCACGGGATAAAAATCATTGTGTCACTTGTTGCTATTCTTTTGCAATCTTCTACTCACTTGATAATTGCTCTAAGTTCAATACTCACTTTTGTGAAGAGCAATTAAGTGAATAAGTCACCTCTCTCTCTTGTCATAACACCTTGGTTTGATTTCACTAACATTTCATAAACCAAGTTTGTGTTATTTAGTGTTGATTTTACAGGATCACCTATTCACCCCCCTCTAGGTGCTCTCAAGCATACACAATAATGAGCTAACTAATAAGCTAGAAAACATTGGTAGCATCCAAGGGGCATCTTTAGTTGAAATTTCTGAAATTATTAAGAAAGATGATTCTACTTCCTGCCTTGATTTAATTGATAATTCTAACCCCCGCAACCAAGTTCTTGTTGAGAATATTGTTGTAGAAACATGTTCGGCTGAGGTTGCAAAGGAAAATGAGCAATTAAGGCAAGAAGTGCTCGCCTTGGGAAGGCCTTGTACGACAAGAAAGGCAAAGCCAAACAAATCTAACCTCCATAGGATAACACCACTGCGGTAGTGAACAAACCTATGGAGGGTGAAACTGTGATTTGTAGGATATATCACGAAGAAGGCCACAAGTCTTTCCAATGCAAGGCGATGACCGGGGATAAGCAAAGGCAAAAGTTCAACCAAAAGCCAACAAGCAAAATATCCAACACCTACATCAACAAGGTGGATAAAAAGGATGCTACACCATACTTGATCAAAAAGAAAGAGAATGGAAAGGTGAGAGCAATCAAGGCCAACAAGCATACCAACAAAGGAAAGGGGACCAAACGCATCTAGGTGCCAAAGGAGATTATTTCAACCATGAAAAGCACCAAGAAGGTTTGGATCCCGAAAGGGGAGTAAGGAGTCCGAAGAACTGTGGGGAATTTGGAGACATGGCAAAATTGGGATGTATATCATGGGATACATCATATTGGATCAAGCTTATTGCCAAGTGGGTTGTGAATATTTTGGACCCAAATTTCCCCACCCATGACTAAGGTAACTAGATTGATTGTATTTCTTGTTTTTAGATATGCGTAGCTATTTTCTTGTATCTAGTTTTACCTTTCATACCTAGTTGTCGGGTACCGCAATTAGGGGTACCCCCAACACTCCTAAACGCGGCTGGTAACTACTTTCAGCACAAACTGCAAAGACTGATGGGCACGGTTCAGGTCAAGGCCTAGTCTACCAAGGGATGCAATCTCGCCTCGCCCGAGCCCGGCTGAGGGCCACCTCAGGCAGTGGGCGCACCCTCGGTTCACCCGAGGCCCAGCTCGGGCAGGCTTCGTCGAGAAGCAACCTTGGCCAAATCGCCTCACCAACCGACCGTATCGCAGGCGCATTCAATGCGAGGATCGCCTGACACCTTATCCTGACACGCGTGCCTCAGTCGGCAAGGTCGAAGTGACCGCAGTCATGTCGCCCTTTCACTGATCGATCTGATAGGAAAACAGCGCCGCTCACCCCGCTCCGACTGTTGTGCCAGCCACCCGGGCAAGGCTGACAACAGCAAGTTCAGCCTCGGGCGCAACAGGAAGCTCTGCCTTGCTCGACCTTAGGCCTCAGCCTCGGGAGGAGGTCTCCGCCTCGCTCGACCCCAAGACTCGGCCTCAGCCTCGGCATCAGGAGAAGTCTCCGCCTCGCCCGACCTTGGGCTCGGACCGACCACGCCACAGGGGATACATCATTACCCTACCCCTAGCTAGCTCAGGCTACGAGGGAACAAGACCGGCGTCCCATCTGGCTCGCCCCGGTAAACGGGTAATGATGGTTCCTGTAACACCCCTGGTGTTACTGTAACTAAAACTTGAGCATGGCATCATAAACATTGGCATTGCATATGTTTGACACACCTAGAGTGCATTCACTAGGTAAAAATTTCAAACAAGTTGTATTGTTATAGCATTTTGCAAATAGAACCATGGATAGGGAACTTAACCCTAAATAGGGATTAAAGGGGTAAAACATAACCCAAATTGTGAAAACCTAAAAGCTTTAGGGGAATAGTCATAAAATGTTCCCAAGAATGAACTTGAATCACATTTATACCCCTGAGACACCAAAAACCCTAATTGAGACCCTGGAAAACCCTAAATCCAAACCCTAGGGGCCTATGTGCAAAAACAGTGCACATTTGGACTAAAGTGTAAAAACTACTATGTTAAAGCATATAAAGTCACATGGTTCACATTTGGGAAGATTTACAAGCCAAACCCTAAGTTTTGGACTTAATTGCAAAATAGACCTCAATTGAGTTCTATACTAAGTCTGAATTTTAGGTTATAAGCTCAACTTTGGAGCTGTGTAACTTCCAAACCAGTAAGAATTTGTCCTAGGTCACCACACCAAACTTGTAGAGCAAACAAAGGAGAACAACTTTGCTTAAAAGTGTAAGCATAGTTGTTGAGAAAAATTTGGAGATAATCACCCTCAAAGTCGGGCTGTCAGGCAATTCCTGGACTGAAATTTTCAATAGCAGTGTGATGGGGTGAACTTTGAGCTCGATTTTGAATGGGATTCAGTGACTATTTGATGGTAAGCATTGTGGCAAAGTTGAAGATTAACTGTAGGTCTATAACTTTGGTACAGAGGGTTGATGAAGTTCTCATGCAAATATTAGAGAAAATGTGACCTAAACTTGCTCTGTCAGTTCATCAGAATGACCCTCGCCATGGTACAGTGTCCCGAGATGGATCAGATCGCCAGCGCGACAGACCCTCACCATCGGCGACCTCTCTGCGCCAAAATTCGTGCCACCGCCGTCCGGGTTCGTGCGCGGTAGGGAACGGATAACGCCGGAGTTAGATAACGCGTACGTGGCACCATACCCCGAGCCCAGCCGGAGTTGTTCACCGGCGACCACCGTGACTCAGTGAGCTCTCGCCGCGCTGTCACGCATGCCGTGATTTCTCTCACTGTGCCTCCTACCGACGTGGTCGGCATGCGCTCGCGATGGTGTCCATGACCATGTGATGATCGTCGGTCCGTCGTGGCTATAAATAGCCATGTGGTCCACGACGAAGGTGCGACCATCACACACAGAGCGTTGAATCGGAGCCCCAAATTCACGCTGTCTCTGACCCCTCCTCTCAAATTGAGTCTGCACGGTGAAGCTATAGCTTCTTACGGTCGAGTAGCCTCAATCCCCAACCCCAATTTCAACCAGAGCCGCCGCAACACCAATTCTCCCCTTCTCTGTTTCCGGCGAGCACAAGAATCCGCGCTCCGTGGCCAGACCACTCTGGTAAGGCTCTGCCTCTCTCGAGTGTTGTTCTAGCAGCGCTGTATGCACATGAAGCTCACCGTAGTAGCCGTTTAACCAATTAGGCCGTAAATGATTGGGAACACGAGATCGACACCGCGGTTTCCGCCGTGCGCGTGGACAGGCCGTTCTCAGGGCGTTCGTGTCAAGTTGATGCGTGTTCTGAGGTCTCTGTTAGTTGGTAATGCTTTTCCGATCACTAGTCATAGCAGCCAATACCGGCCATGACCAGTACGGGTTATGCCAGGGGTGATCCGCATGCACGTCGTGGCCAGGGATACTCGTGGGGAAGAAATAAAAGTTCAAGGACATTTTTGCAAAGTGTCAGTGACCCTGGGTAACAGTAAAGAGACCGGATCCCAGTTAGTGAAAACCCCAAGGACTTTTCCGCAAACCCGCCAGCGCGCGCGCGGGCGCGATTCCGCGTAGGCCTGGGCCGCCTGGGCTGAAACCGGCCCAGTACTGTTGAGTCCTTTCCTTTTTCTTTTACAACAGAACTTTGAAAACCTGTAGAAAATTGTAGAAAAATCCTAAAATTGTGAAACCAATTTTCCTAGACTTCTTATTTTCCATAGAATTTAATAAAAATAGTTGACTGATTTTTAGATAAAATAAGGAATTTTGGAGTATTTAAAGTAGCTTAAAACATTAGTTCTGGATTTTTAGAAAATAAATGGAAATCCCAAAATTTCCCAAACTTTTTACATGAACTTTACACATTAATTAGAAGCCTTGGGTAGAGTTTGGGTTGATTTGGACCTTGTTTGATACTTAGAACCCAAAACCCTACCCCCTGCCCTTTGAACTCCTTTACTGACTCCGGAAACCCTAAGTTCTCGGAGTTCCGTGAAGGAAAGTTGTATTCAAGACTTAGATAATAAATCCTTATTATCTTTGCACTCTCATAAGCATTACATGGCATTCATTATTATATATGTATATATATGGTTATGTTTAGAGAACGAAGAAGAAATCAAAGTAACCGAAGAGAAGACACCACCACCTTCAGAATCTCAGGCCGGAAACTGTTTCTACTTTGACATCTATGGATCCGAGCCTGACTCACCTACTAACAAAGGCAAGCCCTGGTGCATGCAACCCCTTCCTTGTGTTTTTAAATTATTTTTACACACTTTAAGTCTAGTGAAATGTGCATTAGGTTTATAGGAGTTGCTTGGAAACCCTTTGATGCATTGCCTTCCTTGATATCCATACCTTTATAGATACTTCTGGTGAAGTATCAAAATATGATTTACAAAAATGCTTAGCTCTGCTTAGATCTTGTGGATAGAGGTTGTCTTTTGCAATACTGCCTAGCTCAGGGGTTATCCTGAGGAAGGATGACTTCTACCTGCAAGAATATATTTTCATTGGGAGCATGGTGGGATCTTACTGCAAAGTTCCCTGTGATGCTCTTTTCATCCTAAGGAACACAAACAATCCTAAGGGTGGAAATACTTAAATCGGGACTTGGGCTAGGAACATGTGATGTTCTACCCAGGTTGATTAAGGATTGAATGCGTATGTAGGCTTGCTGACCGATGACCCTTTAACTGGTCACATGCCTCGTCATGGGTAAGCCTTGCCTCGGGCAGACTAAGGCCAAAATAAGATAACACGAAATGGGCGTGGAGCGGTGGCGGGAGTAGCGTGTACCCTCCGTAGCAAGAGGCTGGACGGTGGTGTATCTGTGCTCTCGGTTTGCGTGAACCTGATCTGGTCTTAAGAACCCTGGTGGCGGGTTCACATATGCAAGGGTTAAGTGCTACATATGTCGTGTGATTGGAGATCCTCAGCTGAGTATAATCGATTCGGATCGCCGTACCTTCGCGGATATGAAGACTTGGTCACTGCCCTGCAACCTAAGTCAGGATGTGAACATTATGAATAAAAATGATGTTGTATTGATGAGATGGTGAAAGTAGACCATATGCAAACAGAGTCTATTAATACTTAATCTGGCATTAAAATGTTGAAAGTAAGGACTCACTTTAGTAAGCTATTTCTGCAAAAGTATCTAAGTTGATTCTTGCTAAAGCCTCTCCTTGATTCCCAAATCCAGCATATCCTTGAGAGTCTTTTACTTTGTCGGGTAAGTCTTGCGAAAGTACACTTCGTACTTAGGGCTTTGTCCCATGTTGTTTTAGGTGAAGGAGCGACAACCTTTTGTTGCTTCTATTCTAAGGTGGTACCAAAGGAAGAACGCAAGAAATGAAGTGCGGGAGGAAAGGATCCTCCATTTAGGACTTTTGTGTAAAAACTTATCAGGAGGAGTTTTTGCCTCCCTTGGTATATGTAATAATATTACTCTGCACTCCTAGGATATAATCTGGTCTGTACATATTCAACTTGATCTTACTTTCTAAATAAATGTAAGTTTATGTAATCGCTTCCGCATCTCTATATCTCCGATGGTCTATAATGTCTGCAAGACGGGTAAAACGCTCTTGGAAAAGGTAAAGAGTAAGATACCGAACTTGTCAAGTGATTCAGGAACATCTACAGGGTTGTCTGATGTCTGTTGGACAAGGACAACTGTAGGTGGGCCTAATTACTTGGGAGGTTCCGTCACAGTTCCCCGCGTGCGATCATGACGTCGGTGGTTCTCAGCCCCCTACGGAAGCAAGGAGACGTCAGCAGGATCCCAGCCACACCACCAGGTGTGCTTCTACAAGGCTCAGGCACTTCTCCGGTGGCCACGTGATCGCGTACGCAGGGCTCAAGCATTTCTCCGGCAGCCACGTTGGCATGTACACAGGGCTCAGGCACTCCACTGTCAGACACGTTAGCGCATTGCTACACCCCCCATTGTACATCTGGACCCTCTCCTTGCATCTATAAAAGGGAGGTCTAGGCCCTTCCTGTGGGGAGGTGGGAGGGGTCGCACGGAGGGACAAGCGAACGAACAGGCTCACTCTCTCTCTCTCTCTCGCGAACGCTTGAAACCCCTACTACGAGCACCCCCCTGGTGCGAGATAACACGAGTCGTGTTTCCCTCTTGTGTTCCATCTTGCGCCAACCCATCTGGGCAGGGGCACGCAGCGACAAAATTCACTGGTCAGCCCGGTCGAGGGTCCCCCGGGGTCCGAGACGCCGACAGTTGGTGCGCCAGGTAGGGGCCTGCTGCGTGTTAACGAACACCTTCCCGTTGAGTTCCAGATGGGTAGTCTTCAGCGACCTCTTCAGCCAGGGACGTTGCTCCGCTTCGGGAGTCTCGAGTTCATGTCCCTCGACGGTAGCTACGACATGGTACTCCTCCCCCCGCAGCGCGACAGCAACAACGACGGCCGTCAGCTCGCCCGGCAACGGCCAACTCGACGACGTCTTCCCCCCATGGCGGAAGAGCAGCATCCGAGTTTGCCTCGCACCCTCCTTGCCGCAGGAGGAGGAGGCGGGGCAACCGTGGCCAGGCAGGAGGCAGCACCTCGTCAGTTGTCGCTCCAGAGCGAGTCGACGACACCGGCACCCCAGCGGGGGACATGTCGAGCGTTGTCCTCGCGCCTGAGGCAATGACAGGTGTCGCTTCCCCGTAGCATGCCAACCACAAGCGGACTGATGACGCCAGCGCTCTCGCGAAGGACTTGCTGGACGTCAACCTCGTACCTGAGATGACGGTGCATTCCGTCCCCGGCGCGACTTTGCCACCGTCCATCTATCAAGAGGTACCGTCCGTTTTCCACCCTGTGCCTTTTAGATTCAGTTTCGATCCACCAAGCGACCCCATTTTGGTGAGCGCTTTTGTAAAGGCATATCCTAACCTTCCGGGGTACCACATGTAGTCAACCTGGGATCAACTGACGACCGTCTCAACCTATGGGCCCCCGGGTTCCGACGAAGAGGATGGTCCCGACTCCGGTTGGGATTTCTCCAAGCTCAGTGATCCCAGTGCCATGCGAGACTTCATGACCGCATGTGACTACTGCCTCTCCGGTTGCTCTGATGATGGCCACAACCTTGATGACGAGGGTTGTGGCCCAAGTCGCGAATGTTTCCACATCGATCTAGGGGGTCACGACGAAGGCAATCACCTTGGTATGCCAGAGGATGACGATCCCCCTAGGCCTGCGCCTCTCGTTGACATCCTGCGGGAGCTAGCTGTGGTCCCAGTCCCTGTGGGGGGTCAGGACACACAGCTCGAGCAAATCCGCGAGATGCAGGCCAAGCTCGACGAGGAAGCAGGCCAACTTGTGCAGCTCCGGCAAACCATCGAGCAGGAGTGGGCAGGCCGAGCACCAGCCGGAGAAGCGCGTCATCGGGCCCGGGACGTCCAACGCCGTATCGTTGACGACGCCAGGGCAAGGCTACCCCCGGCCTCCAGCGGGGTCGGCCAGAATCTAGCCGCGGCAGCAATGCTACTCCGAGCAATGCCGGAGCCATCCACCACCGAGGGGCGGCGTATCCAGGGAGAACTCAAGAATCTCCTGGAGGATGCCGCGGTCCGGCGGGCCAAGAGCTCTGCCTCCCGAAGGCAAGGGTGTCCCCCGGAGCATCACGCAACGACTTCCCGACTCATGCGGGAGGTCTCGGTCCACACCGGGCGCACGCGGGACAGGACGCCTGCAGCCCCGGATCGCCTCAACAACGAGCACCGCCGCCGCGACCGTCGAGCCCACCTCGACGAGAAGGTGCACCGAGGCTACCACCCCAGGCGCGGAGGACGCTACAACAGTGAGGAGGATCGGAGCCCCTCGCCCGAACCACTAGGTCCGCAAGCCTTCAGCCGGGCCATACGACGGGCGCCGTTCCCGACCCGGTTCCGGGCCCCGACTACCATCACCAAGTACTCGGAGGAGACGAGGCCAGAGTTGTGGCTTGCGGACTACCAGCTGGCATGCCAGCTAGGAGGGACGGACGACGACAACCTCATCATCCGCAACCTCCCCTGTTCCTCTCCGACGCTGCCCAGGCCTGGCTAGAGCATCTGCCTCCCGCGCAGATCTCCAACTGGGACAACCTGGTCAAGGCCTTCGCTGGAAATTTCTAGGGCACGTACGTGTGCCCTGGGAACTCGTGGGATCTCCGAAGCTGCCGCCAGCAGCCAGGGGAATCCCAGCGAGAGTATATTCGATGGTTTTCAAAGCAGCGCACCGAGCTACCCAACATCATCGACTCGGATGTCATCGGGGCGTTCCTCGCCGGCACCACTTGCCGCGACCTAGTGAGCAAACTAGGGTGCAAGACTCCCACCAAGGCGAGCGAATTGATGGACATCGCCACCAAGTTCGCCTCTGGTCAGGAGGCGGTCGAAGCCATCTTCCGGAAGGACAAGCAGCCTCAGGGAAGATAGCAGGAAGATGTCCCCGAGGCGTCCGCCCAGCGGGGCACGAAGAAGAAGGCCAAGAAGAATTCGCAAGCAAAGCGCGACGCCGCTGACACAGATCTTGTCGCTGTTGCCGAGCACATGAACCCTCGGAAGCCTCCCGGAGGGGCCGACCTGTTCTACAAGATTCTCAAGGAGTCGTGCCCCTACCACCAGGGTCCCGTCAAGCACACCCTTGAGGAGTGTGTCATGCTCCAGCACTACTTCCATAAGGCTGGGCCCCCGGCGGGAGATGGCAAAGGCCGAGACGACAACAAGAAAGAGGGCGATAAGGAAGAGAAGTTCCCCGAGGTCCACGACTGCTTCATGATCTACGATGGGCAAGTGGCGAAAGCCTCGGCTCGGCACCGCAAGCAGGAGCGCCGGGAGGTCTGCTCGGTGAAGGTGGCGGCGCCAGTCTACCTAGACTGGTCCGACAAGCCCATCTCCTTCGACCAGGGCGACCACCCCGACTGCGTGCCGAGCCTAGGAAGGTACCCGCTCATTGTCGATCCTGTCATCGGCAACGCCAGGCTCACTAAGGTCCTCATGGACGGAGGCAGCAGCCTCAACATCATCTACGCCGAGACCCTCGGGCTCTTGGAGATCGACCTGTCCACGATCCGGGCCGGTGCGGCGCCCTTTCATGGGATCGTCCCCAGAAAGCGCGTCCTGTCCCTTGGGCAGCTCGATTTGCCCGTCTGTTTCGGGACTCCCTCCAACTTCCGAAGAGAAACCCTCACGTTCGAGGTGGTCGGGTTCCGAGGGACCTACCACGTGGTGCTGGGGAGACCGTGCTACGCCAAGTTCATGGATGTCCCCAACTACACGTACCTCAAGCTCAAGATGCCGGGCCCCAACGGGGTCATCACCGTCGGATCCACGTACCGCCACGCGTACGAATGCGACGTGGAATGCATGGAATACGCCAAGGCCATCGCCGAGTCCGAGGCCCTCATCGCCGACCTAGAGTGCCTCTCCAAGGAGGTGCCCGATGCGAAGCGCCACGCCGGCAACTTCGAACCGGCCGAGGCGGTTAAGTCCGTCCCTCTCGACCCTAGCAACGACGCCGACAAGAAGGTCCGGATCGGCTCCAAGCTCGACCCCAAATAGGAAGCAGTGCTCGTCGACTTTCTCCGCGCAAACGCCGAGATTTTTGCGTGGAGTCCCTCAGACATGCCTGGCATCCCGAGGAATGTCGCCGAGCACTCACTGGACATCCGAGCCGGAGCCCGACCCGTGAAGCAGCACCTGCACCGTTTCGACGAAGAAAAGCGCAGAGCCATAGGCGAGGAGATCCACAAGCTAATGGCCACAGGGTTCATCAAAGAGGTATTCCATCCTGAATGGTTAGCTAACCCTGTGCTTGTGAAAAAGAAAGGTGGGAAATGGAGGATGTGCGTCGACTACACCGGGTTGAATAAAGCATGTCCGAAGGTTCCCTCCCTCTGCCTCGCATCGATCAAATTATGGACTCCACTGCTGGGTGCAAAACCCTGTCATTCCTCGACGCCTATTCAGGTTATCATCAAATCAAGATGAAAGAGTCCGACCATCTCGTGACTTCTTTCATCACACCTTTTGGCATGTATTGTTATACTACTATGACATTTGGCTTGAGGAATGCAGGCGCGACATACCAAAGGTGCATGAACCACTTGTTCGGAGAGCACATCGGCCGAACGGTCGAGGCTTACGTCGATGACATCGTTGTCAAGACGAGGAAAGCCTCCGACCTCCTCTCTGACCTTGAAACAACATTCAAGTGTCTGAGAGCGAAAGGCGTGAAACTCAATCCCGAGAAGTGTGTCTTCGGGGTCCCCCGAGGCATGCTCCTGGGGTTCATCGTCTCTGAGCGGGGCATCGAGGCCAACCCGGAGAAAATCGTGGCCATCACCAACATGGGCCTATCAAAGATTTGAAAGGAGTACAAAGGGTCATGGGATGCCTTGCGGCTCTGAGCCGCTTCATCTCACACCTCGGCGAAAAAGGCCTACCCTTGTACCGCCTCTTAAGGAAGGCCGAGCGCTTCACTTGGACCCCCGAGGCCGAGGAAGCCCTCGGAAACTTAAAGGCACTCCTTACAAACGCGCCCATCTTGGTGCCCTCCGCTGTGGGAGAAGCCCTCTTGATCTACGTAGCCGCAACCACTCAGGTGGTCAGCGTCGCGATCGTAGTCGAGAGACGAGAAGAAGGGCATGCACTGCTCGTCCAGAGGCCAGTCTACTTCATCAGCGAGGTGCTATCCGAGACCAAGATCCGCTACCCACAAGTCCAGAAGCTACGGCGAAAATTGCGACACTACTTCGAGTCTCATCCGGTGACTGTGGTGTCATCCTTCCCCCTGGGGGAGATCATCCAGTGCCGAGAGGCCTCGGGTAGGATAGCAAAGTGGGCGGTGGAACTCATGGGCGAGACAATCTCATTCGCTCCTCGGAAGGCCATAAAATCCCAAGTCTTGACGGACTTCGTGGCTGAATGGGTCGACACCCAATTGCCGACAGCTCCAATCCATGCCGAGCTTTGGACCATGTACTTTGATGGGTTGCTGATGAAAACAGGAGCAGGTGTTGGCTTGCTCTTCATCTCACCCCTCGGGAAACATGTGCGCTACGTGCTGCGCCTCCATTTTCCGGCATCAAACAACGTGGTCGAGTACGAGGATTTGGTTAACGGGTTGCGCATCACTGTCGAGCTAGGGGTTCGGCACCTCGACCTTCGTGGCGACTCGCAGCTTGTCATCGACCAAGTCATGAAGAACTCCCACTGTCGGGACCCGAAGATGGAGGCCTACTGCGACGAAGTTCGGCACCTGGAAGACAAGTTCTACGGGCTAGAGGTCAACCACATCGCTCGACGGTACAACGAGACTGCGGACGAGCTGGTGAAAATAGCCTCGGGGCGGACAACGGTTCCCCCGGACGTCTTCTCTAGAGACATACATCAACCCTCCGTCAAGATCGACGACACGCCCAAGCCCGACGGGACCTCAGCCCAGCCCGAGGTACCCTCGGCCTCCGAGGGTGAGGCCTTGCGCATCGAGGGAGAGCGGAATGGGGTTGCGCCAAACCGAAACTGGCAGACCCCGTACCTGGAATATCTCCTCCGAGGAGAGCTACCCCTCGACAAGGTCGAAGCTCGGCGACTGGCTCGGCGCACCAAGTCGTTCGTTTTACTGGGTGACGAAAAGGAGCTCTACCACCGCAGCACCTCTGGCATTCTCCAACGATGCATATCTGTCGCCGAAGGACAAGAGCTGCTGCAAGAGATACACTCAGGGGCTTGCGGTCACCATGCAGCACCTCGGGCCCTCGTCGGAAACGCTTTCTGACAAGGTTTCTACTGGTCGACCGTGGTGGCCGACGCTACTAGGATTGTACGCTCCTGCCAAGGGTGTCAATTCTACGCGAGACAGACGCACCTGCCCGCTCAGGCCCTGCAGACAATACCCATCACCTGGCCATTTGCTGTGTGGGGTCTGGACCTCGTCGGTCCCTTGCAGAAGGCACCCGGGGGCTTCTCGCACCTGCTGGTCACCATCGACAAATTCTCCAAGTGGATCGAGGTCCGACCCCTAACCAGCATCAGGTCCAAGCAGGCGGTGGCGTTCTTCACAAACATCATCCATCGCTTTGGGGTCCCGAACTCCATCATCACCGACAATGGCACGCCGTTCACTGGGAAGAAGTTCCTGGACTTCTGCGAGGACCACCACATCTGTGTGGACTGAGCCGCGGTAGCTCACCCCATGACGAATGGGCAGGTGGAGCGTGCCAACGGTATGATTTTGTAGGGACTTAAACTGAGGATCTACAACAACCTCAACAAGTTTGGCAAGCGGTGGATGAAAGAGCTACCCTCGGTGGTCTGGAGTCTGAGGACGACGCCGAGCCGAGCCACGGGTTTCTCGTCATTCTTTCTAGTCTATGGGGCCAAGGCTATCTTACCCAAGACTTAGAATACGGTTCCCCGAGGACAAAGGCGTACGACGACCGAAGCAACCAGACCAGCCGAGAAGATTCATTGGACCAGCTCGAAGAAGCTCGGGACGTGGCCTTACTACACTCGGTGAGGTATCAGCAGTCTCTGTGACGCTACCACGCCCGAAGGGTTTGGCCCCGAGGCTTCCAGGTGGGAGACTTGGTACTTCGGCTGCGGCAAGACGCCCGAGGGTGCCACAAGCTTACCCCTCCCTGGGAAGGGCCATTCATCATCGCCAAGATTTTGAAGCCTAGAACATACAAGCTAGCCAACGATCGAGGCGAGGTCTACAACAACGCTTGGAACATCCAACAGCTATGTCGCTTCTACCCTTAAGATGTTTCAAGTCGTACATGCATAAATAAAGTCTAACCGTCAAAGAAGGATCAGCCTTGCCTCGGCAAAGCCTGACCCTCCCTCGGGGGCTAGAAGGGGGGAACCCCCTCTGCGTCAAAATTTTCCTCGGAAAAGTCTTTTGCCAGAACGTCTTTCGTACCATTTTGACTGCTTCGATAGCGGGGTCCTAAAAATGATGAGAGTACACGTAAGCGGCAAGGCCGACCGAGCCGAGGGACTCCTACGCCTCCGGGATACGGACACCTCACTCATCACCTTCCGCGATAAGTAACTCGCGCTCGGATAGGCGATTCTGCTATCGAACAAGTCCTATCGCTCGAAAACTTTTCTGCCAGAACGACTTTTGTGCTGTTTCGACTGCTTCGATAGCAGAACTCTAAAAACGACGAGAGTACACATAAGCGGTAAGGCCGACCGAGCCGAGGGACTCCTACGCCTCCGGGATACAGATACCTCACTCATCACCTTCCACGAAAAGTAACTCACGCTCGGAAGAGGGATTCTGCTACCAAACAGGTCCTAACACACGAAACAAGAGGAAAGAAAACGCAGCTTTATAATCCGGCGTTAAAATGTTTAGGCCCCAGCGGCCGCAAAAAACATATGCATACTATAGACAAACTGTTCCTGCAGGTTCAGACATCGGCAGGGGGAGCAGCAGCACCCTCGGCGACGTTTCCACCCTCAGCGGAACCTGGCCCAGCCTCGGACGGCGATACGGGCGGAAGGATCTCCACCCCAAGGGAAGACGCCAGCACCACGCTCGGGCCCTCACGGTCAGGTTCTCCGCAAGGGTTCCGGCCCGAGCGGACGCCTTGGCTGGCCACTCCGTAGCCTCAGCCAGCTGTCCCCCGAGGACCTCAACCCGGCTCACAGCCTCGACAGCGTAACTCCGGGGTTGGTCCCGCCCGCGGATGACCAGACCAAGCTCTAGCTGCCGCTGCTGCACCTCGTCGGCCTGGGAAGCCACCTGCTCCCGGGACGATGAAGCCTCTTTTTGAGCCAACTCCGCCTCTGTCCACGCCGACACCGCTGCCTCAGGCTTCAGCTCATCGAAGAGCGGCCGAAGGTTCTAAAACTGAGCAAGAGAAGCCTTGAGTGGCAAGGCCGACCGAGCCAAGGGACTCCTATGCCTCCGAGATACGGATACCTCACTCGTCACCTTCTGCACAAGGCAACTCACGCTCGGTTAAGTGGTTCCGCTAGCCGACAGGCGAGTCCTAGTGCTCGAAATAAGGAAGAAACACGACATTATGCTAAAATGCCCAAATGTTCAGGCCTCAGCGGCCACAATGAACAAATACCCATACTCAGGGTACCATTACAAACGGGACTCCAGTTCCACTCCCGCGGGTATGAACAACCTCCACACCTGAGGGCCTGCGGGATAACAAACTCCAGGCGGCTCGCCGACGACCGCCCCGTCAGCAGCGACAACGACCTCCGCCTCAGGCGGCTAAACAGCAGCAGCGATGACCTCAGGGCAAACGCTGCTGTGAAAAGGCCCTCGCCCACTTCTCCACACGAGGGGCGAGGACAAGCCATCAAAGCCAAAGAGCCGGAGGTCCGACCGCAGGTGGCGTCGACGGTCACATCGGCGGAGAAACCTCCTCTAGCGACCACCACCTCAGCACCGACGACAGCGGCCACCTACGCGCCAGTGCCACGCCGACGAATGACGGCCGCCCCAGCCTGCACCGGCAGATCCCCACTCAAGTCCTCGCGGACGGGCCGGCGCCAGCCTCCGCGTGGAGGCATCATGCCGTAGTGAGGACAAGACAATCCAAGAACACGAACGCCGCCCATGCGGCGTACGACATGTTGGACGGTCCCCCGGTGTGCACAGCGCAACAGTCGCCCGTGCGGTGGACGGACGGCCACGCCCGGACCAAGCGGTAGGAGGCAGCGTCGGAGGCCGTGCCAGAGCCAGCTGAGCCAGCGAGCCAAGCACGCTGCAGCTGACGATGCTTGCAGCCGACCGGTCCCGCATTGTCGAAGTTCGCTCCCTCCGTAAGGCCGGTGAGCGCCCTCTCCCTGAATACTGAAGGAAGAGGCGACTTGCCAGCCCATGCGGGAGGTAGAACCCCGGCTCAGCTCGCCCTCCGCCACAGCGAGGATGATGAACATCCTTGAAGCTGAGGGCGGGGCAGAGGTCGCAGCTCGGCTTGCTTCTCCCCACCACGAGGCCTATGGTCATCATCCTGGGTGACCGCCGGCGGAGGACTGCAACCGGGCTGCATGATGAAAATCCTTGAAGTCGAGCGATGTCTAAAGAGCGCCAACCCCCGCGAGGTCGCGCTCCTCCAACAACGGCAAGAGGAGGGCAACACGGATGCGCCCCATCTGGGGGATCGGAAGGTGGAAGGGCGCAATGCATGAGGGGAGTGCGAAGGCATGGCCACTACCCGGGGGATCGACCCCTTTTTAAAGGCGGCTCTCCCCGCTCGCATCCTCAAGCGTCACGGGCTAAGTCTCCACTGACGTGCCCCAGGGTCCTCCCCCTACGACACGGGGCTGGGTCCCACACGTCATATGAGCTGACCCAAACGGAAGAGGCCAAATTGCCGCTCGCGAAGCCTGTAACCGCCCCGCGGTTATAAGCGTTCATCCATCCTCGCCGAAGCTAGCAGGCGAAAGGGCGGGCCTCCATGCAGGAGGCATGCAATCGCACCATGGTCGTGTACCCTTTCGGCTTCATCCCACCCGGTGGGCCAGCGTGAAGGCCTGGGCCCGCATGTCATGCAACCGGCGTGATGGTTGCTGCGTGCAAGGAAACCGCACCGCCGCTTGCGCTAAGGTCGCATCTCCTCGACTGCGGAACCAGTACCACGACTCGAGGCAGCCCTGCGCGTGACCCAACAATGCCAATTGAGTGCAACGATCATGGGTCAGTCAGCCGCGGGAGGAGGCGCGACGGTTGGTATGGCCAAAAGTGGGCCGGTAGTAATTGCGGCAACAGGTGGGCGGAAGCAGCGGTCAAATCGCCTGTAGGCTCGCGTCCCCTCCTAAAGCGGCAGGAGAGCCCTCTCCCACGACACTAAGACGACGTGCCCGTGTTCCGTTCCTCGAACGACTCGTGCACGCGCGATGGCCGCCTCGCGAATCGCCCGTCCCGTCGCATTAACTCCTCGGCAGGGCAAGCGACACCTTTGGCAGGCGAAGCGGGCGTCGTTTCACCTCCGCCATGATGACCGCGTCAAAAAAGGTGTGCCGCGCCATTTAAATTCGTATCTTTTTCCTCTTCCTCTTTCTCTCTCTTACTACAGGGACCGGGAAAGGGGATATTTTGAAAAGGATCCTTCTCAGCGAAGGAAACGGGCCCCCGAGCCCTCCTACTGATCAGGGGTTCAAAGGCTGGCCCCTCGGAAGGGTTCGACAGCCGCCCAGAGAACTCGGGCTCCGAGCCCATTACTGATCAGGGGTTCGAAGGCTGGCCCCTCGGAAGGGTTCGACAGCCGCCCCAGAGCACTCGGGCTCCGTGCCCTTTACTGATCAGGGGTTCGAAGGCTGGCCCCTCAAAAGGGTTCGACAGCCGCCCCAGAGCACGCAGAGTGAGGGGTGACTCTAGGTACGTCCGTTACATGGCCGAGGCTCGGGCTATGCTCCTGAGGTACCCTAGGACATTTCCGAGACCAGCAGGAGCGATTTTGTAACGGAATCCCACCAGAGGGAGGCATCAATCCCTCGAACCCTATCGAATGGGTCTGGGTCCGGCAAATCACCTGCAGGTACTTTTGGAGTGCGCCTCTGGGCTACTAGCCAACCCTTATCGAACGGGGCACGGGCGTCCACTCAGATCACCCGTTAGCAACTCACTGGAAACACCATGTTCGGTGCCCTCCGAGGGCAACATGGAGCTTTCTCCCCCCCTTCCTCCTTGCGAAAAGGCGACGAAGGGGCGTATAATAAAAGTCGAGACAATCCTTGATCGTCCTCTCGCTCCGTGCAGAGGCTCGGGGGCTGCTCTCGCAACCCGGCTACGGCCAAACCGTTGACAGCGTCAACAGACCAGCCTGAAAATTCAGAACCTGACCATGCACCCGGGCTACAGCCAGGCCGCATGAGGGAACAACCAGGCCGGCCGAAGCGTCACGAAAAGCATTAAGACCTCAGAGGAGTCAAACCACTCCTCCGAGGCCTCGGGGGCTACACCCGACGGGTGCGCTCGCGCGCACCCATTGGAACAAAGTATAACCGAGAAAGGCCGGTCCCCTCACAAAAAAGTGCGGCAAAGCCTCCAAGCGAGTACCAATACTCCCTTCGAGGCTCGGGGGCTACTGTCGGGTACCGCAATTAGGGGTACCCCCAACACTCCTAAACGCGGCTGGTAACTACTTTCAGCACAAACTGCAAAGACTGATGGGCATGGTTCAGGTCAAGGCCTCATCTACCAAGGGATGCAATCTCACCTCGCCTGAGCCTGACCTCGGGCAGGAATAGTAGTCCCGGACGAATTCACGCCTCGCCCGAGGGCCACCTCGATCAGGCAGTGGGCGCACCCTCGGTTCGCCCTAGGCCCAGCTCGGGCAGGCTTCGTCGAGAAGCAACCTTGGCCAAATCGCCTCACCAACCGACTGTATCGCAGGCGCATTCAATGCGAGGATAGCCTGACACCTTATCCTGACACGCGCGCCTCAGTCGGCAAGGTCAAAGTGACTGCAGTCACTTTGCCCTTTCACTGACCGATCTGACAGGAAAACAGCGCCGCTCACCCCGCTCCGACTGCTGTGCCAGCCACCCGGGCAAGGCTGACAACAGCAAGTTCAGCCTCGGGCGCAACAGGAAGCTCCGCCTCGCCCCACCTTAGGCCTCAGCCTCGGGAGGAGGTCTCCGCCTCGCCCGACCCCAAGACTCGGCCTCAGCCTCGGCCTCAGGAGAAGTCTCCGCCTCGCCCGACCTTGGGCTCGAACCGACCACGCCACAGGGGATACATCATTACCCTACCCCTAGCTAGCTCAGGCTACGAGGGAACAAGACCGGCGTCCCATCTGGCTCGCCCCGGTAAACGGGTAATGATGGTTCCCCGCGTGTGTCCATGACGTCGGTGGTTCTCAGCCCCCTACGGAAGCAAGGAGACGTCAGCAGGATCCCAGCTGCACCGCCAGGTGTGCTTCTACAAGGCTTAGGCACTTCTCCGGTGGCCACGTGATCGCGTACGCAGGGCTCAAGCATTTCTCCGGCAGCCACGTTGGCATGTACACAGGGCTCAGGCACTCCTCTGCCAGACACATTAGCGCATTGCTACACCCCCCATTGTACATCTGGACCCTCTCCTTGCATCTATAAAAGGGAGGTCCAGGACCATCCTGTGGGGAGGTGGGAGGGGGTCGCGTGGAGGGACGAGCGAACGAACAGGCTCACTCTCTCTCTCTCTCGAACGCTTGTAACCCCTACTACGAGCACCCCCCTGGTGCGAGGTAACACGAGCCGTGTTTCCCTCTTGTGTTCCATCTTGCGCCAACCCATCTGGGCAGGGGCACGCAGCGACAAAATTCACTGGTCGGCCCGGTCGAGGGTCCCCCAGGGTCCGAGATGCCGACACTAGTATTACAATTGGTATTCATTTTTAATTATAAATGCACGCATACTAGGTAAATCATATGGTAGGATTACTCACTTTCGACTCATACTCTTGAGCAAACCTACATGGTTTAAAATCATAAGCAAGACACATAGCTTACTTAACATTCCTAAGAAAATGATACATCAATTGATATGGTAAAATACTTCAAATGGTATGCTTCAATTGGTATCATTTAACTTATATGTGCCAAAGCTCAAATTATAGGTAATTTTCCCCTCTTGATATCAAATCAAAGTGCATGTCTCCTACAAGTATTCAAAACTTGTATGCACACTTTCAGGGGGGAGGTTACTCTATAATCTAAAACTTTGAGACTAATACCTTTTTCAAGTCTATTTCTTGTAGTATTCTCATTGTAAGGAAAATGAAGTCCCCGGAGAAAGACAACAAGCTTCCACTGCAAATCTACAATAATTCTTATGTCTCACAAGCCTACCATTAGTCTTCAAATGGTTCGTCATTGATTTTTAATTGGCATCTGTGAGACTACATTTGGTATCATTTACATGTCTTCTCCAGCATTTGATTAGATTATATTTCATATCTTATACTTCTCATGTTGCTATACATGCATAAGTGGTTAAATCATATTCTGTTACCTATGCATAAGGGAAGTTAGTCTAATCAAATCATGCTTTGCACCTCTATTTTTTACATGTTTTTCCTAAATAGAAGATCTCTATAAGGGGAAGTCTTTCTTCGTCTCTAAAGGGGGAGAAAATTCTTTCTAAAGGAGAACACTCATTTACGGGGAGTAATAATGTTGAGTGCTTCAATTGATAAATCTTTTATGAGGGCAAGTCTTATTTGCTTCCTACATGCTTTTAATGTCTTCATTTTCGGTGGTTGATGCCAAAGGGGGAGAAGTTTAGGGACCAAAGCAATGAAAATTGTATCAAACACCAAACACCACCAAATTAATTTTTTTTCAATAATTGTTCCTGCAAGTGGTTTTGGTTCTTTGGTCTAAAATAGAAAGTAAGTGAATTATGGAGTTATGGGGGAGGCTTAAGTCCATAATATCACATTGTGGGGACAAACATGCATCCTAGCAAGTAGATTGCATATTTTCATTCAAATGATTGTAATATTTGCTTGCTTTGGTTGTGTTGTCATCAATCACCAAAAAGGAGGAGATTGTAAGGAAAATGGACCCCGGGCCATTTGGCTCAATAGGTTTTGGTGTTTGATGATTAACACAACCTGTGGACTAATGTGTTTGCTAGTGTTTGTATTTGTGTTTGTGTTTGTAGTTCACAGGATGCTAAAGTTACTTGGACCAAGGCATTTAGGAAAGCAACACCTCAAAAGAAGACATTATGAAGATCAAGTAAAGTCCAAGAAACAAATGAAGTGTTGCCAGCGGACTGTCTGGTCTGGAGCACCAGACTGTCCGATGCCACACGCCGGACTGTCCGGTGCACCAGGAACAGTAGCCCAACGGTTAGTTCTAGGTGGCACTGTGGAGAGAAGACCACCGGACTGTCTGGTGTGACATCCGGAGTGTCCGGTGTAAAAAGCCTGCACGCCAACGGTCATCTGCGGTGTCAGACCAACGGCTAGGTGCACCGGACAGTGAACAGTGCACTGTCTGGTGCGCTACCGGACTATCCGGTATGTCGCAGAGAGCACAACTTTTCTCCAACGGCTAGTTTTGTGTTGGCGGCTATAAATACACCCACAACCGTCCATTTCAAGGTGTGGGAGCCCAAGCAACCTACCAAGGCATATAGTAGACATTCTCAAGTGCTCATACACCCAAGTGCTTAGAATCACTCGGTGATTAGCGTAGGTGCTTTGCGAAGGGCTTAGGTTAGTTAGACCACTTTAACGCTTCCTCTAGGTGAACCCTAGTCAGTTGAGTGAGTTTAGATAAACCACACAACCCCTTGGCTCTTGCACGAGCCGTTGTAATTATACTGAGTGGGACGAGAGTCTTGCGAGACCGTGACAACCAAGTTTGTGTCACGACCGCCACAGTGTACCGGAGGGAACGAGGCTCGTGGTGTTTTTAGCCGAAAGCTCGATAGTGGAGACGGCGGGGAGCATCCGAGAGGAGCCGGAAGCGGAACACCACTTGTGTGTGTAAAAGGCCTGCGGCTCTCTACGGAGTTACTCGACCGTGGTGCTTGGCCCTCGCGTGGGCTTCCCTTTGCGTAGGGGCACCAATGAGGATTAGTCGGGACCTTGCGCGGTTCCGGATACCTCGGTAAAAATATCGACGTCATCCACGAGAGTTTGCATCTCTACCTTGCTCTTTAGCTTCTGTATTTATATTAAGATTTTAAGTTTCAATCTTGTCTTTACATTTATATTGTTTCGGATTAAAATTTAGACTTTGTGGTAGAGATAGCAACACTGAGACAAAATATAGTTTGCACATTCTAGTTTGATTATTTGCATAGGTTTTGCTCTAGGAATTTATTTGTGGACTAGTTTAGAGAAAGTTTTATAAGTCCTAATTCATCCCCTCTTATATGTCACCTGTTTCTTTCATTATGAAATGTTACATTCTAAAAAATAGTCTACTCCATTAGTTAGATTCTAATTCCTCAAAATAAAAGAAACAAACGGGAACACTAATCAGAAAAAGTTCTCGTCAGTAGGGTATGTACAATCCAATTAAATAAATGAGTCATTTGAGAAGCCTCTAACGGTATAAGTGTAAAGAACCCATCTTTACACGACTTTTTATATATATCATGTCTTAACTATATTTATTATGTAGGGGCTCAGAGCTGTACATGTCCTTATTTCGCTGCCAATGTTCCAGATCTGATGCCGCCCCACCGTCACACCAACGATCTCACCGACAAGGCGACAATGCTACGCCAGGCTTCGTCAACACCAATTCACCTGCGTTTCAAGCAGACGTTCGATCCTGTCGATGTTCCAGATCTGATGTCGCCCCACCGTCACACCAACGATCTCACCGACAAGGCGGCAATGCTACGCCAGGCTTCGTCAACACCAATTCACATGTGTTTCAAGCAGACGTTCGATCCCCCTCCCCCAAAAAAACTCCCAAGCCTGTGGCAGGTTGCTACTGCTGCTTCCTGACTTGCACGTAACTATCCTATTCTAATATTTTTGTTTATTACAGCTGTCTTGAGTATGCAGCACCTAGTGCTGCTTATTCCACTCTATAGGTACTGTTATTCTACTTTGTAGACGTGTGTTATGTTAGATACGTGTGCTCGAGTGAGTATGCAGCACCTTCCACTCTACAGGCACCGTTTATTCTACTTTGTAGATGACTGATAGAATTTATTATGGAGCAATTGTATTATAGCGTGTTTGGCTTGAGGTAGTCCATTATCTTGACAATCCTCGGTTTTTTGTTTAGTTTGTAGAATAAAATGAGTTGATTCATCACCGTTTTATTTTTCATAAGCCAATAATTAGTAGTAATATGATGAATGAGTTTATTCCACCATATTTATAGAATGGACTCATATCGGTTGATTGGTTTCTACGACCCGTGCAGCTACGCTCGCGCGAAGCTGGCTCACCGAATACCGTCGTTTCCACACCCCCCCTCCCCAAAAAAAACTCCCAAACGTGTGGCAGGTTGCTGCTGTTGCTTCCTGACTTGCACGTAACTATCCTATTCTAATATTTTTGTTTATTACAGCTGTCTTGAGTATGCAGCACCTAGTGCTGCTTATTCCACTCTATAGGTACTGTTATTCTACTTTGTAGACGTGTGTTATGTTAGATACGTGTACTCGAGTGAGTATGCAGCACCTTCCACTCTACATGCACCGTTTATTCTACTTTGTAGATGACTGATAGAACCGGGACATCTTTATCATTTGAAAAGTAAATTTGGATCTAGAATTTATTATGGAGCAATTGTATTATAGCGTGTTTGGCTTGAGGTAGTCCATTATCTTGACAATCCTCGGTTTTTTATTTAGTTTGTAGAATAAAATGAGTTGATTCATCACCGTTTTATTTTTCATAAGCCAATAATTAGTAGTAATATGATGAATGAGTTTATTCCACCATATTTATAGAATGGACTCATATCGGTTGATTGGTTTCTACGACCCGTGCAGCTACGCTCGCGCGAAGCTGGCTCACCGAATACCGTCGTTTCCACACACACCCCTCCCCAAAAAGAACTCCCAAACGTGTGGCAGGTTGCTGCTGTTGCTTCCTGACTTGCACGTAACTATCCTATTCTAATATTTTTGTTTATTACAGCTGTCTTGAGTATGCAACACCTAGTGCTGCTTATTCCACTCTATAGGTACCGTTATTCTACTTTGTAGACGTGTGTTTGTTAGATACGTGTACTCGAGTGAGTATGCAGCACCTTCCACTCTACAGGCACCATTTATTCTACTTTGTAGATGACTGATAGAACCGGGACATCTTTATCATTTGAAAAGTAAATTTGGATCTAGAATTTATTATGGAGCAATTGTATTATAACGTGTTTGGCTTGAGGTAGTCCATTATCTTGACAATCCTCGGTTTTTTGTTTAGTTTGTAGAATAAAATGAGTTGATTCATCACCGTTTTATTTTTCATAAGCCAATAATTAGTAGTAATATGATGAATGAGTTTATTCCACCATATTTATAGAATGGACTCATATCGGTTGACTAGGTGGGTGCCCGTGCGTTGCAACGGAAACATTTAATATCATGATAACTTATGAACAAATGTGTGTTATACTGTTATGTGAAAATGTTTCCTAATTAATTTGTGATCCTAGCCATACATAAATTTTGTTATTTCAATCTAACTATTTCATCACTACATTGCAACCAACAGTACCGTGCAGACTTCTATACATGATTTTAAAAATGTCATGTCAGTTGCATCATTTAAATGCTAAGACTATCACAATAAATTACAAACTTATACAGACCTTCAAAAACTACCACAAGGTCTTATAATTCAAACGGATACACCTGATGTGTTCTTTTCTTCTTTACAACTTGCTTGTTGACAGAAACCCCAAGCATGTCATTAATATCAATAAAATATGCCTGACAGCACAAGTAATGGTGTGGTTGGATGGGAGGGAGCAAGCATCGAGCTTGATGAAACGAACTCATATAGCACACATATGCTGCAAATCCATAGAGCATGAGAAGTAAACAAACTTGTAAATATGAAGGACTATCATCACAGAACTTGCATATCCAACCGCCTATTAATGAAAATCACTTAAGAAGGCATTAAAACCACTCATGGACCAAATTTAAAATAAAATCTATTGATTCTCAAAGTCACCAAATTATCATAACCTTAGTCCTACATTGTAGGAAAGTCAGATTATGCCATCACTAACTGAACACGGAACATAACTAAGTAAATAGGGGCAAAGAAAAGGTAACATTTCAGACCATAGATGCAATATTAAATTTTTGCATTGCACCTCATGTGATCAGAATTCAGAACCATAAGTGTGGCACTTGTAATCTCGCATGTGTGCAACCGAAGGAAATAGTAAACTGCAGACGAAGTCTCCTTTGAATAACATGCATATACCACAACTATTTCATATTTATAATTTTCATTGCCTTAAACATTTACAATAGTCAAACAAAATATTTTCTTCACGTGTGCTCTATTGGGAATACACTAAGATTGGATAAAAGATGATCGCTACTTGTCCATGAGCTTGATCTCACTTCATGGTCCAAGCTTTATTTGAGCATGCAGTCTTATCAATGGAGTTGCAAGTATCAATCTTGATGTTGCAGAAATCCATTACACAAATCTAAAGGTTAATGCTGAAAAAGAAGAGAAAAAGAGAACCATGAGCTCCAAATAATTCAGGATAGCTCAACCTGAACACAACCTTTACAAGGATAGTTGAAGACAAAATCCAAAAGAAAAGCACGATCCTCTAAAAGATTGAAATTACCTGCATTGGATGATACAATATTAGTATCAGATAAAAAGGGCCTTGTGTGGAGAACAAGTATCTTAGAAAAACATTTAATGATATCATGGGCAGATAGTTGCGGAAGTATTCCCCCCTAAATTGAGATTCAGTAACAAACAAAATAGTTCTTTTACAAGAAAAAAGTAAGGTAACTCTAGCAATCTGCTACAATAAGCAATAGAATTTGAAAAATTAGTAAGGCCCTTCATTTGCTCTGTTGATAACCCAGTAGAACCCTGCTTCCCTACTAATGCATATCTCAGCTGATCAAGCTCTACCAGAGCCATAACCTCCTCAATAAATTCCTGCAAAATAGCTCAAAGTGTGATTATCTAAAATAACCACTTGCCCCTAGATTCAAAAGAGTTAGTACAAGTTAATTTTGTGAAACATCATTGTTAGTGGTTGAAATGGTAATATCATTCCCTTGTTGATTTCAGTTTTAGTCTGCCCTTTGACTTCATAATTTCTGCTATTATTTTATGCAATTCAAAAATAATTTAACTCTTCAATCAAGTAAACTACTTTATCTTCATGTTGACAAGAAAATTTTAGCTTAGCAAAAAAAGTACACACTGTAATTAATGAAGGTAGACAAATCAATAGATGATATAAACATAATTATTAGAATTTATTTACTCTTAAATAATTACTTTCTACCACTCAAAGTATAAGTTATATTTTATTTTGCCTAGACTATCAAAGTTAATATTTGGCCCTTATTTCTCATATTGTGTATGAATTTATATAGTCCATATTGTGTATGAGAGCTTTTAAATATCAACCGGTTATACAGTTTTAATGTGCTGATTGTTTTGTATTTTATTCATATGCTACTAATATATATAGACATACACATAATGTTGGACTTGAATAAATTAAAACGGACCTTATATTTTTAATGGAGGGAGTAATATTGAACTTCATATGCATATAATGTTTAGCAAGAATAAGCAAGTTCCAATATGTACCATGAAAGATGTTAGAACATACACAGAGCAAAACAATCATATCTTTTTTGAACGCATTATAGAAAAAATCTTATAGTATAGTCATGGTTGTTAGGAAAATGAAAATCACCTGCAATTGCATGTCCATCTGATATACTGTCAGTCAATGCATCATTTGTTTCTTCAGAATTTGATGGAACATTTGCTTAGGCTTCCGTAGAGCTTCAAAATTAGTTACAATTTAATTTTGAGAAGTCAAAAGGCACCTTACTAAAGAAGGATTTAGAATTATAATTGCATTTCCATGCTTACGGTTAAGGAATTCCAAAGCAAGAGAAAGCATTGAACAAGATAGCATAAGCCAATAAAGCACAAACTCCAGTCCAGTATCAGTAATCTTGTGTAGGGAGACTGTGTGAAATAAGAACATTGGTCCAACATGACGGTCACGGGGGCTGCAACGCTGTACAGAAGCAGAACCCATTAAATTCCTATGACGAATTATAATTTGGGACAAAGGGAGTAACTGATGAACTGGGATCTAAATTTTAAAAGTTTTTGTTCTCCTCCAGATTTAAGTTGTACGAAACAAATACAAGACCAATGCACTATAAATGTGGAACTAAAATAACCCAATCAGATATCCGTGCAACTTGATTGAAGAGTGGAGACAGAACAATCACAAGCCATGAAACTAAAATAACCCAATCAGATATCCGTGCAACGGTGCAAGTGAGAAGACTTATGCTGTTTTCACTTCTGAACCCTAGGGAAAATAGGAAGAACACAAACAGTGTCTGAATAATTAATCTTGAAGCTAGCCCACACCTCGATCTTGGCCCAGTGTTCATAGGCGGAATAATCATCCCAGAGACTTCGCGCCAGGCTCCTGTAACTGAAGAACTCCTCTGTGATTTCCTTCCTTTGGCGAGCATCAGATGTTGGCAGATACATTATAATACCAACCTACATGGATCCCAGTGAGTTGGTCACAGAGACTATAGATGACTGGTGTAAAATAGAACCAGGTTTTGCAAGACAAGACAGGCTTTCCAAAGCAGTCAAGAGTTGTAAGTGTGACTGTGTCACAATAGATGTGATTGTCTCAGAAACATGAGAAAGATAACACCTACATACAGTAGAACAATTTGGTACTATCATCTACGCTGAAGAAACGATGTCCCTCGTATTTGTCGGAGTAGAGGAAGCAAAAAAGCAAGTTATGCTACTATATTTAACAGAAACTATCAGAAGAGAGTAGAGGACGCAATCGAATTGCCTTTTTTCACACCATGGCGAACTGAATTTAATTACCAAAATATTGCTTTTTTGAACCAAATTATAAGCAAATAAACCAATACAAACAAACCAGGATGAGTTGCAAATGAGCTTTTAGGCAGGTGATTACAAGAGGCAATAGCAGCACAGATTAACATACAGAAAACATAAGAACTATTGGACAAGAACAAATTAATTACCCATGAAAATACATCATCTTCTTTAGAGCTTCATCTCGGGCTCATCGGGCTCTTGCTGCGAGCAGTCCAACGCTGCTCCATAGGTCCAGGTGCGGGTATCTCCTCCTTTTCAATCAACTACAACAGCTTACTTATATAATCAAGATCCTTCATACTTGGCTTTGCTAGGGTTCTGGTGGGGAAGCAGTTTTCAGAAACCCACTGCTGCCCACCACAATCGAAGCCCAGTATTTCATCACTCTAGCCCATGCGATACCCTTCTGACTTCTTCCAATACTCAGCTTCCGCTTTATTGATTTTCACCACATGATCTATATCCAGAGGATCAAGGGCAAGCAGCTTGTCCCTCAGCTCAGTAAATGAAAGTGTATCTATTTCTGGGTCTTTACTTTCTGTTTCAGTTCTAAAAAGCATCTATAAGGTGGCGTAAGTGGAAAAAAACAAGCAAAAACATTGCTGAATACAGCTAAAAAATTTCACAGAAAACTAAACAATTTTCATTTTTACTTCAGTTGAGTAGATCAAATAGCAACAACATTTGAATATTCCAGTTGACTGCATAAACCAATCTTTCGATTTTCTGTGCATATCAATCTAAAGTACAGGAACTGAATGCTCAAAGGTAAGCCTAACGTAGACTTCTTGCATCACCTTTTTCAGTCAAAAGGGCAAGATAAGCCGGAAGCACCCCTTCATAGTTCAATTATAGAAATCCACCAAAAGTTTAACACAGAATTAAAAATCGCAGGGACGCACGCGGGAGGTGGCAGCGGCGGAGGCTGCGGGGGCGAGAGGACCTTGGCGGCGAGCGCGGCCGCGGCGGCGGAGGACGAGGCCGGGAAGGCGCCGAACTCGGTGCCGTCACGAACCGGTTGGCGGTCGTCCTGGTGGAAGAGCGCCCAGAGAGTGCTCCGCCCGCGCACGTCGCACGACCGCCGTTGTGGCTTGCCCGCGGCGGCCAGCGCGTCACCCCCGCCCCCGCAGGAGAAGGACTTGCGGCGGTGGAGGTCCGGCAGCGCGGCGACGCCGGAGCCCGACGGAGCCCCGCCGGCGGCGGCTAACGGCCGGGAGAAGAGCGAGCGGATGGCGGAGGTGGACCTGCGGCCCGGCGCGGCGGCCGCGGCGGAGGTGGACCGAGCCCCCTTCCATTGATGGCGTGGGGAGGAGGGTAGAGCGGAGATCCTCGTCCGTTGATGGTGTCCGTTGTTGGTAGGAGGCGATGGGGCGGATCCGAGGCCATCCGTTGATGGCGTCCGTTGTTGGTAGGAGAACCCCTTGATGGCGGCGCGGAGAGAGCCGAGCGCGGCGATCCAGGGCAGAGGATGTCGCGGACGCGGATCTGAGAGAGACCGTGGGGATTGCAGGAGAGATGAGAGTGGGGCGAGGAGAGATGGCGGACGCGACCGCGCAGGCGTTGATGGACGGGTATCGCGGTAGTGAGCGGCGATTGCGGGAGACAGAGGCGGGGGCGGTTGCCGCGGGGCGAGGAGGCAGAACCGCGGGGTGTGCACGCCTACGGTAGAGACTTAAGGAGTAGTAGAGATTGGTTTCTACGACCCGTGCAGCTACGCTCGCGCGAAGCTGGCTCACCGAATACAGTTGTTTCCATCGTATGAGCAGATGCAGACAATTAGTGTCCAAATAGCTTGTTTTGCATCTGCCCGTGCAACACACTTCTATGTGCAGGCAATCAAACATACGTTTAGACAAAGTCAACGTATCCAGTGTTTTAGACTCAGGACGAAACCAATCATATGGATAATACACCATCTCATTTGGAATAGATTGATTTTTCAAACTAACCGCCCACTAACCCTAATCTACAATAGAACCGTTCGGCTTACGCAATAGCTTCAGATCTACGCAAATAATTTAGTTAAAATTAACTTATTTGTGCCTGAGATACTCCATCAGTATATTTAATCTTTTCTCACTTCATTGACAAAAAAATGCCATACCGGCACACTGTCACACCCAAATTTAAGGGATAAAGCCGGGTGCATCTCATATGTGCGCCAAAAAAGAACAACACACATAATAATAGAGTGCATAGAGATAAATGTCATAAATATCATAAATGTACTTATTACATATCGGAAGTCTTGCAAAATAAATGATAATAATCAGAACTAAATATTATTTCCCTAGCGCCACAAAGCTGACTGGGAGACGCCACCTAGATCAAGTCGAACTCCTCGTTAGGCGGCTCCTCTTGAACCACCTGATCTTCTCCTGTGGGGGTGTGAGGCAGTAAGGGTGAGCTCACATATGTTCATCGCTCAACAAATTGTGGAGAATAATGTGCATGAACTCACCAAAGGTGGGAGTTAATATGATGTGTAAGGCTGATCAATAAAATAAAGGTTGAAGCTGAGCATTGCTTTTATAAGTTGGTCGAAATTTTATTAGTAGTTACTAAGTGTAAGTAAATACCAAACCTTAGTAATAATAAATAAAAAAATAAAAAAATAATCCCAATGCGATGCAAATGATAAATTGAATTTCATTCCATAAATTAATCATGTGAGTGTCCGAGCTGCTCATGACCGTGAGCATGGCTAGTATACCAATTTTACACTCTACAGAGGTTGCGCATCTTTACCCACAAGTCGTGTTACCCATTTGCCACGGGGTTGATCGGACCCCATACACCTCTACCAAGAAAGCAAGGCAGGGTTCCACTACGAGGCCTTTACAAAGTTTCACTAGCTTCAGAAAACTCGCTACAGTTTATAGGAAGCTCCAGTGCAGGGATCCCTCGCCTGGCCGCCATCGCAGCAAAATCAACCCAAGGACCTCCCTACACTGACCACTCCCCTACTGTCCTTGCCCCTATCGGGTAAGGTAGTCTTCCACTAGCTTTCCTAGTTAGTCAGCCAAGGGCGTCCTATACCACCCTTGTGGTAGCACTGTTTTTCCGGGTGGTTCTCTATGTTCCAGTTAACATAATGATCTTGTAATGAACAGTAATAATAAACTGATAATATAAGAGTGAACATGAGTAATGTCTATCTTCATACCCAAAACCACATAAAGCAATAACATGTACTACCCAAAAATTCAGTGGTAAAACAAGGTATAAAGATAGCCAAACTAGGGTAACCTATTGGGTCCCATCAAAATTAACCTATGCAGATCATTATGATTAATAAGAACGTGACTGGGTAAAAGGGAAGTGATCAAGGGCACAACTTGCCTTCAACGAGCTCCTGCTCAGCAGTCTCCACCTGCTGAACCCCTAGATCCTCTATGGCTTGCTCGTCTACTCGAATGAATACAAATATATATGGTATGGAACAAATTAACATCACACCAAACAATAGAACAGAATACATGATAATATTCTACGTTGTGTAACTAGATTGTAGGAATAAGATTTACTAAATTTGGAGTTATTTAGTTATGAATTTCTGAAGTGATTTAATACCTAGAATGACACAATTCATGTGAATAATTTTAGTTCAAGTTTTATGGCTAAGCAGAGGTACTAGAGTAAAACAAAATTATTGCCACTGGAATGGGTCAATTTGGAGTTCAAATGAATTTAATATGAATTATACAAGTTTCTGGAATTATTTTTTTATTAAAAATCAATTTTCAGAATTAATTCTCTAATTTTACTACTCTCTGGACTGCGCACCAAAATTAGGGAAGTGCAGGGGCTAAACTATAAAATTCCCGAGACTCGGACTACTAGCGCATGGACTGTGGGTTGATTATAGCTAAGGTCAGGGTTTCTTTAGCAAAATGGTCGCCGCGAAGAGTGAGTGAATGAGAGTCGTCGGATGAAGCAGGGACGGCTCGGATTAGATCAACTCACAACCGAACCGGTACGCTATGGAATCCCTACGATCTAAATCCAACGGTCACAGTATTATGAGAGCCGGCCCAGATCTGAGCTGATCGATCATGATTCAACCGCCCGGATCTTACGGAACGAATGGGTATGATATCAACTAATCCGAGCCGTCCAAAACCGATCCGGCGGCGATGGCGCCATCTTCTCCCCAGGCGGCCGAGCCCGACGGCGCGAGTACCATTCACGGCAGAGACATCACCGGAGGAGGTGAATCCAGGGCTCCAATGCCAAAACCCTAATTCGCTAGGTGCTATACTACCGCAGGACCAGGGTGAGTACAGCGCAGGGCTTACTCACCAGAGATGGACGGCGGTTGAGGCCAATCGCGGCGCACGACAGATCTTGCGGACTCCGGCGAGCAATCGCCAAGGTTCTAGTCCCCGGGCGCCCTTGGATTCGCCCCCACACCGTCACGAATATTCGCACCCTCTCCCGGTCCTATACACGGGTCGGGTCGACGGCCAAATAAGGTTGTCCACGCCGTCACTCCCTTCGTCACGACGGCGGCGGTGAATTGCGGTGCGAACGGTGTGTCGAGGTCGCGCGATGGGGAATAACAGGGCAAGGCGGCACGTTCCAGCTAACGCCGAAAAAAGGGGGAGGTGCGCGTGACCCGCCATACACGGAGGTTCCGTTGAAGATAGAGCTGACTACTAGGGCCTACCGGACAGTGGCAAAGAAACGGGAACGCGGCCACGGGTCCATGCGCCAGCGAACGGCAACTGAAGCGAGCGCGCGAGAGGCTGTTCGGCGGGTCCCACATGTCATCGACCTGTTAGTCGCGCGCGCGTGAGGGAGAATGGCTAGCGGGCCCCGCGTGTCGGCGCGACGCAGAAGGTGTGCGGCCGAGACGCCAACTGGGCCGAATTTGGCGAATTGGCGTTGGCTGGCCCAAGTGCACAGTTCACTTTCTCTATTTTCTTTTCTTCTTTCTAATTTCTTTTCTTCTCCTTTTTATTTTTTAAAATTCAAATTTGAAATCAAATTCTTGTAGTGAATTTTGTACTCAGTTAAATGTACAGTTTGAAAACACCAGTGTGAAAGATATTTATTCTTATTTTTATTTTATTTTATGTAGTATTTTTCTCATTTCTTTCCTTCTCTTATTTTCTAATTCTAGAATTTAATTTAGGCTAACTCCCATATTCTCATTATTAATGTATCCCTATAAATTTTATCTTTATTAAATGCACATACACTTAAAATCCAGCATGATGCACAAATTATCTTTGGTGTCTTGGACTAATTATTCTCTCTAAGTATGGTTATTCCTAAATGATGATGAGTAGAAGACAAAACAACTAATGAGATCACCCCCTTCTCTTATTATTTCCAAACTGGGTATTACACACATAGGGATAGCAATTTGAACCGTGGATTTGGATATCCATCGGATATCCGACCCGACGGAGCTGGGTATGGATACATGTTTTGACCCGTGGGTCAGATCCGAATCCGATCTGAAGTCGGGCGGGCACGGATTAGGATATTACCTTCTACCCGCGGGTTATCCGTTCGATATCCGAAATCGACCCATAGTGTAATTTTTGGCCTAACCCATATTACATAGCAAAGAACAAATCCTATCACCATAAACCTCACGCCTAACAATACCAATTTCCCACTGTTGGTTGCCCTTTATAGCATTGTTGGCTTCCTATGCTGTGTCTCGTGGCCCCTTCCAAATCTCATAGATCGTAGCACCACTGACGACTAGCCCTTCCAAGCTCTAGTGCTCCTAACCAAGGCTCGCAAGCCTATAATAATTCTTTTATTAAGTTTTAATTGTGTATGATGGTGAATTGGAAAGAAATTTGACTAATTATGCTATTGAATTATTGAATAAATGATTGTATCTGTCATATCCGACGAATATCCGAAACCCGTCCAAAATCCGATGAACACGAGCATAGATATAAATTTCTACCCGCGGGTATGGTAGCGGGCAGATATTGATAGCAACCGCGGATATGGTTGCGGACGGATATTTGCAATATTCGATCCGAATCCGACCCGTTGCCATCCCTATACACACCCCTGCCCCCTCGCCATGGGGTGCTCGTTGAATACTGGCAGCTGCTCGTTGAATACTGGAAACCATACATAAATTCCCAAATCATAACCACAACAAAGAACTGTAGCCATTGGATGTTACAGAGCTTTTTTATTTGCTGGCAGCTATTTCCAAACTACTCACGATGAATCTCTCCGATTGTGTGCATAACAGAATGCAGCGAAAATTATACCAGCTACATTTGCAGAAAACAAAAGGCTCCTCACCAGTGTCTGAACAGACGAGATAATGCATCATGTGACAAAAAGCAAGTATTTGGTCCAAGGAGAGGCTCCAGCGTTTACAACTGAGATGCAGCGGTTGGCGGTCAGTATCAGTTAACTAGTTTCCCATGCCAAACTCCGCTATGTCTTTATTGATTTGCTACCCACAGAAGTTGAGCTTCTTTATAACCTTTGCGTAGGCCAAATGCACCAAAGCAGGCTTCCGAAGTCTCCGTTTGGCCTCCTTAGACTGTAAGACCACAATTTTACAAATTGGATACGATCAACCAATTTCATGGTGTATAAATGCATTAGTGATGAATGCAATTCCGAGCAATGCCAACTATTAGTATAAGATAAGATGAGAGCGTATCCTACATGGATGCACTGAGGCATCATGAATGTGTTCATACGGTTTCCACAATTACAAAGAAGAATCAAAATAGACTGGAAATAAGTATGCTTCTACTTTACAAGTCTACAACAGAAAGTGCGGCCTAAGTTCATTTAGTGTACTTTGTTAACAATTTGGAAAGTTACTGCTTCAAGTTGCAGGGCAAGGAAAAGATATTTTATGAAGTGTTCAACTTGATTTGTGCTGGAAATCAATTACACTATATAACATAATAGGATAAACTAGTAGATATATATTCCATGATTCGATCATATATAGGTATTTTCCAATTATGCTATACTGATTACTGAATACCTATTCGAAATCATTTTTTGTTTAACTACATGCTCCCTTCATTCCAAACTATACGTCATTCCAACTTTCGTAGAGAGCCAAGGCTTCTCAAGTTTGACAAAAAAAAATACAGACAGTTACAATGGTTTATGACATCAAATAGGTATACTATGAAAATATGATTAATGAAGAATTTAATGATAGTTATTAGGCATCATAACTGTTATTATTTTATTATATAAATTTGGTTAAACTTGAGATGCTTTGACTCTCAAAGAGAGTTGGAATGACATAATTTGGGAAGGATGGAGTAGTATAGTATAGTGAATGAAAAGCATTCCTGCCAATACAATTATTAAGGCACTCAATATGCTAGATTTAAAAATATGTGCCACTCACTCCAATGTTCTACTTTGTTGAACTGTGCAGACAAGTCAAATAGTCAATTTAGGCTATTCCCAGTGCACGGTATCATACTCATTTAATACATGTCAAGTAGGATAGAAAGATGATGCAGCATTTGAGTAAAGAGAAAAAAGAATAAAGTAGTATCTTGAGGGAGATAGCACTCTAGCACCAGATCATAACCATTGAGACCTGATACCTGAACCATGTAAGTGACCCACAATTCATACTCTCATATACATCTAGCATTTAATTGTCTTGTGGGGACTATGAAACAAGGACATGATACTATGCATTGGGATAACTATGTCTTCTATAGTAAGACATGAGTACATGATATAACAAATTTGGATATTGTGACAAGAAACAATGGGATGGAAATAGCCTTAGTTTCATGGTGCAAATTATAAGGAATGCTGAACGCAGTGTTCAGTTCAGTGCGATTCACAATGCATGACAATCCATACCAGTCATTTCTTCAAGCTAGTAGCATTACTGTGGTTGGTAGAAAAGCATGCTCACTAAGTTAGCCTGGACATTTACCTTGAGGTGTGCATTGTGGCGCTTGCCGGCCCTCCACCTGCGGACCTGTCCGTCTTTCATGGTTCTGAATCTGAACTTCATGGACCTAGCAATAAAAGCATAAAATCAGCTGCCTGAGGTGCCCGCCGAGAAGGTAAGAAGGGCAATGGAAAAGAATGGAGGCGATTACGAGGGGGCCTTCATCTTGTATTTCTTGACTTTGGATTTAGTGGGCGTGAGCGGAGCGCGCGACCTCTCCTTCTTGGCGTAGTGCCGCACTTGCTGATGATGCGCCGACTGCGCGACACGGCCCACGCAGGCAATCATCATTAAGGCGGTGGAAATTCAATGAGACGAGACAATACGAAAACTCACCGGAGGGCGGAAGGAAGAAGCGATGACCAGGTGGAAGAATCCCTGGAGAGAGTGGTGCCTGCGACAGGACAAGGAGAAAGGGACGGTAAAGGAGGGAGATTTGGGCATCAGGGGTGCCGGCAGCGGGCGGGCATGGGATGCTATGGCGGAGGTGGAGGACGAGAGGACGCAGCGGGCGAGGCCGCCGGCGGCGCACCACCACCGCCGCATTGATCTGCACCTCTCTGACTCAGTTTTCTGTTTGTGTGTGTGTGTGTTTGGCGGGCCTAGGGTTCCTCCATTTCGTTATGCGGTTCATCCATTCTTTCCGATGGAGCCCACCAAACTTTGAGCTCAAGGGCCTGTTTCATTTGGTTCGGCCCGATTGTCTCACCCCAGCCTAGACCCGCCACCGCAAAGGATATTTACTGTTTTTTTTCAACTTACTAGTTGTGTGCCCGTGCGTTGCAACGGGAACATATAATACCATTGATAGCTTATGTACGTTGGGATGAGCATCGACATATATCTGACCGGATCTTCTTCTTCCTTGGGGATCTGGAGAAAAGCATGTTCGGAAACCAAACATGTTAAGACCTGATCATGTGCTACCCTTGTGTCTCTGATCATCATTAGCACATTGTTCGACGCTTGTATGAGTCTTGTTAATTTGCATGACTTGTGCATAGTCTCTCAACCATTAATTCATTATGGTATACAGAATTCGTGTGAGTTGTGACAAACATTATCAAATTCATATAAATTATTTTAAAGAATCAATATAGAGTTTTATATGATAGAGAAATACATGTGGATTAAAAAATGCTAAACAAAAGATCTAAAATATAACAGTTCGATCAAGTTGCATAAGATGTACAATTCTCCAATTGCTTCTGCATTTGCAAGTCCACCTTTCTATGTTATCTTTGCTATTTCTGACTTAATAGAATCCAAATAGTATTGAACACTAAGAAAACTACAAAATGAGATGGAGTTGTGTTGACTGAAAAACATATGTATGTAGCATTTGGAATAAAAAAATACACTTAAAGTATTCAAGTACCAGATAATGCCAGACAAGGGATTAATTCCACAGAGCAAAGTACAAAATCCATGACAAGATATTTCATAATAGATTTAAAAAGGAAGGCTTTTGCTTAAAATATGAGGCCTTAATCTCAAAATGTGTATATGTGATATTGAACGGGTCACCACCAATGCCTACACAAGTTGACTGCCCCAAACCTACAGCTGTTGTTTGAAATACTCGTCAACAGAAATCAGACATGCATTAACCAAACATAGTTAGGTGCTCGTGCGTTGCCACGACTCACAAATTATTAATCTTTATTTTTGCATAATTTTAGATTTTTACCGTTTAAATGTGGGAGAGGAGAGAGAGGTGAATGGAATAGTAAAGAGAAGATTTATAAGAAATAGGGATCTGCACCAAGAACATAAACACAAATTAATTAGCATATTCTTGCCCCCTCAAGTTAAAATCATGCATCAATAGTACGACAACAATATAAATCTGGTGTGCATACTACAGAACAGGAATGTAGGCATTACCTTAATTAAAAAAGTAATGTGCTAGTATTAGTAGTACCTTCTAGGGTTGAGTCTTCCTCAACACCCTTGTATGCCCAGTGGCATGATGCAATGATGTTCTCAGACGCATATCTTGCGATATTTATTTATAACCAGTCAAAAACTCAGAGAGTAATCTTACTTTACGAAGGATTTGAAACATAAAGAAAATTATGAAAATTACTGTATTAATCAACGAAAAAACACTCGATGCAACAACATACAAAGATCAATTAAATGCCCAATCACAAAAAATCTGAATGTGAAGCAAAGCATATATACATATCTGGACATACAGTCTGGTTCTTGCCGCATGCTTCCCAGCTGGATACTTCTCCGACCATTCTCTGTGCTACCGAGCGAATAAAGGTCTGAATAATTAACATTTAGCTTCTCTCTTTCTCTCTATCTATAGAAAACTCTTATCCTAGTTCCATATCATTATGTTTTTCTTCAGTGTGTCGATGTAACCGGCTACGCTGTCTCCATAGAAGTCGTCTTTAGTCGGCTAGATGATGCTGGCGTTCCAAACCGGGCAATTAGTGAACAAAACAGAGCATGCCCTAGCATCCAGGTTCCTATAGATTTCAAGATCATGACTGATGATGTCCAGTATTTGACGTACGTACATAGTGTAAAACAGACTTCCTTTACCAGTGGAAGTCGACGTTGTTCCCTCCTTTGTCGGAGTGAAGTGGCTATGGAGTACAGGTAGTAGTTGTGTTAGCAGTCAGTAGCATGAGCGATCAGCCACATTGTTGATCTGATCAAACACACCAAATAGAGCACATCAAACCTTGCTTGCGGTTTGTACTACCTAGTGTATGTCTCTGATGAAGTGCGAGAGGAACATGAGCGCTTGTGTTATATTATCTGCACTGCAGAAAAGCAACGTTCATGATTGTTAATGACAAATTGTCCAAAACTTTGCAGAATTGGAGCATGCACATACGAGTAGCAGAGTAGCGACATTACATTATGGGGGAGAAGATCTCCCATAGGTGGGGAGCTGGGAGGTATAATTGTTGATGGCGCCCACGACGCACAGGCCCTTGACACCATCCTTGTCCTTGTAGTCCCCTGACGAAACAGAAAAAATGACGCATGATGACCATGAGCACAAGATTGCGTGTCAGATTCATCTTGGAACGAGGGGCGTGGTCGCTTACCGTCGTAGTTGTAGGTGCAGAGGAAGTAAGAAGAATTCGTTAATTACTGTTATAGAGAATAAAATGAAGTAGATGGCTTAATCTAGGCTGTCGAATGTCATTATCATAAGGCATATCCACTATGCTGCAAGCCTGGAACCTTTTATTCACGTAAAGTAAGCATGTGATGTGAACTCCGTCATGCTAGCTTCATACAAGTTACACACACTCGAAGAAGTTGCCAGGAAACCAACATTTTTGTCTCTTGTATCTAGTCTTGCATTGGGGGCAGCATTGGTTCCCCTCGCGCTCATACTCATAGCATGGGCGGCAGACAGGGAAAGCACACTCATTGCAGGCAACAAAGACATCGCCAGTGGCTGAAACACCTATAGAGTCACCATAAATCTGGCAGACCTGCCCATTCGCACTCTTTGTGGGCTTAGCCTGCATTAGCGAGATAACGACAAAGTCAGCACACATGCAATCAAAAATTCAGCATTAGAGGACACCTCAGTGGCTCATGCACTTTACTGGTGAGCAACAGACTGTAAAAATCAACCTGCGATCAAGTGTCTATTAGTCTTGAAGTCGAGGCTAAGATCACAATGCCAGGAAGGTAATTTCGAATTTACATAAGACGAACTAATTCAATGGTGTAGTAGTCATAAACAAAGGCACGCTGCAGCAGGGCAAAGAAGGATCTAATTCACCGTCGGTCCATGGTAATTATGACAAGGAATTGTTGAGGCATGGGTAAACACAGGGATCTAAACAATCTGAGGCTCCATTTCACTGGATCTCCAAGACAACGAAACATGAACAGTATATCATTACCTATTGCCGATTTGGCAACTGTTCGAAGAATTGGACCGAGCACGAACAGTTCAGAAATTGCCAAGAGGACATGTCTGATCTGGTGACTTACACGGCGCAACGGAAGCATCACTGAAATGGACAGGCAAAATCTACGAGCAGAGACACGCAGAAGCGACCGCATTTGAGGGGCGAACCCCAAGTGTTAGACTAAAGACTAACACCTCGGCCCAGATCCAGCGACAGACGCGCGCGCACGACATGAGCCGCTAGAAACTGAATCTGAAGCAGACAGCGAGGGCGGCACTGGATTGGCTGGATGTACCGGGCCCAGCGCATCGCCGTCATGGCGGATCATGACGAACTCGTTGCGGTTGTGCGAGCCCGCCACCATCCCCATTTTGATCAGCAAACCACACCAGCAAGCGCCCATGAGAAGACGGGTCGCGGCCGGCCAGACCCACCGCTCCTGCGTCGGTTGGGAAATCAAAGTCGCGGTCGGATCTGGGCGAGCAGGGCGCGAATCCGGGCATGGCAGCGACAATGGCGAGGAGATCTGGGGAGGAGCGGGCGGGATCAAGGCGGTGGCGCTCGTGCCCCTCCGGTCTCGCTTTGGGCTGGTTCGGGGGCGACTGCAGGGTTCCACGGGTCGCGCTAGGTGGGTGTGCGGCATGCGTCGGGTGGGCAGGATTGCGGCGTGCGGGTGGTAGGGCGGGCCGGAGGGCGGTTCACCATGGTCGCAGCGGGATTTGCGGGCTTGCGGTGTGCGGGCGGGAGGACGGTTCGCCTTGGTTGCGGCGGGGTTTGCAGGTTTGCGGCGTGCGGGTGGGCGGGCGTAGGGAGGCGGGGGCAGTCTACAGTAAGTTCTTAATAGTTAGTAGAGATTACTGTTTCTATATGCCTATATTAATCATAGCTGAATGCCCGTGCGTTGCAACGGGAATATATATATAATACCAGTATACTACGATAACTTATATACAAAATATGTGTTATACTGTTATGAGAAAATGTTTCATAATCAATTTGTGATTCTGACCATACATAAATTTTGTTATTTATAATCTATCTGTTTCACCACTACATTGCAACCATCAGTATCATGCAGACTTCGATATATGTCACGATTTGCATGGTCTCATTATTGGAGAGCACGTTTCACACATACCGGAAGAAATTCCCTCGTACATCGTTAGTCATCGGACATGTACCACCATACGCTTTTGCTTAAACAAAAAGGTAAGCGTATGTGTTTGCAAGACTAATGGTCAAACATCGTTTAACCATAAAGTTAGAGTACTATATTAATATATTAAATAAATTAATCCAATAGACATAGATTAACCCAATTAACATAGGATAAATAAATATCTAATTATAAAAGTATGAAACATAGTATAATCAATGTTGTTACTGCGTAGTAAATATTCATACGAGACTAACACAACTGGAACGGTTCAATTTGGAATTAAAATGGGGAAGTTACGAATTTCCAAAGTTTCTATGTATTTGATATAGGATTAATTAGGAAATCAATTTTATTGTTGTTTTCATGACAAAACAAAGGTATTATGTGATAAAAATAATATTATAGAATTATAAAAATTGGAATGAACTCATTTGGATTTAATATAAAATTTTCATGAATTAAATGGGTTTCTGTAATTATTTTTAAACTAAAAATCAATTTCTAAACTCTTTTTTCCTATTTTATTTATTTTCTGGACTGCGTCCCAAATTCCAGAAAGATCAGGGGCCAAGCTATAAATGTTTTTCTAGACTCAGTGAGCATACAGAGTGGACGACAGGTTAAACACAAAAGACGTCTTAGTTGAAGTTGTACGCAATTCAACAAGAGTCACGTTGGCTAGAGGGTGGAAGGCTAGGCATTCTACTCAATAGATCCAAGGTTCAATTCTTGAGCAGCCATGATTTGATTTTTTTTTCTGCGCGCGAAACGGGGGAGGGCAGAATGGCAGACTACTCTTACCTTCTTAATAAGTAGTATAGATTTTCAGCTTCTCTCCGTCAGAACTGCTGTGAACTACTAAATATTTAACTTTTCAGCTTGTTTTGAGAATCATTTTGGTGAAAATCAGAATCAACGTGAACACATAATCTTGTGTTTTTTATTTTGATTTTGGCTGGACGGTCCGCGGCTCTGGCTGGACGGTCCACGCTCTAGGCCGGATGGTCCGCGATGGTACAGGGATCTCGTCCCTGGGGCAGAGATTTTATGGTGCTCTGAATCGACAGGTCACTCGGAACGTCTCCAGACGATGTGGAGTCACCTAGAAATTAAGATACAGTCGAGGTAGTATATCTTGAATGTACAACTAGATCTTGCCCCCCGAGAGCGGTAAGATCCTAGAGTCGGCAGGTCATCCAAGATGGATCTAGACGACGTAGAGTTGAATAGGGGTGGAGGTGGATATACGAAAAACTACAACTAAGGCTATTGAAAGGGAATTAGGCTTACACCTAGTCCCTAATTAATTTTGGTGGTTGAATTGCCCAACACAAATAATTGGACTAACTAGTTTGCACAAAGTGTATAGATTATACAGGTGTAAAAGGTTCACACTCAGCAAATAAAAAGATCAAGTTTTGGATTCAACAAAGGAGCAAAGAGGCAACCGAAGGCACCTCTGGTCTGGGGGCACCGGACTGTCCGGTGTACACCGGACAGTGTCCGGTGCACCACCGGACAGTGTCCGGTGCACCACCGGACAGTGTCCGGTGCACCAGAGGACTCCAACTTAAACTTGCCACCTTCGGGAATTTCTCAGGCCGGCGCGCTATAATTCACCGGACTGTCTGGTATACACCGGACAGTGTCCGGTGCTCCAAGGAAGCGCGGCCTCCGGAACACTCCAGCCTCGGGAACGCGCAGCAGCTGCTCCGCTATAATTCACCGGACATGTCCGGTGTGCACCGGACTGTCCGGTGTAACCACGGAGCAACGACTATTTCGGCGCCAATGGCTACCTGCGGCGCATTAAATGCGTGCGCAGCGCGCGCAGATGGCAGGCACGCCCATACTGGCGCACCAGACATCCAACAGTACATGTCCGGTGTGCACCGGACACCCAGGCGGGCCCAGAAGTCAGAAGCTCTAACGGTTAGAATCCAACGGCATTGGTGACGTGGCTGGGACACCGGACATGTCCGGTGTGCACCGGACTGTCCGGTGCGCCATCGAACAGACAGCCTCCACCAACGGTCAAGTTTGGTGGTTGGGGCTATAAATACCCCAACCACCCCCACATTCATTGTATCCAAGTTTTCCACTTCTTAACCACTTACAAGAGCTAGGCATTCAATTCTAGACACATACAAAGAGATCGAATCCTCTCCAATTCCACTCAAGGCTTTAGTGATTAGCGAGAGAGATTTGTCGTGTTCTTTTGAGCTCTTGCGCTTGGATTGCTTCTTTTCTTTCTCACTTGTTCTTGTGATCAAAACTCCATTGTAATCAAGGCAAGAGGCACCAATTGTGTGGTGGCCCTTGCGGGGAAGTTTTGTTCCCAGCTTTGATTTGAGAAGCGAAGCTCACTCGGTCTGAGGGACCGTTTGAGAGAGGGAAGGGTTGAAAGAGACCCGGCCTTTGTGGCCCCTCAACGGGGAGTAGGTTTGTGAGAACCGAACCTCGGTAAAACAAATACGCGTGTCACACTCTTCATTTGCTTGCGATTTGTTTTCCACCCTCTCTTGCGGACTCGTTGTTTATTTCTAACGCTAACCCGGCTTGTAGTTGTTTTATATTTGTAAATTTCAGTTTCACCCTATTCACCCCCCCTCTAGGCGACTATCAATTGGTATCAGAACCTGGTGCTTCATTAGAGCCTAACCGCTCGAAGTGATGTCGGGAGATCACGCCAAGAAGGAGATGGAGACCGGCGAAAAGCCCACTACAAGCCATGGGAGCACTTCATCGGAAGAGTCCCGCACCAAGAGGAAGGAGAAGAAGAACTCCTCCAAAGGGAAGGAGAAGAAGTCTTCCTCACACCAAAAGGAGAAGAAGGAGAAATCCTCTTCTCACAAGACGCGTCGGAGTGGGGACAAGAAAAAGAGGATGAGGAAAGTGGTCTACTACGAGACCGATTCTTCATCGCCATCCACCTCCGGCTCCGACGCGGCATCCGTCACTTCTAAGCGCCAAGAGCGCAAGAAGTATAGTAAGATTCCCCTACACTACCCTCGCATTTCTAAACATGCACCTTTACTTTCCGTCCCATTAGGTAAACCACCAACGTTTGATGGTGAAGATTATGCTAGGTGGAGTGATTTAATGCGATTTCATCTAACCTCACTCCACAAAAGTATATGGGATGTTGTTGAGTTTGGTGCACAGGTACCATCCATAGGGGATAAAGACTATGATGAGGATGAGGTGGCCCAAATCGAGCACTTCAACTCTCAAGCGACAACAATACTTCTCGCCTCTCTAAGTAAAGAGGAGTATAACAAAGTGCAAGGGTTGAAGAGCGCCAAGGAGGTTTGGGATGTACTCAAAACCGCTCACGAAGGTGATGAGCTCACAAAGATCACCAAGCGGGAGACAATCGAGGGGGAGCTCGGTCGGTTCCGGCTTCGCAAAGGGGAGGAGCCACAAAACATGTACAACCGGCTCAAGACCTTGGTGAATCAAGTGCGCAACCTCGGGAGCAAAAAGTGGGATGACCACGAGGTGGTTAAGGTTATTCTAAGATCTCTTATTTTCCTTAACCCTACTCAAGTTCAATTAATCCGTGGCAACCCAAGATATACACTAATGACCCCCGAGGAAGTAATCGGGAATTTTGTAAGTTTTGAGTGCATGATCGAAGGCTCAAGGAAGATCAACGAGCTTGATGATCCCTCCACATCTGAAGCTCAACCCGTCGCATTCAAGGCGACGGAGGAAAAGAAGGAGGAGTCTACACCAAGTAGACAACCAATCGACGCCTCCAAGCTCGACAATGAGGAAATGGCGCTTGTCATCAAGAGCTTCCGCCAAATCCTCAAGCAAAGGAGAGGGAGAGACTACAAGTCCCTCTCCAAGAAGGTTTGCTACAAGTGTGGTAAGCCCGGTCACTTTATAGCTAAATGTCCATTATCAAGTGACAGTGACAGGGGCGACGACAAGAAGGGGAGAAGAAAGGAGAAGAAGAGGTACTACAAGAAGAAAGGCGGCGATGCCCATGTTTGTCGAGAGTGGGACTCCGACGAAAGCTCTAGCGACTCCTCCGACGACGAGGACGCCGCCAACATCGCCGTCACCAAAGGACTTCTCTTCCCCAACGTCGGCCACAAGTGTCTCATGGCAAAGGACGGCAAAAAGAAGGTTAAATCTAAATCCTCCACTAGATATGAATCCTCTAGTGATGATAATGCTAGTGATGAGGAAGATAATTTGCGCACCCTTTTTGCCGATCTTAACATGCAACAAAAGCAAAAATTAAATGAATTGATTAGTGCTATTCATGAGAAGGATGATCTCTTGGACTCTCAAGAGGACCTCCTTATTAAGGAAAACAAAAAGCATGTTAAGGTTAAAAATGCTTATGCTCTAGAGGTAGAAAAATGTAACAAATTATCTAGTGAGCTAAGCACATGCCATGACATTATTGACAACCTTAGAAATGAAAATGCTAGATTAATTGCTAAGGTTGATTCTCATGTTTGTGATGCTTCAATTCCCAATCTTAGAAATGATAATGATGATTTGCTTGCTAAGATTAAGGAATTGAATGATTCTCTTGCTAGCCTTAGAATAGAAAATGAAAATTTGATTGCTAAGGCTAAGGATTTTGATGTTTGCAATACTACCATTTCCGACCTTAGAACTAAGAATGATATGTTGCATGCTAAGGTTGTAGAACTAAAATCTTGCAAACCCTCTACATCTAATGTTGAGCATGTTTCTATTTGTACTAGATGTAGAGATGTTGATATCAATGCTATTCATGATCACATGGCTTTAATTAAACAACAAAATGATCATATAGCTAAATTAGATGCTAAAATTGCGGAGCATAACTTAGAAAATGAAAAATTTAAATTTGCTAGAAGTATGCTCTATAGTGGGAGACGCCCTGGCATCAAGGATGGCATTGGCTTCCAAAGGGGAGACAATGTCAAACTTAATGCCCCTCCTAAAAGATTGTCTAATTTTGTAAAGGGCAAGGCTCCCATGCCTCAGGATAACGAGGGTTACATTTTGTACCCTGCCGGTTATCCCGAGGACAAAATTAGGAGAATTCATTCTAGGAAGTCTCACTCTGGCCCAAACCATGCTTTTATGTATAAGGGTGAGACATCTAGCTCTAGGCAACCAACCCGTGCTAAGTTGCCTAAGAAGAAAACTCCTAGTGCATCAAATGAACATAGCATTTCATTTAAAACCTTTGATGCATCTTATGTTTTGACTAACAAATCCGGCAAAGTAGTTGCCAAGTATGTTGGGGGCAAGCACAAGGGATCAAAGACTTGTGTTTGGGTACCCAAAGTTCTTGTGTCTAATGCCAAAGGACCCAAAACCATTTGGGTACCTAAAGTCAAGAACTAAACTTGTTTTGTAGGTTTATGCATCCGGGGGCTCAAGTTGGATACTCGACAGCGGGTGCACAAACCATATGACAGGGGAGAAGAAGATGTTCTCCTCCTACGAGAAAAACCAAGATCCCCAACGAGCTATCACATTCGGGGATGGAAATCAAGGTTTGGTCAAAGGTCTTGGTAAATTAGCTATATCTCCTGACCATTCTATTTCCAATGTTTTTCTAGTAGACTCATTAGATTACAATTTGCTTTCTGTATCTCAATTTTGCAAAATGGGTTACAACTGTCTTTTTACTAATGTAGGTGTCACTGTCTTTAGAAGAAGTGATGATTCAATAGCATTTAAGGGAGTGTTAGAGGGTCAGCTATACTTGGTAGATTTTGATAGAGCTGAACTCGACACTTGCTTAATTGCTAAGACTAACATGGGCTGGCTCTGGCATCGCCGACTAGCACATGTTGGGATGAAGAATCTTCACAAGCTTCTAAAGGGAGAACACATTTTAGGACTAACAAATGTTCATTTTGAGAAAGACAGGGTTTGTAGCGCATGCCAAGCAGGAAAGCAAGTTGGAGCCCATCATCCACACAAGAACATCATGACGACCGACAGGCCGCTTGAGCTACTCCACATGGATCTATTTGGCCCGATTGCTTACATAAGCATCAGCGGGAGTAAGTATTGTCTTGTAATAGTGGATGATTATTCTCGCTTCACTTGGGTATTCTTTTTGCAGGAAAAATCTCAAACCCAAGAGACCTTAAAGGGATTCTTGAGACGGGCTCAAAATGAGTTCGGCTTAAGGATCAAGAAAATAAGAAGCGACAACGGGACGGAGTTCAAGAACTCTCAAATTGAAGGCTTCCTTGAGGAGGAGGGCATCAAGCATGAGTTCTCCTCTCCCTACACGCCACAACAAAATGGTGTAGTGGAGAGGAAGAATCGAACTCTATTGGACATGGCAAGGACCATGCTTGATGAGTACAAGACTTCGGATCGGTTTTGCGCCGAGGCAGTCAACACCGCTTGCTACGCCATCAACCGGTTATATCTTCACCGAATCCTCAAGAAGACATCCTATGAACTCCTAACCGGTAAAAAGCCCAACATTTCATATTTTAGAGTCTTTGGTAGCAAATGCTTTATTCTTGTTAAAAGAGGTAGAAAAACTAAATTTGCTCCTAAGACTGTAGAAGGCTTTTTATTAGGATATGATTCAAACACAAGGGCATATAGAGTCTTTAACAAGTCCACTGGACAAGTTGAAGTTTCTTGTGACGTTGTGTTTGATGAGACTAACGGCTCCCAAGTAGAGCAAGTTGATCTTGATGAGATAGGTATTGAAGAGGCTCCGTGCATCGCGCTAAGGAACATGTCCATTGGGGATGTGTGTCTTAAGGAATCCGAAGAGCCTCCAAATGCACAAGATCAACCTTCCTCCTCCACACAAGCATCTCCACCGACTCAAAATGAGGATGAAGCTCAAGTTGATGAAGTAGAAGATCAAGCAAATGAGCCACCTCAAGATGACGACAATGATCAAGGGGGAGATGCAAATGATCAAGACAAGGAGGATGAAGAACAAAGACCGCCACACCCTAGAGTCCACCAAGCAATTCAACGAGATCACCCCGTCGACACCATCCTCGGCGATATTCATAAGGGGGTAACTACTAGATCTCGTGTTGCACATTTTTGTGAGCATTACTCTTTTGTTTCCTCTATTGAGCCACACAGGGTAGAGGAAGCACTACAAGATTCAGATTGGGTGGTGGCGATGCAAGAGGAGCTCAACAACTTCACTAGGAATGAGGTATGGCATTTAGTTCCACGTCCTAATCAAAATGTTGTAGGAACCAAATGGGTCTTCTGCAACAAGCAAGATGAGCATGGTGTGGTGACAAGGAACAAAGCTCGACTCGTGGCCAAATGGTATTCACAAGTCGAAGGTTTGGATTTCGGTGAAACCTATGCACCCGTAGCTAGGCTTGAGTCAATTCGCATATTATTAGCCTATGCTACTTACCATGGCTTTAAGCTTTATCAAATGGACGTGAAAAGTGCCTTCCTCAATGGACCAATCAAGGAAGAGGTCTATGTTGAGCAACCTCCCGGCTTTGAAGACAGTGAGTACCCTAACTATGTCTATAAGCTCTCTAAGGCGCTTTATGGGCTCAAGCAAGCCCCAAGAGCATGGTATGAATGCCTTAGAGATTTCCTTATTGCAAATGGATTCAAAGTCGGAAAGGCCGATCCTACTCTATTCACTAAAACTCTTGAAAATGACTTGTTTGTGTGCCAAATTTATGTTGATGATATTATATTTGGGTCTACTAACGAGTCTACATGTGAAGAATTTAGTAGGATCATGACACAAAAGTTCGAGATGTCTATGATGGGGGAGTTGAAGTATTTCCTAGGATTTCAAGTAAAACAACTCCAAGAAGGCACCTTCCTAAGCCAAACGAAGTACACTAAAGACATTCTAAACAAGTTTGGGATGAAGGATGCCAAGCCCATCAAGACACCCATGGGAACTAATGGGCATCTCGACCTCGACACGGGAGGTAAGTCCGTGGATCAAAATGTATACCGGTCGATGATAGGTTCTTTACTCTATTTATGTGCATCACGACCGAATATTATGCTTTCCGTATGAATGTGTGCAAGATTCCAAGCCGACCCTAAGGAAGCTCACCTTACGGCCGTAAAATGAATCTTGAGATATTTGGCTTATACTCCTAAGTTTGGGCTTTGGTATCCTAGGGGATCCACAATTGATTTGATTGGATATTCGGATGCCGATTGGGCAGGGTGTAAAATCAATAGGAAGAGCGCATCGGGGACTTGCCAGTTCTTGGGAAGATCCTTGGTGTCTTGGGCTTCAAAGAAGCAAAATTCGGTCGCTCTTTCCACCGCCGAAGCCGAGTACATTGCCGCAGGCCATTGTTGCGCGCAACTACTGTGGATGAGGCAAACCCTGCGGGACTACGGTTACAAACTAACCAAAGTTCCTTTGCTATGTGATAATGAGAGTGCAATCAAAATGGCCGACAATCCTGTCGAGCATAGCCGCACTAAACACATACCCATCCGGTATCACTTTCTTAGGGATCACCAACAAAAGGGGGATATCGAGATTTCTTACATTAACACTAAAGATCAATTAGCCGATATCTTTACCAAGCCTCTTGATGAACAAACTTTTACCAAACTTAGGCATGAGCTCAATATTCTTGATTCACGCAACTTCTTTTGTTGATTTGCACACATAGCTCATTTATATACCTTTGATCATGTCTCTTTTATATGCTATGACTAATGCGTTTTCAAGTGAATTTCAAACCAAGTCATAGGAATATTGAAAGGGAATTGGAGTCTTCGGCGAAGACAAAGGCTTCCACTCCGTAACTCATCCTTCGCCGTCGCTCCGTGTCTCCCTCCATTCTTAGGGGAGAAAGCATGAGCACCAAGCAAAAGGACTCCATCTTTGGTATAATCTTAACTCATTTATTTATGACCAAAGGGGAGGATAGTGCTTCGAGGGCTCTAATGATTCCGTTTTTGGCGATTCATGCCAAAGGGGGAGAAAGTATGAGCCCAAAGCAAAAGGACCGCACCACCACCAATTTCAAAAACCTCATGTTTCCAAGAATATTATCAATCGGTATCCTATTGTGTTCAAAAGGGGGAGAAAGTAGTATTTCAAAAATGATATATCAAAACCCTCTTGAACACTAAGAGGAGGATCTCATTTAGGGGGAGTTTTGTTTAGTCAAAGGAAAAGCATTTGAAACAGGGGGAGAAAATTTCAAATCTTGAAAATGCTTTGCCAAATCTTATTCATTTGCCTTTGACTATTTGCAAAAGAACGTTAAAAAGGATTTACAAAAGAGTTTGCAAAAACAAAACATGTGGTGCAAGCGTGGTCCAAAATATTAAATAAGAAACATATCTTGTAAGTATTTAGATTGGCTCAATTCCAAGCAACCTTTACACTTACATTATGCAAACTAGTTCAATTATGCACTTCTACTCTTGCTTTGGTTTGTGTTGGCATCAATCACCAAAAAGGGGGAGATTGAAAGGGAATTAGGCTTACACCTAGTCCCTAATTAATTTTGGTGGTTGAATTGCCCAACACAAATAATTGGACTAACTAGTTTGCACAAAGTGTATAGATTATACAGGTGTAAAAGGTTCACACTCAGCAAATAAAAAGATCAAGTTTTGGATTCAACAAAGGAGCAAAGAGGCAACCGAAGGCACCTCTGGTCTGGGGGCACCGGACTGTCCGGTGTACACCGGACAGTGTCCGGTGCACCACCGGACAGTGTCCGGTGCACCAGAGGACTCCAACTTAAACTTGCCACCTTCGGGAATTTCTCAGGCCGGCGCGCTATAATTCACCGGACTGTCTGGTGTACACCGGACAGTGTCCGGTGCTCCAAGGAAGCGCGGCCTCCGGAACACTCCAGCCTCGGGAACGCGCAGCAGCTGCTCCGCTATAATTCACCGGACATGTCCGGTGTGCACCGGACTGTCCGGTGTAACCACGGAGCAACGGCTATTTCGGCGCCAACGGCTACCTGCGGCGCATTAAATGCGCGCGCATCGCGCGCAGATGGCAGGCACGCCCATACTGGCGCACCGGACATCCAACAGTACATGTCCGGTATGCACCGGACACCCAGACGGGCCCATAAGTCAGAAGCTCTAACGGTCAGAATCCAACGACATTGGTGACGTGGCTGGGACACCGGATATGTCCGGTGTGCACCGGACGGTCCGGTGCGCCATCGAACAGACAGCCTCCACCAACGGTCAAGTTTGGTGGTTGGGGCTATAAATACCCCAACCACCCCCACATTCATTGTATCCAAGTTTTCCACTTCTTAACCACTTACAAGAGCTAGGCATTCAATTCTAGACACATACAAAGAGATCGAATCCTCTCCAATTCCACTCAAGGCTTTAGTGATTAGCGAGAGAGATTTGTCGTGTTCTTTTGAGCTCTTGCGCTTGGATTGCTTCTTTTCTTTCTCACTTGTTCTTGTGATCAAAACTCCATTGTAATCAAGGCAAGAGGCACCAATTGTGTGGTGGCCCTTGCGGGGAAGTTTTGTTCCCAGCTTTGATTTGAGAAGAGAAGCTCACTCGGTCTGAGGGACCGTTTGAGAGAGGGAAGGGTTGAAAGAGACCCGGCCTTTGTGGCCTCCTCAACGGGGAGTAGGTTTGCGAGAACCGAACCTCGGTAAAACAAATACGCGTGTCACACTCTTCATTTGCTTGCGATTTGTTTTCCACCCTCTCTCGCGGACTCGTTGTTTATTTCTAACGCTAACCCGGCTTGTAGTTGTGTTTATATTTGTAAATTTCAGTTTCGCCCTATTCACCCCCCCTCTAGGCGACTATCAGCTATGCTACATTTACTTCTAAAGCATGAATGATAAAGAAATGATAAATAAAGTAATTGGTTCGATTGAAATGTGTTTGGAAGTTCTCAATCGGTCGTACCCCTTCATATATATAGGGGAGGTTTGGACTCGTTTCTAGGCTAGCTAACAATGTGGTTAGATGGATAACCATGCACGAGATAAAAACAATCACCCGGGTTAATCTGATCGCGGGGCGCGGACCGTCCGGGCCTTAGGGCCGGACCGTCTGCCACTTTTGTTGTACAACACATTCCCCCTGCCTTTTGGTAGAGTTTAGCAAACCAAAAGCATCAGCGCACTTTGGAAACAATAGATCTCATGAGTTATTTGTTCCTGAAGTAAGGACTCAGCTCGATACAAGTCATTGGCTCTTGTGATCAGATAATATAATTAGTTGATAGAACTTCGATGCACAGAAGCCATTTCGGATTGCATCCTCTTCAGCCATATATGCCTGATCAACATGTAAATAGGCAAAAACTTATGGTGCCCAAGCTCGAATAAGTAAACGGATTGGGCCAGTAATACGGATTCATCGTCGTACCACCCACACTTGAGTCGGACAACACATCGACGATGAATAGATTGGAAAGCACCATGGCATCCCTAGAGGAGGATGACTAGACGATCTTGGTTGCACCACTTTTTGGGCTAGCTTAGTCGGCCTTTGTTTTCGCACAGATCGCATTTTTGACTTTATTTGTTTTATTGGCCAATTGTGTGGAGCAGCATTCTTCATATATTTAGCAAGCAACTAATCAAAAGTAGGGCCAGCTCGGCGGAGCCGGCTAGACGTCTTGGAAGTGTTTTTCTTTCTAGTATTTGATTTACGACGTCGTGGTCTGACGGTCTGAGGTCGCTGCTGCTTCTGGTTGTCTGCGTACCGTCCGACCTTCATAACCGGACTATCCACGCATGTTCGACGTTCGACGTACGCATGACAGGTGACCGTGATCGGGTGTCTGATCGTGCTTGCCCCTCGGCACCTCCGGTCTTTCTTTTGGCCGGAGCCTTCCGAGTAACCACTATGTGTGACATATTTGGTGTACGAAGATCCCCGATGATGACATTTTATCTTTGTTTATATCGGCTATACATGGTCGAACTAAGACTTTTTTGGTCATCGGCTCTAATGTGGTGACTAGGACAGATAGCATGTCAATCTTCACCTCTTGAAATCTCAACCGGTCTTAGTTTATAGCCGATTGTATTTGCCAACGGAAGACAACACAAACATTGGTGTTATGAAGAAAGGAGTCATGCTATTTACAATACACACACCCTTTTAATTCTTCAACCAGAGGAATTGTACGTGACAATTTAATATTAACATGCTTAAGTAACTCATCAAATATTTTATCACACATACAATATTAAATGTGAACTTAACTTTCCCTATTTGTGCCGAGTGCGGGTGAGAGCGAGCAAAAGATTTGGCCTTAGCGGGCCAAACAAGCTCAGTTACATGTAACCTTTTTGGCTCTTGTGGCTTAGGTGGCCAGCTATATTTATGCTAGCCTTCTGCACTAGGCTGACCACAGGTGGCTTTCGGTGATATAGACGGTTCTACTTGTGCAGTCGGACAGTCTGTGAAGGGACAGGACGGTCCGGTAATATACCCAGACTGTCCAGTCATGCCGAGCGAGCCTTTCGGTGGGCTCTATGTGACTCTGGACTATCCGGCGTAAGGCGATAGAAGGTCCGATGGGGAGCCGGACTGTGATGGAACCTCCCAAGTTATTTGGCTGTGACGGAACCTCCCAAGTAATTAGGCCCACCTACAGTTGTCCTTGTCCAACGGACCTCAGACAACCCTGTAGGTGCCCCTGAACTACTTGACAAGTTCGATATCTTTCCTTACCTTACCAGGAACGTTTCACCCGTCTTGCAGACATTACAGAACATCGGAGATAAAGAAATGCGGAAGCAATTACATAAACTTACATTTATTTCAAAAGCAAGCTTGAGTTATTTTATTACAGACCAGAACTAAAAGTGAGTGCAGAGTAGTAATATTATACAAACCAAGGGAGGCACAAACTCCTCCCGATAAGTTATAAGCAAAAGATCCTAAGTGGAGGACCGAGTCCTCCCGCACTTCAGTCTTGTTTTTCCTCATTTGGTACCACCTTGGAGCAAAAGCAACAAAAATTTGTCGCTTCCTCACCTAAAAACAACAAAGGGATAAACCCTGAGTATGGAATTACTCAGCAAGTCTTACCCGACTAAGGAAAAGACTCTCAAGGGTATGCTGGATAAATAGGAGTCAAGGAGAGGCTTTAGCAAAAAACAACTTATACTTTTGCAGAAATAGCTTACTAAAGTGAGTCCTTACTTTCAATCTTTTAACGCCATATTAAGTATTAATAGACTCTATTTGCATCTAGTCTAATTTCAACATCTCATTAATACAACATCATTTTTATCCATCGTGTTCACATCCTGACTTACGTTGTAGAAAAGTGACCAAGTCTTCATAACCGCGAAGGTATGGCGATCCGAATTGATTATACTCAGCTGAGGATCTCCAATCACACGACATATGTAGCACTTAACCCTTGCATATGTCAACCCGCCACCGGGGTTCTTAAGACCGGATCAGGTTCACGCAAACCGAGAGCACAGATACACCACCGTCCAGCCTCTTGCCACGGAGGGTACACGCTACTCTCGCCACCGCTCCACGCCCATTTCGTGTTATCTTATTCCGGCCTTAGTCTGCCCGAGGCAAGGCTTACCCATGACGAGGCATGTGACCAGTTAAAGGGTCCTCGGTCAGCACGCCTACATACGCGTTAATCCTTAACCAACCTGGGTAGAACATCACCTGTTCCTAACCCAAGTCTCAATTTAAGTATTTCCATCCTTAGGATTGTGTCTGTTCCTTAGGACGAAAGAGCATCACAGGGAACTTTGCAGTAAGATCCCACTATTGCTCCAAATGAAAATATTCTTGCAGGTAGAAGCCATCCTCTCCATGGTTAAATTGAGGACAACCTCTATCCACAAGATCTAAGCAAGGCTAAGCATTTTTTGTAAATCATAATTTTGATACTTCACAGAAGTATCTATAAAGGTATGGATATCAAGGAAAGTAATGCATCAAAGGGTTTCAAGTAACTCCTATGAACCTAATGCACATTTCACTAGACTTAAGTGTGCAAAAAGTATTTAAAAACACAAGGAAAGGGGTTGCATGCACCGGGTCTTGCCTTCGTTCACAGGTGAATCAGGCTCGGATCCGCAGATATCAAAGTAGAAACTATTCCCGGCCTGGGATTCCAAAGGTGGTGGTGGTGTCTCCTCTTCAGTTACTTCGATTTCTTCTTCACGTTCTATTCATAACCATACATAGTATAAGAATGGATGCCATGGGATGCTCATGAGGATGCAAAGATAATATAAACTTATTATCTATGTCTTGAATACAACTTTCCTTCACGGGATCCCGGGAACTTAGGGTTTCCGGAGTCGGTAAAGGAGTTCACAGGCAGGGGGGTGGTTTTGGGTTTGGTGATCAAACAAGGTCCAAATCAATTCAAACTCTACCCAAGGCTTCTAAATATTGTTTTGAGTTCCCATAAAAAGTTTGGGCATTTTTGGACTTACCACATATTTTCTAAAAATCCATAACTAATACTTTTAACTACTTTAAATACCCTAAAATTTCTTATTTCTACTAAAAATCACAAAACTATTTTTACTAAATTTTAGGGAAAATAACAAGCCTAGGAAAATTAGTTTCACAATTTTAGCATTTTTCTACATTTTTCTATAATTGTTTTGGCTCTGGAGATAAAAGAAAAAGAAAAACAATTGAACAGCACTGGGCCGAATCCAGCCCAGGCGGCCCAGCTAGGGCAGAAAGGTGCCCGCGCGCGCCCGCGCCCTGGCAGCTTTGCAGAAAGGGACTCGGGGTTTTTACTAATCGCAAACAGGTTCTCTCACTGTTTAACAGAGTCACTGACGATTTGCAGAAATGCCCCTGATGTTCTATTTCTTCACCTGACACATCCTCGACGCCGTTCACGCACGACCGCGGTCCGACGAGCACTTACACCGGCCGAACGGGGCAACGACTGAGTTCTCCGAGCAACAGACACCGAATTGGATCGACCCTAAGCCTTTTCCCCAACCCAATTTCATCTAAGACCACCCAAGGAGCACTGGCCACGGCAACCGTGAACCCTACGGCCAGACAGCCGTGTTCCCGGCGATTAGGGGCGGTTTGGTTCGATTGGAAGGGTCGGAGAGCATCACCAATACGTAAGCATGCTAGAACAGGGATGAAAAAGGAATGAGCAGACCTGGGGACGGCTGGCCGCGGTGAGGGTGGGTTTCACGGCGGCGGAGAACGAGGTTGGGGGAAATTGGAAATTCAAGCTCGCTGGTAGATGATTGTGGCTGATTAGCGGTGGCTAGTTAGCTGACGACCTCACAAAGCTAGTCATGGGCTCAATTTATAGGGAGAGTAAGACGGTGGCCGTGAATTTTGAGGAGGACGCGCGGCGGCCGGAGGTGAGGAAGAAGCTTGCGCGGTGAATTCGTGTCCACCGCCGTGGCAACCTCCCCGTCGACGATGGGACGGGTATAAGGAGTCATGGCGACGCGGTGGAAAGGCTTGGACACGCGGCACACAGCCGGGAAGCGACGGTCACCGGCGAGTTAATCTGTTCAGCCGCAAAGAGGGAGAGAGGGCCACGGAGGTCACCGGAGTGATCGCCAGCTCACCGTCGGCGAAGATCTTTTACCGTGTGCCCTTATCTGCCCATCCCGTGCACAAGTCGGGCCGGCAACGGCACGAATCACGGCGGAGGTATCGTCGGCGGTGAGAGTTCCGCGCTGGCAGTCTGATCCAATCCAGGCTACTGTACCATCACGAGTTTCAGTCAGATGAACCTGACAGCGCATTTTGGAGCCTCATTTTCTCCAGTTTTTATGTGGAATCTATGTCAACTTTCTGCAGCAAAGGTGTAGAGCTATAATCCATCTATATCTTTGCTATAATGTGTACTCACAAAAAGTCACTGGATCCCCTTCAAAATCGAGCTCAAAGTTCATCTTAAAACATTGTCATGCTGAATTTTAGACCTCAACTAGTCTGACAGTCCATCTTTGATTGGGTTTTTCTCCAAATTTCTCTTAACAACTGAGCTCACAATCTTTAGCAAAGTTGTTCTCCTATAATTGGGCTACAATTTTGATGTGGTTACCTAGGGCACAAACCCCATAATTTGAAAGTTACAAGGGCTTCAAGTTGAGGCAATCACACTGAAATGCAGACTTAACCAAAAAGGGTTAAGTATGGCTCTTTTGCACTTAAGTCCAAATCTCAAGTTTTGGATTGCAAATTCACATATGATTGACCCAAATGACCTAATATACTTATTTAACTTGATTTTTGCACTTTAACCCAAAAGTGGGCTAATTTTGCACATAAGTCCCTAGGATTTGGTTTTAGGGTTTTCCAGGGTTCCAATTTGGGTTTTAGTATCCCAGGGGTATAAAAGTGATTCAAGTTTATTCTAGGGGTCATTTTATGACTTTTACCCTAAAGCTTTTAGGTTTTCTCAACTTGGGTTAAGTTTTACCCCCTTTAATCCCTATTTAGGGTAAAGTTCCTTACCCAGGGTTCCATTTGCAAAAACATTAAAACAATACAACTTATTTGAAATTTTTGCCTAGTAAATGCATTATAGGTGTGTCAAACATATGCAATGCCAATGCTTATGATGCCATGCTCAAGTTTTAGTTACAGTAACACCAGGGGTGTTACATCCTTCCCCCCATAAAAGAATCTCGTCCCGAGATTAAAAATCCTAGGGTAGGTAATGGTAAAGGAAACACATCACATTTTTATTTCCTTATTTCTGGTACAAGGCAGGGGTGATGTGGGGGTTCATTCCTTTATTGCAATAACTATATACACTTTACAAATTACAGGAAGCTAGAAAGCCTGGGAAATTCTTATTCAAGAAGTCTTGGGTTTCCCATGTAGCCTCATCTTCAGAATGCTGGTTCCACTGTATCTTGTAGAACTTGAGAGTCTTTCTTCGGGTGATCCTGTCCTTTTGATCCAGAACTCGAATAGGATGTTCCGAGTATGTTAAATCTGGTTCCAGGACAACATCAGTCACTTCAATGGTTCGATCAGGAATCCGGAGACACTTCTTCAATTGTGACACGTGGAACACATTATGCACAGCACACAATGTTTCGGGGAGCTGAAGTCGGTACGCCACTGGTCCGCATTGCTCAAGCACCAGGAATGGACCAATGTACCTGGGTGCAAGCTTCCCTTTAACTCCGAAACGTGATACACCCTTCATTGGTGAAACTTTTAAGTAGACATAGTCGTCTACTAGAAAGCATAAGGGTTGTCGTCGTCGGTCTGCATAACTCTTTTGTCGAGTCTGAGCTTTCTTCATATTATGAATAATTCTCTGAACCTTTTCTTCGACCTCTTTCACCATATCAGGCCTAAAGAAGTATCTTTCTCCAGGTTCAGACCAATTTAGCGGAGTTCGACATCGTCGTCCATATAAAGCTCCGAAGGGTGCCATCTTGATACTTTCTTGATAGCTATTATTATATGAAAACTCCGCTAAGGGCAAACATTCATCTCATTTCTGTGGGAATTCCAGAACACATGCCCGTAGCATATCTTCCAGTATTTGGTTTACCCTCTCAGTCTGTCCACTGGTTTGAAGATGATAGGCCGAACTGTGGAGCAACTTAGTACCCAGGGATTTATGAAGTTCTTCCCAAAATTTGGATACGAATTGAGGTCCACGATCCGACACTATGGTTTTCGGAACACCATGCAGACTAAGAATACGAGCAATGTACAATTGGGCATAGACAATAATTGGGTGGTCTGTTTTGACTGGCAGAAATGGGAAATTTTCATAAGCCGATCAATTATAACCCAGATAGAGTCGTACCCTTTTGTAGTCCTGGGTAATCTCACGATAAAGTCCATACAATATCTTCCCATTTCCATGTTGGGATAGGTAAAGATTGTAATGGACCAGCAATCTTCATGTATATGGCCTTGACACGTTTACAAGTGTCACATCTAGCCACATAGTGTGCAATTTCAATTTGCATCTTTGCCCACCAGAAGAACACATAAGGTTCCATGTGTGCAACTTGCTTTTTTTTTATGACACTGTACTATCTGAGTCTGTTGGGTGGCAATTATGCAACTTTACCCAAATAGAATCAGATGCACCATCTTGGGTAAAACACACAAGAGGTTTACCATCAAGTGGTTACAGTAAGTTCATAGCACACGAGACGGGTGTGAATGTCGAATAACACCACGGTCAACTTGTGTTAACCAAGTAATCCAAGTCCACGAAAGGTGATATAGATTCAAGAAAAATCACCAGTGGAGGGATCTGTAGATGCGGACTTTGCAACCAGTCCATTTTATCCAGCACTAGTCATGGATCGGCATGATCACATACACAGGAAAAAAACACGCGTGAGACGGTCGAGGCACGACTAGAGCGATGATTAGGTGGTTATTGGCTGACTTAATCTCATTTTGGTAAGTACTTTCTTTAGAGTGGGTTGAACCAAAGTGAGTTTAGTCAATTTGATAAATTGATCTCTAAACTCAGCATTCGTTCAACGGGCAGTTACAAGTTAGTCAAAACCAACTTGTTGAACTACTTTTGACATTAAGCAAATCCTCTCAGTACCATTGGTAAGCCAAGGGGTTGAGAGTTCACATTTGCAAGCAAAAGGTCATGCATTTGGGTAAAAATCCATTTGGTCATGTTGTTCATCCGTTTCTTCATGCAAGATGAATTATCCACTTGGTTAGGGAATACATGGATTAAATAAGAGAGCGAATGAACAAACTCCTGTATCTCAGCAGTAGGGAAAACAAATTTCCATTTTAGGAGCTAATCAGTTGTTGTCCAACACTAACAAGCTCCAAGGCTTCACCTTTACACAAAGGATGTAAAGGGAACTTATATGAGTAGTCACTACCAAGATCAAAAGAAATAAGACCACACATGTAAGTGGTATATCCTTTTGATCCAACGGAAATGACAGATGTTGCTTGATCTCTTTCACAAACAACATAGAAATTGTTTCAAGGAAGGGTCAATGGGAGATAACACATCAGTGTAATTCCATAATGGATCATGACTAGAGACCTCGATACCGACATGCGCCGAGCAGCAAAATCCTGGGTGAGGTTCTCAGCTTCGCTGCAGTACCATACGTTCTTAACCATGACACCATTACAAAACTGGCACCAATACTGAATCTCTCGTGGTAAGAATAATTTGTGTAGAGATAACATATCAATATAGTCTTATAATGGATTATGACTACTAACTGTGATACTAGCGCGTGCCAAGTAGCGCAACCATGTGTGTGCACCCACCGGAGGCCCTCGGTTTCAGCGCGGTATCACCGATTTTAGTCATAACACCATTACCAGGCATAACCAATAAGAAATCTCACGCGACACCAATAGGTTGAGCAAAGGTGACTACATACAAGGGGATACTCCACCAGTAAAGATGGTTACAAGTAGAGAGCAAAATAGATCATGGCCCAAGGCATGGTCATAATCTAAACTTGATGAAAGGAGTATGATGGGAGACTGTTAATTCAGCCCAAGCATATTTCTATGCCCATCGCAGAGATCACAAGGTCAAGGCTTAAGTTGGTATGCCTTCAATAGATATGAAGGAACCAAAGGCATCAAATTCAAGGAAATGGTCGGACATGGCTTTTCTAGGTTGGGTTAATAGAGCAACACGACGATCTGCAAGGAGAGGCCAAATACACTAGAGACTGCAACCTGCATCAGCTGATCAAGAGAATGGCTCTAAAAGGAGGCATGACTTGAAATCCTTGTTTGAAGTCTAGGTACACCTTAGGTTTGACAAGGAAATTATCTAGGCATTTATTTGTACGGGTGTGGTCATGAAGTGATAACGGAAAATTCGACTTTGGGTCGGGTCATGGTTCACTAAATACGAATATAGCCTAATCTTGGGTTTAGGCAACCAAGTCATCAACTCTCTATTGGCCATACCTCAACCTGATGGTTCTCGTATCAGTGTTGAGAACTGCTTTTTGCTGGACTAACCAGTTCATGCCCAAAATGACATCTATGTCTTGGCCTTTCAGAACGATCATATTAGTAGGAAAGTTCCGTCCGGCCAATGTTACGGGCACCTGATAAGCCACTTCTTTTCACATTTGGTAGCTTTACTGTCGGGCGTAGAAGACCATTCGTCAACCAACTTCATAGAGGGAGGGGGCCTGAAAAGGTCCAATGCACCATCAAGTGCTTCTCCCGCTACATGAGAAGGTCCGGCTTCCATCCCGACAGAATTCACAGGGACGTTCGGGTGCAGTTGTGAATACAACTCATGAACTCCTTCATGTAGTGTATTATAATAGACCTGCAAGTTATCCATGGCTAAGCTAAGCTCCTCCACATGGGCTCGAGCTTTGGCTTCCTTAGCCCAGGCGAGTAAACGAGAGTTAGCCGTCCAATCGAGTGCTAGACCTCGTTTCGCGCGTTGGTCTTGCAAGTAACGGATGGCTGCATCCGCGACCCATAGATCATTCCTGTGACGGAGTTCTGATTGAAGCAGTTCGACTTGTGCTTCCAGATCCCGATAGGATCGTTGCTACCACTGCTACTTTCTTCATGTCTTGGGGTAAGTTAATGGCAGGGTACACCAATGGGTCTAGTAGATTTGCGCGCGGTCTTTCTGGTGCGTGACAGCATTTCTCTAAGGGGGAAATGTTATTAATATAGTGCTTAGCATGATGCATGTATAAGTACAGAATCAACCTTAGTTGATTCAACCTTCTATACATTGCACTCTTCCTATCTGGTCTTTAAGATAGACTCTTCAGAATACTTAGGTAAGAAGGGAAAAGAGTTTTTAGGTAAGACTTTTGAAAATCCTTTTTGAAGATGCCTCATAATATCTGCAAAGAAGGGCTATGCTCCGATACCAGCTGTGACGGAACCTCCCAAGTAATTAGGCCCACCTACAGTTGTCCTTGTCCAACGAACCTCAGACAACCCTGTAGGTGCCCCTGAACTACTTGACAAGTTCGATATCTTTCCTTACCTTACCAGGAACGTTTCACCCGTCTTGCAGACATTACAGAACATCGGAGATAAAGAAATGCGGAAGCAATTACATAAACTTACATTTATTTCAAAAGCAAGCTTGAGTTATTTTATTACAGACCAGAACTAAAAGTGAGTGCAGAGTAGTAATATTATACAAACCAAGGGAGGCACAAACTCCTCCCGATAAGTTATAAGCAAAAGATCCTAAGTGGAGGACCGAGTCCTCCCGCACTTCAGTCTTGTTTTTCCTCATTTGGTACCACCTTGGAGCAAAAGCAACAAAAATTTGTCGCTTCCTCACCTAAAAACAACAAAGGGATAAACCCTGAGTATGGAATTACTCAGCAAGTCTTACCCGACTAAGGAAAAGACTCTCAAGGGTATGCTGGATAAATAGGAGTCAAGGAGAGGCTTTAGCAAAAATCAACTTATACTTTTGCAGAAATAGCTTACTAAAGTGAGTCCTTACTTTCAATCTTTTAACGCCATATTAAGTATTAATAGACTCTATTTGCATCTAGTCTAATTTCAACATCTCATTAATACAACATCATTTTTATCCATCGTGTTCACATCCTGACTTACGTTGTAGAAAAGTGACCAAGTCTTCATAACCGCGAAGGTACGGCGATCCGAATCGATTATACTCAGCTGAGGATCTCCAATCACACGACATATGTAGCACTTAACCCTTGCATATGTCAACCCGCCACCGGGGTTCTTAAGACCGGATCAGGTTCACGCAAACCGAGAGCACAGATACACCACCGTCCAGCCTCTTGCCACGGAGGGTACACGCTACTCTCGCCACCGCTCCACGCCCATTTCGTGTTATCTTATTCCGGCCTTAGTCTGCCCGAGGCAAGGCTTACCCATGACGAGGCATGTGACCAGTTAAAGGGTCCTCGGTCAGCACGCCTACATACGCGTTAATCCTTAACCAACCTGGGTAGAACATCACCTGTTCCTAACCCAAGTCTCAATTTAAGTATTTCCATCCTTAGGATTGTGTCTGTTCCTTAGGATGAAAGAGCATCACAGGGAACTTTGCAGTAAGATCCCACTATTGCTCCAAATGAAAATATTCTTGCAGGTAGAAGCCATCCTCTCCATGGTTAAATTGAGGACAACCTCTATCCACAAGATCTAAGCAAGGCTAAGCATTTTTTGTAAATCATAATTTTGATACTTCACAGAAGTATCTATAAAGGTATGGATATCAAGGAAAGTAATGCATCAAAGGGTTTCAAGTAACTCCTATGAACCTAATGCACATTTCACTAGACTTAAGTGTGCAAAAAGTATTTAAAAACACAAGGAAAGGGGTTGCATGCACCGGGGCTTGCCTTCGTTCACAGGTGAATCAGGCTCGGATCCGCAGATATCAAAGTAGAAACTATTCCCGGCCTGGGATTCCAAAGGTGGTGGTGGTGTCTCCTCTTCAGTTACTTCGATTTCTTCTTCACGTTCTATTCATAACCATACATAGTATAAGAATGGATGCCATGGGATGCTCATGAGGATGCAAAGATAATATAAACTTATTATCTATGTCTTGAATACAACTTTCCTTCACGGGATCCCGGGAACTTAGGGTTTCCGGAGTCGGTAAAGGAGTTCACAGGGCAGGGGGGTGGTTTTGGGTTTGGTGATCAAACAAGGTCCAAATCAATTCAAACTCTACCCAAGGCTTCTAAATATTGTTTTGAGTTCCCATAAAAAGTTTGGGCATTTTTGGACTTACCACATATTTTCTAAAAATCCATAACTAATACTTTTAACTACTTTAAATACCCTAAAATTTCTTATTTCTACTAAAAATCACAAAACTATTTTTACTAAATTCTAGGGAAAATAACAAGCCTAGGAAAATTAGTTTCACAATTTTAGCATTTTTCTACATTTTTCTATAATTGTTTTGGCTCTGGAGATAAAAGAAAAAGAAAAACAATTGAACAGCACTGGGCCGAATCCAGCCCAGGCGGCCCAGCTAGGGCAGAAAGGTGCCCGCGCGCGCCCGCGCCCTGGCACCTTTGCAGAAAGGGACTCGGGGTTTTTACTAATCGCAAACAGGTTCTCTCACTGTTTAACAGAGTCACTGACGATTTGCAGAAATGCCCCTGATGTTCTATTTCTTCACCTGACACATCCTCGACGCCGTTCACGCACGACCGCGCTCCGGCGAGCACTTACACCGGCCGAACGGGGCAACGACTGAGTTCTCCGAGCAACAGACACCGAATTGGATCGACCCTAAGCCTTTTCCCCAACCCAATTTCATCTAAGACCACCCAAGGAGCACTGGCCACGACAACCGTGAACCCTACGGCCAGACAGCCGTGTTCCTGGCGATTAGGGGCGGTTTGGTTCGATTGGAAGGGTCGGAGAGCATCACCAATACGTAAGCATGCTAGAACAGGGATGAAAAAGGAATGAGCAGACCTGGGGACGGCTGGCCGCGGTGAGGGTGGGTTTCACGGCGGCGGAGAACGAGGTTGGGGGAAATTGGAAATTCAAGCTCGCTGGTAGATGATTGTGGCTGATTAGCGGTGGCTAGTTAGCTGACGACCTCACAGAGCTAGTCATGGGCTCAATTTATAGGGAGAGTAAGACGGTGGCCGTGAATTTTGAGGAGGACGCGCGGCGGCCGGAGGTGAGGAAGAAGCTTGCGCGGTGAATTCGTGTCCACCGTCGTGGCAACCTCCCCGTCGACGATGGGACGGGTATAAGGAGTCATGGCGACGTGGTGGAAAGGCTTGGACACGCGGCACACAGCTGGGAAGCGACGGTCACCGGCGAGTTAATCTGTTCAGCCGCAAAGAGGGAGAGAGGGCCACGGAGGTCACCGGAGTGATCGCCAGCTCACCGTCGGCGAAGATCTTTTACCGTGTGCCCTTATCTGCCCATCCCGTGCACAAGTCGGGCCGGCAACGGCACGAATCACGGCGGAGGTATCGTCGGCGGAGAGAGTTCCGCGCTGGCAGTCTGATCCAATCCAGGCTACTGTACCATCACGAGTTTCAGTCAGATGAACCTGACAGCGCATTTTGGAGCCTCATTTTCTCCAGTTTTTATGTGGAATCTATGTCAACTTTCTGCAGCAAAGGTGTAGAGCTATAATCCATCTATATCTTTGCTATAATGTGTACTCACAAAAAGTCACTGGATCCCCTTCAAAATCGAGCTCAAAGTTCATCTTAAAACACTGTCATGCTGAATTTTAGACCTCAACTAGTCTGACAGTCCATCTTTGATTGGGTTTTTCTCCAAATTTCTCTTAACAACTGAGCTCACAATCTTTAGCAAAGTTGTTCTCCTATAATTGGGCTACAATTTTGATGTGGTGACCTAGGGCACAAACCCCATAATTTGAAAGTTACAAGGGCTTCAAGTTGAGGCAATCACACTGAAATGCAGACTTAACCAAAAAGGGTTAAGTATGGCTCTTTTGCACTTAAGTCCAAATCTCAAGTTTTGGATTGCAAATTCACATATGATTGACCCAAATGACCTAATATACTTATTTAACTTGATTTTTGCACTTTAACCCAAAAGTGGGCTAATTTTGCACATAAGTCCCTAGGATTTGGTTTTAGGGTTTTCCAGGGTTCCAATTTGGGTTTTTAGTATCCCAGGGGTATAAAAGTGATTCAAGTTTATTCTAGGGGTCATTTTATGACTTTTACCCTAAAGCTTTTAGGTTTTCTCAACTTGGGTTAAGTTTTACCCCCTTTAATCCCTATTTAGGGTAAAGTTCCTTACCAGGGTTCCATTTGCAAAAACATTAAAACAATACAACTTATTTGAAATTTTTGCCTAGTAAATGCATTCTAGGTGTGTCAAACATATGCAATGCCAATGCTTATGATGCCATGCTCAAGTTTTAGTTATAGTAACACCAGGGGTGTTACATTGGCCCACCTACAGTTGTCTTTGTCCAACGAACCTTGGACAACCCTGTAGATGCACATAATCACTCGACAAGTTCGGTATCTGCATCTTTTTCCTCGCCCAAGAGCATTTCACCCATCACGCAGATATTACAACACATCGGAGGAACGAATAAGCGGAAGCGAATTACATTAACTTAATTTACATTCATCAAAATATAGAGAGAGTGTTATAGTTATTACAAAACCAAGGTATAAGAGTGCATAAGTATTATTATTACAAACTTGGGAGGCAAAAACCCCTCCCGCATAAAAGTATATTGTTTTCCAAATGGGAGGCCAACATACTCCCGCGACTTCACTGTTGAGGTTCTTCTTTGGGCACCACCTTAGTGAAAAAACAACAAAAGTCTGTTGTTTCCTCACCTACAACAACATCGGTTCAAAAACCCTGAGTACAGAGTGTACTTTCGCAAGTCTTACCCGTCAAAATAAAAGACTCTCAAGGATATGCTGGCTTAAGGGAGTCAAGGTGAGGGTGATCAAGTAGCAAAGACTATGTTTGCAAAATGCTTACTAAAAGTGGATCCTTCAAAATCCAGTTTTATTAGCAAGTTAAGTCATTACCTGAATCTAGAGTTCCTTCCACCCTAGTTCAAGCACTTGACCTGCACTAGCCAAAGGTTCAACACAAACCAATAAAAAGTCCAAGAAAGGGTTCAAATAAAAAGAGCAAAAGACAACCGAAGGCTGCCCTGGTCTGGCGCACCGGACAGTGTCCGGTGCACCAGGGAGATCAACTCCGAACTTGCCACCTTCGAGAATTCTGGGAGCCACTCCGCTATAATTCACCGGACTGTCCGGTGTAGCACCAAACTGTCCGGTGTAGCACCGGACTGTCCGGTGTGCCAAGCGGAGCAACGACTACCTGCGCCAACGGTCGTCTGCAACAGCTACATGAACAGTGAACAGTGAACAGTGCGCGACTGCGCGCGCAGAGTCAGAGCAGGTATCAGATGGCGCACCAGACAGTGAACAGTGGCTGTCCGGTGCACCACCGGACTGTCCGGTGGCCCAGTTGTCAAAAGCTCCAACGGTCAAACCCCAACGGTTGGGTGACGTGGCTGGCGCACCGGATTGTTCGGTGCGCCCTTCGACAGCAGCCTTCCCCAATGGCCACTTTGGTGGTTGGGGCTATAAATACCCCCAACCACCAACACTTCAAGGCATCCAAGTTTTCAGCCAACACAATCAATACAAGAGCTAGTGCATTCAATACAAGACACAAATAGAGTGAATCAAAATCTCTCCAAGTCCCAATTCCACTCAAAGCAATAGTGACTAGAAGAGAGAGTTTTGTCGTGTTCATTTGAGCTCTTGCGCTTGGATCGCTTTTCTTCTTTCTCATTTCTTGTTCTCAACTCACTTGTAAACAAAGCAAGAGACACCAAGTTGTGGTGGTCCTTGTAGTGGACTAAGTGTCCCGTTTGATTGAAGAGAAAAGCTCACTCGGTCTAGGTGATCGTTTGAGAGAGGGAAAGGGTTGAAAGAGACCCGGTCTTTGTGACCACCTCAACGGGGAGTAGGTTTGCAAGAACCGAACCTCGGTAAAACAAATCACCGTGTCATCCGCTCTTATTCGCTTGTGATTTGTTTTCGCCCTCTCTTTCGTACTCGATTATATTTCTAACGCTAACCCCGGCTTGTAGTTGTGCTTAAACTCTATAAATTTCAGATTTGCCTATTCACCCCCCTCTAGGCGACTTTCACTGTGTTTCGAGCTCAAGTCTTGGCCTGTGTGCGTGTGTGTGCTGCGGATTTGAGTCTTGCGTGTGTTACTCTCCCTCACTTACTACTGTGCTTCTCTTGTGATAAACTTGTAAGGGCGAGAGGCTCCAATCTGTGGAGATTTCTCGCAAACGGGAGAAAGATTACTAAGGAAGATAGTTGTGGTACTCAAAGTTGATCATTGGATCACTTGAGAGGGATTGAGTGCAATCCTTGACCGAAGAAGGTCACCACAACGTGGAAGTAGGCATTGGCCGAACCACGGGATAAATCAATGCGTCTTGTGTCCATCTTTCGTGATTGGCTTTCTTCTAGAATTCACACTTTAGCAACTTGGTTTTAATTGCACTAACATTTCATAACCAAGTGTTGGCTATTTAGTGTTGAAATTCGCAGGATCACCTATTCACCCCCTCCTCTAGGTGCTCTCAATTGGTATCAGAGCCGTACTCTTCATCTAAGGGACTAACTGCCCGAAGAGATGGATCCTAAGGGTAAGGGGATGGTGGTCAACGACAAGGAGAAGGAGTCCCTCTTCAACGAGCCAAGAGACGACAAGCCCACTGACTCAGGATCGAGTCATAAGAAGAAGGATGGGAGGAAGAAGAGGCGCATAAAGAAGATCATCTACTACGACAATGACGCCTCCTCTTCTTCACCAAGGGATGATGATGACGACGACTCCTCATCGAAAAAGAAAACAGTCAATCAGAATTACTCTTTTGACTATTCTCGCATTCCTTACAACTCAAATGCGCATTTACTATCAATTCTCCTTGGAGAACCTCCACATTTTGATGGAGAGGATTATTCGTTTTGGAGTCATAAAATGCGTAGTCATTTATTCTCTCTCCATCCTAGTATATGGGAAATTGTAGAAAATGGGATGCATTTTGATAGTTCTGATAATCCTGTGTTTATCAATGAGCAAATTCATAAAAATGCCCAAGCCACTACTGTTTTGCTAGCATCTCTGTGCAGGGATGAATACAACAAGGTTAGCGGCTTGGACAACACCAAACAAATCTAGGACACCCTCAAGATATCTCATGAGGGAAATAATGCCACCATGATTACCAAAATGGAACTGGTGGAAGGCGAGCTGGGGAGGTTCGCGATGATCAGGGGAGAGGAGCCAACACAAACCTACAATAGGCTCAAGACCCTGGTCAACAAAATCCGAAGCTACGGAAGCACAAGATGGACGGATCATGATGTCGTCCGACTCATGCTCAGGTCATTTACAGTTATTGACCCCCATCTTGTCAACCTTATTCGTGAAAACCCCAGGTACACCAAGAGGATGCCCGAGGAAATCCTCAGAAAATTCGTGAGCGGGCGCATGATGGTGAAGGAGGCACGATACGTGGACGATGCACTAAACGGTCCACTACCCGTCTACAAGCCACAACATGTTGCTCTCAAAGCAACCAGCAGCAGGGAGGCGCTACCCAGCAAGGTAGCACAAGTGGAGGTTGTCGGGCTCAACGAGGACAAAATGGCACTCATCATCAAGCGCTTCAAGAGCGCGCTAAAAGGACGCAAGGAGTATCCCAACAAAAACAAGTCAAGGGGAAAATGCTACTGCTTCAAATGTGGTAAGATTGGTCATTTTATAGCTCAATGCCCCGATAACGATAATGACCAGGCACAAGACAAGCACAGGAAGAAAAAGAAAAAAAAGAACTACAGGAAGGCCAAGGGCGAGGCACACATCGGGAAGGAATGGGACTCCGATTGCTCCTCCTCCGACTCTAAGGATGAAGGACTAGCTGCCTCGGCCTTCAACAAGTCTTCGCTCTTCCCAAACGAACACCATACATGCCTTATGGCTAAGGAGAAAAAGGTACGTATTCGAGATACTCCTAAGTACTCTTCTTCTAGCGACGAGGAATCTTCCGATGATGAGGTAGATTACATTGATTTGTTTAAGGGGTTAGATAGAGCTAAAGTAGACAAAATTAATGAATTAATTGATGCTCTTAATGAAAAGGATAGACTGCTAGAAAAGCAAGAGGATATTTTATATGAGGAACATGCCAAGTTTGTTAGTGTTCAAAAATCTCTTGCTTTAGAAATTAAGAAAAATGAAATATTGTCTTCTGAGCTGTCTTCCTGTCATGAATCTATTTCTAGTTTGAATAATTTAAATAATGATTTGAGTGCCAAGCTAGAAAAAGCAAATGCAACTAGTCCATGTGTAGAGCATGTAGTAATTTGCAATAGATGTAAAGACTTTGATGTTAATGCGTGTGATGAACATGTTACTTCTATTGCTAAATTAAACAATGAGGTTGCAAGTCTTAATGCTCAACTTAAGACTTGCAAAGATGATTATGATAAACTAAAATTTGCTAGAGATGCCTACACTGTTGGTAGACACCCCTCAATTACGGATGGACTTGGTTTTCGAAAGGAAACCAAGAACTTAACAAGCCAAAAGACTTCCGTTCTCAACAAGGAGAAAGGGAATGCCCCGATGGCTAGTAGCTCTCAAAACAACCATGCCTATATTTATGATAGGAAATTCACTACTCATGCTTATAATGATAGGTGCTATGATCATGTTGTTTCTCATGATGCTACATTTAATTCTCATGCTATGTTCGCTTCTAGTTCCACTTTTGATCATGGTAGAAGTAGGCCTAGGAGAACTATGCTACTTCTCATGCACCTAGGAAAGTCTGCAATGGACCTACTACTATTTATCATGCTTGCAATACTTCATTTGTGCTTTTATGTAAAAATGCAAAAGTGGTTGCTAGGAAGTTGGGATCCAAATGCAAGGGACACAAAACTTGCATATGGGTTCCAAAAACTGTTGTGACTAACCTTGTAGGACCTAACAAGAGTTGGGTACCTAAGACCCAAGCTTAAATTCCTTGCAGGTTTATGCATCCGGGGGCTCAAGCTGGATTATTGACAGCGGATGCACAAACCACATGACGGGGGAGAAGAAGATGTTCACCTCCTACGTCAAGAACAGGGATTCCCAAGACACAATTATCTTTGGAGATGGGAACCAAGGCAAGTGTTGAGCTCTAAAAAGAGCAGTGCGGACGGTCCGGCCCCGAGGCCGGAAGGTCCGCGGTCCGGACAGTCCACGGTGGTGGCGCGAACGATCCGCGCGTGCGCAGAGTCAGTTAGGGTTCCTAGTTTCTCGTGGGATTTGTTACCTAAAACCGCGGGATTAACTCGGAAATCAGTTTGAAGCGGATCCAGACCTCCCCCTTTATATAGATGAAGGGCTACAGCCGATTGAACCCCCAACAATCGAACCAATACCACTTCTATCTCGCATTTATTTCCAGCACAATTAGGAGTAGTTCTAGTCTAGTTCTAGTTTAGCCCTAGTTTAGTATTCCAATCCCCAAATTCTCTGCCTCTCCTCGACTCTACGTCGATTAGAGGAGTCTAGGTCGGTCTGCCCGAGCCTAGACAACTCCTAGGATCTCTCCTCCTCGACGGGGTCCCTCCCGGGGGCGAGATCCAGGCGCCGTCGGCGATCTTCCGCCGCCCCTGCGCACGCACGGACCGTCCGGCCCTAGGGCGCGGACCGTTCGGCCGTCAGGCAGGGGATCCTAGCTCCTGCACCAGGTCGCGGACCGTCCGGCCCTGTGCTGCGGACCGTTCGCGTCTGACCAGGGAGCACCGCCGCCTCGCGCCAGGTCGCGGACCGTCCGGCTCTGTGACGCGGACCGTCCACGCCTGACCAGAGAGCACCACCGCTGGTTCTTTTGAGTGATTGGCGCCTCCAAAAAGGTGTCAACATACTTTTTGGCGACTCCGCTGGGGATTAGGTGTCTAGACCTGCTAAAAATTGGCCCATAGATGGCCAGTTCTAAGGATCACACCAAGATCTCCACCACCAACATCAAGCCGGCCATGGAGGCGCTCCCGGCTGATGACCAAAGGCCCTTTGAAGACCTCGTAATGCGCGATGAGAAGGAGGTGATGCGGCAATGGAACGAACAACGCGACAAGGAAGAGGCGGAACTGCTGCATAAACTCTCCGAACGGCGCAAGGAGGCGGCGGACAAGTACTTGTCACACTTCACGGTAGATCGCCACCAGAAGATCGTCCGTCAAGGGGAGATCAATATGGAATCTCTCCTACCTCCACTTCAGGGTCCCGCTGTAAGTACTCCAGATCTATTTCTTACGACTTTCATGGATCAACGAGGAGATCAGTTAAAGCAATATGTAGATGAATCTATTAAAATGCATTTACGTGCACACGAGAAGTCAGCTGCTCCTAGCTTTCCATCGCGAGAGTCTAATACAGAACCACCCGCGTCAAACACATCGGCTATAAATGGGTCACCCTTGACCCAGCCATCATATGGTATGCTGATGCACACTTTCGTGTCACCATCACAGCCGCAACCACTAGGCACGCGGCAGGTACTGGACGCGACCGGACCGTCCGAGCATCATCTTAGACAGTCCGGTTATACCGCGGACCGTCCGACGTGTTTCGCCGGACCGTCCGACCCGATGCAGACCCGCACACAAAACACTCAGGTCGCACCGTACATGGCCGGACCATCAGGGTACAACCCCGAACAATTCGGCCCCATCACGGACCGTCCGGCGCATCACGCCGGACCGTCCGAATATGTTGCGGACCGTCCGCCATCTTACGTCGGACCGTCCGGATATGGCATGAACCGGCCGACGTATTACGCCGGACCATCCGACTCTACACGAGTCCACGTGCAGACTGCCCAAGTCGCGCCATATATGACCGATCTGTCCGGGTACAACCCTGGACCATTCGGATCGATCGTGAACCGTCCAGTTCTTTACGACAGACGATCTGGGTATGAGACTACCCACGTAACACCTTATACGGCTGGGCATTCCGGATATACCTTCGGACCGTTTGGCCAGGTCGCGGACCATCCGGCCTCTTACGCCGGACCATCCGGATATGCGTACGTAGAGCCGAGAACTACGCAATATGCACAGTTTCCACATTCATCGCAGCAACATTATGGTGCCCCACCAGCAACACATTATAATCATACCATACCACCTCATGGACATAGGGCTGAATACTGTTCGGCCACAAGAGAGCCTGAGAGGTATAGGGCAGGAGCTGGTGACATTAATAGGACACCTAACACACACCTCAAACATCCCTGGGAGGAAAGCCGACAGAGTGATGTCAGGCAACCTGAGATTTCCACCCACAAACTCAATGGATGGTCGCCAGACATGGCGGAGAGGATCAGAGACGAAGTAGCTGGGGTGTTCAGGGACAAACTCGGTGTTAGTGTGTCAGGTACAGGGCAATCGTATCGGAAGCCTTATAGCCACCGATTCGACACCGTGCCATATCCACAGGGAACTAGAATACCAGACTTCTCTAAGTGGTGAAGGTGGGAAAAGCACACACGAACATATAAGCCAATTCATAGCACACTTGGGAGAATTGGCTGATGGGGAAGCCTACCGCGTTCGTTTATTCTCGTTGTCCCTTACTGATACTGCATTTGCATGGTACGCAGCTTTGCCACCAAACTCTATTAACTCTTGGGAAGAATTAGAGCAGAAATTTCATGAACACTTCTTCTCAGGAGAACATGAGTTAGAATTGGCTGACTTAGCTTCAGTCCGACAGGGGCCTGAAGAATCGGTTAATGACTATATCCGGAGATTCCGGGACACTAGAAACCGATGCTTTCAGATTCATGTCACAGAAAAACAACTAACAGGGCTAGCTTTCAATGGGTTGCAACCCTACTTAAAAGAAAAATTAGATGGCACCCAATTCTTTTTGCTAGTGCACTTACACCAGCGGGCTATGACCTGTGAAAGCCGAAGTAAGGAAACATCAAAATCGGCTAGCCATAAGATGCATCTAGTGGGATACGATAATTCGGACGATGAATCCACGGATGTATACACCGCCGAACTGGTTTGGCCAGGACAGGCTAAACCTTCAGCGTGTTCTGCTTTACAGTCGATTCGAAAGAATTGACAAGAAGAAGTTAAGTTTACTTTTAATGTTGCTAAATGCGATAAAATATTTGACGAGTTACTGAAAAACGGCAACATTAAATTAACTCATACTATTCCTCCTCCTGATGAATTAAAGAGGCGTGCTTATTGTAAGTGGCGTAATTCCTTTTCTCATGCCACTAATGATTGTAATGTTTTTCGTCGACAGATACAATCGGCCATAAATGAGGATCGATTGGCTTTTCAGGAGATGCAAGTAGACACACAACCATTTCCTGTTAATACAATAGAACTCACATGCAAAAAGGTCTTGGTTCGGCCCGAAATGGCCGATAAAGGCAAAGGCAAGGGCATCGTCATTAGCAATCCTCGCATGTCAGCTATATCACAAAAGGAGATTGCTCGAAAGGCTTCGAACGAGAAGGCTAAAAGGTCCGAAGACGCCGGGGGCAGGCACAGTTAATGAACCAAACACATCAGCCTAGCCCCAGCATCATAGATGGTCCGGCACCTACGTGCGGACAATCCGGTGCTCAGACAAACGGTCCGACTAACTCAGCCGGACAGTCCACCTATGACCAAAGGCGTCAACCTCTACACAAAGCAAGGAAAAAGACGCAAGGTCAAAGCACATATAATCGTTTGATCAAAGTCGATCCTACTTTTGATCAGTTGCTCTCCAAAAATACTAGCAAAAAGACTGTTCCACGTGATCGGTCAACAAAGAAACCCCGGTCACATGCTAAAACAAAACGGTCAAACAAAACGACCCGAAAGGCGACACAACAAGCATCGCCTATTCATTCTATGAGACCAGGGTACTTTCCACCTATTTACTCATCGTCGATATATTATCCTGTTCAAACATGGAATGGAACGATGATGAATCCATGGTACATGTATAGTCCCTTCGTCTATCCAGACTGGGGGGCACCTCCATTCTATTCCTTTTGATCCATTGATCAAATGGTCATGGTCGAGAAAGATACAATCCGAAACGGCCTTTATATTGGTGCTTTATTGAATAATCTCGATATCGAAAAGCCGGTGACCTACATCAGGTTTAGTTCATATGCTTTTGGTTCGTCAACCTTCACCAAAAGGCAGGGGGGCATATGTTGAGCTCTAAAAAGAGCAGTGCGGACGGTCCGGCCCCGAGGCCGGATGGTCCGCGGTCCGGACAGTCCGCGGTGGTGGCGCGGACGGTCCGCGCGTGCGCAGAGTCAGTTAGGGTTCCTAGTTTCTCGCGGGATTTGTTACCTAAAACCGTGGGATTAACTCGGAAATTAGTTTGAAGCGGATCCAGACCTCCCCTTTATATAGATGAAGGGCTACGACCGATTGAACCCCCAACAATCGAACCAATACCACTTATATCTCGCATTTATTTCCAGCACAATTAGGAGTAGTTCTAGTCTAGTTCTAGTTTAGCCCTAGTTTAGTATTCCAATCCCCAATTTCTCTGCCTCTCCTCGACTCTACGTCGATTAGAGGAGTCTAGGTCGGTCTGCCTGAGCCTAGACAACTCCTAGGATCTCTCCTCCCCGACGGGGTCCCTCTCGGGGGCGAGATCTAGGCACCGTCGGCGATCTTCCGCCGCCCCTGCGCACGCGCGGACCGTTCGGCCGTCAGGCAGGGGATCCTAGCTCCTGCACCAGGTCGCGGACCGTCCGGCCCTGTGCCACGGACCGTCCGTGTCTGACCAGGGAGCACCGCCGCCTCGCGCCATGCCGCGGACCGTCCGGCTCTGTGCCGCGAACCGTCCGCGCCTGACCAGAGAGCACCACCGCTGGTTCTTTTGAGTGATTGGCGCCTCCAAAAAGGTGTCAACAGCAAGGTTAAAGGACTGGGCAAGATTGCTATTACGAACGAGCACTCGATTTCAAATGTATTTCTAGTAGAGTGGCTCGGGTATAATCTACTGTCTGTAAGTCAATTGTGTCACATGGGCTATAATTGTTTATTTACAAATATTGATGTATATGTCTTTAGAAGGAGTGATTTCTTCTTATTAAACCGATGCAACTCTCTCGCCATTCGTAGCATCCACGTCACCTAAAAAATCTAGACCGCACACGTGTCCCAATTTGCAATCCCTTGCCGCACCAACGCTCATCCTTGCCAATGAAAAAGAAATAAATAATAGATGCTCTCATGCTCCCCTCTCCTCGGCATGGAGGCCCTAGACAGGGCTCCTTAGGCGTGCGACGACCTTGGCACGGGCGGTCTCCGACGCGTCAACCCTGGAACAGATACTGTTCACCGTTGGCGACAGTACGGATGCGACATGCGCCATGGTGTGGCGTCGCCTAGCTGCTTGGAACATCAGCACGAGCGTGGAGATCTCGCACAGGGCTCCCCGGGCGCGGACGCCTTGGCACAGGAGCACATATCCAGTAGCATGCCACAGTAGCGGATTTTTTTTAGAATTTACTGTTTCAGTTTAGAGTTCCATGTCGTATTCTGTCTGTAGTTCAAAATAAGGTACTCCACGCTACACAAGCCAACTTCAATGTGTTTACTCAGTATTTTTTTAAAAAAAATACAAATTACTTACACTTACAAGTTTCTCCGCTAATACATTGAAGATTCACATACCTATAATCTTTTGAAAATGAAGGCCTGAACCTATAATCTTTTGAGTCACCACCAAAACGCTACTAAACTGAGATGCACAAAATAACAATCTTCTTACTTCTCCCATTTATCATTTTACTATTATTTCCTTCGAATCAGGGCTAGGCAGAAAATCCTCAAAGTTCAGTTCTGAGGAAAATGAACACGACAAAAAATTATGTATGATCTGATTATTTTATTTTGATGCATGTAATATATTGCAATCTTTTACTTCAATTGTGAGTTTGTGACAAAATTTTATTAAACTTGGAAATAAATCATTTACCATACACCGTAGGAAAAGGCATTTGAAGTTCAGAGTTAAGACTTCGAAACAATGCCAATAGTATATAGTTTATGACTTATTTGAAAAATACTATCCCAATGTTTTTTACGCATGCATCCTAATATATGTTGCTCTAAAAACATATTGTTTATAAATACATTTATTTCATAATGATTATGATATATATTATGGAGTATTTATTTTATATGCTCGCGCTGGCGCGCGCCATTGACTAGTGGTTCATTATCTTTTAAGGGTGTATTAGACGACAAGCTCTATTTAGTTGACTTTTCAAAAGAGAATGCCGATCTAGATGCATGCTTAATAGCTAATACTAATATGGGTTGGCTTTGGTATCGCCGTCTAGCACATGTTGGGATGAAGAACCTTCATAAGCTTCTAAAGGAAGATCATGTGTTAGGACTAACCTATGTCTGTTTTGAGAAAGACAGACCTTGCGCAGCATGTCAAGCAGGGAAACAGGTGGGAAGCACTCATCACAACAAGAATGTGATGACAACATCAAGATCACTGGAACTTCTTCACATGGATCTCTTCGGTCCTTTTGCCTATCTCAGCATCAGGGGAAGTAAGTATGGTCTTGTTATAGTTGATGACTTTTCCCGCTTCACTTGGGTTTTCTTTTTGCAGGACAAATCCGAAACCCAAGGGACCCTAAAACGCTTCTTAAGGAGAGCTCATAATGAGTTTGAGCTTAAGGTGAAGAAGATAAGAAGCGACAATGGGTCCGAGTTCAAGAATCTACAAGTTGAAGAGTTTCTTGAGGAGGAAGGCATCAAACACGAGTTCTCCGCTCCCTACACACCACAACAAAATGGTGTGGTAAAGAGGAAGAACAGGACGCTAATTGACATGGCGAGAACGATGCTTGGAGAGTTCAAGACGCCTGAGCGGTTTTGGTCGGAAGCTGTGAACACAGCTTGCCACGCCATAAACCGGCTCTATCTGCACCGTCTCCTCAAGAAGACTTCTTACGAACTCCTAACTGGTGACAAACCAAATGTTTCTTATTTTCGTGTATTTAGGAGCAAATGTTACATTCTGGTGAAGAAAGGTAGACATTTGAAATTTGCTCCCAAGGCAGTAGAAGGTTTCTTACTAGGATATGACTCAAATACAAAGGCGTATAGGGTCTTCAACAAATCATCGGGATTAGTTGAAGTCTCTAGCGACGTTGTATTTGATGAGACTAATGGCTCTCCAAGAGAGCAAGTTGATCTTGATGATATAGATGAGGATGAGATTCCGACGGCCGCAATGCGAACTATGGCGATAGGAGATGTGCGACCACAGGAACTATAGGAACAAGATAAACCTTCTTCCTCGACACTGGTGCATCCCCCAACTCAAGATGATGTACAGGTACCTCAAGAAGAGGAGCATGATCAAGGGGGAGCACAAGAAGAACAGGTTATGGAGGAAGAAGCACCACGGGCCCCTCCAACCCAAGTCCGAGCGACGATCCAAAGACATCACCCCGTCGATCAGATTCTAGGTGACATCAGCAAGGGAGTAACTACTCTCTCATGATTAGCTACTTTTGTGAGCATTACTCGTTTGTCTCTTCTATTGAGCCTTTCAGGGTAGAAGAGGCCTTGCAGGATCCGGACTGGATGTTGGCCATGCAGGAAGAGCTCAACAACTTCAAAAGGAATGAAGTCTGGAGCCTAGTGCCACGTCCAAAGCAAAACGTTGTGGGAACCAAGTGGGTGTTCCGCAACAAGCAAGACAAGCACAGAGTGGTGACAAGAAACAAGGCTCGACTTGTGGCAAAAGGTTATGCCCAAGTCGCAGGTTTGGATTTTGAGGAGACTTTTGCTCTTGTGGCTAGGTTAGAGTCAATTCGGATATTATTAGCCTATGCTGCTCACCATTCCTTTAGGCTATTCCAAATGGAAGTGAAAAACGCTTTTCTCAATGGGCCAATCAAGGAGGAGGTATACGTGGAACAACCCCTTGGCTTTGACGATGACAGGTATCCTGACCATGTATATAAGCTCTCTAAGGCGCTCTATGGACTTAAGCAAGCCCCAAGAGCATGGTATGAATGTCTTAGAGATTTTTTAATTGCTAATGCTTTCAAGGTTGGGAAAGCTGATCCTACTCTTTTTACAAAGACTTGTGATGGTGATCTTTTTGTTTGCCAAATTTATGTCGATGACATAATATTTGGTTCTACTAACCAACAATCTTGTGAGGAGTTTAGCAGGGTAATGATGCAAAAATTCGAGATGTCAATGATGGGCGAGTTGACTTACTTTCTTGGATTCCAAGCAAAGCAACTCAAGGATGGCACCTTCATCTCCCAAACGAAGTACACTCAAGATCTTCTCAAGAGGTTTGGAATGAAGGATGCTAAGCCTGCGAAGACACCGATGGGGACTGGCGGACATCTCGACCTCAACAAAGGAGGTAAGTCCGTTGATCAAAAGGCATACTAGTCAATGATAGGTTCATTACTGTATCTTTGTGCTAGTAGACCGGACATTATGCTTAGTGTATGTATGTGTGCGAGATTTCAATCCGACCCCAAGGAGTGTCACCTTGTGACCGTTAAGCGAATTCTTAGGTATTTAGTTTCTACGCGTTGCTTCGGGATCTGGTATCCAAAGGGGTCTACCTTTGACCTAATCGGATACTCAGACTCCGACTATGCCGGGTGCAAGGTTGATAGGAAGAGTACATCAGGGACGTGCCAGTTTCTAGGAAGGTCCCTGGTGTCCTGGAGTTCCAAGAAACAAACATCTGTTGCCCTATGCACCGCTGAGGTCGAGTACGTTGCCGCAGGACAGTGTTGCGCGCAACTGCTTTGGATGAGGCAAACCCTTCGGGACTTTGGCTACAATCTAAGCAAAGTCCCACTCCTATGTTACAATGAGAGTGCAATCCACTTGGCGGATAATCCTGTTGAACACAGCCGCACTAAGCACATAGACATCCGGCATCACTTCCCGAGAGACCACCAGCAAAAGGGAGATATCAATGTTTACCACATTAGCACCGAGAACCAGCTAGCCGATATCTTCACCAAGCCTTTAGATGAGAAAAGGTTTTGCAGGTTGCATAGTGAGCTAAATGTCTTAGATTCGCGTAACTTTGATTGATCTATAGCATACATGTGTTTGATGCCTTTGATCATGTTACTTTGAGCTTTTACTTCATTTATTTGTGGTGCTCAAGTTGTACAAGTCATCCCCGGACCTCACAAGTTCGTATGCAAATGATGCACATGTTTAGGGAGAGATGAGCTACAACTTGACTCCTTTGAGACTAACATGTTTGTTTGAGTACACTTGAAGTAGTCTCGAAGGACCATTGAAAGGGAAAATGAACTTGGACGACGAAAAGACTTCCACTGCACTCCGGTATACATGTATTGAATTCCAAGTTCATCCTAATGCTCTCATTGCCTTTTTTGCTCTTATTTGACATTTTGGTGAGGCAATGAGGTTAAAGGGCCAAACGTTTTCCCGTTTTGGTGCTTAATGAGAAAGGGGGAGAAATTAAGGCCAAAGCAACTGGATCAGCCAACCACTTGTGAATTTCAAAAATAGCAGAGTTAGAATTTGTATTTTGCACAAATGACTCTTATTGCAAAATTTGATCTCTTATGGGGGAGAATTTTGATTATGGGAAAAAGGGGGAGTTTTTGAAACTTGATCATGCTTACTCTTGCAATATCTCTCTATTTGCCCAAACAAGTGTGTTTGACTTAGAGATAGGAAAAAGGATTTGATTTGCAAAAACAAACCAAGTGGTGGCAAAAGTGATCCAAATATGCCAAATACTAAAGGTAGAAAATTTTGGTCTTAAATTTGCACTTCTTAGTTGCTTTTTAATGTGTAGGCATAAATCACCAAAAAGGGGGAGATTGAAAAAGAAATGTGCCATTGGGACATTTCTATAAGTGTTTTGGTGATTAGATGCCCAACACATTGTTTTGAGTTCATATGTGCTAACTAAGTGAGAAGTGCAAATCAAAGAGAAAGGTATGTCTCTGGGCTTAGTTAATTGTTATTGGTTACTAACATGTTTATCTAAGTGCTAGAGACATGTCCAAGAAAAGAGAAAAGGGATGGAAGAAAGAATGGCTAAGTCAGCCAAACCAGCACCAGCCTATGGTGCACCGGATTGTCCGGTGCCCAGGCTGGCCCGACGGCGAAGTAGCTGTTCTCAGGAATTTGCGCGACGATGTGGCTATAAATCATCGGACTGTCCGGTGGTGCACCAGACTGTCCGGTGAGTCATCGGCGCCCTCGCCTAAGTCTTCGGCGACGAACTAGTCGCTCTCGGGAAAAGCCGAAGGCGCCGCGGCTAAAATTCACCGGACTGTCCGGTGGTGCACCGGACTATCCGGTGAGCTAACGGCGCTCGCGGCCAATGGTCACCTACACGATCAACGGGCGACACGTGGCTTAGCCAACGACAGATCCGAAGATCCAACGGTCGGCTTCGCCAGAAAAGGAAAGAGATCGCGCACCGGACTGCTACAGTAGTTGTTCGGTGGTGCACGGGACTGTCTGGTGCATCACTCGACAGAAGGCAAGAATTGCCTTCCAAGTTGATCTCCAACGGCTCCCAGCTGCCTTGGGGCTATAAAAGGGACCCCTAGGCGCATGGAGCAAAACACCAAGCATTCACTAAGCATCCTAAGACTCCCAGACTCCGCCTCCACGCATTTGATCGATTGTGTTAGTGATTTGAGCTCTGTTTAAGTTGTGAACCCTTTGTGTTGTGTTTCGAGCTCAAGTCTTGGCTTGTGTGTGTGTGTGGGTTGCGAATTTGAGTCTTGCGTGTGTTACTCTCCCTCAGTTACTACTGTGCTTCTCTTGTGATAAACTTGTAAGGGCGAGAGGCTCCAATCTATGGAGATTCCTCGCAAACGGGAGAAAGATTACTAAGGAAGATAGTCGTGGTACTCAAAGTTGATCATTGGATCACTTGAGAGGGATTGAATTCAATCCTTGACCGAAGGAGGTCACCACAACGTGGAAGTAGGCATTGGCCGAACCACGGGATAAATCACTGCGTCTTGTGTCCATCTTTTGTGATTGGCTTTCTTCTAGAATTCACACTTTAGCAACTTGGTTTTAATTGCACTAACATTTCATAACCAAGCGTTGGCTATTTAGTGTTGAAATTCGCAGGATCACCTATTCACCCCCCTCTAGGTGCTCTCATAAACCAGCCACATGTGAAGATTACATCCAATCCTCGGTTTTGGCCTTACTTTCAAAATTGCATCGGTGCAATTGATGGGACACACGTCCCCATAACTATTAGTGAAGAGAGAGCCCCTCCATTTAGAGATCGAAAAGTAACCCTTTCTTAAAATGTGATGTTGGCGTGCGACTTCGATTTGAATTTCACATTCATCTCATGTGGGTGGGAAGGGTCTGCATCTGATGCAGGGGTTCTTCAATCAGCTTTAAGAAAGGGTTTCAGAGTGCCAATTGATTCCATCAGCAGCAGTTTCATTTCATAACATGATTAGAGGTTTAAATGGTGAAGATGGATGGTTGGATCATCACCTAACTAACAACAATTCTAGTCAATTTGTTGAATTACCAGAGGGAGATAGCAATTATCAGCATAGTAGTCAGTCCAATGCTGGAAATGCTCTTAGAGATCAAATTGCTATGCAGATGTGGAATGATTATAATAATCATTAGTATTATTTTGATGTAATAGTCATTGGCTATTGTATACTATGTAGTCATGGCTAGAGCTTCGTGGAATATGAACTATGAGAAGATTCTTGTTGACATCTTGCAGGAGCACAATCATGTGAAGTATTAGGGCCAGAATGGTTGGGCACCAGAAGGTTGGCGTTCTATGACGCAAATGTTCAATGAGAAGTGCCCGTTGGCTTTTACAAAGGCACAATTCTAGGAAAAAGAAAAGGAACTTAAAGCAAACTATAAGGTGTTGAAGGAAGCCCTCAAGCAAAGTGGTGTTGGATGGAATGAGGCTATGGGTATGATCATTGCGGAACCACCAATATGGGCAAATATAATTGTCATAATTTTTGACTAATCATTCTTATTTCATTTGACTAATCATTCTTATTTACTTTTGATTTTGGTTACAATCTAATTGTATTCTACTTTTTCTATAATGAATAGAGTAATCCAAAGGCCAAGAAGTTTCAGTCAAGGCCATTCCCTTTGTATAATCAGTTGTCAGCACTCTATGATGGTAGTTGTGCCACCTGTGATCTTAATTTTACATCAACTCAGCAACATACATCATCCCGACAACAATTAAATATTCAAGATGAAGATGAAGCTATGAGCTCTTTCAGGATTGATGACGACCTCGGGGTTAACCCTGATTTGAACCCATTCGCTTCAAATCTGCATGGGTTGGAAGCTTCAAGTACCCGTGTTGAGATTGGTGGACATGAACGCACCCCTGCATCTTCAGAACAACTAGCGGAGAGTCATGGAAGGAAGCGTAAGCAAAGTCAGATTGCTGAGGTTCTTGAGGAATATTTGGATTACAAAAGGCAACATAATGATAAGTTGCTTGACGTGGTAAATCAGATTGATCAACAAGCTGAGGGATGTAACAAGAAGGAAGAATATTGTATTGGAAAGTGTGTTCGTGTGTTAGAGTCGATGGAAGAGTTAACTGAAGAGGAGATGGAAGCGACAATGGGCGTGTTTAAGTGCGAGGAGAACAAAGAAATATTTCTGAACAGCCAAAGGCCACGTGTCAGATTGTTGTGGCTTAGGAACGAGATCGACAAGCAAGTAGTTATATAAAGCACTCAATTTCTTCAACATTTTTTACTTGCTTAAATCTGCTATTTCAGTTTTTTTGATAGTAAAATCTGCTATTTAGTTACCTCTATTGTTTAATTGCTTAAATCTGGTATTTCAATTTTGTTTCTAGTAAAATCTGCCGCTATTTGAGTTCTGCTATTTATGTCTACATAAGCAAGTGCTTCATAAACATCTAAATCCACACCTTTGTTTCAGTTCAACAATGTCTTCTCTTTATTACAGATGTGCTAATCCAATTCAGTTTTCAGTTTTCAGAGTATGTTGACAATCTGAATTTAGTTCAAGCAATACCTTCTCTTTATTACAGATGTTTAAGCAGGTGCTTCATAAACATCTGAATCCAGTTCAACAATGTCTTCTCTTTATTACTGAATATTGAACTGAATATAAAGGCTTTCATGTCCCAAAATACAGAGGGTCTCCAAATTGGATATTGAACTGAACATAGAGGAATTGAATATATATACATTTGTCTAAGTTTTCTCATCAACATGTGATACACAAGGGATTTTCATCAACAAGTGGTCGCCAAAAGAACTGAAACATCAAGATGGCGTTTGCTTTTAGGTCATGCCATTCAGGAGATGATGCTAAGCTAAATAATCACATCTATCTGATTTTGCTATGCACTAAGACTATGTTTGTTTTATTATCATGTTATGCAATGTATCGGTCGTGTACGCTGAGACTCTATGTTTGACATTGGTCATGTATGTTGAAACTATGTTTTATTATTATGCACTGAGACTATGTTTGACATTGGTAGTGTACACCGAGACTATGTTTTATTATGAGACTATGTTTTATTATGATGCACTGAGACTATGTTTCTGCACACATGGGCTAAGTTGCATCAGCTGCAGTACTTCTCAAACATGTTCTCTTGTACAACAGCTGCACACATGGGCTACATTACGCTGCACACATGAGCAGTGTGGAGTTCTCTTCTGTGCTGAAAGAGCAGTGTGGAGTTCCCTTGGCTGCTGGCTGCCAAAGAGTAGCAGGGGAAGGCAGCCCCGTCCGGCGTTGACCACCTAAGTAATCTGGATAGCAGGGATTATGGCCCCTGGGTGCTCACTCCCCTGGGTTACCCTGCCCCAGCTGCCAAAGGAGCCCTTAAAGTATAAGCTTCATGCATCGTAGCTCTGTTTTGTGTCCCGTTTCTCGTTTACCAATGAGACGTTACATCACTGATGGACCGTGAGAAACCACAAGCCCAACATAATAGGAAGTCATATGCCCACATACTACCACATCGCTAACTAAATGAGGACGAGCGACAGAGCAAGCTATGAAAAAATAGGATCAGACTCCTTTTTAACTTATACATTTCTTAGTCTTTTGGCTAAGATAAGGTATAATATTTGTTTTTATCAGTTTAACATCTAATATGCGTATGATATTAAATTTATTTTTTATAGATATTAAATATGGGTACAACGTACATGTATTGAACTAGTATCTCATCTATTGGGGACTTGATCGTGTCAACGCACGGAATGACGAATTGACGAGAGTAGTGCTTCTAGAAGCCTGTTCCAGTGCGAGGCGGGGCGCGTGGAAAGCGTGCGGCCGTGCGGGTTGGTGCTGCACAAACCAAACGGAGGTGCAGGCCGGGTCAGAGTCAAACCCTGCTACGGCAAGGCGCAAGGCAACGAAACACCCACCCACCCCGCCAACTGCTCTCGGGCTCTCGGCCTTTTCTTTTCCTCATTACGGCCTCGGTCCACCACCTCCTCTTCTCGCCTGTGCCTTTTGCCCCTGTGCTCGCCACACGCGGCGCAACCGCCCACCCACCCAGCCAGGAGAAGAAGATCTCCGTCGCCTGCTCTTCGCTTCGCTTCGAATCGGAGGTGAGACTTCTCTTCCCCTCATGGATTTTCCGTCTGCCAGGAGTACTGGATTAGGAATTAGGATGTACGTGTGGACGGATCGCTCCTCTCTCGGGGGAGGATTCGATTCAAGTCGGATGCTTCCGACTTATGCAGGGTTAAGGAATTCGCTAGGTTAAGGAAATATTCGGTTCATGCCTCCGAGTATGCATTCTAATTGCAACTGGAGGGTCGATTTCCTTTCTAATTGACTCATGAGTAGTATCTCCTCCTGATTTTGCAGTCGTTTTTGTCTTTTCGTCATCTGTGGCTGCGCAGCGATCCCAACCTTCTTTCAAATATTCGATAATAACATAAACAATCGGCCTGGCAGGCAAATTCGGGTGTTTTTTTGCGCAATTGCACGGCAGGCAGGTCAGATCGGCCTGCGCTTATGTGCTAACGAACTGCTGTAGTGCTGTTAGGTAGGCGGACAGGTCAACAATGGACATGGGCTACCAAGTTGTTTGCTGGAATACAACTAATACTCAACTGGTTCACACTTGAAACACAGCCACAAAACAAAAGACTCACGCTGCCCTGTTTGGTTGGGCTTCTGGGGCTGCTTTTGCTTCCTAAAAGCCAAAAGCACAAGAAGGAACTGTTTTTTTCAAAGCAGCTGTTTTTTCTAATACATTTTTAAAGCATCTTAGACCTCGTTTTTGGCTTTTGGATTTCAGCTTTTCGAAATCAATGGAATAAAAAAGTATTTCATAGTTGTTTTAAGATTGATAAAGATAAGAGGTATATTTTACACTTGTTTCAATCAAACCGGTTTCAATTTTCTTATAGCTGATATTTCATAACAGTTTTTTTCACAGCTCAGAGTAGCTTTAGCTTTTCCCACCGCCATAGCTCAACCAAATAGGCTTGCCAGCTAGCTTTGCCTGTCAACATTCAGCTTCGGAGTTCAAACCATCTTTGCTGTTTGAGCATACCATTATTCCAGTCTAGGTTGACTTTACACATGATGATAGGAGACAGCTGGTGTTATGATTTGTTATGACACATGATGATAGGAGACAGCTGGTGTTCTGATTTGTTATGACGCATTGCATATAATTTCTTTGCTCAAATTGCTCTCTCAACATTTCCACACTTGCAGGTGTCGAGTAGCCAGTGGTGTCCCTATGGATTCAGCTTTTAGAAGAGCTCTCAATGAGCCTATGTGCTTGGAAGAAACCGTCGTCCAACAAGGAATTGAAAGGTGCCCATTCCTGAGGAACATCAATGAGCCTACAAGTTTTTCCTTCTCGTCCGTCAACTTCCCTATTCCCGTATGCCCTTTACTTCCTGTTCCTCTTTACATTATCACACCATCCATTTCTTAAGATCACTGGTGTTCTGGAACGATCGCTGAATTCTATTGTTTGCTGCTTGTGAAGGCAAGAGGAGCCAAGGGACCGATTTTCGAAGATGGGCCTAATTTTGACATGGCATTTCGAGTTTTCCATGGTAGAGATGGGGTTGTTCCACTTTCAGAAGGGTCATTGGCCCAGATTGAGAAGCCACTGCCAAAGCCCAATCCTGAGTTCAACCCATTGGCAGCCAAAGCAGCAACCATCAGTCTATCTGCATTTGGAGGGTTTTTCAGCTTTGGTGACTTCTCAAATAAGCGCAATAAGAAAAACTCCAACAAGAAGAACCCCAACAACCTCCCCCAGGTAAATTGAGTTAATTATACTTTCTCAATATTTCTTGTCTCCAGTGTCACAATGTTCCAGTACTGCCTAGTAAAGTCGATCTTTTTCATCACCAAAGAATGTAATTTATTGGTAGAAGTAGACATAACTCATACAATGTATCTGAACCATTCTTCTCAGTGGTAACACTAAATGGGTGGTACATGATGAAAACCTTACTATGTTTTTTCTCCAAAGGAGCGTGCCATTCAGTTGTCTGATTTTGCTTTCCCTGAAATTTCAGAATAAAGGCCAGCCTAACAATAACAACCATGAAGCACTGAGCAACGAGTGGCTGGAGATGGGCCAATGTCCACTTGCGAAATCTTATAGGGCATTAAGTGGAATTGTGCCACTTGTCGCAAAGATGATGACACCCCCAGCTGGTATGAAACTTAAGTGCCCACCTGCCGTGGTTGCTGCCCGCGCAGCACTATCCCGCACAGCCTTTGCTAAGGGGCTTCGCCCTCAGCCCCTGCCAACAAAAATACTGGTGATTGCATTGCTTGGTATGGCAGCAAATGTTCCTCTGGGCATCTGGAGGGAGCACACACAGAAGTTTTCATTGCAGTGGTTTGCCGCAGTACATGCTGCAGTGCCGTTCATAGGGATGCTCAGGAAATCTGTGCTGATGCCTAAGACAGCCATGGCCCTTACTATAGCCGCCTCGATATTGGGTCAGACAATCGGGTCAAGAGCTGAACGTATCAGACTGAAGAGGGCCGCGGCAGCAAAATTAGCAAGAGAGAGCCATGGTGACGCTGCTGACTACATCAAAGCACCAATGAGTCTGAAAACAGGGAACCACACTGTTCAGTTTTGGGATCCGCTTTCCCTCAGAGCTGAAAGCACAGTGGCTGCAGGTACCACAGCAGTTCTTGTCCCTGCCATTTCTGCTTTCAACTGATGACAGGAATGGATTCATTACGATTGTACCAGCATCGCTGGTTGGTGTATTCTTTTTTTTCTCCTATTCTAAATAATCTGATTGTTGTATCCATTACTGTACTTTTGAGCTTAAGAAAGAAATACTTCACGGCAAACTCTTCATCCTGTTTTGGTGGCCACATGACAGCGAATAAATTAGAGAACACGTTGAGCTGAGAACTTTTTACTCTCCTTTGAAATCTGTCTCTGGAAACACGGATTTCCAGCCAATCGTCAATCGAGCAGTCACAATTGCATGCCATACTGACTTTACAGTTATGTATTCTTTGTATTTTATAAGACTTATCATGATAAAGAAAATGTTTTGAAATGGGATGTAGAAGCTTTTGCTGGTGGTCAAAAAAAAAAAAACGAACAGTTAACTGATCTCAACGTACCACACCTGAAATGGTCAGGACTCAAAACGAAACAGCCGGACCATTCTAACACCACAATGTAACACCAGAAACACAACCAACAGGTTCTAGTTGCCTGCTCGAATCACCATCCAGTCAGTAAACAAGATCAATAAGCTACTAGTGCTATGGTTGGTTTGACAGCTACAAGCGACGAAAAACATCTGCTTGCTGAAGAACAGACTTAACATTCGCACAAAATACAACTTTTCGACTAGTATATCTCATCATCTGGGACATCTGGTGTAAGAAACTTCTGTGGATCCTTGTACAGCTCTTCGTAGTTGTACTTAGGCTTCACCCTCTCCGGGACAGGCTCAAGTGGGATAATACTGTCTCCATCGATCACGCCATCAATGAGTCCATAATCGACAGCCTCGAGAGGGCCCATGTAACGATCTCTGTCAATGTCTTTCTCTACCTGCTCAGGAGTGCGGCCTGTGAAGCCTGATACGATCCGAATGACATTCCTCTTGTTGGTCAATATCTCCTTCGCTTGGACCTCTACATCTAGGGCCTGCCCGCTTGCACCTCCGACAGGCTGATGGATCATAATCCTGGTGTTGGGCATGGCAAATCGCTTGCCCTTCGTGCCACCACCAAGGATTATAGAAGCTGTTGATCCAGCTATGCCCATTCCAATAGTGGACACGTCTGCCCTCACAAGCTGCATTACATCATAGATGGCCATTGTTGCGCTGAAAGAGTAACAAAACAGTCAGTCAGCAAATGACAGGATTTTGTATTAGATAACGCTATGATCAGACCAATCAGCACAGAGAACACATGTGTTGCCGCCTAAGATTGTGTCCAACAGTTCACTCATATGGTCACCCAAAACACTGTTTTACACTGTAGACTGTACTGTTTGCAGAGTGAAGTTTGAATATGAGGATGGGATGGGTAAACTGCTGGAGATAGTCAAAATTTACTTGTTCCTTAAAAGTTCTGCATCAATTTTGGTAGTACATGTAAGGTCTAGAGTACTAGGTTTGGAATTTGGGAGAAGTCCATTTTTTTACCATAGAACTATCGCCGGAGTTCCAGTTTGACCATGTAACTCCAAAACCAGAAATATTTAATGATCCAACTATCAAAACCGTTCAGGTCTAGCCATCCAGTGCTTTTGAAGGTGGTTTTCACTTAAATGGACAACACGCCAAAGCAGAGCCCACATGTTAGACCCTCTCCTGCCTCTCTCCCTCCTGTACATGTTTCTCTCTCCTCCCTCTCTTCACATCACAGTTCTCTCCTCTCTCAACTACAGTCTCAGGGTGCTCTTCTTCCCCATACTGACCCACGACGAGCTCCGGTGCAAGGCCATGGTTCTGCCCAACCGCTTTTTTAAGCATACTCATGGCTACCCTCGCTATTCCTATCTAAGCACCACCACGTCAAACCTCCTCCACTGCTTCTTCGTCGAATCCGAACTTAGGATGAGCTTACTCATATCCTGAAGATCCTCTCGACCACTCTTTTGAGCCTAGCCATGTCGCATTGGACCTGCCCCCGATCACGGTTCAGGGTAGCCCTGGTCTGATGCGTGGCAAAGGGTGGTGCAGGGAGCCAGAGAATGCCCTGGCGGACATGGGGTGGCTATACAATGTCGAGGGCAGCCATGATGGCATGGTCGATGGCATTAGAGGCACTACTATGCACCATGTTTGAACACATGGACGAGCACACAGGCAAGTGGCTGTGATGGATGGGTCAACCCGGCACAATGCGTTGAGAGAGGGCCATAGTGGAGAGAGTGTCATCGGTACGAAGGTATCAAGGATACCAGAGAAATTCGTTGAGTTCGAGAGAGGGGCGTAGACTAGCAGCCACGGGATCAGGGCGCTGACATGGCACCAAGAATACAGTCGATTTATAAAGGTTCGAGCTGCGCAAGCGTAATGCCCTACGTCATCTTTGTAGTGGATAAATTGATGGAAGCGAAGGCAAAAAATACATTATATGTTGTCTAAGCTAGAGAACCGTCTAACCCCCCCTTTACTTTGGTTCTGGTGAGAGTTCTCATCTAAGTCACAAAAGTGCAAAGCTCTAAGAAAGTCTGGACTAAGAGCCAGATCATTAAAACCCTTGCACTAAGAGCTCACTCATTCTGAGCCCTTTTAACACATGGTCTATATTGCTCTACTCCCTTTTATAGCATAAGGGAAGAGATAGCTGCATCTCTGCGTGGACGGTGGGCTCTGACAAACAGAGGCCTAACTACTCCTATTGTTGCCATAGTTGCAGAGTCGTATGTGGAGCACACCTTGGCCGTGCCAGTGCCGAGCATTTCGCGCTGCAGTTCTCAGTATGTGTGCCCATGCCGTTGAGTGCAACGTAGTTGGTAGATGGTGGTCTGAGGGTTGTTGGATAGGGGTCCACTTGACCATGAAGTCTATAAGTGCCTAACTCTTAACTGTGTGACGGGGGACAAAGTTGAGGTCAAACTCTGCCAGCTCTACCACCCACATTGTGATGCGCTCGGTTGCATGTTGGTTGCAGAATCGCTTCCAATAGAAAGGATGTAAGCACTAAGATCAAATGCGGTTGAAAATAACGACGAAACTTCTAAAACACGACAAGGATCACGTGGTCCCGACGAGCAGCATGGCGAGAGGAGGCCGGCAAGGGGGTCGAGACCTAGAGGGATAACAATCTCAGCAGGAACACCTGCAGACTCTGTCTCAACCTCTACCGGCTCACTCAACTTGCACATAGGAGCAACAACTTCTTATGCTTTTAGTTTAGAGACTCGAGTTATTGTGGGCCCTGGTAAGAGCAGGAGGCTCCCGGTATTCATTGAGCGCATCAGGCGATTTCTAGGGCCCCGAGTCTTCACGGTACACACTAGGGGTGGATCCAGACATCTAAAGCAGCGAGTATTCACAAGAGGCCCTAGCGGCGACCAAGGCTCTCAGCATTCACTGGGATCTGAGAATTTCCTGGGACCTCGAGTCTTCAAGGGAGGACCTGACGGTGGCCAGAGGCTCCTGGGATTGGCCGAGGACTGCATGGGTTGTCAAGGACCCCGAGTGTTCATAGGACCTGACAACAGCCAGAGGCTCCTAGCGCTCCATGACAAGAATCATGCTCACGACATCGGGAGTCGCAACAATGTACATGAGAAGGGGCTCACCTTGCCCGGGGCAACCATGACTGGTGGGGAGCTGATATACTCCTTGACGCATTGCAAAGCCTACTCAGCTTCATCGGTCCATTTGAAGAATCTGCTACCGTGGAGGAGCTTGAAGAAGGGGAGACCCCGCTCTCCTAGTTCGGAGATGAAGCGGCTTGTCGTCGCCATGCATCTGGTGAGGCATTGGAGATGTCGAATGTGTGTTAAGGGCTACATGAGCTCAATGGCTTAGACTTTCTCCGAGTTGACCTCGATTCCCTGATAGGACACTAGGAAACCGAGGAGCTTGCCTGAGGATACCCCAAGACACACTTCTCCGTGTTGAGCGTCATGTGGTTTGACGGAGGCTATCAAAACGCTAGCCGGATCACGAAGGACGATGCCATCTACATAGACCTCAACAATTTTGTTTATATGATCACCTAAAGTAATGTGTATTGCACACACAAAGGTGGATAAAACAACCTATAGGGTTTATTCACATAGCAGTAGATGCCCCGAGTAGTTACAAGGGGATTTTTTTTCTCGTCTTCCCTAGTCATGTTAATTTTGTGAAAAACAGAATATGCATCTAGGAAAAACAAAAGCTCACACACAGAAGTAGATTCTACTGGCCTATCTATGTGATGAATAGGGTATGGGTTTGGGGGCATGCCTTGTTCAGGTTGGTGTAGTCGATGCACATCCAAAATTTCCCCTACCTTATAAACAACAATGAGATTAGCCAGCCGCTCAGGATGTTGGACCTCACAAATAAGCCGACATGGAGGAGCTTGTTGATCTTAGTGTAGATTAATTTTTTGTCACTCCGCGGACTGTCTCCGCATCTTCGGTCTAACAAGCCATTGGGATGGAAATAGTGCTCGATCACCTCCTCAGTCGCAGGCACGTCGAAAGGTTCACATGCGAATGCATCGACATTAACCCGGAGAAAGGTGACAAACATGAGTTTCTATTATGCCCTTAGGTTCCCATCAATATGGGTCGTCTAGGAGGATTTCCGACCAATTTGTATGATCTTCATGGAGAACAGATTAACGTTTGATGGGCACGCCCCGCCTCCACTTATCAGAGCAGGCCTATGATGAATCAGGGATCATCAGGCCTCTAGGAGCATAAACGAGCACCGTAGAGGCAACCTTGGGACCCTCATAAGTGGGCCCCCCATTTGAGGCTCAGCTCTAGAACCGTACGCCATAATGTCATGTAGCTTCTTGACTGTGGGTTGTGGCCATCGCTTTGGTGCACTCATAGGGGATGGTGATGGCGCCTTTGGGGCCAGCATCTTGACAACCAAGTACCCATAGTGGGCAGCCACCATGAACTTAAAAGAGCATGGGGCACCCAAGAATGGCGTTATAAGGAAGATGGAGCTCGCTGCGATAAAATCTACATACTCGGCAACGATCAAATTGAAATACTGCTAGCTTGACGGAGCTGACAGAAAGGACCATTGCCAAGGAAACTCCCGTGAATGGGCACATGGCCCTATGGTTGGCGTGTGGAATTTGCATCTCGTCAAAAGTGTACATCGATAAGAAGCCAATTCCACCATCAATTGGTATGTGTCTGAGCCTGGCGTGCGAGATACCAAGAGAGGTAGGACCCCTGCGTCTGCCATGTTGTGTGGGCAGCCGAAGGAATCGAAGGAAATAGTTGTCTCGGACCATCTGAGGGGTTCAATAAGAGTGGGGCCACAGGATCGCATTGCGCACCTCGTAGTGGAGAAGCTTGATGGTAGGGCAGGAGCTTAGCTCGTCGGAGGCACCGTAGATGATAGTGATGGTGCGCTCTGACTCCTGGAGGTCAAGGTCGTCCCCACTACCTCCAGGAGATGGGACCTTGTTGGCGTCTTCCTTCTTTTGCGGTTGTCGATCTTGTTGGCGTTGTTGACCAAAGCGTTGCTCAACGCTCTCGGGCAAGTTTGACTATCCAACACTTAGTCAAGTCATGGCGCCAGTCTTATGCATGGAGCAATATTTCTTCTGCTCACTGTCGTAGGGCCCTGAGCAATGTCGCATATCTCCACAAGGGGCGTCATTACTGCTACCGCCCATGGTGGCATAGACCTAGAAGGCGCCTAGGCCCTTGCCCTTCTCATTGGTGATCGTTTGGAAGGGTGTGGCATCTGTCAGGCCCAGCTAAATAGCGAGGGGAGCATGCCACACATGGCCCTCGATGGCCCATGCACTTGTCCATCATAGAGGAGCTCACCAACGTCCTGAATGTTGCAGGTGACCAACTTCTCTAGTATCTTCTCATCCCATACACCTTGGCGGAAGGTGACTACAATGGAAGTCGCGGTGATGTGTGGGATGGTGTTACTAACTCGACAGAAGCACTGCACTGCACAAATGTGCCCTCAAAGATGGACATGAAATGTCAACAGAGCTCACCCCAAGACCAGATGGAGGCCTCGAGGAGATTCATGAGCTAAGACCAAGCACTACGGGTCAAGGCCACATGAAAGTAGTTTGGCACCACCTCTTCATCTCCCACGGTAGCGAGGATGGTGGTGGTGAGATTTGGAGGAACTCGGTGGGCTTGATGGTCCCATTGTACTTCTCAAGGAGGTGAGGGCAAAACTTCTGCGGACACATTATATAGAGCTGACGTGAGTGCCAAGCACCCGGCCCCGACGGGATGAATCGGTTGAGCAGCCTATCCAGCAGGTGGAGGCTGCTCTTGAGGACGTGGCATGAACCCAACCCTCTTGTCAGGACGGTGTTCGCATGAGCGCTGGTCGGCGACCCGCATTCCGCGCGCCATGCTGTAGTTGTGGAATTTGCACAAGAGGTGGAGCCATGTGTCGCAGCTCTGGAGCCTAGGGCACAACCCCCAGAACTGGGTCCTATGGAGCCACAAATGGTGCACGAGAGCGTGGATTGCGCGTCGTGCCCGGGCACAGACCTCTCAAAATGAGCTTGCATGGGTGAGATGACATGTGGTGGGCCTGGGCCACGACTACGAACCTTGCTACGTCTTGTCGTCATTGTTATGTAGCCGCTTCCTCGACGTCAAACACCGGCAGGTTGAATAGGCCTTAAGAGATAGAAGATGGAAAAATGATATGGATGAAGAGTATAATGGCCTGATGAGGAATAAAATGTGGCATCTAGTACCTGCAATGAGAAATAAATATATTGTTGATTGTAAGTGGGTATATAAAATTAAGAAAAAGTTTGATGGAACTATAGACAGGTATAAAGCCCGTCTCGTTGCAAAAGGGGTTAAACATATATATGGTATTGACTATGAAGACACTTTTAGCCCAGTGGTAAAACCAACTACTATTAGAATTGTTTTGTTTGTTGCTATCTCTAGGGGATGGTGTCTTCGGCAATTGGATGTGCAGAATGTGTTTCTTCATGGCGTTCTGGAGGAAGAAGTATACATGAGGCAACCTCCTGGGCATGAAAACAATCTTCTCAATATGTATGCAAGCTTGATAAGGCCTTGTATGGTCTAAAACAGGCTCCCAAGGCCTGGTATTCTAGATTGAGCACAAAATTAAAAGAACTAGGCTTCAGTCCTTCAAAGGCTGATACATTTATTTTCTTCTACAATAAGAATGGAACCATGATTTTTTTATTAGTATATGTTGATGAAATCATAGTAGCAAGCTCCTCATTAGAAGCTACACAAGTTCTACTCAATCTCAGATCAGATTTTGCGTTAAAGGACTTAGGAGAGTTAACTATGTCCTTGGGATAGAAGTAAAGAAAAGTGAGGCTGATATATTTATGTCACAAGAAAAGTATGCTCAAGATATCATAAAATGGGATGGTATGATGCAGTGCAAGGCACATAATACTCCTTTAGCGGTTTCTGAAAAAATGTCTATTGAATCTGGTATACCATTAGGTACAGAAGATGCTACTCATTTTAGAAGTAATGTGAGGGCGCTACATTATTTAAGTTTGACACTGTCAGACCTGTCTTTTCCAGTAAACAAAGTTTGTCAATTTCTTCATGCCCCTAGTACTGAACATTGGACAGCAGTAAAAAGGATACTCAGGTATGTCAGAGGTACTGCAGGTTATGGATTAAAATTACACAAGTCGCAGCCTATGCTCGTTAGTGTTTTCTCTGATGCGGACTGAGCAGGATCGGTTGATGATCGCTGGTCTACTAGTGGTTTCTGTATATTTTTGGGCGCTAACTTAGTTTCCTGGAGTGCCAGAAAACAGGATACAGTATCAAGGTCAAGCACCGAGACAGAATATAAGGCTACGGCAAATGCTAGTGCAGAGATTATTCGGATACGAACTCTACTCAAAGAGTTGCAGTTAAGCGCTCCAAAGACAGCAAGGTTGTTGACAATCTTGGTGCTACTTATTTGTCTGCAAATCCAGTGTTCCATGCTAGAACAAAACATATAGAAGTTAATTGTCACTTTGTGCGAGAAAGAGTTGCACATAAGTTGCTTGATGTTCAAATAGTATCGACCCATGATCAACTAGCACATGGTTTCACCAAAGCACTGTCGTCCACCTAGGGTTGACAATGGGCTCTAAATTTTACACTATAAAATGTAAGGATCGGATCGAATTAGGATTGTGCTCTATTTCTATTCATTTTGAACTAAAAATAATTTAGGGCCCTAACAAATTGTGAAAAAACATTTGGATCGCGGCCCATTACCACCCCTATGTCCACCATGCTTCAGGAATTTTGTCGCAATCTTAACTAGGGAAGTTATGATTGAGGAGGAGTGTTAAATGTAATCTCTTCGGTGTACTTATCCATGGTTGGTTCGGTTGAGATTACATTTAACAATTTAGTGCTGCAAATTGCAATGCTGCACCAAAAACAGTGATGACTGCAGACATCGTAAGAATATGTCGATCTTGACAGGGATATGGGTTTGTAATCAGTCCCCAACATACTAACAGAAGTTGTCAATCTATTGGGCCTCTATATACATGAAGCAGGCACACAAATTAAGAGTAGTCCATGGTGATGAATGAATGGATTAGAGATAATGAGGATTGAAACGGAAGTCTGTAATTAGGGAAAGAATACAAGACCTTTACCTAAGGGATCCCCCTGGTGAGTTGACGAAGAGGCGGATGTCAGAGTCCGGGTCGATGGCGTCAAGGAGGAGGAGCTGGCTGACGACGGCGTCCGCGAGGAAGTCCTCGATCTCGTTGCCGAGGAAGACTATGCGCTCCCGGAGGAGGAGGCCCATGACATCGCCGGCGCCGGCACCACCCCCCGCGGCATCCGACTCCGCGCGCCACAGAGGAGCTTGTGGTGCCAGTGAGGCGCAAGGCTTGAGGCTGACGAGTGCCCCTTGCTGCGGTCGCTGCGAGGGGGCCCAAGCGCAAGCGCGAGCGCATGGCCGCCTGACGCGCAGAGCAGCAGCCGCTGCCGCCGCCACGGAGAAGGACGCGATGGCACTTGCACTCCCGGTCGCCATATCAGACCGAGGTGGACTGCTCTGGTGGCGGCGGCAACTGCAGCGGCGGCGCTCCCCACTAGAACGAAGTGAACAGAGCAGAGAGGAGAAGAAATGGATAACACACAGCACACACTCTTTGTTTTCCCTTGCAGTTGACACCTGGACGGTGCGACTTAGGCTCTGCTTGGTTCCATAGGACTAATCTTTAGTCCCTACTTTTTAGTTCTTTTTAGTCTCTAATTCCTCAAACACAAGAACTAATAAAGGGTCTAAACTAGTTTAGTCTCTAGTCCCTCCAAGGGCTCCTAAACGGGACTAAACAGCAAAATTTCCTCTCCCGGCTCTCGAGCTGCATCGGCAAAAAAACCCTAGCCGCCACAGCCCGCGCGCGCTCCCTTCACGCCGCCACAACCCGTCACCACGCGTGCTGCCTTCACCGCGCGCTCCCCTCTTCACGGCGGAGAAGGCCGCGGAGGCGCGTGTCGTCGTTGTCCCCGTGGTGGAGGCGCGTGTCGTCGTCGTCCCGTCGGTGTCGTCGTCCCCGTGGTGGAAACCCTTCTTCGGCAATGATTTTGTTCTCCATTCATGGGATGATCCACGGGACATCGCGCTCCGTCATATCACCTTTTCGGCGCCGTCGGGTTCGTGGACATCGCGCTCGAGAGCTTCTCCCCATCCGGCCACCGCCAACTTGCTCCCCAGCCGCTTGCTCCCCATCTGACCACCAGCCGCTCGCTCCTTCTTCTCCGTCATCGGTCGCAAGATGGAGAACCACCACAACTTCAGGGACTTCTTATCCCAAGGTTGCTCTTCATCGACGTCCAAGAACCGCACTGGTCATGAAGCTCCCGAGGACGACGACTTCGACACCTTCTCGCAGTCGTCGTTTGCTCTGCCACCGCGCATCAACGTTCCAGCACCTCGCAGCCGCATTGAAGCTCTTGATCTGAACTCCTAGTCCCAGGGTACCGATTTTCCATATCTCTCATCCTACCAAGATGTTCTCCAGTCAGGTGATGGTGGATCCGACCTAGGTTTGCCTCCTCTTGGTCGTGGTAGATCAGCGCGCACACTATTTCAATCCACCAGATCCATTTCAGCTCCTATTTCTCATGCCCGAGGTGCAATTCGAGGTTACCGTGGAGTTAGGGGGAGAGGCACTAGTAGTCATGGTGGAGGTCGATCTGCTATTTATGCACCTATTGACCCTGTCCTCATTGAAGATTTTGGAGATGAACCAACCAATGAAATGGATTCTCGAGCTCCAGTGGTAAGAAAAATTTTCATGTCTTCATTACAATGTTTTACTGTGTTTGCTATAATGAATTGTATGTGCCTCAAGTGGTGATTAAACAAGATCTGTATGTACCATCATCTATTGTCCAGTGCATCAATGAATTCAGTTGGCCACTTATATTATTTTATTTTAAGCATCAATGAATTTAGTTTCTGTTTTTATTTGATGAATCAGATATCTTCTTAACTAAATCATGTTAATGTATACATTTCTAAATTCATCATCTGTTAGTTCATCACACATGAGTTAATCTATGCATTTGTAAATCTATGCATACCATTGCCATAATGATTGTTTTTAACTTTTGTTCATATTCCGTGGTTGTTACTGTGGGGGACAGATATCCCCCGGGTCCACTAGAAGGCTGGAAGGCCCGCGAAAGACTCTGGGCCCATTATTTCGCAAGGCCACCCCTTCGTGGGCCAGGGGAGGAATCACTGGCAGAATGGATCGGCGCAAGATTGGATCAACTCGAGCCCAGGCGGCTCAATGGATTTAAACGTTATCCACAGCATTGATCCGATTCTCCCGCGCAGCACCCTCAGACGTCGAAACTGAACGAGGATAAGTCGGCAGGATAATAGGGAGATAAGTTCAGTCGGTTCACTATTACTTAGGAGCACATAGTTATCATACCCGCATGTAACGCCCCATGGTCGAGTATATAAGGCCTAGAGGGCACCCCATCAAAGAATAGGTCACTCATTAGCCATCTACTCAATTCTCTAGCATCCCTCATACTAGAGAATCCCCCTGTAACCCACCACATAAAGATCCACACTAGGAAGTAGGGTATTACGCCTCTCTAAGCGGCCCGAACCTATAGAAAATTGTCTACTGTCTCTCATGCGCTCAGCACAAACCATCGAGCTACAATCGGTTACACCGTCCTACCCAAAAACACCGGCAGCTGGCGCGCCAGGTAGGGGGTGTGTCACTGATCCAAGTTAGCTCAATGGCCATCACTCTTCAGCACAAGATTGCTCTTCGCCCCGGATCTGTGTTCTGCTTCGGAACCATCTCGTTCGTGGCAGACGAAGAAGGGACTCTACATCGTATAGCGGATCCGCCGGAGAAAAAGCCTTCCTTGAAAATCCCCGAGAAAGCCGGAACGAAGAAGGAAATAGCGCAACCTCCAGCGCTCCGAGCGAAGACTGCCTCCTGCGAACCAAGAGCAGAGAGTTCATTCACCCGGAGAACCTCGTTGTCCACCTCATCCACGGAAAAATGGACACAGATTACAAGGAAAAAAAGAAACAAAGACCCGTCAAGCTGCCCTTCTGGTACCTCCGCCCTCAAAGGAGAACAGAAAGAAGCTTGTCGTCACGACAACTCCATTCTACCCCAACGTCCTCTTCATCGGGGGGAGAGTGGAATCGTCCCCCATCTCCGACGACGAACCAAATGTGTCTGGGGAAGAACCACCTCAGCGGGAAGCTCGCTGACGAAGGAACCGACGCCGTAACGTCCGGCGACATCATGAAGCCGGAGAACGAGATCCGGCGCAGCCTATATCGCGAGACGAGATCTCGGAGGTGGGAGAAACTCTAGATGAACGAGTCTTCAGGGAAAGGAGGAACTCCCACCAACGTGATCGTCGGTAAGCTCAAGAGCAAGCCGAGCAGGAAGCGAGACAGCATCGAGAGAACCCTCTCTTCGGATGAAACATGAACCCCGACTTCGCCCGAGCCATGAACACACCAAGCGAGGTCGGTGGAGTATTGGCTTGGATAGCCGATGGCCTCCCCCGGACTCCAGATGCCGAGGGCTATCGGCGGCTGCTCACTCGGGCAGCTAATCATCTCCTGCCTCTCGCTCATCCTCCGAGCGATCTACGACACACCATCAATAGTCGACGGGACGCACGGAGCTGCATCAATGCTTCGCGCAAACGACGACACGAAAACGAGATCCGGCGTCGAGAGGAGTATGACCGGGATCATGGCATCCCTGCACGAAGTCAGGCCACCAGGGTTGAGTCGGCAACGGCTTCGACTGGCGGCACGACCCGGGGACGGTCGAGGCAGCACATTGGTAACTCCCCTCCCCGGGACTGACACCACAATCGTCGATAGGAGGACACATGTGGAGTATCAGCACTCACTCCGCGTCTTAGGGCCATTCAGTGGCCCCCTATCTTCAAAGTCTCCAACGTCGACAAGTACGAGCCTAAGCAGGACCTGGGAGGCTGGTTGGCTGTCTATACCACCGCTACCCGGGCCGCTGGGGCAACTGAAGATGTGATGACTGCGTACTTGCCCATCGTCCTCGGGCAAGATGCGCTGCAATGGCTACGACACCTACCCCAACACTGCATCGACGACTGGGGCGACTTCAGTCGGCATTTTATCGCCAACTTCCAATCTCTCTCTAACAAGCCGGTGCAGCCATGGGACCTCAAATCCATTAGGCACCGAGGAGATGAGACTCTTCGGTCATACCTCAAAAGATTTCAGACCATGAGAAATCGTATTCCTGGAGTTGCAGAAGCTGCAGTGATCGAGGACTTCTACCGAGGATCTAATGACTCGGCCTTCGTCTGGGCCATACTACAAAAAGCGTCGACCACCTCCGAACAGCTGTTCAGGGAGGCGAACCTCTACATCACCACCGATGAACGTGCTCAGGACCTCATTGGAGGAACGAAGCCGGCTCCGTCCGCACCATGGTGCGACACGAACCAGCAAACCGACAAGCGCTAGGAGAAGAGGCCTCGCGAAGAAGTTCATGCCGCTGGACCACCCGTCTCTCGTGCCCGAGGGGCACCCCGCGGAGGCGAACGAACATTGGACGACATCCTCGACGCCCAATGCCCATACCACAAGGACATGCGTCATACTCTTCGGAACTACAGAGATTTCAAGCACTCCGTCGGGAATGGCCGACCCTTCCAACCTCTACCACCTCCCCCACCACGAGGAGGACCTAGAGAACCTCGACAACCTCCGCAGCAGGAAGGGGGAGGAGGCGGAGCGTTCCCGCGCGTCGATGGAGAGGTCAACGTCATCTTCGGCGGACATGAGTCGCAAGAAAGCAAGAGGCAACAGAAGCTCAATGATCGCCAGATACTGGTGGCGGCCACCAGTGCTCCTGCCCGTATCGATGGTCCGAACACCCGATCACCTTCACTCGGGCGGATCAATGGCTCAACTTCGATCATCCGGGCAAGTACCCGCTCCTCGTTGATCCGGTGATCTGAGAGAGCAGGGTGAAGAAGGTGTTAGTGGACGGGGGAAGCAGCATCAACATCACCTTCCCCTGGACACTCTTAGGCTTGGGAGTTGCACTCAAAGAGCTCCACGAGTCAGACACTCCGTTCTTCGGCATTGTGCCGACTGAAGGAGAATACACCCACTCGGACACATCTACATGTCAGTTACCTTTGGGACTCCGGAAAACTACAGAACCAAGTTCCTAAGGTTCGAGGTAGCAAGCTTCGACTGCGGATACAATGCCATCATCGGCAGGCCGGGATTGGCGAAATTCATGGCCATTCCACACTATTCATACATGATATTGAAGATGTCGAGACCACAAGGAATCATCACCATGTGCGCTGACTTCCAAGGCGCCGCAGAATGCTTCCAGTGGCCATTCAGGCGGCCCTCACCACCAAACCACCGACGACTTCCTCTGCGCAGGCAAACTCAAAGCCTGAGGAAGACCTCGCGGTACCCGCGAACGAAGCTCAAGTCGTGACCTCTATGCGGACGACTGAGGAAACGAAGAGAATCAACCTCGGGTTCGCTGACGAACGCAAGACTGCCATCATCAGCTCCAGCCTGGATGACAAATAGGAAGGCGCGCTCGTCTAGTTTCTGCAAGATAACCGAGACATATTCGCATAGCAGCCTGCGGATATGCCAGGAGTCCTGAGAGAACTGGCCGAGCACAAACTGAAGGTCTATCCCCAGGCGAGGCCGATCCGACAAAAATTACGTCGTTTCACGCCCGACAAGAGAGAAGTTATTTTGTGCCGAGCTAGCTCGATTAGTCGTGGCTGGTTTCATTAGTGAAGTACTGCATCCTGAGTGGTTAGCAAATCTTGTTCTTGTACTCAAAAAGAATAAAGTGGATTGGCGCATGTGCGTCGACTATACAGATCTCAACAAACACTGTCCGAAGGATCCCTTCGGACTTCCTAGAATAGATCAGGTGGTAGATTCGACTGCCGGATGCTCTATGTTATCATTCCTAGATTGCTACTTTGGATACCATCAAATCAGCCTGGCAAAAGAAGACGAGGAAAAAACTGCATTCATTACCCAGTTTGGAGCTTTCTGCTATACCTCCATGCCGTTTGGCCTCAAGAACGCTGGAGCAACTTACCAGAGAGCCATTTAAACATGCTTAGCCGACCACTGGGGCAAGCAGGTAGAAGCCTATGTCGATGATGTGGTGATTAAAACAGAAAGCTCGGAAAACTTCATTGAGGATCTGCAGCTGGTCTTCAACAGCCTGAGAAGGTACCGGTGGAAGCTTAATCCGGAAAAATGTGTCTTTGGAGTGCTAGCCAGGAAGTTGCTCGGGTTCATTGTCAGCCACCGAGGAATCGAAGCTAACCCGGAAAAAATCGAAGCTATCATGAGGATGGAAGCACCACGATCACAAAAGAAAGTGCAGAGGCTTACGGGATGCATGGCAGCTTTAAGCAGGTTCATATCAAGGTTAGGAGAAAAAAGGCCTACCATTCTATAAATTGCTCAAGAAGGTGGACAAGTTCCAGTGGACCTCAGAGGCTCAGGAAGCTCTTGATGCACTGAAGAAGTTCTTGACTACACCGCCAGTGCTAAAGCCGCCACGCCGAGCCATGCCAGACCAGCCGGCAGAAGATCTGCTGTTATACATCTCCTGCACGACTCACGTGGTGAGCACCACGTTAGTAGTCGAGCGGGCAGAGGAAGGACACACATATCTAGTACAACATCCCGTCTATTTCATCAGTGAAGTCCTGGGACCCTCTAAAAAGAAGTATCCCCAAGTTCAAAAACTATTGTACGCAGTACTTCTAACTGCTCGCAAGCTCCGTCACTACTTTGACGACCACAAAGTCATAGTAGTCACCGGGTTTCCAATAGGGGATATTCTCCACAACGAAGAAGCCATTGGAAGAATAGCCAAGTGGGCCTGCGAGCTGGGAGCTCACGACATTGAGTTCGGCCTCGCACTGCGATAAAGACTCAAGCGCTAGTTGACTTCGTATCAGAGTGGACCGAGCAACAAGTACCAGACAACCCGGAGGCTGCAGAAGTGTGGCGGATGTACTTCGATGGTTCGCTGAAACTGCAGGGAGTAGGATCAGGGATCCTCTTCATTGCCCTTGGAGGTGAACAACTCAAATATGCTCTTCAGTTGTTATTTTTAGCATCCAACAATGCAGCAGAATATGAAGCTCTAATCCACGGATTGAACATTGCCATATCACTGGGCATTAAGTTGTCACACCCGGTTTTGGAAGGTAAACCGAATGCGAACCATGTACGTGCCAGGATCAGAAATTCACGGACACAGCGATTACATAAATGACTCATCATAGCACAATGCTTCGAATGACAATAAAGAATAAATAATGATATTAAAGACTAGAGTCATTTACATAATATGAATCAAAGTACACAGAATCGAAACGTAGCCAATGTAAATAAACCCACCACAGACAGCTGACTGGGGGAGGTCGCTAGCCTAATCCTCGAACTCGTCGAAGTCCTGGAACTCCTGGAGAACCGCCTCGACGCCTTCTTATTTACCTGGGCATAGATTGCACCAAAGGCAACCTGGTATTTTGTGAAAGCAAGGGTGAGTACACATCAACGTACTCAGCAAATGTCCTGTTTGGCTGAGGTGGACTAGCTTTATGTGGAGTTAAGCTCAAGCAGTTGCTTTTAGTTGGCCAGGTGTTTATTATTAGTGGAAGCCCAAGTTTTATCATATAACCAACCCGTGAACCATTTCCTCACCGAGGAAGCATCATTATCATCATCAGACCAAAACCATAAATAGAACCATTGTATCTCGATCATATGTATCTCTAATCAAAGAGGATCCTAAGGCCGCTCATAACCATGAGCACGGCTGATATATCAGTTTCATTCCCTCTGCAGAGGTCGCAAACTTTACCCATGAGTCGTGATTCCCTTTCTGCCCAGGGAGAGCTAATCCCCATTGATCACTTCCTAGGTGGTCCGGCAGGGTATCACTACGTAGCTGTTACAAAGATTCCCTAGAGGTCATAGCCGCCCGTTAGGTTTCTCCAGTTTGATAAACACAGTACCCCTCCCCGCAGGAGGGTGACTAACAAAAGCAAAACGAAAGAACCTCGGCACTCAGCCTCGACAGAGCAAGCACTGTGCCTGGACCCCATTGACGGCACGACGGCGAAGCAACTACACCTCTAGTTCCTCTAATTAATTAGCTAAGGGCATCCCATTTCACCCTCATGGTTGCACTGTTATCCCGGGTGGTCTCTCAACGAACAGGTCCTTACGGAGAGGTACTCGGGAAACAACCCGAGTCCCCTTAAATGCCACAAGTATATCATCATATCCAGAATAAGACCATAGTATCATCATTGTATCTCATCATGTTCATTGATTAAAGTAAAGCGCTAGCATGTAGCTAACCATAGTAACCCAAAAGGTAAATCAAGGACAAGGTGAATAGAAAGCTAGTAAATCCTTAGGTTTCAATTAAGTAGTGCAGGACAGTGAATTATAAATAGATAGGACATAATGGGTCAGAGGACACTTGCCTTCACCAACCAGATGCTTAGGGTCTTCAACTTCGTAGAACTCGTAGAGTTTGATCTCTTGGTCGCCGAAGCTTGACCGTCGATTCCTCGAAGCTCGGAAACAAATCACGATCTATTCCCGACGCATAGCGAATACAAACAGGAACAAACAAACAAATATATATGCATAAGAACATTACACCATACCAGATAAAATATTATAAAAGCATGCAACATAAAATAGAGCTCGATTCTACGGTCACGCGATAGAAAGAAACGTCGAACTCGAAGCTACGGTTGAGAAGTTAGCGCATTAATGTTAAACAAGTATTAACTATAACTTTTAGTTCAACATTATCAAATATCAATATTATACATCGTTTAGTTCGATTAATCTGCTACACCAACAAATGTCAGTTAATTAAATAATTTAATTAAAACGAGAGATTCTAAGCGAGACGAATTTACGACGCGTGAAACTACACGACAGCGTACAAACGACGCACAGACACGCGCGACATAGCACGCTGACGACACACGAAACAGCGCGCGCGACGAGCGCGAACGACGCGCGAACCAGCACGACAGTGTGCGAAACAACGCGCAGACACGCGCGATATAGCATGTTGACGACACACGAAATAGTGCGCGCGACCAGAGCGAACGACGCACGAACCGACATGCCACCACATGCAGAACAGCTCGCGCAACAGGCGAGAAAATACTAAATAGAAGACGCGTTTATACTAAACAAATATTAAATAAATAAAAGTAGTTAAGTTCACATTAGCCATGTTAATGTTTGTTATAAAAGCGCAAGTTGAACACTACACATTTAATCTAATTGGAATATTAATTTAATAAATATTAGTCGAGCAAACCTTAAGTCAATTATCTAAAATATGTGACCTGACGAATTAACGTTATTAACATGAGTGTTTATAAGCAAAAAAACAATTTATTATCACGCGCAAACGTCGTGCGACACACGTGGTCGACACATGATATACGCGCGACCCACGCGAACAGCGCGCGACGACGCGTGCGAACGGCGCACGACAACGTGTGCGAACAGCACACGCGGCACGCGACGATGCGAGCGAAATAGCACTGCGGCACGCGAAACAATGCACGCAACGTCGCGCCAACGACGCCCACGAACGACGCACGAACAACATGCATACGACGCGCGGACATCGCGACGATGGCGAGCGCAATACACGCGAACAACGAGTAAACAACGCGCGACACGCGAGATTCACTAACAGATATCATGTTTATACTAAACAAGTATAAATTAAGAAACGTTCGAGTAGGCATAGTCATATTAACATGTATTTATAAAGCACAACTAAAACTATAAATTAGTTTAACTAGATTGCTACTTTTATAATTGTTGGATAAATAAATAATTAAATAAAATAAAATGTGTATTATGACAAAAAAATGCTACTAATACTAAATAGACGTTGCTATGAAGTTAACGCGACTGAAACAAGTCCAAACAGATTTATGATGAATAATATATTGAATAAATAACAATTCGTGGATTACAAAATACACGGCTAGTGAGAACCGCTAATCACACATCACGATTACCCTAAGCACATATTGAATCAAGACATTTGAGTCACATTAATCACGTTAACATTTATTTATGAAAGCGTATGCTAGGAACTGTAGAATAGTTTTACTAGAAAAGTATTTAAATAACCATCGAAAAACCAAATACTTGACTAACTAATTAATTAAAGATTGTTTCGCGGCAAAATATTGTTTCTAACATATAAACGGCATTATTACGAAGCTAACATAACTGGTACGGGTCGAAATTGAACAACAACGCAAAAGATATTGAATAATTAATGAACTACAGAATTAAAGCAACGTTGCACATTAGGATTGGCTACAACCAAGGCCACACTGTGGGTCACATGGAAAACAAATACACAAGATCCAAAAAGGGGATCAAATGTGGCTATGGTTGTTCTCTTCTCCCTTGAGGCACGAGTCGCACAACACACAGGGAGAGGTTCCTTATGCCTTCTTCCACCTTGGGAAAACAGAGAATAGCATGGGGAGAAGGAATGAGAAGGAATCGGCCATGGGAGAGAAGAGAGAAGAGGGGATCAACCAGGTGAGAGAAGGGAGAAGAGGGGATCAGCCATGGTGGTCTCCAGGCCTGGGGAGGGGCTAGGCTCGGTCTCCTGCAAGGATGGCGAGCAGTGCAGGGTCCTGCTCGCGCACGCAGGGGCTAGATGGGCGTTGTGCCGCTGCTAGCCAGGGGGTTGGTCGGGGCACCGCTGACTGCACCAAGGGTTAAATGAATCACACCAGGGTTGTTGGTCATGCTGCGCGCTGGGCTCCATGGCCACGCCGAGGGGACTAGGCCACCGCATCAAGGGGCTAGGAGCAGGGGGCTCTGCTCCGGCCGCCATGGTAGTGCGAGAGGGCTGGCCACGAGAATGGCTAGGCTGCGGTCGTGGGCGCGGATGACGGCGTCGTCGAGCAATGTGTCATAGCGGTGAGGGTCTTCGCTAGTTGAGCACGGAGACGAACGGGAAGGAAAAATCACCAGAGGAGGTTTCTCACCTTGATACATGGCCGGGACGCCGATGGTTTGGACATGAGCGATGGTGAGCGCGGCACGGCTCCTCTGCCCGACGGTGAGCAAGACGTGGGGTGGCTATTGTGCGGTCGGGAGATGGCTGCGCTCTATGAGACCAAGGGAGGGGAGAGCGGATACCAGCGATACAAATATGGGCGACTGGGTGAACGGTTGGTAGGAACGTGCGTCGTGGCCGATTCAAGCAGAAGAGACGGTTTCCATGGAAGGGATTATGAGTGGGGATCGCACAGCTGAACGAGGATGCCGCGGTGCAGCTCATAGCTGGTCTTGTGGCACAGAAAGTCAGGCACGGCGTGTAGGGGCATGGGCTGGCTACGCACAACAGCAGCCATGACCGCCGTCTGCTCAGCCACGTGCAGCTGCACGGCGAGAGGACAGGCCGCGGGGCGACGACTAGGATAGACAGAGCTGACACATGGGCCCGAAATAATAGCGAGAGGAACAAGTGTTGAAAAAAATGGTTGCACGCACAATGTGTGGACGTTGCGCGGCGAGACAAGGAAAGGTGAGGTAGATGAAGGTAAATACCGAGGGTTAGACATGGGGTAGACTGGGGTAGAAGGGGCAGGAGCATCTTGGGGAATTGTCGAGCGACGACTGGGTGTATAAGGTAATAGTGCGGAACGAAGTGAAGGTTTTACAGATCATAGAGAAACTGTCGAGGTAGACGCCGGGGTAGATACGAGCAGCATTGTGAATCATCTAGGCCCCTTTGGTGATGTTTTGGTAATTAATGACAACTGCTTGTGGAATAACGATTCTTGGAGAAATAAGAATGCAGGGTTGGACCACATAGAACAGGAAATGTTGGAGAATCATAAGCATTGGTTGTGGATCAGATGAAGGCAAAGGTATAATATAGGTTTCGTTTTTGCCGGTCTTGAGGAGTTTAGAGAAGATACCTGACCGAATTAGTAGGCTAGATAGCCATACTATTAAGAGGGGTCAATGTCTTTGATCTGTGTAAAACTTAGTGCCTCATAGAGCATCAAGTAGTTGCATTTGCATGAGGACTAACAGCGCTTCAAATTTATTGAGTTAAAAGTTCTTTCAAAAGCAAGTTTGAAAAATTGCAAAGTGTTGGATGCGCGGACCGTCTGGGCCTTGAGGGCGGACCGTCCGCGATCCACCAGAGGGGTCCGAAGTCTGACCACTTCGGCAGCCACATTGTTCCATTGCACTGCGGACCGTCCGGGCCTTAGGGCCGGACCGTCCGCAGTCATGACCAGAGAAGGCTGGTTTCGGGCCAAACCCTGAATTATAGCGCGGACCGTCCGGCTGTGATGGGCGGACAGTCCGCAAGTGTCAAACATGTTTTGGACAGGGACTGTGTGATTTTGTAGATTTGTACTACGGACTGTCCGGGGGACTAGTCCGGACAGTACTGTCTCAGGTCTCGGACCGTCCGGCTTTATAGGCGGACGGTCCGCTTGTGTTAACTATCCTTGGTCCGAGGCTCGGGTGCCTCAAGCTGCCAGGTCGCGGATGGTTCGGCCTTGGAGGGAGGACTGTCCGGATCCACCTTTTCTGACAGCTCTGACAGTTTTCAAACGGGAATTATAGCCGTTATACGTACGGCGGACCGTCCGGCCCTAGGGCGCGGACCGTCCGCGTGTGCGCAGTACTGGTGCTTTTTGCACATAACGGTTGGATTTTGATGGGGGACTATAAATAGAAGGGCAGCTCGTGTGAGAGTGCTCACTTGGCCATTCCTTGCACACATTGATCTCATTTGTGATCCTCCAACTCACTCTCTCACACTCGTTGCTTGAGATTGCATTCTAGTGAGAGATTGAGGGTTCCTAGTGCATTTGCATCATTCGGTGATTCTTGAGGCACTAGGTGGTACACCGAGCAAGCGTCATTGGCTTGTTACTCTTGGAGGTTGCCGCCTCCTAGACGGCTCGGGTGATTGTCTCCGTCGAGCTCTCCAAGAAGATTGTGGAGAAGCCGCGGTGTTGATTGTGAGGGGTTCGCGCCTACCTCGCCGGAGCGGCAAAGGTGACATTAGTGGAATCGAGGTATTGAGTGATTTCTCGTCCACTTGGCTCAAAGATCAAGCTGTGTCTTGATAGAGGAGCAAGTGAGAGCTTGAAGTCCACCTCAACGTGGATTAGGGGTGATCGGCAAATCACCGATACCACGGGATAAATTTCGGTGTCTCTACCTTCTTGCATTACTTATTGCCTTGCAAGTGATTAGTGTTTTGCATATTGTTCCTCAAGTATTCAATCACCATAGTTGTTTCTCATACATTGTTTACTTATTGTCACTAGAGAATTTATTCCTCTTGTTATATTGATTAAATTTACCTAGTGTTTTCGATTTTAGTCAAAACCGCCTATTCACCCCCCCTCTAGCCGGTGTCCTAGATCCTACAAGTGGTATCAAAGCCGAGGACTCCATTGTTTGTGGATCTAATCATCCCGGAGTGGGACAAAATGGCTAGTAACAACAATGTGCACATTGGGAAGCGACCGCATTTTGATGGAAATAATTATGACTATTGGAAAATAAGAATGTCAATGCATCTTAGAGCAATGGGTGGAAAAATTTGGCCAATTGTCAGGGATGGATTTGTTGTGTTGAAAGAAGATGAACCATCCATTAGTGATAATGAGAATATCCTCACAAATGATCAAGCCATGAATGTCTTTTATGATGCTCTTGATATAAATGAGTTCAATCGTATCAAGAATCTCACAACCGCTCATGAGATTTGGATTAAGCTAATGGAAATTCATGAAGGAACTACAATTGTGAAGAGTGCCAAACTATATGTGTGCAAAGGGAAGTTTGAGCAATTTATTATGAAAGAAGATGAGAGTGTATCCGATATGTTCAATCGGTTAAATGAGATAGTAAATGAACTCAAGGGACTTGGTTTTAATGTACCGGATGTGGATTTCACTCACAAGTTCCTTAGATCACTTCCGGAGAAATATGAGACCATTGTGACAATGTTAGTAAGGAGTGATCTATCTACAACTTCTCCAACCGAAGTATTGGGAGAAATTCTCACTCAAGATATATTTAAGAAGTCGCAAGCCGATGCTTTAAGTTTGGCAAAGAAGGTGAAAAATGAATCAATTGCGCTCAAAGCTAAGGCCTCAAAGGCAATTGAAAAGGAAGATAGTAATGATGAAGAAAATGAAAGTGAGAGTGATGGTGACATGGCTCTATTTGTAAGGAAATTCAATAAATTCATGAAGATGAAGAGAGGTCAACCTAGAAGAGGTCAAACATCTAGAAGAAATGCTTTCAATGATAGAAAGTGTTTTGAGTGTGGGGAACCCGGTCACATTGCCATGAATTGCCCAAGCAAGAAGAAGAAGGGCAAAGATGAAAGTGACAAGAAGAAAAAGAAATACTATAACAAGAAGAAAGATGGCAAAGCCTACTTAGTTGAATGGGACTCGGATGATGATGATGATGATGACACCTCATCCAAGCTTAATGCCGGAATTGCCATCAAGGAAGCTCCCTCACTCTTCTCATCCCCCCATTGTCTCATGGCAAAGGGAGATGCTAAGGTAAAAATCATCACCGATTTAAATGATATAAAAGATGATGATGATATCGATGATGTTGATGATGATGGCTATTCATATGATGATCTTGTTAGAATGTTAGGTGAGGCCGATGACTACATGCACAAAGAAAAAGAAAAATTTAAGACCTTGAAGGAATTGTATAAAAACCTCCAAGTGTATTTTGAGGAGCTCAAGACCTCTCACAATGACCTAAAAGAAAATTGTGAGAAGCTTGCGGATGCTCAAAAATCATCTATTGTGCATGAAGTTGAGGTGGTCACTAAGGATGTTGGAGTCACTTGTGACTTACTTGATAGTCTTGCAAGTGAACCACTACCTACTAACTCTATTTGTGATAAATGCAAAATTTCTCTCAATGATAACATTGCTCTTGATGAATCAAAAATTATTGTTGAGAATGAAGTGTTAGTAGATAGAGTAAACACTCTAACTCATGACCTAGAAAAGGCATATGGTGGTAAGGCTAAATTGGATTTCATATTGGGAAGTCAACGGTGCTCTCTTAACCGTGAAGGTCTTGGATATGTTCCCAAGAAAGGAAAGAATGCTTTTGTAAAGCAAAAGACATTGTTTGTGAAAGAATGTGACAAAGTGTGTCACAAGTGTCACAAAAAGGGACATGTTAAGAAAAATTGTCCCAAGTTCAAAAATGTATCCTCCACTTGTTTTCAGCATTGTTATGTTCTTTCTCATAATGCAAAAGGTGTTAATGCTAAATTTGTTGGTACTTCAATTGTTGGAAACAAAAAGAAAGCTATTTGGGTGCCAAAGACCTTGGTCACTAACATCCAAGGACCCAAGCAAGTTTGGGTACCTAAAAGAGATTGATTTCCTTTTGTAGGTAAACTACAAGGCGGGAGGGAATCATTGGGTGTTAGATAGTGGATGCACTCAACACATGACCGGAGATATGAAAATGTTTACCCAAATGAGTGAGGAAGATTGCTCAAATTATGATAGTATCACATTTGGAGATAATCGCAAAGGAAAGGTTAAAGGTTTGGGTAAAATTGCTATTTCAAATGATCATTCTATATCAAATGTGCTCTTGGTTGAGTCTTTGAATTTTAATTTACTTTCCGTAGCTCAATTATGTGATTTAGGTTTTTGTTGCAATTTCACGATTGAAGATGTTATTATCTCTAGTGTTGATGGTAGCAATCTTAAGTTTAAAGGTTTTAGACATGAAAATCTTTATCTTGTTGATTTCTCATCTAATGAGGCAAAGCTCACAACTTGCCTATTCTCAAAAGCTTCACTAGGTTGGTTATGGCATAGAAGACTTGGTCATGTTGGAATGAAGCAACTCAATCGGTTAACCAAGCATGACTTAGTTCGTGGCTTGAAAGATGTGAAGTTTGAGAAGAACAAATTGTGTAGCTTTTGTCAAGCCGGGAAGCAAGTGGCAAACACTCATCCAAATAAAAGTCAAATGTCCACTCATCGACCTTTGGAATTACTTCACATGGATTTATTTGGGCCCACATCTTTTGTAAGTATTGGTGGTAATTCTTATTGTCTTGTGATTGTGGATGACTATTCAAGATTTACTTGGGTTTATTTTCTTCGAGACAAATCCAATGTGTTTGAAACATTCAAGTCATTTGCTATATTGGCTCAAAATCAATTTGATTTCGACATCAAAAAGGTTAGAAGTGATAATGGGTCGGAATTCAAAAATGCGAGAATTGATGAATATTGTGATGACAAGGGTATTAAACATGAATTCTCTTCCAAATATACCCCGGAACAAAACGGTATTGTTGAAAGAAAGAATAGAACTCTCATTGATATGGCTAGGTCTATGTTAGCGGAATATAATATATCGGATTCTTATTGGGCCGAGGCAATAAATACCGCTTGTCATTCATCAAATATACTATATTGTCACAAGCTTTTGAAGAAAACTCCATATGAATTGCTCATTGGTAGAAAGCCAAATATCTCATATTTTAGGGTATTCAGTTGCAAATGTTATATTTTGAGAAAGGGAAGCCGACTTTCTAAATTTGAAAAGAAATGTGATGAGGGTTTTCTTCTTGGATATTTATCAAATAGTAAAGCTTATAGAGTCTTCAACAAAACTCATGGTATTATTGAAGAAGCATATGATGTTGAATTCGATGAAACAAATGGGTCTCAAGATGAGAGTGATAATCTCGATGATGTTGGGGGAACTCAATTGATAAATGCAATGAAAACAATGGCCATTGGTGAAATAAAACCAAAGGAAGATGATGATGAAAATAGTGTGGTTGTCATTCCTTCATCCTCAACTCTAAATGAGGAAGATCACCAAAGCCAACAACATGATGAAACCATGGATACTCATGATCAAGGTACTTCAAGACTTTCGGTTCCTCCTAATGCTTCAACTAGCAATTATCAAACGGTATCAAGAATTCATCATTCCATTGTGAAGGATCACCCGGTTGATCAAATTGTGGGTGATATTAGTAAGGGTGTTCAAACTCGCTCTCGCATAGCTTCGTTTTGTGAACATTTCTCTTTCGTATCTTGTATGAAACCTAACCGTGTAGATGAAGCTCTACTTGATGTTGATTGGGTGAATGCAATGCATGAAGAATTAAATAACTTCGCTCGAAATGAAGTTTGGGAGCTTGTTGAGAGACCAAAGAACCACAATGTTATTGGTACAAAATGGGTGTTTCGCAACAAGCACAATGAAGATGGTGTGGTAGTAAGAAACAAGGCAAGATTAGTTGCACAAGGATATACTCAAATTGAGGGATTGGATTTTGGGGAGACATTTGCTCCCGTGGCAAGATTAGAAGCAATTCGGATTCTTCTTGCTTATGCTTGTGCACATAATATCAAGCTCTACCAAATGGATGTAAAGAGTGCTTTTCTAAATGGTAAGATTAGTGAACTAGTGTATGTTGAACAACCTCCCGGTTTTGAGGACCCCAAAAGACCTAACCATGTGTTCAAGCTTTCTAAAGCTCTCTATGGGCTTAAGCAAGCTCCACGCGCTTGGTATGAAAGGCTTAGGGATTTCTTGCTTTCCAAAGACTTCAAAATTGGGAAGGTTGACACTACTCTATTCACTAAAAGAATTGGCAAAGACTTATTTGTTTGTCAAATCTATGTTGATGATATTATTTTTGGATCTACTAATGAATTATTTTGTGAGGAATTCGGAAAAATGATGTCAAAAGAATTTGAAATGTCTATGATAGGAGAATTGAGCTTCTTTCTTGGCCTTCAAATCAAACAATTGAAAGATGGAATTTTTATAAGTCAATCAAAATATTTGAAGGACATGCTCAAGAAGTTTGGTTTAGAAAATGCAAAGCCTATCAAGACTCCAATGGCAACAAATGGTCATCTAGACTTAGATGAAGGAGGTACTATGGTTGATCAAAAACTTTATCGTTCAATAATTGGTAGTTTGCTTTATATTACCGCATCTAGGCCCGATGTTATGTTTAGTGTATGCATGTGTGCTCGATTTCAAGCTTCACCTAGAGAGATTCACTTGAAAGCCGCTAAAAGAATTCTAAGATATTTGAAGTACACTCCCAATATTGGTCTATGGTATCCCAAAGGTGCTTAATTTGAATTAATTATATATTCGGATTCGGACTATGCGGGGTGCAAAGTTGATAGAAAAAGCACCTCCGGTTGTTGTCAATTTCTTGGTAGATCTATTGTTTCATGGCCTTCTAAAAAACAAAATTCGGTTGCTCTCTCTACCGCCGAAGCGGAATATATATCGGCCGGAAATTGTTGTACTCAACTATTATGGATGAAACAAACTTTATTGGATTATGGAATTATTTTCAAGAATGTGCCTCTCATGTGTGATAATGAGAGTGCGGTAAAATTAGCTACCAATCCGGTCCAACACTCAAGAACTAAGCATATTGATATACGACATCACTTTTTAAGGGATCATGTTGGAAAGGGGATATCTCTATTTATTCCATTGGCACGGACGATCAATTAGCAGACATTTTTACAAAGCCTTTGGATGAAACAAGATTTTGTTCTCTAAGAAGTGAAATGAATGTGATCGATCTCTCAAATGTGGCTTGAAGTTGATCATGCATGTGTCGTGTTGCATCTCGGTTCTACATATGCTCTTTATGCTATTTATTTGGTATTATTGATGCATTTTTCATTCTAAATTGCTCTAGATAGTTTAATACAAAAATTTGCATAACTCAATTACATAATATGAATATGCATGCATACTAACTCTTGGATTGGTCGAAATGTCCATATATGAGCACCAATTCGGATTTGAAATTCAAAATCAGAAAGTGGACAGACATTGGAAAACTGAGTATCAGGCCGCGGACCGTCCGCCCATGGACCGCGGACCGTCCGCAGAATCAGGAACTGGACAGTCCGATCAGCAATGCAGACCGTCTGAACTCATCAGGGCGCGGACCGTCCGCGACAGGCAGTAAAATCGAGCAGAGGCCGCAGACTTGTCATTTGTGTTACTTGCCCCTTCTCTCTTGCTCTCCACTCGCCAAATAGTCTCCTTTGTCGATTGTGCGCGGACGGAGAAGTGACGTTGCGCACGGACAGTTCGACAACTTGTGGCAACGTTCAATCAACATGTCTTCATCACGGTATTTCATAATCTTGTGGATTTCATCAAATTTCTTCAATTTTTGAGATTATTTGGGTTTCCTCTCTGATCTGAAATTGAGCAGTAGTTTTACAAATCTGATTGGTGGGATTGTTAGTATTACTCACTATGAATGCTGTGCAAAATTTTGAACTCGTTTGGATGGGTATTCTCTGCAAAATCATCAATTCAACATTTGTGGCGGCTAGGGTTCTTTGGAGTCGCCCCTGGTCGGTCGCGGACCGTCCGCATGGTGGGCGCGGACAGTCCGGCCCCCTGGCAGAGCAGTGCAGTTCTATTGCTTTTATTGTGGTGTTTGCTATCAACTTCTCATCTATGGATGTCTGTCACATTATTGCAGTGGTTTTGGTGGTCTCTGCAAGAAACTTGCAGGTCGCTTTAAATCAAAGCGCCCTCGTGGAGATGATGCTGACTATACACCAACCACTGATTCAGAGGCCCAATCCTCAGCTGGGGGCACTGAATCTATGGATGCTGAAGACTTTCCTCATGTTCATCCCGATTATCCCATTGACACCTCAGGATGGACATATCCAAAGCGGAGGTTTTCTATGGCCGAGTACTACTCAAGACGGACTATGAACCAATACACTCTGCCATCTGACACCAATATTCAATTTTTCCACACTCAGCTGCAGTTTGATGTTTTTTGGGGCACCTTGGTGGATACAAATTTTCATAAACATCAAGTGATTGATTGGTCCTTCATGCTAGGTCAATCAGTCATGGAGGGTCTGATCCCTAAGTTTGAGACGTGTGGCCTGTATCAGTTTATGGGGCAACGAACAGACTTCAGTGAAATGGCTGTCAAGCAATTCCTGGCCACCTCAGAAATTGATATAGAAGAAGAATCCATCACCTGGATGACTGGCTTCAAGCGCTATTCCGCCTCCTTTGCTGACTTTGCCACTGCCAACAATCTGGATTATGGCACCATTTCAGCTGGACTGGATCTCTACACTGAGGATAATTTTGAGGACATTATGTAATTCTATGAGCCAGCACGGCTGGGAATACCCAGGAGGATTGGAGAGACAGCAGGACTCAGACATCATCCTGTTGTGATCAACAAAATTGCCAGAGTCACTATTCTTCCCAAGAGTGGGGATAAGAGCAAAATACGGGACAAATTCTGGAATATTATCCATCACATCATGAACGGTGAGGTAATGAATGTTGTTCTATTCATGATGAGACAGCTCAATGATTTGAAGATGGACAAGAACCAAAATTTAGCGTATGCTCCTTATATTATGGCTCTCATCAAAGCCAAGACCAGATTTGAGGGGCCCTGCGAGATTGTTCACACACCGTTCAGACCCTTTAAGAATGAGATAGGGTTTCTCACCAGGCCACTCACTCCCTTCCCAGATGATGAGGAAGACCCTGGCTATAATGCAGGAGCAGCTCCTGATGTTGAGGCCGAGCAGATGCCTCCTCCTCCACCTCCTCCTCAGCCTCAGCAGTATTGGCAGCCTGGTCCAGGCTACTTTGATCCTTATTTTCACAATATGCAGCAGGGGCTTGAGACTCATATTGATACTCGCTTTGAGGGCATGATGTCACATGTGGATCACCGCCTAGATGACATACAGTCTCGCTTTGACAGTAACTGGGATGCGCTCAACTCTGAGTTTTCTGTGTTTCGTGATCACATTCACACTAATGTCACTGATCCTATCATGACCAGGCTGAATAATATGCAGCAGAGTTTTCAAGATAACATGGGCGCTCTCTCCAGCCAATTTGACAATCTTTCTACAAATGACAGCATGCATGATATCAGTCAGAGGCAGCATGTAACACCCTGAATTTGGGGGTATAAAATTTCTTTTCTAATATCCACCAAATTCAGGTGTTACCCTCTCTTTTCCTTAATTTTTTCTTTTCTTTTTCCTAAATAGTGGTGAGTTATTTTGTTTTATATATTTACAAGTCTAGTAAAATAAAACCCTAAAGGAATAATGATTGATGCATCATGCGGAAATATATATTTGTTTTTGTGTGATGTTTTGCTTTGGTGTGTATCTATTTAATATGTAGCTCATTTATTGTAAATAAATTTGATAGTAGGAAAAAAAGAAAAGAGAAAGAAATAAAAATGGAAAAGGCCCATCCCTCCTTTCCCCTGGCCGGCCCAGCCAGCCCCTCTTCCCCCTCTTGGGCCACTCGGTCGTTCTGGCCCACCAGGCCATCCCGCGCCCCTCCTCTCCGCGGCCCAGCTGCGCTGCCCGTGTACGCCCGAGGCCCAACGCGCCTTTCCCACTCCTCCCGCGCGCCAGCCCAGCCGCCAGCTCGCTCCCCCTGGCGCGGCCTAGCTCGCGCTCTCCCCTTCCCCCACCATCCCGGCCCAGCGCGCGCGCTTCCGCCAGCCCACCCGCACCCTAGCGTGTAGCGCGGCCCAGCACCCCACGCGCTGCAGCCCAGCCGCCCAACGCGCCCTGCTGGCCTCGCGCTCGCGCACGGGAGTGCCACCGCCGCCAGGAACGCGCCCACGATGAAGAAACCACCCCTGTTGCCTCTTCCGTCGCGAAAATATCGTCAACCGCCCCCCATGCCGCCCATATTCATGCCCCAGCCCTGCTCGACCTCTCCCTCTTCCCCATGCCTGCACCTCTCACTAGTTCTTGGCTAAATTCGTCGCTCTCGTCTCTCTCGCCCAAAGCCGTCGTCGTCGTCCGTCGAACCCACGCCATTGTCGTCATCCGCCCATGGTGAGCCCTCCTTCTCCTTCTCCCTTCCCCTCCCTTCCTTTGCGTTAGTCGCGCGGTCCAGCGTGCGCGCGGTGCGGCCTGGCAGCCGCGGCCTGGCGTGCTCCCGGCGGGCGTGCTCGCGGTGCGGCCGCCCCGGTGTGGCTCGTGGCCCACGGCGTGCAGCCAGCGAGGCTTGCGGCCAGCCCAACGTGTCCCGTGCGCGTGGCCTGGAGTCCCTTGCTAGCACGACTCGCTGCCAATGCGACTCCAGCGCGATCAGTTCTCGTCCCCTCCCTTGTTCAACTCACTGAGCCCGTTGATATAACCCTTGACGTAGTAACCTACAACCCCTGCGCGTGCGCGTTCGTGTCGCTCACCTCATCGTAGCTCGTGCGTTGTCGCTTGTGACACACATGTCGTTCGTGCGTCGTCGCTGTACTGTTCGCGTCGTTCGCGCGTGCCGCGAGCATTGTTTCGTGTATGTCGTGCGCATTGCCGCACACGTTATTAAATGGTTCCATGTTAGCTGCTCGTATTAACTAAGTAATTCTTGTTCAATTGTTGAGTAATAAAGTAATTGTTCAATCGGATCGAATTTATGAGTTTAATTATGCGATTGTAAATACATAGTAATGTGATTTTTTAACCACTTAGATGTTGTATGGAATGTCTAGTTAGTGTTTAGTATAAAAACAACAGCTCAATCGAATCTAGTTTATAATTTCAATTATGCGTCGGTAGATATTTGGTAACGTGTTGTCATGCGTGTCCATCTCCCGTTGTTCCGCGCATGTCATGTGCGTAGTCGTCGTCTATTTTCTTGTTCGTGCGCGCGCGCCATGCGTCCGGTCCGCATGTTAAATCATGTGTTGTTTTGCACGTGTCGTTCATGTAAATCGCAATTGGCACGCTTCAATAGGATCACTTTGCCATATCATTCATGTTAAATACTTGATTAATTGTTTAGTATTCAGTTATTAAAGTCAGAATTTAATTAGAACGAGTCTATAGTTTTAACTCGTGCTTTTATAAATACAAATGTTAATTGACTCGGTTAATACCAGCTTAAATACTTTTATTTATTCGTTTGTTGTTGTTCGCATGCTGCATCGTTTGCGCGTCAGCGTGCTGTTCGCGCGCGTAGTCGCGTTGACTCGCGCGTATCATGCACGGTTGTGTGTGTTGTTTCGCGTACGCGCAGCGTGGCGTCGGGGTCCCGACGACATCCGTCTACCCCTAGACGACGTTCGTCTACCGTAGACGACGCCCGTCTACCCCCCTTAACCCGTTCGTCTACCCCTTCGTCTACCCCTAGAACATCGTTTGACTTTAAAATCTAATTTAAGAATTCGATTTGCACCAACATGATTAATCTTAACTGAAATATTCTTTGTTAATAATTGCTCAGATTAATCATGCTTTTATTTATTAGTTTTTCATGTCGCTTGCCTTGCCACGCGTCTGGTTCGTGTGTCGCGCGACGTCTGCGTGTGGTAATAAATTAGTTTCGTCTATAACTCATGTTGGTAACGTTAACTTGTCGGGTCGCTTATTTTAGATAATTAACTTAAGGTTTGCTCGGCTAATATTCATTAGACTAATATTTATAACTATATTAAATGTGTAGTGTTCCACGTGAGCTTTTATAATAAATATTATCATGGCTAGTATTAACTTAACTACTTTTATTTATTAAATGTTTGTTTAGTCAAATGCGTTACATATTTAATTTTTCTCGCCTGTCGCACGTGCTGTTCCGCACGTGATGGCGTGCTAGTTCGCGCGTCGTTCGCACTGGTCGCGTGCACTGTTTCGGGTGTCGTCAGCATGCTATATCGCGCGTGTCCGTGCGTCGTTTGCACGCTGTCGTGTTGGGTTCGCCGTCATCACGTTGTCTGCGCGTGTCGCGCGTGGTGCGCATGCTAGGTCGCTTGCGGTCGTGCTGTTTCACGCGTTACGTAATTCGTCTCGCTCCGCTAATTCGACCCGCTTAGAGTCGCTGATATTATTTAAATTACTGGTTCAACTAAGAATTGTTAGTGTGGTCAGCTAATTAAAATTGTGCAATAGCTCTAGTTTCATTTTAAATAAATATTAATTAATATAATCAGATCAAACTAAATGTTATGATTAATACTCGTTTAGTGTGGACGCGATAACTTCTCGACCGTAGCCTCGACCATCGCGTTTCTTTCCCTCGCGTGACCATAGAATCGAACTCTATTTTATGCTGCATGTTTTTATAACAATTTATCCTGTATGGGGTAATGTTCTTATGCATATACATATGTTTGTTTGTTTGTGCCTGTTGGTATTTGCTGTGCGTCGCGAATAGTTTGCGATCCGTTTCCGAGCTTCGAGAGATCGAAGGTCAAGCTTTGGTGACCAAGTGATCAAGCTCCTCGAACTCTACGAGATTAAAGATCCTGAGCATCTGTTTGGTGAAGGCAAGTGTCCTCTGACCCATTATGTCCCATTCACTTTTAATGCACTGTCCCGCATTACTTAATTGAAACCTAAGGATTGACTAGCTTTCCATTTACCTTATCCTTGTTTACCTTTTGGGTTATCATGGTTAGCATTATGCTATTGCTTTACTTGAATCAATGAACATGATGTGAATACTTATGATACTATGATGTTATCCCGATGATGTTCCTGTGATACTTTAGGGGGCTCAGGCTGTTTCCTGAGTGCCTCTCCGTAAGGACCTGTTTGGGGAGTGACAACCCGGGATAACAGTGCAACCATGAGGGTGTAATGGGACGCCCTTAGCTGATTAATTAGAGGAACCAGAGGAGTAGTTGGCTTCGCCGTAGGGCCGTCAATGGGGTCCGGGCACAGTACTTGCTCTGCCGAGGCTGGTTGCAGAGGTTCTTGATTTGGTTTTGTTAGTCACCCTTCTTTTGGGGAGATGTACTGTGTTTATCAAACTGGAGAAACCTAACGGGCGGCTATGACCTCTGGGAAATCTTTGTAAAGGCTACGTAGTGATACCCTGCCGGACCACCTAGGAAGTGATCAATGGGGAGTCATGATCCCCGGGCAAAATGGGAATCACGGCTCATGGGTAAAGTGTGCAACCTCTGCAGAGTGTTAGAAACTGATATATCAGCCGTGCTCACGGTTATGAGCGGCCTTGGGATCCTCTTTGATTAGAGATACAGCTGGTTCGAGACTCAATGGTTCTATTAATGTTTTTGGTTCGATGATGATCATGATGTTCCTCGAGGAGGAAGCTGTTCACGGGTTGGCTATTACTAAAACTTGGCTTCCACTAATAGTAAATACCTTACCAACTAAAAGCAACTGCTTGAGCTTAACTCCACATAAAGCTAGTCCACCTCAGCGAAACGGGACATTTGCTGAGTACGTTGATGTGTACTCACCCTTGCTTTCACAAAACACCAGGTTGCCTTTGGTGCAATCTATGCTCAGGTAAAGAAGAAGGCGTCGAGGCGGATCCCCAGGAGTGCCAGGACTTCGGCGAGTTCGTGGTTTAGGCTAGCGACCTCCCCCAGTCAGCTGCCTGTGGTGGGTTTGTTTACGTTGGCTACGTTTCTGTTCTGTGTACTTTGATTATATTATGTAAATGACTCTAGTCTTTCATATTATTACTTATCTTTATTGTTATTCGAAGCATTGTGCTATGATGAGTCATTTATGTAATCGTCGTGTACGTGAATTTCTGATCCTGGCACGTACATGGTTCACATTCGGTTTACCTTCCAAAACCGGGTGTGACACAGCAGCAACTCCAACAAGATTTTGGCCAGTTCTCCTCTCTATTTGACACATTCAGCACTCACTACTACAACATGCATCCTCCGCCCAGTGATCAGTGAGGCCTCTCCTTTGTGGCAATTGATGCCAAAGGGGGAGAGAAGTGATGAGAAGAGAAGTTGTCAGGTGTCACTTTTAGGGGGAGTTGTTGGTCTATGTGGACATTAAGATCATGCATATGCATATTTACCTTTTTTATGTCGCATGCATTAGTTTATGTCTTATGCATTTGGAACTGGCTTTAACTGTTAACTCTATGTCGTATGTCTGTGGACAATTATCTGTAATATTCTGTGGGTTGAACTATGTTTTAGTTCAAATTACTCTGTGTGTGGTTAATCGAGGAGTGATTATAATTGCTGCGCTTACTCTACGGATCATCTCTTGTATGCCTCGATAACCATGATTGTAGGAAAGTCTCCATCAAACTCCGATATATTATGTGTGTTATATCTTCAGCTTCAAATAATCCTGCACACACTTAGGGGGAGCCTTTCTTACATACTGAGTTTTTATTGGGATTTATCTATCTCTCGGACAGAACTTCAAATCAAGATAAGTCCTATGAAACTCATCTCCAAAATCTATCTTATACCTTAGGTATGAGGGAGATTTGGAAAAAACTAAACTTCTCTTTAATATATTATGTAGTGTTGTCATCAATTACCAAAAAGGGGGAGATTGTGAATCATCTAGGCCCCTTTGGTGATGTTTTGGTAATTAATGACAACTGCTTGTGGACTAACGATTCTTGGAGAAATAAGAATGCAGGGTTGGACCACATAGAACAGGAAATGTTGGAGAATCATAAGCATTGGTTGTGGATCAGATGAAGGCAAAGGTATAATATAGGTTTCGTTTTTGCCGGTCTTGAGGAGTTTAGAGAAGATACCTGACCGGATTAGTAGGCTAGATAGTCGTACTATTAAGAGGGGTCAATGTCTTTGATCTGTGTTAAACTTAGTGCCTCATAGAGCATCAAGTAGTTGCATTTGCATGAGGACTAACAACGCTTCAAATTTATTGAGTTAAAAGTTCTTTCAAAAGCAAGTTTGAAAAATTGCAAAGTGTTGGATGCGTGGACCGTCCGGGCCTTGAGGGCGGACCGTCCGGGCCTTGAGGGTGGACCGTCCGCGATCCACCAGAGGGGTCCGAAGTCTGACCACTTCGGCAGCCACATTGTTCCATTGCACTACGGACCGTCCGGGCCTTAGGGCCGGACTGTCCGCAGTCATGACCAGAGAAGGCTGGATTCGGGCCAGTCCCTGAATTATAGCGCGAACCGTCCGGCTGTGATGGGCGGACAGTCCGCAAGTGTCAAACATGTTTTGGACAGGGACTGTGTGATTTTGTAGATTTGTACTACAGACTGTCCGGGGGACTAGTCCGGACAGTACTGTCTCAGGTCTCGGACCGTCCGGCTTTATAGGCGGACGGTCCGCTTGTGTTAACTATCCTTGGTCCGAGGCTCGGGTGCCTCAAGCTGCCAGGTCACGGACGGTCCGGCCTTGGAGGGAGGACTGTCCGGATCCACCTTTTCTGACAGCTTTGACAGTTTTCAAACGGGAACTATAGCCGTTATACGTACGACGGACCGTCCAGCCCTAGGGCGCGGACCGTCCGCGTGTGCGCAGTACTGGTGCTTTTTGCACATAACGGTTGGATTTTGATGGGGGACTATAAATAGAAGGGCAGCTCGTGTGAGAGTGCTCACTTGGCCATTCCTTGCACACATTGATCTCATTTGTGATCCTCCAACTCACTCTCTCACACTCGTTGCTTGAGATTGCATTCTAGTGAGAGATTGAGGGTTCCTAGTGCATTTGCATCATTCGGTGATTCTTGAGGCACTAGGTGGTACACCGAGCAAGCGTCATTGGCTTGTTACTCTTGGAGGTTGCCGCCTCCTAGACGGCTCGGGTGATTGTCTCCGTCGAGCTCTCCAAGAAGATTGTGGAGAAGCCGCAGTGTTGATTGTGAGGGGTTCGCGCCTACCTCGCCGGAGCGGCAAAGGTGACATTAGTGGAATCGAGGTATTGAGTGATTTCTCGTCCACTTGGCTCAAAGATCAAGCCGTGTCTTGATAGAGGAGCAAGTGAGAGCTTGAAGTCCACCTCAACGTGGATTAGGGGTGATCGGCAAATCACCGATACCACGGGATAAATTTCGGTGTCTCTACCTTCTTGCATTACTTATTGCCTTGCAAGTGATTAGTGTTTTGCATATTGTTCCTCAAGTATTCAATCACCGTAGTTGTTTCTCATACATTGTTTACTTATTGTCACTAGAGAATTTATTCCTCTTGTTATATTGATTAAATTTACCTAGTGTTTTTTATTTTAGTCAAAACCGCCTATTCACCCCCCCTCTAGCCGGTGTCCTAGATCCTACAAGCATGCCGTTCGCGAGAAGAAACGGTTCAGTGATCTCGCTAAAAAGGGCACGAGGTCTGGAACAGGCTTGACGAGAGGAAAATATATGTACATATATTATCGAGTTTCCATAATTTTATAGTTTTAGCAAATACTAAATTTTAGGTATTTAATTAATATTAGAAAAACTAAAATTCATATTTAATACTCGAAGAAACGTTCCGAAGGTTCCAAAAACTCGTAGGAACATCCTCGAGATATTTTAATCTGTTACGATAACATTTTGCACTCATAAACAGTATGCATCGGCATGAATGCAACAATCAAATTTCCTCTAAGATTTTATTTTACTAGGCTTAGGCATAGATATAAACAAAATAACTCTTCACTATTTAGGAAAAAGAGAAGAAAAGCAAGGAAAGGAGAGGGTAACACCTGAATTTGGTGGATATTAGAAAAGAAATTTTATACCCCTAAATTCAGGGTGTTACATAAGTGGTTGATGGTATATGGAGATTCACTGGTGGTCATAAGTCAGATAAATAAAGAATGGGATTGCTCGAATGATTCTATGGGCACGTACTGTACAACCGTTCGAAAACTGGAAGACAAATTTGAAGGGCTGGAATTTCATCATGTGGAAAGAGATCTGTAATATCCCAAAAAAATGTTGACCAAAAGTTAATCTCTGGTGCGTGGATGAGGTAAAGGGTTGTGGGCCATTGGATGCAAAGATAGAAGTCATCTGTGGCGTCGTTTCTTTCTCCCACAAAAACCCTAGGTGGCCACCCCCTTTTTTTTCCCTTCACCCCCCCTCTTGGCCGCCACCTCCTTTTCTCCCCCTTGGCTGGACGCCCCCTCCCCCTATGGCAGCCATCATCCATTGCTTCCTCCCCCAAGATCTCCCCCTACGCAGCAAGGATCGAGAAAAGGAGGGGCACGTTGAATTGAAGAGGAAGAGAGGATCAAGGAGATGTTCTTCCCCATCTCTTCTTGAAGATTTCTTGGGGAAACCCTAGGTGGCTACACTCCAGATCATGTCTAGTACATTTCTTCTTCTTCGATGAAGGCAAGTGAATGTAGCGGTGGTTGCTTCTGTTCTGACCTGTTATTTCTATTGCCTACACTCTAATATTCAGAAGTATCAGATTCTTTCATAATTGGACTCTATGGTGATGCTTTACTTGCTTGCATTATACTGATGCTCAATCATATATTGATGATGATTATGATTTGAGTATGACTCACGAGATTAATTCACATATCTGAAGGTAAATGAAGTATTATTTGAGGTTGGTATTGTATCTGAAGATAAATGAAGTATTATTTGAGGTTTGTGTTGTATCTGAAGGAAGTGAAGTTTATTGATAAATGTAGCATGCCATATACATTGCATGACTCATTTGCATATGAAGTTTTGTCGTGACCTATGGTCCGACCGTACCGGTACAACTTAGCATCGTACGTTGCCCGAGAAGGGGTATGATGCGGCTTCATACCCTTAGAGGTATGAAGGCAGAGGACATAAGCATTGCATTCATATGCATTCATTGAAGTGATATTTGCAGATGATGTGGTTTTATACCCCCAGAGGTATGAAGATAGAGTACCTACGCATTGCATTCATATGCATTCATTGAAGTGATATTTGCAGATGATGTGGTTTTATACCCCCAGAGGTATGAAGATAGAGTACCTACACATTGCATTCCTATGCATACATTGAAGTGATATTTGCAGGTATTGTTGACGCAGGGAAGTGTTATAGAACCTATTGTGGTTGTTCGAGGAAATGAGATGGTATTGGTTATAGTGGGACTACTGTGTTCTATATCTACAAGTATTTCTGATTTTTTTATTGTGTCTCTTTTAAAATGTTGATGAATTCAATTTGTGGTTTAAATATCTCGTCAGAACAATTAGCTTGCTGAGATGTTTCATCTCACTCTTGCATTACTCAATGCAGGTGCTTGTTGCTCATCAAGGGGAGTGGGAAGTAGCAGCACATCCACCTTCACTCTCATAATAATGCTGCCCAGACACAACCATGATTTAATTAGAAACTTCTTGTCAAAGGATGTTTGTTTTTAACTAGTCGTGTGCTCTGATTAATTCAGTTCATTGTTGTTATGGTTGTCTTCCCATTGCTAGCAGATTATTAATGTCTTATATGTTTTCTTATCATGATATCTATTTATACTTTGTTGCTTCCCCCGTTTATGCAATTTTCAAAGGAGATGCTGTCGAAATTTTATATATGAATGTTAGATGTGTAGTTTAGTAGCATTCTGGGGTGTTTGTGGATCCCGGGGTGTTACAGTTGGTATCAAAGGATAGGCTTTAGATTCTTGGCAATTTGAAGATAAATTTGACACACTTGCACATATAGGAAGGGTATGGGTTCAAATATCTTTGATATATATTAATGTCTTTGGAGTGCAGATGACAATAGTTTCACCCCTCCCTATTCCTTTACGGTGATGTGGTAAGTTGTTTATGGCTTAATGCTTGATATAATTTATTTCTGAAATTTTGATATTGTTTTATTAATGCGGTAGATATCGCTGGTCATTGGTGAGAATGAAGTTGTTATTATGTTTGTGATATACAAGTATGCCTATGTCGTTTTCACCATGTTTTTCATGGTTGAGTTTTATTACAATAATATTGTTATATATGCTTGATTGTGGATGTTTCTAAGAGGAGTGTGAATTGCGTGTTTTGGGGTACAAGGTAATCATCAATTTGAATTTAAGTTGTTGAGCGGTTGGTGGATAGCTCCAACTATCATTGCAAAGAATGATTGTTTATGTTGAGAAACCAGTTTTGAAAGAAATGAATATTGGTACTTTATATGGATTTTTGGGGGAAGTCTTTTCATAGCCAGAATGGCTTACATGTCTCTCTCATATTGTGTGTTCTAGTTGCCACAAAGCCTAGATGTGGTTTAAAGTGGTTGCCTATTAGTCATACTAATTGTAGAATAAATCTTTGATTCTCTTGATCCATTGATTATGTATTGATACATTGAGGATCTGATGGTTCCCTTTTCGATGCATGCTTGTGGAGCCATTTTTTTAGACCACCTATCTATTGGTTTGAAGGAAGTCCTTGCCTAGCCTAGAGTTGGTTGGGTGTGGCTAGTCACCTACTCCTAGATGATGTGGTGTTTACATCAGCTTAATATGTTTGTCAAATGTGTGAAGGATTAGGGGTTATTATTATTGACTTTGTATGTCTGGTACTTTGAGTGCATCGTATGATAGAATGAAATGTAAGTTTCTGAACTACAGTAGATGAAGACTTATATTATGTGTAGGTTATCCTTACTAGTTGGATATTTTTCTTAGTTGAGATGTTGAATGAAGTATAGTGACATGGGTTAAGCAAGTATTGTGTTGTTGTTGGGCTATCAGTGCTCTATGTAGAGTTTTTGGCATTTCTTCGATGAACTATGCCGCACAAGATGTTATTGGCTTCTTTTGGCTTTATTGCTCCATTAGTTCTATAGATTTTCTCCCTTTTGGTGGGGTGTAAGGAATGTTAGATTACATGATTATCTTTTCATGATGGCAAGAATAAGGTTTAGAAAGATTAGGAGTTTTGTTCCAATAGAACTACTTGTTTCATGGTGCTTTAAGGTGAGGTGTTTGATCTTCTTATACATTCGTCGGGTGTAGATGTTTCACCATTTAATTAAAATTAATGGTTGAAGTTGGTAAGGGTTGTGCTTGGTCCATATTACCCCTTCATAAAAGAGTGTTGTCTTAAGACATTGATGTTGATGTATAGCTGCATCCAAATTTGATGGTGTGAAATTGTAGTGTTGATTGCAACTATGACATGCTTTGAGCTTCATTACATGTTGTTTCATGCTTGATGTCAGGTCGTGTAGTTTCCTTAGACAATTAGTCCAAGGTAGAAGTTCTTGTGTTAATTAAGACCAATAATGGATCCATGTTTTGAATTGTGGTGCTATATGGGGTACCTTGGGTGTTTTGCTTGGAGTGGCCGAATTCGAGGTCGAATTCTTTTTAAGGGGGGTAGAATGTAATATCCCAAAAAAATGTTGACCAAAAGTTAATCTCTGGTGCGTGGATGAGGTAAAGGGTTGTGGGCCATTGGATGCAAAGATAGAAGTCATCTGAGGCGTCGTTTCTTTCTCCCACAAAAACCCTAGGTGGCCACCCCTTTTTTTCCCTTCACCCCCCCTCTTGGCCGCCACCCCCTTTTCTCCCCCTTGGCTGGACGCCCCCTCCCCCTATGGCAGCCATCATCCATTGCTTCCTCCCCCAAGATCTCCCCCTACGCAGCAAGGATCGAGAAAAGGAGGGGCACGTTGAATTGAAGAGGAAGAGAGGATCAAGGAGATGTTCTTCCCCATCTCTTCTTGAAGATTTCTTGGGGAAACCCTAGGTGGCTACACTCCAGATCATGTCTAGTACATTTCTTCTTCTTCGATGAAGGCAAGTGAATGTAGCGGTGGTTGCTTCCGTTCTGACCTGTTATTTCTATTGCCTACACTCTAATATTCAGAAGTATCAGATTCTTTCATAATTGGACTCTATGGTGATGCTTTACTTGCTTGCATTATACTGATGCTCAATCATATATTGATGATGATTATGATTTGAGTATGACTCACGAGATTAATTCACATATCTGAAGGTAAATGAAGTATTATTTGAGGTTGGTATTGTATCTGAAGATAAATGAAGTATTATTTGAGGTTTGTGTTGTATCTGAAGGAAGTGAAGTTTATTGATAAATGTAGCATGCCATATACATTGCATGACTCATTTGCATATGAAGTTTTGTCGTGACCTATGGTCCGACCGTACCGGTACAACTTAGCATCGTACGTTGCCCGAGAAGGGGTATGATGCGGCTTCATACCCTTAGAGGTATGAAGGCAGAGGACATAAGCATTGCATTCATATGCATTCATTGAAGTGATATTTGCAGATGATGTGGTTTTATACCCCCAGAGGTATGAAGATAGAGTACCTACGCATTGCATTCATATGCATTCATTGAAGTGATATTTGCAGATGATGTGGTTTTATACCCCCAGAGGTATGAAGATAGAGTACCTACACATTGCATTCCTATGCATACATTGAAGTGATATTTGCAGGTATTGTTGACGCAGGGAAGTGTTATAGAACCTATTGTGGTTGTTCGAGGAAATGAGATGGTATTGGTTATAGTGGGACTACTGTGTTCTATATCTACAAGTATTTCTGATTTTTTTATTGTGTCTCTTTTAAAATGTTGATGAATTCAATTTGTGGTTTAAATATCTCGTCAGAACAATTAGCTTGCTGAGATGTTTCATCTCACTCTTGCATTACTCAATGCAGGTGCTTGTTGCTCATCAAGGGGAGTGGGAAGTAGCAGCACATCCACCTTCACTCTCATAATAATGCTGCCCAGACACAGCCATGATTTAATTAGAAACTTCTTGTCAAAGGATGTTTGTTTTTAACTAGTCGTGCGCTCTGATTAATTCAGTTCATTGTTGTTATGGTTGTCTTCACATTGCTAGCAGATTATTAATGTCTTATATGTTTTCTTATCATGATATCTATTTATACTTTGTTGCTTCCCCCGTTTATGCAATTTTCAAAGGAGATGCTGTCGAAATTTTATATATGAATGTTAGATGTGTAGTTTAGTAGCATTCTGGGGTGTTTGTGGATCCCGGGGTGTTACAGTTGGTATCAAAGGATAGGCTTTAGATTCTTGGCAATTTGAAGATAAATTTGACACACTTGCACATATAGGAAGGGTATGGGTTCAAATATCTTTGATATATATTAATGTCTTTGGAGTGCAGATGACAATAGTTTCACCCCTCCCTATTCCTTTACGGTGATGTGGTAAGTTGTTTATGGCTTAATGCTTGATATAATTTATTTCTGAAATTTTGATATTGTTTTATTAATGCGGTAGATATCGCTGGTCATTGGTGAGAATGAAGTTGTTATTATGCTTGTGATATACAAGTATGCCTATGTCGTTTTCACCATGTTTTTCATGGTTGTGTTTTATTACAATAATATTGTTATATATGCTTGATTGTGGATGTTTCTAAGAGGAGTGTGAATTGCGTGTTTTGGGGTACAAGGTAATCATCAATTTGAATTTAAGTTGTTGAGCGGTTGGTGGATAGCTCCAACTATCATTGCAAAGAATGATTGTTTATGTTGAGAAACCAGTTTTGAAAGAAATGAATATTGGTACTTTATATGGATTTTTGGGGGAAGTCTTTTCATAGCCAGAATGGCTTACATGTCTCTCTCATATTGTGTGTTCTAGTTGCCACAAAGCCTAGATGTGGTTTAAAGTGGTTGCCTATTAGTCATACTAATTGTAGAATAAATCTTTGATTCTCTTGATCCATTGATTATGTATTGATACATTGAGGATCTGATGGTTCCCTTTTCGATGCATGCTTGTGGAGCCATTTTTTTAGACCACCTATCTATTGGTTTGAAGGAAGTCCTTGCCTAGCCTAGAGTTGGTTGGGTGTGGCTAGTCACCTACTCCTAGATGATGTGGTGTTTACATCAGCTTAATATGTTTGTCAAATGTGTGAAGGATTAGGGGTTATTATTATTGACTTTGTATGTCTGGTACTTTGAGTGCATCGTATGATAGAATGAAATGTAAGTTTCTGAACTACAGTAGATGAAGACTTATATTATGTGTAGGTTATCCTTACTAGTTGGATATTTTTCTTAGTTGAGATGTTGAATGAAGTATAGTGACATGGGTTAAGCAAGTATTGTGTTGTTGTTGGGCTATCAGTGCTCTATGTAGAGTTTTTGGCATTTCTTCGATGAACTATGCCGCACAAGATGTTATTGGCTTCTTTTGGCTTTATTGCTCCATTAGTTCTATAGATTTTCTCCCTTTTGGTGGGGTGTAAGGAATGTTAGATTACATGATTATCTTTTCATGATGGCAAGAATAAGGTTTAGAAAGATTAGGAGTTTTGTTCCAATAGAACTACTTGTTTCATGGTGCTTTAAGGTGAGGTGTTTGATCTTCTTATACATTCGTCGGGTGTAGATGTTTCACCATTTAATTAAAATTAATGGTTGAAGTTGGTAAGGGTTGTGCTTGGTCCATATTACCCCTTCATAAAAGAGTGTTGTCTTAAGACATTGATGTTGATGTATAGCTGCATCCAAATTTGATGGTGTGAAATTGTAGTGTTGATTGCAACTATGACATGCTTTGAGCTTCATTACATGTTGTTTCATGCTTGATGTCAGGTCGTGTAGTTTCCTTAGACAATTAGTCCAAGGTAGAAGTTCTTGTGTTAATTAAGACCAATAATGGATCCATGTTTTGAATTGTGGTGCTATATGGGGTACCTTGGGTGTTTTGCTTGGAGTGGCCGAATTCGAGGTCGAATTCTTTTTAAGGGGGGTAGAATGTAATATCCCAAAAAAATGTTGACCAAAAGTTAATCTCTGGTGCGTGGATGAGGTAAAGGGTTGTGGGCCATTGGATGCAAAGATAGAAGTCATCTGAGGCGTCGTTTCTTTCTCCCACAAAAACCCTAGGTGGCCACCCCTTTTTTTTCCCTTCACCCCCCCTCTTGGCCGCCACCCCCTTTTCTCCCCCTTGGCTGGACGCCCCCTCCCCCTATGGCAGCCATCATCCATTGCTTCCTCCCCCAAGATCTCCCCCTACGCAGCAAGGATCGAGAAAAGGAGGGGCACGTTGAATTGAAGAGGAAGAGAGGATCAAGGAGATGTTCTTCCCCATCTCTTCTTGAAGATTTCTTGGGGAAACCCTAGGTGGCTACACTCCAGATCATGTCTAGTACATTTCTTCTTCTTCGATGAAGGCAAGTGAATGTAGCGGTGGTTGCTTCCGTTCTGACCTGTTATTTCTATTGCCTACACTCTAATATTCAGAAGTATCAGATTCTTTCATAATTGGACTCTATGGTGATGCTTTACTTGCTTGCATTATACTGATGCTCAATCATATATTGATGATGATTATGATTTGAGTATGACTCACGAGATTAATTCACATATCTGAAGGTAAATGAAGTATTATTTGAGGTTGGTATTGTATCTGAAGATAAATGAAGTATTATTTGAGGTTTGTGTTGTATCTGAAGGAAGTGAAGTTTATTGATAAATGTAGCATGCCATATACATTGCATGACTCATTTGCATATGAAGTTTTGTCGTGACCTATGGTCCGACCGTACCGGTACAACTTAGCATCGTACGTTGCCCGAGAAGGGGTATGATGCGGCTTCATACCCTTAGAGGTATGAAGGCAGAGGACATAAGCATTGCATTCATATGCATTCATTGAAGTGATATTTGCAGATGATGTGGTTTTATACCCCCAGAGGTATGAAGATAGAGTACCTACGCATTGCATTCATATGCATTCATTGAAGTGATATTTGCAGATGATGTGGTTTTATACCCCCAGAGGTATGAAGATAGAGTACCTACACATTGCATTCCTATGCATACATTGAAGTGATATTTGCAGGTATTGTTGACGCAGGGAAGTGTTATAGAACCTATTGTGGTTGTTCGAGGAAATGAGATGGTATTGGTTATAGTGGGACTACTGTGTTCTATATCTACAAGTATTTCTGATTTTTTTATTGTGTCTCTTTTAAAATGTTGATGAATTCAATTTGTGGTTTAAATATCTCGTCAGAACAATTAGCTTGCTGAGATGTTTCATCTCACTCTTGCATTACTCAATGCAGGTGCTTGTTGCTCATCAAGGGGAGTGGGAAGTAGCAGCACATCCACCTTCACTCTCATAATAATGCTGCCCAGACACAGCCATGATTTAATTAGAAACTTCTTGTCAAAGGATGTTTGTTTTTAACTAGTCGTGCGCTCTGATTAATTCAGTTCATTGTTGTTATGGTTGTCTTCCCATTGCTAGCAGATTATTAATGTCTTATATGTTTTCTTATCATGATATCTATTTATACTTTGTTGCTTCCCCCGTTTATGCAATTTTCAAAGGAGATGCTGTCGAAATTTTATATATGAATGTTAGATGTGTAGTTTAGTAGCATTCTGGGGTGTTTGTGGATACCGGGGTGTTACAAGATCGCAACGCAGCAACAGATGCGTTGTCGAAACTAGGATCCAGTCGAACTCAGGTCCCATCTGGTGTTTTTGTCCAGAAGGTGCCACGCCCGAGCATTTCCTCAGATCAAGCAGAAGAGTGCAATGTTTTGAGCCAGCCAGAGTCAGACTCTAATGACTGGAGGGAGCCTATCATCAGGTATATAAAGAGTGAAGAGGAACCAGATGATAAAGCCGCAGCGAAACACATCGCAAGACAGTCAGCCCACTACACCCTCATAGGGGACACACTGTACAGAAGGGGTGCAACAGGAGTCCTCATGAAGTGCATTCCTTCGGTTACTGGGAAGCAACTGCTAGATGAGGTTCACGCCGGACAATGCGGGATACACGCAACATCTAGAACTCTGGTTGGGAAGGTCTTTAGGTCTGGTTTCTACTGGCCGATGACAAAGATTAATGCAGCCGAGTTAGTCCAGAGATGTAAAGCTTGCGAATTTTTATCAAAGCAGCATCATTTGCCAGCACAGCAACTGCGGACCATACCCGTAACATGGCCATTTGCGTGCTGGGGATTGGACATGATTGGACCGTTCAAGAAAGCTCAGGGAGGCTACACTCACGTGTTGGTCACCATTGACAAATTTACCAAATGGATAGAATACAAACCCATTGCTTATCTAACTTCAGCCAAGGCAGTGGAATTCATACAAGATATAATATTCAGGTTTGGGATACCGAATAGCATCATAATCGACCTGGGATCCAATTTCACTAGCTCTGAATTCTTTGATTTTTGCAAACAACGGAGCATTCAGATCAAATATGCGTCAGTAGCGTATCCAAGAGCCAACGGTCAGGTGGAAAGGGCTAATGGAATGATACTGGAAGCACTCAGGAAGAAAGTCTTCGACAAGAATGAAAAGTTCGCAGGGAAGTGGATCAGAGAATTACCTTATGTGGTTTGGAGCCTAAGAACTCAACCCAGTCGAGCTCTGCATGGAAACACCCCCTTCTTCATGGTCTATGGTTCGGAGGCAGTGCTACCTGCCGACCTTAGGTTTGGAGCACCAAGGCTGGTCTTCAAAAACATAGCTGAAGCAGAGGCTACCATGCTAGAAGATATTGACGTACTAGAAGAAGAGCGGCTGAATACAGTAATTCAGTCAGCTAGATATCAGCAGACCCTGAGGCGCTATCATGATAAGACTATACGACATCGATCCTTCATAGTGGGAGACTTGGTCCTTCGCCGAATTCTAACGGGAGAAGGACGACACAAATTATCGCCGTTATGGGAAGGGTCGTTCATGGTGTCGGAGGTCACTCGGCCAGGATCATATTGGCTTACTCAAATGGATGGCACGGAAGTAGAGAATTCATGGAATATAGAGCACCTTAGCAAGTTTTACCCTTAGCAAGAACTATTGGAGCAATGTTGTATTCTGTAATTGGAAAAGACATCTTCAATAAAAGATTTCACTCTCAAAAGCATTCAAACTATTGGTTATCCATCGACTTCGACTTTATTAAACTTGGAATCAAAAAACTTACTCGACATAGGGTGATCACTATACCCTACTAACGGAGCAATCGGCTTAAGTCGACAACGACTTAAGACGGTGCAACATGCTCGCGCTTACTCGACATAGGGTGACCACTATACCCTACTAACGGAGCAATCGACTTAAGTCGGTGACGACTTAAGACGGTGCAACATGCTCGCGCTTACTCGACATAGGGTGACCACTATACCCTACTAACGGAGCAATGGGCTTAAGTCGGCAATGACTTAAGACGGTGCAACATGCTCGCGCTTACTCGACATAGGGTGACCACTATACCCTACTGACAGAGCAATCGGCTTAAGTCAGTGATGACTTAAGACGGTGCAACATGCTCACGCTTACTCGACATAGGGTGACCACTATACCCTACTAACAGAGCAATCGGCTTAAGTCAGTGACGACTTAAGACGGTGCAACATGCTCGCGCTTACTCGACATAGGGTGACCACTATACCCTACTAACGGAGCAGTCGGCTTAAGTCGACAATGACTTAAGGCGGCGTAACATGCTCACAGCTACTTGTCATAGGGCGATCTCTATGCCTTGCCAGTTGATCAATTGGCATAAATTAGGAAAAGATTCCAAAAACCAGCATGTCACGCTTACTTCTGCAAACGTTCATAGCGACTGTTGAATTCTAACAACAGAAACAAAATGTTATAGTTTTCAACGCCAAGAACACATTCTAATATCCTACCGAGTATTCGAGCGCACTGATCACACACACATATAGTTCACAAATGCATTCAGTATCTTCTAAACACAGCAAAACATCTCTATTTGGCAATGTCTTTCACAGGAGCAATCGAGGAGGAAGGGAGACTCGAAGCATCAGGCGTAGCCTTGACATTCGCAACAATGTCATTAGAAACAACTACACCAGGCCTTCTCATCAAGATTATCCCCGCGCGAATGGTTTTGTCCATGGCCTTGTCACGCTGGGCTTTCAGAGCGGCGCAGTTGTCCTCTGTAACTTTGGTAGCCAGTCGAGCGACCTCTAGCTCCTGGGCGACTGATCTCTTGGAGGCACACAGATCTTTGACGATGGAGTCCTTGCTTGACACCAACTGCCTAAGCCGTAGGATCTCATCCTGGGATACTTGCAGTTCACGATGATGATGATCTAGATCTGTCTTGGTAAAGCGGTGGCTCCTCTCCAAGATGGTAAGGGAGTTGTTGGCGTCACGATACAACTTATCCAGATTATCGCGAGAGGCTGCAAGTGCTCGTTTTTCCTCCTACAAACAAGAATCAACTTTCAAGCATCCATTAAGCAGTAAAAGCACGACAGATCCAACTGAGTAAGTTTACCTCGTTAGCTACCCTTTCAGAGTCAAGCTAAGCGTTCAGAGAAGAATTCAAAGAATGCGCGTCGTCTAAAGAAGCAGAGACCCGAGCCAGGTCGATCCGACCTTGGGAATACTTCTCCTCAAGCTCAGAGTACCGCCGAGTCGAGTCGGCTTGGTGTTGAAGATGTTTCTCCTCAAGCTTAGAATACCACCGGGTCTAGTCGACTTGGTGTTGAAGATGTTTCTCCTCAAGCTCAGAGTACCGCCGAGCCATATCTGACAAAAAGCAATCGAAGAAGGATACACGGTTAAAAACAAATTAATCAATCAGCCAAGGAAGAAACAAAGATACCAACCAGCATTTGACACTTTCGAATCAGCTATCTACCTCTGAAGCAGCAACGGATTCCACTGCGTCAGAGACAGAGCTCCTTTTGGGATAGAGGCACCATGTGATCTCAATTGAGCAGACATCCCGTCAACCGAAGCCTATTATTAAAAACAAATGAGTACAAAGAAAGTGATTTACCAAGAGGAGTGATGGAACGAGAAGAGCTCAGTTACCTGAAGATTAGAAAAGAATGAAGGCAATCCCAAGTCATGAGAAGCTGTGTTGAAGCTCGACGAAGGAAGATCAACTGGAACAATCTGAAGAGCATCGTCGGGGGTTGATTCAGCTCCTCTAGCAGATATCAGAATTCTGGCATCCGGCTCGTCGACCTCTAAGGCGACTCCCTCGCTCGAAGCTAAAGAAGTATGCATCGCTATTACTCCATCAGATCGTGGTGGAGACGACCCGACGTGGACGTCCATGGAGGTGTGGGAAGGAGAGCTTGCTCGGACACCCTCGTGGGCTGGGTTGTAGCTCGCACTACCCATCGGAGCTGGATCACTACCGGCAACACGCTCGGGGCTGGGTTACAGCTCGCGCTACCCACCAGAGCCAGGTCATTACCGGTGACACCCTCGGGGGCTAGGTAACCGCCAGCATCACCCTTGGGGGCTGGATTTTCTGCAACAGCCACCTCTGAGGCTGAAGGATCCTCATCCACCTCCATGGGAGTCGGACAATCCTGACCAGCTTCTTGACACCGAAGACTGCCCTCCAAAGTCGACGATGCACGAGATACTGCCCGGGATACCTCTAATCCCACGTCTGGAGCGTCAGAGCAAACATCCATCATACCATCAACAGTCGGTTCCAACAGCATATCTTCAAGAATGACATCCTCAAGGGCCTGATCAAAATCTGTTATAGATAAATCCTGAATGCTAACAAGAGCAGACATAGCTAGAGAAGGAATATCACTACCCCCCTACTACCTCTGTAACGCCGGCTATTCTTACGAATTAGTGGAATTTCTTCTTCTTCTTATTCATCCTCGTCAAAAGTGCGGACAATAGATGGTGCAAGATCACACCCATTGGGATCAGCTTCAATAGGATCACACCCATTGGGTTCAGCTGGCACACGGGTACACTCGTTGAGGTCAGTTGGTGCAAGATCACACCCATTGGGATCAACTTCAACATGATCACACCCATTGGGATCAGTTGGCGCACGGGTACACTCGTTGAGGTCAGTTGGTGCAGGGTCACACCCGTTGGGTTCAGCTTCAGCAGGTACACCACCATTGGGGTCAACTTCAGTAAAGACCTCTGTTGATACTTCTTCGCAAACAGGAGCAGAAGGTCCAGCATCCTGATCCAAGCATGATAGTCGCCGAAGCCATTTCTTTCTCATCTTCTTCTCCTCAGTAGGCGCAGTTGGGCGGCTGACCTGGCGAAGACGCTTTGGGCGAGTACCCTCAGGCTTTCGGGTGTCCACTGTTTTGTCAGTCTCTGGTATAACCGCAACAACAATTGTTTCAGCAGGGGCCGAGTCAGAAGATTCTCCAGCCAACATATCGAGTACAACATTTATTTCTGCATCATCTGGACATGCTGGCATCTCAAAATGAACTTGCCTCTCATCATTGGGAAGATCACAAAGAGAGGTAACTAAGACCTCAATATCTTCAGGAGAGGGTCGCACTCTAAGACCCAGACCACTATCACCAGCAGGAGGATTGGACACGAAATTGAAAAAGGACTTAGGAGGTGGCAGATTCCAAGCAGAGTAGGTGAAAGGGAAATAGGCTTACACCTTTTCCTAATTGATTTTGGTGGTTGAATTGACCAACACAAATAATTGGACTAACTAGTTTGCTCTAGATTATAAGTTTTACAGGTGCCAAAGGTTCACAACAAACCAATAAAAAGACCAAGAAAGGGTTCAAACAAAGAGAGCAAAAGACAACCCAAAGGCAGCCCTGGTCTGGCGCACCGGACTGTCAGGTGCACCAGGGAACCCAACTCCGAACTTGCCACCTTCGGGAATTCTGGGAGCCGCTCCGCTATAATTCACCGGACTGTCCGGTGTAGCACCGGACTGTCCGGTGTGCCAGCAGAGTAACGACTACACAGCGCCAACGGTCGACTGCAACGCTACAGTGCAACGCTACAGTGCGCGCCTACGCGCGCAGAAATCAGAGCAGCGCCAGAAGGTGCACCATACAGTGAATAGTGACTGTCCGGTGCACCACCGGACTGTCCGGTGGCCCAGAAGTCAGAAGCTCCAACTGTCAAACCCTAACGGTCGAGTGACGTGGCTGGTGCACCGGACTGTCCGGTGCGCCATACGACAGCAGCCTTCACCAACGACTATTTTGGTAGTTGGGGCTATAAATTCCCCCAACCACCCACCATTCATAGCATCCAAGTTTTCAGCCTTCAAACCTCATACAAGAGCTATAAGCATTCAATACAAGACACAAACAAAGGGATCAAATCCTCTCCCAAGTCCGGAATCACTCCAACCAAATTAGTGACTAGAGAGAGAGACATTTGTGTTCATTTGAGCTCTTGCGCTTGGATTGCTTTTCTTCTTCTTTCTATTCTTGTGTTCATCTCACTTGTAATCAAAACAAGAGACACCAAGTTGTGGTGGTCCTTGTGGTGGACTTAGTGTCCCATTTGATTGAAGAGAAAGGCTCACTCGGTCTAAGTGACCGTTTGAGAGAGGGAAAGGGTTGAAAGAGACCCGATCTTTGTGACCACCTCAATGGGGAGTAGGTTTGCAAGAACCGAACCTCGGTAAAACAAATCATCGTGTCATTCGCCTTATTTTCTTGTGATTTGTTTTTGTCCTCTCTTTCGGACTCGATTATATTTCTAACGCTAACCCCGACTTGTAGTGTGTGCTTAAGTTTGTAAATTTTAGATTTGCCTATTCACCCCCCTCTAGGCGACTTTCAATTGGTATCGGAGCCGGTGCTTCATTAGAGCCTAACCGCTCGAAGTGATGTCGGGAGAACACGCCAAGAAGGAGATGGTGACCGGCGAGAAGCCCACCACAAGCCATGGGAAGGCTCCATCCGGGGAGTCCGGTAACAAGGTGAAGGGATCCCCTTCACACGACAAGTCGCGTAAGAGCGGCGAGAAGAAAAAGAAGATGAAGAAAGTTGTCTACTACGAGACCGACTCTTCATCGCCATCCACCTCCGGCTCTGACATGCCGTCCGTCACTTCTAAGCGCCATGAGCGCAAGAATTTTAGTAAGATTCCCCTACGCTATCCTCGCATTTCAAAACGTACTCCTTTACTTTCCGTCCCATTAGGCAAACCACCCATGTTTGATGGTGAAGATTATAATATGTGGAGTGACAAAATGAGGCACCATCTAACCTCACTCCACACTAGTATTTGGGATGTTGTTGAGATTGGAGTACAGATACCATCGCCGGGGGATGAAGACTATGACTCGGACGAAGTTGCCCAAATCCGGCACTTCAACTCCCAAGCCACCACTATACTCCTCGCCTCTCTAAGTCGAGAGGAGTATAACAAGGTGCAAGGGTTGAAGAGCGCCAAGGAGATTTGGGATGTGCTCAAAACCGCGCACGAAGGAGATGAGGTGACCAAGATCACCAAGAGGGAAATGATCGAGGGGGAGCTCGGTTGATTCATGCTTCACCAAGGGGAGGAGCCACAAGCAATGTACAACCGGCTCAAGACATTGGTGAACCAAGTGCGCAACCTCAGGAGCACCAAATGGGATGACCATGAGATGGTCAAGGTTATTCTTAGATCACTCGTATTTCTTAACCCTACTCAAGTTCAATTAATTCGTGGTGATCCAAGATATAAACTAATGTCTCCCGAGGAAGTAATAGGAAAATTTGTGAGCTTTGAATTGATGATCAAAGGCTCCAAAAAGATCATCGAGCAAGGCGCCTCCTCCTCCATACCCGAGGTACAACCCGTTGCATTCAAGGCAACGAAGGAGAAGAAAGAAGACTCTACACCGAGTAGGGTCCCCATCGACACCTCCGAGCTCGACAACGAGGAAATGGCGCTCATCATCAAGAGCTTTCGCCAAATCCTCAAGCAAAGGAGGGGAAGGACTACAAGTCCCGCTCCAAGAAAGTTTGCTACAAATGTGGTAAGCCCGGTCATTTTATTGCAAAATGTCCATTATCTAGTGATAGTGACAGGGGCGACGACAAGAAGGGAAAGATAAGAGAAAAGAAGAGGTACTACAAGAGGAAGGGTGACGATGCCCATGTTTGCCGGGAGTGGGACTCCGATGAGAGCTCCACCGACTCCTCCTCCGACGAGGACACCGCAAACATCACCGTCACCAAAGGCCTTCTCTTCCCCAACATCGGCCACAAGTGCCTCATGGCAAAGGACGGCAAGAAGAAGAAGGTAAAATCAAAATCCTCCACTAAGTATGCAACCTCTAGTGATGAGGAAAATTCTAGTGATGATGAGGATAACTTGCTTACGCTTTTTGCCAATCTTAACATGCAACAAAAAGAGAAATTAAATGAATTGATTAGTGCTATTCATGAGAAGGATGAACTTGGATAGCCAAGAGGACTTTCTTATTAAAGAAAACAAAAAGCATGTTAAAGTTAAAAATGCTTATGCTCTAGAGGTAGAAAAATGTGAAAAATTAACTAGTGAGCTAAGCACTTGCCATGACACTATTTCTAACCTTAGAATTGAGAATGCTAATTTAATTGCTAAGGTTGAGAAGTCAAATATTTGTGATGATTCAATTGCCAATCTTAGAAATGATAATACTAGTTCAATTGCTAAGATTGAAAAATTGAATGCCTCTCTTGCTAGCCTTAGAATTGAGAATGAAAAATTAATTGCTAAGGCTAAAGACTTAGATGTTTGCAATGCTTCTATTTCCAATCTTAGAGATGAGAACGCCATTTTGCATGCTAAGATTGTTGAATTAAAAACGTGCAAACCCTCTACATCTACCGTTGAGCATGTTACAATTTGCACTAGATGTAGAGACATTAATGTTGATGCTATTCATGATCACTTAGCTTTAATTAAGAAACAAAATGATCACATAGCTCAACTTAGTGCCAAAATTAATGAGTATGACTTAGAAAATGAAAAATTTAAATTTGCTAGAAGCATGCTCTATAGTGGGAGACGCCCTGGCATTAAGGATGGCATTGGCTTCCAACAGGGAGACAATGTCAAGCTTAATGTCCCTCCTAAAAGATTGTCTAACTTTGTTAAGGGCAAGGCTCCCATGGTTCAGGATAACGAGAGTTACATTTTATACCCTGTTGGTTATCCCGAACACAAAATTAGGAGAATTCACCCTAGGAAGTCTCACTCTGGCCCTAATCATGCTTTTATGTATAAGAGTGAGGCATCTAGTTCTAGGCAATCAACCCGTGCTAAATTGCCTAAGAAGAAAACTCCTATTGCATCAAATGAACATAACATTTCATTTAAGACTTTTGATGCATCCTATATGCTTACTAACAAATCAGGCAAAGTAGTTGCCAAATATGTTGGGGGTAAACACAAGGGGTCAAAGACTTGTGTTTGGGTACCCAAGGTGCTTGTTTCTAATGTCAAAGGACCTAAGACCGTTTGGGTACCTAAGAACAAGGCCTAAAATTGTTTTGTAGGTTTATGCATCCGGGGCTCAAGTTGGATCATCGCTAGCGGGTGCACAAACCACATGACTGGGGAGAAAATGATGTTCTCCTCCAATGAGAAAAACTAAGATCCCCAACGAGCTATCACATTCGGGGATGGAAATCAAGGTTTGGTCAAAGGATTGGGTAAAATTGCTATATCACCTGACCATTCTATTTCCAATGTTTTTCTTGTAGATCCTTTAGATTACAATTTGCTTTCTGTTTCTCAATTATGTAAAATGGGCTACAACTGTCTTTTTACGGATATAGGTGTTACTGTCTTTAGAAGAAGTGATGATTCAGTAGCATTTAAGGGAGTGTTAGAGGGTCAACTATACTTAGTTGATTTTAATAGAGCTGAACTCGACACTTGCTTAATTGCTAATACTAACACGGGTTGGCTCTGGCACCACCGACTAGCCCATGTTGGGATGAAGAATCTTCATAAGCTTCTAAAGGGAGAACACATTTTGGGACTAACCAATGTTCATTTTGAGAAAGACAGGGTTTGTAGCGCATGTCAAGCAGGGAAGCAAGTTGGTGCTCATCATCCACACAAGAACATCATGATGACTGATAGGCCACTGGAGCTACTCCACATGGATTTATTCGGCCCGATAGCTTACATAAGCATCAACGGGAGTAAGTACTGTCTAGTTATTGTGGATGATTATTCTCGCTTCACTTGGGTATTCTTTTTACAGGAAAAATCTCAAACCCAAGAGACCTTTAAGGGATTCTTGAGACAGGCTCAAAATGAGTTCGGCTTAAGGATCAAAAAGATTAGAAGCGACAATGGGACGGAGTTCAAGAACTCTCAATTGAAGGTTTTCTTGAGGAGGAGGGCATCAAGCATGAGTTCTCTTCTCCCTACACGCCATAATAAAATGGTGTAGTGGAGAGAAAGAATAGAACTCTATTGGACATGGCAAGAACCATGCTTGATGAGTACAAGACTTCGGATCGGTTTAGGGCCGAGGCGGTCAACACCGCTTGCTACGCCATCAACCGGTTATATCTCCACCGAATCCTCAAGAAGACATCATATGAACTCCTAACCAGTAAAAAGCCCAATGTTTCATATTTTAGAGTCTTTGGTAGCAAATGCTTTATTCTTGTTAAAAGAGGTAGAAAATCTAAATTTGCTCCTAAGGCTGTAGAAGGCTTTTTACTAGGATATGATTCAAACACAAGGGCATATAGAGTCTTTAACAAGTCCACTAGACTGGTTGAAGTTTCTTGTGACATTGTGTTTGATGAGACTAACGGCTCTCAAGTAGAGCAAGTTGATCTTGATGAGCTAGATGATGAAGAGGCTCCATGCGTCGCGCTAAGGAACATGTCCATTGGGGATGTATGTCCTAAGGAATCCGAAGAGCCTCCACATGCACAAGATCAACCATCTTCCTCAATGCAAGCATCTCCACCAACCCAAGATGAGGATCAAGCTCAAGAGGATGAAAATGAAGATCAAGAAGATGAGCCACCTCAAGAGGAGGACAATGATCAAGGGGGAGGTGCTAATGATCAAGACAAGGAAGATGATGAGGGTCCAAGACCGCCATACCCAAGAGTCCACCAAGCAATCCAACGAGATCACCCCGTGAACACCATCCTCGGCGACATTGATAAGGGGGTAACCACTCGATCTCGTGTTGCTCATTTTTGTGAACATTACTCTTTTGTTTCCTCTATTGAGCCACACAGGATAGAGGAATTACTTCAAGATTCGGATTGGGTGCTGGCGATGCAAGAGGAGCTCAACAACTTCACGAGGAATGAGGTATGGCATTTAGTTCCACGTCCTAACCAAAATGTTGTAGGAACCAAGTGGGTCTTCCGTAACAAACAAGATAAACATGGTGTGGTGACAAGGAACAAAGCCCGACTTGTGGCCAAGGGATATTCACAAGTCGAAGGTTTGGATTTCGGTGAAACCTATGCACCCGTAGCTAGGGTTGAGTCAATTCGTATATTACTTGCCTATGATACTTACCATGGCTTTAAGCTTTATCAAATGGACGTGAAAAGTGCCTTCCTCAATGGACCAATCAAGGAGGAGGCCTATGTTGAGCAACCTCCCGGCTTTGCAGATAGTGAGTACCCTAACCATGTCTATAAACTCTCTAAGGCGCTTTATGGGCTCAAGCAAGCCCCAAGAGCATGGTATGAATGCCTAAGAAATTTTCTTATCTCTAATGGCTTCAAAGTCGGAAAAGCCGATCCTACTCTCTTTACTAAAACACTTGCAAATGATTTGTTTGTATGCCAAATTTATGTTGATGATATCATATTTGGTTCTACTAACAAATCTACATGTGAAGAGTTTAGTAGGATCATGACTCAAAAATTCGAGATGTCTATGATGGGGGAGTTGAAGTATTTCTTAGGATTTCAAGTGAAGCAACTCCAAGAGGGCACCTTCATTAGCCAAATGAAGTACATTCAAGACATACTCACTAAGTTTGGGATGAAGGATGCCAAGCCCATCAAGACACCCATGGGAACTAATGGGCATCTCGACCTCGACACGGGATGTAAATCCGTAGATCAAAAGGTATACCGGTCGATAATAGGTTCTTTACTCTATTTATGTGCATCTCGACCAGATATTATGCTTTCCGTATGCATGTGTGCAAGATTCCAAGCCGATCCTAAGGAAGTTCACCTTAGGGCCGTAAAACGAATCTTGAGATATTTAGTTTATACTCCTAAGTTTGGCCTTTGGTACCCAAGGGATCCACATTTGATTTAATTGGTTAGATGTTGATTAGGCAGGGTGTAAGATTGATAGAAAGAGCACATCAGGGACTTGCTAGTTCTTGGGAAGATCTCTGGTGTCTTGGGCTTCTAAGAAACAAAATTCTGTAGCTCTTTCTACCGCCGAAGCCGAGTATATTGCCGCAGGCCATTGTTGCGCGCAATTGCTTTGGATGAGGCAAACCCTTAGGGACTATGGTTACAAATTAACCAAAGTTCCTCTCCTATGTGATAATGAGAGTGCAATCCACATGGCGGATAATCTCGTTGATCATAGCCGCACTAAACACATAGCCATTCGGTATCACTTCTTAAGGGATCACCAACAACGGGGGGATATCGAGATTGCATATATTAACACTAAAGAACAATTAGCCGATATCTTTACCAAACCATTAGATGAGAAAATTTTTACCAAACTTAGGCATGAGCTAAATATTCTTGATTGTAGGAATTTTGATTGATGTTTTGCACACATAGCTAATTTATATACCTTTGATCATCTCTTTCATTTGTTATGACTAATGTGTTCTTCAAGAGCATTTCATGCTAAGTCATAGATTGAAAGGGAAAAGGAGTCTTTGGCGAAGACAAGGCTTCCACTCCACTCCATCGAATTATTCATCCTTCACCGTCGCTCCACACCGCTCTCCAAATTTGGTATAATCTTCACTCATACATTATTTTCCAAAGGGGGAGATAGTTCGAGAAGGGCTTATATTTCACTCACAAGTATCCGTTTTTGGCGATTCATGCCAAAGGGGGAGAAAGTATTAGCCCAAAGCAAAAGGACAGCACCACCACCAATTTAAAAATTTAGTCTTTCAATTTGTATTTAAAGTAGTGTTTTCAAATTGGTATCTTATTGTTGATATTTTTTCAAATTGGTGTACCCTCTTCAAAATTAATATCTAAAACCCTCTTGAACACTAAGAGGAGGATTTCATTAAGGGGGAGTTTTGTTTAGTCAAAGGAAAAGCATTTGAAACAGGGGGAGAAAATTTCAAATCTTGAAAATGCTTCTCAAAATCTTATTCATATACCTTTGACTATTTGCAAAAGACTTTGAAAAGGAATTTCCAAAAGAGTTTGCAAAAACAAAACATGTGGTGCAAGTGTGGTCCAAAATGTTTAATAAGAAGAAAGCCATCCATGTATATATAGTAGAAATAATTATTGGTTTCATTCCAAGTAACCTTTGCACTTACATTATGCAAACTAGTTCAATTCTGCACTTATATATTTGCTTTGGTTTGTGTTGGCATCAATCACCAAAAAGGGGGAGATTGAAAGAGAAATAGGCTTACACCTTTTCCTAATTGATTTTGGTGGTTGAATTGACCAACACAAATAATTGGACTAACTAGTTTGCTCTAGATTATAAGTTTTACATGTGCCAAAGGTTCACAACAAACCAATAAAAAGACCAAGAAAGGGTTCAAACAAAGAGAGCAAAAGACAACCCAAAGGCAGCCCTGGTCTAGCGCACCGGACTGTCCGGTGTCCACCGGACAGTGTCCGGTGCACCAGGGAACCCAACTCCGAACTTGCCACCTTCGGGAATTCTGGGAGCCGCTCCTCTATAATTCACCGGACTGTCCGGTGTAGCACCGGACTGTCCGGTGTGCCAGCGGAGTAACGGCTACACAACGCTAACGGTCGACTGCAACGCTACAGTGCGCGCCTGCGTGCGCAGAAGTCAGACCAGTGCCAGAAGGTGCACCGGACAGTGAATAGTGATTGTCCGGTGCACCACCGGACTGTCCGGTGGCCCAGAAGTCAGAAGCTCCAACGGTCGAACCCTAACGGTCGGGTGACATGGCTGGTGCACCGGACTGTTCGGTGCGCCATACGACAGCAGCCTTCACCAACGGCTATTTTGGTAGTTGGGGCTATAAATTCTCCCAACCACCCACCATTCATAGCATCCAAGTTTTCAGCCTTCAAACCTCATACAAGAGCTATAAGCATTCAATACAAGACACAAACAAAGGGATCAAATCCTCTCCCAAGTCCGGAATCACTCCAACCAAATTAGTGACTAGAGAGAGATACATTTGTGTTCATTTGAGCTCTTGCGCTTGGATTGCTTTTCTTCTTCTTTCTATTCTTGTGTTCATCTCACTTGTAATCAAAACAAGAGACACCAAGTTGTGGTGGTCCTTGTGGTGGACTTAGTGTCCCATTTGATTGAAGAGAAAGGCTCACTCGGTCTAAGTGACCGTTTGAGAGAGGGAAAGGGTTGAAAGAGACCCGGTCTTTGTGACCACCTCAACGGGGAGTAGGTTTGCAAGAACCTAACCTCGGTAAAACAAATCATCGTGTCATTCGCCTTATTTGCTTGTGATTTGTTTTCGCCCTCTCTTTCGAACTCGATTATATTTCGAACGCTAACCCCGGCTTGTAGTGTGTGCTTAAGTTTGTAAATTTCAGATTTGCTTATTCACCGCCCCCTCTAGGTGTCTTTTAGTAGGCAACATGAGCACCAACATTTGATACTTTGCCTCTCAAGATCATGTCTAATCGGCTCACCAGATCCTCAGCAGGAATTCTCCTATTGGGAACCCGAGTCGAGTCAGTAACACCACTATACAAGTAAGCTGGGTATGCTCTGTCCTTCAAGGGCTGGACATTCTTAAAAACATAGTCAGAGACCACAACCTCAACGGTTAGACCTCTCTCCTTCAGCAAACAGATTTTAGCAAGTAGAACCCTAGCTTCTGTTACTTCCAAGGCAGTAGGAGACTCAATCCAACTTGGAGTGCGCACATCTGGCTGTCTCCTCGACCGAGGGGGGAGGGACTTGCCGTGTTTTTCTACAATAAACCACTCAAGGCGCCACCCCTTAATGTTGTCCTTAAGCGGAATATCAAGGTATTTTGTTTTCCTTCCGCAGCGCATCTCCAGACTCGCACCACCCACGAGCTGGTGCTGCCCCCAGCCATCCTAGGTCGATAGTGATACAGATACTTCCATAAACTAAAGTGGGGAAGAATTCCGAGGTAGGCCTCGCAGTGATGAACAAAGATAGAGATTTGCAAAATGGAATTGGGATTCAAATGAGTTAGGTTCAGATTATAAAAGTCAAGGAGACTGTGGAAGAAGGGAGAAATGGGAAGAGCAAGACTGCGGATAAGAAAAGGAACATAGACAACGGACTCGTGGGTATCTTCTGTCGGAACAGTGACCCCACGGCAAATCCGCCAAGAACAAAGCTCCTTCAGAGGAAGAACGCCAACATCGACAAGGCAGAGGAGATCCGATTTAGAGACAACAGACATGTGGTTACCTGCGAACGGCAACTAGCTGTTGGGGTCGGTGGGAGGAATGACCACCGCAGTAGAATTCTAGTTCTTCCGCTTCTAAAAAAAGTGCTAAGTCATCACTCGGGACAACAAGATTTCTGACGTGGCTCAGAGTAACTCGGCTGTTACCTCTAAAACGCCAACGTGGCCCAGAGTAACTCGGCTGTTATCTCTAAAACACTGACGTCGTCGAGCACCACTCGGCTGTTACCTCTAAAACGCCGACGTGGCCCAGCATAACTCGGCTATTACCTCTAAAACACTGACGTGGCCCAGAGTAACTTGGCTGTTATCTCTAAAACACTGACATCGTCAAGCACCACTCGACTGTTACCTCTAAAACGCCGACGTGGCCCAGCATAACTCGGCTGTTACCTCTAAAACACTGACGTGGCCCAGCATAACTCGGCTGTTACCTCTAAAACGACGACGTGGCCCAGAGTAACTCGGCTGTTATCTCTAAAACACTGACGTCGCCAAGCACCACTCGGCTGTTACCTCTAAAACGCCGATGTGGCCCAACATAACTCGGCTGTGACCTCTAAAACGTCGACGTAACCTAGCATAACTCGGCTGTTACCTCTAAAAAACACCGACGTGGTCCAGAGCAGCTCGGCAGTTACTTCTAAGAGATGTCGGCAATACCTGCCATAACTCAGCCGTTTTCTCTATGTAAATGCCGGCAGAACCAAATACGACTCAGCAATTACCAGTCGTTACTCGAGCGTTATCTCTAAGAACAACGGCAACGCTGGGCATGAATACAAGCTACCGATTGACTATAAAAGAATGATGGAAAAGCAAAGGAGATACTTAGAACAAGCTGAAATTTTCTTCAATATATTAAGAAGGGAAGTTCTTCCACAAACTCAAAGACCAACTCATTATGGGTCGGCCTTCTTTCCCTTTTTTGCTACATTACACTACTACATCACTACACTACTTACACTACTCTATACTACTAACTACTACTACATTATTCCACTATTACTAATACTACTTCTACTACTACTTATCTATACTAATATTTAAGCCAGTGGCGCTTTGCCACTGGCCTTGCTGCTGCCGATGTCACCCTTGCCGTCGCCGCCGTCGCCCTCGTCGTCGCCTTCACCACCGCTCCCCTCCTCAGATGAGTCGGAGGAGTCCTCCTCGTCCGAGGAGATCTCCGACTCATTCGAGCCCTCAAACCCGGAGCGCTCGACGGCCTGGATGTACGTCCACACCTCAGCAGCGATCCCTTGGGAATCGTCCGAGTCATCGGACGATACCGGGGGAGAGGTGTAGACCGGCGACCCCTCGGACTTAGAGGAGAACTCCTCCTCCGAGTACTCAGAGTCATCGAAGTCCTCCGAGGGGGGACTTAGCTCGCGCTTCCGCTTGTCGCCGGAGTGGTGCGATGAACTTCTGCCCTTCTTGTTCTTGCCCATAGTTGAATGGAAGAGAAGAGAAAAGTGGAGAATAAGCAACAAACGACCGGGAGATATGTGAAGACACCAGTGAAGCAGGCGGTCTATTTATAGGGGCGGGAGGCAACCGCTTATCTCCTACCACGGTCACTGAACAGTCGCAAATATTCAATAAGCCATTCAAATCGTCTGGAAACAAGTCAGGCGGCAGACGCTGTTTCACGCAACACGACACCATTGGGACTGAGGTCAACTGCTTGGACGATATGATTACGCCCCACGGTCACGTCAAGTTACTACTCAAGGGCAGTTTGCTAAACGCTCAGCGCACCAAGCCGTCCCTTGGCTACACCCATTGGGGGGGACGTCCAAGAATTTTCAATAGATTTTCCCAAGCAGTCACATCCATACAGTATACGCAATGAATGTATCAAGACAGAAGGGAGATATCGATAGAGATTGGAGGAAAGCCAAAAATAGCTGCTGAAGTACAAGTCTAATCAACAGAAGCATTAAAGCACGAAGTGAAATGAAGACCAGCCAAGAGCCATCTACCAGACGTCCAATCTGTCGCCGATCAAATAAATTTCAAACCTAACAGGACATGGGTATACCGCGTTGCTGATCTCAAAGGAAAGAATTAAAGACAACAGGCTGATCTCTAAAAGCATAAGCTGATGATATAATGCCAAAATTCTAAGGCACGAGATGAAGACCTTTGAGTGGATTATTTTCAGTAATCCACTCAAAGCTCGGGGGCTACACCCATTGGGTGCACCTCCGGTGCACCCAATAAGTTCTCAACCCCGAAGGCAGAACGCTGATCTCTAGGGCATGGAACAACGATGAAATGCTGATTTCTAAAGCATGGGATGAAGATGAACCAACGACTTCTAAAAAGCAGGAGATGAAGACCTTTGAGTGGATTATTCTTAGTAATCCACTCAAAGCTCGGGGGCTACACCCATTGGGTGCACCTCCGGTGCACCCAATGAATCTTCAACCCCTAAATACGAAATGTTGATCTCTAAAGCATAAGCTGGTGACCAAGCACTAATCTCTGAAATATAAAGCGAAGACCGCAAAAAGAGCTGAAGAATATAACAGAAGTTTGTTTTTACCGGACCGATCAAAGTTCAGAAGCAACGGCTTGACAAGTGTACTGTCAAAGCATCCACAGTCTAAAATTGAAACCACAAGCTGGACCTAGAATCTTTGGGCCGATTGTTTCAAAATCAACTCAAAGATTGGGGGCTTGTGGGGGACAAATATCCCCCGGGTCCACTAGAAGGCTGGAAGGCCCCGCGAAAGACTCTGGGCCCATTATTTCGCAAGGCCATCCCTTCGTGGGCCAGGGGAGGAATCACTGACAGAATGGATCGGCGCAAGATTGGATCAACTCGAGCCCAGGCGGCTCAATGGACTTAAACATTATCCGCAACATTGATCTGATTCTCCCGCGCAGCACCCTCAGACGTCGGAACTGAACGAGGATAAGTCGGGAGGATAATAGGGAGATAAGTTCAGTCGGTTCACTATTACTTAGGAGCACATAGTTATCATACCCGCATGTAACGCCCCACGGTCGAGTATATAAGGCCTAGGGGGCACCCCATCAAAGAACAGGTCACTCATTAGCCATCTACTCAATTCTCTAGCATCCCTCATACTAGAGAATCCCCTGTAACCCGCCACATAAAGATCCACACCAGGAAGTAGGGTATTACGCCTCTCTAAGAGGCCTGAACCTGTAGAAAATTGTCTACTGTCTCTCATGCACTCAGCACGAACCATCGAGCTATAGTCGGTTACACCGTCCTACCCAAAAGCACCTCGAGGGGTAACCCCGGGTGCGCGCTCGGGTCCCAAACACTGACAGTTACATACAAAAGCCTCGTTTTGACAAGGGCAATTGGAATGAAGAGAACACACAAATATTCTGTGATTTATGTGTTGACCAAATTAGAGCTGGGAACTGTCTAAATGGTACAATGACAACCAGTGGATACAACCTGATAGAGGAAGAATTCTTTTCTAAGACAGCACTCAGACACGACACCAAATAATTTAAGAATAGATGGACTCAGTGTAAGGCCTTGTACTCTTTTTGGTTGTTTCTTAACAATCAAAGTGGGTTAGGAAGAAGGGCTGATGGTGTAGTTATACCTTCAGATTAATTCTGGAAGACTCACACAGAGGTTAGTGCACTGGTGTCATATATCTCTGTACATGAAGCCCTTAGAACTGATAGCTAAAATGTGTGTTACCTTTTATTGCAGAAAAGAAAAGAGTGCAGGAAGTTTCAACATGCGATTCCTACATACATTGAACAATTAGCAGAAATGTTCCATGGAATTGTTGTTTATGGGTCGAGTTCTTGTATCCCTGGTGATGTACACAGAGTGTATGAAGAACAAGAAGAAGATGGAGATGGGGAAGACCTTTTGAATTCTAGTACACCTAGTAGTAGAGGAAAGAGGAGCTTTACCAGCACATCACGTAGTCCACCTAAAAAAAGAAAAAGTCCTGTGGTAAAGATGTTTAACGGACTAATCAGTGAAATGCAGCTATCAAGGAATGCAGACACTGATGTTTTTAACCAACTAAAAACTATCCAAGAAAACAAAAGTTTACAAGCCATTGATCAGTTCAATTCTTGTCTAGACTTGGCAGTAGAATCTGGAGTTGACAAGGAGTCAGATGAGTACTTTGTGGCAACCAAACTATTCAAGGATGAGTACAACAGAGCTATTTTCAATCGCTTTGATACTGCAACACAAAGGATGAAGTGGCTACAAAGGTTTTGCAAGGAATATTTTGGTTGAAGGTTATCATGTGGCTTTTAGCACAAATTATGTGAGAACTATGTGTCATGTTTCTGTGTTTTAAACTCTATGTGAGAATTGTGTCATGTGTCTATGTTTTGAACTCTATGTGAGAATTGTGTCTATGTGCCTATCATTTATCTAGTTTGCAACTGAGTTCCATTTAATTTTGTATTCCCTGATTATACAATTGTGTCATGTGTCTATGTGCTGCGGATTTTTTTGTTAATGTGTTGATATCTTTTCCTTTGATAATTATGAAGGTTGAGGCATCTGATGCTTGCTACAAGCAGCAATGTTACTAAGGTTGCGTAGCAAGAGGAGAAGATACATAGCAGCTACAACCACTATGATTGTGTATGTACCACTTTGAGACTTACATGAACAAATCATCATACAGGGAACCAACTAAAACTGGTTATGCATGGGTTATGAGAACACTAGGAAACAAAACAAGTTGCTACAACATGTTTAGGATGAGCAGAACCGTGTTTGAAAACTTGCATACTGTTCTTGTTGAGACATATGGGTTGAAAAGCACTAGAAAAATGTCATCAGTAGAGGCTTTGGGGATGTTTCTATGGATTTGTGGAGCTCCTCAGTCACTTAGGCAGGCAGAAAATCGATTTTGTAGGTCTATAGAAACCTGTATTCGAAAATTTGACAAAGTCCTTACTAGTTTGAATAAATTGGCAGCTGACATAATAAGACCAGTAGACCTAGAGTTTAAAACTATTCATCAAAGGCTACAATCACCTAGATTTGCACCTTTCTTTAACAATTGCATTGGAGCCATTGATGGCAAACATATCCCAGTTGTGGTTCCAATTAGCAAAGTAGTGCAACACACTGGCAGGCATGGGTACACTACACAAAATGTTTTGGCCATTTGAGATTTCGATATGAGATTTACTTTTGTTGTGGCTGGATGGCCAGGATCAGCTCACGACATGAGAGTGTTTAAAGATGTAATTGAGAAATATGGAGATAAGTTTCCACATCCTCCTAAAGGGAAATTCTACCTTGTGGACTCGGGTTACCCAAACTATAAAGGTTACCTTGCTCCTTACAAAGGTACAAAATACCATCTGCCACAATTCTGAAATGGTCTGATGCCAGGCGGTAAAAAGGAGAATTTCAATTACGCACATTCTTCTCTTAGAAATGTTATTGAGAGGTCATTTGGTGTGTTGAAAATGAAATGGAGGATTCTATTGAATCTCCCTAGTTATCCAATGCCAAAACAAAGCAAAATAATTATGGGATGCATGGCACTTCATAATTTTATTAGAGAGAGTTATTTGGGAGACAAGGACTTTGATTTGTGTGATCATGATGAGAATTATGTTCCTGAAATTGGTGAGTCATCTACTGCCGGTGCAATTAGTGAAGAAATTGTCGTCGTTTCAGTTCAAGGCGAAGACGACTGCAATATGAATGAATTCCGAGAATGGATATGTGATGGTTTGTTTAGTAGAATGTAAAATGCATTGTGTGTAATAAATTTGTGTATCGTTGTGGACTGTTCTATTATTTGAAACTCATTTGTGGCTGCTTCTTAGTTTGGCATTTGGAATATTTGAAATATATTCGTGGTTGCTTCTCATTTGTGGCTGCTTCTCATTTGTGTGTAATAAATATATTATTTGAAACTCATTTGTGGCTGCTTCTCAGTTTGGCATTTGGAATATTTGAAATATATTTGTGGCTGCTTCTCATTTGTATACTCATTTGGAATATTTGAAACTCATTTGCTCCCACGCACAGCTGTTAACTGGCATGTGCTCGGTTTCTTTGTATAACCACGCATAGGTGTGTAATAAAAGTTTGGCATGTACACTCACCCAAAAGCAGGGGCAAGCATGAGGGTATTTTGGTATTTGTATACAACTTCAATTGTGTTTAGCTCATATTTAGTCTCTAGAACCAAACAGGGTAGGGACTAAAGATTAGTCTGTCGACTAAACTTTAGTCCTAGGACTAATGAAACCAAACATGCCTTAGTGCAAACGCTCACTTAGTGCAAACCTACAATCAAACCATCCAAAACATCTAATCTAGTCCAACGGTTTTATATAAAAAGGATTAAGGCCCATTTGGTTTGAGGACTAAAGATTAGTCCATCCATTATAGTCTCATTTAGTCCCTAAATTACCAAATTGAGGGACTAAAACAAGGACTAAACTGTTTTAGTCTCTAGTCCCTTAGGGTGACTAAAAGAGACTAAACCATATAAATTCCACCTTTTACCTCTTTTATTTTAGTTGCACTAATGGTAGGAGAATGTTAAGGGGTATTTTAGTCATCTTATGATTTATTTAATGTGTTTTTAATTGTTTTAGTCCCTAGAAACAAACAGGGTAGGGACTAAGGCCTCGTTTGGTTTGAGGGACTAAAGATTAGTCCCTCCATTTTAGTCACATTTAGTCTCTAAATTGCCAAATGGTGGGACTAAAATAGGGACTAAACTGTTTTAGTCTCTAGTCCCTCAAGAGGTGACTAAAAGGGACTAAATTATATAAATTCCACCTTTTGCCCTCTTTTATTTCAGTTGCAGTAATGGCGGGAGAATTGAATGTTAAGGGGTATTTTAGTCCTCTTATGATTCACTTAATGTGTTTTGAATAGTTTTAGTCCCTAGAACCAAATAGGGTAGGGACTAAAGAAACCAAACATGGCCTAAACTTTAGTCTCCTAACTAAACTTTAGTTCGTGGACTAAAGGAACCAAACGGGGCCTAAAGTAAAAAAGTGTTAGTCCAATGATTTTATATAAAATAATAGTTATCATTGGTTTTAAATTGGATGCACCAAAACGTTTGATTGCATGCTTGCATCAATATAAATGCACAAGATATTTTCTCTTAGGACTACAGGAAGGGAAGAAGACCTTGAGTTTCGTGGTCGTAGTCCTATGCGCACTAGGCTGTTATTCTTTTTGGGCCTACTTGTAGTCTTGGTTCACATAACCGTGAGCAGACATGTTAATAGCAAATGAGTCGCACACACTACACTATAAGGCATGATACTGTAACACCCCAGTGTTACCTAGGGTTCTTCTCAGTACTAACCTCAACACCATTATCACATGTGAATCAAATTGAGCAAAAGACACCAAAATTTAGGAACAAAGGTTTAATTAAGTCTTTTTCATCTCAAGGATCATACCTTAACACATGTCATGCACCTCAAAGTGAGAAAAATGCACAAAACCTAAATAACCCTAAGGAAGCCATTTAAGTGCAAAGGGGAAAATTTGTAAAAAGATTATGAAAAACATAAATACATGATGAGAACCAAATAACAAAGTTAAAGTGCACTAAATAAACTACAAAATGTAGTAAGAAAGCTTGATCAATGGAGCTTTGCAAAATTCCCAAAAAGACCCCACAAGCAAGAATCTCAATGGGAAATTCAGAAAATTCAGAAACTAAATTTTTACCTCCTCATGAAGTTCAGCCGTGTTCTCTATTCTCCAAAACTCAAATCCACAAAACCCAAATATGAAAGTGGCGCCAAATTACCTTAAACATACTCCGGCAAAGTTTGAAATCAAACAAAAACCGTTTGACACGATTTGACTCGACCTTAGTGTCGGTTTTCAGCCGAGCGACAAACCCAACTTCGCCCCCTCGTATCTCGCAAATCCGAGATCCAATCCACTCAAGTGCTGTAAGAGAAACAAAGAGTAAACGACAAAGAAGAAATCGTGTGCATGGATTTGGGAGAGTTACGAGAAGATCGCGAGCCAATTAGCATTTGAAAACGACCAGACCGAGCGATGCCACGCGTTCGATCGCTTGCCTCACCGGCCGAGCGTGGACTGGTCGCGGCAGCGCGCGCCCCGTGCGCCTGCGCCTCGCCTAGAAGTGCCCACAGAGGCCTTAGCCGTATGCACTTGTGCACCCAAAGCCTCGCCCGAGCCAGGGATCACCGGAGTTCGCCGTTGAAAGCAAGCGCCACCGCCCGCCATCACTGCCCGAGCACGACCGTCGTGGCCAGCCTTTCCCGTCAACCCCAGCCTCGCCCTAGCCCCTGGACGGCTTCCCCGAGAGGCTGTGAAGCTTCCCCAAGCTTGAGCCGAGGCATTGCCCCACCGGAGAAGCAGGATCACCCTCGCAGGACATCGGCCACCCGCCACCGCTCGTAGACCGGGCCACCAGGTGAACCATTCTTCGATTCCTTGCACCCACGACCTCCCTGACCTCCCGTGAAGCTCCCCAAGTCACTGGATCGGGCTATGTCGCCGTGGTTAGGTCGGAGTCCTCGCCGCCAACGAACTCCGCTGCCTGCGCACGTGGATCCGCCAACTCTGGTCACCTCCGACGATGATCCGCACATCGACGTGACCGCCGTCACCTCCCCGACCTCCCTGGACACCTCACCGGAGCTATCTCGCCGCCGGTAAGCCCCTCCGCCCTTTCCTCCGCCATAGGCATTGTTTAATTAAAGGAGGGACCGTGGTTTAGATTTAGTGATACCCTAGGGGGTTTTCTGCGATGTCAGTGACTTAGGTGAATAGTGCTTCAGAGGCGCGGTTTAAACGACTTAGATAGAAATAAGCCTAGGGACCCCGATGCAAAGTTATTTTTCCTTTAACCATTTCTGTTATTCTTTTAATGAGCAGAGAACTTAGGAAATTCATAACTTGAGTATTATTCAACCAAATTTGGTCAAACCAATTTTTCCAGGACCTACATATTATAGACTATCAGACAAAAATAGTAAACCCCATGGTTTCTGTAATACTTTTTAGAGTTTTGATTTAAATTAGGAAAATACCCAAAACCTATTAATCCAGATAAAAATAGAAATACTTCTATAATAGGTTTGAGAAAATTTGTAGAGATACATACCCAACATACACAATGTTTAAAAATACTAAGCACCCCAATATACAAGAATAACTCAAGATTGTCTATTAAAAACTGTATCTGTCCAAAACTTAGAAAATTAGGAAAGGCAATGGAAAATAATAAACATAGGATGAACATATTTTTCCTAGTATACTTAAGTGATAAAAAACATAGGAAAAATACAAAGAAGCCTAGTCCAGAGCAAATTCATGGTTAAATATTTTATTAGGCACTAAGAAATCAAGGAAAACCATGATTAAAAAAATAAGGACCACTGCAAAAATGGTAAGGAAATTTCAGTAGACTCCTAATTGCTAGAACACCACTACAAAAATAATAGACACCCCAACCCATCACAATAAATGAGTTGAACAATTGAAACTTGATTTTGGTCCATGTTCTAATTAAATCATGAGGAAGCCTAAAATTGTGCAACAGTGGGCAAACAAATTTTTATCCAGTTACTTATGAAGTAGACCACTAGAGAAAAATATGAAACCCAATTAAAAAAGTAAGGTAACACACATTACCCCCTACCCCATGAAAAGACCATATATTCCAAGAATTTCTACCCCCTCTCGCTTAAGCAAAAAGTTACCAAATTTTAGAATGATTGCTCTTGCACAAAGAAGAAGATAGGAAAAATTAGAAATCTGTTCTTTGATATTTTTCAAGTATAGTGGTAGTAGAAAGCACCCCTACGGCCAAGAACTTTAGAAAATCACAGAAAAATGACCAATAGGTATTAGTGGCTAAAACTTGGTACGAAGTCATATTGTTATACCTAAATGCCAATAAAAATAAGCTTTAGCGATTAATCCACTGATAGAAGAAAGTTGTAGTTCAAGGCACCCCTCTACGCTAAAACCTGATAATTTTGTACAGAGTAAACCCTTAACTTTTTAAGCCCCAATTTTTGAGACTGAGAGTTATATACCTGTGAGAAGCTACTGCAATATTTACAGAAGTTTTGGAAATTTATAAAGCTATGTTGTAGTTCAAGCCCACCCTAAAAATATAAGAGAAAAAGAGAAGTCGAGAGAATTAGTAGGGATAATGAATCTCACCCCAATGAATTCCGCAAGGATCACAATAAACGTTCACTAAGACACTGAAAGGAAATCAGTGGGGCACCCAAAATAATCTGACCAGTTACCTTAACCATACTTGACCCTAAATTGGCTAAGTATACCACCAGAATTCCCGTAGTAAGATTGAAACTTTACTTCATCAATTTAATCATTCCTATTACTACCACATTGCGTATCATGGCATACATATATCTCACTCATTGCATTCATTAGATTGCAACCTCGCTGATGGAGAGTACGTGCTCATTCCCGAGCACGAAGCTGTCCACGAGGAAGCCAGGAGCTAGCTCTAGAGCCTGCCACAGAGGATCTCCTCGTAGCCACAACATTTGAAGGCAAGCCCCGGTTTTATGCATAACCAATTTATATATGCTACTTTACTACACTTAATGTTTGTAGGCTTGTAATGTGCACTTAAGTGTAGGAGTTGCCTGAAACCCTTATTTGCATGAATTCAGGATTCCTCTTTGAGATGGATACTAGTATGCTAGGTCGAGTAGCTGCTTGCTAATTAGGATCTCGGTAGAAGTCGAGTGATTTTTCTAGCACTCGTGCGAGGAAAGGAATTAATTGATTATATTCATCTTGATAATGGGATCTATGATGGTCTATGGACTTGGATCCAGGGTGGATGCCTTGTCCATGAGACGGAAATGGAATTAAGGATTAATGTGTGGATACCTGAGTCAATTGTTTGAAAGTACTAAACACATGTCGGGAAATATGGTAACCGGTAAACCTAGTACCTGAGTGAAGCCGGGCGCGGACTTTCCCCCTCACTTGTCCTGAGACTGGGTTTCCCATGCTAGCTATGGTGGGTACAAGTGCGGTCACTGCATGACGGTAGCTAGGGTCAGTGGAGCATTGTATGCCAAGGAGGTGAGCCCTAGCCGCGAACAGGGAATCGATGGAGACAATTGACGTGTGTGGGGACGGAGTGCCCCTACATGTCGTGTGTTTAGGTTTACCTTGCAAGGTTTAAAAACTCGATTCAAATCGTCTGCTTCTCGCAGCTAATGAGACTGCTTGACCCCTTGTACTGCATTGAGTAAAAAGTGGAACGAGGTTTAATTGAGATAACATGTTGATTGTACTAAATGGTTGCTACCATGTATGCTTAGAAGAAGCAAACTTAGCTAAATTAATAATGCTAGAATTGGAAAAGCTAAAATTGATTTTAGACTCAGCTAGTGCTTTTGGCCAACCAAACCCCTCAGCCAAACAGCTGCATGGTCTAGAGGTAGAGGAGTAGACTCCACACACCGGGTAAGTCTAGCTGAGTATCAGTATACTCAGCCTTGCTTGTGGCATAACTTTTGCTGGTATGCTACAAGACATGGTTGATGGTGTGACTTGGCCTTCCACCTTGCCACTGGGTTGGACGGTCGAGTGGGATGCTGCTTCAGCAGGAGAGGAGCAGGAGGAGTAGTGGGCTAGGCCTTGCTCTATTCCTCAGCATTCGACGTTATCGACTATCCGCTGCATTTTAAATTATGAACTTGTTTCTGTTTACTTAAAAACTCCGATTTATGTAATAACTCCAGTACTTAATTTGTGGTTGCATGCTTTATTGTATTCTCTCTGTGAATCACCTTCGAGTGAGCTAGTGGTATTTGATCCCGGGGAAGTGGCTTTATCATACTAGATCTGAGGGACCAACGGGTTATTCCGATTTAAGTGTGTTGCTACCTCTAAGGCGTGACTTAGGCACTTAAGCTAGAATAATTTGGGCGATTCCGGCACAGCTCGTATCAGAGCAAATACCACCACAGAGAAATCAATAAATCGTGAATACCAACTTTTCAAAAATAAAACTTGCTTAGAAACCAGTGTTGGAATCATCAGGACTAGAACGCTAGAGCTAGGACGAAAGACCTTAGGAATAGTGGGAGAAACAGGTGGCTAATTAAGTAGGCCATATGGGCTAGTTTTAGAATTGCAAGGATGCCCTAAAAGCACCCTTCTGATCGGTGAGGAGACGTTGTTTCCAGCATGCATGCATTATAAAACATGAAAGGATTATAAATTAAAGGAAAGAGGCATCTAAGTACAAATATAGCAAATAGGGAATAATAATATGTAACATAAGGAGTAAAATCAAATCTAACCCACCTCCTTTTAACAAACTGGGCACATGTTTTTCCTTTCCACTATTGTAACCTTTACATCTAATCCTCTTCCACAGATGACTTCACCCAACCCCGCCAATGGAGGAGACACTCATTTCATTTCTGATTTCCTTTCCCATGAGGGTTTCCCTTCCATCTTGTGGGAGGTGCTCAACTCCACTGGTTACCCTACTCCCCCTTTGTACATGGTGCAGCTGTACGAGGAGCATCGGGTGCCACGTTGCCGAGTCTGGCTGACTCTGGAGGCTCACCCCCTACAGCCGGGTTGGCGTTCCCTTAACTCCGAGACTATTGGATTCAGGTCGGACAACACCACCAAGGCGACAGCTATGAAGACTCTGATGACTTTCTGCGGCTACCATCCCTTGGAGATGGTAATGCACCCACGGGGACTCTTCCCCACTGTGAGGAGGGATGACCCCATGTGGTGCAACCGTGTGGGCCATATGAAGGATGTGTGGGCCATGCATCCCAACCAAGTTGGGAGGATCACTGTTCAATGCATGAGCGCACTTTACCGCCTTCAGGCCCTGCAAAGCGATGCCATGGCACACCTCACTAACCTTGCTCAGACCACTAAGCTCACCCTCAACAGCTGGGAGGACTTCGTGGTCGACTTGTCTTCAGAGTTGGTGGAGAAGGACCTATAGGTGGAACAGTTGAGCCAGCGCATTGCCACCCTAGAGCAGCAGGTGGAGATCCGAGACAACACCATTGATGTCCTAGAGAACCAGCTCCGCAATGTGCAGGAGGAACTTGAGGAAGCTAACGACCACCTAGACATGCACCACCTGGATATGGAGGCAAACGAGGCCGAAAGTGAGGGAGAGGAGGCTCCCGAGGAGTTAGGACCAACCCCTGGTACCAATGCGACTCCCTCTGAGATGCCCTTGTCGCCCATATCCAGTGTCGCTTCTACTACTCAGGGTTGATGGGTTAGCTTGACACATTAGGAGGATAGAAACCCACGCGAGCTTAGTTGGCATCAGATTTTGGACTAGGCTTATGGGTACTCTCCCCTAAATTGTTGTAACCCAGGAGAACTTTTGCGAGTAATGAAGTGAATGCAATCATGTTATCCTAGTCCGATTTGATGTTATGTTATGACATTTCCTTTCCGTATAATATAAAGAGTATTGTTCGGAATTGTGAATTGGGATAACAATGGCAACAATCTCTATTTTCAGATGGCAGCTAGGCAGCGTCGTGGGCAGAATGAGCAAGTTCCTCGCCACCTCCTCCAGCTCCCATGGTGCAGGAGCTGATGGCTTAGCAGAATGAAATTCTACGGTAGCTATTGCAGCACTAGCCCCACCCTCAGCAGTATGGTGGAGGCCAGCCGCAGCGACCTCCGGCCGCGGCAACCTACCAAGAGTTCCTGAGCACACAACCGCCCTTGTTCACCAAGGCAGAGGATCCGCTTGACGCCGATGTGTGGCTCCGAGTCATGGAGTCCAAGTTTCCCCTCCTCACGGGAGCTTGCCCTGATGACACCAAAGCTTGTTTTGCCGTGCAGCAGCTTCGTGGACCTGCTCGGACATGGTGGGACCATTTCCGTGCCATGCTACCTGCTGATCATGAAGTGACATGGGAGGAGTTCAAGACTGCTTTCAGGGGACATCACATTCCAGCAGGGATTCTGGATCACAAGCTGAATGAGTTTCTGGCATTGACTCAGGAGACCCGCACTGTGTTGTAGTATGCTTAGGCCTTCAATGACCTGTGCCAGTATGCGGGTTATCACGTAGATTCTGATGAGAAGAAGAGAGACCGCTTCCGCAGGGGTCTCAACACCAAGTTGCGTGAGCGTCTCAACACTGTTCGGGCTGATAGCTTCAATGAGTTGGTCAACCTGGCCATATCACAGGAAGACTGTATTGTAGCTCACCGGACAGAGAAGAAAAGGAAGGCACCAATGTCAGGACCCTCCGCTCCACCCCAGAGGTTCTGGATTGTCTCTAACAATCAGAGCAGAGGATTTCAGCATCAGGCAGGAAGATGGGTGATCAGGCCACCTCAGCAGCAGCAAGCACCCAACCGCTTTCCAGCACCTACCCCAAGGAACAATCAACCCCAGCAGCAGCAGCAGTTCTGCCAGGGAAATGGGAACAAGTGCTTCACTTGTGGAAATGTGGGTCATTATGCCAAGAATTGCCCAAGGAATCAGCAGAGGCAGATGCCAGCACCAAATCAAGACAGAGGGAGGAAGCAGAAGGTGCGAGTCAGACAAGGGAAGCTAAATTTCACTACTCTAGAGGAGCTACCTGAGGGAGCACCCGTCATGACTGGTATCTTTTCAGTTTTAATCAACCTACATTAATTCTGTTAGATTCAGGTGCATCACATAGCTTCATTAGTTAGAAGTTTAGCGTTAAATGCCAACTGCCTTTCTATCATACAAAAGGGTCTTTCATGATAGCAACACCTGGGGACATAATTGCAACAAACCAATTAAATTGAAGTGTGCCTATCTCCCTGGGAAGTAAAATCTTCAAAACCACACTCCTGATTTTTGGATTAGAGGGTATGGACATCATTCTCGGAGCTAACTGGATGACTCAACACCAGGTGGTGTTGGATGTAGCTGCTAGAGCTCTAGAGATCCGTTCTCCTACCTTCAGAGACCTTACATTGTATTTACCCAGCCAAGGACCTACTCGACCATGTGCTTTTGCTATGATAGAGTTACCCTTGAATTCCAATGGTTTGTGAGTATGCAGATGTTTTTTCTGATGAGTTGCCAGGAATGCCACCAGACCGGGATATTGAATTCGTCATCGAGTTGCAACCGGGAACGACACCTATTTCCAAGAGGCCTTACCGGATGCCACCCGCAGAATTGGCAGAATTGAAGAAGCAGCTGCAAGAATTATTGGACAAGGGTTTCATCCACCCAAGTACTTCACCTTGGTGATGTCCAGCCTTGTTTGTGAAGAAGAAAGATGAAAGCTTGAGGCTTTGTATAGATTACCGCCCACTCAATGTGGTGACTATAAAAAACAAGTATCCTTTGCCTCGTATTGATGTTCTTTTTGATCAATTGGTCAGAGCCAAAGTGTTTTCCAAGATAGATCTTCACTCCGGCTATCATCAGATCAAGATACGAGCAAGTGATATTCCGAAGACTGCCTTCTCAACCAGATATGGGCTGTATGAGTATTTGGTGATGTCGTTTGGGTTAACTAATGTGCCAGCATACTTCATGTATCTGATGAATTCAGTCTTCATGCCTGAACTGGACAAGTTTGTGGTGGTTTTCATCGACAATATATTGGTGTACTCAAAGAATGATGAAGAGCATGCCGGTCATTTGCATGTAGTGATCCAACATCTACGAGAGCACCGTCTTTATTCCAAACTATCAAAATGTGATTTTTGGCTAAAAGAAATCAAATTCTTGGGTCACACTATCTATCAAGCTGGCATAGCTGTTGATCCAGATAAAGTGCAGGAGGTAATGAACTGGAAGCCACCAACAACTGTCCGTCAGATTCGAAATTTTCTGGAATTGGCCGGTTATTATCGAAGATTCATTCCAGACTTCTCTCGAATTGCGAAGCCCATGATTGAATTGTTGAAGAAGGGAGCCAAATTTGATTGGGGTCAGAAGTGCGAAGATGCTTTCCACACCTTGAGGCAGCATCTGACCACAACACCCGTGTTAGCGCAACCCGACAACAACAAGCCATTTGATGTGTACTGTGATGCCTCTAGCACTAGACTGGGTTGTGTTTTGATGCAAGACAACCGAGTCATTGCCTACGCATCAAGGGCACTCAGGCCTCATGAGCAAAATTATCCCACCCATGACTTGGAGTTAGCAGCCGTGGTTCATGCATTGAAGATGTGGAGGCACTATTTGATGGGAACCCACTACAACATCTACACAGATCATAAGAGCCTCAAGTAAATCTTTACTCAGGCTGATCTCAACATGAGGCAGAGAAGATGGCAAGAGCTGATCAAGGACTACGACTTGGAGGTACACTACCACCCGGGGAAAGCCAATGTGGTGGCTGATGCCTTGAGTCGGAAGTCACAATGCAATTGTGTGATGATGGATTCTCGCATCAATGCCCTGTGTGATGAATTGAGCAAGATGAAGATCAAAGTGATTCCTTCTGGTGCTTTGTCTCACATTTCCATTGAGCCAACCTTGCAAGACCAGATAATTATGGCCCAACTCAGTGACAAGGGAGTGCAAATCATTAAGGAGAACCTCCACCAGAAAGCGAAGAAGTATAAGTGTTATCGCCAAGACAGCAAGGGGATATTGTGGTTTGAAGACAGATTGGTGGTTCCTAAAAATAAGAATCTCAAGAAGAAAATCTTGGATGAGGCTCATCTCTCCAAATTCTCTATGCATCCGGGAAGCACCAAGATGTACCATGATCTGAAGCCCTTGTATTGGTGGACCAGAATGAAGAGGGAAATAACCCAGTATGTATCGGAATGTGACACCTGTCAGAGGATAAAGGCAAGCCACTTAAAATCAGCAGGTGCCTTGCAACCCCTATCAATACCTTCATGGAAATGGGATGACATCAGCATGGATTTTATTGTGGGTCTGCCCAACACCTCTCAACATCATGATTAGATTTGGGTCATTTTGGACCGATTGACAAAAGTGGCACATTTTCTTCCAGTGCACACCACCGATAAGGCTCAGAAGTATGCAGAATTGTATATTGACCGAATCGTGTGTTTGCACGGGTTGCCCCGGACCATTGTTTCTGACCGAGGAGCCCAATTCGTTGCAAGATTTTGGGAGCAATTGCAAGAGTGTTTGGGAACCAAGCTAATAAGGAGTTCAGCTTACCACCCCCAGACTGACGGTCAGACCGAAAGAGTAAATCAAATTCTCGAAGATATGCTAAGGGCTTGTGCGATCGATTGCGGCAAGAACTGGGATAAGTACCTCTCTTTGGCAGAGTTTGCTTAAAACAACAGTTATCAATCCAGCTTAAAGATGGCACCCTTCGAAGCCGTATATGGAAGAAGGTGTCGAACACCCCTCCCCTCAACTGGTCTCAGCCGGGAGAAAGAGAAATATTTGGACCTGACTTAGTGACTGAAGCCAAAAGGAAAGTCATACTAATCAGGAAGAATCTAGAAGCTGCTCAGGCCAGGCAAATGAGCTACCATGATAAGAGAAGAAAACCCCTCCAGTTTGAAGTGGGAGATTTCGTATATCTGAAGGTATCACCCACCAAAGGAGTGCAAAGGTTTGGGATCAAAGGCAAGTTAGCCCCTCGCTACATTGGACCTTATGAGATCGTGGAAGCATGTGGACCCGTGGCATACAAATTGAAGCTACCTCCAAAAATGCCTGGCATCCACAACGTGTTCCATGTATCCCAATTGAAGAAATGTGTTCGATTGCCAACCGAGGTCATAGCAGAACCAGAAGTGGAGATAGAGCCAGATCTATCATATCAAGAGTACCCTTCCAAGGTTCTGGATTGCAAGAAAAGATCAACTCGGGCTAAGTCGATCAAAATGTATAGGATCCAATGGAGCAATCACTCAAAGGAAGAAGCTACTTGGGAGACTGAGGAATTTCTACGTTCGAACTTCCTCGATTGTCTACCTAAGGGAATCGGTACATAACCATACCCATCCCCCTGCCCTTTGAATCTAAGTATAAGAAGAATGACCTTAACATAAAATGACTTAGTTGTAAAACTAAATCAAGAAGGACTTCCTTCTGAAGTTGCAAAGAGGGTGACATTCGAAGAGCAGTTTACTAAAGAACCTTACTACCCAAACCAACCCAAAGAGATCATGCCATAAAACTTTCTCTTCACCCCGAAGGACTCCGACCCGAATCTCGAGACGAGATTCCTTTAAGGAGGAAGGCTGTAACACCCCAGTGTTTAATAGGGTTCTTCTCAGTACTAACCTCAAGACCATTATCACATGTGAATCAAATTGAGCAAAAGACACCAAAATTTAGGAACAAAGGTTTAATTAAGTCTTTTTCATCTCAAGGATCATACCTTAACACATGTCATGCACCTCAAAGTGAGAAAAATGCATAAAACCTAAATAACCCTAAGCAAGCCATTTAAGTGCAAAGGGGAAAATTTGTAATAAGATTATGAAAAACATAAAATCATGATGAGAACCAAATAACAAAGTTAAAGTGCACTAAATAAACTACAAAATGTAGTAAGAAAGCTTGATCAATGGAGCTTTGAAAAATTCCCAAAAAGACCCCTCAAGCAAGAATCTCAATGGGAAATTCAGAAAATTCAGAAACTAAATTTTACCTCCACATGAAGTTCAGCCGTGTTCTCTGTTTTCCAAAACTCAAATCCACAAAACCCAAATATGAAAGTGGCGCCAAATTACCTTGAACATACTCTGGTAAAGTTTGAAATCAAACAAAAACCGTTTGACACGATTTGACTCGACCTTAGTCTCGGTTTTCAGCCGAGCGACAAACCCAACTTCGCCCCCTCGTATCTCGCAAATCCGAGATCTAATCCACTCAAGTGCTGTAAGAGAAACAAAGAGTAAACGACAAAGAAGAAATAGTGTGTAGGGATTTGGGAGAGTTACGAGAAGATCGCAAGCCAATTGGCATTTGAAAACGACCAGACCGAGCGATGCCATGCGTTCGATCGCTTGCCTCATCGGCCAAGCGTGGACGGGCCGCGGCAGCGCGCGCCCCGCGTGTGGTTGCCCTGCCCTGCACACCTGCGCCTCACCCTCGCCTATAAGTGCCCCCAGAGGCCTTAGCCGTATGCACTTGTGCACCCAAAGCCCTGCCTGAGCCAGGGATCACCGGAGTTCGCCGTTGAAAGCAAGCGCCACCGCCCGCCATCACTGCCGGAGCACGACCGTCGTGGCCAGCCTTTCCCGTCGACCCCCAGCCTCGCCCTAGCCCCTGGACGGCTTCCCCGAGAGGCTGTGAAGCTTCCCCAAGCTTGAGCCGAGGCATTGCCCCACTGGAGAAGCGGGATCACCCTCGCCGGACATCGGCCACCTGCCACCGCTCGTAGACTAGGCCACCAGGTGAACCATTCTTCGATTCCTTGCACCCACGACCTCCCTGACCTCCTGTGAAGCTCCCCAACTCACTGGATCATGCTATGTCGCCGTGGTTAGGCCGGAGTCCTCGCCACCGATGAACTCCCCCGCCTGCCGCACGTGGACTTGCCAACTCTGGTCACCTCCGACGACGATCCGCACATCGACGTGACCGCCGTCACCTCCCCGACCTCTCTGGACACCTCACCGGAGCTATCTCGCCACCGGTAAGCCCCTCCACCCTTTCCTCCGCCGTGGGCACTATTTAATTAAAGGAAGGACCACAGGTTAGATTTAGTGATACCCCAGGGGGTTTTCTGCGCTGTATGTGACTCAGGTGAATAGTGCTTCAGGGGCGCGGTTTAAACAACTTAGATAGAAATAAGCCCAGGGACCCCGATATAAAGTCATTTTTCCTTTTAACATTTTTGTTATTCTTTTTAATGAGCAGAGAACTTAGGAAATTCATAACTTGAGTATTATTCAACCAAATTTGGTCAAACCAATTTTGCTAGGACCTACATATTATAGACTATCAGACAAAAATAGTAAACCCCAAGGTTTCTGCAATACTTTTTAGAGTTTTGATTTAAATTAGGAAAATACTCAAAACCTATTAATCCAGAGAAAAATAGAAATACTTCTATAATAGGCTTGAGAAAATTTGTAGAGATACATACCCAACATACACACTGTTTAAAAATACTAAGCACCCTAGTATACAAGAATAAGTCAAGATTGTCTATTAAAAACTATATCTATCCAAAACTTAGAAAATTAGGAAAGTCAATGGAAAATAATAAACAGAGGATGGACATATTTTTCCTATTATACTTAAGTGATAAAGAACATAGAAAAGATACAGAGAAACCTAGTCCAGATAAAATCCATGGTTAAATATTTTATTAGGCACTAAGAAATCAAGAAAAACCATGATTAAAAATATAAGGACCACTACAAAAATGGTAAGGAAATTTCAGTAGACTCCTAATTGCTAGAACACCACTACAAAAATAATAGACACCCCAAACCATCACAATAAATGAGTTGAACAATTGAAACATGATTTTGTCCCATGTTCTAATTAAATCATGAGGAAGCCTAAAATTGTGCAACAGTGGGCAAACAAATTTTTACCCAATTACTTATGAACTAGACCACCAGAGAAAAATATGAAACCCAATTAAAAAGGTAAGGTAACACACATTACCCCTACCCCATGAAAAAGACCATATATTCCAAGAATTTCTACCCCCTCTCCCTTAAGCAAAAAGTTGCCAAATTCTAGAATGATTGCTCTTGCACAAATAAGAAGATAGGAAAAATTAGAAATCTATTGTTTGACATTTTTCAAGTATAGTGGTAGTAGAAAGCACGGTCATATTGTTACAAGAACTTTAGAAAATCACAGAAAAATGACCAACAGGTATTAGTGGCTAAAACTTGGTACAAAGTCATATTGTTACACCTAAATGCCAGCAAAAATAGGCTTTAGGGATTAATCCACTGATAGAAGAAAGTTGTAGTTCAAGGCACCCCCTCTGCCCTACAACTTTTTAAGCCCCAATTATTGAGACTGAGAGTTATACACCAGTGAGAAGCTACTGCAATATTTACATAATTTTTGGAAATTTATAAAGCTATGTTGTAGTTCAAGCCAACCCTAAAAATATAAGAGAAAATGAGAAGAAGAGAGAATTAGTAAGGATAATGAATCTCACCCCAATGAATTCAGCAAGGATCACAATAAACGTTCACTAAGACACTAAAAGGAAATCAGTGGGGCACCCAAAATAATCTGACCATTTACCTTAACCATACTTGACCCAAAATTGGCTAAGTATACCACTAGAATTCCCGTAGTAAGATTGAAACTTTACTTCATCAATTTAATCATTCCTATTACTACCACATTGCATATCATGGTATACATATATCTCACTCATTGCATTCATTAGATTGCAACCTCGCTGACAGAGAGTACGTACTCATTCCCGAGCAAGGAGCTGTCCACGAGGAAGACCAGGAGCCAGCTCCCGAGTGTGCCACAGAGGATCTCCCCGCAGCCCCAGCATTTGAAGGCAAGCCCCGATTTTATGCATAACCAATTTATATATGCTACTTTACTACACTTAATGTTTGTAGGCTTGTAATGTGCACTTAAGTGTAGGAGTTGCTTGAAACCCTTAGTTGCATGAACTCAGGATTCCTCTTTGAGATGGATACTAGTATGCTAGGTCGAGTAGCTGCTTGCTAATTAGGATCTCGGTAGAAGTCGAGTGATTTTTCTATCACTCACGCGAGGTCAGGAATTGATTGTATTCATCTTGATAACGAGATTTGTTGGGGGTCTGCTTCGTCGCCGAAGGTCCTGTAAGAAGAAATACCTTTGGAAGATCAACACAGAAGCAACACCGAAGCTACCATCCAGGGAGCTTCGGCATAGTGGCATGCCTTGAGACGAAGGGTTGCACCGACTTAAAGATGAAAAGACCGATCGACCCATGTTAATCTATGTCATGATTGTAACCAGTTATAAAGGACATGAATGTAAATCCACACAGGCTGCACCCTATGCCTATAAATAGATGAACAGTACCCCCATACTGTTCACGCTAATTTGTATTCACTTATGCATCACGCTTGTGCTTTTACCTTCTGTTAAGCTGAAGGTACAAATGTAATGCAATATTGTTTTTTACTCATTCATAATTATATAATAAAAGATATATTATAATATCATATAATTATTCATGTTATCTTTCCCTGTTTCGTATGTTTCGTCTTTCATTAATTTATACTGTGATGCTGAAGGTACGTCCTTCACAACCTTCATCCGAAGGTCGTTATATCCTTAGGGAAATAATGCTTCGAAGGACGAAGGACATTAACCATTAACCTGTTCTTGTGTTGCCTTGTTCTTAATTCATAACATTTGAGAACAAGTCCCCAACATTGGCGCCCACCTCCGGTGAACTCACTTCCACTTTTGAGCTGATGGCTTCGTTCAACAACCAAGCCGAAGTACCTTCATCTACGAAGCTGGTGCTTCCGATAACAGGCGGCTCAGGTTCAGAGCCGGCTAACAAGAAATAGAAGAAAGAAGCACAGAGAAGGGTACAACATGTTGGGGTGCAGGGACCCTTCATCAAATCAAAATGGTCCCATATCCCAATCACCTTCTCCCAGGATGACCTTCAACTCAAAGATTACCCTCATAATGATGCTATGGTCATATCTTGTGTCATCAAGGGATTTCTAGTCCACAATGTTCTGGTTGATACAGGCAGCGCAACAGATATCATATTTGCTAAGGCCTTCAGACAGATACAAGAACCAGACGATAAGATTCATGATGTTACACATCCTCTATGTGGCTTCGGAGGAAAGCAGATTGTAGCACTCGGCAAAATCACAATGCCAGTGACCTTCGACTTTGTTCATAACACAAGGACTGAACAGGTTGTCTTTGACATTGTTGACATGGAGTACCCCTATAATGCAATCATTGGTCGAGGAACACTTAATGCTTTCGAAGCAATACTTCATCCAGCATACCTATGCATGAAGATACCTTTGGAACAAGGGCCCATTGCTGTTCATGGGAGTCAAGAAGCTGCCAGAAAGGCCGAAGGAAACTGGACAGATTCAAAGGCAATCCATAATATAGATGGAGCTGAAGCCTGTGAGCAGTATAGATACAAAAGAGAGAAGGCTGCTTCGGCGGATCAGCTGAAGCCTATGCTTCTGTGTGAAGATATAGCAGAACAAAAGGTACTGCTGGGGTCTCAGTTATCTGAAGAGCAGGAGAAGAATTTGCTAAGATTTCTATTCAACAACAAAGATGTCTTCGCTTGGTCATCCAATGATCTTTGTGGTGTCAACAGAGATGTCATTGAACATTCACTCAATGTGGATCTATCTTTCAGGCCAAGAAAACAAAGGCTTCAGAAAATGTCTAACGACAAAGCTGAAGATGCTCGGAACGAAGTAAAGAGGCTTCTTAGTGCTAGCATTATCAGAGAGGTGAAATACCCAGAGTGGTTAGCCAACACTGTTATGGTAAAGAAGGCCAACGGTAAATGGAGAATGTGCATTGATTTTACAGATCTTAACAATGCTTGTCCAAAGGATGAGTTCCCATTGCCAAGAATAGATTCTCTAGTAAATGCAGCAGCTTTGTTAGAGCTCATGAGTCTACTAGATTATTATTCAGGCTACCACTAAATCTAGATGAAGAAGGAAGATGAGCCAAAGACTAGCTTCATAACCCCCAGTGGCACATATTGCTATCTCTGGATGCCTGAGGGGCTTAAAAATGCTGGAGGAAGTTTCAGCAGAATGACAGCCAGAGTCCTTCATTCTCAAATAGGCAGTAATGTGCTGACCTATGTTGATGATATCATAGTTAATAGTACGAAGCAAGAAAATCACATTGCTGATTTGCAAGAGAAATTCGCCAATTTCAGGCAAGCTGGTTTGAAGTTAAATCCAGAAAAGTGTGTTTTGGGGTAAAGAAGGGCAAGTTCCTTGGTTGTCTAGTATCAACGAAGGGAATTGAAGCTAACCCAAGCAAGATTGAAGCTATCCTTCAGATGGAACCGCCAAGTACAAAGAAAGGGGCTCAACGGCTGGCAGGTAGATTAGCATCATTAAACAGGTTCATATCCAGATCAGCAGAAAGAAATATGCCATTCTTTGAAATACTGAAGTCAGCCGAAGTCTATCAATGGGGCTCGGCTCAACAAAAAGCCTTCGAAGAGTTGAAGAAATATTTGATTGATTTAACAACATTAACTCCACCTTCACTAGGGGCTCCATTTCTCTTATATGTTGCAGCTTCGCATTCTGCAGTAAGTGCGGCACTTGTGCAGGAGAAGCTAGAGGGCCAAGTCAAAAAGCAAGCTCCAGTGTACTTCGTCTCCGAAGTTTTAAGTTTGTCAAAGAAAAATTATACAAAATTGGAGAAGATGTTATATGCTGTGTTAATGGCCTCCAGAAAGCTTCGACATTATTTTCAAGCATATCGCATAATTGTTCCTTCGTCACAGCCTCTGAAGGACATTATGAGGAACAGAGAAGCTACTGGAAGGATTAGGAAATGGGCTGCAGAACTTAATGAATTCACCATTCACTATGTGCATAGATCCTCAATTCAGTCCCAGGCGTTAGCAGACTTCATCGCTGATTGGACGCCAGGGGCTCAGGAAGAAGAAATAAACAAAGACGCCGAAGCTTGGACGGTGTTCTGCGATGGATCCTGGGGAATCTTCGGTGCAGCAACGGCTGCTATCCTAGTGGCACTTTCGAAAGTTAGAACATGTTATGCAGCCAAGCTTGACTTTAGTTGCACAAATAATATTGTTGAGTACGAAGCACTTCTGTTGGGGCTTCGGAAGTTAAGGGCAATGGGAATAAGAAGGGCCATCCTGAAAACTGATTCTCAAGTCATTTCTGGCCATGTAGACAAAAGTAGCAAGGCAAGAGATCCGAAGCTTGAAAAATATCTGGATACAGCTCGAAGGTTGGAGGCTTCTTTCGAAGGTTTTTCTGTCAAGAATATTCGAAGAGGTGAAAATGAGCATGCAGACCTGCTAGCCAAATCAGCGGCTCAGGGGCTTCCTCTACCTTCGGAAGTATTTTTTGAAACAATAAAGGCACCTTCGGTTGAACTCATGGAGAGAGCAGTACTTGTCATTTCTCCAGTACATAGTGAAGATTGGAGGACTGAAATTATATCTTTCCTCCAAGGTAATTGCCTTTCAGATGACAAAGCTTATAATAAGAGAATAGAGGCAAGGACAAGACCATATGTGATAATAGAAGGGGAATTATATAAACATGGAGTCTGTTCTCCACTTCTCAAGTGTTTATCAAGAGTTGAAGGTGTTGAATTAATGAAGGAGATACATGCAGGTCTGTGTGGATCTCATATTGGGTCTAGGCCATTGCTGAGAAAAGTGTTTAGACAAGGATTCTACTGGCCGAAGGCAGCTTCAGATGCAGCAGAGTTAGTTCAAAAATGTGAAAATTGTCAAAAATGTGTAAGAGACCAGAAACAACCTTCATCTCTCACTCAGTTAATACAGCCCACCTGGCCGTTGCAAAGATGGGGCTTGGTTTTGTTAGGCCCACTTTCACCAGCGCAAAGGCAATTTGAGATATGTTGTGGTGGCTGTAGAATATTTTTCCAAGTGGATTGAAGCGAAGCCTTTAGCAACAATAACTTCGGTTATAGTCCAGAAATTCTTCTAGCAGAATATTGTTTGTCGCTTCGGTGTGCCGAAGGCTATAGCTGTGGACAATGGAACATAGTTTGATGCCGAAACTTTCAAGGATTTCTGTGATCAGATTGGCACGAAGATTCATTTTGCATCAGTTAGGCACCTGGAGTCAAATGGCCTGGTCGAAAGAGCAAATGGCATTATAATGACGGGAATAATGAAGCTAATCTTCAATCAGCCCAGAGGAAAGTGGCTAGATGAGTTGATTAAAGTGGTGTGGAGCCACAATACAACCATATCAAGATCAACAGGTTTTACACCATTCAAATTATTATTTGGCGACGAAACTATAACCCCAGAAGAAGCTAAAGCAGGGTCAATAAGAACAGCAACTTCGACAGAAGACGAAGCTAATTATCACGTGGCAAAAGATACTATAGAAGGGACCAGACTTTAGGCTGTGGAGAATATCAATAAATATCAAGCCGAAACAATAAAATGGCGTGAGAGAAAAGTTCGGTTGAAAAATATTAAGCCAGGGCATTTGGTGCTTCGGAGAGTGGCTAATCCAGACACAGTAGGCAAACTACAGCTGAAGTGGGAAGGACCTTTTCTGTTGGTATCTTCATCAAGGCCTGGTTCTTACAGATTGAAGGATATGGACGGCAACGACATTCCTAAATCTTGGAACGCGGATGAGCTTCAACGATATTATGTGTAATTTGATGTAATCTTTTTTCATTTTTTACTATGGCACCCTTTTGCTTTCCAAAGGGGGAGAAATGTTTTTAATGGGGCCATAGTTTGTAATTTTTCCTTTCTTATTTAGCCCTATGAGAGCAAAATCCCCCAAAAGAATGTAAAATGTAAAATCTAAGCATGCACCATTGAGTGCAGAGAAAAAAAACCCAGGGAGAAGCTCAAAAGTCATCCCTAAGGGGATGCAGAGCACGACGAAGCTACAAAAAAGTCGTTCCTAAGGGAGCGCAGTGTAAGTTTTCTTCTCAAAAGTCGTTCCTAAGGGAATGTAGAGCCAAATACCGCTGAAATATAAGGCGAAGAAGTTCAAAAGACGTTCCTAAGGGGATGCAGAACTTATACCGCCGAAATAGAAGGCGAAGAAGTTCAAAAGTCGTTCCTAAGGGGATGCAGAACTTACACCGAAAAGTCAGCGGTGAACACCGAAAAATAAACGGTGAAGAAGACTCCAAAGTCGTTCCTAAGGGGATGCAGAGTCTGGGTGTGGCTTCGTAAGCGTGTGTTTGGACATTCATTTGCACATTACATCACATCATTCATTGCATTCATACATATTCATTTAGACATTCATAGGATCATCATCATATCATAGCGTACAGATAGTTGCTTCGGCTCTAATGACAAGGCTTCGATGAGTACAAAAGAAGCAAATTTTATGCTTCGGTGTGTACAAAAAGAAGGGAAGGTGTTTTTCACCTTCGGCTCAAAAATACAAGTTTCGTGCACAACAAAGCAGTTCATACATAGATAGAAAGGTAAAAATATATTACAAGGTATGGACAAATTTACAGAGTAGTGTTTGATTCCTAAATTATAGTATTTTTTACAAAGTTAATTCAAAAAAATTCTCTAGTGCTTTTTTTTGCAGCAGCTTCATCACTTCATCACTATCCGTCAAGCTTCGGATCATTGCTCTTCGGCTTCGACATCCTGTACATAACAAAGCGGTATAAGGTAAACACAAATCTCAAGGACAATGTAAGCAATAGGTACAAGTGTAATACCAGCTTGAGATGACTTCGAGCTTCGTCACCAGCTAAGTCTCGCCCACCCTTTGTCCAGATTTTAGTTATGAATCTATTTCCAATGCTTTGGGCTAGACTAGGGATGTCAGTTAAATCCGCTGGTGACAGGCTGAAGTTTGGCCTGTTCACAATCTTCCCATGCGTGCAACCAGTCTTCATGAAAGCAACAGCTATGCCACGAGAAGCTAGCAGGGCACAGAAGTCACCGTGTCCAGCTATAACTTCGTCAAGCGCATCAACCTCGCCCTCAATGTGTTCGAAGGTGCCTGACAGGTCTTCAACCAAAGGTTTAAATTTTTTAGAACTAGCTACAACTGAGTTGAAGACCTGCTTTAGCCGTTGCACGCACCGGTTGCCGAAGTCTAGACACTTGACCTGAAGCTCCTTCAATGATTTTCACAAATTCGAACTTTTTTCGACTTCAGCTTTAAGTTTCGTATCGAAATCCTTCTTTTCTCGCTCGAAACTTTCTGATTTCAGGAGGAGTTCACTGTTTAATCTGGCAATCTCGGCTTGGGCTTCTACTAGTGAACCCTCCATAGTTTGAAGAACAAAAAATTTCTTTTCAAGAGCAGCTTCATGATCTTTAAATTTGCTTTCCAAGCCTTCAATTATAACCTCATTTTTCTTATCTTCGAGGTCTTGTTGCATCCTCAAGGCTTTACTTAGTAGCATACTCTATGCAAAATAACCTTCATCGTAAAACAATGAAAAGTTGAAGAAAATTTTTTTACCTTGAAATTATAATAGAATAAACTACCGATGATATGCTATCGTCGGTAGCGACTGATGTCAGCTTCAAGCTTCGGGAAACCAACACTCTTCAATAGAGTACTGATAACCTTCACTCCAGTTCGATCCCGGATGCATCCTAAGCTTTCTTCGTTAATGCCGCCGAAGAGCAACGCATCCTGGCTGGTAGCCATAGGATATAGCATAATCCCACAGCTCCTCTTTCTCAACCTTAGATAACTCTTGACCAATTATATTTTGAAAATTGAAGTCTTTTTCCTCCGAAATATCTTCGGCAATGTCCTTCCCTTTTCTAGGCACTGTGGCCAGGGTTTCGTCAGCAGCTGCAGCAGCTTCTTCTGTGGCCATATCCAAGAGTATTATATCAATATCAGATAATGTGCTCTCCAGATTCGTGGCTTCAGCCGTTGTAGCTTCGGCAGTTGTAGCTTCGGTGGGAGCAGCTTCGGTAGCTGTAGTAGCTTCGGTAGCTAGTGTTATTTTTGACGCTGAGGCTGACGGTGGCGTTTCTTCAATTGCTTGCATTACAGTAACAATCCTTTTCTTTTTTCGCCCAACCACCTTCTTCGCTGCCGAAGGCTCATCCTTCTTCTGTAGAAGCTTTGTCAGTTTTGGCCCCAGGGGACTTAGCAGCTTGATAGGTAAGGATTCGGTCATTACCTTTAAAAATTCTTCCACTTCGGTAGCAGAAGGTGTCGAAGGAGCTCTCTCTTCTATCTCAGCCATCTTCGGCTCTGGAGTTGCTGTTTTCCTCTTCTTCGAGGTTGTCACCTTCGACTTAGGACTAGACTTTTTCTTTTTCAAATTTTTTTCATCTTCTTTTATCATCCTAGCATCCTGTCTATTCATAACACTGACAACCCTTTTTTGCTTCGACCCTTCGGCACCCTTGCTTAATCGTTCATAGTCAGGGTATTCAAAGTTCAGCGCATCCATTACTCGATTCAACCTTTGCTTCGGTCGGGTGCCGAAGGCCGCAGTCATCAGTTGATCTTCTTTTTTAGTATAGTTGCCCAAAATTTCGTTGCACTTAGCCTCAATCATTTCTAGCCACTCTTAGCAAGGCTCTTTGAATTGTTTCTTGAACTTGAAATGATAGGGCAATCGAACAAGTTCGTTCTTTTTCTTTTCTCCCTTCAGCTTCGGCATATTCCATTCACTTAACGTTGGAAACACCCCATTGGCTAAGTATTCTTACACCAGATCTCTAGTGCCGATCTGCTCAGTCACAACTCTGAATTCTGCCACACCCTATTGGCATGGTGACCCCGATGACATGCGGCACAGGGGCCTGGTTAGCCCAAAGCTTAAACTCAACGGGCTCATTATCAACGTCTTCAATTTCTCTCTTTTCTTCTCATCAGCTTTGATATAGAACCACTCACTTTTCCAGCCGGTTGGCCACTTGGTGCGGTAGCTTAGCACCGGGGCCTTCATATCCTTGCGGTAAGCGAAGTTGTAACAGCCAAAATTCTCATGAGCCCATCTTCTCTGGCCTTCATCTGATAATGTAGTTCATGTACTCGGCAGAAGGCTTCAGCATTTGGATCCATTCCCTAGCTTCGAAGGGCCTAAATGAAGATGCTGAGCCTAACGATAGCATTAGGAGTTAGCTGATGAAGATAAATTTCATAATTATTCAAAACTTCCCCAATCATCTCATGAAGTAGAAACCGCAATCCAGCTTTGAAAAAGCTTTTGAAAACTACTACTTCGTCATTTTTTGGCTCTAGGGTGGTTTCTTTGCCGGCAAAACGAAGAAGCTTCTTCTCTGTCTCCCCGAAGTAACCGAGCTTCATCATCATCGACACATCGGCCTCAGAGACAGTAGATTTTTCAAAATCTATGTGGCTGGGCTTTGCTGAGACTAGAGTGTTATAGTCTTCCTCTCCATCAGCATTTTCTTCCTTAATATCAGCTTCTTCAGCCTCAGCAGTATGTGCATCTTCGTCAATAGTCCCCTCTATTACAACCAATCCAGATTGCTTCATAACTTCAGAAATCGAGGCTGTTTCGGTGGCTTCGGCCTCCTCTCCGTCACGGGTCACCCTAGCAGTTGAACATACTCTGGCCATCAGGTGTTGAATTTCTTGCAGTTCTTACGAATGTTATGATTTTCACAGTGTTGACGAAGCTCCCTCTTATGCTGAAGCTAAATCAAAATGATGCTTTGCTTGAGAATGCGATGAGAAAGCTTCGGCTATGGTCAAATTTTCCAGCAGCACAACAGTGCAATGGCAATGAATGCTGTGGTAACTTTCACACCTACCCGTCTGTTTATATAGTGCTGCAGATGTGAAGGTGAATCGTCAAGTCGCACACACCCATTCAATATTCACCCGCACCCACTGAGCGGTGGACCACAACGCGTGGGAGATGAATCGCCAGATCGCGTGTACCCGCCGCATGGTGAGGCCACCTCGCGCTCGGAATATTTTAATTGTTTCTCGGCAACGAGCTCAGGGAAGGTGTTTTTCGAACCTTTGGCTTTCCGAAGCCTAGGACAATTTTTCACGGATCAAGCTCGTTACGAAAAACGATCTAGCACCGTGAAGGCGCTACTGTTGGGGGTCTGCTTCGTCACCGAAGGTCCTGTAAGAAGAAATACTTTCGGAAGATCAACACAGAAGCAACACCGAAGCTATCATCTAGGGAGCTTCGGCATAGTGGCATGCCTTGAGACGAAGGGTTGCATCGACTTAAAGATGAAAAGACCGATCGACCCATGATAATCTGTGTCATGATTGTAACCAGTTATAAAGGACATGAATGTAAATCCACACAGGCTGCGCCCTGTGCCTATCAATAGATGAACTGTATCCCCATACTGTTCACGCTGATTTGTATTCACTTGTGCATCACGCTTGTGCTTTTACCTTCTGTCAAGCTGAAGGTACAAATGTAATGCAATATTGTTTTTTACTCATTCATAATTATATAATAAAAGATATATTATAATGTCATATAAGTATTCATCTTATCTTTCCATGTTTCGTATGCTTCGTCTTTCATTAATTTATACTGTGATGCTGAAGGTACGTCCTTCACAACCTTCGTCCGAAGATCTTTATATCCTTAGGGAAATAATGCTTCGAAGGACAAAGGACATTAACCATTAACCTGTTCTTGTGTTGCCTTGTTCTTAATTCATAGCATTTGAGAACAAGTCCCCAACAGGATCTATGATGGTCTATGGACTTGGATCCAGGGTGGATGCCTTGTCCATGAGACGGAAATGGAATTAAGGATTAATGTGTGGGTACCTGAGTCAAGCGTTTGAAAGTACTAAACACATGTCGGGAAATATGGTAACCGGTAAACCTAGTACCTGAGTGAAGCCGGGCGCTGTGACGGAACCTCCCAAGTAATTAGGCCCACCTACAGTTGTCCTTGTCCAACGGACATCAGACAACCCTGTAGGTGCCCCTGAACTACTTGACAAGTTCGGTATCTTTCCTTACCTTACCAGGAACGTCTCACCCATCTTGTAGACATTACAGAACATCGGAGATAAAGAAATGCGGAAGCGAATTACATAAACTTACATTTTATTTCAAAAGCAAGCTTGCGTTAGGTTATTACAGACCAGTCTAAAAGTGAGTGCATAGAGTAATATTATACAAACCAGGGAGGCAAAAACTCCTCCCGAGAAGACAAAAGCAAAAGATCTTAAGTGGAGGACCGAGTCCTCCCGCACTTCAATCTTGATTTTCTTCTTTTGGAACCACCTTGGCACAGAAGCAGCAAAAGTCTGCTACTTCCTCACCTAAAAACAACGAAGGGATAAACCCTGAGTATGGAATACTCAGCAAGTCTTACCCGACTAAAGAAAAGACTCTCAAGGGTATGCTGGTTATATGGGAGTCAAGGTAAGGCTTTTCAATATTCAAAGACTCTGTTTTTGCAGAAATGCTTACTAAAGTGGATCCTTAAAAATCCAGTTTTATTTGTCAAGTTAAGTAAAATTACCTGCACTAGAGTTCTTTCTACCCTAGTTCAATCACTGATCCTGCACTAGCCAATTTCTTAACAAAAACCCATCATCTTTAGTGGAATGCTACGTGTAAGTCAGTGGCCAAGTCTCCATAACCGCGGAGGTACGGCGATCCGAATCGATTATACTCAGCTGAGGATCTCCAATCACACGACATATGTAGCACTTAACCCTTGCATATGTCAACCCGCCACCGGGGTTCTTAAGACCGGATCAGGTTCACGCAGACCGAGAGCACAGATACACCACCGTCCAGCCTCTTGCCACGGAGGGTACACGCTACTCTCGCCACCGCTCCACGTCCATCTCGTGTTGTCTTATTCCGGCCTTAGTCTGCCCGAGGCAAGGCTTACCCATGACGAGGCATGTGACCAGTTAAAGGGTCCTCGGTCAGCAGGCCTACATCGAGACGGTCCTTAATCGACTCAGATGGAGACACTACACCGAGACTCTCTTCTCGTGCAAGTCACCCGCCCGGTCTCAGCTTAATCATTTCAACCCAAAAACTTGGTACCTGACAGAGGTACATCTTTTCCGATGTTGGACCCATCATGGCCATGATGGATCCACCATCAAGTTTTATTTTCGAAAACATCCCTCCCACTTTGCCAAACATCTTTTGTAAAACAAATCCTTTTGTTTTTCTAAAGCAATACTAAGCATAGTAAAACCTTTTTGTAAAAACAGGGTTTCAAGGAGGGTAATCAAAATCAAGGAAGGTAATGCAGGAATTGTTTAACAATCAACTCCTATAACTTAATGTAGCAAGCAAGTGAGAAAGATTTTAAAAACATCAAGGGAGGTGGCAAATGCACCGGGGCTTGCCTTCGTTAACAGGTGATTCAGGCTCGGATCCACAAATGTCGAAGTAGAAACTATTCCCGGCCTGAGTGTCCAAAGGTGGTTGCACTTGCTCTTCGGGGACTTCTACCTCTTCTTCACGTTCTAATCATAACCATACATATGTATATAAGAATGGATGCCATGGGATGCTCATGAGGATGCAAAGACAACATAAACTTATTAGTTATGTCTTGAATACAACTTTCCTTCACGGTACTCCGAGAACCTAGGGTTTCCGGAGTCAGTAAAGGAGTTCATAGGGCAGGGGGGGGTGTTTTGGGGTTTGGTGATCAAACAAGGTCCAAATCAATTCAAACTCTACCCAAGGTCTCTAAATAGTATATAACACTCATATAAAAATTTTGAGCATTTTAGGACTTATCAATTATTTTCTAAAAATCCATAACCAAGACTTTTAGCTACTTTAAATACCCTAAAATTTCTTACTTCCACTAAAAATCACCAACTTATTTTTATTAAATACTATGGAAAATAACAAACCTAGGAAAATTAGTTTCACAATTTTAGCATTTTTCTACATTTTTCTACATATTTTAAAGCTCTGCTGGAAAAAGAAAAAGAAAAAAGATTAAGGGGAACTGGGCCGGATTCAGCCCAGCGGCCCAAGACCAGGGAGGAAAGCGCCCGCGCGCCCGCGCGCTCTGGCGGTTTTGCACAGGGGACCTTGGGGTTTTGGTTAATTTGAAGCAGGTTTATTTACTGTGTTTCTCAGTCACTGACAACTTGCAAAAGAGACCTCCGGTTTCTGTTTCTTCGCAGGGGGAGGTCCACGACAACGGCCGTGCGGAGGATGAACTCCGGTGAGGTTGTGCCGGCAAATTTAAGCAACGGCCGGTGCTCCCGAGCGGCGTACACCGGATCAAACCCTCTCAGAACGATTCCCCTAACTCAATTTCACGATTGGTAAGCTATCACGCCCTGTCCACGTGAACCGCGAACGATGAGGACAATGGTACGTGTTCCCGGTGATCCCTGGCGGTCCGGTTCAATTAAAGGGTTCGAGGGGTTTGCGGGGTACCTACGGAGGCTAGAACAAGCGGCAGAGGGACTTGAGCTCACCTGAATCGAGCTGACCACGGTGAGGTCTTCTTCGCGGTGGCGGAGAACCAAATTGGGGGGAATTCAAAATTTGTGCTCGCTAGTGGGGGATTTGGGATGCAAGTGGGTGCGGTAGCTGCTTGGGTACATGGCGGAGCTGGGGGCATGGTCAATTTATAGAGGCCGCGAGCGGTGGCTGGGGATTTGGGCGACGACGCGCGGCGGCCGGAGGTAGAAGAAGGTACTGGCGCACGTGAATTCGTGGCATCTACCGTGGCAGCTACTCCGACGAGCCACGAAGAGGCACAGGGGTTCACGACGATGTAGTGGAGGGGCTGAGCCACGCGACGCCCGGCCGAGAGGCGGCGGTCGACGGCGAGTACTTTACCGCGGGCGGTGAGCTAGAGGAGATGTACCGTGGCCGAGCGGGGTGACTTCCAGCTCACCGGTGACGAGGACCATAACCGCGACAGCCTTATCCGGTGACCGCCGAGCACGAATCTTGGCGAGCGGCGATCGACGGCGGCAGCTACCGGCGACGAGAACGAGTACGATCTCCTTCAGTTAACCGGTCACTGTACCATGGCATTGCCTCATCAGACAGTCTGTCAGCCGAACTTGGAGCATCATTATCTCTTAATTTCTAATGTCAACACATGTCGAGCTCTGCAGCAAAAGTGTAGAGCAATATGCCCCCTACAACTCGACTATAGGACTTGAACATATTTGAGCACTGGATTATGCTCAAAACCTAGCTTGAAGTCGAGGTCAGTTCACTGCTAGTCTGAAAATTCAGACATAACAGCCTGACAACCCAACTTTAGGCTTGGTTTTCTCTGGATTTTTCTTAACAAGTGAGCTCACACTCTTTAGCAAAGTTGTTCACCTAATATTGATCTTCAACTTTGATGTGGTCACCTAGGGCAAAAACCCTATGCTTTGCAAGTTATAAAGCCCAAAAGTGGAGCCTTTAACACTGATTTTCAGACTTAGAGCAAAACTCAAATGAGGTCCATTTTGCATTTAAGTCCAAAACCTTAGGTTTTGCTTTCAAGTCCACATTTTTGTGAACCAAAGGACTTAAGAAACCTATTTGGCTTGGTTTTTGCACTTTAGCCCAAAAGTGGACTAATTTTGCATATAAGCCCCTAGGGTTTGGTTTAGGGTTTTCCAGGGTTCCAATTAGGGTTTCTGGCATCCCAGGGGTATAAAAGTGATTCAAACTTATCCTTAGGGTCATTTTATGACTTTTACCCTAAAGTCTTTTGGTTTTCTTATCTTGGGTTAAGTTTTACCCCTTTAACCACTATTTAGGGTTAAGTCCTTTAACCAGGGTTCTTTTTGCAAAACACTTTAAACAATACAACTTGTTTGAAAATTTTTGCCTAGTGAATGCACTCTAGGTGTGTCAAACATATGCAATGCCAATGCTATGATGTCATGCTCAAGTTTTAGTTATAGTAACACCAGGGGTGTTACATCCTTTCCCCCATAAAAGAATCTCGTCCCGAGATTAAAAGTCCTAGGGTAAATAATGGAAAAGGAAATGTGTCACATGTTTATTTCCTTATTTCTGGTACAAGGCAGGGGTGATGTGGGGGTTACTTCTTTATTACAACAGCTATACAGGCTTTACAATTTACATGAGGCTAGGAAGCCTGGAAAATTCTTATCTAAGAAGTCTTGGGTTTCCCATGTAGCCTCATCTTCCGAATGCTGGTTCCACTGTATCTTATAGAACTTGAGAGTCTTTCTTCGGGTGACCCTGTCCTTTTGATCCAGAACCCGAATAGGATGCTCCGAGTATGTTAAATCTGGTTCCAGGACAACATCAGTCACTTCAACAGTTCGATCAGGAACCCGAAGACACTTCTTCAATTGTGACACGTGGAACACATTATGCACAGCAGACAATGTTTCGGGGAGTTGGAGTCGATACGCCACTGGCCCATATCTTTCCAGAATAAGAAAAGGACCAATATATCGTGGTGCAAGTTTTCCTTTAACTCCGAAACGCGATACACCCTTCATTGGTGAGACCTTCAAGTAGACATAGTCTCCTTCAAGAAAATATAAGGGCATTCGCCGTTTGTCTGCATAACTCTTTTGCCGTGCTTGAGCTTTCTTCATATTATGGATAATTCTCTGAACCTTTTCTTCAACCTCTTTCACCATATCAGGTCTAAAGAAGTATCTTTCTCCAGGTTCAGACCAATTTAGTGGAGTTCGACACCGACGTCCATATAAAGCTTCAAAAGGTGCCATCTTGATACTTTCTTGATAACTGTTATTATATGAAAACTCCGCTAAGGGCAAACATTCATCCCATTTTGGTGAGAAGTCCAGGACACATGCCCGTAGCATATCTTCAAGTATTTGGTTCACTCTCTCAGTTTGTCCACCGGTTTGAGGATGATAGGCCGAACTGTGGAGCAGTTTAGTACCCAAGGAGTAGTGAAGTGCTTCCCAAAACTTGGCTACAAATTGGGGTCCACGATCCGACACAATGGTCTTCGGAATACCATGCAGACTGAGAATACGGGCAATGTATAATGCTGCATAAGTGGCTACGGTATATTTGGTCCTGACGGGTAAGAAGTGGGCAATCTTTGTGAGTCGATCAACGATAACCCAAATAGAATCATACCCATTGGCCGTCCTGGGCAGTCCCACAATAAAGTCCATACTGATGTCTTCCCATTTCCATGTTGGGATTGGCAAAGATTGTAATGGACCAGCAGTTTTCATGTGTATGGCCTTGACACGTCTGCAAGTGTCACACTTAGCCACATAGCGTGCAATTTCAATCTTCATCTTAGTCCACCAGTAATGTTGTTTTAAGTCTTGATACATCTTAGTGCTTCCGGGATGAATAGAATAGCGACTAAGATGTGCTTCATCAAGAATTTGCTGGCGGAGTTCTTCGTTCTTTGGCACTACTATGCGGTTTTTAAACCATACCACACCTTGATCGTCTTCTTTGAAACACTTGGCTGTTCCAGCCCTCATCTTTTCTCGAATGTGTTTCATACCCAGATTATCCTTTTGAGCATCAATTATCCTTTGCAAAATGATTGACTCAAGCCTTAACTGATTTAAAGTCCCTTGTTGGATGATCCCCAGGTTTAGCTTTTCCATTTCCTGACACAGAGTGTTCTCGAAGATCTTCGCCATAAGACAGTGGCAGGAAGTCTTACGACTCAATGCATCTGCCACCACATTGGCCTTGCCTGGGTGATAATGGATCTCCAGTTCATAATCTTTAATGAGCTCAAGCCATCGTCTTTGCCTCATATTTAACTCTGACTGGGTGAAGATGTACTTCAAACTTTTATGATCTGTATATATGTGATAGATATTTCCCAGCAGATAGTGACGCCAAATCTTTAGGGCATGAACCACAGCAGCTAACTCCAAATCATGAGTTGGATAGTGCTCCTCATGTCGGCGCAACTGCCTTGAAGCATACGCAATTACTCGGCCCTCTTGCATTAGTACACAGCCGAGCCCACTGCCAGATGCATCACAATATACGTCAAAAGGTTTAGTGATGTCCGGTTGAGCTAATACCGGAGCAGTGGTCAATAGTGTCTTCAGTTGCTCAAAGGCTTCATTGCACTTAGAAGACCAATTGAACTTAATGTCATTCTTCAACAAACTTGTGATTGGCTTCACAAGCTTAGAAAAATCTGGTATGAATCTGCGATAATACCCAGCTAGTCCAAGAAAACTCCGGACTTGGTGAACAGTTGTTGGGGGTTTCCACTCCAGAATATCTTTGACCTTGCTAGGATCTACCGCAATTCCTTTAGCTGATAATACGTGCCCCAAAAATTGAATTTCTTCCAGCCAGAATGCGCACTTACTGAACTTGGCATAAAGCTGATGTTCCCTTAGGCGCGTCAATACAATCCGTAAATGCTGAGCATGGTCTTCTTCATTCTTGGAATATATTAAGATATCGTCGATGAAGACTACCACGAATTTGTCCAACTCGGGCATGAACACCGAGTTCATCAAATAAGTGAAATGGGCAGGAGCATTTGTGAGCCCGAAAGACATTACCAAGTATTCAAACAATCCATATCGCGTAGTAAACGCGGTCTTCGGTATATCCTCGGGCCGAATACGGATCTGATGATAGCCCGACCTGAGATCAATTTTAGAAAATACCCTCGCCCCAGTTAGTTGATCAAATAAGATGTCGATTCTTGGAAGAGGGTACTTATTCTTGATAGTGACCTCATTCAGGGGCCGATAGTCCACGCACATGCGCAAGGTTTGATCCTTCTTCTTCACAAAGATGGCGGGACAACCCCACGGGGACGAGCTTGGCCGGATAAATCCCTTATTCAGCAGGTCTTGTAATTGAATCTTCAATTCTGCCAATTCATTAGGGGGCATACGGTACGATCTTCGGGAAATCGGAGCCGTACCGGGCTTTAGCTCAATTACAAATTCTACATCTCTTTCAGGGGGTAGTCCAGGCAAATCTTCGGCTACGATAATGTAGTCTCCTTCATTGGTGAAACGTTCCTGGTAAGGTAAGGAAAGATACCGAACTTGTCAAGTAGTTCAGGGGCACCTACAGGGTTGTCTGATGTCCGTTGGACAAGGACAACTGTAGGTGGGCCTAATTACTTGGGAGGTTCCGTCACAGGCGCGGACTTTCCCCCTCACTTGTCCTGAGACTGGGTCTGCCATGCTAGCTATGGTGGGTACAAGTGCGGTCACTGCACGGAGGCAGCCGGGGTTAGTGGAGCATTGTATGCCAAGGCGGTGAGCCCTAGCCACGAACGGGTAATCGATGGGGACGATTTACACGTGTGGGGACGGAGTGCCCCTACATGTCGTGTGTTTAGGTTTACCTTGCAAGGTTTAAAAACTCGATTCGAATCGTCTGCTTCTCGCAGGTAATGAGACTGCTTGACCCCTTGTACTGCATTGAGTAAAAAGTGGAACGAGGTTTAATTGAGATAACATGTTGATTGTACTAAATGGTTGCTACCATGTATGCTTAGAAGAAGAAAACTTAGCTAAATTAATAATGCTAGAATTGGAAAAGCTAAAATTGATTTTAGACTCATCTAGTGCTTTTGGCAAACGAAACCCCTCAGCCAAACAACTGCATGGTCTAGAGGTAGAGGAGTAGACTCCTCACACCGGGTAAGTCTAGCTGAGTATTAGTATACTCAGCCTTGCTTGTGGTATAATTTTTGTAGGTAGTCTACAAGACATGGTTGATGGTGTGACTTGGCCTTCCACCCTGCCACCGGGTTGGACGGTCGAGTGGGATGCTGCTCCAGCAGGAGAGGAGCAGGAGGAGTAGTGGGCTAGGCCTTGCCCTATTCCTCAGCATTCTACGTTATTGACTATCCGCTGCATTTTAAATTATGAACTTGTTTTTGTTTACTTAAAAACTCCGATTTATGTAATAACTCCAGTACTTAATTTGTGGTTGCATGCTTTATTGTATTCTCTCTGTGACTCACCTTCGAGTGAGCTAGTGGTATATGATCCCAGGAAGTGGCTTTATCAGACTAGATCTAAGGGACCGACGGGTTATTCCGATTTAAGTGTGTTGCTGCCTCTAAGACGTGACATGGACACTTAAGCTGGAATAATTCGGGCGGTTCCGCCACAGATACTATTAGGAACAATCGGTAATCGTGGCATGTTGTGTCAATACTAATGTCTAGCCATTAGCTCAAGCATGACACCCATAGTGTCTAATCGTGTCGTTCTGGCACTATATGACACTAACAACTAATAATGCTCGTGCTAGCTTAGGCATTATTTCACTTTAAGAGCTCAAAAGTTATAGAACATCTTTAAGATTACATACATAATTTTAAAATATGAACATTCATAACAGGATAGAGTGGATTTATTATATTTAAACCATAACAAATCACAATCACGAACCACCAGTTAGTCTAATGAGTCAAGCTTGATCGTGTCGTGCTCGTGCCGGGTGGTGGCCTATGTACGACACTGTTGGAGCGAAGGATGAACCCGACCTCAATCAAGTTCTACCCAACTAGAATTAACCATGTTTGGACGCTGGGCCCGCAACGCCCGAAGACTTCATTTGAAATCGACAATGAAGCCTCTGGCCCCATCGCTGTTGGGGGTCTTCTTCTCCGCCGAAGGTCCTTAAGACGAAGATATTGTCTGTAAGCGATGTTGGGAGTCTTCTTCTCTGCCGAAGGTCCCCAAGACAAAGTCATTGTTTGTAAGCGACAACGTCGAATGCCAAAGCTACAGCCGAAGGACGACAACTTCGGCTTAAGGTGGCGACGAAGGTCAAATATGATGCCAAGTCGAAGAGGAAAAGACTAGTTAATCCCTAATGTTTTGTATTAGGATTATAAATATAGGCTGAGGTCATAAATGTATTTTTACTCGGGCTGCGTCCCATGCCTACAAATAGGTGAACAGTGCCCCTCGTACTATTCACGCTGGATTGTAATTGCTCTCACGTCATCACCTTTGAGCAAGTTGAAGGTATCATTGTAATATGAATTTTGATTTTTGATAAAGTTTATACATTTATCATGGAATAAATATGTGATTGAATATCACATCTCATGTATTTAAATACCTAGTGGTATGAATGATGAAGACGTGTTCTTCGTGACCTTCGTCTGAAGATCATTATATCCAAAAGGAGATAATACTTCGAAGGAAGAAGGTCCTTAACATTTAACAACTGTGTTGCCTTGTTCTTGGTTCACAGTAGTTGAGAACAAGTGAACAACATTGGTGCCCACCTCCAGTAAACTCACTTCCATGACCACGATAATGGCTTCGCAAGGTGATCAAGCTGCGTCACCTTCGGCTACGAAGATGGTGCTCTCAATCACAGGCGGTTCAAATTCTGAACCAGCCAATAAGAAGCAGAAGAAGGAAGCACAGGGAAGGGTACAACACGTTGGAGTGCAAGGACCCTTCATCAAGTCCAAATGGTCTCATGTACCAATCACATTTTCTCAAGAAGACCTTCAGCTCAAGGATTACCCTCACAATGATGCCATGGTCATATCATGTGTTATGAAAGGGTTCCTGGTTCACAATGTCCTTGTAGACACAGGTAGTGCAGCAGACATTATCTTCGCAAAAGCTTTGAGACAAATGCAAGAGCAGAATGACAAAATACATGATGCAACGCACCCCTGTGTGGCTTCGAAGGAAAGCAGATAACAACACTTGGAAAAATAAGAATGCCAATCACCTACGGTTATGTCCATAACACTAGAATAGAGCAAGTAGTATTTGACATCGTAGACATGGATTATTCTTATAATGCAATCATTAGACAAGGGACATTGAATGCTTTCGAAGCAATACTTCATCCAACATATTTGTGTATGAAGATACCATCTAACCAGGGTCCTATTGATGTGCATGGAAGCCAAGAGGCTGCTAGAAGAGCCGAAGGGAATTGGACAGATTACAGGGCCATTCACAACATAGATGAAACCGAAGCTCACCAGCAGCATAAGTATATAAGAGATAAAGCTGCTTCAGCGGATCAACCAAAGTCTCTGCTTCTGTGCGAAGACATAGCTGAGCAAAAGGTGTTGTTTGGGTCCCAACTGTTTGATGAACAAGAAAAGGCTCTATTAAAATTCTTGTTCAATAACAAGGATGTTTTTGCTTGGTCAGCCAATGACCTTTGTGGTGTCAACAGATACGTTATCAAACACTCTCTCAATATAGACCCAGCTGTTAGACCGAGGAAGCAGAAGTTTGGAAGATGTCAGATGATAAAGCCGAAGGGTCAAGAAATGAAGTTAAAAGGCTTCTCAGTGCCAGAGTGATCAGAGAAGTAACATACCCAGAATGGCTAGCCAACATTGTTATGGTAAAGAAGGACAATGGAAAGTGGAGAATGTCTATTGATTTCATGGATCTCAACAAGTCGTGCCCGAAGGATGATTTCTCTTTGCCAAGAATAGACTCCCTCGTAGATGCGGCAACCACTTTAGAGCTTATGAGTCTGCTGGACTGCTACCCAAGCTATCATCAGATCTGAATGAAGAAGGAAGATGAGCCCAAAACAAGCTTCATAACTCCTAGTGGAACTTATTGCTATCTTCGGATGCCCTAGGGGCTCAAGAATGTTGGTGGAAGCTTCAGTAGGATGACTCTCAAAGTTCTTAGCACTCAGATCGACAAATATGTTTTGACATATGTTGATGATATTATAGTCAAGAGCACGAAGCAATAAAACCACATTGCTGATTTGCAAGAAACATTTGCCAACTTCAGGAATGTTGGCCTCAAGCTAAATCCAGAAAAATGTGTTTTCGGAGTGAAGAAGGGAAATTTTCTTAGGTGTCTAGTATCAACAAAAGGGATTGAAGCTAACCCAAGTAAAATAGAAGCTATACTTCGGATGGAGCCACCAAAGTCAAGAAAAGGTGCTCAAAGATTAACATGAAGGTTGGCTTCATTGAATAGATTCATCTCAAGATCAGCAGGAAGGAATTTACCATTCTTCGAAGTACTAAAGTCAGCCGAAGTATTCCAATGGGGAACAGATCAACAAAAAGGCCTTTGAAGATCTGAAACAATATCTTATACAACTAACGACCTTGACCCCACCTTCATCAGGAGCTCTATTGCTACTGTATGAAATTGCTTCCCACACTGCAGTCAGTATAGTGCTGGTGCAAGAGAAACAAGACGAACAAGCAAAGAAGCAAGTCCTAATATACTTCGTCTCCGAAGTACTAAGTCCATCGAAAAGAAACTACACAGAGTTGGAGAAGGTACTTGTATGTTATACTGATGGCCTCTAGAAAGCTTCGACACTATTTCCAGTCATACCATATCATAGTACCTTTGTCTCAACCTCTAAAGGACATAATAAGAAACAGAGAAGCTACAGGAAGAGTTGGCAAATGGGCTGCAAAGATGAACGAATTCACCATTGATTTTGTTCATAGATCCTCGATCCAATCCCAAGCACTAGCAAACTTCATCGTTGATTGGACGTCAGGGGATCATGATGGACACCTAACAGATGCTGAAGCTTGGACATTATTCTGTGATGGATCATTGGGAACTTTCGGCGCAGGCGCAACCGCTATTCTAATCTCACCATCCAAAATCAAAACCTGCTATGCAGCCAGATTGGAGTTCAACTGCACAAACAACATTGCACAATACAAAGTTGTTCTTTGGGGGCTTCGAAAGCTTAGGACAATGGGGATAAGAAGGGCAGTTCTTAAATCTGATTCACAAGTCATCACATGGCAAGTTGATAAAAGCAGCAAAGGAAGAGACACGAAGATCGGAAAGTATCTTGACACAGTCCGAAGGATGGAGGCCTCCTTCGAAGGTTTTTCAGTGAAAAACATACCAAGAGGAGAAAACGAGCAAGCAAATTTACTAGCTAAATCAGCGGCACAGGGGCTCCCTTCGATCGAGCTCATGGATCGAGCGGTACTTACAATTTCACATGTGCACAACGAGGATTGGAGAACATAAATTGTATCTTTCCTCCAAGGCAATTATCCTTCGGATGACAAAGTTTACATAAAAAGGATGCATGCCAGGACAAGGCCATATGTGATCATAGAAGGGGAATTATTCAAACAAGGAGTTTGTTCTCCACTATTGAAATGTCTGTATAGAGCCGAAGGTCAAGAGCTGATGAAAGAAATACATTCAGGAATATGCGGAGCCCACATCGGATCTAGGCCACTCCTAGGAAAAGTTTTTAGACAAGGGTTCTATTGGCCGAAGGTAGCTTTAGATGCAGCGGATCTGGTTCAAAAATGTGAAAACTGTCATAAGTACGCTAGAGATTAGAAGCAACTTTCATCTATAACACAACTGATTCAGCCCACTTGGCCACTGCAAAGGTGGGGCTTAGACTTACTAGGCCCACTCCCACCAGCACAAGGGAATCTGAGATATGTCGTGGTAGCAGTGGAGTATTTTTCAAAATGGATCGAAGCTAAACCTCTAGCTACGATCACTTCGGCCACAGTTCAAAAGTTCTTCTGGCAAAACATCATTTGCCGTTTCGGTGTGCCAAAGGCTATCACGGTTGATAATGGAACACAATTTGATGCTGAAACATTTAAAACTTTTTGTGATCAAATTGGCATGAAGATACACTTTGCATATGTGAGACATCTAGAATCCAATGGTTTGGTAGAGCGAGCCAACAAAATTGTTGGGGTCTTCTTCTCTGCCGAAGGTCCTCAAGACAAAAACACCTTCGACAAAGTAATACTGAAGTCTTCCCTCCTTCTGCCGAAGGTTCTCAAGACGAAGACCTCGCTTAGAAGCAACGACGCCAAGTGCCGAAGCTACCATCAGCTTCGGTTTAGATCGAGTAGAGGATGAAAAGACTAGATAGACCCTAGTAATTTAAGTTATGCCTATAAACAGATGTTGAGGGTCATGAACGTAATTTTACCTGGCTGCTGCTGGGGCGAAGGCGAAGACGCTACCCTTCGCTCCAGTCCTTCATCAACTCGCTGCCCCAATGGAGGCAAGCTAACTGGCGCGGCCCACCCTTCGTCCTCCTCACTGCAAGACGAAGGCCTACGACGAAGTCTCTCCATCCCATGTCTTCACCCGACCTGGAGGCCCACGTGGGATTCGGCCTAACCGCTGCTCCAACGGAGGCAAGCTGACCGGCGCGGCCCACCCTTTGTCCTCCTCACTGCAAGACGAAGGCCTACAACGAAGTCTCTCCATCCCACGTCCTCACATGACCTGGAGGCCCACGTGAGATTCAGCCCACTGTAATCAGGCCCCGCACGGAGAAGCATGTTACAGGCCTGATTTGTAATAGCTTTTCTATAATGACGGTCTGTAACCCTCCCTTATGGGAATATTCAGGGGATAGTCTAGGTGCCCGAGGGCATAAACATCCTTACATTGGGACATTGGTCACACGGGCACCTATAAATACCCCCGTACAGTGCCCTTGAGAGGCTGGATTAATAGAGCAATTGCCATCTCGAGTTAAACCTTGTTTGCACTCTTTCCACTCCCCCGTTGGATCAACTTGCCCATGAGAGCAAGTTCCAACATTTGGCGCCCACCGTTCGTGCTACGAACAAACCATCCACGATGGCACCCAAGAGAGCTAGTTCGAAGGCAGCCCCATCCGTCGATGAAGCCGCGAAGGCAGCGCTGCTAGCTGAGAAAAAGGGCAAGGCCCTCGCAGACAACACCCCCCTAGAAGCTTGCGAAGACGAAGCTCTCAGCAAGAGACAACACAACGAACAACCCACTCCCGAGGGCACCCTACGCACCTGCAGCTCCGAAGGACAACCACAAGCACTGCCCCCAGGCTTTGCTCCACTAGAGGGTGAGGACGCAACAGAGGACGGCGAAGTCATCGGTGTCTCAGCAGAAGAGCAGCTACAGCTACGGGCCCTGCGCATCAAGAACCACAACCTCCAAAAGCAGAAAGAAATCCTCGAGGCCAAGCGCCAACGTGTCTCCGTGCAAGCCAAGGTGCGCCAGATGATACGAGACGAGGAGCAGAGGGCCCGGGAACTCGAGCAAGAGATTGCGCTCATGCAGCACGAAGGCCAGCACGATCTGCAGCATGGCCCGCCCCTCCAACAGCGCGCGCCAGCCGGAGACCTATTCATACCCCAGCGTGGACCCTTCATCCCGCACACCGCAGCTTCCCAAGGCATCAACTACATTGACGAGCGAAGCCCCCTGGCCCCGCAGCTCCAAGCATCACCATACCCCCGCCAACTTCAGAGCAGGGGAATACCCCAAGTACAACGGCAGCACTGACCCAGCACAATACATCATGAGCTACCAAGTCGTCATCGCATCATCCGGAGGAGATTATGCCACAACGGCCAAGTCTTTCATCATCGCCCTCGAAGGCCTGGCCTTGACCTGGTACACCAGGTTGCCACCACTGTCCATCGACTCCTAGAAAGGACTCTGAGACAAGTTTCTGCTCAACTTCCAAGGGTACCGACCCGACACTGATGCTTTGGCCGAGCTATCACTTTGCAAACAACAAGAGAAGGAAACCCTACGGGAGTACTACCACAAATTCCTGACTCTCAAGTCCCAACTACCTTCGGTCGACGATCACATTGCCATACACTAGGCCATCAGTGGCCTTTGGGCTCGCGTCCTATACAGTCACTGCATCCGGGACCCACCCAAAAATCTCCAAGAGCTCTATCAGCTGTTTGAGAAGTACGCCAGATCCGAAGAGCTCCATCAGCGCAAGGTCGAGTCTCAGAGAAAGCCCAAGGACCCTCCACAGTCCAGCCGAACCTGGACAAGGCCTTTGCAATCAGACTCCGGGTGGGACAGCCGCAGTCAGCAGCAGGTGCACAACATAGCCAACCAGCACCCCGCCGACGAGGCCGCCGCCGTCAAGACCATCCCCCCCAGGGCCGCGGCGGCGGCACGCGAGGCCGGGGCCGGGGACGGGCGCAGCAACCGCGCAAATATTACTGCATGTTTCATGGCGAAGACTGCATGCATCCAACAAGGGATTGCCCAAAAACTAAGGCCACCAGGGATAGAATGTCTCGGGCTCAACTAGCCAACAACCAGAGGGTTGTCGCGCACACATATCAACACCACTACCCACAACCATACAACAACGGCCACACCCAACATCCACCCAACCACGATACCAGCACCACCAGGAGGTACAAGTCGTACCACCCCCGCACCCACCTCCGCATCACCAGAACCCACACCACCAAAATCACCCCAAGCACCAAAGCAGGAAGACTTCGCTGATCAGCCGTATCGCGGAGTCATTCACATGATCACCGGAGGGTCCAGCGTCGACTTCGAGACGAAGCGACAAAAGAGGGATCACTACCAGAGTGTCAACCATGTCGCCCTCACCGGCCCAGTGGTACAAACGAGGTGGTCACACGTGCCATTAACTTTCGACGCCAGAGATGTTGATCTGCGCAGTGCACCCCACGTCGACGCCATGGTAATAAACTACAGCGTGGCAGGCTGGGACCTGCACAAAGTCCTAGTGGACAACGGCAGCCAAGCAGACATCATCTTCCTGCACGCCTTCGACCGCATGGGCATCAGCCATAGTTTACTCAAGCCTTCGGACAACCCCTTATATGGCTTCGGCGGCAAGGGCACTTTCCCTATGGGCAAGATAGAGCTATCCCTGTCCTTCACGTAGCACCCAATGCGCGAAGCGAACAGGTCACCTTTGACATCGTCGACATGGTCTATCCCTACAACGCCATAATGGGTTGGGGCTCCATCAATAAATTTGAAGCGGCCATTCACGGATTATACCTCTGCATGAAAATTCCGGGTCCGCAAGGCGTGATAACGGTTTACAGTAACCAGCAGACTGCGCGTAACATTGAGAGAGACTTCATTCCAAGTCAACGGAACATACACTGCCTTACAACGCAGTGCGAAGTCTCTGAGGCTACCCGCCCAGACGCCAACGCAAATGTAAAGGCACAGCTGCAGAGCAACGACGGAACGAAGACAGTTCCCCTCGACCCGGCGACGCCCAAGCAAACAGTCATTATAAGCGAAGACCTGACTTCGCAAGACGAGGAGAAACTCATCTCCTGTCTCTCCAGAAACACCGACGTCTTCGCCTGGTCCGCCCTCGACCTAGTCGGAGTCAGTCGCATCGTCATCGAGCACATTCTGGGCATCGACCCTTCGGTGCACCCAAAGAAGCAGCGGCTGCGCAAAATGTCCGATGAAAAAACAGAAGCCGCCAAAGCCGAAGTACACCACCTGCTGGAGGCCAATTTCATCGAACCAATCTCCTACCCTACGTGGCTCGCCAACGTAGTCATGGTGCAAAAGAAAAGCGGCAAGTGGCGGATGTGCATCGATTTCACCAGCCTCAACAAGGCCTGCCCCAAGGACAATTTCTCGCTGCCACGGATCGACAAGATAGTCGATAGTGCAGCCGGATGCGAAGTCATGTCACTTCTCGACTGCTTCTCCGGCTACCACCAAATATACATGAAGGAGGAAGACAAGGCCAGTACCAGTTTCATCACACCCTTCGGCACGTACTGCTTCATCAGAATGCCGGAGGGACTCAAGAACGTTGGGTCAACCTTCTCTCGCCTCACCAAGACGGTGCTCGAGAGCCAAGTAGGCCGGAACATTTTCACGTATGTGGACGACATCGTCGTCGCCAGCAAAAATAAAGAGGACTACCTGGCCGACCTCACAGAGATGTTCGCAAACATGCGGGACGTACGACTTCGCCTCAACCCCGAGAAGTGCGTCTTCGGAGTTCGCCGGGGGAAGATACTGGGCTACCTGGTGTCGCACCGCAGGATCGAGGCCAACCCGACCAAGATTCAAGCAATCATCAACATGACACCCCGGCAGTCAACCAGGGACGTCCAGCGTCTTACAGGCCGATTAGCCGCTTTGAACAGATTCATCTCCAAGTCTGCAGAGCGGAGTCTACCTTTCCTCAAGACACTGCGTGGCGCGAAAGACTTCGCGTGGGGACTAGAGAAGGCTGCAGCCTTCGCATCACTCAAGCAGCACCTGTCAGACTTGGCCATTCTCACCAGTCTAGACCCCTTGCTGCCTTTGCTGCTCTACATCGCAGCCTCGCCATATGCAGTCAGCGCAGCCCTAGTCCAAGAGCAAGACAGGGAGGGCACGACCCGGCAGTGTCTAGTCTACTACGTCTCCGAAGTCCTCACAGCCTCCAAGTGCAACATGACCGAATTGGAAAAAATCTCCTACGCAGTCGTCATGGCATCGCGCAAGCTGCGCCACTACTTCGAGGCATTCAAGGTGTGGGTCACTTCGGACAGGGGACTGAGAGAACTGTTCCGCAACCCGAAGGCATCTGTCCGGATACCAAATGGGCAGCCGAGCTCTCCGGCTACCACATTACCTTCGAACCCAAGACAACAATCAAGTTGCAGGTCCTGGCAGACTTCATCGTTTACTAGACAGGGCCAACAAGGCACCAAGACAAGCCTACAGAGAAGGTGTGGACCATATACTTTGACGGCGCATGGTGCCATGCGGGGGCAGGCGTAGCTACAATTATCACGTCGCCCACAGGCATCAAGCACAGATATGCAGCATGCCTCAACTTTGCTTTGGAGTCAGACAGATGCACCAACAACATAGCAGAATACGAAGCTGTCATCCTGGGCCTTCGCAAGCTACGAGCGCTTGGTGTCACCACCTGCATAATCAAGACAGATTCCAAAGTGGTTGCTGGCCAGGTCGAAAAAGAATATTCAGCAAAAGACCCCGCACTCATGCAGTATCTCATGGCTGTTCGCAGTCTTGAGAGACAATTCAAGGGCTTCACCTTGCAGCATGTGGACCGTGCCAGGAACGAAGAGGCCGTCGCGTTGGCTAAGGCAGCGGCCAGAGGCGAAGCCTTGCCCTCCGACGTGTTCTACCATGTCATTGGCACACCAGCCATCCGCAATACAGAGGGTCTATAAGTAACCAACGACGCCGAGGGCCATCGCATCATCAACCTCATCATGACTGAAGATTGGCGGGCCCCAATAACCCTGTTCCTGCAAGGATACTACCACCCAAGCGACATCAACGAGGCCAAGTGCCTCAAGCACCGAAGCTGGGACTTCGCACTTATTGGGGGCCAGCTATACAAGAAGGGGGTCAGTCAATCCATGCTTAAATGCATCACCGAAACCGAAGGCATTCAAATCCTTCGCGAAGTCCACAGCGGAACTTGCGGCTCCCACTCAGGGCCCAGGGCCCTCGCTACCAAGGTGATCCGTCAAGGCTTTTACTGGCCCACGATAATCTACGCTGTGAATCGAGTCACGCGGTCGTGCGAAGCTTGCTAGAAGTTTTCTCCCCGCTCGGGCAACCCTTCGCAGTTCACCAAGCTGATCGCCCACACATGTCCACCTCAACGCTGGGGGCTGGATATTGTCGGGCCACTACCTACGGCTCAAGGGAACCTCAAGTTCACCTTCATCGCCGTCGAATACTTCACAAAGTGGATCGAGGCCAGGGCAGTATCCACGATAACATCGAAGACCGCCCAGAAGTTCTTCTGGCAAAACATTGTTTGCCGATTCGGAGTCCCGTCCGAGCTCACAGTCAACAATGGCAAACAGTTTGATAGCCAGGACTTCAGAGATTTCTACTTCTCCATTGGCACCAAGCCCGTCTTCGCCTCGGTATACCATCCGCAATCCAACGGCGTCGTCGAGCGCGCCAACGGCAAAATCTTCACCGCCATCAAGAAAAGACTTCTTGACGACAAGAAGGGTAAATGGGCCGACCAACTACCCGAAGTGGTCTAGGCACTAAACAAGACCGAATGTTGGGCAACTGGATTCACTCCTTTTTGCCTACTATATGGATCGGAGGCCATGACCCCGCAGAAAATAAAGCATGGATCACCCCGAACAAGCGCATCAGCGGTCCCCGACGTCGACGAACCTACGTCAAAAGACCTCATCGACGGAGACCGCGTCTTCGCCCTGCAGGCCCTCAACAAATACCAAGCTCAAACCAAGGCCTCGCACGACAACACGGTCATCCCAAGAGAGTTTGACAAAGGAGACCTCGTCCTCGTCCAGACAACCCGGACAGAGACACGGGGCAAGCTGGAGCCGAAGTGGGAGGGCCCATTCATCGTCAAGGCGAAGACATCCCCTAGGGCGTACAGGCTAGCAACGGCCTCCGGCGAAGAATTAGAGCACTCCTGGAACATTGACAATCTCCGCAAATTTTTTGTCTAAACATTTAGGGCCCACGCGCCCTTGTAATTCACCAAACAATGTTATTCCGGCCCGCACTCTTTTCCTTTCGGGGGGTGAGGTTTTTAACGAGGCGGAGCCATGTAATATACCAGCAAAAACCCCCGCAAAAGCAAATACGCAGACGCCACGTGTCAAAAAAGACCGCTTCGACGGTCTTCGACATTCGACCACTCTGAAGTCGCCGCGACAGGCAGCGTAGACTACCCTCGCGTGCAACACTCCGCACAAAAGTCGCCTAAGGGTGCAGCCGGAATAGCACAACAAGTGCATTAATCGAAGTTTTCTATGAAAGACTCTCCGTGCAAAAGTCGCCTAAGGGTGCAGCCGGAATAGCACAACAAGTGCGTTAATCGAAGTCTTCTACTAAAGACTCTCCGTGCAAAAGTCGCCTAAGGGTGCAGCCGGAATAGCACAACAAGTGCATTAATCGAAGTCTCCTACTAAAGAGTCTCCGCGCAAAAGTCGCCCAAGGGTGCAGCCGGAATAGCACAACAACTGCATCAATCAAAGTCTTTTATTTAAAAGACACTCCGCGCAAAAGTCACCCACGGGTGCAGCCGGATCAACACAGGCGTACGAATACGGCCAACACGCCACATTACCATACAAATTATAGTTACATACACACGGCGAGGGCATCACATATTACATAGGCTCAACCTTCGGGATGATACCCATCTCCCTGTAATTAATCAGCATTATCCTCAATTCCTCACCCTCAAAAAGATTCCGAAGATCCCCCTCGCCTATGCTCGCCCCAATCGGCGAGGACAACAATTCTCGTTTACCAACCCGGTCTACTCGGAGACGGCCACGCTCCATCCCCATACGACGGTGCCTACCACTTTGCGAAAAGTCACCCACACTACGTTTTCCCACCACCCTTCGCCGCCTACAACCAGTACTCGCACTAGGAAGTTCCCCGGCACCCTCCACACACGGTGAAGTCTCCACCGCAGCCACATCCAATGCAACAAAATAATCCAAGCCTTCATCAGAGGACTCCTCCGTCCATGGAAACGAACTCCCAGATTCACCATCAGACTCAAAACACTCAGACACAGAACCAAACAAACTATCATCGGCAGGCACTATGGTTGAGGCTGCCACAAAATCATCATTGTCAGCAGCAGTTGCTTGCGCATGCCCAAACGTCGGAACCTGCGCAGCAACCGAGGTTCAGTATCACACAGACAAAAGTTTACACTTAAAATCCCTAACCCCTATTCTGCCACATGCGAAGGCCCGGCCGCCACCGCGGGGTCTTCGGCAGCCGGTTCGCCCACCGCCTTCGAGGCGTCCTCACCCATCAGCGCAGGGGCTGGCGCGGGGTCTTTGCCAGCTCCAGTTGGCGCGGGGGTCACCGAGGGGCCCTTGTCCGCATCGGATGGCGGCGCCAGCCCCACCCCCGACGTCTCGGGCAGCGTGATGTCGAGCAGTGTGCTGTCCAGATTGCTAAGGTCCTCAACCTCTTTGTCATGCGCCATCTGCAGCAATAGCACATTCATTTAGCAAAACCACGAATACCCACACATATAGCCACACAAATGAGCCTTTACCTGATCCATTGCCTGGTCGGACCTCTCCCGGACCGTCTCTCGGCCGTGAGGGCCCCACATCCTATCGAAGAGCGCCCCCGTCGACCGCTTCAGAACCGGGTCCTCGACCTAGAAGATTTCACGTTCGAAGCCTTCGTCCGATTGGTCGAAGACCTCGAATATGCCCGCACCCCTCGTGGGACAAAGCATTCACGACCCCCTCGCAGGTGACGAGGGAGGAAAAGGACATGAGGCCCGTCATGATTGTCGAGAGCACCCCCAGCTCCTCCTGTAACCACTCAAGGAAGTGGAGGCCCACCTCTTGGCCGGACGCGTCGAAGGTAGCGATCCACGCACCCAACTCCTGGTATGTGTCCAGGAACTGCGCATGCGTCCGCTCGACCTCCGCGCGCGTCGAGACCTCAGTTTTGTCCATGTGGTTGCGCAGGCTGTTGAGCGTCGCCTCCAGCTCCTCGGCGCGTTGGCGGGCGAGACTGGCCTCTGCCCGCGCAAGTTTGGCCTCGGCTTGTGCAGCCTGCGCTTCAGCAATGGCCTTGTTCACGTCCCTCCTCTCCTCTGCCAACTGACGCCGGAGATCCCCCTCTCGGCCTCCGCAGCAGCCAACCTCTCCGTAAGCCTGTAGCTTTTGTTTTCCGCATCCGACTTCTCCCGACCAGCATCCGTATGCTGCGCCCGGAGACGCTGGATTTCGGCAGCAAACTCCGAAGTCAGAGCACCCGACGCGACATGGTCGGCGAAGTCGGCCACCTACCACAAAAACCCATGAGATTCGCAACCACAAAAAAATAATGAACTATCGAAGTCCAACACAACTTACATGCTTCAACTGCTGGGACACAGAGCCCGCCACATCTTTAGCGGCGGCGGTCGACGAAATCTCGTCGCTCGCGCAGAAGTTGGACCACGGGTCCTGCGAAGCACCCTTTGCCCCCGCCGCCACCGTTGGTGAAGTGGCCGCCACCGGAGTCAAGACAACAACCAGCTGCCCCGCATCCGACCCTGCACCATTATCTTGTTTAAAACCTAGTCATAAAAAAAAACTTACCAACGAGATAATCCCCCACACAGATATCTGTGTCAAAGTCCACAACACGCGTCGCCGCCACATCAGTGCGCGCCGGCGACGGGGGCCTTCGCTCTTTCGTGGGCTCGACCAAGGGCAGCTTGCCCGCGCCAGAAGCAGCAGCCCTTGCAATAGCCAAAGACTTGCTGGGCCCGGGGCGGCCGGTTTCACAGCCGGTGGTGGTTTGCCACTGCCAGGGGCGGCATACTTCGCGCCTCCTCGCGCCTTCTTCGCCTCGCGGAAAGGGTCCCCGACCCTAGTGACCGCCCGGCGCTTCTGCGCCACATCTTGACGATTCTTCTCCATCACTGCCGATACAACAGCAACAATATTCCGTCCATAAGGAAAAATCTTCAACTCACGAGCCATATGAGACGTAAATATGTCTTCGCCGGCCGCGTGGGGGATCGAAACGTCCCTTGGCCATCGACCCCCGGTAACCTTCAGCATTCGCACCGAAGACTCCCGGAGCTCGGGCGAAGACATCCTTCCCCGAGGGCCGCGCAAGTACCCATTAACTCCACAGCAAAATGGTCGGAGACCCCGAACCCTTCAGCTACAGTACCTAATTTTCTCTTCTTCATGGCCGGTGCAGCCTCACGTGAAGAACCTTCCCCAGCTGCAGCCACCGGTTTCTTCTCGCGGCGATCGACGACCACTGCAGCGTCATCTCCGAGATAGCCGTCGTATGGCAAATGATTCAACTCGAAGACCCTATTCAAGCGAACGTTGGATCCACGAATATCCCAACTCCGCAGAGCCTTTGTCCTTGGCACATACCGCCCCACAATCCTCACAGCTCCGTCCTCCACTTCACGCACGAATGCGGCTGGGTCTCGGCTGCGTAGATCCAACGTGAAGGCCAGACTTCGCACTTGCTGCTCGCCTAGGGAGGGCATCTGGTGAGGGCATACTTCGCCCAGCGCCCAGCCATGCGCCAAGGGCCACACCCCATAATCGATAAATTCCTCAACCAAATCACGCCCGCTACTCATGCGGGCAGCACACCGAAGGGCCCCTTCGTCACTATCATCCTCTGCCACCTCAAACGGTGGGAACGCCACATAACAGTGGGAGCACATCACGGCCGCCGAGAGTCCTGGGAGGTCTTCGACTTCGCCTCCCGACACATAAAACCAATAATCATACCAGTTGCCCCACTTGTTGCGGGCGTAGGGAACTAGTTCCACAACTTCCACCGAAGTCTTCCCGGTCCTCGACGTAAAGGTGCACGATCCAAACTATGGAATCTTGCTTCCAATTTTTCTCTTCTGCCAGTGCAGACAATAATTCTTGGCGAAGACCTCTACGGAGGGCTGACCGCCATACGAAGTCACCACCCAGACATACTTCGCCAGGGCCACCACGACATTAGGTGTCAATTGGTGGATCTGCATGTCATACCTCTGCAAGACCTCCGCCACAAAACGATGCGCAGGTAGGCGAAGGCCGGCGATAAAGAATGCCTCGAGCACAACTATCTCACGCTCTGGCTCAGGAATCTCTTCCGCCCCTGGAACTCGTCCAACTCCATTCCCAAAATACCCCAACTGCTGCATGTCTTGCACGTGAACCGAGGAGATCCTCGAAACGCCGAACTCCAACGTGTGGCCCGGGTGTAACTCCACCGCCGCCAAATCGCTGAAGGTATCCTCGGACGATGATTCACCCGATGGCGCATTCATAGCGGATGAAGAAGAAGACGACATTGCTACGTACCGGCGGCGGCGGCGCGCGGTTTGCTTGACGCGGGCCAGATCTCCGATGAAGAGGAACAAGGAGGGCAGGCGAGCTGGCGAACGGTTTCAAAATGTTAGGGTTTTGCAACGCACAGAAAGGTAAGAGAGCCCGAGTCGTGTCGCCCCCTTTTTATACACAGGGCGCGCCGCTTCGGGAAGCCTGCAGTCCAGCAGTACCACGTCCATCAACAGTCACATCAAAAACCCCCACGGAACCACTTCGAGCGAGGGCAGCGTCTCCACCATCTAGCGACGTCTTCGGCACCAGATGACTCAGTCGAACTGGTCCCTCAGAGGGCAAATGTTGGGGCGAAGGCGAAGACGCTACCCTTCGCTCTAGGCCTTCATCAACTCGCTACCCCAACGGAGGCAAGATGACCAGCGCGGCCCACCCTTCGTCCTCCTCACTGCAAGACGAAGGCCTACGATGAAGTCTCTCCATCCCACGTCCTCACCTGACCTGGAAGCCCACGTGGGATTCGGCCCAATTCGCTGCTCCAACGGAGGCAAGCTGACCGGCGCGGCCCACCCTTCGTCCTCCTCACTGCAAGACGAAGGCCTACAACAAAGTCTCTCCATCCCACTTCCTCACCCAACCTGGAGGTCCACGTGAGATTCGACCCACTATAATCAGGCCCCGCACGGAGAAGCGTGTTATGGGCCTGATTTGTAATAGCTTTTCTGTAATGACGGTCTATAACCCTCCCTTATGGGAATATTCTGGGGATAGTCCAGATGCCCGAGGCATAAACATCCTTACATTTGGACGTTGGTCACACGGGCACCTATAAATACCCCCGTACAATGCCCTTGATAGGCTGGATTAACAGAGCAATTGCCATCTCGAGTTAAACCTTGTTTGCACTCTTTCCACTCCCCCGTTGGATCAACTTGCCCAGGAGAGCAAGTCCAACAGCTGCATCCCATGCCTATAAATAGATGAATAGGAGCACCATACTGTTCATGGTGGATTGTAATCGCTCTCTCGCGTCTTCACCTTCGAGCAAGGCAAAGGTATCAATGTAATATGAGTTCTATTGATATTCATATAAACTTTATGGAATGCAGATATCAATAAATCAATGACTTGTACCTTTTATAAAGATATTTGAGTATTTCAATCTATTGATAACATGATGAAGGCATGTCCTTCATGACCTTCGTCCAATGGTCATTGAATCCAAAAGTAAACAATGCCTCGGAGGACGAAGGTCCTTAATTCTTAACAATTGTGTTGCCTTGTTCTTGATTCATAGCATTTGAGAACAAGTGACCAACATTGGTGCCCACCTCCGATGAACTCACTTCCACGACAGTGACAATGGCTTCGCAAGGAACTCAAGCCATGGCACCTTCGGCTACGAAGCTGGTGCTCCCAATCACGGGTGGTTTAAGTTCTAAGCTAGCTAACAAGAAGCAGAAGAAAGAGGCACAAAGAAGGATGCAACATGTCGGAGTACAAGGACCCTAGCTTCATCAAGTCCAAGTGGTCACACATACCAATCACCTTCTTCTAGGAGGACCTTCAGCTTAAGGATTATCCTCATAATGATGCAATGGTTATATCTTGTGTCATCAAGGGGTTTCTGGTACACAACTGTGGCAGAACCGACCAAATTATTCCAGCTTAAGTGCCTAAGTCACGCCTCAAGGGTCGTAACACACTTAAATCGGAATCACCCATCAGTCCCTCAGATCTAGTCTGATAGAGCCACTTAACCAGGATCAAATACCACAATCTCACACGAAGGTGAGTCACAGAAGAAACACAATAAAGCAGGAAGACCTCAAATTAAAGTACTAAATTATTACATAGATCAGAGTTTTTCAAGTAGCTGATAAAAGTTCACAAAATAAAATGCAGCGGATAATCGATATTGTCGGTAGAGAGGAATCGGGCAAGGCCTAGCCCACTACTCCTCTTGCTCCTCTCCTGCTGGAGCAGCATCCCACACGACCGTCCAACCCGGTGGCAGGGTGGTAGGCCAAGTCACGCCATCAACCATGTCCTGAAGCATACCTGCAAAAATTATGCCACAAGCAAGGCTGAGTATACTAATACTCAGCTAGACTTACCCGGTGTGAGGAATCTACTCCTCTACCTCTAGACCAAGCAGCTATTTGGCTGAGGGGTTTGGTTTGCCAAAAGCACTAGCTGTTTCTAAAATCAATTCTTAGCTTTTCAAATTCTAGTATCATTATCTTTAGCTAAGTTTGCTCCTTCTAAACATACATGGTAACAAGCATTTAGTGCAAACAACAAGTTATCTCATGTAACCTCATTTCACTTCTTACTCAATGTAGTACAAGGGCTCAAGCAGTCTCATTAGCTACGAGAAGTAGACGATTCAAATCGAGTTTTTATCCTTGCAAGGTAAACCTAAACACACGACATGTCAGGGCACTCCATCCCCACACATGTCAATCGTCCCCATAGATTCCTCGTTCGCGGCCAGGGCTCACTGCCTTGGCATATAATGCTCCACTGACCCCGGCTGCCGCCGTGCAGTGACCGCACTTGTACCCACCATAGCTAGCTTGGGAGACCTAGTCTCAGGACGAGTGAGGGAAAAAGTCCGTGCCCGGCTTCACTTAGGTACTAGGTTTACCGGTTACCATATTTCCTGACATGTGTTTAGTACGTTCAAACGCTTGACTCAGGTATCCACACATTAATCCTTAATTCCTTTTCCCGTCTCATGGACAAGGCATCCTCCCTGGATCCAAGTCCATAGACCATCATAGATCCCGTTATCAAGATGAATACAATCAATTTCCTGACCTCGCGCGAGTGCTAGAAAAATCACTCGACTTCTACCGAGATCCTGATTAGCATAGCAGCTACTCGACCTAACATACTATTATTCATCTCAAAAGGAATCTTAAGTTAATGCAACTACGGTTTTCAAGCAACTCCTACACTTATGTGCACATTACAAGCCTACAAACATTAAGTATAGTAAAGTAGCATATATAAATATGGTTATGCATAAAACCGGGGCTTGCCTTCAAATGCTGGGGCTGTGGGGAGATCCTAAGCGGTAGTCTCGGGGGCTTGCTCCAGATCTTCCTCGTGGACAGCTCCTTGCTCAAGGATGAGCACATACTCTCCGTCAGCGAGATTGCAGTCTAATGAATGCACTGAGTAAGATATATGCATGATATGATATGTAGTTTAGCAATTAAACTTTGATGGTGACTAATGTACTTAAATCAGGTAGAGTTTAATCTTGCTACAAAAGATTCTTGTGGTATACTTAGCAAATTAGGGTCAAGCTTAGTTAAACTAAGTGGTAAGTCTATTTTGGTGTTCCACTGATTTTCTTTTAATGTCTTAGTGAGAATTTAATAAGATTTCTAGTTGAACTTATTGGAGCGAGGTTTATTATTTTCCTTTCTTCTTCTTATATCCTTTATGCTTTTAAGGTGGGTTTGAACTACAAGTTATATTAATAAATTTCCATAAATTCTGCAAAAATTATAGTGGCTTCTTACTGGTGTATAATTCTCTGTCTCAAAATTTGGGGTTTAACAAGCAAGTAGTTCTTTCTGGATAAAATTATTAAATATTAGGGCAGAAGGGGTGTTTTGAACTACAACCTCCTTTTTATAGTGAGTTATTTCCTAAGGCATATTTTTGTTGGCATCTAGATGTTATAACATGACTTTGCACCAATTTCTAGCCATTAATACTTATTAGTTATTTTATTATGATGTTCCAAATTTTCTAGCCAAAGGGGTACTTACTACTACCACTATATTTGAAAAATATTAAACAACAGATTTCTGATTTTTTCTAGCTTCTTCTTTGTGCAAGAGCAATCATTCTGAAGTTTGGCATCTTTTTTGCTTAAGGGAAGGGTGGTAGTAATTATTTGGATTAAATGGCCTTTATCATGAAGTATTGGCAATGGGTATTATTTTGCAGCCTTCAATTGGGTTTTGCATTTTTCCCTGGTGGCTTATCTCATCATTGATCTAGTAAAATTTTATTTGCCCATTATTGCATTATTTTTGGGTTGCTAATGATTTATTTGAAATAGGACCCATATCAAGTTTTATTTGTTTACCCTACTTAAAATGATGGGCTGGGGTGGCTATCATTTTTGTAGTGGGATTCTAGTGGTTTCAAGTCCACTGGATTTTTATTAACAAATTTGGGTCTGTTTTTATAATTCCAATAATTGTTTTAAGTTGGAATAATGCTAAATAAAACATTTCACTTTAATTCTATTCTGGACCAGAGGTCTCTTTATTTTTCCTAGCTTCTCTGTTACTTAAATAGACTAGGAAAAATAATTGCATTCACTGTTCATTATTTTCTAATGCCTTTCTGATTTTCCTAAGTTTGGGCAAAAAATGGCCTTTATTAGATAACTATACTTAAACTTTCAATACTGGGGTGCCTAGTATTTTTAAACAGTGTCTAATTGAGGTTTGAACATCTACAAATTTTCTCAAGTTCAGCACAGAAGCATAACAAATTTTCTTTAATTAAATAAGGTTTGGTCAGTTTCTGTATTTAATTCCAAACTCTAAAAATTAGAACAAAAGACATGGGGTTTAGTATTTTTAATTGATAGTCCATAATGTTCAGAATCTAGCAAAATTGGTTTGACAAAATTTCGTTAAGTATTTCTCAAGTTATGAATTTCCTAAGTCTTCTGCTGAATAATAAAAGATTAAATAGAAATGGTTTAAAGAAAAGCAGTTTTGCACTAGGGTCCCTGGCGAAAGATCTTAAAGGATTACAGACAGGTCCTCGGGGCACTATTCATCTGAGTCTACGGCTCTGCAGAAAAACCCCTAGGATTTCTGGAAATCAAACTCGCGGTCCCTCCCTAATGGAACAGTGGCCGCAGAGAAGAAAGAGGCGGAGGGGCTTACCGGTGGCGAGGATGCTCCGGTGAGGTGGTCGAGGACGTAGGGGAGGTCTCGAGGATCACGGCGATGTGCAGGTCGCCGTCGGGGATGGTTGGAGTCGGCCGGTCCACATGCGCAGGCGGAGATGCTCGTCGGCGGCGAGGAATCTGGCCTACTCACGACGCGATAGATCAATTGAACTGGTCAGAGAGCTTCACGAGATGCTAGGGAAGACGTGGGTGCAAGGAATTGCAAAAGACTCACTGGTTAGCTCGGTCCACGCGCTGGTGGAAGACCGAAGTCCGGCGAGGGTGAAACCGCCTCTCCGGTGAGGCAATGCCTCGGCTCAAGCTGGGAGAAGCTTCACGGCTTCACTGGGAAGCAATCCAGGGGCTAGGGCGAGGCTGGGGTTCAACAGAAAAGGCTGGCCACGATGGCCGAGCTTGGGCAGAGATGGCGGGCGGCGGTGCTCGCTTTTCACGACGAGCTCCGGTGATCTCTGGCTCGGGCGAGGCTCGGGGTGTGCAAGTGCCAATGGTTAAGGCCTCTGGAGGCATTTATAGGCGAGGGCACAGCACAGGCGCGCAGAGCGGGGTGACCACGCGCGGGGCACGCGCTGCCGCGGCCAGTCCGCGCTCGGCCGGTCAGGCAAGCGATCGAACACGTGGCTTTTTGCTTCTACCCGAGTTCAAGCGCCCATAGGTTGAAGATCTTCACGAATTTGGGCATGATCACTGTGCAAGATTTGCTCCCCCAACAGAGCTTTGTCATTTGTGTGTGGAAGTCGAGTGGTTTGGGGCAGTGTATAGAGAGTTGTCGTGTCACAAAGGTGGTAGTGTCACAAGGTTGAGTCCCGAGGTAAAACCATGCCAAGGGTGTGTCAAACGATGGAGAGAGGTGTCCAAACTTTGCCACGGTGTGTTCAAGGGAATTTGGCGCCTCTTTGATATTTGGACTTGTTGGATTTGAGTTTTGAAAAACAGAGAACGCGATTGATCTTTGGAAAGGGGCTGAAATTCAGATTTCTGAATTTCTAAATTTCCCCCCAAGTGCATTAGTTTAGGGGCTGTTTGGGGATTTTAAAAAGTTCAAAAGGCAAAACTTCCTTACTATGCTTTGTTAGTTAATTAGTGAAAAAACTTTGTAATTTGGTTTTCTCCAAAATTTGTATTTTTCTCCCAAGATTTTCTCCCAATTACCCTTTATGCTTAAATGGTTCACTTAGGATTAATTAGGGTTTGAGAGTTTTCCTTCCTTAGGATTCATGACAAGATTAAGGGGAGTTTAAGGAGACTCAACATAAATCTTTGTTCTCATTTTGATGTTTATTCCTTCATTGAGATTGCATGTGATAATAGGTTGGGGTTAGCTTAAGGAAGAACCCTAACTGACACTGGGGTGTCACAACCTTCCCCCCTTAAAGGAATCTCGTCCCGAGATTCGGGTCGGAGTCCTACCGGGGTGAAGCGAAGGGTGAGACTTACTTCGGAGTGGATGCTTTATTTATTAGGACAAACTGCTCTTCGAATGTCATTCTCTTTGCAACTTCAGAAGGAAGTCCTTCTGAATTTTGTTTTATAACTTATTCTTTCCAAATCAAGATTATATTACCGAAATTTAGATTCGAAGGGCAGGAGGAGGGGTTGGGCATGATTACGTACCAATTTCCTTAGGTAGGCAATCGGGGAAGTTGGATCGCAATAATTCCTCAGTCTCCTAAGTAGCCTCTTCCTCTGAGTGATTACTCCACTGGACCTTATACATCTTGATCAATTTAGCCCGAGTTGATCTTTCTTTGCAATCCATAATCTTGGAAGGGTACTCTTGGTACGATAGATCTAGCTCTATCTCCAATTATGGTTCTGCTATGATCTCGGTCGGCAATCGAACACACTTCTTTAGCTGAGATACATGGAACACACTGTGGATGGCAGACATTTTTGGAGGTAACTTCAACTTGTATGCCACGGGTCCACATGCCTCTATGATCTCATAAGGTCCAATGTAGCGAGGGGCTAACTTGCATTTGATTCCAAACCTCTGCACTCCCTTGGTGGGTGATACCTTCAAATAGACGAAATCTCCCACCTTGAACTGGAGAGGTTTCCTTCTCTTATCATGGTAACTCTTCTGCTTGGCCTGAGCAGCTTCTAGATTCTTCCTGATTAGTTTGACCTTCCTTTCGGCTTCAGTCACTAAGTCAGGTCCGAAAACTTCTCTTTCTCTAGGCTGAGACCAATTGAGTGGTGTTCTGCATCTTCTCCCATAGAGAGCTTCGAAGGGTGCCATGTTTAGGCTGGATTGATAACTATTGTTATAAGCAAACTCTGCCAAGGAGAGGTTCTTATCCCAGTTATTGCCACAATCAATTGCACAAGCCCTCAACATATCTTCAAGAATTTGATTTACCCTCTCGGTCTGACCATCAGTCTGTGGGTGGTAAGCCGAACTTCTGATTAGCTTGGTTCCCAGGGACTCTTGCATTTGTTCCCAAAATCTGGCAACAAATGGGGCTCCTTGGTAAGAAACAATGGTCCAGGGCAATCCGTGCAAACACACGATCCGGTCAATGTACAACTTTACATACTTTTGAGCCTTATGAGTGGTGTGCACTGTGAGAAAATGTGCCACTTTCGTTAGCCGGTCCACAATAACCCAAATCGAATCATGATGACGGGAGGTGTTGGGCAGACCCACAATGAAATCCATGCTGATGTCATCCCATTTCCACGAAGGTATAGACAGGGGTTGCATGGCTCCAGCTGATTTCAAGTGGCTTGCCTTTATCCTCTGACATGTGTCACATTTCGATACATATTGGGCTATCTCCCTTTTCATTCTGGTCCACCAATACAAGGGCTTCAGATCATGGTACATTTTGGTGCTCCCTGAATGCATGGAGAATTTTGAGAGATGGGCCTCATCCAAGATTTTCTTCTTGAGATCCTCATTTTTAGGAACCACCAATCTGCTTTCAAACCACAATATACCCTTTCCATCTTGGCGGAAACATTTATACTTCTCGGTCTTCTGATGGAGATTCTCCTTGATAATCTGCACTCCCTTGTCACTGAGCTAGGCCATGATGATCTGGTCTTGCAAAGCTGGCTCAACGGAAAGGTGAGACAAAGCACCAATAGGAATCGCTTCAATCTGCATCTTGCTCAACTCATCACACAAGGTGTCAATACGAGAATCCATCAGAACACAATTGCATTGCAACTTCCGACTCAAGGCATCTGCTACCACATTGGCCTTTCCTAGGTGATAATGTACCTCCAGGTCATAATCCTTGATCAGCTCTAGCCATCTTCTCTGCCTCATGTTGAGATCAGCCTGAGTAAAGATATACTTAAGGCTCTTATGATCAGTGAAGATGTTGCAGTGGGTTCCCATCAGATAGTGCCTCCACATTTTTAATGCATGAACCGCCGCTGCCAACTCCAGGTCATGAGTAGGATAATTTTGCTCATGAGGCCTGAGTGCTCTTGATGCATAAGCAATGACTCGGTTGTCTTGCATCAAGACACAACCTAGTCCAGTGCCAGAGGCATCACAATACACATCAAATGGCTTGCTGTTGTCGGGTTGCACTAACACTGGTGTTGTGGTCAGATGTTGCCTCAATGCGTGAAAGGCATCTTCACATTTCTGACCCCAAACAAACTTGGCTTCTTTTTTCAACAGCTCAGTTATGGGCTTCACAATTCGAGAGAAATCCGGAATGAATCTTCGGTAATAACCAGCTAATCCCAGAAAACTCTGAATCTGACGGACAATCGTGGGTGGCTTCCAGTTCATCAACTCTTGCACTTTATCAGGATCAACATCTATACCTGCCTGAGAGATAGTGTGACCCAAGAATTTGATCTCCTTTAGCTAAAAGTCACATTTTGACAACTTGGCATAAAGGTGGTGCTCTCGTAGACGTTGAAGCACTACATGCAAATGCCCGACATGTTCTTCTTCGTTCTTTGAGTACACCAAGATGTCATTGATGAAAACCACTATGAATTTGTCCAATTCAGGCATGAAAACAGAATTCATCAGATACATAAAATATGCTGGTGCATTGGTCAGCCCAAAAGACATCCCCAAGAATTCGTACAACCATATCTGGTTGAGAAGGCTGTCTTCGGAATATCACTTGCCCGTATTTTAATCTGATGGTAGCCGGAGCGAAGGTCTATCTTGGAAAACACTTTGGCTCCGACCAACTGATCAAAAAGGACATCAATACGAGGCAAGGGATACTTGTTCTTGATAGTCACCGCATTAAGGGGGCGATAATCTATGCACAGCCTCAAGCTTTCATCTTTCTTCTTTACAAACAAAGCTAGACATCCCCAAGGCGAAGTACTTGGGCGAATAAATCCCTTATCCAACAAATCTTGCAATTGCTTCTTTAATTCTGCCAACTCAGTGGGTGGCATCCGGTAAGGCCACTTGGAAATGGGTGTTGTTCCCGGTTGCAACTCGATGGCAAATTCAATGTCCCGGTCGGGTGGCATTCCTGGCAATTCATCAGGAAAAACATCTGCATACTCACAGACCACGGGAATCTTCTTCACAGGTGACTCCATCATAGCGAAAGCACATGATCGGGTAGAATCTTGGCTAGGCAGATATAACACCAGGTCTTCAGAGGTAGGGGAACGAATCTCCAGAGCTCTGGGAGCTACATCCATCACAACTTGATGATGAGTCATCTAGTCGACTCCTAGAATGATGTCCATACCCTCTAATCCCAGAATTAGGAGTGCGGTTTTGAAGATTTTACTTCCCATGGAGATAGGCACACTTCGGATTAATTGGTTGGTTGCAAATTTGCAATTTTACCCCCAGGTGTGGCTATCATGAATGACCCTTTTGTATGATAGAAGGGCAATTGACATCTAGCACTGAACTTCTGGCTAATGAAACTATGAGATGCACCAGAATCAAACAGAATTAAAGCAGGTTGATTAAAAACTGAAAAGGTACCAGTCATGATGGGGGCTCCCTTAGGTAACTCCTCTAGAGTAGCGAAGTTGAGTTTCCCTTGTCTGACTTGCACCTTCAGCTTTCTTCCCTTGTCTTGATTTGGTGCTGGCATCTGCCGCTGCTAATTTCTGGGGCAGTACTTGGCATAGTGGCCCACATTGCCACAAGTGAAGCACTTGTTCCCATTGCCCTGGCGGAACTGCTGTTGCTGCAGAGGCTGATTGTTCCTTGGGGCAGGAGCTAGAAAGCGGTTGGGTGCCGGCTGCTGCTGCTGAGGTGGCCTGATCACCCATCTGCCTGCCTGCTGCTAAAATCCCCTGCTCTGATTGTGAGAAACAATCCTGAACCTCTGGGCCTGAGCGGATGGTGCTGCCATTGGTGCCTTCCTCTTTTTCTCTGCCCGGTGAGCTACAATACAATCCTCCTGGGAGATGGCCAGGTTGACCAACTCATTGAAGCTATCAGCCCGGACAGTGTTGAGACGTTCTCGCATCTTGGTGTTGAGACCCCTGCGGAAGCGGTCTCTGTTCTTTTCATCAGAATCAGCATGATATCCTGCATACTGGCACAGGTCATTGAAGGCCTGAGCGTACTGCAATACCGTGCGGGTCCCTTGATTGAGTGCTAGAAATTCATTCAACTTGCGATCAAGAATTCCAGCTAGGATATGGTGCCCTCTGAAAGAAGTCTTGAATTCCTCCCAAGACACTTCACGATCAGCGGGTAGCATAGCACAGAAGTGGTCCCACCAAGTCTGAGCAGGGCCACGAAGCTGCTGCGCGGCGAAGCGAGCCTTGGCATCATCAGGGCAGGCTCCCGTGAGGAGGGGAAACTTGGACTCAATGACGCGAAGCCACAAGTCGGTGTCCAACGGATCCTCTGCCTTGGTGAACAGGGGTGGCTGCATACTCAAGAATTCCTGGTAGGTTGCTACTATTGGAGGTCGCTGCTGCTGGCCTCCACCATGCTGCTGGGGGTGGGGCTGGCGCTACAAGAGCTGTCGCAGAATCTCATTCTGCTGGGCCATAAGCTCCTGCACTGTGGGAGCTGGAGGAGGTGGTGGGTGAACCTGCTCATTATGCCCGCGACGCTGCCTAGCTGCCATTTGAAAACAGAGATTGTCGCCAGTGTTATCTCAATTCACCAGTTCGAACGACATGCTATTATCTCATATGGAAGAAAATTGCCATAATCATAACATTAAGTTCGAAATGAAGATAACATGGTGATAAACATCCCACAGATTTCAAAAGTTCTCAAGGTTTACAGCAGTTAGGGGAAAGTACCCATAAGCCTAGTCCAAAATCTGTCATTAACTAAGCTCACATAGGTTTCTATCCGCCTAAAACGTCAAAGCGACTGATCAACCCTGAGCGGTGGAAGCGACAATGGATGCGGGTGAAGGAGGCATTGCGGAGGTAGTCCCATTGGCACCAGGGGCTGGTCCTAACTCCTCGGGAGCCTCTTCTCCCTCGCTTCCGACTTCATTGGCCTCCATCTCTAGGTGGTGCATGCCCAAGTGGTCATTGGCTTCTTCGAGTTCCCTCTGCACATCATGGAGCTGGTTCTCTAAGACATCGATAGTGTTGTCTCGGATCTCCACCTGCTGCTCCAAGGTGGTAATGCACTGGCTCAGCCTTTCCACCTACAGATCCTTCTCCACCAACTCGGAGGACAAGTCGACCACAAAATCTTCTCGACTGTCGAGGGTGAGCTTGGTGGTTTGGGCGATGTTAGCAAGATGTGCCATAGCGTCGCTCTATAGGGCCTGGAGGCGGTACAGCGCACTCATGCACTGAACAGTGACCCTCCCAACCAAGTCAGGACACATTGCCCACACATCTTTCACATGGCTCACACGGTTACACCACATGGGGTCATCCTTATTCTCAGCAGGGAAAATCCCAAGGGGTGCATCACCATCTCCAGGGGATGGTAGCCACAAAAAGTCGTCAGAGTCTTCATGGCTGCCGCTTCAGTGGTGTCGTCCGTCCTGAATCCAATCGTCTCAGAGTCGAGCGAACGCCAACCCGGCTGAAGGGGATGAGCCTCCAAAGTCAGCTAGACCCGACAACAAGGTACCCTATGCTCCTCATACAACTGCACCGTGTACAAAGGGGGCGTGGGATAACCGGCGGAGTTAAGCACTTCCCACAAGATGGAAGGAAAGCCATCGTGAGAGAGGAAGTCAGAGCTGAAATGAGTGTCTCCTCCGCTGGCAGGGGTGGGTGAATTCATCTGCGGAAGGGTATCAGATGTAAAGATTATGGTGGAAGGAGAAAAAAATAAAAGAGCCTGGATGGTTTGAAAAGTAGCGGGTTAGCTTGATTTTTACTTCCTTAATTCTTAATCCTTCAAATTTTATAATGCATGCATGCTGAAAAAAAATAACGGCTCCTCTCCGAAATAAAGGGTGCTCCTAGGGCATCCTTTAAAAATCTAAGTACAGGCCCACATGGCCTACTTACTTAGCCACCTATTTCTCCCTCTATTCCTAAGGCCTTTCGTCCTAGGTCTAGCGGTCTAGTCCTGACGATTCTTATCAGTTTCTAAGCAAGTTTTAGCTTTTGAAAATTGGTATTCATGGTTTATTGTCCTTCTCTATGGTGGTATTTGCTCCGATACCAGCTGTGGCAGAACCGACCGAATTATTCCAGCTTAAGTGCCTAAGTCACGCCTCAAGGGCTGTAACACACTTAAATTGGAATCACCCGTCAGTCCCTCAGATCTAGTCTGATAGAGCCACTTAACCAGGATCAAACACCACAATCTCACACGAAGGTGAGTCACAGAAGAAACACAATAAAGCAGGAAGACCTCAAATTAAAGTATTGAATTATTACATAGATTGGAGTTTTTCAAGTAGCTGATAAAAGTTCACAAAATAAAATGCAGCGGATAATCGATATTGTCGGTAGAGAGGAATCGGGCAAGGCCTAGCCCACTACTCCTCTTGCTCCTCTCCTGCTGGAGCAGCATCCCACTCGACCGTCCAACTCGGTGGCAGGGTGGTAGGCCAAGTCACACCGTCAACCATGTCCTGAAGCATACCTGCAAAAATTATGCCACAAGCAAGGCTGAGTATACTAATACTCAGCTAGACTTACCCGGTGTGAGGAATCTACTCCTCTACCTCTAGACAATGCAGCTGTTTGGCTAAGGGGTTTGGTTTGCCAAAAGCACTAGCTGTTTCTAAAAACAATTCTTAGCTTTTCAAATTCTAGTATCATTATCTTTAGCTAAGTTTGCTCCTTCTAAACATACATGGTAATAAGCATTTAGTGCAAACAACAAGTTATCTCATGTAACCTCATTTCACTTCTTACTCAATGTAGTACAAGGGGTCAAGCAGTCTCATTAGCTGCGAGAAGCAGACGATTCGAATCGAGTTTTTATCCTTGCAAGGTAAACCTAAACACACGACATGTCAGGGCACTCCGTCCCCACAAATGTCAACCGTCCCCATGGATTCCCCGTTCACGGCCAGGGCTCACCGCCTTGGCATACAATGCTCCACTGACCCCGGCTGCCGCTGTGCAGTGACCACACTTGTACCCACCATAGCTAGCATGGGAGAACCAGTCTCAGGACGAGTGAGGGGAAAAGTCCGCGCCCGGCTTCACTCAGGTACTAGGTTTACCGGTTACCATATTTCCCGACATGTGTTTAGTACGTTCAAATGCTTGACCTAGGTATCCACACATTAATCCTTAATTCCTTTTCCCGTCTCATGGACAAGGCATCCATCTGGATCCAAGTCCATAGACCATCATAGATCCCGTTATCAAGATGAATACAATCAATTTCCTGACCTCGCGCGAGTGCTAGAAAAATCACTCGACTTCTACCGAGATCCTGATTAGCATAGAAGCTACTCGACCTAGCATACTAGTATTCATCTCAAAAGGAATCTTATGTTCATGCAACTACGGTTTTCAAGCAACTCCTACACTTATGTGCACATTAAAAGCCTACAAACATTAAGTGTAGTAAAGTAGCATATATAAATATGGTTATGCATAAAACCGGGGCTTGCCTTCAAATGCTGGGGCTGCGGGGAGATCCTCAGTGGTAGTCTTGGGGGCTTGCTCTTGATCTTCCTCGTGGACAGCTCCTTGCTCGGGGATGAGCACGTACTCTCCGTCAGCGAGATTCCAGTCTAATGAATGCACTGAGTAAGATATATGCATGATATGATATGTAGTTTATCAATTAAACTTTGATGGCGACTAATCTACTTAAATCAGGTAGAGTTTAATCTTGCTACAAAAGATTCTTGTGGTATACTTAGCAAATTAGGGTCAAGCTTAGTTAAACTAAGTGGTAAGTCTATTTTGGTGTTCCACTGATTTTCTTTTAATGTCTTAGTGAGAATATAATAAGATTTCTAGTTGAACTTATTGGAGCGAGGTTTATTATTTTCCTTTCTTCTTATATCCTTTATGATTTTAAGGTGGGTTTGAACTACAAGTTATATTAATAAATTTCCGAAAATTCTGCAAAAATTACAGTGGCTTTGTACTGGTGTATAATTTTCTGTTACAAAATTTGGGGTTTAACAAGCAAGTAGTTCTTTCTGGATAAAATTATTAAATATTAGGGTAGAAGGGGTGTTTTGAACTACAACCTCTTTTTTACAGTGAGTTATTTCCTAAGGCATATTTTTTCTAGCATCTAGATGTTATAACATGACTTTGCACAAATTTCTAGCCATTAATACTTATTAGTTATTTTATTATGATTTTCCAAAGTTTCTAGCCAAATGGGTGCTTTCTAGTACCACAATATTTGAAAAATATAAAACAACAGATTTCTGATTTTTCCTAGCTTCTACTTTGTGCAAGAGCAATCATTCTGAAGTTTGGCATATTTTTGCTCAAGGGAAGGGTGGTAGGAATTATTTGGATTAAATGGCCTTTTTCATGAAGTATTGGCAATGGGTATTATTTTGCAGCCTTCAATTGGGTTTTGCATTTTTTTCCTGGTGGCTTATCTCATCATTGATCTAGTAAAATTTTATTTGCCCATTATTGCATTATTTTTGGGTTGCTCATGATTTATTTGAAATAGGACCCAATATCAAGTTTTATTTGTTTACCCTACTTAAAATGATGGGCTGGGGTGGTTATCATTTTTGTAGCAGGATTCTAGTGGTTACAAGTCCACTGGATTTTTATTAACAAATTTGGGTCTGTTTTTATAATTCCAATATATATTTTCTAGTTGGAATAATGCTAAATAAAACATTTCACTTTAATTCTATTCTGGATCAGAGATCTGTTTATTTTTCCTAGCTTTTCTATTACTTAAGTAGACTAGGAAAAATAATTACATTCACTGTTCATTATTTTCTAATGCCTTTATGATTTTCCTAAGTTTGGGCAAAAAATGGCCTTTATTGGATAACTATACTTAAACTTCCAATACTGGGGTGCCTAGTATTTTTAAACAATGTCTAATTGGGGTTTGAACATCTACAAATTTTCTCAAGTTCAGCACAGAAGCATAACAAATTTTCTTTAATTAAATAAGTTTTTGTCAGTTTCTGTATTTAATTCCAAACTCTAAAAATTAGAACAAAAAGCATGGGGTTTAGTATTTTTAATTGATAGTCCATAATGTTCAAAATCTAGCAAAATTGGTTTGACAAAATTTCGTTAAGTATTTCTCAAGTTATGAATTTCCTAAGTCTTCTGCTGAATAATAAAAGATTAAATAGAAATGGTTTAAAGAAAAGCAGTTTTGCGCTAGGGTCCCTGGCGAAAGATCTTAAAGGAATTACAAACAGGTCCCCGGGGCACTATTCATCTGAGTCTACGGCTCTGCAGAAAACCACCTAGGGTTTCTGGAAATCAAACCCCCGGTCCCTCCCTAATGGAACAGTGGCCGCAGAGAAGAAAGAGGCAGAGGGCTTACTAGCGGCGAGGATGCTCCGGTGAGGTGGTTGAGGACGTAGGGGAGGTCTCGAAGATCACGACGATGTGCGGGTCGCCGTCGGGGATGGTCGGAGTCGGCCGGTCCACGTGCGCAGGCGGAGATGCTCGTCGGCGGCGAGGAATCCGGCCTACTCACGGCGCGATAGATCAATTGAACTGGTCAGAGAGCTTCACGGGATGCTAGGGAAGACGTGGGTGCAAGGAATTGGAAAAAGACTCACTTGTTAGCTCGGTCCACGCGTGGCGGCGGAAGATCGAAGTCCGGTGAGGGTGAAACTGTCACACCCAGTTTTAGAAGGCAAACCGAATGCGAACCATGTACGTGCCAGGATCAGTTATTCACGTACACAGCAGTTACATAACATGGACATCATCACACAGTGCTCAAAATAGTATTAAGAAGGGAAATAGTCGATTACATCATACGTCTGAGACGTCCATATAGTCCTTACAATAAATCAAAGTGCGGAAAAGAAACGTAGATAAACGCGGCCTTCACAGGCAGCCGACTGGGGGTTTGCCGCTAACCCACGCCTAGAACTCGTCGTAGTCTTGGAACTCCTGGAAGTCTCCTTCCACAACTTCATCTTCGCCTGAGCAGTGGTTGCAATGCTGACAGCCTGGGGATGGGGGGGTTTGGTGTGTAGAGCAAGGGTGAGTACACATCAACATACTCAGCAAGTATCCTGTTTGCTGTAGTGGACTAGCTTTATGTGGGGATAAGTCAAGCAGTTGCTTTTAGTTGGTCAGATTATTATTTACTAATAGAAAGCCAGGTTTTAGTATTAACCCAAGTTATTAGCCCGATGTACCCTTTCCAAACGGAAAGAATACCACTTACCAGCACCATAGTCATAACCAAAACCATCGATCTCATAGCCACCTGTACCAAAGTATCTCTGATCAAGTACCACTAATCACTGGAGCTCCCTTGGCCGCTCATAACCGTGAGCACGGCTGATATATCAGTTTTCAAACACTCTGCAGAGGTTGTGCACTTTACCCACAAGCCGTGATTCCCATTCTGCCCGGAGATCATGACTCTCCATTGATCACTACCAAGGTGACCCAGCAGGGCATCACTACATAGCCTTTACAAAGATTCCCCGGGGCTGTAGCCACCCGTTAGGTTTCCTAAATGCACCGCACTCCTCCCCAAGGGGCGAACCCAAACTTGGCAGAGCGAGCCTCATACACCGAGCCCCATTGACGGCACAACGGCTAAGCGAACTACACCCCGGATCCTCTAATTATTCAGCTAAGGGCATCCCATTCCACCCTCATGGTTGCACTGTTTTCCCGGGCGGTCATCCATAGAACAGGTCCTTACGGAGAGGCACTCGAGAAACCGCTCGAGCCCCCTTGATGACCACAAGTACAACATCATAATAAGAGAAGGGAAAACAGCGTATCATGGATAATCTCATCATGTTCATTGATTAGAGTTTGAGCAATAGCATAAAGCTAAACAATAATAATCCAACCCAAATAGGTAAACAAGGACATGGATAACAAAAGCTAGTCAATCCTTAGGCATAAATATGTAAAGCGGGAGGTGAATTAAATAATGAATAGGACAGAGATAGGTCAAGGGACACTTGCCTCCACCAACCAACTGCTGCTCAGGGGCTTCTCCTGCGAGTTCCTCGGGCTCTTCAACCGGATCGTTCTCTATGCGATTGCAAGCATACATACATTCATCCATTGAAATTAGGAAACCAACAATACACCATACAAGAGAACAGGTAGATTAAACATGCATAGAATATCACATACAATAATGAATTTACCATGGTTAGGAAGAAATGGGAAAAGGTCTCGCGAGAGTTAAATCTTATGCCCGAGACGCACTACGGGTAAACAAATGACTAAACGTTACGTGCTCTAGTTCCAATTGGTTCTACCAAAAGAATTAGCTACATGCACTAATGTAAACGTGACCACTTTTAGTAGATTAACGTTGAATGAGATAGGTGATTAGCTATACCAATTAACTAACGTAACCAATTTCCAATTTGAGACTCCTATCTTATTAATAAAAACACGTGATTAGCGCACATAGGACACGCGGGGGGGGGGGGGGGGGGGGGGGTAGACGGGGACACGACGGGTCGTCCCAAAGCACGCGCACTACTCGAGCACGCACGCGAGGCCGCACGCACATGCCACGAACTAGCCGTGCGCACGTCGGGGCCAAGCGCTAGCCGAGCTCAAAGCCGCGCGCCATAGGCACGCTGGGCCAAGCTCGAGGCCACGTCGGGGCCGTCACGACGCGAGCAAGGCACGGCGGGCGAGCGAGCAAGCATGCCGGGGCACGGGGGCGGCCGAGCACGAGGCGGGGCGGGACGGCTCGCCGGAGGGCGGCCGGGGGCAGGGCCGAGCGCGGCTCGCCGGGGGCGGTCGGGCACGGGGCGGCGCGGGTCGCCGGGGCGACCAGGGGGCCGGGCCGAGCGGGCGAGGCTCGCCGAGCCGGGGCCAGGCACGGCGAGGGCGGGTCGCCGGGGCCGAGCGGCTCACCGGGGCGGGCGCGGGGCGGCTCGTCGGAGCGGGCGCGAGGGCGGGACCGAGCGGGCGCGGCCGGGCTCGCCGGGGGCGGGGTCGAGCCGGGCACGGGAGGGGGCGGGGCGGCTCGCCGGCGGCGGGGCCGAGGGGCGCGGCCAAGCCGGGACGGCCGGGGACGGGGAAGGGGCGGCGCGGGGCGGCGGAGCGGGGCTCGTCGGGCGCGGCCGGGGCGAGGCCGGGCGCGGGCTCGCCGGGGGCGACGAGGCGGGGCCGGCGCGGGCGCGGCCGGGCGCGAGCTCGCCGGGGGGCGAGGCGGGGCCGGCGCGGGCGCAGCCGGGCGCGGGGGCTGAGCGCGCCCATGGCGCGGGGGGAAAGGGCGCCGGAGGGAGGGGAGGGAGGAGAGAGGGGAGGAGAGGAGGGAGGAGAGCGGGTCTCACCGGAGGGGAGAACGGCGGCGGCGGCGCCGGGGAGCGGCGGCGGCGGCGCCGGGGAGCGGTGGCGGCGCGGGGCAAGGGGCGGCGGCGGCTAGGGTTAGGGTTAGGGTGAGGGGGAGAGAGAGAGAGAGAGAGAGATGACGGGCGGGGCCCGCGGGAGGATTTTTGGAAAAAAGAAAAAGGGTGGGGGGGGCGGTTGGGCCGGTTGGGCCCAAAGTGGGGGAGGGAGGGGGCGCGCGGCTGGGCCGGTGCGGGGCCCACGCGGGAGGAGGGGGGAGGGGCGGCTGGGCCGGCCGAAGGGGGGGGCGCGGCTGGGCCGAATAGGGGAGAAGGGGGGGGAAGAGAGAGGGAAGAAAAAGAAAGAAAAGAAGAAAAGGCTTTTTCCTTTTTTCTAATTTCTAATTTTCTCTAGACGAAAGCATTCACATTTTTAATCAATCAAAAAGTATGCATGGTTCGGCATGGTGCATCACACAAAATAAAGTGTTTTAAGGTTTTGCTTTACACGAGGTCTAAAGCCAAAACCCGCTGCGACTTTGGAAAAGATCAAGGCTTAGCGAGGGGAAAAGGGAAAAAGGAAAGAGTAACACCTGAATTTGGTGAGGGAAAAGAAGAAAAAAAAATCTACCACCAAATTCAGGGAGTTACAAACCTATCCCCCTTAAAAGAATCTCGCCCTCGAGATTCAGGGTTGGCTAGCAAAGAGCTCAGGGTACTTGGCCATCAGATCATCTTCACGCTCCAGGTTGCTTCTTCCTCAGAGTGATGATTCCATTTGACTTTGCACATTCTGATGGTCTTCCTTCGGGTGACTCTGTCTGCAACCTCAAGGATCTGCACTGGCTTCTCAACGTAGGTCAAGTCCTCCTGGACTTCAAGACCTTCCACTGGCAACTGCTCTTCTGGCACACGCAAGCACTTCTTCAACTGAGACACATGAAAGACATCATGCACAGCAGACAAATTCTCGGGCAAACTGAGCTGATAGGCCACTTCTCCACGTCTTGCAAGAATCTGATACGGACCAATGTAGCGGGGTGCTAGCTTGCCTTTTACTCCGAACCTCTTGACTCCTCTGATTGGTGACACTTTCAGATAGACAAAGTCTCCGACTTCGAAACTCAGCTCTCTTCTTCTTGTGTCTGCATAGCTTCGCTGCCTCAATTGCGCTATCTTCAGATTCTCTCGGACCATCTTGATGTTCTCTTCGGCTTCAAGCAAAATGTCTGGCCCAAACACCTGCTTCTCTCCAGGCTGATCCCATTGCAACGGAGTTCTACAACTCCTTCCATAGAGCGCCTGAAATGGTGACATCTTCAAACTGGCCTAGTAACTTTTGTTATAGGAAAACTCTGCATAAGGCAATCTCTTATCCCATCCGGATTGATCTTGCAACGCACAGGCTCTCAACATGTCTTCAAGAATTTGGTTGGTCCTTTCGGTCTGGCCATCTGTCTGCGGATGATAAGCTGAACTGAAATTCAGATGCGTGCCCAAAGCTTCATGCAACTGCTGCCAGAAATGAGAGGTGAACTGCGTTCCTCTGTCTGACACTATCTTCTTTGGCACACCATGAAGACAAACGATCCGAGACATATACAATTCTGCCAATACGGCACTGCTATAGTTGGTCTTGACAGGTATGAAGTGGGCTGACTTGGTCAAGCGGTCCACCACTACCCAAATGGAATCGTAGCCGGCTCGAGTGCGAGGCAATCCGACTATGAAATCCATACCAATTTCATCCCATTTCCACTGAGGGATCTGCAACGGTTGCAACAATCCAGCAGGTCTCTGGTGCTCTGCCTTAATTCTTCGGCAACTATCGCACATAGCCACATGCTCTGCGATTTCCCTCTTCATTCCGTACCACCAGAATTTCTTCTTCAGATCCTGATACATCTTCTCACTGCCAGGGTGAATCGAGTAGGCTGTCTCATGAGCCTCCTTGAGAATCAACTCCTGAATGGACTGGACATTGGGAACACATAAGCGGTCTTTGAACCATATCACGCCTTCTGCATCTTCTCGAAAGTCTTTGCCTCTGCCATCTAGAATCAGTCGCCGGATCTCACTGATCTTCTCATCATTCTTCTGCGCTTCTTTTATTTCGCGCTCTAAGGTAGGTTCCAACTCAACTGTGACTCCTCGCGAATTGTTCAGAAATCCGAGACTCAACCTGTCAAACTCCTTGGCCAACTCATAAGGCATCGGACGAGCGACCATCAGATTGACTTGACTCTTTCTGCTCAAAGCATTTGCCACTACGTTTGCTTTGCCTGGATGGTAATGAATCTCCAACTCATAATCTTTAATCAACTCTAACCATCTTCGTTGCCTCATGTTCAACTCTGACTGAGTGAATATGTACTTCAGACTCTTGTGGTCTGTGTAAACATCGCATTTCTGTCCATACAGATAGTGCCTCCATGTCTTCAGTGCGTGAACCACTGCTGCCAACTCTAGATCATGGATTGGGTAGTTCTTCTCATGAACCTTCAGCTGTCGGGACGAGTAAGCCACAACTCTTCCCTCTTGCATCAACACACATCCCAAACCTGTGTAACAAGCATCACAATACACCGAGAAGGGCTTGTGCACATCAGGCAAGACTAGGACAGGCGCTGTAGTCAACTTTTCTTTCAGCGCTTCAAAGGCCTCTTGGCATTTCTGGGTCCACTTGAACTCAACTTTGTTGCCTAGCAACGCTGTCATTGGTTTCGCAATCTTCGAAAACCCTTCAATGAATCGCCGATAATATCCGGCCATTCCAATGAAGCTCTTGATTCCTCGAGCATCTGTTGGCGCCTTCCAGTTCAGAATGTCTGCCACTTTCTTCGGATCCACAGCCAATCCTTCTTTGTTGATTATGTGACCAAAGAACAGGACATCACTGATCCAGAACTCACACTTGCTCAACTTTGCATACAACTGGTGCTCTCGCAATCTCTGCAATACCATTTTCAAATGATCTGCGTGCTCTTCTTCGCTTTGAGAATAAACCAGAATGTCATCAATGAATACCACCACAAACTTATCGAGGTAATCCATGAATACACTGTTCATCAAGTTCATGAAGAACGCTGGCGCATTGGTCAAACCAAAAGACATCACTGTGAACTCATACAACCTATACTTGGTAATGAATGCCGTCTTCGGAATGTCCGAAGGTCGGATCCTGAGCTAATGATAACCTGACCTCAGATCAATCTTGGAAAACACACTAGCTCCTCTCAACTGGTCGAACAGATCTTCTATTCTGGGCAAGGGATACTTGTTCTTGATCGTGACTTCATTCAAAGCTCGGTAATCGATGCACATCCTCTTGGTGTCATCTTTCTTCTCCACAAATAGGACAGGGGCGGCCCAAGCCGAGGTGCTTGGCCGGATGTAACCTTTCTCTAACAACTCATCAATCTGCTCCTTAAGCTCAACCAACTCTGGCCCAGATATTCTGTAAGCTCTCTTAAAGATAGGGGCGGTTCCAGGAAGAAGCTCTATGGCAAACTCAACTTTCCGCTCTGGTGGCATACCCGGTAAGTCCTTTGGAAACACATCTGGGAATTCGAACACAGTCTTGATCCTCTCAATTGGGTCTGCTTCACTGCTATCAACAGCTAGCTGATAACAACTTCCTTTCTTTGGCTCAGGCAGGACTAACTCAGTCACCACTTCTTCTCCTAGTGGGGACACCAACTTGATTGTCCTCTTATCACAACTGATAACTGCCTGATACTTATCTAGCCAATTCATCCCTAGGATGACATCTATTCTCTGAGTACCCATTACTATAAGGTTGGCGAGAAATGCTATCCCCCTTATTTCCACACTTATATTCAAACAAATGCTATCGGCTCGAATTCTACCACCGGCTGAGTCAATTTGAATGGGGGTTGACATGGTAGTAATTGGAAGATTATGTGCTTCTACCCATGATGCAGTAATGAAAGAATGCGTTGCTCCAGTATCAAATAACACTTCTGCAATATGGGAGTCGACTGAGAACATACCTACTATCATGCCGGGGGTCTCCTGAACTGCTTCAGCCTCCAAGTGGTTCAGCCTTCCATGATTATAGCGCGGCTGAGAGCGGTTGCCTGATCCAGGCTGAGGCACGTTCTGCTTTGCTGGGGCGATGGGGCCTCACTGCTGCTGGGCTGCCTTCTTCGGATATTGCATCACCCAGTGGCCTTGCTCTCCACAGTGGAAACATGCCCTGTTTCCAACCTGAGCTGGTGCTGCCTGATTGTTCTGCTGGTTTGCTGGGGCAGGAAGGCGAGGTGCCTGCTGATTCTGCCTCTGAAACTGACCTCCTGACTGATTGCTCTGACGGTTCTGGTACTGATGCTGAGGATACTGCCTTTGGAACTGCTGATGTTGCTGAGGTGGACGCTGGTTCTGCCTGAACTGCTGAGGTTGATTGCCTGAGAAACGAGGACGGTTGCTGCTTCCAGGCTGGGGTCCACTGATCTTGCGCTTACGATCTTCCATCTCCTTACGCTTCCTCTCTGTCATGATTGCTCTGTCAATCAGGTGCTGGAATGTCGGGAAGGTGTGATTCATCAGTTGGTACTGCAGAGGGTCAACCAAGCCTCTCAGGAAACGGTACTGCCGCTTGGCGTCGGTGTTGACATCTTCAGGAGCATAGCGAGACAACTGCAGAAACCTGTCCCGGTACTCACTGACAGACAATGACCCTTGCTTGAGGGCCAGGAACTCCTCCTTCTTCACTGTCATCAGACCTGCAGGAACATGGTACTGACGAAAGCTACCTCTGAACTCTTCCCAGGTGATGGCGTCAGGTTGGGCATGGGTGGCGAGGTAAGACTCCCACCATGACTGGGCTGCTCCTCTCAACAGACGGGGACCATACAGGACCTTCTCCCTGTCATCGCACTGAGCGGTATGCAACTCCCGCTCCACAGTGCGCAGCCAGTCTTCAGCATCCATGGGGTCAGAAGAATGAGCGAACGTTGGTGGATGACCTCTCATGAATTCAGCACGCTTGTCTCTGGGCATCTGAGGCATCTGAGGCTGAGGTGGGGCCTACTGCTGTTGCTGTTGCTGCTGCTGAATGGCGGCCAAAGTCTGACCGATGGCTTGAACTGCCCGAGTCTGCATCAGAAACATCTGCTCGATGGACATCGGGGGCGGGGGCGGCAGGTGCTGCTGCTGGGGCACCTCCTCCTGTTGAGCGGCTCGCTCCTGCTGAGCACGCCTTCCTCCTCTGCGCCTGTTCTCTGACATCTGCAGAATGCAACCACACATCAGAACTGATCTGGCAAATCTTGCAGCATAAGAAAAGAGTATAGAATTCTTCAACAACACTGAACAGATGAGCATCTTCACTGATCTCCAACACAGACCACACAACTTCTCAGATAAAGAGGAAAGTGGAATAAAAGGTTTCCCAACTATATAACTAACTCCATTAACATAATAGGTAAACCAAAATGCAGGGGATACCCACACTCTGGTGACAGTCATTACAAAGATCCAAACCAAACATAGTTCATCATGACAAACATAAATGCACAGGATATAGCAAACTACCCTGTCTAACTAAGACTAACTAAGAGTGAGACCAACACTAAGACTGTAGCTTCTATGTATATATTTCGTATTAATTACAAGATCCAACTCTAACGAGCTATGGTTCTAGAGTTATCTTGGTCTTGCAGTCGGGATTGCCATAAGACTGGTGTCCACGCCGAGGTGAGCGGTACGGGTGCTGAGTCCCAACGGGAGCGGGGGAACCACCATCCAGGTGACGACGTTCCGCGCGCTCAGCCCGCAGTAGGGCGATCTCAGCACGAGCCCTACTCAGCTCGTCTAATGCATGGTCCAGCTCCGTGTTTAGCACGGCGGCTAGGTTGACCGTGCTGCTCAACCTAGGATTGCCCTCACCGACAGGTGAGACAATCACGCCTCCTGTGCTGCCAGATGGATGGCGGGGGTAATACTTCAGGTCAAGGCCGTCAGCTACCCCACCGAAAACCGAGCAGTAGTGCGAAAGCGCACGCCGTGCAGCATCTTGCATGGCTGCCTCAGCTGAGTCCCGCTCAGAGATAGAATAGTGCTCTGAGCAGGCCTCCGCACCCTGGAGACTGTTCTCCGGGCGGCGCACCAAGCAGGTTGCCTCCCAGCGGTCCGGGTAGACCCCGCGACTGTGCTGGTAGACCACACAGCGATACTCGATGGACCAAGTATGCCGGTTAAGTGCCCGACGTAGCAGGGTGTCGAGCGCATCGTGGAAGTGACACCCGCGAGCAGCGTCACGAGTGATGGGTCGAGCAACCCATCCTTCCGGCTCATGGTTAGCAGAGAAGTCGGTGTCGTGGCTCGAGCTGTCGTCACCACCTCCGTCGTCTGGGTCTCCTCCAGCAGCTACTCCGGAAGCTGGGGCGTCCAATGGTGGTGCAGGGGGCGCCTCCAGAGGAAGCACGGGGGAGCAACTCCTCACGGACTCTATCTCCTGCTGGAGCGAGAAGGAAGAGCCCTGCTGCTCCTGTCGTCGACGTTCCTGCTCCTCATGCAGGCGGTGGTGCAGTCTCTCCAAGTGGCTGGACTGTCTGGCCACGGGACGGCGAAGCGGACGCTTAGCAAGGCGGGAGGGTAAGAAGGGGATGACGGACTTTCGTGCAGTGTGTCTAAGTCGAGCCATCTACAAAAGACATCGCAAGCAAAAGGGTGAGAACAGAATTAATATGACCAGCAAATAATGAATCATAAGTAAATGAAGGATTAGAATAAAACATGATTTTCAGCAAGGTATATTATATAGTAGAACATAGGTTTGGTCGGTATGACCAACTTTTGAAGGGATATCAAAGTCAAGGCAGGGACAGAGGTCTATAGTCCTTAGAACAACCATTCTACTCTAGGTTAGCGGTCCTACAGTCAGCACGGCTTTGATACCACTTATGTCACACCCAGTTTTAGAAGGCAAACCGAATGCGAACCATGTACGTGCCAGGATCAGTTATTCACGTACACAGCAGTTACATAACATGGACATCATCACATAGTGCTCAAAATAGTATTAAGAAGGGAAATAGTCGATTACATCATACGTCTGAGACGTCCATATAGTCCTTACAATAAATCAAAGTGCGGAAAAGAAACGTAGATAAACGCGGCCTTCACAGGCAGCCGACTGGGGGTTTGCCGCTAACCCACGCCTAGAACTCGTCGTAGTCTTGGAACTCCTGGAAGTCTCCTTCCACAACTTCGTCTTCGCCTGAGCAGTGGTTGCAATGCTGACAACCTGGGGATGGGGGGGGGTTTGGTGTGTAGAGCAAGGGTGAGTACACATCAACATACTCAGCAAGTATCCTGTTTGGCTGTAGTGGACTAGCTTTATGTGGGGATAAGTCAAGTAGTTGCTTTTAGTTGGTCAGATTATTATTTACTAATAGAAAGCCAGGTTTTAGTATTAACCCAAGTTATTAGCCCGATGTACCCTTTCCAAATGGAAAGAATACCACTTACCAGCACCATAGTCATAACCAAAACCATCGATCTCATAGCCACTTGTACCAAAGTATCTCTGATCAAGTACCACTAATCACTGGAGCTCCCTTGGCCGCTCATAACCGTGAGCACGGCTGATATATCAGTTTTCAAACACTCTGCAGAGGTTGTGCACTTTACCCACAAGCCGTGATTCCCATTCTGCCCGGAGATCATGACTCTCCATTGATCACTACCAAGGTGACCCAGCAGGGCATCACTACGTAGCCTTTACAAAGATTCCCTGGGGCTGTAGCCACCCATTAGGTTTTCTAAATGCACCGCACTCCTCCCCAAGGGGCGAACCCAAACTTGGCAGAGCGAGCCGCATACACCGAGCCCCATTGACGGCACAACAGCTAAGCGAACTACACCCCGGATCCTCTAATTATTCAGCTAAGGGCATCCCATTCCACCCTCATGGTTGCAATGTTTTCCCGGGCGGTCATCCATAGAACAGGTCCTTACGGAGAGGCACTCGAGAAACCGCTCGAGCCCCCTTGATGACCACAAGTACAACATCATAATAAGAGAAGGGAAAACAGCGTATCATGGATAATCTCATCATGTTCATGGATTAGAGTTTGAGCAATAGCATAAAGCTAAACAATAATAATCCAACCCAAATAGGTAAACAAGGACATGGATAACAAAAGCTAGTCAATCCTTAGGCATAAATGTGTAAAGCGGGAGGTGAATTAAATAATGAATAGGACAGAGATAGGTCAAGGGACACTTGCCTCCACCAACCGACTGCTGCTCAGGGGCTTCTCCTGCGAGTTCCTCGGGCTCTTCAACCGGATCGTTCTCTATGCGATTGCAAGCATACATACATCCATCCATTGAAATTAGGAAACCAACAATACACCATACAAGAGAACAGGTAGATTAAACATGCATAGAATATCACATACAATAATGAATTTACCATGGTTAGGAAGAAATGGGAAAAGGTCTCGCGAGAGTTAAATCTTATGCCCGAGACGCACTACGGGTAAACAAATGACTAAACGTTACGTGCTCTAGTTCCAATTGGTTCTACCAAAAGAATTAGCTACATGCACTAATGTAAACGTGACCACTTTTAGTAGATTAACGTTGAATGAGATAGGTGATTAGCTATACCAATTAACTAACGTAACCAATTTCCAAATTGAGACTCCTATCTTATTAATAAAAACACGTGATTAGCGCACATAGGACACGCGGGGGGGGGGGGGGGGGGGGGGGGGGGGGGGGGGGGGGGGTAGTAGACGGGGACACGACGGGTCGTCCCAAAGCACGCGCACTACGCGAGCACGCACGCGAGGCCGCACGCACATGCCACGAACTAGCCGTGCGCACGTCGGGGCCGAGCGCTAGCCGAGCTCAAAGCCGCACGCCATAGGCACGCTAGGCCAAGCTCGAGGCCACGCCGGGGCCGTCACGACGCGAGCAAGGCACGGCGGGCGAGCGAGCAAGCATGCCGGGGCACGGGGGCGGCCGAGCACGAGGCGGGGCGGGACGGCTCGCCGGAGGGCGGCCGGGGGCAGGGCCGAGCGCGGGTCGCCGGGGCGGCCAGGGGGCCAGGCCGAGCAGGCGAGGCTCGCCGAGCCGGGGTCGGGCGCGGCGAGGGCGGGTCGCCGGGGCCGAGCGGCTCACTGGGGCGGGCGCGGGGCGGCTCGCCGGAGCGGGCACGACCGGGCTTGCCGGGGGCGGGGCCGAGCCGGGCACGGGAGGGGGCGGGGCGGCTCGCCGGCGGCGGGGCCGAGGGGCGCGGCCAAGCCGGGACGGCCGGGGACGGGGAAGGGGCAGCGCGGGGCGGCGGAGCGGGGCCGGGCGAGGGCGGCCGGGGCGCGGGACGGGGCTCGTCGGGCGCGGCCGGGGCGAGGCCGGGCGCGGGCTCGCCGGGGCGACGAGGCGGGGACGGCGCGGGCGCGGCCGGGCGCGAGCTCGCCGGGGGGCGAGGCGGGGCCGGCGCGGGCGCAGTCGGGCGCTGGGGCTGAGCGCGCCCATGGCGCGGGGGGGAAAGGGCGCCGGAGGGAGGGGAGGGAGGAGAGAGGGGAGGAGAGGAGGGAGGAGAGCGGGTCTCACCGGAGGGGAGAACGGCGGCGGCGGCGCCGGGGAGCGGCGGCGGCGGCGCGGGGCAAGGGGCGGCGGCGGCTAGGGTTAGGGTTAGGGTGAGGGAGAGAGAGAGAGAGATGACGGGCGTGGCCCGCGGGAGGATTTTTGGAAAAAAGAAAAAGGGTGGGGGGGGGGCGGTTGGGCCCAAAGTGGGGGAGGGAGGGGGCGCGCGGCTGGGCCGGCGCGGGGCCCACGCGGGAGGAGGGGGGAGGGGCGGCTGGGCCGCCAGCTGGGCCGGCCGAAGGGGGGCGGGGCTGGGCCGAATAGGGGAGAAGGGGGGGGGGAAGAGAGAGGGAAGAAAAAGAAAGAAAAGAAGAAAAGGCTTTTTCCTTTTTTCTAATTTCTAATTTTCTCTAGACGAAAGCATTCACATTTTTAATCAATCAAAAAGTATGCATGGTTCGGCATGGTGCATCACACAAAATAAAGTGTTTTAAGGTTTTGCTTTACACGAGGTCTAAAGCCAAAACCCGCTGCGACTTTGGAAAAGATCAAGGCTTAGCGAGGGGAAAAGGGAAAAAGGAAAGAGTAACGCCTGAATTTGGTGAGGGAAAAGAAGAAAAAAAATCTACCACCAAATTCAGGGCGTTACAGAAACTGCCTCTCCGGTGAGGCAATGCCTCGTCTCAAGCTGGGAGAAGCTTCACGGCTTCACTGGGAAGCAATCCAGGACTAGGGCAAGGCTGGGGTTCAACAGAAAAGGCTGGCCACGATGGCCGAGCTTGGGCAGAGATGGCGGGCGGCCGTGCTCGCTTTTCACGGCGAGCTCCGGTGATCTCTGGCTCGGGCGAGGCTCGAGGTGTGCAAGTGCCAACGGCTAAGGCCTCTGGAGGCATTTATAGGCGAGGGCACGGCACAGGCTCACAGGGCGGGGCGACCACGTGTGGGGCACGCGCTGCCACGGCCAGTCCGCGCTCGGCCGGTCAGGCAAGCGATCGAACACGTGGCTTTTTGCTTCTACCCGAGTTCAAGCGCCCATAGGTTGAAGATCTTCGCGAATTTGGGCATGATCACTGCGCAAGATTTGCTCCCCCAACAGAGCTTTGTCGTTTGTGTGTGGAAGTCGAGCGGTTTGGGGAAGTGTACAGAGAGTTGTCGTGTCACAAAGGTGGCAGTGTCACAAGGTTGAGTCTCGAGGTAAAACCATGCCAAGGGTGTGTCAAACGGTGGAGAGAGGTGTCCAAAGTTTGCCACAGTGTGTTCAAGGGAATTTGGCACCTGTTTGATATTTGGACTTGTTGGATTTGAGTTTTGAAAAATAGAGAACGCGATTGATCTTTGGAAAGGGGCTGAAATTCAGATTTCTGAATTTCTGAATTTCCCCCCAAGTGCATTAGTTTAGGGGCTGTTTGGGGATTTTAAAATGTTCAAAAGGAAAAAACTTCCTTACTATGCTTTGTTAGTTAATTAGTGAACTAAAACTTTGTAATTTGGTTTTCTCCAAAATTTGTATTTTCTCCCAAGATTTTCTCCCAATTACCCTTTATGCTTAAATGGTTCACTTAGGATTAATTAGGGTTTGAGAGTTTTCCTTCCTTAGGATTCATGACAAGATTAAGGGGAGTTTAAGAAGACTCAACATAAATCTTTGTTCTCATTTTGATGTTTATTCCTTCATTGAGATTGCATGTGATAATAGGTTGGGGTTAGCTTAAGGAAGAACCCTAAGTGACACTGGGGTGTCACAACAACGTCCTTGTAGACACAAGTAGTGCGACAGATACTATCTTTGCTAAAGCTTTTAGGCAGATGCAAGAGTAGGATGATAAGATACATGATGCAACACATCCCCTCTGTGGCTTCGGAGGAAGGCAGATAGTGGCACTTGGAAAGATAACAATGTCGATTACCTTCGGCTATGTTCACAATACAAGGACAGAGCAAGTTGTCTTCGACATTGTTGATATGGAATATCCTTACAATGAAATCATTGGTCGAGGAACATTGAACGCCTTCAAAGCAATACTTCATCCAACATATCTATGCATGAAAATACCATCGGACCAAGGTCCCATAGATGTGCATGGAAGTCAGGAGGCTACTAGAAGGGTCGAAGGAAACTAGACAAATTCAAAGGCTATCCATAACATAGATGAAGCCAAAGCTTATCAACAGTATAAGCACAAAAGAGACAAGGCTGCCTCAGCAGACCAACCGAAGCCCATGCTTCTATGCGAACACATAACTGAGCAGAAGGTGTTGCTGGGATCTCAATTGTCTGATGAACAAGAAAAAACTATGTTGAGATTTCTGTTCAACAACAAGGATGTCTTTGCTCGGTCGGCCAATGATCTTTGTGGTGTTAACCGAGATGTTATCGAGCATTCACTTAATGTAGATCTGGCTATTAGGCCAAGAAAGCAGAAGCTTTGGAAGATGTCCGATGACAAAGCTGAAGGTGCACGAAACGAAGTCAAAAGGCTTCTGAGTGCCGGAGTAATTAGAGAGGTAACATATCCAGAGTGGCCGGCCAATACTGTGATGATGAAGGAGGCTAATGGAAAGTGGAGGATGTGCATTGATTTTACAGATCTCAATAAGGCATGTCCGAAGGATGAGTTCCCTTTGCCAAGAATAGACTCCCTTGTGGATGCAGCAACTACCTCAGAGCTCATGAGTCTATTGGACTGCTATTCAGGCTACCATCAAATTTGGATGAAGAAAGAAGATGAGCCCAAAGCAAGCTTCATAACCCCTAGTGGGACCTACCGCTACCTTCAAATGCTTGAGGGGCTCAAGAAAGATGGAGGAAGCTTCAGCAGAATGACTACTAAAGTTCTTTGCTCGTAGATTGGCAGGAATGTTCTAACATATATTGATGATATCATAGTCAAAAGTACTAAGCAAGAAAATTACATCGCTGATCTACAAGAAACATTTTCCAATTTTAGAAAGGCAGGTCTCAAGCTCAACCCAGAAAAATGTGTTTTCAGGGTGAAGAAGGGGAAATTTCTTGGGTGTCTCGTGTCAACAAAGGGAATTGAGGCAAACCCAAACAAGATAGAAGCAATACTTCGGATGGAGCCACCAAAGTCAAGAAAAGGCGTCCAAAGGATGACAAGAAGATTGACCTCATTGAACAGATTTATTTAAAGATCAGCAGAAAGGAACTTGCCATTATTTGAAGTATTGAAGTGAGCCGAAGTCTTCCAGTGGGGACCAACTCAGCAAAAGGCTTTCCAAGACCTGAAGCAATACTTAATAGAGCTGACAACTTTAACCCCACCTTCATCAGGAGCCCCATTGTTGTTGTATGTAGCTGCTTCTAACGCTGTAGTTAGTGCAGCATTGTTGCAAGAAAAGCAAGATGGCCAAGCAAAGAAGCAAGTGCCAGTATACTTCGTCTCCAAAGTACTTAGTCTATCAAAGAAAAATTACACAGAGTTGGAGAAGGTATTATATGATGTATTGATGGCCTCCAGGAAGCTTCGGCGCTATTTTCAGTCATACCATATCATAGTAACTTCTTCTCAGCCTCTCAAGGATATAATAAGGTACAAAGAAGCTACATGATGAGTTAGGAAATAGGATGCAGAGCTGAACAAATTCACCATAGATTATGTTCATAGGTCTTTAATTTAATCTCAGGCATTAGCATACTTCATTGCTGATTGGACGCCAGGGGTGTAACACCCCAGGTGTTATTAGGGTTTCTCCTCTGTACCCACATTGTGACCATTATCACATGTGCTTTAGTTGGAGCAAAAGGCACCAATCTTATGGAGCTAAAAATTAATCAAGCCTCTTCACCCTAAGAACCCTACCCTGACCATATGAAGCTTAAGGAAGAAAGGAAATGCCAAAACCCTAACAACCCTTTCTTTAGAGCAATGGAGCATTGAAAAGAAACTCAATAAAAGACCATGAAAATCACATTGTCATGACTTGGGCCAATTATAAAAGTTGTAATACACTAAATAAGCTACAAAAAATAGTCAGAGATTTTTCCCAAAATAATTTTTCAAAATCCCCAAACAAGCCATTCAAGTGGAGGCCTTCTATAGAAATCAGAATTTCAGATTTCTAAAACTCGAGCGCGTTCACCATGATCCCTAATTCAAAACCATGAACTCTCATTGACAAATATGTGCTAAACTAACCCCTCTACCACATATCTAAAGATGGCCTTGGGATTCGGGCCTTAGACATGACAAAACCAAGGATTTGCCTCAGGCTCGGGCTGTGAGACATACCGTACTTGAGTGCTCCATATCTCTAGAATCAGTAGGCCAAATCCTTTGACCACCACACAAGATCGGTAGCTTAAAAGAAGGGGAAGAGGTTTTGTGCACTAACCAAGGTGAGAGCAGGCATGGACGAGTGACTACACACGCCAGAACTCGGGCAGAAACAACGTGCGCATGTGTTCGACCCTGGTCGACACACCGGCGTTCGCCCAACCCCCGCGCGCGCTCGCCCTCACGCACGGTCAAGTCTACTGTGCGCCCTCCTTGCGTCCGCGCCTATAAAGGCCAATAGCCCTTGGACATCCTTGCCTCAGCCTCACACACTCGCCGCGCTCAATCGCCGAAACCTTGGCCGTGAACCGAGAGCTCCCCCGCCCGCCGAACCACCCGAGCTCCGGCCACCGTGGTCAGCTCACCCCAGCCATCCCTCACCCACACCAGCTGCTCGGTTAGCTTCACCAGAGACCCGTGAAGCTTCCCAAACCCTCAGACCAAGTGCAAACCCACCGGAGACGCCAGACCACCCTTGTCGGACTTCCTCCGCTCACCGGAGAGTGTGGACCGGGTAAGCCACTACACCATTTTCAAATTCCTCGTGCGCACAGCCTCTGTGTCACCTGGTAAATCTTCGCAAGCCAACCAATTGAATTTTACCATTGTATTTAGGCTGGACTCCTCGCCGCCGACGAGCTCTTCCGCCCTCGCACGCGGCCAAAGTGACTCCGACCACCTCCGACCGCCATCGGCCCATCAACGTGTTCGCTAGGACCTCCCTGACCTCCGTGGACACTTCACCGGAGCTAGATCACCACCGGTAAGCCCCGCCACCCTTTCTTCCTCCGTAGTTACTATTCTGGTGAGGTTAGGAGCGCGGGTTAGATAGTTCACAAGCTTAGGGGGGTTTCTGCAATGTCAGTGACTCAGATAAATAGTAGCCCAGGGACCCATCTGAAAGGAACGCAGGAAAAATACGCCAGGGACCCAAGCGCAAAGTGGATTTCCTTTTCCATTTAAAATTCAAATCCTTTTTAATCAACAGCAGGCTTAGAAAAAGCATAACTTGAGTATTATTCATCCAAAATTTGTCAAATCAATTTTGCTAGGCTCTGCATAATGTAATCTACCAAGTAAAAATAGTAGAACCCATATTTCCTATAGTACTTTTTAGAGTTCTGATTTAAATAGAAAAACCACTTAAACCTAGGAAATAGGAAAAAGGGTAGAAAAACTTTTATACTAGGCTTGAGAAAATTTATGGAGATACTTGACCAGTAGTTACACTGTTTAAAATGTTAAGTACCCCAGTACCCAAGATTAAACAAATTTTATCCCTAAAGATATGTTTTTACCCAAACCTTGGAAAAATAGAACAGAGCACTAAAAATTGAAACCAGAGAGCAATATTATTTGCCTAGCATGATTAAGTTGTAAAGTTCATGAGAAAAATATATGGAACCCTAGTCGAGTACTGATCTGGAAGTTATGATTTTAATTAGGTATTGAGTACTTAAAAAAGATAATGATTAAAAATAACAGGACTTATGCAACAATGATGAGGAAAATTTAGTAGACCCTTGACCACTATTGTATCACTGGAAAAATAGTAACCACCCCAGAATATCACAGTAAGTGAGTTAAACAAATAAAACTAGGAAATTGCCAATACTTCAAAAAATTAAAAAGAAAGACTAAAAGTGGGAAACAGTAAGCAACCATATTTTTCCCTAAGTACTTATGATGTGTACTATAAGGGAAAAATATAAAACCAAGGTAGTTGTACAATGGAATACACCCCACCCCCTGCCCCATGAGAAAGATCATATATTCTAAGAAATCATACAACCCATTCCCTATAAGTAAAAATAACCAACTTTAGGAATGATTGCTCTGGCGCAAAGAAGAAACTAGAAAAATTGAGAAATCTGTTGTTTGACATTTTTCAAATAGAGTGACAGTAGAAAGCACCCACTAAGCCCCAATCTTTAGAAAATCACCATTAATTAACCATTAGGTATCTTTGGCTAAAATTTGGCATAGAAGCCATTTCTACTTAAGGGTTGTAGTTCAAAGTACCCCCTCTACCCTAGATTTTAATATTTTTGTACAGAGAAAGCCACTTTCATTTTGGGCCTCAATTTTTGAGACAAACTTGTGTAAGCCAATAGGAAGCCACTGTAAGTTTTGTATGATTTTTAGGAATTTCTAAAATAGAGGCGTTGTTCAACCTACCCTATAAAAGACCTTAAAAGTTAAGAAGAGGAAGAAATCCTGGAAACCTAGTATGTACCTTAGACATGTACAAATGGATAATTATGTTGCATTCATTAGATTGTAATCTTGTGAATGGAGAGTACATCTTGATTCAAGAACCCGAGGCACAGCAAGAGTAAGCTCTGGAACCAGCTCCCGAACCCGTCACCGAAGAATCTCTCGCCGCACCCGCAATTGAAGGCAAGCCCCGGTTTTATGCATAACCGTTTATATATGCTATTTTACTGCACTTAAGGCATGTTTGGTTCGTTACCTCAATTGCCACACTTTTCCTAACTTTTTTGCCTAAGGTTAGTTATTCAATTTGGACGACTAACCTTAGGCAAAGTGTGGCACATTTAGCCACAAACCAAACATGCCCTTAATGTTTGTAGGCTTGTACTGTGCACTTAAGTGTAGGAGTTGCCTGAAACCCTAGTTTCATAAACTCAGGACTCCTTTTTGAGATGAATATTAGTATGCTAGGTCGAGTAGCTGCTATGCTAAATCAAGATCTCAGTAGAAGTCGAGTGATTTTTCTAGCACTCGCACGAGGTCAGGAATTGATTGTACTCATGTTGATAACGGGATCTTGGATGGTCTATGGACATGGATCCAGGATGGATGTCGTGTCTATGATACAGGAATGGAATTAAGGATTAGTTTGCGGATACCTGAGTCAAGCGTTTGAAAGTACTAAACACATGCTGGGAAATATGGTAACCGGTAAGCCTAGTACCTGAGTGAAGCTGGGTGTGGACTTTATCCCTCACTTGTCCTGAGACGGGGTCTCCCATGCTAGCTATGGTGGGTGCAAGTGTAGCCACTGCACGGTGGCAGTCGGGGTCAGTGGGGCACTGCATGCCAAGGCGGTGAGCCCTGGCCGCAAATGGGGGATCGATGGGGACGATTGACCTGTGTGGGGAACGGAGTGCCCCCTACATGTCGTGTGTTTAGGTTTACCTTGCAAGGTTAAAACTCGATTCGAATCGTCTGCTTCTCGCAGCTAATGAGGCTGCTTGACCCTTTGTACTGCATTGAGTAAAAAGTGAAATAAGATTTCTTGACATAACATGTAGGTTGCACTAAATGATTGTTACCATGTATGCTTAGAGAGGAGCATACCTAGCTTAATTAAATATGCTAGAACTCAAAAAGCTAAAACTATTTTTAGACTCAGTTAGTGCTTTTGGCAAACCAAACCCCTCAGCCAAACAGCTTCATGGTCTAGAGGTAGAGGAGTAGACTCCTCACACCGGGTAAGTCTAGCTGAGTATTAGTATACTCAGCCTTGCTTGTGGCATATTTTTTTGAGGTACACTGTAGGACATGGTTGATGGTGTGACTTGGCCTTCCACCCTGCCATCGGGTTGGACGGTCGAGTGGGATGCCGCCTCGGTAGGAGAGGACTAGGAGGAGTAGTGGGCTAGGGCTTGCCCTGTTCCTCAGTATCGTCGCTATCGATTATCCGTTGCGTTATTAAGAACTTGTTATCTTTTATCAAACTTCGATTTATGTAATAACTAAAGTACTTTAATTTGTGGTTTCATGTCTATTGTATTCTCTCTGAGTCTCACCATCGTGTGAGCTAATGGTACTCAATCCATGGTAAGTGGCTCTATCGGACGAGATCCGAAGAACTAACGAGTTATTCCGATTTAAGTGTGTTGCTGCCTTTAAGGTGCATGTCACACCCGGGTTTCGAGGCACCAAGACCCGGGCGCGAACATAATCACCAGGTGTGCTGGGACCAAGTCTCACACATATGATGAATCATGGCACAAGATCGAATGTCACATCTTTACTATATGATAGGAGTTCTATACAAAATAAATAAATAATTACATTATAAGGAGACAACGGTCTAGCAACCCAAAGTTGACTGGGAGACAACGGCCTAGACCACTCACGAACTCATCACAGCATCCTCCACGTGCCTCATCCTGTGGTACCTGTTCTTGACCTGTGGGGGGGTGTGAGACAGCAAGAGTGAGCTCACATACGTTCATTGCTCAACAAGTTGTGGGGAATAATGTGCATGAACTCGCCAAAGATGGGAGCTCATGTGAAGTATAAGGCTTACCAATGGAGATGGTTGAAGCTGAGCATTGCTTTTAAAGTTGGTCAAAATTTTATTAGCAATTACTAAGTATAAGTAAATACCAACCCAATTACGTAGAACAGAAGTAACAACATCACCTGCGATGCAATGCATATGACAAATTGAGTTTAAGTTCCATAATTTAATCATGTGAGTGTCCGAGCTGCTCATGACCGTGAGCACGGCTAGTATACCAGTTTTACACTCTGCAGAGGTTGCGCATCTTTACCCACAAGTCATGTTACCCATCTGCCAAGAGACGGCCAATCCCATACACCTCTATCGAGGAGGCGAGGCAGGGTAACACTACGAGGCCTTTACAAAGTTCCACTAGCTTCAGAAAACCCGCTACAGTTTATAGGAAGCTCCAATGCAAGAGTCCCTCGACTGACCGCCATCGCAGCAAAATCAACCAAGGACCTCCCTACACTGACCACTCCCCTACTGCCCTTGCCCCTTTCGGGTAAGGTAATCATCCACTAGCTTTCCTAGTTAATCAGCCAAGGGCGTCCATAAACCCTTGTGTTAGCACTGTTTTCCCGGGTGGTTCTCCATATTCCAATTAACATAATGATCTTAACATGAACAATAAATAACAACTGATAACAAAAGTATAACCATGAATAGTGTAATATTCATACACAAAACCACATAAAGCAATAGCAGGTACTACCCAAAAAGTTTAGTGGAGTCAAGGTATAAGGATAATCAAACTAGGGTAACCTGTTGGGTCCCATCAAAATTAACCTATGCAGATCATTATGATTAATCAGAACATGACTGGGTAAAAAGAAGTGATCAAGGGCACAACTTGTCTGGGACTTGAGATTCCAGGTACCAGGATGATCTTTAGATCGCTCGTGACCTCACGCTAGTCGTAGCAATAAAAACAAACATGGTATAGGAAAAATTAACATCACAACAAACATAATCCTAAACTGCATAATAATATTCTACGCTGCGTAACGAGATCTTAGAAACAAGAATCACTAAATTCGGAGCTGCGGTTATTAAGTATGAATTTCCGAAATTATTTAGTGCTTAGAATAGATTAATCCAAATGAATAATTTTAATTCAAGTTTCATGGATAAACAGTGTTACTGGTTGATAGACAATATTAATACAAAATTATTGCCACTGGAATGACTCAATTTGGAGTTAAAATGAATTTACTATGAATTTCACAAGTTCTAGAATTATTTTTGTGCTAGAAAAGTATTTTCTATATTGTTTTTTCCTATTTTCTTAAGTCCCTGGACTAAGCACACTAATACAGAGAAGACTGGGGTTAAACATGCAAAAGTCAACCAGACACAGACAACTCCCGCGAGGACGGCGGGTTGGTTTCAAAGAAGTTAAGGGACTCGTTTACAAAGTTACCTGGCCGAAGCGGTATAACTAGATATCGGCCGTTAGATCAACAGCCCACGGCACAGATTACACCGGACTCATCAATGAACCGGTACGATGCACGGGACCCTCAGATCCTGATCCTACGGTTAGGGTTTAACGAGTCACAGATCTAATCCGGGCCGAGGGATCAGAGATCCACGGCACAGATCTGTTGTGGCGAAGGGGTACGTCGGGTTCCCATCAGGACCGATCAAACGACATCCAACGGTGACGGTAGGATCCAAGGCGAAACTTTTTCTTCTTTGATCACGACCATCCACCAAGTGATCAACGTGCCCTGCTTCATCTTCTTCCCTGGTGGCAGAGCACGGCGGCGCCCTTGGCCCGTGGGGCGGCTCCTCCCATCTGGCGACGAAATCCGCGTGCACCCCGGCGAGCTACTCACGACGGCCCCACGGGTTCCCCAACGGCGCCATCGAGTTCTCTCTCTCTCCCTGCTCTCCTTCTCGCTCGGCTTCGACGCGGCGGCCACGGCTTTCTCCCTCCTCTCACCCTTCTCTCCCATGATGGTTGAGTACAGCTGGCACGAAGTCGAGAACTGCCCGATGGAAGAAAGGAATGAGCGACAGGGGACTTTATATTGGGTGCAGAAGAGTCCGAGGTAATATAGCTGGCTAATCCCGGCAAATTCGGCTGAGCGAACCCCGCGGATACGGCACTTCTGTTACGTGCGACAGCGTGGTGGAGATGAAACTGGCACGGGGGATCACGACCGGTAGTTGGAACGGCCTGCGGCATGCGCACGGAGATCCCCGGAGTGCATTGAACACGCGAGCGCGAGGGGTTGTTTAAGTCTGCGCGGTGGTTGACGCGAGGAAGATGGATCTGAGCGCCGGGGTCCACCTGACAGCCGCAGAGGAGCAGGGCGCGAGCGCGATAGAGGGAGAGGCTGGCGGGGTGGCCCCACTGGTCAGTGGCGTGGCGCGCGTGGGCACAAGCGCAAGGCGCTTGAGTTGGGCCGCGGTGTGCATTTTGGCCAAGGTTAGTGGGCGAGTTTCTCTTTTTTTTCTTTTTCTTCTGATTTCATTTTTTATTCCAATTTCAAATCATACTCAAGTTTAAATTTCAAACCTTGATTTCTTTTAAATACATTAAAAAAATCTAGTATGATAGGCACTAATTACATTAATCTATTTATTTAATTACTTTATTTATTATTATCATTTTATTTGGGTAATGAAATATACACACCACATTCATTACATAAAATATTATTTTGAGTGCACAACCAATTTAAAAAGATATATCCCAAAAAGTCATTTTCCTTTAGTTTGATAGGAAACATTTTTCAAGTGTCTAATCTTTATTAAGATATGATTTAGCTAATGTTATTCTATTATAGTAATGTACTTTACAGAGGGTGAACTCTAAATTTCAATTATTTATCATGAGCACTTATTTTGATGATTTTTTTATTATTACTTTTTTTACCTTATACAAATTTTAGGGCTTTACAAATCCTACCCCCGTTAAAAATAATCTCGTCCTCGAGATTTGTAAGGAAAGGGATGTAAAAAAAATTATTTATAGTTTAGCCTTTAACTTCTAAATTAGTTTAAGAATAAGAAGTTTCATGTTAATTAGAAAGTGATTAGGAAAGCATGGGCATCTATATGTATAGTCATTTTATTATAAAAGATGGGTAGGTTAGGGCAGGAATAGCCTAGGGTAAGAAAGTTTATGGTGAGAAAGAACTCCGTGTTAAGTGGTAATGCATTTGAAAATTGAGTTTGACTTCTCTCCTCCCTTGACGAGGTTGGTCTTTTCTCCTCCGATCTTGGTCCCATTGATTCGCGGTGAGTGCATATTATCGAGGTTGGGGCATATGGTTAGGATAGATATGGATGAGATAGACTACATGATGTTGGTCAAAAGTTTGGATAGTGTTGGGGACTTGTTCTCAAATGCTATGAATCAAGAACAAGGCAACATGAAATGTTAAATATCAAAAGCCCTTCGTCCTTCAAATCATTATTTCCCTTCGGATATAACGAATTTAGGACGAAGGTCATGAAGGACATACTTTCATGATCATGATAAGAGATGGAGAACATTCAAACAAAATACAGGAAGTAACATAATTTCTGTAGACATTATTATTAATCTATTTCCATTTGCATTGCTTGTGTAGACAAAAATAAATTACAAATGTACCTTCGGCTTGAAGGAAAGAAAATACAGACGTGACGCAAAAATGAATGCCCCGTCCGCGTGAACAGTACGGGAACACTGTTCGCCTATTTATAGGCACGGGTCGCAGCCCATGCAAAATTACATTAATGCCCTTTACATTTATCAATAACTCTATAGTAATTCTTCAGGGTCTAATTTGGCTTTTCATCTTTAAGTCGGTTCCCCTTTTCTATTGTCATGCCGAAGCTTATCTGCGCATAGCTTCGTAATGATCTTTTCCTTCGTCACAATCGCCTTCTGTCCTACTCAAGCTTCGTCTTGACCATAATCTTATATACTCGTAATCCAATTCCGAAGATACCTGCTCACACATTTCACTTGGAAAACATTGTCAAATCATGTTTTTGAGGACCTTCGGAAGCCGAAGGCCCCCAACAGTAGCCCCTCGCAATATTAATTTGTTGTACTGATAAATTCATATTGCGATATGGACGAAGGCCTTAAGCCGAAGGTCCGAAAAAACACCTTCCCTTTGCTAGAATAGCAATCAGTCTTTGACAAGCGGGACCCTCCAGTTTTCAACGTTCTGGGCGTATAAATAAGAGCTCATCCCGAGTTATTTGGTACGCTCTCTTGCCAACCGCTTTTACTCACCCAACCTTTAGCCTACGCGCAACAACATTTGCTTGGCCTTTTAGATTTTAAAGCTTCGGTTTAGAGAGCGCTTTTCAGCGTTTGCAAAGATGTCTGAAGGTAAAAAAGTTGTTGGTGATTCGAAGTTAAGTCTTTCTGAGGAGATGCATCTGGGTTTTCTTCAATCAATGTCGAAGACTAATACAGAGAAGATTACTAAAGAAATTTTGGAGGGTTTATCTGAAGATACTGGTGACAGTGACAGCTATGATGTGGATAGTGGTGGTGAAGACTCCGAAGATCGACCCTGGCGACCAAGCCATGCGGTTTTCGGCAAATCAAGTATTAAAGAAAATCATCTTGTCAACATGAGGGGAAGATATTTCCGGGACTTGTCCATTGTGAGAGCCGACGAAGGAGAGAAGACTTGTCCAACTCCTGAGGAAAATGAAGTCGTAGTATTCCGAAGCTTCTTGAAAGCTGGACTACGATTTCCCATAAACAGCTTTGTTGTAGAGGTGCTGAAGCTATTTGAAATCTACCTTTACCAACTTACCCCCGAAGCAATCATAAGGATGAATATCTTCGTGTGGGCCGTGAGAAGTCAAGGCTTGGAACCTGATGCGAAAAGCTTCTGCAACATCCACGAATTGTTATACGAGACAAAACCCTGGGGTAAGGAACAATATCACAACAACTTTGGCTGCTACAGCTTCGGCTCCCGGTCTGGGTCAAGCTGCCCAGTGCCGACCTTTCGAAAGAGATGGCCTGGCGACTGGATGACGGAATGGTTTTACGTGAAAAATGACTTGAAATCTTGAGAAGATATAAAGAAGATCATTATGCGTCCCATTTGGCAACGCTTCGGCCTGCGGAGGCCGAAGGTGGAAATGAATGAAGCAGCCGAAGAATGCCAGAGAGCCTTCGGAGTTGTTTGCTCTTTTATTGGAACGAGGGATTTGGTCCAAGAACACATTGCCTTCAGAGTATGGCCGCTTGCGGAAAGATGGGAAATGCTGCAAGAGACCATAAAAGAGACTGAGGAAGGTGGACTAGTCAGGCTGAAGTACACATTTAAGTTTGGAGATAAATTCGTTGAGCCAGATGATGACTGGCTAAAAAGCATTGAAACTGTAAGTGATGAACTGCTTGGAGTATATTCAAAGGCCGAAGACACTGCATTGTCAGCAGCCTTTGGAGGCCGAAAAAAGAAAAGACTGAACCGAGTATTTGACGCAATTGGGTTCGTGTACCCCGACTACCATTATCCAGTGCGGGGTCAAAAAAGAAAGAACACTTCTTCTGCGAAAGAACCTGCTTCAGCCGCTCCTAGTGAGCCAGTGTCGAAGAGAAAAAGGGTAAAGGTTCTCACACACCGGCCACGTTACATTGAACTGGCCACAGTGCCTGAGTTCACCGGTGAGACCTCTTCGGCCACCGAAGCGAAAGAACCGACCCTATTGTCAGAAGTGAAAGAGTTGGCCGAAGTGCCAGCAACAGGAAAATTGGAAGAACCAAAAACTCTGCTGCCAGAAATCAAAGGGCTGGCCGAAGTGCCGGCAATAGAGAAGATGGAAGAACAGGGGACTGAAAAAGCAAAAACATCAGAGGTTTTAAGTCCTTCAGCAAAGATTGAGGCAGGAAAAAACCAGAAAGGTCCAACCGTAACCCCAAAAAGGAAAAGAATGGTTAATGTACTAGATGTTTTAGAGACAATTAAATCTTCGAGCATAACTCCAAAGAAAACTGTTGAAACTTCTGAAGTGTCTACTGAAGCTATTGGTGCTGAAGCTTCGAAGCAACAATTTGAAACTGAAGCTGGGCCTTCAGAGGCAGCCAAGGTAAAACCTTTTGAAACCGAAGAAACGAGCATTGCAGAGGCAACCGAAGAAATAAAAATACCAGAACCAATTTTGGTTGAAGAAACTGACACTGGTGCCCCCGAAGCACCTTCCAAAATATACGATTATATTGTGCGGCACGCTTCGGGGAAAAAATTATCCGAAGAAGAAATTTTTGAAGCTAATCACTATGCCAGAGAGTTGAAATATCCGAAGGGGGCACTAGTGTTCAATGGGACAGACGAAGATGACTTCCTATACTGCCTCCCGGACAACAAAGAATTATCCGTCTGCCGGGAGATGGGTAGAAGCATGGGGTTTCCGAAGCTTGAAGCTGGATTATGCGCTATGACGAAGGAGGATCTTGCGGATAGCCTTGCATATAATAGCCTTAAGGTGTGAGAACTGCGTGTTTGGAAATTTTATAATTTGCAACTCATTCTTTTATTCTTATACCAACTCTTTTACATACAGGGTTTAATACTAAGCAACGCGTTAAGGGCGCAAAAGAATGCCGAAGACGAGAGCTATGAAATTGCTTTCAACAACCTTCGATCAGAGGTTATTAAACTGAGAAACGAAGCTCTAGAAAAGGATAAAATTCTGGTTACATTGGTGGACAAGATAAAAGAAGACGAAGCTGCCTCAAAGGCCCAGGCTAAAGCCCAAAAGCGCGAAATTAAAGATCTCCAGAAACATCTAGCTAGAGCTAAAGAAGAACGTATACTTGAAGAGACAAAACGAGAGCTTAGTGATCAATGGGCCGATCATTTGGAAATAAATGTTAAAGAGCTTCGTGCATCCCAGAGAAAATGCTATGTTGAATCCATAGAATGTGTTAAGAAGATAAAATCCAGCTTCGCCAGCGTTGGCGCATTTTCTAGCGAAGAGAATTTCTCAAGGGGCAATCCTGAAGGTCCGATTAAATGGATCAGTCACGAAGCTGAGGCCTTCGAGGAAATTCTGAATGGCCGCAGTGACATATGTGCTTTTTCAGGTGCTAGAGGAATTGCTACTGTTTTGGAGAAAAAAGGTTGTGAGCATGTAAAATCCTTAGCGCAGTCCGAAGCTACTTTGTCCTCCGAAGACATTAAAGACCTCTCAGCCGAAGCAAGCATGGTCGGCGGAAATTTCTTCACCGACATCTGGGACAACGGCTGCCGAGAAATGGCGCAAGAAATTATTCAAAAGAGTGAAAAAGGCATCCACGATGCTAGAAAGGTAGCAGAAGCTGCCGAGAAAAGTACAGAGCCCGAAGGGCAAATAGGTATTAATTAGTGGTTTTTTATTATGTTGTAATTTTTAATTCCAGACTTTGTTCGCGGTTTGTAATAGTAATATAGCTGTATCTTCTCTTCCCTCAGAACCTGCTGAGGCATCTCCGGGCCCCCACCCGAAGGGGGACGATGAAATTAGAAAAATGGTCGAAGCCATTATGGACAAGGTTGTCGACCAGCTATTGAATGAAGCTGCAGAAATAGTGCTTAAGGAGAATTGAATGCTACTGTAGAAATATTTAGAACGTAACATGTGTAATATATTGTAACTTTGAATGTAATATATAATCTATTTATATTTTAATTCTTTACGATGCATGAAATTTTGCATACATACCATTTTTTGAGCCTTCGGCGAAAAAACACCTTCCCTCCTTTTCATGCTTCGTGAAGAAAATCTTTTCTATATCTCAAGAATTTGCTCACTTCTCTGATGAAGAATATCCAAGCTTCGTGAAATATTCTCCGAAGCTATAAAAAAGTTTTGTGTTGCCCCTCCAATGAGGCTACACTTCGGCTCGATTTGTCTTGTGCCTTAGCACAATTTTCTCTTTTCCAAAATATTCTTCGAAGATCAACACTGTATCCCCTTCTTATTCCACATGCAATATGTTGTATGATGCTTATGTTATGCAAAAATGATGTGATGATGTTATGTTATGCAAAATGATATTTGTGCCTCAGATATAAGTCCCTGTAATAGAGCACACATACTTTTTATATCAGCGCTGACTTTTCGCTGCAAGCCTCCCTTAGGAGCTTCTTCGCCTTTTACTTTCAGCGGAATCAACGTTTATTTTTCGCTGTAAGCCTCCCTTAGGAGCTTCTTCGCCTTTTACTTTCAGCGGAATCAACGTTTATTTTTCGTTGTAAGCCTCCCTTAGGAGCTTCTTCGCATTTTACTTTCAGCGGAATCAGCGTTTATTTTTCGCTGTAAGCCTCCCTTAGGAGCTTCTTCGCCTTTTACTTTCAGCGGAATCAGCGTTTATTTTTCGCTGTAGGTTCAGAAAACTTACACTGAGCTCCCTTAGGAACGACTTTTCACTATTTTGCAGAATTTGCACTATGTCTGTTAGAACAAAATTTTGATAATACAAAGATCATTTATGCCACCATAAATTCGTATGCTTCGGCAACTCAAGCCTATGGAAAAGACATATTCTTATTATGGTAAAAAAGACGAAAGTGTTACAAGAAATTGAAAAACGATAAAAGACACTTATTAACAAAAAGGTAATACTGAATGTAAAAATGGGAAAAAAAATTTGCTGTTGAGGTAGGATATTTATCAATAAATGTGCTTTGACTCTGGCACAATGCTATTGACTGTGCGAGCTTCCGACTCCTCTCTGAATTCTCTCTGAAGGTGATTGTTCTGACTCCCTTCTGGCTGCTGTCCTCGCTGCGTCGGCGGTGGTGGTGGAGGGTGCTGCCATGATGCTTGGGGTTGGCTTGCCGAAGCAACAGAAGCTGCGGGGTGGTTGCCTACATATTCTGGAATGTAAGGCGAATGATATGAAGCAGTATGCATGACCTGTTTCGGCTGACTTTGTTGCGCAACTGCTTCTGCTATCTCCTTCTGCTTCTGGATGGTAACGTGGCACATCCTGGTGGTATGTCCCTTGTCTTCACCACAGAATAGGCAATAAATTTTTCTTGGCTGATCTCCAAACCTTCCCCCGAAGCCCCTGGCGCCTCTGCCCCTTGGCGCTGGCGGCCGGAAAGAACTTTGCTGCTGGCCCGAAGCTTGTGAAGAGTATTGTGGCCTTTGCTGCTGACTCCCTCGATCACCAGTTTGAGCAGAATAATGAATTGACCTAACGTGCCTCGGGTGAAATCTTCCTCCGATGCCCCTGGTCATTTCAGAGAACCTGAATGCTTCCTCCCTTCTTTGGCGGAAGTCATTGTCAGCTCGAATGTATTCGTCCATCTTCTGGAGCAGCTTCTCCAACGTTTGTGGTGGCTTCCTGGCAAAGTACTGCGCTAAAGGTCCCGGCCGAAGCCCCTTAATCATGGCCTCAATGACAATTTCATTGGGCACTGTTGGCGCTTGTGCTCTCAGACGCAGAAACCTTCGGACGTACGCCTGGAGGTATTCTTCGTGGTCCTGGGTACACTGAAATAAAGCTTGAGCAGTGACTGGCTTCGTCTGAAACCCTTGGAAGCTAGTTATCAGCATATCCTTCAACTTCTGCCAAGAAGTGATTGTCCCTGGCCGAAGAGAAGAGTACCAGGTCTGAGCAACGCTCTTGACGGCCATGACAAAAGATTTTGCCATGACTGCAGTATTGCCACCATATGAAGATATGGTTGCTTCATAGCTCATCAAGAATTGCTTCGGATCTGTATGGCCGTCATACATGGGGAGCTGGGGTGGCTTGTAAGACTGAGGCCATGGTGTAGCCTGCAATTCTGTTGAGAGAGGAGAAGCATCATCGAAAGCAAAGTTTCCATGATGGAAATCTTCATACCAGTCGTCCTCATTGTGGAAGCCTTGCTGATGGAGCTCTCTGCGTGGAGGCCTTCGGCTCTGATCATCTTGAACAAGAAGGCGAACCTCTTCAGAAGCTTCGTCTATCTGTCTCTGAAGGTCAGCTAGACGAGCCATCTTCTCCTTCTTGCGCTGCACTTGTTGCTGAAGGGTCTCCAGGTTTTGGATCTCCTGATCCAAGTCATCCTCCGGAGGCATTGGACTAACAACCTTCCTCTTCTGGCTTCGGGCCTCTCTAAGAGAAAGGACGTCCTGATTGGGATCCAGCGGCTGCAAAGTACCAGCCCCTGTCGCTGAAGCTTTTTTCGGCGGCATGACGAAGGTGATGCTTGCCGAAAGTGTTCAAGATTCAAAAAATGGAAGTGAGTTCACCGGAGGTGGGCGCCAATGTTGGGGACTTGTTCTCAAATGCTATGAATCAAGAACAAGGCAACATGAAATGTTAAATATCAAAAGCCCTTCGTCCTTCAAATCATTATTTCCCTTCGGATATAACGAATTTAGGACGAAGGTCATGAAGGACATACTTTCATGATCATGATAAGAGATGGAGAACATTCAAACAAAATACAGGAAGTAACATAATTTCTGTAGACATTATTATTAATCTATTTCCATTTGCATTGCTTGTGTAGACAAAAATAAATTACAAATGTACCTTCGGCTTGAAGGAAAGAAAATACAGACGTGACGCAAAAATGAATGCCCCGTCCGCGTGAACAGTACGGGAACACTGTTCACCTATTTATAGGCACGGGTCGCAGCCCATGCAAAATTACATTAATGCCCTTTACATTTATCAATAACTCTATAGTAATTCTTCAGGGTCTAATTTGGCTTTTCATCTTTAAGTCGGTTCCCCTTTTCTATTGTCATGCCGAAGCTTATCTGCGCATAGCTTCGTAATGATCTTTTCCTTCGTCACAATCGCCTTCCGTCCTACTCAAGCTTCGTCTTGACCATAATCTTATATACTCGTAATCCAATTCCGAAGATACCTGCTCACACATTTCACTTGGAAAACATTGTCAAATCATGTTTTTGAGGACCTTCGGAAGCCGAAGGCCCCCAACAGATAGTCCGATTATGTAATTCATCATGACTCTACTGGTTGAGTTAGATCTATTAGGATGACATAAAATCTTTTCAAGATAAGATGAATCTACTAAGGTAATAGAGTATTTTTTTAAAGATAAGATGGATCTATTAAGCTAGAAATATTTTAATTATGATAAGTTAGGATCTTTTGGGATGAGATGGATCTATTAAGCTTAATATATTTTAGCGGGGGGTAATCTAAGTTGGCTAGTTATTTTATCAACATTTTTTACTATATGTATATACAGATGTAATTGTGGACATTACTCAACAACTCATCGCACTCAATCAAAGATCCAAATCAGATAAGTATCATAAGAACAAACACTCAAACATACAAATATAAAAAAATAAATAGTTTTGATTTTGTTCCTAAGAGTAGGTATCCTATTCCTAAAGTCACTTTAAGCACATGATTTCAAAGTGTGAAATCCACATTTGTCTTTAGAAAAGAAAAGGTAAGAGTAATCAAAGTAAAGCGGAAATAGATGAGAAAGAATTAAGAAAAGTTTAGAAGGAATCAGAGTAGCAAAGGTAAGTAGACAATGGTTGTCCAGTTCTATCTAGGTTTCGTCCTACAGTCAACATTCCTCTGATACCACTTCTGTCACACCCGGGTTTCGGGGCACCAAGACCCGGGCGCGAACATAATCACCAGGTGTGCTGGGACCAAGTCTCACACATATGATAAATCATGGCATAAGATCGAATGTCACATCTTTACTATATGATAGGAGTTCTATACAAAATAAATAAATAATTACATTATAAGGAGACAACGGTCCAGCAACCCAAAGTTGACTGGGAGACGACGGCCTAGACCACTCACGAACTCATCACATCATCCTCCACGCGCCTCATCCTGTGGTACCTGTTCTTGACCTGTGGGGGGGTGTGAGACAGCAAGAGTGAGCTCACATACGTTCATTGCTCAACAAGTTGTGGGGAATAATGTGCATGAACTCGCCAAAAGATGGGAGCTCATGTGAAGTGTAAGGCTTACCAACGGAGATGGTTGAAGCTGAGCATTGCTTTTAAAGCTGGTCAAAATTTTATTAGCAATTACTAAGTATAAGTAAATACCAACCCAATTACGTAGAACAGAAGTAACAACATCACCTGCGATGCAATGCATATGACAAATTGAGTTTAAGTTCCATAATTTAATCATGTGAGTGTCCGAGCTGCTCATGACCATGAGCACGGCTAGTATACCAGTTTTACACTCTGCAGAGGATGCGCATCTTTACCCACAAGTCATGTTACCCATCTGCCAAGAGACAGCCAATCCCATACACCTCTACCGAGGAGGCGAGGCAGGGTAACACTATGAGGCCTTTACAAAGTTCCACTAGCTTCAGAAAACCCGCTACAGTTTATAGGAAGCTCCAATGCAGGAGTCCCTCGACTGACCGCCATCACAGCAAAATCAACCAAGGACCTCCCTACACTGACCACTCCCCTACTGCCCTTTCCCCTTTCGGGTAAGGTAATCATCCACTAGCTTTCCTAGTTAATCAGCCAAGGGCGCCCATGAACCCTTGTGGTAGCACTGTTTTCCCGGGTGGTTCTCCATGTTCCAATTAACATAATGATCTTAACATGAACAATAAATAACAACTGATAACAAAAGTATAATCATGAATAGTGTAATCTTCATACCCAAAACCACATAAAGCAATAGCAAGTACTACCCAAAAAGTTTAGTGGAGTCAAGGTATAAAGATAATTAAACTAGGGTAACATGTTGGGTCCCATCAAAATTAACCTATGCAGATCATTATGATTAATCAGAACATGACTGGGTAAAAAGAAGTGATCAAGGGCACAACTTGCCTGGGACTTGAGATTCCAGGTACCAGGATGATCTTTAGATGGCTCGTGACCTCACGCTAGTCGTAGCAATACAAAAAAACATGGTATAGGCAAAATTAACATCACAACAAACATAATCATAAACTGCATAATAATATTCTACGCTGCGTAACGAGATCTTAGAAACAAGAACCACTAAATTCGGAGCTACGGTTATTAAGTTATGAATTTCCGAAATTATTTAGTGCTTAGAATAGATTAATCCAAATGAATAATTTTAATTCAAGTTTCATGGATAAACAGTGTTACTGGTTGATAGACAATATTAATACAAAATTATTGCCACTGGAATAACTCAATTTGGAGTTAAAATGAATTTACTATGAATTTCACAAGTTCTAGAATTATTTTTGTGCTAGAAAAGTATTTTCTATATTGTTTTTCCTATTTTCTTAAGTCCCTAGACTAAGCACACTAATACAGAGAAGACTGGGGTTAAACATGCAAAAGTCAACCAGACACAGACAACTCCCGCGAGGACGGCGGGTTGGTTTCAAAGAAGTTGAGGGACTCGTTTGCAAAGTTACCTGGCCGAAGTGGTATAACTAGATATCGGCCGTTGGATCAACAGCCCACGGCACAGATTACACCGGACTCATCAATGAACCGGTACGATGCACGGGACCCTCAGATCCTGATCCTACGGTCAGGGTTTAACGAGTCACAGATCTAATCCGGACCGAGGGATCAGAGATCCACGGCACAGATCTGTTGTGACGAAGGGGTACGTCGGGTTCCCATCAGGACCGATCAAACGACATCCAACGGTGACGGTAGGATCCAAGGCGAAACGTTTTCTTCTTTGATCACGACCATCCACCAAGTGATCAACGTGCCCTGCTTCATCTTCTTCCCTGGTGGCAGAGCACCGCGGCGCCCTTGGCCCGTGCGGCGGCTCCTCCCATCTGGCGACGAAATCCGCGCGCACCCCGGCGAGCTACTCACGATGGCCCCACGGGTTCCCTAACGGCGCCATCGAGTTCTCTCTCTCTCCCTGCTCTCCTTCTCGCTCGGCTTCGATGCGGCGGCCATGGCTTTCTCCCTCCTCTCACCCTTCTCTCCCATGATGGTTGAGTACAGTTGGCACGAAGTCGAGAACTGCCCGATGGAAGAAAGGAATGAGCGACAGGGGAATTTATATTAGGTGCAGAAGAGTCTGAGGTAATCTGGCTGGCTAATCCCGGTAGATTCGGCCGAGCAAACCCCTCGGATACGACACTTCTGTTACGTGCGACAGCGTGGTGGAGACGAAACTGGCACGGGGGATCATGGCCGGTAGTTGGAACAGCCTGCGGCATGCGCGCGGAGATCCCCGGAGTGCATTGAACACGCGAGCGCGAGGGGTTGTCTAAGTCTGCGCGGTGGTTGACGCGAGGAAGACGGATCTGAGCGCCGGGGTCCACCTGACAGCCGTAGAGGAGTAGGGCGCGAGCGCGATAGAGGGAGAGGCTGGCGGGGTGGCCCCACTGGTCAGCGGCGCGGCGCGCGTGGGCGCAAGCGCAAGGCGCTTGAGTTGGGCCGCGGGGTGCATTTCGGCCCAGGTTAGTGGGTGAGTTTCTCTTTTTTTTTTCTTTTTCTTCTGATTTCATTTTTTATTCCAATTTCAAATCATACTCAAGTTTAAATTTCAAACCTTCATTTCTTTTAAATACATTAAAAAAAATCCAGTATGATAGGCACTGATTACATTAATCTATTTATTTAATTACTTTATTTATTATTATCATTTTATTTGGGTAATGAAATACACACACCACATTCATTACATAAAATATTATTTTGAGTGCGTAACCAATTTAAAAAGATATATCCCAAAAAGTCATTTTCCTTTGGTTTGATAGGAAACATTTTTCAAGTGTCTAATCTTTATTAAGATATGATTTAGCTAATGTTATTCTATTATAATAATTTACTTTACAGAGGGTGAACTCTAAATTTCAATTATTTATCATGAGCACTTATTTTGATGATTATTTTTTTATTATTACTTTTTTACCTTATACAAATTTTTGGGCTTTACAGTGCGACCTGGGCACTTAAGCTGAAATAATTCGGGTGGTTCTGCCACAGCTGGTATCAGAGCGAATACCATTACAGAGGAAACAATAAGTCATGAATACCAACCCTTTTAAAAGTAAAAATTTGCTTAGAAACCATTGTTAGATCGTCAGGACTAGAACGCTAGACCTAGGATGAAAGGCCTTAAAACGGTGGGGTAGATAGATGGATATATAGATAGCCATAAAGGCCGACACTAGGATAGCACGGATGCCCTAGGAGCACCCCTCTGATCGATGAGAGGACGTTCATTGAAGCATGCATGCATGATAAAACATGAATAATTAAAAGTTGAAGCAAATGCATTGAATCATGACCCCTAGCAACATTAGTTAAAAATGGGTAGCAAGAAGATGAGTTGGAATAGATAAATCTAAGTTGATCCACCTCCTTTAAACTTAAGCACACTTGTCTCCTTACCGCTACCTTAGCACTTACACTTAACATAACTGTTGGGGGCCTTCGTCTTCCGAAGGTCCTCAAAAACATGATTTAACAATGTCTTCCAAGTGTGACATATGAACAGGTACCTTCAGACTCAGGTTAAAAGCATATACAATGTGAAAAGCATGGTCGAGACGAAGGCTGATGTTGCTCCGAAGCTACGCGTAAGGGAGCTTCGGCGCGATGGCAGAAAAAGGAATCGACTTAAAGAGGAAAATGTTATCTAGTCCCCATTGGGTTGTTCATAAGTCAATAGTAAATATGAAGGGCATGAATGTAAATTTACATAGGCTGCGCCTTGTGCCTATAAATAGATGAACAGTACCCCCGTACTGTTCACGCTGACTTGTACTTGCTTGTGCGTCACACTTGTACTTTTACCTTCTGTCAAGCCGAAGGTACATTTGTAATTCAATATTGTTTCTGTCTTTCCATGATAATATAATGAGGATGAATTAATAATGTGATATGATTGTTTATGTTGTCTCTTATATTTCATATGCTTCTTCTTTTATTAACATATACCGCGATCACGAAGGTATGTCCTTCGTGACCTTCGTTTGAAGATCATTATATCCAAAGGGAAATAATGTTTCGAAGGACGAAGGGCATTAACATTTAACATTTTGTGTTGCCTTGTTCTTAGTTTATAGCATTTGAGAACAAGTCCCCAACATTGGCGCCCACCTCTGGTGAACCCATTCGACCATCTTCGGCAAGCCCTGACCTTCGTCATGCCGCCGAAGAAAGCTTCAGCGCTAGGGGCTGCTACACTGCAGCCACTGGACACAAATTAGGAGACTCTCTCTCCGAGAGGCTCGAAGCCAGAAGAGAAAGGCCACTAGTCCAACACTCTAGGAGGAGTTGGACCAAGAGATCAGGGACATGGAAATCATCCATCAACAAGTGCAAAGGAAGAAGGAGAAGATGGCGCGCGCGCCTGGCCGATCTTCAAAGGAAGATCGACGAAGCTACTGAAGAAGTGCGTCATCTTGCTCAAGATGAACAAGACCGAAGGCCCCAACACAAGGAGCTTCGTCAAGAAGGCTTATTGAACGAAGATGGATGGTATGATGATTTTAATCATGATACCTTTACTTTTGATGATGCTTCTCTCTTGGCAGCAGAACTGCAGGCTACCCCATGGCCCCCATCATACAAGCCACCTCAACTTCCCATGTATGATGGGCACTCAGATCCAAAGCAGTTTCTGATGAGTTACGAAGCAACTATATCTTTGTATGGGGGCAATACCTCAGTCATGGCGAAGTCCTTTGTCATGGCAGTCCGGAACGTAGCCCAGACATGGTATTCTTCTCTTCGGCTAGGGACTATCACGTCGTGGCAGAAGCTCAAGGACATGCTGGTGACCAGTTTCCAAGGCTTTCAGACAAAACCTGTCACAGCTCAGGCCTTGTTCCAGTGCAAGCAAGACCATGAGGAATACCTCGAGGCATATGTCCGAAGGTTCTTGCGACTGAGGGCACAAGCGCCCATAGTGCCCAATGAAATTGTCATTGAGGCCATGATTAAGGGTCTTCGGCCAGGACCCACGGCTCAGTACTTCGCCAGGAAGCCCCCACAAATTATGGAGAAGCTGCTTTAGAAGATGGATGAATACATCCGGGCTGACAACAATTTCCGCCAAAGAAGGGAGGAAGCTTACAGATTCTCAGAGATGACTAGGGGCTTCAGAGGAAGAATCCACTCGAGGCATGTCAAATCAATCCACAATTCCAGCCAGAATGATGACAAAGGTAGCCAGCTTCAGAGGCCACAGTACACCTCGCAATCTTCAGGGCAACAACAAAGCTCTTTCAGCCTGCCAGCTCCAAGGGGCAGAGGCGCCAGGGGCTTCAGAGGAAGATATGGGGATCAGCCCAGGAAGATTTATTGCTTATTCTATGGTGAGGACAAGGGCCATACTATAAGAATGTGCCAAATCACCATTCAGAAGCAGAAGGAGATCGCAGAAGCCGAAGCTCGGCAGAATCAGCCGAAGCAGGTCCTGCACACTGCTTCGTGCCACTCTCCCTACATACCAGAATATGTGGGCAATCATCCTGCAGCTTCTGTTGCTTCGGCTAGCCATTCACAGGCTTCCTGGCCACAGCTCCCACTCCCACCACCACTGCAACCGACCTATTCCCGAAGCCAGCAGCTAGAAGGGCGCCAACACACTCAACAGCAACGGGAGTTCAGGGAGGAATCCGAAGTTCACACAGTCAACAGTATTGTGCCAGAATCAAAGCACATTTATTGAGCGATATCCTACCCCCAAAATACTTTTATGTTCTATGTCATTTTGTTTTTCAATAAGGAACAATCAATGTAAATCTAGTTTTAATTCCTTGTAATAGTTTTGCTTCTATCAAAATGAAATGTATCTTCTTCACAGACTTACGAAGCTCAAAAACTACTAAAGCTCAAAAAGTCATTCCTAAGGGAATGCAAAGCTAAAAATCACCGAAACTACAAAAAGTCGTTCCTAAGGGAGCGCAGTGTAAGTTTTGCCAAAGCTACAAAAAGTTGTTCCTAAGGGAGCGCAGTGTAAGTTTTCTGCTCAAAAGTCATTCCAAAGGGAATGCAGAGCCAAATACCGCCGAAATATAAGGCAAAGAAGTTCAAAAGACGTTCCTAAGGGGATGCAGAACTCATACCGCCGAAATAGAAGGCGAAGAAGTTCAAAAGACGTTCCTAAGGGGATGCAGAACTTACACCAAAAAATAAGCGGTGAAGCCGAAAAATAAATGGCAAAGAGATTTCGATCATTCCTAAGGGGACGCAGAGATTGTGTGTTTCAGCGTGGGCGTGTGGGTGTGTGTCTTCAGCATTAGCATCATTCTTTGCATCATAACATCACATCATCTCGCATATCATCACATCATACATCATATCGCACCAATGACACGAATTGAATATGAAGTCGATCTTCGGAGAATGCTTTATAAAAATGAAAGTGTACTAAGACACAAAGTAAGCTGAGAAATACAGTTTCATCAGCTCTGTTGCAAAAGAAGGGATCCCTTATTCACGAATCATGGATGTTTTTATGAAGCATGGATGTTTTTACGAAGCTTGGATGTTCTTACGAAGCATGGATATTTTCACGAAGCATGGACCTTTTTTCTTTACAAAGCATGAAAAGAAGGGAAGGTGTTTTTTTTGCCGAAGGCTAAAAAACGGTATGTATATAAAAGTTTCATGCATCGCAAAGAAGTGAATTACAAATAATTTACATATTATATTCAAAGATATACACATCGAATATTACAGTCTTGTTACAACAAAGCTACATTGACCATCTAGAAATGTTTTTACAATAAGTACTAGTCCTCTTTCAGGACCTTCTCCGCAACTTCATTTAGCAATTTGTTAACGACTTCGTCAACAATAGATTTGGCCATATTAATGATCTCTAGTGCTTCCTTCGTTTCTAGATCGGCCAGGGGGTCGAACGGTTCCGGTGGCGGAGATAATTCAGCTACAGTGGAAAAAATTAATCAGTCTGAAGCCACAAAAACAAATGCCGAAGCTAGATGCCGCGAAACAATACCTATGTGTCTCTCGCGCTCTGCAGCTTCTTCAGCTTTTTTGCTTGTACTCGGGCGTCATGGATGTCTTTCTCACTTTTCTTCATAATTTCGTGAGCCATCGCTCGGCCACCATTTACCCAGATGTCATTATAAAATTTCCCGCCCATTAAACTCGCTTCAGCTGAGGGATCCTTTGTATCATCCACGGAGAAGGCAGCTTCAGCCTAGGCCAGGGTCTTGACATGGTCGCATCTACCTTCTCCAGGATGGCTGAAATTCCCCTTACACCGGAGAACGCGCACATCCCCGCGATCACTTAAAATTTCTTCAAAAGCTTCGGCCTCTCCACTTATCCATGCAATAACACCTTCAGGGTCGCCTCGTATGAAGTTATCTTCGTTAGAGTAGGCGCCCACGTTGGCAAAGCTAGCCTTTATTTTCTCCACACATCCCAAGGATTTTTCAAAACATCTTTCCTTGGACGAGCGAAGTTCTTCAACTGTTTTTTCTAGATGGTTTTTCCAATATTCACTGATCTCTCGGTTAGCTTCTGCGAGACCGCATTTTTCTTTGGCTTCTGCCAACTGTTTTCGAAGGTCTTCGATTTCATTCTTTTGAATTTCAGCCTGAGTCTTGAAACTAGCTTCATCTTCTTTCACTTTGTTTACCAATGAAATCAAGATTTTGTCTTTCTCAAGACCTTCGTTTCTTAATTCAATTACCTCTGAACGAAGGTTGTTCAGAGCCATCGTATATCCTTCATCTTCAATGTTTTTCTAGGCCCTTAGCGCATTGCTGAGAATTAAGCCCTACAAGAGGAAGACAGAATTAAGTATAGTAAATAAAATATTTCGTTTTCAAATACAAAATTAGCTTTTATACCTTTATGCTATTATACGCTAAGCTGTCAGCAAGCTCATCCTTCGATAAGATCAAAAGACCGTCTTCTAGCTTCGGGAATCCAATGCTTCTACCTATCTCCCGACAAACAGATATTTCTTTATTATCCAGGAGACAGTACAAAAAATCTTCTTCCCCACTGCCATTAAACACTAATGCCCCCTTCGAGTATTTTAATTTTTGGGCATAGTGTAGTGCTTCTAGTCTTTCTTCTTGAGAAAGTCTCTTCCTCGAAGCATGATGAATGATGTAATCAGTGCTTTCTTCTAAAGCTTCGGAAGCAGGAGTTTTAACCTTTTCAGGCACAATTTGCTCTGTTGCCTTTTCTTCAACTACGGCAGGCTCTGTCTCAGTGGGCTCTGAAGGCCCAGCTTTGGTTTCAGCTTGAATTGTTGCAACTTCGACTTCTACCTGCTTTGTTTCAGCTTCGGGTTGCGCTTTGGAGGCTTCGGCAATTTTTCTTGAAGGAACATAACTCAAGGTTTTTGCTGTTTCTTAGCACAACATCTAGCACGTTTGCCATCCTTCTCCTCTTAGGAGTTGCGGCATAACCGTTTTGTGCCTTCGGCACTGGTACCTCTGATGAAGGGCTCAAAATCTCCGACATTTTTGTTATTTCTTCAATTTTTTACCCTTCAGCTTTATCTTTGTCAGCCTTCGTTTCAACTAGCTCAACCGAAGGTAACTTCGACATTATAGCCGTCTCTTCAGTCCTCTGCACAGGAAGAGTAGTTTCTTTTGTTTTGGCAGCCAAAGAGGTCCCTTCGCCAAATTCAGGTATCACGGCCGGTTTAATGTAACGCGGCTGGTGAGTCAGAACTTTCAAGTTTTTTCCCTTCGGCACAGGCTCGTCTGGGGTGGCCAAAGTAGTAGCTTTCCTCTTTTCCCTTGTCCCCGCAGCGGGTAGCGGTAGTCGGGGTAAACGAAGCCAATCGCGTCAAAAACTCTGTTCAGTCTCTTCTTTCCCCGACCTCCGAAGGTTGCAGACAGTGCATTATCTTCTGCCTTGGAATATGCTCCAAGTAATTCATCACTTGTAGCTTCGATACACTTCAGCCAATCATCATTTGGTTCATCAAACTTATCTCCAAACCTGAATGTATACTTCAGCCAGACCAAATCACCTTCGCTAGAGTTAGTGATGGTCTCCTTCGGCATTTCCCAGTTTTCCACAAGCGGCCATACTCTGAATGCTATATGTTCTTGAATTAAATCTCTTGTGCCGATGAAGGAGCAGACAGTATTGAAGGCCTTCTGACACGCTTCGACGGCGTCATCAATTTCAACCTTCGGCCTTCGGAGGCCGAAGTGGGACCAAATGGGACGCATAAAGAATTCCTTAATGTCTTCCCTCGCTATCAAATCATTCTTTACATAAAACCATTCTTCCATCCAAGCCATGGGCCACCTTTTCCGAAATGTTGGCACTGGGTGGCTTGCGTTGGGCCGGGTGATAAATTCATAACAACCGAAGTTGTTGTGGTACTGTTCTTTACCCATGGCCTTCGTCTTATATAGTAGTTCGTGCATATTGCAGAAGCACTTCGTGCTTGGCTCTAACCCTTGGCTCCTTACTGTCCAGACAAAAATCCCCATCCTTATTATGGCTTCGGGGGTAATTGGATGGATGAAGATTTGGTAGGTCTTCAGCACTTCAACTACAAATTTACTCAAAGGGAACTGAAGCCTAGCCTTGAAGAAGCTTCGGAAAATCACAACCTTGTTCTCCTCAGGGGCAGGGATGTTGTTGTCTCCGCCAGCCCTCACAATAGACATATCCCGAAAATACCTTCCTCTCATGTTCTCAAGAGGACTCTGTTTGATTGTCGACTTTCCGAAGATTGAATGACTTGGCCTCCAGGGTCGATCCTCAGAATCTTCGTCCCCACTTTCCACATCATAGCTATCGCTATCACAAGTATCTTCAGACAAGCCCTCCAGTATTTCTTTAGTAATCTTCTCTGTATTTGTTTTTGCCATCGAATCGACAAATCCAGCAATATAAGAATCCATAGTCTTCTTCTCCTCAAAAAGCTTCTCCTCTTCAGTCAGCTTCGTCTCGGCAGCAACCTTCTTGTCTTGAGACATTTTTCTTCAGAAATGATGAAAACGCGTCTTTTAAACCCAAGCTCAAAGAGCTTGAAAAAATAGCAAGCGCTAGTGAGCAAAAGCTATAAAATTGAGAAAACAAAGCAAATGGCACAAGTAGTGTATCAAGTGCAGTCGGTGTAAGTTCCTATTTATACGCCCAGTGCGCTCCAAATTGGAGGGCCCCGTTTGTCATTGACTGTTGCTATTCTAGCAAAGGGAAGGTGTTTTTTCGGACATTCGGCTTAAGGCCTTCGTCCATGTCGCAGACTGAATTCGTTATCTTAACAAATTAATACTGCAAGGGGCTACTGTTGGGGGCCTTCGTTTTCCGAAGGTCCTCAAAAACACGATTTAACAATGTCTTCCAAGTGTGACATATGAACAGGTACCTTCGGACTCAGGTTAAAAGCATATACAATGTGAAAAGCATGGTCGAGACGAAGGCTGATGTTGCTCCGAAGCTACGCGTAAGGGAGCTTCGGCGCGATGGCAGAAAAAGGAACCAACTTAAAGAGGAAAAGGCTATCTAGTCCCCATTTGGTTGTTCATAAGTCAATAGTAAATATGAAGGGCATGAATGTAAATTTACACAGGCTGCGCCATGTGCCTATAAATAGATGAACAATACCCCCGTACTGTTCACGCTGACTTGTACTTGCTTGTGCGTCACTCTTGTACTTTTATCTTCTGTCAAGCCGAAGATACATTTGTAATTCAATATTGTTTCTGTCTTTCCATGATAATATAATGAGGATGAATTAATAATGTGATATGATTGTTTATGTTGTCTCTTATATTTCATATGCTTCTTTTATTAACATATACCGCGATCACGAAGGTATGTCCTTCGTGACCTTCGTCTGAAGATCATTATATCCAAAGGGAAATAATGCTTCGAAAGGAGAAGGGCATTAACATTTAACATTTTGTGTTGCCTTGTTCTTAATTTATAGCATTTGAGAACAAGTCCCCAACAATAACCCTCTTTCACAGATGTCTTCACCCACCCCCGTCGATGGAGGAGACACCCGCTTCAGCTTTGACTACCTTTCTCGAGAGGGCTTTCCCTCTATATTGTGGGAGGTGCTCTGCTCCGCTGGATACCCCACACCCCCTCTGTACATGGTGCAGCTGTACGAGGAGCATAGGGTGCCATGTTGTAGGGTTTGGTTGATCCTGGAGTCTCACCCTCTGCAGCCTAGGTGGCATTTTTCGAGACTGTCGGTTTCAGGGCGGACGACACCACTGAGGCCGTAGTTCTAAAAGATTTGAAGACCTTCTGTGGATATCACCCCCTGGAGATGATGATGCACCCGCTTGGACTCTTCCCTGCCGAGAAGAGGGATGACCTAATGTGGTGCAACAGAGTGAGTCACGCGAAGGATGTGTGGGCCATGCATCCCGACCAGGTTGGGAGAATCACCGTCCAGTGCATGAGCGCACAGTACCGCCTGCAGGCCTTGCAAAGCAACGCCATGACACACCTCACTGGGCTGGCTCAGGTTACAAAGATCACCCTCGACAATCAGGAGGACTTCGTAGTCGAATTGTCTTTGGAGTTGGTGGAGAAAGATCTACAGGTGGAACAAATGAACCAGCGCATCCTGACTCTGGAGCAGCAGGTGGAAATCTGAGATAACACCATTGATATCTTGGAAATCCAGCTCCATGATGTGCAGGAGGAGCTTGCGGAGGCCAACGCTCACCTGGAAATGCACCACCAAGAGCCAACGCTCATCTGATAACCCTAATGAGGCAGGCAGCGAGGGAGAGGAGGATCCCGAGGAAATAGAGCCAGCTTCCGGTACGAACGCGGCTCCCTCTGGAGTGCCCCTTCACCTGCATCCAGCGTTGCCTCTACCAATCATGGTTAGACGGGTTAGATCTAACACCATGTAAGCTTAGTTTTTGGTACCAACTTTTGAACTAGGCTTTAGGGTGGATTCCCTAATATGGTGTAACCTCGAAAAACTTTTATGAGCAATGAATGAATGAATGTTATCCTCGTTTGGTTCGATATAATTTTATGTCATTTTTCTCTTCATGATATAAAGTCTCTATTTGGAACCATGAATCGAGGTAACAACGACAAAATTTCTGTTTTCAGATGGCAGCTAGACCTCGTCGCAGGCAAAACGAGCAAGTTCCCCCACCACCTCCCCCAGCTCCCACAATGCAGGAACTTATGGCTCAGCAAAATGAGATCCTGCGACAGCTGGTGCAGCGCCAGCCCTACCCTCAGTAGTTTGGTGGAGGCCAGCAGCAACGCCCACCGGCTGCAGCTATATATCAGGAGGTCTTGAGCACCCAACCGCCGCTGTTCACCAAGGCGGAGGACCCGCTGGACGCCAATGTGTGGCTCAGGGTTGTGGAGTCTAAGTTCCCACTCCTCACGGGAGCTTGTCCTAACGCCGCGAAGACTCGCTTCGCCGCACAGCAGCTCCATGGACGTGCAAGGACATGGTGGGACCATTTCCACGCCATGTTACCCGCTGACCACGTGGTGACATGGGAGGAACTCAAGACGGCTTTTAGAGGACACCACATTCCTGCAGGGATACTGGATCGCAAGCTTAATGAGTTCTTGGCACTGACTCAAGGAACCCACACCGTGCTACAATATGCTCATGCCTTCAATGACCTGTGCCAATATGCGGGTTATCATGCATATTCAGATGAGAAGAAGAGGGACTGATTCCGAAGAGGACTCAACACCAAGCTCCGTGAGCGCCTCAACACTGTTCGTGCTGACAGCTACAATGAACTGATCAACCTTGCCATTTCACAGGAAGACTGCATCGTAGCCCACCGGAAAGAGAAGAAGAGAAAAGCACCAATGTCAGGTTCCTCAGCTCCACCTCAGAGGTTTCGGATTGTCTCCAACAATCAAAGTAGAGGATTCCATCAGCAAGCAAGGAGATGGGTGATCAGACTACCACAACAGCAGCAAGCACCCAATTGTTTCCCCGCTCCCGCTCCAAGGAATAATCAGCCCCAGAGACAGTCGCAACAACAGTAACTCTGCTAAGGGAACGGAACAAAATGCTTCACGTGTGGCAACACGGGCCACTATGCCAAGGATTGCCCACGGAATCAACCAAGGCAGATGCCATCACCTAACCAAGACAAAGCGAAGAAGCAAAAAGTGCAAGTCAGGCAAGGGAAGCTCAACTTCATTGCTCTAGAGGAGCTACCTGAGGGAGCGCCCGTCATGGCTGGTACTTTTTCCGTTTTTAATCAACCCGCATTGATTCTGTTTGACTCTGGCGCATCACATAGCTTCATTAGCCAGAGATTCAGTGTCAAATGTCAACTACCTTTCTACCATACCCAAGGGGCTTTCATGATAGCAATGCCTAGGGGCAAAATTGCAACAAACCAACTAAACCGCAATATACCCATCCAATTGGGAACCAAGGTGTGCAAGACCACCCTCCTCATTTTGGGGATGGATAATATGGATATCATTTTGGGCACCGATTGGATGACCCAACACCGAGTAGTACTAGACGTCGCAAATAGCATCGTTGAAATCCATTCCCCGACTTGCGAAAAATTTACCTTATATCTGCCTAGCCAAGAAACCACTCGGTCATGTGCCTTTTCCATGATAGAGCTACCTTTGAAGAAGATTCCAGTGGTTTGTGAGTATGCAGATGTCTTTCCTGATGAGTTGCCAGGAATGCCGCCGGATAGGGATATCGAGTTTGCCATTGAATTGCAACCGGGAACGACACCTATCTCCAAGAGGCCCTACCAGATGCCACCCGCCGAGCTGGCAGAATTAAAGAAGCAGTTACAAGAATTGTTGGACAAGGGATTCATCTTCCCAAGTACTTCACCTTGGGGATGTCCAGCCTTGTTCGTGAAGAAGAAGGACGAGAGCTTAAGATTGTGCATAGATTACCGCCCGCTCAATGCGGTAACTATCAAAAAGAAGGTATCCTTTGCCTCGTATTGATGTTCTTTTCGACCAATTGGTTGGAGCTAAGGTGTTTTCTAAAATAGATCTTTGCTCCAGTTATCACCAAATCAAAATACGAGCAAGTGATATTCCAAAGACGACCTTCTCAACCAGATATGGGTTGTATGAATATCTGGTGATGTCGTTTGGGTTGATGAATGCACCCGCATACTTCATGTACATGATGAATTCAGTCTTCATGCCTGAACTAGACAAAATTGTGGTGGTCTTCATCGATGATATCTTAGTATACTCGAGAAATGAAGAAGAGCATGTTGGTCATTTGCATGTAGTACTCCAACGCTTGAGAGAGCACCGCCTTTATGCCAAACTGTCGAAGTGTAATTTCTGGCTGAAGGAGAATAAATTCTTGTGTCACACTATCTCTCAAGAAGGAATAGCAGTTGATCCGGATAAAGTGCAAGAGGTGATGAATTGGAAGCCACCCGCCACCGTCCGACAGATTCAAAGTTTTCTGGGATTGGCCGGGTATTATCAGCGATTCATTCCGGATTTCTCTCGAATTGCTAAGCCCATGACGGAACTATTAAAGAAGGGAGCAAAGTTTGAGTGGGGTCAGAAATGTGAAGATTCTTTTCACACCTTAAGGCAACATCTGACCATCGCACCTGTGTTGGCGCAGCCTGACAACAACAAGCCGTTTGATGTGTATTGTGATGCCTCTGGCACTGGACTGGGTTGTGTGTTAATGCAAGACAACCGAGTCATTGCCTACGCGTCAAGAGAACTTAGACCTCATGAGCAAAATTATCCTACTCATGACCTAGAGTTGGCAGCCGTGGTTCATGCCCTAAAGATGTGGAGACATTACTTGATGGGAACTTGATGTAACATCTATACAGATCACAAGAGTCTCAAGTACATCTTTACTGAGGCTGATCTCAACTTGAGACAGAGAAGATGGCTGGAATTGATCAAGGACTATGACTTGGAAGTACATTACCACCCTGGAAAGGCCAATGTGGTAGCAGATGCCCTAAGTCGAAAGTCACAATGCAATTGTATGGCGATGGATTCTCGCATCAATACCCTATGTGATGAGTTGAGTAAGATGAGGATTGAAGTAATTCCTTCTGGTACCTTGACTTACATCTCCGTCGAACCAACCTTGTTAGACCAGATTATTATGGCCCAACTCAGTGACAAGGGAGTGCAAATTATCAAGGAGAATCTTAACCAGAAAGTGGAGAAGTACAAGTGTTTTTGCCAAGACAGCAAGGGGACACTATGGTTCGAAGACAGACTGGTGGTTCCTAAAAATAGGGACCTCAAGAAGAAAGTTTTGGATGAGGCTCACCTCTCCAAATTCTCCATGCACCTAGGAAGCACCAAGATGTACCATGACCTGAAACCCCTGTATTGGTGGACCGGGATGAAAAGGGAAATAGCCAAGTACATGGCAGAATGTGACACATGTCAGAGGATAAAGGCTAGTCACTTAAAGTCAGCTGGTGCATTGCGACCCCTATCGATACCTTTGTGGAAATGGGATGACCTAAGCATGGATTTCATTGTGGGTCTACCCAACACCTCTCGACATCATGATTCAATCTGGGTCATTGTGGACTGATTAATAAAAGTGGCTCATTTTCTTCCAGTGTACACCACCGATAAGGCTCAAAAGTATGCAGAATTGTATATTGACCGAATTGTGTGTTTGCATGGATTATCCCGGACAATTATCTCTGACTGAGGAGCCCAATTCATATCCAGATTTTGGGAACAATTGCAAGAGTCCTTGGGAACCAAGCTAATAAGAAGTTCGACTTACCACCCTCAAACTGATGGTTAGACAAAAGGGTAAATCTGATCCTTGAGGATATGCTGAGGGCTTGTGCAATCGATTACGACAAGAACTGGGACAAATGCCTCTCCTTGGCAGAGTTTGCTTGTAACAATAGTTATCAATCCAGTCTGAAGATGGCACCATTTGAGTCCCTGTATGGGAGAAGGTGTCGAACACCCCTGAACTAGTCACAACCGAGGGAGAGAGAAATTTTTGGACCCGACCTGGTGTCGGAAGCCAAAAGAAAGGTCAAAGTAATCAGGAAGAACCTAGAGGCTGCTCAGGCCAGGCAAAAGAGTTACCACGACAAAAGGAGGAAACCCCTGCAGTTCGAAGTGGGAGATAATGTATATCTAAAAGTATCGCCCACGAGAGGAGTGCAAAGATTTGGGATCAAAGGCAAGCTAGCCCCTCGCTACATTGGACCCTATGAGATCATAGAAGCATGTGGACCCGTGGCATACAAACTGAAGTTACCTCCAAAGATGTCTGCCATCCACAATGTGTTCCATGTATCCTAATTGAAGAAGTGTGTTCGGTTACCAACGGAGGTCATAACCGGACCAGATGTAGAGGTAGAACCAGATCTATCCTACCAAGAACACGCCTCCAAGATTCTAGATTTCAAGGAAAGATCCACTCGTGCAAGGACGGTTAAGATGTATAAAATCCAATGGAGCAACCATACGGAAGAAGAGGCTATGTGGGAGACTGAGGATTTTCTGCGCAAGAACTACCCGATTGTCTACCTCAGGAAGTTGGTACATAACCATACCCCAACCCCCTGCCCTCTGATTCCAAATGCAAGAAAGATGCTCTTAGTGAAAACCAATTTAAGTTAAGAAATTATGATAAAAGGGCTTCCATCTGAAGTTGCAAAGAGGACAACATTCGAAGAGCAAGTTTCCTCGTAAATCTTATAAAGCTAACCAATACCATGAAAGCAAGTTGTAACCACCTCCTCACCCCTAGAGGACCTCAACTCGAATCTCAGGGCGAGATTCTTTTAAGGGGGAGGGTTGTAACACCCCAGGTGTTACTTAGGGTTTCTCCTCAGTACCCACATTGTGACCATTATCACATGTGCTTTAGTTGGAGCAAAAGGCACCAATCTTGAGGAGCTAAAACTTAATCAAGTCTCTTCACCCTAAGAACCCTACCCTGACCATGTGAAGCTTAAGGAAGAAAGGAAATGCCAAAACCCTAACAACCCTTTCTTTAGAGCAATGGAGCACTGAAAAGAAACTCAGTAAAAGACCAAGAAAATCACATTGTCATGACTTGGGCCAATTATAAAAGTTGTAATACACTAAATAAGATACAAAAAATAGTAAGAGAGTTTGCCCAAAAGAATTTTTCAAAATCCCCAAACAAGCCATTCAAGAAGAGGCCTTCTATAGAAATCAGAATTTCAGATTTCTAAAATTCAGCCCTTCACCCAAACTCGAGCGCGTTCACCATGATCCCTGATTCAAAACTGTGAGCTCTCATTGACAAATATGTGCTAAACTAACCCCTCTACCACATATCTGAAGATGGCATTGGGATTCGGGCCTTAGACATGACAAAACCAAGGATTTGCCTCGAGCTCGGGCTATGAGACAGATCCTACTTGAGTGCTCCATATTCTCTGGAACTAGTAGGCCAAATCCTTTGACCACCACACAAGATCGGTAGCTTTAGGGAAGGGGAAGAGGTTTTGTGCACTGACCAAGGCGAGAGCAGGCATGGACGAGTGACTACACGTGCCAGAACTCGGGCAGAAACAACGCGCACACGTGTTCGACCCTGATTGGCATGCTGGCGTTCGCCCAACCCGCGCGCGCGCTTGCCCCCTCGCACGGTCAAGTCTGTCGCGCGCCCTCCTTGCGTCCGCGCCTATTAAGGCCAAAAACTTGACCAGTAGTTACAAGGAAAAACTTGTTTATGAAGATACTAGACTATTAGTTACACTATTTTAAAATGTTAAGTACCCCAGTACCCAAGATTAAACAAATTTTATCCCTTAAGATATGTTTTTACCCAAACCTTCAAAAATAGAATAGAGCACTAAAAATGGAAACCAGAGAGCAATATTATTTTTCCTAGCATGATTAAGTGGTAAAGTTCATGAGAAAAATATATGGAACCCTAGTCCAGTACTGATCTGGAAGTTATGATTTTAATTAGGTATTGAGTACTTAAGAAAGATAATGATTAACAATAACAGGCCACTCATGCAACAGTGATGATGAAAATTTAGTACACCCTTGACCACTATTGTACCACTATAAAAATAGTAACCACCTCAGAATATCACAGTAAGTGGGTTAAACAAATAAAACTAGGAAATTGCCAATACTTCAAAAAATTAAAAAGAAAGACTAAAAGTGGGAAACAGTAAGCAACCCTATTTTCCCCTAAGTACTTATGATGTGTACTATAAGGGAAAAATATAAAACCAAGGTAGTTGTACAATGGAATACACCCCACCCCCTGCCCCATGAGAAAGATCATATATTCTAAGAAATCATACAACCCATTCCCTATAAGTAAAAATAACCAACTTTAGGAATGATTGCTCTTGCGCAAAGAAGAAACTAGAAAAATTAGGAAATCTGTTGTTTGACATTTTTCAAATAGAGTGACAGTAGAAAGGACCCACTAAGCCCCAATCTTTAGAAAATCACCATTAATTAACCATTAGGTATCTTTGGCTAAAATTTGGCATAGAAGCATATTATCACCCAAAAACACTAGCAAAAATAGGTATTAGGGCAGAAGCCATTTCTACTCAAGGGTTGTAGTTCAAAGTACCCCCTCTACCCTAGATTTTAATATTTTTGTACAGAGAAAAGCCCTTTCATTTTAGACCTCAATTTTTTAGACAAACTTGTATAAGCCAATAGGAAGCCACTGTAAGTTTTGTGTGATTTTTAGGAATTTCTAAAACAGAGGCGTAGTTCAACCTACCCTATAAAAGACCTTAAAAGTTAAAAAGAGGAAGAAATCCTAGAAACCTAGTATGCACCTTAGACATGTACAAATGGATAATTATGTTCCATTCATACTCATACATTTGCATTCATTAGATTGCAATATCGTGGACGGAGAGTATGTCTTGATTCAAGAGCCAGAGGCACAGCAAGAGGAAGCTCGGGAACCAGCTCCCGAACCCGTCACCGAAGAATCTCCCGCCGCACCCGCAATTGAAGGCAAGCCCCGGTTTTATGCATAACCATTTATATATGCTGTTTTGCTGCACTTAATGTTTGTAGGCTTGTACTGTGCACTGTGTAGGAGTTGCCTGAAACCCTAGTTGCATAAACTCAGGATTCCTTTTTGAGATGGATATTAGTATGTTAGGTCGAGTAGCTGCTATGTTTAATTAGGATATCGGTAGAAGTCGAGTGATTTTTCTAGCACTCGCGCGAGGTCAGGAATTTATTGTATTCATCTTGATAACGGGATCTTGGATGGTCTATGGACATGGATCCAGGGTGGATGTCGTGTCTATGAGACAGGAATGGAATTAAGGATTAATGTCTGAATACCTGAGTCAAGCGTTTGAAAGTAATAAACACATGCTAGGAAATATGGTAACTGGTAAGCCTAGCACCTGAGTGAAGCCGGACGCGGACTTTATCCCTCACTTGTCCTGAGACGGGGTCTCCCATGCTAGTTATGGTGGGTGCAAGTGCAGCCACTGCACGGCTGCAGCCGGGGTCAGTGGGGCATTGCATGCCAAGTCGGTGAGCCCTGGCCGCGAACGGGGGATCGATGGGGACGATTGACGTGTGTGGGGAACGGTGTGCCCCTACATGTCGTGTGTTTAGGTTTACCTTGCAAGGTTAAAACTCGATTCGAATCGTCTTCTTCTCGCAGCTAATGGGACTACTTGACCCCTTGTACTGCATCGAGTAAAAAGTGAAATGAGGTTTCTTGAGATAACATGTTGGTTGCACTAAATGATTGTTACCATGTATGCTTAGAGAGGAGCACACCTAACTTAATTAAATATGCTAGAACTAGAAAAGCTAAAACTGTTTTTAGAATCAGCTAGTGCTTTTGGCAAACCAAACCCCTCAGCCAAACAGCTTCATGGTCTAGAGGTAGAGGAGTAGACTCCTCACACCGGGTAAGTCTAGCTGAGTATTAGTATACTCAGCCTTGCTTGTGGCATATTTTTTTCAGGTACACTGCAGGACATGGTTGATGGTGTGACTTGGCCTTTCACCCTGCCACCGGGTTGGACGGTCGAGTGGGATGCCACCTCGACAGGAGAGGACCAGGAGGAGTAGTGGGCTAGGCCTTGCCCTATTCCTCAATACCGTCACTATCGATTATCCACTGCATTATTAAGAACTTGTTATCTTTTATCAAACTCTGATTTATGTAATAACTCAAGTACTTTAATTTGTGGTTTCATGTTTATTGTATTCTCTCTGAGTCTCACCATCGTGTGAGCTAATGGTACTCAATCCTTGGTAAGTAGCTCTATCGGACGAGATCTAAAGAACTAACGAGTTATTTCGATTTAAGTGTGTTGCTGCCTTTAAGGTGCAACCCGAGCACTTAAGCTGGAATAATTCAGGTGGTTCTGCCACAAGGGGCTTAGGACGAAGAAAGAATAAAAGATGATGAAGCTTGGACAGTGTTTTGTGATGGGTCATGGGGATCCTTCGGTGCAGGAGCAGCTGCCATTCTAATTTCACCATCTAAGATCAGAAACTGCTACGCAACAAGTCTGGAGTTCAACTGCACAAATAACATTGTAGAGTAGAATCCCTTCTTTTGGGGCTTCAAAAGCTTATGGCAATGGGAATAAGAAGGGCAATCCTCAAATCTGACTCACAAATTATTACAGGCTACATTGACAAAAGCAGCAAAGCAAGAGATCCGAAGCTTGAGAAATATCTCGATACAGTCCGAAGAATGGAAGCCTCTTTCAAAGGCTTCTCTGTAAAGAATATCCCAAGAGGAGAAAATGAACATGCAGACCTATTAGCCAAGTCAGCGGCACAGGGGCTCCCATTACCTTTGGAAGTATTTTTTGAAACAATAAAAGCACCTTCGGTCGAGCTCATGGAGCGAGCAGTACTTACAATCTCAACAGTGCATAGTGAAGATTGAAGGACTGAGATTGTATCTTTCCTGCAAGGCAATTGTCTTTTGAATGATGAAGCTTATATCAAAAGAATGGAAGCTTATATCAAAAGAATTGTCTTTCAGAAGGAGAATTTTATAAGCAAGGAGTTTGCTCAACATTACTGAAATGTTTGTCTAGAACCGAAGGTCAAGAGCTAATGAAGGAGATACATACCGGACTGTGCAGAGCTCATAATGGGTCCAGACCTTTACTTGGAAAGGTTTTCAGACAAGGATTTTATTGGCCAAAGGCAGCTTTGGATGCAACGGATTTAGTTAAAAATGTGAAAATTCCCAGAAGTGTGTCAGGGACCAAAACAACCTTTGTCCCTAAATCAGCTAATCTAGCCCACCTGGCCATTGCAAAGGTGGGGCATAGATTTATTAGGCCCGCTTCCACCAGCACAAGGAAATTTAAAATACGTTATAGTAGCGGTGGAATACGTTTCAAAGTGGATTGAAGCTAAACCTTTAGCTACAATCACTTCGGCCACGGTTCAAAAGTTTTTCTAGAAGAATATTGTTTGTCGCTTCGGTGTGCTGAAGGCCATTACGGTTGATAACAGAACTCAATTTGATGCTAGAACATTCAAAGCCTTTTTGTAACTGTAACACCCTAGTGTTACTTAGGGTTCTTCTCAGTGCTAACCTTAAGATCATTACCACATGTGAACCCAATTGGGAAAAGACACCAAAAATTTAGGAACAAAGATTTGAGTAAGTCTCTTCATCCTAAGAATCATATATTAACCATATAATACACCCCAAGGTAAGAAAAATGCACAAAACTTTAAATGACCCTAAATGAGCCATTTAAGCACAAAAAGGAAAAGGTTGTGAAAAATCATGAAACCACAAAATCAGGATGAGGACCAAATAACAAAGTTATAGTATACAAAATAAGCTACAAAGCATAGTAAGAAAGATTTATAAGAAAGGATCTACAAAATTCTCAAAATAACCACTCAAGTGAGAACTCCATAGAAAATTCAGAAAATTCAGAATCTGAATTTTTAACCCTTCCCAAAGTTCAGCTGTGTTCTCTGTTTTCCAAAGCTCAAATCCACAAAGTCCAAATACCAAATTGGCGCCAAATTACCTTAGGCACATCCTGGAAACGTTTGGGGGCAAATCTCCATCGTTAGACATGGGTTCACACGATTTTTCCTCAGGACGCAGCAGGTTGACACTGCCATCTTGCTGACACGACTGCTCCCTGTACACTGCCGGAAACCGCTCGACTTCCACACATAAATGACAAAGCTTGCATCAGGGAACAAATCTTACACGAGGATCTTGCCCAAATTCGCGAAGATATGTGCCCTATTGGCGTTAGAACACGGGCAGAAGAAACGGTGCCACGTGCTCGACCCCGACTGACATGCCCGGTGCACACCAGCCCGAGCACCCGCGTCGAGCCGTGCGCGCCCGCGCGCCCGCTCCGGTCCACGCCCATCCGTACACCTCGCCTGCGCCTTTAAAAGCCACCCCCGGACGCGCAACACTTCACTCCGCGCTTGCCCTCACTATCCCGGCCCAGTCCTTAGCTCCGGCGAACTCTGCGCTGCCCGCCAAGCCACCCGAGCACTCGGCAACCGTGGCCAGACCACTTCCATCCATCTCCGCTCGATCCCGTGCCTCGAATAGTTTCCCTAGAGCCCCGTAGAGCTCCCCTACGCAAGAAACCGAGTGCTGCCTCACCGGAGAAGCCGTTCCACCCTCACCGGAGTTGTTCTCCCGCCGGCGCGCGTGGCCACGCCTGACCGGTAAGCCGCAACTCGATTACTCGTGCCCATGCCCTCCTTGACACCCAGTGAAGTTTGCTGACCGGTTTGAATGGACCCTATCGTCCTGGTTAGGCTGGAGTCCTCGCCGCCGATGAACTTCCCCGTCTGCGCACGTGGACCCGCCAACTCCGGTCACCTCCGACAAAGATCCGCACATCGACGTTACCGTCGCGACCACCCCTATGCCATCGACCACCTTGTCGGAGCTATCTCGCCGCCGGTAAGCCCCTTCGCCCTTTTGTCCGCCGCGGGTACTGTTTCGATAGAGGAAGGACCTTGGGTTAGATTAGGGTAGAACTTAAGGGGTTTTTCGCATTGTCAATCACCCGGATGAATAGTGCCCTGAGGACCTAGTTGTAATAAACGCAATAAAGAACCCAAGGGTCTTAGCGCAAACTGGTTTTCCCATTCGAATTTAAATAAAATTTGAATTAAATAACAACAGTAACTTCAAAAGGGCATAACTTGAGTTTCATACATAAAAAATTGGTCAAACCAATTTTGCTGGATTCTAAAAGTTATGAACTATCAGACAAAATTATTGAACCCCATCTTTTCTGTATTAGTTTCTAGAGTTTAAATTTAAATTAGGAAACTTTCCAAACCTTATTAATACAAGGAAAAATAGGAATAATTCTATACTGAGCTAAAGAAAATTTGTAGAGATACTTACCTCGTATATACACTATTTAAAAATACTGAGCACCCAGTTTACAAAAATAAACCAGGAATGTCCATTAAAGGTTATTTCTACCAAAACTTTAGAAAAATAAGAAAGGTAATAGAAAATAACCACCAGAGGATGCCCACATTTTTCCTGGTATACCTAAGTAATGAAGAATATAGGAAAAATATATGGAACCCTAGTCTAGTGTTAATCTAAGGTTCTAAATATTATTAGGCATTAAGAAATCAAGAAAAGCCATGATTAAAAATATAAGGACAAATACATTAATGGCAAGAAAAATTCAGGAAGCCTCTAACTACTAGTATACCACTACAAAAATGATAAACACCCCAAACCATCACAGTAAGTGAGTTGAACAATTAAAACTTGAAATTGGCCCATACTTCAAATAAATCAAAAGAAAGCCTAAAAATGTGCAACAGTGAACAAACCAAATTTTACCCAATTACTTATGATGTAAACCACTAGGGAAAAATATGAAACTAAGGAACATGATGTAATACACATCACTCCTTATCCCATGAAAAAGACCATATATTCCAAGAAATGCTACCACCCCTTCCCTTTGAGAAAAATTAGCCAAATTCTAGAATGATTGCTCTTGTGCAAAGAAGAAGATAGAAAAATTAGAAAATCTGTTGTTTGACTTTTTACAAATATAGTAATAATACAAAGCACCCTTAGGCCCTAAAACTTTAGAAAATCACAATAAAATGACCAGTAAGTATAATGGGCTAAAACTTGGTACAAAGTCATATTATTGCACCTAATAGCCAGCAAAAAAAGCCTTAAGGAATAATTTACTGTTAAAAGAGTGTTGTAGTTCAAAGCACCCTCTCCGCCCTAAAACTTAATATTTTTGCCCAGAGTGAACCTTATCCTTTTAAGCCTGAATTTATGAGACTGGAATTTATACACCAGTGAGAAATTACTGTAATTTTTACAAGATTTTTGGAAATTGTTAAAGCTATGTTATAGTTCAAACCCACTCTAAAAAGCATAATAAAAAAAGGGAAAATAGAGAATTGGTAAGAGTGATAAATCTCGCCCATAATGATTTCAGTAAGGATCATGATAGACTTTTCACTATGACACTAAAGAAAATCAGTGGGACACCTAATTAATCTGACCATTTAAGCTTGACCATACTTGACCCTAAATGTCCAAGTATACCACCAGAACTTCCAGTAGTAAGGTTAAATTTTACCATATCAACTTAATCATTTTTATTACTACATTGCATATAATGGCATACATGTATCTCACTCATTGCATTCATTAGATTGTAACCTTGCTGACGGAGAGTACGTGCTCATTCCCGAGCAAGGAGTTGTCCAAGAGGAAGTCTAGGAGCCAGCTCCCAAGCCTGCCACCGAGGATCTTCCCGCAGCCCCAGCATTTGAAGGGAAGCCCTGGTTTTATGCATAACCATTTATATATGCTACTTTACTACACTTAATGTTTGTAGGCTTGTAATGTGCACTTAAGTGTAGGAGTTGATTGAAAACCTTAGTTGCATGAACTCAGGATTCCTTTTGAGATGGATACTAGTATGCTAGGTCGAGTAGCTGCTTTGCTAATTAGAATCTCGGTAGAAGTCGAGTGATTTTTCTAGCACTCGCGCGAGGTCTGGCGTTGATTGTATTCATCTTGATAACGGGATCTATGATGGTCTATGGACTTGGATCCAGGGTGGATGCCTTGTCTATGAGACGGAAATGGAATTAAGGATTAATGTGGGGATACTTGAGTCAAGCGTTTGAATGTATTAAACACATGTCGGGAAATATGGTAACCGATAAGCCTAGTACCTGATTGAACCTGCCCACAGACTTTACCCCTCACTGGACCTGAGATGGGTTCTCTCATGCTAGCTATGGTGGGTACAAGTGCAGTCGTTGCACGACAGCAGCCGGGGACAATTGGAGCATTGTACGCCAAGGCCGTGAGCCTTGTTCTGTTGCTAGGGAATCGATGGGGACGGTTGACGTGTGTGGGGACGGAGTGCCCCTACATGTCATGTGTTTAGGTTTACCTTGAAAGGTTTTAAAACTCGGTTTGAATCGTCTACTTCTCGCAGCTAATGAGACTGCTTGAGATTTTACTTGAGATAACATGTTGATTGTACTAAATGATTATTACCATGTATGCTTAGAAAGGAGCAAACCTAACTAAAATAAGTATGCTAGAATTGGAAAAGCTAAAATTGATTTTAGACTAAGCTAGTGCTTTTGGCAAACCAAACCCCTCAGCCAAACAACTGCATGGTCTAGAGGTAGAGGAGTAGACTCCTCACACCGGGTAAGTCTAGTTGAGTATTAGTATACTCAGCCTTACTTGTGGCACAATTTTTACAGGTACGCTACAGGACATGGTTGATGGTGTGACTTGGCCTTCCACCCTGCCACTGGGTTGGACGGTTGAGTGGGATGCTGCTCCGGCAGGAGAGGAGCAGGAGGAGTAGTGGGCCAGGCCTTGCCCTTTTCCTCAATATTCGACGTTATCAATTATCCGCTGCACTTTAATTATGAACTTGTTCTCTATTGTTTAAACTCGATTATTGTAGTAACTCTAGTACCCTAACTTGTGGTTACATGTTTATTGTATTCTCTCTGTGACTCACATTCGAGTGAGCTAGTGGTATTCAATCCCGAGGAAGTGGCTTTACAGACTAGATCTGAGGGACTGACGAATTATTCCGATTTAAGTGTGTTGTTGCCTCTAAGGGTGCGACTTGGGCACTTAAGCTAGAATAATCTAGGCGGTTCTGCCACAGCTGGTATCGGAGCGAATACCACCACAGAGAAATCAATAAGTCATTAATACCAACTTTTCAAAAATAAAAACTGCTTAGAAACCAGTATTGGAATCATCAGGACTAGAACGCTAGACCTAGGACGAAAGGTCATAGGAATAGTGGGAAAACAGGTGGCTAATTAAGTAGGCCATATAGGCTAGTTTTAGATGTATAAGGATGCCTCAAAAGCACCTTTCGGATCGGTGAGAAGACGTTCTATCCAGCATGCATGCATTATAAAACATGAAAGGATTAGAAATTAAAGGAAAAATGCATCTAAGTGTGAATGTAGCAAATAGGGATAATAATAAATAACATAAGGAGTAGAATCTAATCTAACCCACCTCCTTTTAACAACCCGGGCACATGTATTCCTTTCCACTACCATAACGTTTACATCTAACCCTCTTTCACAGATGACTTCACCCACCCCCATCAGCGGAGGAGACACTTGTTTCAGTTCCGACTACCTTTCCCATGAGGGTTTCCCTTCCATCTTGTGGGAGGTGCTCAGCTCCGCCGGTTACCCTACACCTCGTCTGTACATGGTGTAGTTGTACGAGGAGCATCGGGTGCCCTATTGCCGAGTCTGGCTGACTCTGGAGGCTCACCCTCTACAGTCGGGTTCGCGTTCCCTTGACTTCGAGGCTATTGGATTCAGGGTGGACGACACCACCGAGGCTGCAGCTATGAAGACTTTGACGACTTTCTGCGGATACCATCCCTTGGAGATGGTAATGCACCTAGGGATGGCAATGGGTACCAAACCCGCGGGTATTGGTTTCATAAACCCGCACCCGCCAGGAAATAGCAAACCCATACCCGTGCCCGCAACCCGTGTCGGGTACTGTATAACATCTGCACCTGCCACCCATGGGCGCAACAGACCCACGGGCATACCCACGGGTGCAATAGACCCACGAGCAAACCCGCGTGCCCTCCAAGCATCTACTAGCAAACAATCCATCCAGTTCCATACAATAAGCAATGATTCCAAACACATGCAATTTCCAAATAGTTCCATACAACAAGCATACAACAGCTTCAGTTCCAAACAGGAATCCTTACAAACAACCATATTGTTTCCTAACACATACAATTTGCTTAGAAACAAGCAGAGTATGCGCGGGAACTGGATTGGGGATTTGCTGAGACCGAGCTTATATATATCGGGTTCACGGGTATACGGGCATGGGTTCAAACATTTTATACCCGCGAACATAAACCCATTGCATACAAATTTAAACTCGTACCTTACCCACGGGTATAAACCCAAACCCGCACCCTATAGGGTTTGTGCCTGCGGGCACGCGGGTAATCTGTACCCATTGTCATCCCTAAATGCACCCACTGGGACTCTTCCCCGCTGAGAAGAGGGATGACCCCATGTGGTGCAACCGAGTGAGACACGTGAAGGACGTGTGGGCCATGCATCCCGATCAAGTTGGGAGGATCACTGTTCAGTGCATGAGCGCACTATACCGCCTTCAGGCCCTGCAAAGCGACGCCATGGCACACCTCACTAACCTTGCTCAGACCACTAAGCTCACCCTCGATAGTCGAGAGGACTTCGTGGTTGACTTGTCTTTAGAATTGGTGGAAAAAGACCTATAGGTGGAACAGTTGAGCCAGCGCATCGCGACCTTAGAGCAGCAGGTGGAGATCCGGGATAACACTATCGATATCCTAGAAATCCTGCTCCATGGTGTGTAAGAGGAGCTTGAGGAAGCCAATGACCACTTGGAGATGCACCACCAAGACATGGCGGCAAACGAGGCTGGAAGTGAGGGAGAGGAGGCTCCCGACGAGCTAGAACCAGCCCCTGGTCCCAATGCGACTCCCTCTGGGATGCCCTCTTCACCCGCATCCAGTGTTGCCTCTACCACTCAGGGTTGATGGGTTAGTTTAACATATTAGGAGGATAGGCACCCATGCAGGCTTAGTTTGGCATCAGATTTTGGACTATGCTTACGAGTAAATTCCCCTAAAATGTTGTAACCCAGGGAAAACTTTTATGAGCAAGGAGATGAATGCAATCATGTTATCCTCGTCCGATTAAATATTATGTTATGACTATGACATTTTCCGTATGATATAAAGAATATTGTTTGGAATCATGGATTGAGATAACAATGGCGGAAATTTCTGTTTTCAAATGGCAGCTAGGCAGCGTCGCAGGCAGAACAAGCAGGTTCCCCCGCCACCTCCTCCAGCTCCCACGGTGCAGGAGCTGATGGCTCAGCAGAATGAGATTCTGCGGCAGCTATTACAGTGCCAGCCCCACCCTCAGCAGTATGGTGGAGGCCAGCCACAGCGTCCTCCGGCCGCGACAACCTATTAAGAGTTCCTGAGCACGCAGTCGCCCTTGTTCACCAAGTCAGAGGATCCGCTAGACGTCGATGTGTGGCTAAGGTTCATGGAGTCCAAGTTTCCCCTCCTCACAGAAGCTTGCCTTGGCGACACCAAGACTCTCTTCGCCGCATAGAAGCTTCGTGAACCTGCTCGGACATGGTGGGACCATTTCCGCACCATGTTACCTGCTGATCATGAAGTGACATGGGAGGAATTCAAGACTGCTTTCAGAGGACACCATATTCCAGCAAGGATTGTGGATCGCAAGCTGAATGAGTTTCTGGCATTAACTCAGGGAACCCGCACTGTGTTGTAGTATGCCCAGGCCTTCAACGATCTGTGCCAGTATGCGGGGTATCGTGCAGATTATGATGAGAAGAAGAGAGACCGTTTCCATAGAGGTCTCAACACCAAGCTGCGTGAGCGCCTCAACAATGTTCGAGCTGACAGCTTCAATGAATTGGTCAACTTGGCCATATCACAGGAAGATTGTATTGTAGCTCACCAGGCAGAGAAGAAGCGGAAGGCACCAATGTCAGGACCCTCAGCTCCACCCCAAAGGTTCTGGATTGTCACCAACAGTCAGAGCAGAGGATTTCAGCAGCAGGCAGGAAGATGGGTTATCAGGCCACCTCAGCAGCCGTAAGCACCCAACTGTTTTCCAGCTCCCGCCCCAAGGAACAATCAACCTCTGCAGCAGCAGCAGCAACAGTTCCGCTAAGGGAATGGAAACAAATGCTTCACGTGTGGCAATGTGGGCCATTATGCCAAGAATTGCCCACGGAATCAGCTGAGGCAGATGCAAGCACCAATCCAATACAGAGGAAGAAAGCAGAAGGTGCAAGTCAGACAAGAGAAGCTCAATTTCACTACTATGGAGGAGCTACCTAAAGGATCACCCGTCATGACTGGTACCTTTTTAGTTTTTAATCAACCTACATTAATTCTGTTTGATTCTAGTGCATCGCATAGCTTCATTAGCCAGAAATTCAGCGTTAAATGCCAACTGCCTTTCTATCATACCCAAGGGTCTTTTATGATAGCAACGTCTCGGTGCAAAATTGCAACAAACCAATTAAATCGAAGTGTACCTATTCAGCTGGGAAGCAACATTGTCAAAACCACCCTCCTGGTTTTTGGGATGGATAATGTGATATTATTCTGGGAGCCAACTGGATGACCCGGCACCAAATGGTGCTAGATGTAGCCAACAACATCGTTGAAATCCATTCCCAATATGTGGAAAATTCACCTTATTTTTGGCCATCCAAGAAACCACTCGGTCATGTGCTTTTTCTATGATAGAGTTACCCTTGAAGAAAATTCCAATGGTCTGTGTGTATGCAGATGTTTTTCCTGATGAGTTACCAAGAATGCCGCCAAATCGGGATATTGAATTTGCTATCGAGTTGCAACCGGGAACGACACCTATTTCCAAGAGGCCCTACCGGATGCCACCCGCAGAATTGGCAGAATTGAAGAAACAACTGCAAGAGTTGTTGGACAAGGGTTTCATCCGCCCAAGAACTTCACCTTGGGGATGTCCAGCCTTGTTCGTGAAGAAGAAGGATGGAAGCTTGAGACTATATATAGATTACCGCCCACTCAATGCGGTAACTATCAAAAACAAGTATCCTTTACCTCGTATTGATGTTCTTTTCGACCAATTGGTCAGAGCCAAAGTGTTTTCCAAAATAGACCTTCGCTCTGGCTATCATCAGATCAAGATACGAGCAAGTGATATACCGAAGATTGTCTTCTCAACTAGATATGGGTTGTATGAGTACTTGGTGATGTCGTTTGGGTTGACAAATGTGCTAGCATACTTCATGTATTTGATGAATTCAGTCTTTATGCCTTAATTGGACAAATTCGTGGTGGTCTTCATTGATGATATTCTGGTGTACTCGAAGAATGAAGCAGAGCACGCCAAACACTTGCACACGGTACTCCAACGTCTGAGAGAGCACCGCCTTTATGCCAAATTGTCCAAGTCTGATTTTTGGCTGAAGGAAATCAAATTCTTGTGTCACACTATCTTTGAGGGAGGAATAGATGTTGATCCAGATAAAGTGCAAGAGGTGATGAATTGGAAGCCGCCAACAATTGTTCGTCAAATTAAGAGTTTTCTAGGATTGGCCGGGTATTAACGACGATTCATTCTGGACTTCTCTCGAATTGCGAAGCCCATGATAGAATTGTTGAAGAAGGGAGCAAAGTTAGAATGGGGTCAGAAATGTGAAGATGCTTTCCACATTCTGAGGTAACATCTGACCACAGCACCTGTGTTAGCGCGGCTCGACAACAACAAGCCATTTGATGTGTATTGTGATGCCTTTGGCACTAGACTTGGTTGTGTTTTGATGCAAGACAACCGAGTCATTGCCTACGCGTCAAGAGCACTCAGACCTCATGAGCAGAATTACCCCACTCATGACTTGGAATTGGCAGCCGTGGTTCATGCATTAAAAATGTGGAGGCACTACTTAATGGGAACCCACTGCAACATCTATACAGATCACAAGAGCCTCAAGTACATCTTCACTCAAGTTGATCCAACATGAGGCAGAGAAGATGTCTAGAATTGATCAAGGACTACGACTTGGAAGTACACTACCACCCGAGGAAAGCCAATGTGGTAGCTGATGCCATAAGTCGAAAGTCACAATGCAACTGTATGATGATGGATTCTCACATCAATACCCTGTGTGACGAGTTGTGCAAGATGAAGATCGAAGTAATTCCTTCTGGTACCTTGTCTCACATTTCCATTGAGCCAACCTTGCAAGATCAGATTATTAAGGCCCAACTCAGTGACAAGGGAATGCAAATCATTAAGGAAAATCTTCATCAGAAAGTGGAGAAGTATAAGTGTTTTCGCCAAGACAGCAAGAGGATATTGTGGTTTGAAGACAGATTGGTGGTTCCTAAAAATAGAGACCTTAAGAAGAAGATCTTGGATGAGGCTCATCTCTCCAAATTCTCCATGCACCCAGGAAGCACCAAGATGTACCATGGTCTGAAGCCCTTGTATTGGTGGACCAGAATGAAGAGGGAAATATCCCAATATGTATCAGAATGTGACACATGTCAGAGGATAAAGGCAAGCCACTTAAAATCAGTTGGTGCCTTGCAACCCCTATCGTTACCTTCATGGAATTGGGATGACATCAACATGGATTTCATTGTGGGTCTACCCAACACCTCTCGACATCATGATTCAATCTGGGTCATTGTGGACCGGTTGACAAAAGTGGCACATCTTCTTCCAGTGCACACCACCGATAAGGCTCAGAAGTACGCAGAATTGTATATTAACTGAATTGTGTGTTTGCACGGGTTACCCTGGACAATTGTCTCTGACCGAGGAGCCCAATTCATTGCCAGATTTTGGGAGCAATTGCAAGAGTCTTTGGGAACTAAGCTAATAAGAAGTTCAGCTTACCACCCTCAGACAGATGGTCAGACCGAGAGAGTAAATCAAATTCTTGAAGATATGCTAAGGGCTTGTGCGATCGATTGCGGTAAGAACTGGGATAAGTACCTCTCTTTGGCAGAGTTTGCTTATAACAACAGTTATGAATCCAGCCTAAAGATGGCACCCTTTGAAGCCCTATATGGAAGAAGGTGTCGAACACCCCTCAACTGGTCTCAGCCTGGAGAACGAGAAATCTTTGGACCTGACCTAGTGACAGAAGCCGAATGGAAAGTCAAATTGATCTGGAATAATCTAGAAGCTGCTCAGGCCAGGCAGAAGAGCTACCATGACAAGAGAAGAAAACCCCTCCAGTTTAAAGTGGGAGATTTCGTGTATCTGAAGGTATCACCCACAAAAGGAGTGCAAATGTTTGGGATCAAAGGCAAGTTAGCCCCTCGCTACATTGGACCTTATGAAACCATGGAAGCATGTGGACCCATGGCATACAAATTGAAGCTACCTTCAAAAATGTCCGCTATCCACAATGTGTTCCATGTATCCCAATTGAAGAAATGTGTTTGTTTGCCAACCGAGGTCATAGCAGAACCAGAAGTGGAGATAGAGCCAGATCTCTCATATCAAGAGACCCTTCAAAGGTTCTGGATTGCAAGGAAAGATCAACTCGTGCGAAGACGATCAAAATGTATAAGATCCAGTGGAGCAACCACTCAGAGGAAGAAGCTACCTGGGACACTGAGGAATTTCTGCGTTCGAACTACTCCAATTGTCTACCTAAGGGAATCGGTACGTAACCATGCCCCAACCCTCCCCCTGCCCTTCAAATCCAAATATAAGAAAGATAGTCTTAACATAAACTGAGTACGCTTTAAAACAAAATCAAGAAGGACTTCCTTCTGAAGTTGCAAAGAGGATGACATTCGAAGAGCAGTTTACTAAAGAACCTTAATAAACCAACCCACACCATGCAAGCAAGCCATAACCTTCTCTTCACCCAAAAGGACTCCGACCCGAATCTCGGGAAGAGATTCCTTTAAGGGGGGAAGGTTGTAACACCCTAGTGTTACCTGGGTTCTTCTCAGTGCTAACCTCAAGATTATTACCACATGTGAACCCAATTGGGTAAAATACACCAAAAATTTAGGAACAAAGATTTGATCAAGTCTCTTCATCCTAAGAATCATATATTAACCTTATCATACACCCCAAGGTAAGAAAAATGCACAAAACTTAAAATGACCCTAAATGAGCCATTTAAGCATAAAAAGGAAAAGGTTGTGAAAAATCATGAAAAACACAAAATCAAGATGAGGACCAAATAACAAAGTTATAGTATACAAAATAAGCTACAAAGCATAGTAAGAAAGATTTATAAGAAAGGTTCTGCAAAATTCTCAAAATAACCACTCAAGTGAGAACTCCATAGAAAATTCAGAATCTGAATTTTTAACGCTTCCTAAAGTTCAGCTGCGTTCTCTGTTTTCCAAAACTCAAATCCATAAAGTCCAAATACCAAATTGGCGCCAAATTACCTTAGGCACATCTTGCAAAAGTTTGGGGGCAAATCTCCACCGTTGGACATGGGTTGGCACGATTTTGCCTCGGGAAGCAGCAGGTTGACACTGCCATCTTGCTGACACAACTGCTCCCTGTACCCTGACAGAAACCGCTCGACTTCCACACATAAATGACAAAGCTTGCATCAGGGAACAAATCTTACACGACAATCTTGCCCAAATTTGCGAAGATATGCGCCCTATCGTCGTTCGAACACGGGCAGAAGAAACGGTGCCACGTTCTCGACCTCGGCTGACATGCCCGGTGCACGCCAGCCCACGCACCCACGCCGAGCCGTGCACGCACGCGCACCCGCTCCGGTCCACGCCTGCCCGTACACCACGCCTGCACCTTTAAAAGCCACCCCGGATGCGCAACACTTCACTCCACGCTTGCCCTCACTGTCCCGGCCTAGGCCTTAGCTCCGACGAGCTCTGCGCCGCCCGCAAAGACATCCGAGCACTCGGCCACTGTGGCTCGGCCACTTCCATCCATCCCCGCTCAATCTCGTGCCTCGACTAGTTTCCCCAGAGCCCTATAGAGCTCCCCGAAGCAAGAAACCGAGCGCTGTCTTACCGGAGAAGCCGTTCCACCCTCGCAAGAGTTGTTCTCCCAGCCGGCGCACGTGGCCACGCCTGACCGGTAAGCCGCCGCTCGATTACTCGCACCCATGCCCTCCCTAACACCCAGTGAAGCTTGCTGACTGGTTTGATCGGAGCCTGTCGTCCTGGTTAGGCCGGAGTCCTCGCCGCCGACGAACTTCCCCGCCTGCGCATGTGGACCCGCCAACTCCGGTCACATCCAACGATGATCCACACATCGACGTGACCGCCGCGACCTCCCCTATGCCATCGACCACCTTGCCGGAGCTATCTCGCCGCCGATAAGTCCCTCTGCCCTTTTCTCCACCGCAGGTACTGTTCCGATAGAGGAAGGACCTCGTGTTAGATTAGGGTAGAACTTAAGGGGTTTTCGCATTGTCAGTCACCTGGATGAATAGTGCCCTAAGGACCTAGTTCTAATAAACGCAGTAAAGAACCCAGGGGTCTCAGCGCAAACTGGTTTTCCCATTCGAGTTTAAATAAAATTTGAATTAAATAACAACAGTTAACTTCAAAAGGGCATAACTTGAGTTTCATACATCAAAAATTGGTCAAACCAATTTTGTTGGATTCTAAAAATTATGAACTATCACACAAAAATATTGAACCCCATATTTTATGTATTAGTTTCTAGAGTTTAAATTTAAATTAGAAAACTACCCAAACCTTATTAATACAAGGAAAAATAGGAATAATTCTATACTGAGCTAAAGAAAATTTGTAGAGATACTTACCTGGTATATACACTGTTTAAAAATACTGAGCACCCCAGTATACAAAAATAAACCAGGAATGTCCATTAAAGGTTATTTCTGCCCAAACTTTAGAAAAATAAGAAAGGTAATAGAAAATAACCACCAGAGGATGCCCACATTTTTCCCGGTATACCTAAGTAATGAAGAATATAGGAAAAATATATGGAACCCTAGTCTAGTGCTAATCTAAGATTCTAAATATTATTAGGCATTAAGAAATCAAGAAAAGCCATGATTAAAAATATAAGGACAAATACATTAATTGCAAGAAAAATGCAGGAAGCCTCTAACTACTAGTATACCACTACAAAAATGATAAACACCCCAAACCATCAAAGTAAGTGAGTTGAACAATTAAAACTTGAAATTTGCCCATACTTCAAATAAATCAAAAGAAAACCTAAAATGTGCAACAGTGAACAAACCAATTTTTACCCAATTACTTATGATGTAAACCACCAGGGAAAATATGAAACTAAGGTAAGAACATGATGTAATACACGTCACTCCTTATCCCATGAAAAATACCATATATTCCAAGAAATGCTACCACCCCTTCCCTTTGAGAAAAATTAGCCAAATTCTAGAATGACTGTCTTGCGCAAAGAAGAAGATAGAAAAAATAGGAAATCTGTTGATTGACATTTTTCAAATATAGTAATAATAGAAAGCACCCTTAGGCCCTAAAACTTCACAAAATCACGATAAAATGACCAGTAGGTATCATTGGCTAAAACTTGGTACAAAGTCATATTGTTGCACCTAAATGCTAGCAAAAATAAGCCTTAAGGAATAATCCACTGTTAAAAAAGAGAGTTGTAGTTCAAAGCACCCTCTCTACCCTAAAACTTAATATTTTTGCCCAGAGTGAACCCTTACCCTTTTAAGACTCAATTTGTGAGACCGGAATTTATACACCAGTGAGAAACTACTGTAAGTTTTACAAGATTTTTGGAAATTGTTAAAGCTATGTTGTAGTTCAAACCCACTCTAAAAAGCATAATAGAAAAAGGGAAAAGAGAGAATTGGTAAGAGTGATAAATCTCACCCATAATGATTTCAACAAGGATCATGATAGACTTTTCACTATGACACTAAAGAAAATCAGTGGGACACTTAATTAATCTGACCATTTAAGCTTGACCATACTTGACCCTAAATGTCCAAGTATACCACCAGAACTTCCAGTAGTAAGATTAAATTTTACCTTATCAACTTAATCATTTTTATTACTACATTGCATACCATGGAATACATGTATCTCACTCATTGCATTCATTAGATTGCAACCTCACTGACGGAGAGTACGTGCTCATTCCCGAGCAAGGAGTTGTCCAAGAGGAAGTCCAAGAGCCAGCTCTCAAGCCTGCCACCGAGGATCTTCTCGCAGCCCCAACATTTGAAGGCAAGCCCCGGTTTTATGCATAACCATTCATATATGCTACTTTACTACACTTAATGTTTGTAGGCTTCTAATGTGCACTTAAGTGTAGGAGTTGATTGATACCCTTAGTTGCATGAGCTCAGGATTCCTTTTTGAGATGGATACTAGTATGCTAGGTCGAGTAGCTGCTTTACTAATCAGGATCTCGGTAGAAGTCCAGTGATTTTTCTAGCACTCGCGCGAGGTTAGGCATCGATTGTATTCATCTTGATAACGGGATCTATGATGGTCTATGGACTTGGATCCAGGGTGGATGCCTTGTCTATGAGACGGAAATGGAATTAAGGATTAATGTGTGGATACCTGAGTCAAGTGTTTGAATGTACTAAACACATGTCGGGAAATATGGTAATCGATAAGCCTAGTACCTAATTAAATCTGCCCGCAGACTTTACCCCTCACTGGACCTGAGATTGGTTCTCCCATGCTAGCTATGGTGGGTACAAGTGCGGCTGTTGCACGGCGGCAGCCGGAGACAATTGGAGCATTGTACGCCAAGGCCGTGAGCCCTGTTCTGTTGCCAGGGAATTAATGGGGACAGAGTGCCCCTACATGTCGTGTGTTTAGGTTTACCTTGCAAGGTTTTAAAAACTCGGTTCGAATCGTCTGCTTCTCGCAGCTAATGAGACTGCTTGACCCCTTGTACTGCATTGAGTAAAAAGTGAAATGAGGTTTTACTTGAGATAACATGTTGATTGTACTAAATGATTGGTACCATGTATACTTAGAAAGGAGCAAACCTAGCTAAAATAAGTATGCTAGAATTGGAAAAGCTAAAATTGATTTTAGACTAAGCTAGTGCTTTTGGCAAACCAAACCCCTCAGCCAAACAGATGTATGGTCTAGAGGTAGAGGAGTAGACTCCTCACACCGGGTAAGTCTAGCTGAGTATTAGTATACTTAGCCTTGCTTGTGGCACAATTTTAGCAGGTACGCTACAAGACATGGTTGATGGTGTGACTTGGCCTTCCACCCTGCCACCGGGTTGGACGGTTGAGTGGGATGCTGCTCCGGCAGGAGAGGAGCAGGAGGAGTAGTGGGCCAGGCCTTGCCCTATTTCTCAGTATTCGACGTTATCAATTATCCGCTGCACTTTAATTATGAACTTGTTCTCTATGGTTAAAACTCCGATTATTGTACTAGTACCCTAACTTGTGGTTACATGTTTATTGTATTCTCTCTGTGACTCACCTTCGAGTGAGCTAGTGGTATTCGATCCCGGAGAAGTGGCTTTATCAGACTAGATCTGAGGGACTGATGGGTTATTCCAATTTAAGTGTGTTGTTGCCTCTAAGGGTGCGACTTGGGCACTTAAGCTGGAATAATCTGGGCGGTTCCGCCACAGTAACCAAATCGGTACAAAAATACATTTCACATCAGTGAGACATCTAGAATCAAATGGACTGGTAGAACGAGCTAATGGAATCATAATAATAGCGATAATGAAGTCAATCTTCAATCAGCCAAAAGGAAAGTGGCCAGACGAGTTAATAAAAGTGTTATGGAATCACAACACTGTTGTCTCAAGGTCAACAGGATTTACCCCATTCAAGCTTTTGTTCGGTGATGAAGCAATAACACCGGAAGAAGCAAGAACAGGTTCAATAAGGACCCTAGCTTTGGTAGAAAACGAGGAGCATTGTAAAATAACAAAAGACACCATAGAAGGGACCAGACTTCATGCAATAGATCACATCAACAAATATCAAGCCGAAACAGTCAAATGGCGTGATCAGAAGGTAAGACTAAAAAACATCAAGCTAGGACACTTGGTACTTTAGAGAGTGGCCAACCCGGATACAATGGAAAAACTTCAGCTCAAATAGAAAGGTCCCTTCTTGGTGGTATCTTCGTCAAGACCTGGATCATACAGGCTGAAAGACATGGATGGAAACGACATTCCAAGATCGTGGAATGCAGATGAGCTCCAGAGATATTATGTGTAAATTTTGTAATTTTCTTATTTTCCCTATGGCACCCTTTTCCTTTCAAGAGGGGAGAAAGGTTTTTAATGGGGCCTGTTGGGGACTTGTTCTCAAATGCTATGAATTAAGAACAAGGCAACACAAAATGTTAAATGTTAATGCCCTTCGTCCTTCGAAGCATTATTTACCTTAGGATATAATGATCTTCAGACGAAGGTCATGAAGGACATACCTTCATCATCGCGGTATATGTTAATAAAAGGAGAAGCATATGAAATATAAGAGACAACATAAACAATCATATAATATTATTAATTCATTCTCATTATATTATCATGAAAAGACAGAAACAATATTGAATTACAAAAGTACCTTCGGCTTGGTAGAAGGTAAAAGTACAAGCGTGACGCACAAGTGAATACAAGTCAGCATGAACAGTACGGGGATATTGTTCATCTATTTATAGGCACAGGGCGCAGCCTGTGTAAATTTACATTCATGCCCTTTATATTTACTATTGACTCATGGATAAACCAGCGAGGACTAAATAGCCTTTTCCCCTTTAGGTCGATTCCTTTTTCCGCCACTTAGCCGAAGCTCCCTCGCGTGTAGCTTCGGCGCTGGTTCAACCTTCGTTCCGACCCTGCTTTCCATATTATGTGCAGCTTCATCCCGAGTTCGAAGGTATCTGTTCATATGTCACACTTGGAAGACATTGTTAAATCTTGTTTTTGAGGACCTTCAGAAGACGAAGGCCCCCAACAGTAGCCCCTCACAGTATTAATTTGTTAAGATAACAAATTTAGACTGCGACATGGACGAAGGCCTTAAGCCGATGGTCCGAAAAAACACCTTCCCTTTGCTAAAATAGCACCAGTCAATGACAGATGGGGCCCTCCAATTTGGAGCGCACTATGCATACAAATAGGAACTTACACCAACTGCATTTGATACGCTGCTTGTGCCATTTGCTTTATTTTCTCAATTTTATAGCTCTTGCTCACTAGCACTTGCTAATTTTTCAAGCTCCCTGAGCTTCGGTTTAAAACACGCGTTTTCATCATTTTCTGAATAAAAAATGTCTCAAGACAAGAAGTTAGCTGCTGAGACAAATCTGACTGAAGAGGAGAAGCTTTTTGAGGAGAATAAGACTGTGGATTCTTACATTGCTGCATTTGTCGAATCGATGGTAAAAACAAATACGGAGAAGATTACTAAAGAAATACTATAGGGCTTGTCCGAAGATACTGGTGACAGCGATAGCTTTGATGTAGAGAGTGGGGACAAAGATTCTGAGGATCGGCCCTGGAGGCCAAGTCATTCAATCTTTGGAAAATCGACCATCAAACAGAGTAATCTTGAGAACATGAGAGGAAGGTATTTTCGAGATATGCCTATTGTGAGGGCTGGCGGAGACAACAACGTTCCTGCCCCTGAGGAGAACGAAGTTGTGATTTTCCGAAGCTTCTTCAAGGCTGGGCTTCAGTTCCCTTTGAGTAAGTTTGTTGTTGAAGTGCTGAAGACATACCAAATCTTCCTTCATCAGATCACCCCCGAAGCCATAATAAGGATGGGGATTTTTGTCTGGGCAGTGAGAAGTCAAGGGCTAGAGCCAAGTGCCAAGTGCTTCTGCAATATGCACGAACTACTATATGAGATGAAGGCCATGGGTAAACAACAGTACCACAACAACTTCGTTTGTTATGGGTTTATCGCTCGTCCCAACGCAAGCCACCCAGTACCAACATTTAGGAAGAGATGGCCTGGAGCTTGGATGGAAGAATGGTTTTATGTGAAAAATGATTTGAAAGCAATGGAAGATATTAAGGAAGTCATTATGCGCCCCATCTGGTTCCGCTTTGGCCTCCGAAGGCCGAAGGTTGAAATTGATGACGCCGCCGAAGCGTGTCAGAGGGCCTTCAGCCCTGTTTGCTCTTTTATTGGGACAAGGGATCTAATTCAAGAACATATAGCCTTCAGGGTGTGGCCGCTTGTAGAAAGCTAGGAAATGCTAAAGGAGACCATCACTAACTCTAGCGAAGGTGATTTGGTCCGGCTGAAGTACACATTCAGGTTTGGGGATAAGTTTGATGAACCAAATGATGATTGGCTGAAGTGTATCAAAGCTACAAGTGATGAACTGCTTGGAGCGTACTCCAAGAAGGAAGACAATGCCTTGTCCACAGCCTTCGGGGGTCGGAATAAGAAAAGGTTAAACAGGGTATTTGATGCTATTTGTTTCCTATACCCTGACTATTGTTACCCACTGCGAGGGCAAGGGGTAAAAAGGAAGATTGTTGCTGCTGGAAAAGCTGCTACTTCGGTCACCACGGCTGAGCCGAAGAGGAAGAAGATGAAGGTTCTAACTCATCGGTCGTGTTACATCGAACCGGCTGCGATACCTGAATTTGGCGAAAGGGCCTCCTCGGCCGCCAAGACAAAAGAAACTGCTCCTCCTGCGCAGCGGATTGAAGATCCAGCTACAATGCCGAAGCTACCTTCAGTTAAGCTAGACGAGACGAAGGCTGGTAAGGGTAAAGCTGAAGAGTCAAATATTGAAGAAATAAAAGTGCCAGAAATTTTAAGCCCTTCATCGGAGGTAACAGTGCTGAAGGCACAGAAGAGTTCTGCCACAACTCCTAAGAGGAGAAGGATGGCAAATGTGCTAGATGTTGTGCTAGAGACAGCAAAGACCTTGAGCGCTACTCCTTCAAGAAAACTTGCCGAAGCTTCGAAAGTGCAACCCGAAGCTGAAACAAAGCAGGCAGAAGTCGAAGCTGTAGTAATTCAATCTGAAATCGAAGTTGGGTCTTCAGAGCCCACTGAGACAGAGCATGTCGTAGTTGAAGAAAAGGCGACAGAGCAAGTTGCACCTAAAAAGGTTGAAGCTCCTGCCTCCGAAGCTTCAAAAGAAAGCACTGATTACATCATTCGCCATGCTTCGGGGACGAGACTTTCTCAAGAAGAAAAGCTAGAAGCACTACACTATGCCAAAAAATTAAAATACCCAAAGGGGGCATTAGTGTTTAATGGCAGTGGGGAAGAAGATTTTTTGTACTGTCTCTCAGATAGTAAAGAGATATCCGTTTGCCGGGAGATAGGGAGAAGCATCGGATTCCCAACGTTGGAGGATGGCCTTTCAATCTTATCGAAGGATGAGCTTGCTGACAGCTTAGCGTATAATAGCATGAAGGTATAAAAACTGATTTTGTATTTGAAAACGAAATATTTTATTTACTATACTTAATTATGTCTTCCTCTTGCAGGGCTTAATTCTTAGCAATGCGCTAAGGGCTCAGAAAAACATTGAAGATGAAGGATATACGATGGCTCTGAACAACCTTCGTTCAGAGGTCATTGAATTAAGAAACGAAGGTCTTGAGAAAGACAAGATCTTGATTTCACTGGTAAACAAAGTGAAAGAAGATGAAGCTAGTTTCAAGACGTAGGCTGAAATTCAAAAGAATGAAATCGAAGCCCTTCGGAAATAGTTGGCAGAAGCCAAAGAAAAATGCGGTCTCGCAGAAGCTAACCGAGAGATCAATGAATATTGGAAAAACCATCTACAAAAAAACAGTTGAAGAACTTCGCTCGTCCAAGGAAAGATGTTTTGAAAAATCCTTGGGCTGCGTGGAGAAGATAAAGGCTAGCTTCGCCAATGTGGGCGCCTATTCTAACGAAGATAACTTCATACAAGGTGACCCTGAAGGTGTTATCAAATGGATAAGCAGAGAGGCCGAAGCTTTCGAAGAAATCTTAAGTGATCGTGGGAATGTCTGCGCGTTCTCCGGTGCAAGGGGAATTTCAGCCATCCTGGAGAAGGTGGGATGCGTCATGCGACCATGTCAAGACCCTGGCCCAGGCTAAAGCTGCCTTCTCCGTGGATGATACAAAGGATCCCTCAGCTGAAGCGAGTTTAATGGGCGGGAAATTTTACAATGACATCTGGGTAAATGGTGGCCGAGATATGGCTCACGAAATTATGAAGAAAAGTGAGAAAGATATCCATGACACCCAAGTACAAGCAAAACAAGCTGAAGAAGCTGCAGAGCGCGAGAGACGCATAGGTATTGTTTCGTGACACCTAGCTTCGGCATTTGTTTTTGTGGCTTCGGACTGATTAATTTTTTTCACTATAGCTGAATTATCTCCACCACCGGAACCATTCGATCCCATGGCCAATCCAGAAACGAAGAAAGCACTGGAGATCATCAATATGGCCGAATCTATTGTTGACGAAATTGTTAACAAATTGCTAAATGAAGTCGTGGAGAAGATCTTGAAAGAGGACTAGTGCTTATTGTAAAAACATTTTTAGATGGTCAATGTAATTTTGCTGTAACAAGACTGTAATATTTGATGTGTATATCTTTGAATCTAATATGTAAATTATTTGGTAATTCACCTCTTTGCGATGCATGAAACTCTTATATACATACCGTTTTTGAGCCTTCCGCGAAAAAACACCTTCCCTTCTTTTCATGCTTCGTAAAGAAAAAGATCCATGCTTCGTGAAAATATCCATGCTTCGTAAGAACATCCAAGCTTCATAAAAACATCCATGCTTGGTAAGAACATCCAAGCTTCGTAAAAACATTCGTGCTTCGTAAACAAGGGATCCCTTCTTTTGCAACAGAGCTGATGAAACTGTATTTCTCAGCTTACTTTGTGCCTTGGCACATTTTCATTTTTATAAAGCATTCTCCGAAGACCGGCTTTGTATTCAATTCATGTCATTGGTGCGATATGATGTATGATGTGATGCTATGCGGAATGATGTGATGATATGATGCAAAGAATGATGTTAATGCCGAAAACACACACCCACACGCCCGCGCTGAAACACACAATCTCTGTGTCCCCTTAGGAACAATCGGAATTTCTTTGCCTTTTATTTTTCGGCTTCACCGCTTATTTTTCGGTGTAAGTTCTGCATCCCCTTAGGAACGTCTTTTGAACTTCTTCGCCTTCTATTTCGGCGGTATAAGTTCTGCATCCCCTTAGGAATGTCTTTTGAACTTCTTCGCCTTATATTTCGGCGGTATTTGGCTCTGCATTCCCTTTGGAACGACTTTTGAGCAGAAAACTTACACTGCGTTCCCTTAGGAACGACTTTTTGTAGCTTCGGCAAAAACTTACACTGCGCTCCCTTAGGAACGACTTTTTGTAGTTTCGACGATTTTTTAGCTCTGCATTCTCTTAAGAACGACTTTTTGTGCTTCGGCAGTTTTTTGAGCTTCGTAAGTCTGTGAAGAAGATATGTTTCATTCTGATAGAAGCGAAACTATTACAAGGAATTAAAACTAGATTTACATTGATTGTTCCTTATTGAGAAACAAAATGACATAAAGCATAAAAGTATTTCAGGGGTAGGATATTGCTCAATAAATGTGTTTCGATTCTGGCACAGTACTGTTGACTGTGCGAGTTTTGGATTCCTCCCTGAACTCCTGTTGCTGCTGGGTGTGCTGGCGCCCTTCTGGCTGTTGACTTCGGGAGTAGGTTGGTTGTAGTGGTGGTGGGGGTGGGAGTTGTGGCCAGGAAGCCTGTGAATGGCTAGCCGAAGCAACAGAAGTTGCAGGATGATTGCCCACATACTCTGGTATGTAGGGAGAGTGGCACGAAGCAGTGTGCAAGACCTGCTTCAGCTGATTCTGTCGAGCTTCGGCTTCTGTGATCTCCTTTTGCATCTGAATAGTGATTTGGCACATTCTTGTAGTATGGCCCTTGTCCTCACAACAGAATAAGCAGTACATCTTCCTCGGCTGATCCCCAAACCTTCCTCCGAAGCCCCTGGCGCCTCTTCCCCTTGGAGCTGGTGGCCTGAAAGAACTTTGCTGTCGCCCCGAAGATTCTGAGGTGTATTGTGACCTCTGAGGCTGGCTTCCTTTGTCGTCATTTTGACTGGAGCTATGAATCGACCTGACATGCCTCGGGTGGATTCGTCCTCCGAAGCCCCTGGTCATCTCAGAGAATCTGTATGCTTCCTCCCTTCTTTGGCGGAAGTCATTATCAGCCCGAATGTATTCATCCATCTTCTGGAGCAGCTTCTCCAGAGTCTGTGGGGGCTTTCTAGCGAAATATTGAGCAGTAGGTCCTGGCCGAAGACCCTTGATCATGGCCTCAATGACAATTTTATTGGGCACTGTAGGCGCTTGTGCCCTCAATCGCAAGAACCTTCGGACATATGCCTGAAGGTATTCCTCATGGTCTTGCGTGCACTGGAACAGGGCTTGAGCTGTGACTGCCTTCGTTTGAAAGCCTTGGAAACTGGTAACCAGCATGTCTTTGAGCTTCTGCCATGACGTGATAGTCCCTGGCCGAAGAGAAGAATACCATGTCTGGACTACGTTCTGGACCGCCATGACGAAGGACTTCACCATGACTGTGGTATTGCCCCCGTACAAAGATATAGTTTCTTCGTAACTCATCAGAAACTGCTTTGGATCTGAGTGCCCATCATACATGGGAAGTTGAGGTGGCTTGTATTATGGGGCCATGGGGTAGCCTGCAGTTCTGCTGCCAAGGGAGAAGCATCATCAAAAGTAAAGGTATCATGATTAAAATCATCATACCATCCATCTTCGTTGAATAAACCTTCTTGACGAAGCTCCCTGTGTTGGGGCCTTCGGTCTTGTTCATATTGAGCAAGATGACGCACTTCTTCAGTAGCTTCGTCGATCTTCCTTTGAAGATCGGCCAGTCGTGCCATCTTCTCCTTCTTCCTTTGCACTTGTTGATGGATGATTTCCATGTCCCTGATATCTTGGTCCAACTCGTCCTCCTGGAGTGTTGGACTGGTGGCCTTCCTTTTCTAGCTTCGAGCCTCTCAGAGAGAGAGAGAGAGAGTTTCCTGATTTGTGTCCAGTGGCTACAGCGCAGCAGCCCCTGGTGCTGAAGCTTTCTTTGGCGGCATGACGAAGGTCAGGGCTTGCCGAAGGTGGTCGAGTGAGTTCACCGGAGGTGGGCACCATTGTTGGGGACTTGTTCTCAAATGCTATGAATTAAGAACAAGGCAACACAAAATGTTAAATGTTAATGCCCTTCGTCCTTCGAAGCATTATTTCCCTTAGGATATAATGATCTTCCGACGAAGGACATACCTTCATCATCGCGGTATATGTTAATAAAAGAAGAAGCATATGAAATATAAGAGACAAGATAAACAATCATATAACATTATTAATTCATTCTCATTATATTATCATGAAAAGACAAACAATATTGAATTACAAAAGTACCTTCGGCTTGGTAGAAGGTAAAAGTACAAGCGTGACACACAAGCGAATACAAGTCAGCGTGAACAGTACGGGGATACTGTTCATCTATTTATAGACACAGGGCGCAGCCTGTGTAAATTTACATTCATGCCCTTTATATTTACTATTGACTCATGGATAAACCAGCGAGGACTAAATAGCTTTTTCCCCTTTAGGTCGGTTCCTTTTTCCGCCACTTAGCCGAAGCTCCCTCGTGCGTAGCTTCGGCGCTGGTTCAACCTTCGTTTCGACCCTGCTTTCCATATTATGTGCAGCTTCATCCCGAGTCCGAAGGTACCTGTTCATATGTCACACTTGGAAGACATTTGTCAGGGACCATAATTAGGGGTGGTACCCCCAAGACTCCTAATCTCAGCTGGTAACCCCCATCAGCACAAAGCTGCAAAGGCCTGATGGGCGCGATTAAGGTCAAGGCTCAGTCCACTCAAGGGACACGATCTCGCCTCGCTCGAGCCTAGCCTCGGGCAAAGGCAGTCGACCCCGGAGGATTCACCTCTCGCCCGAGGGCCCCCTCAAGCAACGGAGACACCTTCGGCTCGCCCGAGGCCCAGTCTTCGCAGAGAAGCAACCTTGGCCAGATCGCCACGCCAACCGACCGTATCGCAGGAGCATTTAATGCAAGGATCGCCTGACACCTTAACCTCACGCGCGCTCTTCAGTCGACAGGGCCAAAGTGACCGCAGTCACTTCGCCGCTCCACTGACCGACCTGACAGGAATACAGCGCCACCTGCCCTGCTCCAACTGTCGTGCCACTCGCAGAGTGAGGTCGACAGCGACTAAGTCCAGCCTCGGGCGACATAGGAAGCTCCGCCTCGCCCGACCCCAGGGTTCGGCCCCCGTCTCGGCCTTAGAAGATGGACTTCGCCTCGCCAGACCCCAGGGCTCGGACTCAACCACGACTTAGAAGACGACGAACTCCGCCTCGCCTGACCCCAGGGCTCGAACTCAGCCTCGGCTCCGGAAGACGATGAACTCCGCCTCGCCCGACCCTAGGGCTCAGACTCAACCTCGGCCTCGAAGGAATTGCCACCTCGCCCAAACTCAGACTCGGACCGACCACGTCGCCAGGGGGGCCATCATTACCCTACCCCTAGCTAACTCAGGCTATGGGGAACAAGACTGGCGTCCCATCTGGCTCGCCCCAGTAAACAAGTAATGATGACACCCCGCACGCTCCATGACAATGGCAGCTCCCAGCCCCTTACGTCAGCAAGGAGACGTCAGCAAGGATTCGACAGCCCCGACAGTTGTCCTTCCGCAGGGCTCCATCTCTCCTCCGACGGCCACGACATCACATGAACAGGGTGCCAAAACCTCTCTGACTGCCACGACGGCATGTACTTAGGGCTCTAGCTCCTCTCTGCTAGACACGTTAGCACACTGCTACACCCCCCATTGTACACCTGGACCCTCTCCTTACGCCTATAAAAGGAAGGTCCAGGGCTCTCGTACGAGAAGGTTGGCTGTGCGGGAGAACAGGGCGACACATAAGGCTCTCGCTCTCTCTCTCTCTCCCACGCGAACGCTTGTAACCCCCTACTGCAAGCGCATCCATCCTCCATGGGCGCAGGACAACACGAAGGCCGCGGTTTCCCCTTACTGTTCTCCCCCCTTTGTGTTCCGTCTCGCGCCGACCCATCTGGGCTGGGACACGCAGCGACAATTTACTCGTCGGTCCAGGGACCCCCCCGGGGTCGAAACGCCAACAGTTGGCGCGCCAGGTAGGGGCCTGCCGCGTGTTGACGAACAGCTTCCCGTCAAGCTCCAGATGGGTAGTCTCCAGCAACCTTTCCAACCCGGGACAATGCTCCGTTTCGGGAGTCTTGAGTTCATGTCCCTCGACGGCAGCTACGACATGATACTCCTTCCTCCGCCGCGCGACAGCGACAATGGCGGCCGCCGGCGGTGGAATCAACGTCGCCTTCCCCACATGGCAGAAGAACAACATCCGGGTTTGTCCCATCACCTCCCCCACCGACGGAGGAGGAGGCAGGGCAACCATGGCCAAGCAGGAGGCGGCACCTCGTCGGCTGTCGAGCAAGTCGACGACGCCGGCGCCCCAGCGGGGGACACGTCGGGCTTTGACCTTGCGTCTGAGATGAAGCAGACGAACGACGCCAGCACGCTCGCGAAGGACTTGCTGGGCGTCGCCCTCGTACCTGAGACAACGGTGCAGTCCGCCCCTGACGCGACTTCGTCACCACCCGTCGACCAAGAGGTACCGACCGATTCCCATCTCGTGCCTTTTGGATTCAGCTTCGACCCACCAAGTGACCTCGCTTCGGTGGAAGCCTTCATAGAGGCATGTACCAACCCTCCGGGGTACCATATGCGGTCGCCCTAGGACAGACTGACGGCCGGACCCTCGGGTTCCGAGGAAGATGATGAGCCCGACTTTTGTTGGGATTTCTCTGGGCTCGGTAACCCCAGTGCCATGCGGGACTTCATGACCGCATGCGACTACTGCCTCTCCGATTGTTCCGATGGTAGCCGCAGCTTCGGCGACGAGGACTGCGGCCCAAGTCGTGAATGTTTCCACGTCGATCTAGGGGGTCCCGGCGAAGGCAACCATCTTGGTATGCCGGAGAGCGGTGATCCCCCTAGGCCTGCGCCTCGCGTTGACATCCTTCGGGAGCTAGCTGTGGTCCCAGTCCCTGCGGGGGGTCAGGACGCACAGCTCGAGCAAATCCGCGAGATGCAGGCCAGGCTCGACGAGGGAGCAGGAACACTTGAGCAGTTCCGGCGGAACATCGGGCAGGAATGGGCAGACCAAGCTCCGCCTAGAGAAGCGTGTCATCTACCCCAGGGCATCCAGCACCGCATTGCCGACGACGTCAGGGCAAGGCCGCCACCGGCTTCTAGTGGGGTCGGCCAGAACCTGGCTGCAGCAGCAATACTACTCCGCGCGATGCCGGAGCCATCGACCACCGAAGGGCGGCGTATCCAGGGAGAGCTCAAGAATCTCCTGGAGGATGCCGCGGTCCGACGGGCCGAAAGCTCTGCCTCCCGAAGGCAGGGGTACCCCTCGGAGCATCGTGCCGCGACTTCCCGATTCGTGCGGGAAACCTCAGTCCACACCGGGCGCACGCGCAACACGGCGCCTGCGGCCCTGGGTCGCCTCGGCAACGAGCACCACCACCACAACCGTCGAGCCCACATCGATGAGAGGGTGCGCCGAGGCTACCACCCCAGGCGTGGGGGACGCTACGACAGCGGGGAGGATCGGAGCCCCTCGCCCGAACCACCCGGTCCGAAGGCTTTCAGCCGGGCCATACGACGGGCGCCGTTCCCGACCCGGTTCCGAACCCCGACTACCATCACAAAGTACTCGGGGGAGACGAGGCCGGAACTGTGGCTCGCGGACTACCGACTGGCCTGCCAGCTGGGTGGAACGGACGATGACAACCTAATCATCCGCAACCTCCCCCTGTTCCTCTCCGACACCGCTCGAGCCTGGCTGGAGCATCTGCCTCTGGGGCAGATCTCCAACTGGGACGACCTGATCCAAGCCTTCGCCGGCAACTTCCAGGGCACGTACGTGCGCCCTGGGAACTCCTGGGATCTCCGAAGCTACCGCCAGCAGCCGGGAGAGTCTCTCCGGGACTACATCCGGCGATTCTCGAAGCAGCGCACTGAGCTGCCCAACGTCACCGACTCGAACGTCATCGGCGCGTTCCTCGCCGGCACCACCTACCGCGACCTGGTGAGCAAGCTGGGTCGCAAGACCCCCACCAGGGCGAGCGAGCTGATGGACATCGCCACCAAGTTCGCCTCTGGCCGGGAGGCGGTTGAGGCCATCTTCCGGAAGGACAAGCAGCCCCAGGGCCACCAGCCGGAAGATGTCCCCGAGGCGTCCACTCAGCACGGCACCAAGAAGAAGAACAAGAAGAAGTCGCAAGCGAAACGCGACGCCACCGACGCGGACCTTGTTGCCGCCGCTGAGTACAAGAACCCTCGGAAACCTCCTGGAGGTGCCAATCTCTTCGATAAGATGCTCAAGGAGCCGTGCCCCTATCATCAGGGGCCCGTCAAGCACACCCTTGAGGAGTGTGTCATGCTTCGGCGCCACTTTCACAAGGCCGGGTCACCGGCGGAAGGTGGCAGGGCCCACAACAACGACAAGAAGGAGGATCACAAGGCAGAGGAGTTCCCCGAGTTCCACGACTGCTTCATGATCTACGGTGGGCAAGTGGCAAACGCCTCAGCTCGGCACCGCAAGCAAGAGCGTCGGGAGGTCTGCTCGGTAAAGGTGGCGGCGCCAGTCTACCTAGACTGGTCCGACAAGCCCATCACCTTCGACCAGGGCGACCACCCCGACCGCGTGCCGAGCCTGGGGAAATATCCGCTCGTTGTCGACCCCGTCATCGGCAACGTCAGGCTCACCAAGGTCCTCATGGACGGAGGCAGCAGCCTCAACATCATCTATGCCGAGACCCTCGGGCTCCTGCAGATCGATCTGTCCTCGATCCGGGCCGGCGCGGCGCCTTTTCACGGGATCATCCCCGGTAAACGCGTCCAACCCCTCGGACAACTCGATCTGCCCATCTGCTTCGGGACTCCCTCCAACTTCCGAAGGGAAACCCTCACGTTCGAGGTGGTCGGGTTCCGAGAAACCTACCACGCGGTACTGGGGAGGCCATGCTACGCCAAGTTCATGGTCGTCCCCAACTACACCTACCTCAAGCTCAAAATGTCAGGCCCCAACGGGGTCATCACCGTCGGCCCCACGTACCGACACGCGTACGAATGCCACGTGGAGTGCGTGGAGTATGCCTAGGCCCTCGCCGAATCCGAGGCCCTCGTCGCCGACCTGGAGAGCCTCTCCAAGGAGGCGCCAGATGCGAAGCGCCACGCCGGCAACTTTGAGCCAGCTGAGACGGTCAAATCCGTCCCTCTCGACCCCAGCAACGACGCCCCCAAGCAGATACGGATCGGCTCCGAGCTCGACCCCAAATAGGAAGCAGTGCTCGTCGACTTTCTCCACGCGAACGCTGAAGTCTTTGCGTGGAGTCCCTCGGACATGCCTGGCATACCGAGGGATGTCGCCGAGCACTCGCTGGATATCCGAGCTGGAGCCCGACCCGTGAAGCAGCCTCTGCGCCGATTCGACGAAGAAAAGCACAGAGCCATAGGTGAGGAGATTCACAAGCTGATGGCCGCAGGGTTCGTCAAAGAGGTATTCCATCCCGAATGGCTTGCCAACCCTGTGCTTGTGAGAAAGAAAGGAGGGAAATGGTGGATGTGTGTAGACTACACTGGTCTAAACAAAGCATGTCCGAAGGTTCCCTACCCTCTGCCTCGCATCGATCAAATCATGGATTCCACTGCTGGGTGCGAAACCCTGTCATTCCTCGACGCCTACTCAGGGTATCACCAAATCAAGATGAAAGAGTCCGACTAGATCGTGACTTCTTTCATCACACCTTTTGGCATGTACTGCTACGTTACTATGCCATTTGGTTTGAGGAATGCGGGTGCGACGTACCAAAGGTGCATGAACCACGTGTTCAGAGAGCACATTGGTCGAACGGTCGAGGCTTACGTCGATGACATCGTAGTCAAGACGAGGAAAGCCTCCGACCTCCTCACCGACCTTGAAACGACATTCCAGTGTCTCAAGGCGAAAGGCGTAAAACTCAATCCCGAGAAGTGCGTCTTCGGAGTCCCCCGAGGCATGCTCTTGGGGTTCATCGTCTCCGAGCGGGGCATCGAGGCCAACCCAGAGAAAATCGCGGCCATCACCAACATGGGGCCCATCAAGGACTTGAAAGGCGTACATAGGGTCATGGGATGCCTTGCGGCTCTGAGCCGCTTCATATCGCGCCTCGGCGAAAGAGGCCTACCTCTGTATCGCCTCTTAAGAAAGACCGAGTGCTTCACTTGGACCCCCGAGGCCGAGGAAGCCCTCGGGAACCTGAAGGCGCTCCTTACGAACGCACCCATCCTGGTGCCTCCCGCTGCCGGAGAAGCCCTCTTGATCTACGTCACCGCTACCACTCAGGTGGTCAGCGCCGCGATCGTGGTCGAAAGACAAGAAGAAGGACATGCATTGCCTGTCCAGAGGCCGGTCTACTTCATCAGTGAGGTACTGTCCGAGACCAAGATCTGCTACCCACAAATTCAAAAGCTGTTGTACGCGGTGATTCTGACGCGGCGGAAGTTGCGACACTACTTCGAGTCTCATCCGGTGACTGTGGTGTCATCCTTCCCCCTGGGGGAGATCATCCAGTGCCGAGAGGCCTCGGGTAGGATTGCAAAGTGGGCGGTGGAAATCATGGGCGAGACAATCTCGTTCGCCCCTCGGAAGGCCATAAATGGGTCGACAAGTCTTGGCGGACTTTGTGGCTGAATGGGTCGACACCCAGCTCCCGGCAGCTCCGATCCAACCGGAACTCTAGACCATGTTTTTCGATGGGTCGCTGATGAAAACAGGGGCAGGCGTGGGCCTGCTCTTCATCTCGCCCCTCGGGAAGCACCTCCGCTACTTGCTGCGCCTCCATTTCCCGGCGTCCAACAACGTGGCTGAGTACGAGGCTCTGGTCAACGGGTTGCGCATCGCCATCGAGCTAGGGGTCCGACGCCTCGACGCTCGCGGTGACTCTCAGCTTGTCATCGACCAAGTCATGAAGAACTCCCAATGTCGCGACCCGAAGATGGAAGCCTACTGCGACGAGGTTCGGCGCATGGAGGACAAGTTCTACGGGCTCAAGGTCAACCACGTCGCCCGGCGGTACAACGAGACTGCGGACGAGCTAGCGAAGATAGCTTCGGCGCGAACAATGGTTCCCCTGAACGTCTTCTCCTGGGACCTACATCAACCCTCAGTCAAGACAAACGACACGCTCGAGCCCGAGAAGGCCTCGGCCCCGCCCGAGGCAGCCTCGGCTACCGAGGGTGAGGCTCTGCGCATCGAGGAAGAGCGAAATGGGGTCCCACCTAATCGAGACTAGCAGGCCCCGTACCTGCAATATCTCCACCGAGGAGAGCTGCCCCTCGACCGAGCCGAAGCTCGGCGACTGGCGCGGCGCGCCAAGTCATTTGTCTTGCTGGGGGACGGGAAGGAGCTCTACCACTGCAGCCCCTCAGGCATCCTCCAGCGATGCATATCCATCGCCGAAGGCCAGGAGCTCTTACAAGAAATACACTCGGGGGCTTGCGGTCATCACGCAACACCTCGAGCCCTTGTTGGAAACGCTTTCCGACAAGGTTTCTACTGGCCGACCGTGGTGGCCGACGCCACTAGAATTGTCCGCACCTACCAAGGGTGTCAATTCTACGCAAGGCAGACGCACCTACCCGCTCAGGCTCTGCAAATAATACCCATCACCTGGCCGTTTGCTATGTGGGGTCTGGACCTCGTCGGTCCCTTGCAGAAGGCAACCGGGGTCTACACGCACCTACTGGTCGCCATCGACAAATTCTCCAAGTGGATCGAGGTCCGACCCCTAAATAGCATCAGGTCCGAACAGGCGGTGGCGTTCTTCACCAACATCATCCATCACTTTGGGGTCCCGAACTCCATCATCACCGACAACGGCACCCAGTTCACCGGTAGAAAGTTCCTGGACTTCTGCGAGGATCACCACATACGGGTGGACTGGGCCGCCATGGCTCACCCCATGACGAATGGGCAAGTTGAGCGTGCTAACGACATGATTCTGCAAGGACTCAAGCCACAGATCTACAACGACCTCAACAAGTTCGGCAAGCGATGGATGAAGGAACTCCCCTCGGTGGTCTGGAGTCTGAGGAAAACGCCGAGCCGAGCCACGGGCTTCACACCGTTCTTTCTAGTCTATGGGGTCGAGGCCATCTTGCCCACAGACTTAGAATACGGTTCCCCGAGGACGAGGGCGTACGACGACCAAAGCAATCGAACCAACCGAGAAGGCTCACTGGACAACTGGAAGAGGCTCGGGACGTGGCCTTACTACACTCGGCGCGGTATCAGCAGTCCCTGCGACGCTACCATGGCCGAGGGGTTCGGTCCCGAGACCTCCAGGTGGGCGACTTGGTGCTTCGACTACGACAAGACGCTCGAGGGCGACACAAGCTCACGCCTCCCTGGGAAGGGCCGTTCATCATCGCCAAGATTTTGAAGCCCGGGACGTACAAGCTGGCCAACAGTCAAGGCGAGGTCTACAGCAACGCTTGGAACATCCGACAGCTACGTCACTTCTACCCTTAAGATGTTTTCAAGCCATTCATATACCTCGTTTACATATGAAGTCTAACCATCAAGGAAGGGTCAGCCTTGCCTCGGCAAATCCCGACCCTCCCTCGGGGGGCTAGAAGGGGGGAACCCCCTCCGCGTCAAAATTTTCCTCGGAAGAAGTCTTTCTGCCATAATATCTTTCGTGCTTTTCGGCTACTTCGGTAGTGGGATCATGAAAACGACGGAGTACACGTAAGCAGGCAAGGCCGACCGAGCCGAGGGACTCCTACGCCTCCGGGATACGGATACCTCACTCATCGCCTTCTGCGAGAAGTAACTCGTGTTCAGATGAGCGATCCTGCTGACCGAACAAGCCTTAACGCTCAAAAGACTTTCTGCCGAAACGGTTTTTCGGGTTTTCTCGGCTACGTCGATAATAGAATCCCGCGGACGAGCAAGAGTACACGTAAGCGGCAAGGCCGACCGAGCCGAGGGATTCCTACGCCTCCAGGATACGGATACCTCACTCATCACCTTCCGTGAGAAGAAACTCTAGCTCGGATAAACGATTCTGCTACCGACGAGCAAGCCCTGATACTCGAAACAAGAGGAAAAGAAACGCAGCTTTACAACGCGACGACAGTATGTTTGGGCCTCGGCGGCCGCAAAAAACATATGCATACTACAGGCGAACCGATCCTGCAGGCTCAGACGTCGATGGAGGGGGAGCAGCAGCACCCTCGGCGTCAACTCCACCTTCGACGAAGTCCGACCGAGCCTCGGACGGCAACACGGGTGAAGGATCTCTGCTCCGAAGGACGACGTCAGCACCACGCCCGGGCCATCACCGCCAGGGCCTCCTCCAGGAACCCGGCCCGAGCAGACGGCTCGGCCGGCCGCCCCGAAGCCTCAGCCAGTTGTCCCCCGAGGACACCAGCCCGACTCATGGCCTCGGCAACCCGACTCCGGCGCTGGTCCCGCCAGTGGACGGCCCGGCCAGGCTCCGGCCGACGAAGTCTTCTTTTCGAGCCAATTCTGCCTCTGTCCATGCTGACACCGCTGCCTCCAGCCCCGGCTCACCGCAGAGCGGCCGAGGGTTTCTTTGACTAAGCAAGTGAAGCCTCGGGCGGCAAGGCCGACCGAGCCGAAGGATTCCTACGCCTCCGGGATACGGATACCTCACTCATCACCTTCCGCACAGAGCAACTCACATTTGGTTAAGCGGTTCGGCTAGCCGACAGGCAAGTTCTAGTGCTCGAAAATGAGGAAAAAACGCGGTATTACACCCAAAAATACCTACATGTTCAGGCCCCGACAACCACAATGAACAAACACCGGCACTCAAGGTGCCATTACAAACGGAACTCCGGTTCCGCCCCCGCAGGTACGAACAACCCCCCACATTGGAGGGCCTGCGGGGCGACGAAACCCCAGGTGGCTCGCCGACGCCCGCTCCGGTAGCAGCGACAACGACCTCCGCTCCGAGTGGCCAAACAACAGCAGCGATGACCTCAGGGCAGACGCTGCTGCGACGAGCTCCTCGCCCACATCCCCACTCGAGGGGCGAGGACAAGCTATCAAAGCCAAAGAGCCGGGGGCCCGGAGCGCGGATGGTGGCGGCGATCTCGTCGGCAACGAGGACTTCTTCAGCCGCCACCACCTCAACGTTGACGACGGCAGCCATCTGCCAACCGGCAGATCCCCACTCGGATCCTCCCGGACAGGCGAGCACCGACCTCTGCGCAAGAGGCGTCGTACTGGAGCAAAGGCAGGACAGCCCAAGAACACGAACGCCGCCCTAGCAGCGCGCGACGTCTTGGGCGGCCCTCCGGTGCGCGTGGCGCGGCGACCGCTCATACGGCGGGAGGGGGCACCAGGAGCCGAGCCAGAGCCAGCTGAGCCAGCGAGCCCAACGCGCTGAAGCTGACGACGCTCGCGGTCGACCAGCCCCGCATTGTCGGAGTCCGCCCCTTCCGCTAGGCCAGTGAACACCCCCTCCCCTGAATGCTGAAGAAGAGGGCGACCCACGAACCCGTGCGGGAGGTAGAGCTCCGGCTCAGCCCACCCTCCTCCCCAGCAAGGATGATGAAGATCCTTGAAGCTGAGGGTGGGGCAGAGGCCGCAGCCCGGCTCGCTTCTCCCCACCATCGAACTGGTGGTCACTGTCTTGGGTGACCACCGGCGAGGGGATGCAGCCGGGATGCCTGATGAAAATCCTTGAAGCCGAGCGATGGCTGAAAGGTACCAACTTCCACGAAGTTGCGTTCCTCCAACGACAGCAAGACGAAAGCGACGCGAGCGCTCCCCATCCAGGGGCTCGGAAGGTGGAAGGACGCGATACATGGAGTGCGAAGACATGGTTGCCATCCAAGGGGGTCACCCTCCTTTTAAAGGCGACTCTCCCCACTTGCTTCCTCAGCCGGCGCGGACTGAGTCTTCTCCAACACGCTCCAAGGTCCTCCCCCTACGACACGAGGGCTGGGTCCCACGCGTCATGCAAGATGGCCCAGGACAGAAGAAGCCAAACCGCCGCGCGCGGAGCGCACAACAGCCCAGCGGTTACAAGCATTCCTCCACTATCGCCCGGACCAGCGGGTGAAAGGGTGGACCGCCATGCAGGCGGCATGCAACCGCAACAAGGGGGTGCACCCTTTCGACTTCGACGCGTCCAGCTTGGAGGTCCAGGCCCACACGTCATGTAACCGGCGCGCCAGTTACTACGTGCAAGAAACTGCACCACCACTCGCGCCAGTACCGCACCTTCTCGACTGCGGAACCGGTGCCGCGACTCGAGGCGACCCTGCGCATGACCCGTCAGTGCCAACCAAGCACATCGGTCACGGGTCAGTCAGCTGCGGGAGAAGGCGCGACGGTCGATACGGCCAGAAATGGGCCGGTAGTAATGGCGGTGGCAGGCGGGCAGAAGCAGCAGTCAAGTCGTCAGCATGCTCATGCCCCCTCCTGGGACAGCGAGAGAACCCTCTCCCACGGCGTGAAGGCGACGCGCCCGTGTTCCGTTCCTCGAACGGCTCGCGCACGCACAACGGTTGCCCCGCGAACCACTCGTCCCATCGCGTTAACTCTGCGGCAGGACAGGCGGCACCTTTGGCAGGCAAAGCAGGCGACGCTTCACCTCCGCCATAATGACCGCGTCAAAAAAAGGTGTGCCACGTCATTCGATTTCGTATCCTTTTCCACTTCCTCTTTCTCTCTCTTGCCACAGGGGCCGGGAAAGGGGATACTCCGAAAGGGATCCTTCTCCGCGAAGGAAGCGGGCCCCGAGCCCCCCTACTGATCAGGGGTTCGAAGGCTGGCCCCTCGGAAGGGTTCAACAGCCGCCTCAGAGCACTCGGGCTCCACGCCCACTACTGGTCAGAGGTTCGAAGGCTGGCCCCTCGGAAGGGTTCAACGGCCGCCTCAGGCTACTCGGGCTCCACGCCCACTACTGATCAGGGGTTCGTAGGCTGGCCCCCAAAGGGTTCGACAGCCGCCTCAGAGCACGCAGAGCGAGGGATGACCCTGGGTACGTTCGATACATAACCAAGGCTCGGGCTACGCTCCCGAGGTACCCTAGGACATTTCCGAGACCGACGGGAACGATTTTGTAACGGAATCCTACCAGAGGGAGGCATCGAGCCCTCGGACCCCATCAAAAGGGGACCGGGTCCGGCGAATCACCCACAGGTACTTTTGGAGCGCGCCTCCGGGCCACTAGCCGACCCCTAACGAATGGGGCACGGGCGTCCACTCGGATTACCCGTTAGCAACTCACTGGAGACACCATGTTCGGCGCCCTCCGAGGGCAACATGGCGCTTCCCCCCCCCCCCCCCCCTCTTCCTTGTAGAAAGGCGACGCAGGGGCGTATGAAAAAAGCTGAGTCTGTCCTTGACCGTCCTCTCGCTCTATGCGGAGGCTCGGGGGCTGCTCTCGCAAACCCGGCTCCGGCCAAACCGTTGACAACGTAAACATACCAGCCCGAGAACTTGGGACCTGACTAAGCACCCGGGCAACGACCAGTTCGCATGAGGGAACAACCAAACCGGCCGAGCCATCACGGAAGACACTAAGACCTCAAAGGAGTCAAAACACTCCTCCGAGGCCTCAGGGGCTACACCCGGCAGGTGCGCTCGCGCGCACCCACCGGAACGAAATGCAACCGAGAAAGGTCGGTCCCCTTGCAAAAAAGTGCGACAAAAGCCTCCAAGCGAGTGCCAACACTCCCTTTGAGGCTCGGGGGCTACTGTCGGGGACCATAATTAGGGGTACCCCCAAGACTCCTAATCTCAGCTGGTAACCCCCATCAGCACAAAGCTGCAAAGGCCTGATGGGCACGATTAAGGTCAAGGCTCAGTCCACTCAAGGGACACGATCTCGCCTCGCCCGAGCCCAGCCTCGGGCAAAGGCAGCCGAACCCGAAGGATTCACGTCTCGCCCGAGGGCCCCCTCAAGCAACGGACACACCTTTGGCTCGCCCGAGGCCCAGTCTTCGTAGAGAAGTAACCTTGGCCAGATTGCCACGCCAACCGACCGTATCGCAGGAGCATTTAATGCAAGGATCGCCTGACACCTTATCCTGACGCGCGCTCTTCAGTCGACAGGGCCGAAGTGACCGCAGTTACTTCGCCGCTCCACTGACCGACCTGACAGGAATACAGCGCCGCCTGCCCTGCTCCGACTGCCGTGCCACTCGCCAAAGTGAGGTCGACAGCGGCTAAGTCCAGCCTCGGGCGACATAGGAAGCTCCGCCTCGCTCGACCCCAGGGTTCGGCCCCCGTCTCGGCCTCGGAAGATGGACTTCGCCTCGCCCGACCCCAGGGCTCGGACTCAACCACGACTTAGAAGATGACGAACTCTGCCTCGCCCGACCCCAGGGCTCGGACTCAGCCTCGGCTCCGGAAGACGATGAACTCCGCCTCGCCCGACCCTAGGGCTCGGACTCAACCTCGGCCTCGGAGGAATCGCCACCTCACCCAAACTCGGACTCGGACCGACCACGTCGCCAGGGGGGCCATCATTACCCTACCCCTAGCTAACTCAGGCTACGGGGAACAAGACTGGCGTCCCATCTGGCTCGCCCCAGTAAACAAGTAATGATGGCACCCCGCACGCTCCATGACGACGGCAGCTCCCAGCCCCTTACGTCAGCAAGGATTCGACAGCCCCGACAGCTGTCCTTCCGCAGGGCTCCAGCTCTCCTCCGACGACCACGACATCACATGAATAGGGTGCCAAAACCTCTCCGACTGCCACGACAGCATGTACTTAGGGCTCTAGCTCCTCTCTGCTAGACACGTTAGCACACTGCTACACCCCCCATTGTACACCTGGACCCTCTCCTTACGCCTATAAAAGGAAGGTTCAGGGCTCTTGTACGAGAAGGTTGGCCGCGCGGGAGAACAGGCCGACACATAAGGCTCTCGCTCTCTCTCTCCCATGCGAACGCTTGTAACCCCCTACTGCAAGCGCATCCATCCGCCCTAGGCGCAGGACAACACGAAGGCCGTGGTTTCCCCTTACTGTTCTCCCCCCTTTGTGTCCCGTCTCGCGCCGACCCATCTGGGCTGGGACACGCAGCAACAATTTACTCGTCGGTCCAGGGACCCCCCGGGGTCGAAACGCCGACAACATTGTTAAATCATGTTTTTGAGGACCTTCGGAAAACGAAGGCCCCCAACAGGGCCATAGGTTGTAATTTTTATTTTTTGTGCAGCCCTGTGCAATACAAGGGCCAAATTCCCCCACATGTAAAATGTAATGATCTGGGATTACACCATCGAGTGTAAAAAAGAATGAAGAAGCTCCAAAGTCGTCCCTAAGGGGATGCAAAGCTAGAATGCCACCTAAGTAAAAGCTCAAGAAGCTCTAAAGTCGTCCCTAAGGGGATGCAGAGCTAGAATGCAACCTAAGTAAAAGGTGAAGAAGCTCCAAAGTCGTTCCTAAGGGGAGGCAGAGCTTAGGTCCAAAGTCGTTCCCAAGGGAATGCAGAGCTGAATAACCACCTAAGTAAAAGGTGAAAAGACTCCAAAGTCGTTCCTAAGGGGGTGCAAAGTCTGGGTGCGTATTTGCGTGAGTTTTTTACCTTCGGCATACATGTGCATACTTCATCACATCATCTTTTGCATTCATACAAACATACATTAGGCATCTGTAGATCCATCATCATTACAAAAGCATAAAGCATTAACAGGAAAAGCGAGGATTTTTGCTTTCAATGAGAAAATGCTTCGTATATACGAAGATGCTTCGACTTAAATGAATTTTCGTTGGTTATGAGAGCCGATCTTTAATTTTACTCAAGAGGTGCTTCGATGTGAATGAAAAGAAGGGAAGGTGTTTTTTGCCTTCGGCTCAAAAAGCTACAAGCATAGGTTTCGTCCATAGCAAAGCAGATGACACACGAATGAAAGGTAAAATAGCATTACAAAGCATTTACAAACATTTATAATTGTTCGTTCACATTCAATTACAATCCTTTGCCAAATAATACATTTCTCTTGCACAAAGAGTTTCCAAAAAGTGTTTCTACATATATCAACAAGGGGATCCTCTAAAGCCTTCTTCAAAGGTTCAGACTTAGCTTCGGTTCACTAATTTTCGCCACCATCACCCTGAAGAATGACGAAGGTAAGGGTAGTGAGGAATGTGGTGAGAAAGAATGTAAAACAAAAGAATAGAGGTAAAGAGTTATACTTTGTTGAGCATATTTCGAGCTTCATTTCTAGCCAATTCTCGGCTGCCTTTTCCCAGATTTGGGTCATAAACCTATTGCCTATGCTTCGAGCTTCGGCTAGAATATCAACTAGGTCTGATGGGGAAAGGTTGAAATTTGATCTGTTAACAGCCCTTGCATGGTTGCATCTGGCTTCTATGAAAGCGGCAGCCGTACCACGAGAAGCCACTAGTGCACAGAAGTCAGCGTGGCCAGTTATAACTTCATCAAGGACGTCAAAGTCTTTCTCGACGCATTCAAGTGCTTCGGGGACATTTTCAGCAGAGAGGCTAGCTTCCTCGGTTGCAGCTCCAACTGAATTGAATATACTCTTTAATCGAGCGGTGCATTGGCTTGAAAAGTTAAAACATTTATCCTTGAGAGTTCTGAGTGCTTCACTGAGCTTCAGGTTTTTCTCAGCCTCAACCTTGAGTGTCATGTTCAAAGCTTCGGTTTCACGATTGAATCGGCTGGAGTTCTCTTCCAAAAGCGTCTGGGCCTCTTTCAGCTCCTTGCTCAATTTCTTATTTTGAGCCTGCGCTTCGGCAAGCGATCCTTCGGTTGAATGCAGCAAATCATCTTTTTCTTTTAGAGAATCTTCAAGTTTCTTGATTTTATCTTAGAAACCCTTGACAACAGTTTTGTTCTTTATGTCTTCATCATCTTGTTGCATTTTCAAAGCTTTGCTTAATAACAAACTCTATAAAAATGAATTAAAGTTAGAATACCTAGGTCAACACGAAGATATCAATGGTAACTCGCAAGGGGACCTTACTTTGAAATTCGAGTAAAATAAGCTGCCTATGATGTGCTGGCATTTGTAGCAGCTGATGTCTTTTTCAAGCTTCGGGAAACCAATACTCTTCAACACAGTGCTTATAATTTTAGCACCGGCGCGGTCGCGGATGCATCCCACAATTTCTTCATCGACCCCGCCGAAGAGCATTGATCCCGGCTGGTAGCCACAGGAGATAGCAAATTCTTTTAGCTCTGATATGTCCTCTTCGGAGAGCTGTTGGCCGACCAAGTGCTGTAGGTCAAAATTCACACCTTTCGAAGAGGTTCCTTCAATTTTCTTCCCCTTGTCAGAAACTACTGCGGCTACCTTTTTCTCCGCAACCACATCTGATATAATTCTGTCGATTTCAGATAGAGTGGTTGAGATTTTTGTCTTCAGCTGCAATGGTAGCTTTGGCATTAGTTGATTTTGCAGCCTTGACTGCCGAAGCTAAGGGCGAGGTCTGTTCAATGGCTTCTAGTATATTCATCATATGTCATTTCTTCTGGCCCCCATCTCTCCCCTCTATAGCCGAAGAGATTTCCCTTGTTTGTAAGAGGCTAGTCAGGTCCAACTATAATACCCAAAAATATACACAATGAGAATATAGTTGATCTCCCTATTTTATGTGCCATATATTCATCATAACAAGAGCATACCTATAAGTAAGAGTGATTAGTTAAAATAAATGGTACTAAAATGGAATATGCATCATGCTGAGGTTTTATTTTGTGTGCATGTTGTAAAAATATAAAATAATGTAAAAAGGAATATATTAAAATCCAAAGTGGAATTTAAAATCTAAAAAAGAATTCTAGGATTTAAGAAAGAGAAGCACTAATAATCACCAAATGAATATTAAAATAGGTAAATTACCCCTACCATGTGTAAGAGGAACACTTTATGAGAAAACAAATGTGCTAAGAAATTTAAACTTGAATGGGAATTTAAATTATGAAGTTGGAAATTAAAAAGAAAAGAAAAGGAAAAAACAAAATATAAAAGAAAAGGGGGACGCTTGAATGGGCCAGGACCTCGCTTTTGGCCCAACCGCAGAAACACACTGCGCGGCCCATTGTACCTGCACCCTCGCGTGTGCCGCTCGCATGACAGATGGGGTCTTCATGTCAGACTCCTTACCCGCGCGCGCTACTACCGCAGGCACCGACCCGACCTGCCCCCTTGCTAGCTTCACTCCCCACCGCGCGGTCACCGCCAGATGGGCCATCTGGCGCTGTAGATCTTCCCCGAGGCGCGCGGATAGCTGGAGCTAAGACCCGGCACCGATCTCCCTGGTTGTTACAACAGCTCGTGTGCTGGCCCCTACCTTGATGCGCGACCTGGACGGCCATATCCATCTCTGCCCCCAAATCCACGAATCCCCTGGTCATTTATACCAAAGGCGGCCCTCAAATTGCACCCACGCTGGTGTACCAGTAGCACCTCGCTCCGCCCTTGGCAAACCGCACAATAGTTGCTGCCCTACACCCTTACAAAGTTCCTGGCATCGCGGAATTGGTGGGTGCTGTCCTCGCGTCTGGAATCGGCCACCGAGGTAAAGGCGGATCCCGCACCAGCCCTCGTCGTGGATTGGGGACTCCGTGCGTCAATCACCGGTAAGATTCAACTCCGATGCATTCCTCTCCTTTCTCCAATCGTGCACCGACAAAATTGGCCCCGCTCATTCACCCTGTTGATCGGAATTGCTCGATGGGGTTGTGCTGCCACTGATTGTCGCTCATCTCTATAGACAGAATTGTAGTTGTCCGCTCGCGTATGGATAGCTCCAATCGATTCACCACACCAGGAGCTGGGTTCGGGATCTGTCGTGATCGGGTATGGTCGAGTTGTGGGCGAAATCGTTGGCACTCCGGCGAGGTTCGTCGTTGCACAGCTCTCCGCCACCGGGTTGGCTTTGAGCTGGGAGGTGACGACAGGCCTATCGTCGATCCTCTGAGGGACGGCCCAGATCTAATCCGCGCTCTGACCGGCGTAACCTGAATTCTCACCGTTAGATCACGAGTTTACGGATCAGATCTGATGAAGGGATCATGCGCCATGGACCGCAGATCTGGGATCCAACGGTAGTTGGCGCAGCAGTATACATAACCGGGACTGAATTAATCTGGACGCTTGATGTGACACCCCAGTGTCACCTAGGGTTTCTCTCAAAGAGCTAACCCATGAACCATCATCTTATGTGAACCAGAATTGAGCATGAACATCAAATTGACTTAAGAATGAAGGACCCACTAATCCTATACTTAAAAGTATCATGACCAAAACAGATGGGTTTTTCAAAAAAGGCAAAATTGTGCAACCCCAACAAAAACCCTAATTGAGCCCTATGAACAAAATTCAAGAAAATGGGGAAAAGAGTATGAAAAATTCAGAATCATGGCTTGGGCCAATTATAAACATTGAAGTATATTCAATAAACAACAATAAAGATTGAGGAAGCTTGGCCAAAATAATTCAGATAAAACCCCAAACAAGCTTCTCATGTGGGGACTCAATAGGAAATTCTGAATTTCAGAATTCTGAATTTCAGACCTTGAGCCAAAGATCAAGCGTGTTCACCTTGATCCCTAACTCAAATCCTAATGGCCCCATTAACAAAAATGTGCCTAACTAACCCCTCTGTCGCATGCCAGAAGATGGCATTGGGACGCGAGCCCTAGACACGACCAAACTCTGGATTTGCCTCGGGTTTGAGCTGGGAGACAGACCGGATTTCCGGGCTCCATATCTCTGCAACCAGTAGGCAAAATCCTATGACCCCCACACAAGATCGGTAGCTTGTAGGGAGGAGAAGAGGTCTTGTGCACTGACCAAGGCGAGAGCAGGCTCAGATGAGTGACCACACACGCCAAAACTTGGGCAGAACGCACGGGCACACGTGTTCGACCCTGGTCGGCACGTCGGCGCTCGCCCAACCCGCGCGCGCGCTCGCCCTGTCGTTCGGTCAAGTCCGCCACGCGCCCTTGCCCTCGGTCGTGCCCGCCCGCGCCTATAAAGCCTCGCCGAGCGTGCCTCAATTCACCCCGCGCTCACCATCACCGGCCAGCCACCCCTCCTTAGCTCCGGCGAGCTCTTTTCCGCCCGCCATTACCACCAGAGCTTCGGCCACCGTGGCTAGCCCACTCCAGTCACCCCCAAGTCGCGCGAGCGCTTTGGTTAGCTCCGCCATAGGCCCGTGAAGCTTTCCAAGCCCTCGGACCCGGCAGAACTTCACTGGAAGCTCGAGATCACCCTCGCCGGACTTCGGTCGCCCGCCTGCACGCGTGGACCGAGCTCTCCGGTGAGCCATTCTTCAATTCCTCGCGCGCACACCTTCCTTGATCCCTGGTGAAGCTCTCTGACCCGTTTGATTGGTCAATTTTGCCCTGGATAGGCCGGACTCCTCGTCGCCGACGAGCTCCCCCGCCTGTGCACGCAGACCGGCCAACTCCGACCATCCCTGATGGCGACCCGCACATCGTCATGACCATCAGGACCTCCCCTACACCCTCGGCCACCTCACCGGAGCAATCTTGCCGCCGGTAAGCCCCTCCGCCCTTTCTTCCGCCGCGGGTACTGTTTAAATTGGGGGAAGGACCTCGGGTTAGGATTAGAAGAACCTAGGGGGTTTTCTGCAATGTCAGTGACTCGTTTGAATAGTAGCCCAGGGACTAATCTGTAAGGAAAACTCAAAACACCCGCCAGAGACCCCATTGCAAAGTATTTTCCATTTAATCAATTCTGTTTACTCTTTGTAATAAACAAAGAACTTAGAAAATTCATAACTTGATGAATTCTTAACCAAAAGTTGTCAAACTAATTTTGCTAGATCCTGAACATTATGAACTATCATTTAAAAATAATGAACCCTATGCTTTCTGTTCTAATTTTTAGAGTTTAAAATTAAAAACAGAAATTGACTAAACCTTGTTTAATTAAGGAAAATTAGTTTTGCTTCTGTGCTGAACCTAAGAAAATTTGTAGATGTTCAAACCTCATTTAAGCACTGTTTAAAAATAATAGGAACCCCAGTATTGAAAAATATAGTGTAGATATTCATTAAAAGCCATTTCTGCCCAAAACTTAGGAAAATCAGAAAGGCATTAGAAATTAACGAACAGTGAGTGAAATTATTTTTCCTAGTTTACTTAAGTAACAGAGAATTTAAGAAAAATAAAGGGACCTCTAGTCCAGATCAGTTTTAAAGCAAAATGTGTTGTTTAGCATTATTCCAACTAGAAATCAATTATTAGAATTACAAAACTAGATCCAAAATTGATAATAAAAATTCAGTGGACTTGTAACCACCAGAACCCCACTGCAAAAATAATGAACACCCCAGCCCATCATTTTAAGTAGGGTAAATAAATATAACATGATAATAAGGCATTTTTCAAATAAATCATGAATAACCCATAATAATTCAATAATGGGCAACCAAAATTTTGCTAAGTCAATGATGAGATAAGCCACCAGAGAAAAATGCAAACCCATTAAAAAGATGCAAAATAATACCTATTGCCAATATTTTATAAGAAAAGCCATTTAATCCAATTAATGCATACCACCCCTTCCCTTAAGCAAAAAGATGGCAAACTCCAGAATGATTGCTCTTGCGCAAAATAGAAGCTAGGAAAAATCAGAAATTTGTTGTTTGATGTTTTTCAAATATAGTGGTAGTAGAAAGCACCCCTTTGGCTAGAAACTTTGGAAAATCCTAGTAAAATAACTAATAAGAATTAATGGCTAGAATTTTGTGCCAAGTCATGTTATAGCACCTAAACACCAGCAAAAATAAGTTTTAGAGAATTACCTACTCTTAAATAATAGTTGTAGTTCAAAGCACCCCTTCTGCCCTAAAATTTGGTAATTTTGTCCAGAGAAAACTATTCACCTTCTGATCCCCAAGTTTGGAGACAGAGAATTATACACCAGTAATAAGCCACTATAATTTGTGCAGAATTTTTGGAATTTTATTAAGGCAACTTGTAGTTCAAACCCACTCCAAAAACTTAAAGAGAGAATAAAGAAAAAGAAGGGAGAAATAAATCTCACTCCAATAAGTCCAACTTGAATTCTTGTCAATTCTCACTAAGGCTTTAAAAAGAATTCAGTGGAACCCCAAAATAAACCTACCACTTACCTTAGCTAAGTTTGATCCAATTTACCAAGTATACCACCCAGAAGTCTTACATAAGTAAGGTTTAACTTCATCTAACTCAAGTAGATCATACACCGTCAGAAGTTGAAATTTCTAAAGCACCTATCATATCATGCATGTAATTTACGCATTGCATTCATTAGATTGTAATCTCGCCGACGGAGAGTACGTGCTCTTCCCCGAGCAAGGAACTGTCCAAGAGGAGGACCAGGAGCAAGCTTCCGAGGCTGCTATCGAGGATCTCCCTGCAGCCCCAGCTATTGAAGGCAAGCCCCAGTTTATATGCATAACCATATTATTATATGCTACTTTACTACACTTAATGCTTGTAGGATTGTAATGTGCACTTAAGTGTAGGAGTTGCTTGAAACCTCTAGTTGCATGAACTTAGGATTCCTTTTTGAGATGAATACTAGTATGATAGGTCGAGTAGCTGCTTGCTAATCAGGATCTCGGTAGAAGTCGAGTGATTTTTCTAGCACTCGCGCGAGGTCAGGAATTGATTGTATTCATCTTGATAACGGGATCTATGTTTAGTCTATGGACTTGGATCCAGGGAGGATGCCTTGACCATGAGACGGGAAAAATGAATTAAGGATTAATGTGTGGATACCTGAGTCAAGCGTTTGTACGTACTAAGCACATGCCGGGAAAAATAGCAGCCGGTAAACCTAGTACCTGAGTGAAGCCGGGCGCGGACTTTATCCCTCATGCGACCTGAGACTGGGTCTCCTATGCTAGCTATGGTGGGTACAAGTGCGGTCACTGCACGGCGGCAGCCGGGGTCAGTGGAGCATTGTATGCCAAGGCGGTGAGGCCTGGACGCGAACGGGGAATCGATGGGGATGGTTGTCATGTGCGGGGTCGAAGTACCCTGACATGCCATGTGTTTACGTTTACCTTGCAAGGTTAAAACTCGATTCGAATCGTCTGCTTCTCGCAGCTAATGAGACTGCTTGACCCCTTGTACTACATCGAGTAAGAAGTGAAATGAGGTTACATGAGACAATTTGTTGATTGAACTAAATGTTTGTTACCATGTATGCTTAGAAGGAGCAAACCTAGCTAAGATAATGATGCTAGAACTTGAAAAGCTAAAAATGGATTTTAGAAACAGCTAGTGCTTTTGGCATACCAAACCCCTCAGCCAAACAGCTGCATAGTCTAGAGGTAGAGGAGTAGACTCCTCACACCGGGTAAGTCTAGCTGAGTATTAGTATACTCAGCCTTGCTTGTGGCATAATTTTTTGCAGGTACCATTCAGGAAATGGTTGATGGTGTGACTTGGCCTACCACCCTGCCACCGGGTTGGACGGTCGAGTGGGATGCTGCTCCGGCAGGAGAGGAGCACGAGGAGTAGTGGGCTAGGCCTTGCCCATTTCCTCGATACTGACGACATCGATTATCCGCTGCATTTTATTTTGTGAACTCTTATTTGCTACTCAAAAACTCTAATCTATGTAATGATTCAGCACTTAATTTGAGGTTTCCTGTTTTATTGTATTTCTTCTGTGACTCACCTTCAAGTGAGATTGTGGAATTTGATCATGGTTAAGTGGCTCTATCAGACTAGATCTGAAGGACTGACGGGTTATTCCGATTTAAGTGTGTTACGGCCCCTGAGGCGTGACTTAGGCACTTAAGCTGGAATAATTCGAGTGGTTCTGCCACACTTGATCTCTAACCGGGTGGCCGAAGTGCACCCGTACCCTTTTGGCCAGGGAATTTTGTTAAAGAGCCCCCGCCAAACACTGAAATAAACTCGCGGTTCATCTCTGTCGAGTCTTTATACCTTGTTTTACCACTGAATATTTTTGGGTAGTATATGCTATTGCATTATGTGGTTTTGGGTATGGAGATATACATCACTCATTGTGACACTTTTGTTATCAGTTATTATTTACGGTTCATGATAAGATCATTATGTTAATGGGAACATGGAGAACCACTCGGGAAAACAGTGCAACCACAAGGGTGGTATGGGACGCCCTTGGCTGATTAACTAGGAAAGCTAGTGGATGACTACCTTACCCGAAAGGGGCAAGGACAGTAGGGGAGTGGTCAGTGTAGGGAGGTCCTTGGGTTAATTTTGCTGTGATGGCGGTCAGGCGAGGGATTTCTGCACTAGAGCTTCCTAGAAACTGTAGCGGGTTTTTTAAAGCTAGTGGAACTTTGTAAAGGCCTCATAGTGGTACCCTGCCTCGCTTCCTTGGTAGAGGTGTATGGGGTCCGAACAACCCCGTGGCAAATGGGTAACACGACTTGTGGGTAAAGATGTGCAAGCTGTGCAGAGTGTAAAACTGGTATATTAGCCGTGCTCACGGTCATGAGCAGCTCGGACACTCACATGATTAATCTATGGAATTAAAATTCAACTTGTCATTTACATCGCATTGGGATTATTTTATTATTACTTTTATTTATTATTATTAAGGTTTGGTATTTACTTACACTTAGTAATTGCTATTAAAATATTGACCAACTTATAAAAGCAATGCTCAGCTGCAACCTTTATTTTATTGATCAGCCTTACACTTCCCATGAACTCCCACCTTTGGTGAGTAAATGCGCATTATTCTCCACAACTTGTTGAACGATGAACATGTGTGAGCTCACCCTTGTTGTCTCACACCCCCACAGGAGAAGAACAGGTGGTCGAAGAGGAGCCGCCTAGCACTGAGGCTTTCGACTTGATCTAGGTGGTGTCTCCCAGTCAGCTTTGTGGCGCCAGGGAATAATATTTAATTCGCTTTATTTTATCATTTATTTTTGTAAGACTTCCGCTATGTAATAAGTACATTTATGTTATTTATGACATTTATCTCTATGCACTCTGTTATTATATGTGTTGTCTTCTCTGGCGCATATATGAGATGCACCCGGCTTTGTTCCTTAAATTCGGGTGTGACACCAACCTCAGAAGACTTAGCAGTGCAAATGGGAAAGACTCAGTCATTACCTTCAAAATCTTCGAGACCTTAGCAGCAGAAGACGAAGAAGGGCTTGCAGTCTACTTCGGCACATCTTCCAACTTCGTCTTCTCAGATGACATTTTGGCAAGCTTCCGTTTTTTGGGAGCCTATACTTTTGGCTCTGGTACAATTTTTCGCTTCTGCAAAGCCTCTTGGTCTTCTTTAACCGACCGGACGGCCTGCCTACTTAGGATACTAACAATCCTCTTCCTCTTGACTCCTCCGGCCCCTTCATCAAGCCTCTTGTAGTCAGGATACTCAAAGTTAAGAGCATCCATTACACGGTTCAGCCTTCATTTCGGTCGGGTGCTGAAGGCAGTAGTCATTAGCTGATCTTCTTTCTTCGTATAGTTTCCAAGAATTTCATTGCACATGGTTTCTATCAATTCTAGCCATTCAGTGCATGGTTCTTTAAATCTTTTCTGAAATTTGAAGCTATGTGGCAGACGAACAAGCTCGTATTTCTTCCTCTCTTCTTTCTTCTTCAGCATTCCCTAGCCGCCAGAAGTTGGGAATGTCCGGTTTGCTAGATATTCTTGTACCAAATATCTCATGCTGATATGTTCAACCACGATCCTAAATTCCATTCAGCTAGCTGGCAAGGAGACCCTAGTTGCATGTTGCACAAGGGCCGAGTCATGCTGAAGTTTAGTCACAGTGGACTCATCACCATGCTCATAAGCTTTTCCCTTTTCTTCTCGTCTATCTTAATGTAGAACCATTCACTCGTCCAACCAGTGGGCCACTTGGTCCGGTAACCTACCACAAGAGCCTTCGTATCCTTTCAGTATGCAAAGTTGTAGCATCCGAAATTTTTGTGCAGATCGTCAGCCCTTGCCTTTGTTTCATAATGAAGTTCATGAACCCAGCAAAACCCTTCGGCGTTAGCACTCTTTCCTTGGCTTCGGAGAGCCCAGATGAAAACGCTAAGCCTAACAATAGCGTTCGGGGTCAGCTGATGGAGATATATCTCAAATTTCTTTAAAACTTCCCCTACCATCTCGTAAAGGGGGAATCGAAGCCCCGCCCCGAAGAAACTCTTGAACACCACAACTTCATCTTCCTTCGGCTCTGGAATTATTTCTTGTCCAGCAAAGCGAATCAATTCATTATCATTCTCTCCAAAATAACATAGTTTTTTCATCACAACTAGAGCATCTGCTTTTACTGTGGATTTTCCAAATTCAACATGACTAGGCTTAGTTGGGCACAGAATACTATCGTCCTCTTCACTTTCGTTATCACTCTCAACTTCGGCCACAACTTGTTCAGCTTCGGCGTTAGAGGTACCTTCGATAATAGCTCCCTCTTGCACAACCAGCCCCGACCGCCTCATCATTTCTGATATGGGTGCTGTCTCAGTTACTTTAGTTTCATCTCCCTCACGGGACACCCTTGCAGTGGATCTTACTCTGGCCATTTCAATGTTCAGCTTCTTTTAGACGAAGTTGATCTTAAGTGACGAAGTGCTTGTTTGGAAGCACAATGTTGAGAGCTTCGGCTTCGCTTAAAATTTTCAACAGCACAACGGTGCAATAGCAATGAATGTTGTGGTAACTTCTCACCAACATGTCTATTTATATAGCCCTTTAGGAGAAGAAGGCAAACCGCCAAAGCGTGTATACTGGCTGAACGGTGGACCAACCAGCGCTCAGAATATTCTAATCGTTTTTTGATAACAAGCTCAGGGAAGGTGTTTTTCGGACTTTCTGCATTCTGAAGCCTTCATGTTTTTCATGGATCGAGCTTGTTATGAAAAAAACGATCTAGCACCGCGAAGGGGCTACTGTTGGGGATCTTCTTCTCTGCCGAAGGTCCTCAAGACAAAAACACCTTCGGCAAAGTAATACTGAAGTCTTCCCTCCTTCTGCCGAAGGTTCTCAAGATGAAAACCTCGCTTAGAAGCAACGATGACAAGTGCCGAAGCTACCATCAGATTTGGTTTAGATCGAGCAGAGGATGAAAAGACTAGATAGATGAAAGTCGCCTAGAGGGGGGTGAATAGGGCGAATCTGAAATTTACAAACTTTAAGCACAACTACAAGTCGAGGTTAGCGTTAGAAGTATAAACGAGTCCGAAAGAGAGGGCAAAAACAAATCACAAGCAAATAAGATGAATGACACGGTGATTTGTTTTACCGAGGTTCGGTTCTTGCAAACCTACTCCCCGTTGAGGTGGTCACAAAGACCGGGTCTCTTTCAACCCTTTCCCTCTCTCAAATGGTCACTTAGACCAAGTGAGCTTCTCTTCTCAATCAAACGGGACACTAAGTCCCCACAAGGACCACCACACAATTGGTGTCTCTTGCCTTGGTTACAATTGAGTTGAAATCAAGAAAGAAGGAAGAAGAAAAGCAATCCAAGTGCAAGAGCTCAAATGAACACAAGTCTCTCTCTCACGAGTCACTATTGATTGGAATGATCTTTGGACTTGGGAGAGGATTTGATCTCTTTGATTGTGTCTTGTATTGAATGCTATAGCTCTTGTAAGGTGTTTGAAGGCTGAAAACTTGGATGATATGAATGGTGGGTGGTTGGGGGTATTTATAGCCCCAACCACCAAACTAGCCGTTTGGTGAAGGCTGCTGTCGCATGGCGCACCAGACAGTCCGGTGCGCCACCGGACACTGTCTGGTGCGCCAGCCACGTCACCCGACCGTTAGGGTTTGACCATTGGAGCTTCTGTCTTCTAGGCCATCGGACAGTCCGGTGGTGCACCGGACAGGTCCTGTAGACTGTCTGTTGCGCCTTCTAGCTCTGCTCTGACTTATGCGCGCACTGTAGCGCATTAACTGCTCTCTACAGACGACCGTTGGCACGAAGTAGCCGTTGCTCCGCTGGCACACCGGACAGTCCGGTGCTACACGGGACAGTCCGGTGAATTATAGCGGAGCGGCTCCCAGAATTCCCGAAGGTGAGCAGTTCGGAGTTGAGTTCCCTGGTGCACCGGACACTGTTTGGTGGCTCACCGGACAGTCCGGTGCGCCAGACCAGGGCACACTTCGGTTGTCTTTTGCCCTCTTTGTTTGAACCCTTTCTTGGTCTTTCTATTGGTTTATTGTGAACCTTTGGCACCTGTAAAACCACTACAAAAAATGGTTTTGTATGACAAAAGTAACGTGTCATGTTTAGTACAAAATTGGTCATAAAAAGCATCTTATGACGAAAATGCTGCGTCATAAGGGTCGTCATATAACGACCGTCACATTATGTACCTTGTGACGACTGTTCAGAGTACCCTCACATATTGTTGCTATATATGACGGTGTTATCCATCACATTTTTTCCAGTCAAACCTAATGTTGGGATCGTTTAATATGGCACCCACATACAGTGACCATACAGTGACGACACACTGAGCTCTCATGATAGCTCACAGAATCATAATACAATGAAAAGCCATCATACACAACATTCTCATCACAAGTCATACACAATTCCAGCACACTAGTTCTTCCACAACAGAGGTTCAAACATACAAAGGTTCCACCACAAAGGTTTGAAGCACTCAAACAGACACCAATGTTTGGAAGGAAGGTGGATGAGCGACTGATCTGGCTGAGACTATCAGCAACAATCCTGGAGGGTGACTTTTGTGCTTCTCCTTCTTCTAGCTCTCTTTCCTTCTCTGCAACCATTTGCTCCTACATAAAATGAATGTACTTAGTAACAAGGCCATACAAAAGTGTTGAACCAGGCATTTACTTGAGTGTAGTACATGTAACTTACATATATCTCATTTGCAAGCGGAGTACGACCATTTCGGGGACTATTCATACATTCCCCAAAGAAATCAACAACATCCGGCTCCATGTTGTTGTACTTAGTCCTCTGCGGCATATAAAAAACTTGGGATATAAGATTTGCCATGAAATATTGGTACATGCCAACAGCAATACAACATAGTGTCTAGTTCATCAGCCTTTTAAAAAGCAACCTGGGTTTCAGAAACTTATCATGACAAAGCAAACAATGTCTAGTTCATCAGCCTTTTAATTAGTCACAAGTTAGTCGAATTACAGATTTCCAAATATGGCAGACCTCAAGAATCAATAAAAACTCAAACTCCATATTGAACTGCTATGCTAAGCAAGTACCCATACTGCTGGTTATCAAACAGAAGTCCTGACTAGTAGTATCAATTTAAGTTTCTTCCTGAAGCTCACCAGATGATTCTAGTTTGTAAATACAGTTGCTAATGATCAGGTTTCTAAAAATTAACATTTCTCGTCTTGGTGTCGTACCAGATGTTGTGCAACAGAAGAACCATCAAATAGATATGTGTCGATTAGGTATAATACACAAGGAATACTAATGTGAGTCAAGAAAGCTTCTTCATGCAACTAACAAATATCATATGCCTCGTCATGACTCTGAAACATAAATTTTATGTTCTAGATAAGACAACGCTTTAGAATGGCATAAATCCAAATTTTTGTCTCCTAAACGCGCACATATTGTGCCTTGGCAGTTGAACACAAGATATAAATGAATGAATATATACCCAGTAAATAGGATTAGAGGAGGATAACTGGAATGATACCTCCCGGTAATTGTTCAGGTAGATCTTGAGGGGCTCAACGTATTCCTCGAAGCCGAGCGTACCCAAGGACCAGATGATGTCGTCGTCGTTGATGGTCTTTCGCCTCTCCTTGACGCACTTGTCACTCGCCCTGCAGAGATGAAAAATAACGTTGGGAGGAGGAAGAAACGGAGGAGTTGATGCTCCATTAACGCGCGAGACGAACGGACGGCGAGTGCACTGTGCCACGGCGCGTTGATGTCACGGACGTCGGGCTCGTCGGCTTGGTCGACCGCCTGGCTCAACGCAGGGCGCGCGGACCGTCGCGGCCGGGGCGCTCGGGTCGCGCGGTGCTGATGCCGGTCGGGGTCTTGGGCTCGGCCGCTGGTCGCGTGGGCGTCGCGGCGGTGATGCGCAGGGAGTTCGACGGCTCGGCCTTGGGCGTGGGCGTCGAGCGCAGCCTAGGCGGCTCGACCGGCTTGGGGCGCGCGCTGGGCGTCGACGGCGCAGGGAGCTCGGTCGGGCGGCTGTGCGTTGAAGAGAGCAGAGAGAGAAGAGAGTTAGGGGAGAGAAGAGGGAACACAGTAGGGGCGGCGGCGGCTTGGCTGGCTGGAAGCCAGCAGGGGCGCGCGCGTAGAGAAGATGGGCCCTTAGTTGGGCCGGCTAGGTTAGGAGGGTTTTTGTTTTTTTTCTTTTTTTTCTAATTCCGAAATACATTTTTAGATAGCTCAAAAATTCATAAAAATTCACCAAAATTATATATAAATACAATATTTATTTTAAGACTAATAATTATTTAATTATCATATTAATTACAAGTATTTCTTTTAAGAAGCATTGCTATAAAACATCCGACGCGCATACAAAGAAAATGATTCAAAGTGCAAATAAATAATTAAACACTTAAAAAATTATTACCTTATTTAACATAATAACCAAATTTATTATTTTTAGTTGATGGCTTTTATGGTGTTACATGAACTCGGAGACGCACTCCTGGATGGACTCCCTCGCGTCCCTAGCGATCTTTCCGTTCTCCAGCACCGCGCGGCGCATGATGCGCCCGATGTTGGCGACAGGGAGGAATCGGTCCTGCTCCTTGCCCCCGCCGCCGGCGTTGGCCTCCACCTCCGACATGCCGAGACCCTGGACGCCGCCATGGTGGCGCCGGCCGTTCACCAGCGGTGGTGCGGCGGCGTGGTGGGCACGAGTGGCGGCGCTAGGTTGAGGGGAGGGAGAGGACTGGACTTGTCTGGGGTGGTGAGCAGCTGAGAGGATAAGGTAGGAGGGAAATTTTGGTCATTTTGGGCGGGAGATGGGAAAGTGAATGCGGTCAACAGAAAGGGGTACAGTCCTTTTTTGGAAAAAAAACATAAAGTGACGCCGCCAAATCATCACATAAAGGCACATCTAAGCGTCATAAAAGTAAAACCGTCTACCGGCTCCTGGCGCGTGACAATATATGACGAATCTTCGTACCCTTATGTGACAACAAAAACACTATCGTCATAAAATCTTCATGGCCTCATGAAATTATGACGATTCAAAAAATTCCATCATATTATGTGACATTATATGACGATAACTGACCTTGTCATTAGGTATTTTGTCATAAAAGGATAAATTTTTTGTAGTGAACTTATAATCTAGAGCAAACTAGTTAGTCCAATTATTTGTGTTGGGCAATTCAACCACCAAAATCAATTAGGAAAAGGTGTAAGCCTATTTCCCTTTCAATCTCCCCCTTTTTGGTGATTGATGCCAACACAAACCAAAGCAAATATAAAAGTGTAGAATTGAACTAGTTTGCATAATGTAAGTGCAAAGGTTGCTTGGAATGAAACCAATAATCATTTCTACTAGATATGCATGGATGGCTTTCTTCTTATTTAAAATTTTGGACCATGCTTGCACCACTTGTTTTGTTTTGCAAAGTTTTGGAAATTCTTTTCAAAGTTTTTTGCAAAATAGCCAAAGGTAAATGAGTAAGATTTTGAGAAGCATTTTCAAGATTTGAAATTTTCTCCCCCTGTTTCAAATGCTTTTCCTTTGATTAAACAAAACTCCCCCTTAATGAAATCCTCCTCTTAGTGTTCAAGAGGGTTTTAGATATTAATTTTGAAGAGGGTATACCAATTTGAAATTATATCAATAATAAGATACCAATTTGAAAACACTACTTTAAATATAAATTGAATGACTAAATTTTTGAAATTGGTGGTGGTGGTGGTGCGGCGGTCCGTTTGCTTTAGGCTAATACTTTCTCCCCCTTTGGCATGAATCGCCAAAAATGGAGTCATTAGAGCCCTTCTAACTACTTTCTCCCCTTATGGTAAATAACATATGAGTGAAGATTATACCAAAGTTGGAGAGTGGAGTGACGGCGAAGGATGAATAATTCGATGGAGTGGAGTGGAAGCCTTGTCTTCGCCGAAGACTCCATTTCCCTTTCAATCTATGACTTGGCATGAAATGCACTTGAAACCACATTAGTCATAGCAAAGAAAGAGATATGATCAAAGGTACATAAATGAGCTATGTGTGCAAAATATCAATCAAAATTACTAGAATCAAGAATATTTAGCTCATGCCTAAGTTTGGTAAAAGTTTGCTCATCTAATGGCTTGGTAAAGATATCGGCTAATTGTTCTTTGGTGTTAACATATGCAATCTCGATATCCCCCTTTTGTTGGTGATCCCTTAAAAAGTGATACCGAATGGCTATGTGTTTAGTGCGGTTATGCTCAGCGGGATTATCTGCCATGCGGATTGCACTCTCATTATCACATAGAAGAGGAACTTTGGTTAATTTGTAACCATAGTCCCTGAGGGTTTACCTCATCCAAAGCAATTGAGCGCAACAATGGCCTGCGGCAATATACTCGGCTTCAGTGGTAGAAAGAGCTACAGAATTTTGCTTCTTTGAAGCCCAAGACACCAGAGATCTTCCCAAGAACTGGCAAGTCCCTGATGTGCTCTTTCTATTAATTTTACACCCTGCCCAATCAGCATCAGAATAACCAATTAAATCAAATGTGGATCCCCTGGGATACCAAAGGCCAAACTTAGGAGTATAAACTAAATATCTCAAGATTCGTTTTATGGCCCTAAGGTGAACTTCCTTATGATTGGCTTGGAATCTTGCACACATGCATATAGAAAGCATAATATCCGGTCGTGATGCACATAAGTAGAGTAAAGAACCTATCATCGACCGGTATACCTTTTGATCTACGGATTTACCTCCCGTGTCGAGGTCGAGATGCCCATTTGTTCCCATGGGTGTCTTGATGGGCTTGGCATCCTTCATCCCAAACTTTGTCAGTATGTCTTGAATGTACTTCATTTGGCTAATGAAGGTGCCCTCTTGGAGTTGCTTCACTTGAAATCCTAGGAAATACTTCAACTCCCCCATCATAGACATCTCGAATTTTTGAGTCATGATCCTACTAAACTCTTCACATGTAGATTCGTTAGTAGACCCAAATATGATATCATCAACATAAATTTGGCATACAAACAAATCATTTGCATGTGTTTTAGTAAAGAGAGTAGGATCCGCTTTTCCGACTTTGAAGCCATTAGCGATAAGAAAATCTCTTAGGCATTCGTACCATGCTCTTGGGGCTTGCTTGAGCCCATAAAGTGCCTTAGAGAGTTTATAGACATGGTTAGGATACTCACTATCTTCAAAGCCGGGAGGTTGCTCAACATAGACCTCCTCCTTGATTGGTCCATTGAGGAAGGCACTTTTCACGTCCATTTGATAAAGCTTGAAGCCATGGTAAGTAGCATAGGCAAGTAAAATGCGAATTGACTCAAGCCTAGCTGCGGGTGCATAGGTTTCACCGAAATCCAAACCTTTGACTTGTGAATATCCCTTGGCCACAAGTCGGGCTTTGTTTCTTGTCACCACACCATGCTCATCTTGCTTGTTGCGGAAGACCCACTTGGTTCCTACAACATTTTGATTAGGACATGGAACTAAATGTCATACCTCATTCCTCGTGAAGTTGTTGAGCTCCTCTTGCATCGCCAGCACCCAATCCGAATCTTGAAGTGCTTCCTCTATCCTGTGTGGCTCAATAGAGGAAACAAAAGAGTAATGTTCACAAAAATGAGCAACCCGAGATCGAGTAGTTACCCCCTTATGAATGTTGCGGAGGATGGTGTTCACGGGGTGATCTCGTTGGATTGCTTGGTGGACTCTTGGGTGTGGCGATCTTGGATCCTCATCATCTTCATTGTCTTGATCATTAGCATCTCCCCCTTGATCATTGTCCTCTTCTTGAGGTGGCTCCTCTTGATCACCATCATCATCTTGAGCTTGATCCTCATCTTGAGTTGGTGGAGATGCTTGCATTGAGGAAGATGGTTGATCTTGTGTTTGTGGAGGCTCTTCGGATTCCTTAGGACACACATCCCCAATGGACATGTTCCTTAGCGCGACGCCCGGAGCCTCTTCATCGTCTAGCTCATCAAGATCAACTTGCTCTACTTGAGAGCCGTTAGTCTCATCAAACTCAATGTCACAAGAAACTTCAACTAGCACAGTGGACTTGTTAAAGACTCTATATGCCTTTGTGTTTGAATCATATCCTAGTAAAAAGCCTTCTACAGCCTTAGGAGCAAATTTAGATTTTCTACCTCTTTTAACAAGAATAAAACATTTGCTACCAAAGACTCTAAAATATGAAACATTGGGCTTTTTACCGGTGAGGAGTTCATACGATGTCTTCTTGAGGATTCGGTGTAGATATAACCGGTTGATGGCGTAGCAAGCAGTGTTAACCGCCTCGGCCCAAAACCGATCTGAAGTCTTGTACTCATCAAGCATGGTTCTTGCCATGTCCAATAGAGTTCTATTCTTCCTCTCCACTACACCATTTTGTTGTGGCGTGTAGGGAGAAGAGAACTCATGCTTGATGCCCTCCTTCTCAAGGAAGCTTTCGATTTGTGAGTTCTTGAACTCCGTCCCGTTGTCGCTTCTAATCTTTTTGATCCTTAAGCCGAACTCATTTTGAGCCCGTCTCAAGAATCCCTTTAATGTCTCTTGGGTTTGTGATTTTTCCTGCAAAAAGAACACCCAAGTGAAGCGAGAATAATCATCCACAATTACAAGACAATACTTACTCCCGCCGATGCTTATGTAAGCTATCGGGCCGAATAGGTCCATGTGGAGGAGCTCTAGTGGCCTATTAGTCGTCATGATGTTCTTGTGTGGATGATGAACGCCAACTTGCTTCCCTGCTTGACATGCGCTACAAACCCTGTCTTTCTCAAAATGAACATTTGTTAGTCCCAAAATGTGTTCTCCCTTTAGAAGCTTATGAAGATTCTTCATCCCAACATGGGCTAGTCGGCGGTGCTAGAGCCAACCCATGTTAGTCTTAGCAATTAAGCAAGTGTCGAGTTCAGCTCTATCAAAATCTACTAAGTATAGCTGACCCTCTTACACTCCCTTAAATGCTACTTAATCATCACTTCTTCTAAAGACAGTAACACTATATCCGTAAAAAGACAGTTGTAGCCCATTTTGCATAATTGAGAAATAGAAAGCAAATTGTAATCTAAAGAATCTACAAGAAAAACATTGGAAATAGAATGGTCAGATGATATAGCAATTTTACCCAATCCTTTGACCAAACCTTGATTTCCATCCCCGAATGTGATAGCTCTTTGGGGATCATGGTTTTTCTCGTAGGAGGAGAACATCTTCTTCTCCCCTGTCATGTGGTTTGTGCACCCGCTATCGATGATCCAACTTGAGCCCCCGGATGCATAAACCTACAAAACAAATTTAGGCCTTGTTCTTAGGTACCCAAACGGTCTTGGGTCCTTTGACATTAGAGACAAGCACCTTGGGTACCCAAACACAAGTCTTGGAGCCCTTGTGTTTGCCCCTAACATATTTGGCAACTACTTTGCCTGATTTGTTAGTTAGCACATAAGATGCATCAAAAGTCTTAAATGAAATATTAGGTTCATTTGATGCAATAGGAGTTTTCTTCTTAGGCAATTTAGCATGGGTTGATTGCCTAGAACTAGATGTCTTACTCTTATACATAAAAGCATGATTAGAGCCAGAGTGGGACTTCCTAGAATGAATTCTCCTAATTTTGTGCTCGGGATAACCGGCAGGGTATAAAATGTAACCCTCGTTATCCTGAGGCATGGGAGCTTTGCTCTTAACAAAGTTTGACAATCTTTTAGGAGGGGCATTAAGTTTGACATTGCCTCCCTGTTGGAAGCCAATGCCATCCTTAATGCCAAGGCGTCTCCCACTATAGAGCATACTACGAGCAAATTTAAATTTTTCATTTTCTAACTCATGCTCGGCAATTTTAGCATCTAATTTTGCTATATGATCATTTTGTTGTCTAATCATAGCCATGTGATCATGAATAGCATCAATGTTAATATCTCTACATCTAGTGCAAATAGTAACATGCTCAACGGTAGATGTAGAGGGTTTGCAAGTTTTTAACTCAACAATCTTAGCATGTAAAATATCATTTTCATCTCTAAGATTAGAAATGGAAACATTGCAAACATCTAATTCCTTAGCCTTAGCAATTAGTTTTTCATTCTCATTTCTAAGGCTAGAAAGAGAGGCATTCAATTTTTCAATCTTAGCAATTGAACTAGCATTATCATTTCAAAGATTGTCAATTGAATCATTACAAACATTTGATTTCTCAACCTTAGCAATTAATTTGGCATTTTCATTCTTAAGGTTGGAAATAACATCATGGCAAGTGCTTAGCTCACTAGATAAATTTTCACATTTTTCTACCTCTAGAGCATAAGCATTTTTAACTTTAACATGCTTTTTGTTTTCTTTAATTAGGAAGTCCTCTTGGCTATCCAAGAGTTCATCCTTCTCATGAATAGCACTAATCAATTCATTTAATTTTTCCTTTTGTTGCATGTTTAAGTTGGCAAAAAGGGTGAGCAAATTATCCTCATCATCACTAGAATTATCCTCATCACTAGAAGTTGCATACTTAGTGGAGGATTTTGATTTTACCTTCTTCCTCTTGCCGTCCTTTGCCATGAAGCATTTGTGGCCGACGTTGAGGAAGAGAAGGCCCTTGGTGACGGCGATGTTGGTGGCGTCCTCGTCGGAGGAGGAGTCGGTGGAGCTCTCGTCGGAGTCCCACTCGCGGCATACATGGGCATCGCCGCCCTTCTTCTTGTAGTATCTCTTCTTTTCTCTTCTCTTTCCCTTCTTGTCGTCGCCCCTGTCACTATCATTTGATAATGGACATTTTGCAATAAAATGGCCGGGCTTACCACACTTGTAGCAAACTTTCTTGGAGCGGGGCTTGTAGTCCTTCCCCCTCCTTTGCTTGAGGATTTGGTGAAAACTCTTGATGATGAGTGCCGTCTCCTCGTTGTCGAGCTTAGAGGCGTCGATGGGGACTCTACTCGGTGTAGAGTCTTCTTTCTTCTCCTCCGTTGCCTTGAATGCCACGGGTTGCACATCGGGTGTGGAGGAGGCGCCTTGCTCGATAATTTTCTTGGAGCCTTTGATCATCAATTCAAAGCTCACAAATTTTTCTATCACTTCCTCGAGAGACATTAGCTTGTATCTAGGATCACCACGAATTAATTGAACTTGAGTGGGATTAAGAAATACAAGTGATCTTAGAATAACCTTGACCATCTCATGGTCATCCCATTTGGTGCTCCCGAGGTTGCGCACTTGGTTCACCAAGGTCTTGAGCCGGTTGTACATCGCTTGTGGCTCCTCCCCTTGGTGAAGCATGAACCGACCGAGCTCCCCCTCGATCGTATCCCTCTTGGTGATCTTGGTCACCTCATCTCCTTCGTGTCCGGTCTTGAGTACATCCCAAATCTCTTTGGCACTCTTCAACCCTTGCACCTTGTTATACTCCTCTCGACTTAGAGAGGCGAGGAGTATAGTGGTGGCTTGGGAGTTGAAGTGCCGGATTTGGGCTACTTCGTCCGAGTCATAGCCTTCATCCCCCACGGATGGTTCCTGTGCACAAAACTCAACAATGTCCCAAATGCTAGCGTGGAGTGAGATTAGATGGTGCCTCATTTTATCACTCCACATACAATAATCTTCACCGTCAAAAACTGGTGGTTTGCCTAGTGGGACAGAAAGTAAAGGGGTGCGTTTGGAAATGTGAGGATAGCGTAAGGGGATCTTACTAAACTTCTTGCGCTCATTGCGCTTAGAAGTGACGTACGGCGTGTCGGAGCCGGAGGTGGATGGCGATGAAGAGTCGGTCTCGTAGTAGACTACCTTCTTCATCTTCTTTTTCTTTTCGCCGTTCCGACGTGACTTGTCATGTGAAGGGGATCCCTTCACCTTGTTACCGGACTCCCCGGATGGAGCCTTCCCATGGCTTGGGGCGGGCTTCTCGCCGGTCACCATCTCCTTCTTGGCGTGATCTAATGAAGTACCGGTTAGGCTCTAATGAAGTACCGGGCTCCGATACCAATTGAAAGTCGCCTAGAGGGGGGTGAATAGGGCGAATCTGAAATTTAAAACTTTAAGCACAACTACAAGCCGAGGTTAGCGTTAGAAGTATAAACGAGTCCGAAAGAGAGGGCGAAAACAAATCACAAGCAAATAAGACGAATGACACGGTGTTTTGTTTTACCGAGGTTCGGTTCTTGCAAACCTACTCCCCGTTGAGGTGGTCACAAAGACCGGGTCTCTTTCAACCCTTTCCCTCTCTCAAACGGTCACTTAGACCGAGTAAGCTTCTCTTCTCAATCAAATGGGACACTAAGTCCCCATAAGGACCACCACACAATTGGTGTCTCTTGCCTTGGTTACAATTGAGTTGAAATCAAGAAAGAAGGAAGAAGAAAAGCAATCCAAGCGCAAGAGCTCAAATGAACACAAGTCTCTCTCTCACGAGTCACTATTGATTGGAATGATCTTTGGACTTGGGAGAGGATTTGATCTCTTTTATTGTGTCTTGTATTGAATGTTATAGCTCTTGTAAGGTGTTTGAAGGCTAAAAACTTGGATGCTATGAATGGTGGGTGGTTGGGGATATTTATAACCCCAACCACCAAACTAGCCGTTTGGTGAAGGCTGCTGTCGCATGGCACACCGGACAGTCCGGTGCGCCAGCCACGTCACACGACCGTTAGGGTTCGACCGTTGGAGCTTCTGTCTTCTGGGCCACCGGACAGTCCGGTGGTGCACCGGATAGGTCCTGTAGATTGTCCAGTGTGCCTTCTGGCTCTGCTCTGACTTCTGCGCGCACTGTAGCGCATTAACTGCTCTCTGTAGACGACCGTTGGCGTGAAGTAGTCGTTGCTCCGCTGGCACACCGGACAGTCGGTGAATTATAGTGGAGCGGCTCCCAGAATTCCCAAAGGTGAGCAGTTCGGAGTTGAGTTCCCTGGTGCACCGGACACTGTCCGGTGGCACACCGGACAGTCCGGTGCGCCAGACGAGGGCACACTTCGGTTGTCTTTTGCCCTTTTTGTTTGAACCCTTTCTTGGTCTTTCTATTGGTTTATTGTGAACCTTTGGCACCTGTAAAACTTATAATCTAGAGCAAATTAGTTAGTCCAATTATTTGTGTTGGGCAATTCAACCACCAAAATCAATTAGGAAAAGGTGTAAGACTATTTCCCTTTCAATAGACCCTAGTAATTTAAGTTATGCCTATAAACAGATGTTGAGGGTCATGAATTTAATTTTACCTGGGTTGTGTCCCGTGCCTATAAATAGATGAACATTAGCATCGTACTGTTCACGCTGGATTGTAATCGCTCTCTCGCGTCTTCACCTTCGAGCAAGTCGAAGGTATCAATGTAATATGAGTTCTATTGATATTCATATAAACTTTATGGAATAAGAATATCAATAAATCAATGACTTGTACCTTTTATATTGATATTTGTGTATTTCAATCTATTGATAACATGATGAAGGCATGTCCTTCATGACCTTCGTCCAATGGTCATTGAATCCAAAAGGAAACAATGCCTTAGAGGACAAAGGTCCTTAATTATTAATGATTATTGCCTTGTTCTTGATTCATATCATTTGAGAATAAGTGACCAACATAAATCATTATCACAAGAATAATGAAATCAATCTTTAATCTGCCAAAAGGAAAGTGGCCAGACGAATTGGCAAAAGTAGTGTGGAATCATAACACTGTTGTCTCAAGGTCAACAGGGTTCACCACGTTTAAGCTTTTGTTCAGAGATGAAGCAATAACACCGGAAGAAGCAAGGACATGATCTATAAGGACTCTAGCTTCGGCAGAGGACAAAGACAATTGCAAAATAACAAAAGACACTATAGAAGGGGTGAGACTTCAGGCAATAGATCACATCACTAAATATCAAGCTGAAACAGTCAAGTGGCGAGATAGAAAAGTAAGACTAAACAATATTAAGCCAGGACATTTGGTGCTTCGAAGAATAGCCAACCCAGACATAGTGGGGAAGCTACAACTCAAGTGGGAAGGCCCCTTCTTGGTAGTATCTTCGTCAAGACCCGGATCATATAGGTTAAAAGGTATGGACGGAAATGACATTCCAAGATCCTAGAATGCAGACGAGCTTCGGAGATACTATGTGTAAACCATGTAATTTTCTTTTTTCCCCTATGGCACCCTTTTCCTTTCAAGACGGGAGAAAGGTTTTTAATGGGGCCATAGGTTGTAATTTTCATTTTTCCTTACGCGGCCCTGTACAATACACCGGCAAGTTTCCCCCACATGTAAAATGTAAAGATCTGAGATTACACCATTGAGTGTAAAAAATATGAAAAACTCCAAAGTCGTCCCTAAGGGGATGCAGAGCTAAAATGCCACCTAAGTCAAAGGTGAAGAAGCTCCAAAGTCATTCCTAAGGGGATGTAGAGCTTAGCTCCAAAGTCGTTCCTAAGGGGATGCAGAGCTGAAATACCACCTAAGTAAGAGGTGAAGAAGCTCCAAAGTCGTTCCTAAGGGAATGCAGAGCTTAGCTCAAAAGTCGTTCCTAAGGGAATGCAAAGCTAAAATACCACCTAAGTAAGAGGTGAAGAGACTCCAAAGTCGTTCCTAAGGGGATGCAGAGTCTGAGTGTGTATTTGCATGAGTTTTTTATCTTTAGCATACATTTGCATACTTCATCACATCATCTTTTGCATTCATACGAACATACATTAGACATCTGTAGCTTCATTGTATCATGGCATATCGCACAAGACACTAACGAAAAAAGAAAGGAAGGTTTTTTCCTTCAGTGCGAAAATGCTTCGTTATGAATGAAAGGTCCATTCTTTGATTTTGGTCCAAAGATGCTTCGATGTGAACGAAAAGAAGGGAAGGTGTTTTTTGCCTTCGGCTCAAAAAGCTAGGAGCATTGGTTTCGTCCACAGCAAAGCAAGCAACAGTGGAAGAAAGGTAAAGCAACATTGCAAGGTATCCATGAATATTTACAAAAAAATTACATTCAATGACAGTTTTTTGCTAAATAATATGTTTTTTACAAAGAGGCTTCAAGAGCGCCCTTTTAGTCATCCACAGAACGAAAAGCTTCCAAAGCTTTCTTCAGAGCTTTAGAGCAAGCTTTGGCTCATCAGTCTTCATCAACATCACCCTAAAAAACAAAAAATTATTGAGAAACATAATAAGAGAAAACCTGAAATAAAAACATGAAAGTAAAGAAAATTGTCATACTTTGCCAATCAAAGCTCGAGCTTCGTCTCCAGCAATCTCTCGGCCGCCCTTAGTCTAGATCTGGGTAATAAATATATTACCCACACTTCTAGCTTCGGCTAGGATATTAACTAAGTTGACAGCAAGAGGCTGAAGGTTGGTTTATTAATAGTCCTTACGTGATTGCACCCAGCCTTGGAGAAAGCAGCAGCTGTCCCACGAGAAGCCACTAGCACGCAAAAATCACCATGACCAATTATAACTTCGTCAAGGACATCAATTTCCTTCTCAATACATCCAAGTGCTCCAGGGATATCTTCAGTAGAAAGGTTGGCTTCTTCAGACATAGCCTTGACAGAGTTGAAGATATTTTTTAACTGAGTTGTACATTGGGTTGCAAAGCCGAAGCATTTATCCCAAAGAGCTTTAAATGTTGCGCTCGGCTTAAGATTCTTTTCAGACTCAGCCTTGATTGTCATGTTCAAAGCTTCGGACTCATGGCTGAATCGACTTGAGTTTTCTTTCGAAAGTGTTTGTGTTCCCTTCAACTCTTTACTTATTTTCTCATTCTAAGCCCGAGCTCCGGTAAGACAGTCCTTGGTTGAGCTGAGCAAGATGTCATTTTCCTTCAACAAATTTTCAAGTTCTTCAATCCTTTTCTCCAAGCCACTGATAACAAACTTATTTTTCTTGTCTTCGTCATCTTGTTGCATCTTCATAGCTTTGCTCAGCAATAAGCTTTGAGTTAAAGGATGAAGTTGAGTTAGATCTTCATTAATGAAATGCTAAAACCAGTCCGACAAAGGAGAAATAGTAGAGAAATCATACCTTAAAATTTGAGTAGAATAAGCTGACTATAACATGTTGTCTTCTGTAACAGCTAATGTCTTTTTCTAGCTTCGGAAATCCGATACTCTTTGACAGTGTGCTCATAATTTTTGCTCCAGCGCGATCACGGATACATCCTAAAATCTCTTCATCCACGCTGCCGAAGAGAACGGAACTAGGCTGGTAGCCGCCAAATATAGCAAATTCCTTCAATTCTAACATATCCTCTTCGGAAAGTTGTTGGCCGCCCAGGTGCCGAAGATCGAAGCTTTTGTCTTCTAAAGAGACTTATTTAGTTCTTTTTTCCTTCGATGCTGAAGTCTCCACAGCAATTCCCCCCTCAGTATTTTCCTAGGAGCAACATTAGCAATAGTCTATTGATTTTTGATAAGGTTGTACCGAGGGGACCACCACTGTTGTTAGCTTGTTGAGGACCTTCGTCAGCCGTAGCAGGAGTAATCTCCTTTCGAATAACTGGAGGTGGAGGAGGAGGGGTGTCAAGAATAGCCCTCATCACATTCATCATCTTACGCTTCTTCTGAGTGTTCCCTCCACCAGGTGCCGAAGGATCCTTGTTTACCTCTACTTTGGCAGTTCTCTCAACATTTTTCTTCTGTGGCTGTAATAAGCTTGTTAGATCTGATCCTAAAGGACTTAGCATTGGGAAAGGTAGGGTGCAGTCATTACCTCTAGAATTTTGGTCACGCCAATGGAAGCTGCGAAGGGGTCTCTTCTGAATGCTTTGGCGGAGAAGGTCTCTCTTCTTCTCCGCGGTCAGATGACATAGCCTTCCTTTTCTTTGGTGTCGAAGGCTCTGGTGCCAACTTTGGGTTCTTTGTCAACCTTTTCTTCTTGTCCTCTTCAACACACTTACAACCCTTTTTCTTTTCAACCCCCCGACTTCTTCGTCAAGTCTTTCATAGTGAGGGAACTCGAAGCCCAGGGCATCCATCACCCGATTCAGCCTCCATTTTTTTCGTGTACTGAAGGCATCAGTCATTAGATGGTCCTCTTTCTTAGTATAATTCCCAAGAATCTCATTGCACATTGTATTTATTAATTCCAACCATTCGGCATAGGGCTTACCGAAGCTTTTCTGAAATTTGAAGCGGTAGGGAAGTCATACAAGTACATATTTATCCCCTTCTTTTTTCTTCAGCATCCCCCACCCACCAGACGTCGAAAATGTTTTGTTGGCCAGGTATTCTTGCACCAAATCCCGAGTACTAATATGCTCCGCCACAACCCTAAATTCCACTTTGGCTAACTAGCAGGGGGAGCCGAGTTGCATATTGCACAGTGGTCGTGTCATGCCGAAGCTCAGTCTCAGGGGACTCATCACCATAGTCATAAGCTTCTCCCTCTTCTTCTCGTTGGCTTTCACATAAAACCACTCACTCGTCCATCCAGTCGGCCACTTGGTGCGGTATTCGATCATAGGAGCTTTGATATCTTTCTGGTACGCAAAATTGTAATATTCGAAGTTCTTATGTAGTCCATCAGCTCTAGCCTTAGTCTGGTAGTGGAGTTCATGCACCTAGCAAAATCCTTCAGCGTTGGCACTCTTCCCTTGGCTTCGGAGAGCCCATATATACACACTAAGGCATTTGGGGAGAGTTGATGCAGGTAGATTTCAAACTTCTTTAAAACTTCACCAATCATATCGTATAGAGGGAATCGAAGACCTACTCTGAAGAAGCTTTTAAAACTACGACTTCGTCATTCCTTGGTTCTAGAATCATTTCTTCCCAAACCGAACTAGTTTGTCATCATACTCTCCAAAATATCCTAATTTCTTCATCAAAAGCAGATCTTCCGCTTTAACCATGGATTTTCCAAACTCAATATGGCTAGGTTTGCTCGGACTTAAAATGCCATCATCATCTTTGTTATCACTGTCAGCTTCGACGGTTGTTGGTTCAGCTTCGGCAACAACAACATCTTCTATTGGAACAGACTCTCCTTCCTCTCGTACAACTAATCCAGAATGATTCATCATTTCTGAGATAGGGGTTGTCTCAATAGCTCCAGCTTCTTCCCCTTCGTGTGATACTCTGGCAATAGACCTCACTCTAGCCATTTCAGTTTTTATGAGACGAAGCTACACTCAACTAATTGAACATGTGCCCGAAGCTTACACAACAAGCGCACGGAAAGTAGAAAGCTCCGGCTTTCGTAAAAATTTTCAACAGCACAATGGTGCAATAGCAATGAATGTTGTGGTAACTTCTCACTGACTCGTCTGTTTATATATAGCCCTATGGGTGAAGAAGGTGAACCACCGAGACGCGCGTACTGGTTGATCGGTGGACCGACAAGCGCCGTAAATTTTATATATGTTTTTTAATAACAAGCTCAGGGAAGGTGTTTTTCGAACCTTTGGTATCCAAAAGCATTCGTGTTTTCGTGGATTGAGCTCGTAATGGGAAAACGACCTAGCACCGCGAAGGGGCTACTGTTGGGGGTCTTCTTCTCCGCCGAAGGTCCTCAAGGTGAAGGTATTGTGTCTAAGCGATGTTGGGAGTCTTCTTCTCTGCTGAAGGTCCTCAAGACGAAGACATTGTCTATAAGTGACAACGTCAAATGCCGAAGCTACAACCGAAGGACGACAGCTTTGGCTTAAGATGGCGCCGAAGGTCAAATATGATGTCGTGTCAAAGTGGAAAAGACTAGTTAATCCCTGATGTTTTGTATTAGGATTATAAGTATAGGCTGAGATCATAATTGTATTTTTACTCAAGCTGTGTCCCGTGCTTATAAATAGGTGAACAGTGCCCCATACTATTCACGCTAGATTGTAATTGCTCTAGCGTCATCACCTTCGAGCAAGCCGAAGGTATCGTTGTAATATGAATTTTGATTTTTGATAAAGTTTATACATTTATCCTAGAATAAATATGTGACTGATTATCACATCTCATGTATTTAAATCCCTAGTGGTATGAATGATGAAGACATATTCTTCATGACCTTCGTCTGAAGATCATTATATCCAAAAGGAGATAATGCTTCGAAGGCGAAGGTCCTTAACATTTAACAATTGTGTTGCCTTGTTCTTGATTCACAACAGTTGAGAACAAGTGAACAACAACCGCCCTACGGGAAGACAGGGGCTCGTCAGTTGTTGAGTCGAAGTCAACAACAAGCGATGACTTGGGACCCCCACAACATATGGAGTTGAGGTCCTAGTGAAGGCACCCCCGCGACCTCCGAGGAGCAAAGGGTCCGGTACATGAGCGAAGGCTTCGAACATCCTCCTTGGGACCCAATTCTGCTCAGCTAGGGCCTAGCCCTAGTTGTAAGCCCCTTGGAGGGTTAGGCTTTTAGGTGTGTTTGGGTCGGTGTATTTTACTATGCTGTAAGAGCATCTTGAACAACGTGTCCTATAAAAATGCCCTATAATTTGAAAATGAGTATATTTTATAAGATTTAGGGCACCAATAAAATATTTTACTCCAACAGTAAAGCCCCAAATCTTGATTATAGGGCAGCCCACTACAGTGTAGTATATTTGAGGCACATGAGAGGGTTCCATATACTTTTTTGACCAAATTTTATAAAACGAGGCACTATCGGAGTAGTTTTTTCTTGTGTATAGCCCTATATTTCAATTTGAGGCACCAATTTGAGACATTGTTGGATATGCTCTAATGACCCCATTGTGGGGAATATTCTAGGAGTGTAGCAGGTAACCGGGGGCATAATGGTACTTAGGACCACGTACCCGCCTAGTTACCTATAAATACCCATGTTATATGCATTGATGGAACACACATAACAAGACGCTACATTTCCCTACCTATCGTTTTGTTGTGCACTTCAGCCCTGTCAGTTATCGAGTGTTTGGGCCCACTTATCCATGTTTCAGAAGGTCCAACATCTGGCGCCCACCGTTCGTGCTCCAAAAATCAACACCCGCAATGGCACCTAAGAAAGTGACCACTAGGGCTAGCTCCTCCCTGGACGAGACCACAAAGGTGACACTCGTCGACAAGAAAGGCAAAGCAACCCTTGCAGAAGACACCCTACCCACAATAACTAAAAATAATGAGACAGGGGTAGTCAACAACAAGCACCCTCATACTGAAGACCCGCCTACCCCAGAAGGCAGCGTCCACACATGCAGCTCCAAAGGCCTCTCTCATGATGACACACCACCGAGATTTGTTCCCGTAGCACACCTCCCAACCCAAGGGGTCGAAGATAACCTGCAAGATGGTGAAGACCTAGGAATCTCAGCAGATGACCAGCTCAAACTGCGAGCCCTATGCATAAAAACAACCACCTTCAAAAGCAAAGGGAGATCCTCGCAGTCAAGAGGCAACAAACCAACATGTAGGCCAGAGTGAGACAACTGATCATGGATGAAGAGGAGAAAGAAAGAGCATTTGAGCAAGAAATCGCAGACATGCACCATGAAGACCCCTCACCAATAGCCAGCTAGAGCGGTTAACAACCAAAATTTTTATCATTTCCATAGGTGTCACACTCGGGTTTAAGGGATAAAGCCGGGTGCGTCTCATATGTGCGCTAAAGAAGAACAACACATATAATAACATAGTGTATAGAGATAAATGTCACAATATCATAAAAGTAATTATTACATAGCGGAGGTCTTACAAAATAAAAGATAAATATAAAATGAACTAAAGTCCATCCTTGGCGCCATAAAGTCGACTGGGAGACGTCACCTAGATCAAGTCGTACTCCTTGTTGTGCGGCTCCTCCTGGGCCACCCGTTCTTCTCCTGGGAGGGTTTATATCGCAAGTGTGAGCTCACAAAAGATCATAGCTCAACAAGTCGTGGGGAATAACGTGCATGAACTCACCAAAGGTGGGAGTTCATGTGATTTGTAAGGCTGATCAAAACAATAGGGTTAAATCTGAGCATTACTTTTAATAAGTTGGTCAAATTTTATTAGCAATTACTAGATGTAAGTAAATACCAAACTATAATAATAATAGAACAAAATTAATAATAAATCCCATGCAATGCAAATGATAAATTGAATTTAGTTCCATAATTTAATCATGCGAGAGTCCTAGGCTGCTAATGACCGCGAGCACGGCTAGTATACCAGTTTTACACTCTGCAGAGGTTGTACCCTGTACCCACAAGTCGTGTATCCCATGTCACCAGGGTTAGCCAGACCCTTAGACACTACCGAGGTGAATGGCTAGAGATCCACTACGAGGCCTTTACAAAGTTCCACTAGCTTCAGAAAATCCACTACAGTTTCTAGGAAGAGCAATGCAGGAATCCCCGGTTTGACCGCTGTCGGGGACCATAATTAGGGGTACCCCCAAGACTCCTAATCTCAGCTGGTAACCCCTATCAGCACAAAGCTGCAAAGGCCTGATGGACGCAATTCAGGTCAAGGCTCCGTCCCCTCAAGGGACACGATCTCGCCTCGCCCGAGCCCAGCCTCGGGCAAAGACAGCCGACCCAGGAGGATTCACGTCTCGCCCGAGGGTCCCCTCAGACAACGGGCGCACCTCCGACTCGCCCGAGGCCCAGCTCGGGCAGGCTTCGCAGAGAAGCAACCTTGGCCAAGATCTCCTCGCCAGCCGACCGTATCGCAGGAGCATTCAATGCAAGGATCGCCTGACACCTTATCCTGACGCGCGCTCTTCAGTCGACAGAGTCGAAGTGACCGTAGTCACTTCGCCCCTCCACTAGCTGACTTGACAAGAAAACAGCGACGCCTGCGCCGCTCCGACTGCTGTGCCACCCGTCAGGTGAGGCTGACAGCTGTCAAGTCCGGCCTGAGGCACCATAGGAAGCTCCGCCTCGCCCGACCCCAGGGCTCGGACTCAACCTCGACCGAGGACGACGGTCTCCGCCTCGCCCGACCCCAGGGCTCGGACTCCACCTCGACACCGGAAGACGGTCTCCGCCTCGCCCGACCCCAGGGCTCGGACTCAACCTCGACCTCGGACGACGGACTCCGCCTCGCCCGACCCTAGGGCTCGAACTCAACCTCGACCTCGGACGATGGACTCCGCCTCGCCCGACCCCAGGGCTCGGACTCAACCTCGACCTCGGACGACGGACTCCGCCTCGCCCGACCCCAGGGCTCGGACTCAACCTCGACCTCGGACGACGGTCTCCGCCTCGCCCGACCCCAGGGCTCGGACTCAGCCTCGACCTCGGAGGAGCCTCCGCCTTGCCCGACCTTGGGCTCGGACCGACCACGTCGCAGGGGGGCACATCATTACCCTACCCCTAGCTAGCTCAGGCTACGGGGAACAAGACCGGCGTCCCATCTGGCTCGTCCCGGTAAAACAAGTAATGATGGCACCTCGCATGCTCCATGACGACGACGATTCTCAGCCCCCTACGGAAGCAAGGAGATGTCAGCAAGGACCCGACAGCTCCGAGAGTTGTGCTCCTACAGGGCTCAAGCGCTCCTCCGACGGCCACGACATCACATGAACAGGGCGCCAAAACCTCTCCGACAGCCACGTCGGCCTGTACATAGGACTCTGGCTTCCCTCTGCTAGACACGTTAGCACATTGCAACACCCCCCATTGTACACCTGGGCCTTCTCCTTACATCTATAAAAGGAAGGTCCAGGGCCCTCGTACGAAAAGGTGGCCGCGCGGGAGGACGGGCTAACGCACAGGTTCTCTCTCTCTCCCTTGCGAACGCTTGTAACCCCCTACTGCAAGCGCATCCGCCCTGGGCGCAGGACAACACGAGGCCGCGGTTCCCCTTATTGTTTCCCCTTGTATTCCGTCTCGCGCCGACCCATCTGGGCTGGGACACGCAGCGACAATTTACTCGTCGGTCCAGGGACCCCCCGGGGTCGAAACGCCGACATTTGGCGCGCCAGGTAGGGGCCTGCTGCGTGTTGACGAACAGCTTCCCGTCAAGCTCCAGATGGGTAGTCTCCATCTACCTCTCCAACCCGGGACGATGCTCCGTTTCGGGAGTCTCGAGTTCATGTCCCTCGACGGCAGCTACGACATGGTGCTCCTTCCTCCGCCGCGCGACAACGACAATGGCGGCCGTCAGCCCGCTCGTCGGCGGCGGAATCGACGACGTCATCCCCACGTGGCGGAAGAGCAACATCCGGGTCTATCCCGTCACATTCCCCGCCGACGGAGGAGGAGGCGGGGCAACCATGGCCAAGCAGGAGGTGGCACCTCGTCGGCTGTCGAGCGAGTCAACGGCGCCAGCGCCCCAGCGGGGGACACGTCGGGCGTTGATCTCGCGTCTGAGACGAAGACGAGCATCGTCTCCCCGCAACACGCCAACCCCAAGCAGACGAACAACGCCAGCACGCTCGCGAAGGACTTGCTGGGCTTAGCCTCGTACCTGAGATAACGGTGCAGTCCATCCCCGACGCGGCTTCGTCACCATCCGTCGATCAAGAGGTACTGTCCGTTTTTCATCCTGTGCCTTTTAGATTCAGCTTCGACCCACCAAGCGAAGCCACTTCGGTGGATGCTTTCATAAAGGCATATCCGAACCTTCCGAGGTATCATATGTGGTCAACCTGGGATCGACTGACGGTCGTCTCGACCTACGGGCCCCCGGGTTCCGAGGAAGATGACGAGACCGACTATGGTTGGGATTACTCCGGGCTCGGTAACCCCAGTGTCATGCGGGACTTCATGACCGCATGTGACTACTGCCTCTCCGATTGCTCCGATAGTAGCCACAGCCTCGGCGACGAGGACTGTGGCCCAAGTCGCGAATGTTTCCACGTCGATCTAGGGGGTCTCGACGAAGGCAACCACCTTGGTATGTCGGAGGACGGCGATCCCCCTAGGCCTGCGCCTCACGTTGACATCCTTCGGGAGCTAGCTGTGGTCCCAGTCCCTGCGGGGGGTCAGGACGCACAGCTCGAGAAAATCTGGGAGATGCAGGCCAGGCTCGACGAGGAAGCAGGGCAGCTTGTGCTGCTCCGGCAAAATATCGGGCAGGAGTGGGCAGGCCGAGCGCCGGCCGGAGAAGCGCGTCATCTGGCCCAGGACGTCCAGCACCGCATCGCCGACGATGCCAAGGCAAGGCTGCCCCCGGCTTCCAGTGGGGTCGGCCAGAACCTGGCTGCAGCAGCAATACTACTCCGAGCGATGCCGGAACCATCCACCACCGAGGGGCGGCGTATCCAGGGAGAGCTCAAGAATCTCCTGGAAGATGCCGCGGTCCGACGGGCCGAAAGCTCTGCCTCCCGAAGGCAAAGGTACCCCCGGAGCATTGCGCCGTGACTTCCCGATTCACGCGGGAAGCCTCGGTCCACACCGGGCGCACGCAGAACACAGCGCATGCGGCCCCGGGACGCCTCGGCAACGAGCACCACCGTCGCGACCGTCGAGCCCACCTCGATGATAAGGTGCGTCGAGGCTACCACCCCAGGCGTGGGGGACGCTACGACAACGGGGAGGATCGGAGCCCCTCGCCCGAACCACCCGGTCTGCAAGCTTTCAGCCGGGCCATACGACGGGCGTCGTTCCCGACCTGGTTCCGAACCCCGACTACCATCACCAAGTACTCAGGGGAGACAAGGCCGGAACTATGGCTCGCAGACTACCGGCTGGCCTGCCAGCTGGGTGGAACGGACGATGACAACCTCATCATCCGCAACCTTCCCCTGTTCCTCTCTGACGCCGCCCGAGCCTCGCTGGAGCATCTGCCTCCTGCGCAAATTTCCAACTGGGACGATCTGGTCAAAGCCTTCGCCGGCAACTTTCAGGGCACATACGTGCGCCCTAGGAACTCCTGGGATCTCCAAAGTTGCCGCCAGCTGTCGGGAGAGTCCCTACGGGACTACATCCGGCGATTTTCGAAGCAGCGCACCGAGCTGCCCAACATCACCGACTCAGATGTCATCGGCGCGTTCCTTGCCGGCACCACTTGTCGTGACCTGGTGAGCAAGCTGGGTCGCAAGACTCCCACCAGGGCGAGCGAGCTGATGGACATCGCCACCAAGTTCGCCTCTGGTCAGGAGGCGGTCGAGGCCATCTTCCGGAAGGACAAGCAGCCTCAGGGGCGCCAGCCAGAAGACGTCCCCGAGGCGTCCGCTCAGCGCGGCACCAAGAAGAAGTCGCAAGCGAAACGCGACGCCGCCAACGCAGACCTTGTCGCCGCCGCCGAGCACAGGAACCCTCGGAAGCCTCCTGGAGGCGCCAACCTGCTCGACAAGATGCTCATGGAGCCGTGCCCCTATCATCAGGGTCCCGTCAAGCACACCCTTGAGGAGTGCGTCATGCTTCGGCGCTACTTCCACAAGGTCGGGCCACCAGCGGAAGGTGGCAGAGCCCACAACAACGACAAGAAGGAGGATCACAAGGCAGAGGAGTTCCCCAAGGTCCACGACTGCTTCATGATCTACGGTGGGCAAGTGGCGAACGCCTCGGCTCGGCACCGCAAGCAAGAGCGCTAGGAGGTCTGCTCGGTGAAGGTGGCGGCGCCAGCCTACCTAGACTGGTCTGACAAGCCCATCACCTTTGACCAGGGCGACCACCCCGACCGCATGCCGAGCCCAGGAAAGTACCCGCTCGTTGTCGATCCCATCATCGGCAACGTCAGGCTTGCCAAGGTCCTCATGGACGGAGGCAGCAGCCTCAACATCATCTACGTCGAGACCCTCGGGCTCCTGCAGATTGATCTGTCCACGATCCGGGTCGGCGCGGCGCCTTTTCATGGGATCATCCCCGGGAAACGCGTCCAACCCCTTGGGCAACTCGATCTTCCCGTCTGCTTCGGGACTCCCTCCAACTTCCGAAAGGAAACCCTCACGTTCGAGGTGGTCGGGTTCCGAGGAACCTACCACGCAGTGCTGGGGAGACCATGCTACGCCAAGTTCATGGTCGTCCCTAACTACACCTACCTCAAGCTCAAGATGTCGGGCCCCAACGGGGTCATCACCGTCGGCTCCACGTACCGACACGCGTACGAATGCGGCGTGGAGTGCGTGGAGTACGCCGAGGCCCTCGCCGAATCCGAGGCCCTCATCGCCGACCTAGAGAGTCACTCCAAGGAGGTGCCAGATGCGAAGCGCCACGCCGGCAACTTCGAGCCAGCTGAGGCGGTTAAGTCCGTCCCTCTCGACCCCAGCAACGACACCTCCAAGGAAGTCCGGATCGGCTCCGAGCTCGACCCCAAATAGGAAGCAGTGCTCGTCGACTTTCTCCGCGCGAACGCCGAGGTTTTTGCGTGGAGTCCCTCGGACAAGCCTGGCATACCGAGGGATGTCGCCGAGCACTCGCTGGATATCCGAGCTGGAGCCCGACCCGTGAAGCAGCCTCTGCGCCGATTCGACGAAGAAAAGTGCAGAGCCATAGGCGAGGAGATCCACAAGCTGATGGCTGCAGGGTTCATCAAAGAGGTATTCCATCCCGAATGGCTAGCCAACCATGTGCTTATGAGAAAGAAAGGCGGGAAATGGCGGATGTGTGTAGACTATACTGGTCTAAACAAAGCATGTCCGAAGGTTCCCTACCCTCTGCCTCGCATCGATCAAATTGTGGATTCCACTGCTAGGTGCGAAACCCTGTCGTTCCTTGATGCCTACTCAGGATATCACCAAATCAGGATCAAAGAGTCCGACCAGCTCGCGACTTCTTTCATCACACCTTTTGGCATGTACTGCTACATTACTATGCCATTCGGTTTGAGGAATGCGGGTGCGACATACCAAAGGTGCATGAACCACGTGTTCAGAGAGCACGTTGGTCGAACGGTCGAGGCTTACGTCGATGACATCGTAGTCAAGACGAGGAAAGCCTCTGACCTCCTCTCCGACCTTGAAACGATATTCAAGTGTCTCAAGGCGAAAGGCGTGAAACTCAATCCCGAGAAGTGTGTCTTCGGAGTCCCCTGAGGCATGCTCCTAGGGTTCATCGTCTCCGAGCGGGGCATCGAGGCCAACCCGGAGAAAATCGCGGCCATCACCAACATGGGCCCATCAAGGACTTGAAAGGAGTACAGAGGGTCATGGGATGCCTTGCGGCTCTGAGTCGTTTCATCTCACGCCTCGGCGAAAGAGGCCTACCTCTGTACCGCCTCTTAAGGAAGACCGAGCGCTTCACTTGGACCCCCGAGGCCGAGGAAGCCCTCGGGAACTTAAAGGCGCTCCTTACAAGCGCGCCCATCTTGGTGCCCCAGCTGCCGGAGAAGCCCTCTTGATCTACGTCGCCGCCACCACTCAGGTGGTCAGCGTCGCGATCGTGGTCGAGAGACGAGAAGAGGGGCACGCATTGCCCGTCCAGAGGCCGGACTACTTCATCAGTGAGGTACTGTCCGAGACCAAAATCCGCTACCCGCAAATTCAGAAGCTACTGTATGCGGTAATTCTGATGCGGCGAAAGTTGCGACACTACTTCGAGTCTCATTCGGTGACTGTGGTGTCATCCTTCCCCTGGGAGAGATCATCCAGTGCCGAGAGGCCTCGGGTAGGATTGCAAAGTGGGCGGTGGAGATCATGGGCGAGACAATCTCGTTCGCTCCTTGGAAGGCCATCAAGTCCCAAGTCTTGGCGGACTTTGTGGCCGAATGGGTCGACACCCAGCTTCTAGCAGCTCCGATCCAACCGGAACTCTGGACCATGTTTTTCGACGGGTCGCTGATGAAAACAGGAGCGGGCGCGGGCCTGCTCTTCATCTCACCCCTCGGGAAGCACCTCCGCTACGTGTTGCGCCTCCATTTCCCGGCGTCCAACAACGTGGCTGAGTACGAGGCTCTGGTTAACGGGTTGCGCATCGCCATCGAGCTAGGGGTTCGGCACCTCGACGCTCGTGGTGACTCGCAGCTTGTCATCGACCAAGTCATGAAGAACTCCCATTGCCGTGACCCGAAGATGGAAGCCTACTGCGATGAGGTTCGGCGCCTAGAGGACAAGTTCTACGGGCTCGAGCTCAACCACATCGCTCGACGATACAACGAGACTGCGAACGAGCTAGCTAAGATAGCCTCGGGGCGGACAACGGTTCCTCCGGACGTCTTCTCCCGAGACCTACATCAACCCTCAGTCAAGACCGACGACACGCCCGAGCCCGAGAAGGTCTCGGCCCTGCCCGAGGCGCCCTCGGCTCAGCCCGAGGCACCCTCGGCCCCCGAGAGTGAGGCACTGCGCGTCGAGGAAGAGCGGAATGGGGTCCCGCCTAATCGGAACTGGCAGACCCCGTACCTGCATTATCTCCACCGAGGAGAGCTACCCCTCGACAGGGCTGTAGCTCGGCGACTGGCACGGCGCGCCAAGTCATTCGTCTTGCTGGGTGACGGAAAGGAGCTCTACCACCGCAGCCCCTCAGGCATCCTCCAGCGATGCATATCCATCGCCGAAGGTCAGGAGCTATTACAAGAAATACACTTGGGGGCTTGCGGCCACCACGCAGCACGCAGGGCCCTCGTTGGAAACGCCTTCCGACAGGGTTTCTACTGGCCAACCGTGGTGGCCGACGCCACTAGGATTGTACGCACCTGCCAAGGGTGTCAATTCTACGCAAGGCAGACGCACCTACCCGCTCAGGCCTTGCAAACAATACTCATCACCTGGCCATTTGCTGTGTGGGGTCTGGACCTCGTCGGTCCCTTGCAGAAGGCACCCGGGGGCTACACGCACCTGCTGGTCGCTATCGACAAATTCTCCAAGTGGATTGAGGTCCGACCCCTAAACAGCATCAGGTCCGAACAGGCGGTGGCGTTCTTCACCAACATCATCCATCGCTTCGGGGTCCTGAACTCCATCATCACTAACAACGGCACCCAGTTCACTGGCAGAAAGTTCCTGGACTTCTGTGAGGACCACCACATCCGGGTGGACTGGGCCGCCGTAGCTCACCCCATGACGAATGGGCAGGTAGAGCGTGCCAACGGCATGATTCTACAGGGACTCAAGCCAAGGATCTACAACGACCTCAACAAGCTAGGCAGGCGATGGATGAAGGAACTCCCCTCGGTGGTCTGGAGTCTGAGGACGACGCCAAGCCGAGCCACGGGCTTCACGCCGTTCTTTCTAGTCTATGGGGCCGAGGCTATCTTGCCCACAGACTTAGAATACGGTTCCCCGAAGACGAGGACACACGACGCCCGAAACAACCAGACCAACCAAGAAGACTCACTAGACCAGCTGGAAGAGGCTCAGGATGTAACCTTACTACACTCGGCGCGGTATCAGCAGTCCCTACGACGCTACCATGCCCGAGGGGTTCGGTCCCGAGACCTCCAGGTGGTCGACTTGGTGCTTCGGCTACGATAAGACGCCCGAGGGTGCCACAAGCTCACACCTCCCTGGGAAGGGTCGTTCATCATCGCCAAGATTTTGAAGCCCGGAACATACAAGTTGGCCAACAGTCAAGGCGAGGTCTACAGCTGTTAGAAATATGCCCTAGAGATAATCATAGAGATGAGCATATTTCTTTGTATCCATGAGATATATATATTGCTTAATTGAATATCCATGGAAGGCACCTTGTATTGATTAGCAATTATGTGAATTGTTTGTGAGATTCTTTACTTATATGGTTATTCTAAATGATGTCCCTAGTCAGAGTCGATGACTAGCACATGTATTAGTTGATGACTACATTTCACAAGTCATGAACATGGAGATGTTAAATTAATAATGTGGGCGCATGTATGACATGAGGCTGGACCGACCCAACGTGAGATATTGTAATATAGTTCTCTTCTTGCAACATGAATACTGTATCCTTAGACCTGAGATTGTCGCATGTTCTCAAGATGTGAATTGACTTACTTAGGGACTATCAAACGCTATCCCGTAACTGGGTAGTTATAAAGGTAGTTTTGGGTTTGTCAGGAAGCATGCTATGAGGCATGGTCAGTCAAGATGGAATTTGTCCCTCTCTTTGTGAGAGAGATATCTCTGGGCCCCTCGAGTGATTGGATCAAGAAATGCATGGTCGTGCTAGGGTTAAGAGTTAACCATTGAAAGGATTCCAATTCACAGTATCGAGAAAGAGAGGTCAGCTTAGAGCCAGACCAAATATCGTGAGACAAAGGGAACAGCATGTACTTAATGTCGCAATGGTTCGTCTGATATGATCTTTACGTACACATAGGAGTTGACATGTCTTGCTAGAGGCCGCTGTCAATTATTGGGCCAAGTAAGAGTACTCGGGCTATGTCTATTTGTACGTGAACCTATAGGGTCACACACTTAAGGGAAAGGAAGCCTAATTCAGATTAGATCCGAAATTAGACTGGGCTTTAGGGTTAATGATGGGCCTCGGCGTCAGAAGCCCACCATAACGCCTATATAATGAGGGTCGGGGGCGCGGTTAAGAGATAACCTAATTCGCCACCAGCGAACTAACAGCCGCCGCCCACCTCTCGCCCTCGCCAAGCCGCCGTCGCGAACCTAGCAGTTCGGTACGCGGCGCTTCCTCCCTGTACGTGTGGATACCTCGGAGGTGCTGCATCTGGAGCACTTGGACGGACCGTGCGAGGACGTGAAGGACGCTGGCGACTGCACGGCACTGCTCGACGCGTTCGTCTACATCGAGACGTCTTCCGCTGCTCTGCGCGTCTAGTGGTAATTCCATGACCTATAACCGCAATAGTTCTTGGTATTATGGGGTTGAAAATTTTGTTTTGCGCTAGTGTAGCCTCCCCGTAATCCTACAACAGCAATGCTTGGAACATCCGACAGCTACGTCGCTTCTACCCTTAAGATGTTTCCAAGTCTTCATATACCTCGTTTACATACACAAATAAAGTCTAACCATCAAGGAAGGGTCAGCCTTGCCTCGGCAAAGCTCGACCCTCCCTCGGGGGCTAGAAGGGGGGTACCCCCTCTGCGTCAAAATTTTCCTCGGAAAAAGTCTTTCTGCCAGAACATCTTTCGTGCTTTTCGACTACTTCGATAGTGGGATCCTGAAAACGACGGAGTACACGTAAGCGGCAAGGTCGACCGAGCCAAGGGACTCCTACGCCTCCGGGATACGGATACCTCACTCATCACCTTCTGCGATAAGTAACTCACGCTCGGATAAGCGATTCCGTCGACCGAACAAGTCTTAAACGCTCGAAAACCTTTCTGCTGAAACGATTTTTCGTGCCTTCTCGACTATATCGATAACAGAATCCTACGGACGAGTAAGAGTACACGTAAGCGGCAAGGCCGACCGAGCCGAGGAACTCCTACGCCTCCGGGATACGGATACCTCACTCATCACCTTCCGCAATAAGTAACTCTCGCTCGGATAAACAATTCTGCTACCGACGAACAAGTCCTGATACTCAAAACAAGGGGAAAAGAAACGCAGCTTACAACATGACGACGGTATGTTTGGGCCTTGGCGGCCGCAAAAAACATACGCACACTACAGATAAACTGTTCCTGCAGGATCATACATCAGTAGGGGGAGCAGCAGCACCCTCGGCATCAACTCCACCTTCGGCGGAATCCGACCCGGCCTCGGACGGTGACACGGTCGGAGGACCTCCACCTCAAATGAAAATGTCAGCATCGCACCTGGGTCATCGCCGCTAGGGTCTCCTCTAGAAACCCGGCCCAAGCAGACGGCTTGATCGGCCGCTCCGTAGCCTCAGCCAGCCGTCCCCCGGGGACGCCGGCTCGGCTCATGGCCTCGGCAGCCCGACTCCAGGGTTGGTCCCGCAAGTGGACGACCTGGCCAAGTTCCAGCCGCCGCTGCTACGCCTCCTCGGCCTGGGAAGTCACCTGCTCCTGGGCCGACGAAGTCTTCTTTTCGAGCCAACTCCGCCTCTGTCCATGCTGACACCGCTGCCTCCGGCTCCGGCTCATCGCAGAGCGGCCGAGGGTTTCTTAAACTGGGCAAGAGAAGCCTCGAGCGGCAAGGCCCACTGAGCTGAGGGACTCCTACGCCTCTGGGATACGGATACCTCACTCGTCACCTTCCGCACAGGGCAACTCACACTTGGTTAAGCGGTTCAGCTAGCCGACAGGCGAGTCCTAGTGCTCGAAATGAGGAAAAAACATGGCTTTACGCCCAAATACACATATGTTCAGGCCTCGACAGCCACAATGAACAACACCGACACTCAAGGTGCCATTAAAAACAGAACCCTGGTTCCACTCCCGCAGTTACGAACAACCCCCCACGTTGGAGGGCCTGCGGGACGACAAAATCCCAGGTGGCTCGCCGCCGCCCACTCCGGCAGCAGCGACAACGATCTCCGCTCCGGGCGGCCAAACAGCAGCAGCGATGACCTCAGGGCAGATGCTGCTGCGATAAGGCCCTCGCCCACGTCCCCACTCGAGGGGCGAGGACAAACTATCAAAGCCAAAGAGCCGGAGGCCCGGAGCGCAGATGGTGGCGGCGATCTCATCGGCGACGAGGACTTCTTCAGCCGCCACCACCTCAGCACCGACGACAGCAGCCATCTGCCCACCGGCAGATCCCCACTCGGGTCCTCCCGGACAGGCGAGCACCGACCTCCGCACGGAAGCGTCGTACCGGAGCAAGGGCAGGACAGCCCAAGAACACGAACGCCGCCCTAGCAGCGCGCGACGTCTTGGGCGGTCCCTCGGTGCGCGCGGCGCAACAGCCGCCTATACGGCGGGCAGATAGCCGCACTCCGCCCGGCGGTGGGAGGTGGCACCGGAAGCTGCGCCAGAGCCAGCTGAGCCAGCGAACCAGGCATGCTGGAGCTGACGACGCTTGCGGCCGATCGGCACCGCGTTGTCGAAGTCCGCCCCTTCCGCTAAGCCGGCGAGCGCCCTCTCCCCTAAATGATGAAGGAGGAGGTGGCCCACCGACCCATACGGGAGGTAGAGCTCCGGCTCAGCTCGCCCTCTGCCCCTGCAAGGATGATGAAGATCCTTGAAGCTGAGGGCAGGGCAGAGGTCGCAGCCCGGCTTGCTTCTCCCCACCATCAAACTGGTGGTCACCGTCTTGGGTGACCATCGGCAAGGGGATGCAGTCGGGCTGCCTGATGAAAATCCTTGAAGCCGAGCGATGGCTGAAAGGTACCAACTTCCGCGAAGTTGCGCTCCTCCAACGACAGCAAGACGAAAGCAACGAAGGCGCTCCCCATCCGGGGGCTCGGAAGATGGAAGGGCGCAATGCATGAGGGGAGTGCGAAGGCATGGCTGCCATCCAAGGGGGTCACCCCCTTTTTAAAGGCGACTCTCCCCACTTGTGTCCTCAGCCGTCACAGACTGAGTCTTCACCAACACGCTCCAAGGTCCTCCCCCCACGACACAGGGGCTGGGTCACACGCGTCATGCAAGCTGGCCGAGGACAGAAGAAGCCAAACCGCCGCGCGCGGAGCACGTAACTGCCCAGCGGTTACGAGCACTCCTCCATCTTCGCCTAAACCAGCGGGCAAAAGGGCGGACCGCCATGCAGGCGGCATGCAACTGCACCAAGGGGATGCACCTTTTCGACTTCAACACGTCCAGCATGGGGCCCAAGCCACACATCATGTAACCGGCGCGCCGGTTACTACGTGCGAGAAACTGCACCGCCACTTGCGCCAGTACCACGCCTTCTCGACTGCGGGACCGGTGCCGCGACTCGAGGCAACCCTGCGCATGGCCCAACAGTGCCAACCGAGCACATCGGTCACGGGTCAGTCCGCCGCAGGAGAAGGCGCGACGGTCGATATGGCCAAAATTGGGCCAGCAGTAATGGCGGCGGCAGGCGGGCGGAAGCAGCAGTCAAATCGTCTACAGGCTCACGTCCCCTCCTGGGACAGCGGGAGAGCCCTCTCCCACGGCGTGAAGATGACGCGCCCGTGTTCCGTTCCTCGAACGGCTCGCGCATACACAACGGCTGCCCCGCCAACCACTCGTCCCGTCGCATTTACTCTGCGGCAGGGCATGCGAAGCGGGCGACGCTTCACCTCTGCCATGATGACCGCGTCAAAAAAGGTGCGCCACGTCGTTCAATTTCGTATCCTTTTCCTCTTCCCCTTTCTCTCTCTTGCTATAGGGACCGGGAAAGGGGATACTCCGAAAGGGATCCTTCCCTGCGAAGAAAGCGGGCCCTGAGCCCTCCTACTAATCAGAGGTTCGAAGGCTGGCCCCTCGGAAGGGTTCGACAGTCGCCTCAGAACACTCGGGCTCCGCGCCCACTACTGGTCAGGGGTTCGAAGGCTGGCCCCTCGGAAGGGTTCGACAGTCGCCTCAGGCCACTCGGGCTCCGCGCCCACTACTGATCAGGGGTTCGTAGGCTGGCCCCCGAAGGGTTCGACAGCCGCCTCAGAGCACGCAGAGCGAGGGATGACTTTGGGTACATCCGATACATGGCCGAGGCTCGGGCTATGCTCTCGAGGTACCCTAGGACATTTCCGAGACCAGCAGGAGCGATTCTATAACGGAATCCCATCAGAGGGAGGCATCAGGCCCTCGGAACCAATCAAACGGGACCGGGTCCGGCAAATCACCTGCACGTACTTTTGGAGCGCGCCTCTGGGCCACTAGCCGATCCTTATCGAACGGGGCACGGGCGTCCACTCGGATCACCCGTTAGCAACTCACTGGAGACACCATGTTCGGCGCCCTCCAAGGGCAACATGGCACTTTCCCCCTCCTCCTTGCAGAAAGGCGACGAAGGGACGTATGATAAAAGCCGAGTCAGTCCTTGACCGTCCTCTCGCTCTGTGCGGAGGCTCGGGGGCTGCTCTCGCAAACCCGGCTCCGGCCAAACCGTTGACAGCGTCAACATACCAGCCCGAGAACTCGGAACCTGACTATGCACCCGGGCAACGACCAGTTCGCATGAGGGAACAACCAGACCGGTCGAGGCGTCACGAAAAGCGCTAAGACCTCGGAGGAGTCAAACCACTCCTCCGAGGCCTCGGGGGCTACACCCGGCGGGTGCGCTCGCGCGCACCCACCGGAACGAAATACAACCGAGAAAGGTCGGTCCCCTTGCAAAAAAGTGCGATAAAAGCCTCCAAGCGAGTACTAATACTCCCTTCGAGGCTCGGGGGCTACTGTCGGGGACCATAATTAGGGGTACCCCCAAGACTCCTAATCTCAACTGGTAACCCCCATCAGCACAAAGCTGCAAAGGCCTGATGGGCGCAATTTAGGTCAAGGCTCTGTCCCCTCAAGGGACATGATCTCGCCTCGCCCGAGCCCAGCCTCGGGCAAAGACAGCCGACCCAGGAGGATTCACGTCTCGCCCGAGGGTCCCCTCAAGCAACGGGCGCACCTTCGACTCGCCTGAGGCCCAGCTCGGGCAGGCTTCGCGGAGAAGCAACCTTGGCCAAGACCGCCTCGCCAACCGACCGGATCGCAGGAGCATTCAATGCAAGGATCGCCTGACACCTTATCCTGACGCACGCTCTTTAGTCGACTGAGCCGAAGTGACCGCAGTCACTTCACCCCTCCACTGGCTGACCTGACAAGAAAACAGCGCCGCCTGCGCCGCTCCGACTGTTGTGCCACCCGTTAAGGTGAGGCTGACAGCCGTCAAGTCCAGCCTCAGGCACCATAGGAAGCTCCGCTTCACCCGACCCCAGGGCTCGGACTCAACCTCGACCGAGGACGACGGTCTCCGCCTCGCCCGACCCCAGGGCTCGAACTCCACCTCGACACCGGAAGACGGTCTCCGCCTCGCCTGACCCCAGGGCTCGGACTCAACCTCGACCGAGGACGACGGACTCCGCCTCGCCTGACCCCAGGGCTCGGACTCAACCTCGACCTCGGACGACAGACTTCGCCTCGCCCGACCCCAGGGCTCGGACTCAACCTCAACCTCAGACGACAAACTCCGCCTCGCCCGACCCTAAGGCTCGGACTCAACCTGGACCTCGGACGACGGTCTCCGCCTCGCCCGACCCTAGGGCTCGGACTCAGCCTTGACCTTGGAGGAGCCTCCGCCTCGCCGACCTTGGGCTCGGACCGACCACGTCGCAGGAGGGCACATCATTACCCTACCCCTAGCTAGCTCAGGCTACGGGGAACAAGACCGGCGTCCCATCTTGCTCGTCCCGGTAAAACAAGTAATGATGGCACCCCGCGTGCTCCATGACGACGGCGGTTCTCAGCCCCCTACGGAAGCAAAGAGACGTCAGCAAGGACCCGACAGCTCCGACAGTTGTGCTCCTACAGGGCTCAAGCGCTCCTCCGACGGCCACGACATCACATGAACAGGGCGCCAAAACCTCTCCGACAGCTACGTCGGCAAGTACATAGGACTCTAGCTTCCCTCTGCTAGACACGTTAGCACATTGCTACACCCCCCATTGTACACTTCGGCCTTCTCCTTACATCTATAAAAGGAACGTCCAGGGCCCTCGTACGAAAAGGTGGCCGCGCGGGAGGACGGGCTGACGCACAGGCTCTCTCTCTCCCTCGCGAAAGCTTGTAACCCCCTACTGCAAGCGCATCCGCCCTGGGCGCAGGACAACACGAGGCCGTGGTTCCCCTTATTGTTCCCCCTTGTGTTCCGTCTCGCGCCGACCCATCTGGGCTGCGACACGTAGCGACAATTTACTCGTCGGTCTAGGGACCCCCCGGGGTCGAAACGCCGACAACCGCCATCATAGCAAAATCAACCCGGGAACCTCCCTACACGCCTACTCCCCTACTGCCCTTGCCCCTATCGGGTAAGGTAGTCCTCCACTAGTTTTCCTAGTTAGTCAGCCAAGGGCGTCCCATTTCACCCTTGTGGTGTCACGTGTTTCTCAAGTTAAGCTCCGTGTTCCAATTAAAAATACTGATCTTGATATGAATAATAAATAAAATAACAGTATAATTGGAACATGAACATAATGTAATATTAAACCCAAAATCATATAGAGCAATAGCAAAACTACCCAAATATTTCAGGGACGAACAAGGTAAAAAGATAACCAGACTAGGGTGACCTATTGGGTCCCATCAAAATTAAGCCTATGCATGGATAAATGATTATAAAGAACATTATTGGGTAATAAAAGTGGTCAAGGGCACAACTTGCCTTCAATGAGCTCCTACTCAGCAACTTCTACCTGCTGAACAACTAGATCCTCGGCCACTGGCTCTTCTACTCGCCACAATACAAACAAGCATAGTACAAGGGAAAACTTAACATCACACCAAACATGTATACAAAATACATATTAATTAATAATCTACACATTAAAATGAGATCATAGGAAAAAGAATCATTAAATTCAGAGTTATGAATTTCCAAAGGTTTCATGTGTTTGGTACAAGATTAATTAAGAGATCAATTTTAATATTGTTTTCGTGTCAAAACAGAGACACTATGTGATGAACAATATTATTACAAAATTATAGAAACTGAAATGGACTAATTTGGACTAATATGAATTTTTTAGGAATTAAACAAATTCTAGTAATTATTTGTGTACTAAAAAAATTTCTAAACAAATTTCACTATTTAATTAATTGTGTGAACTGCGGGCATAATAACCAGAAAGCCTAGGATCAGTCTGCAAAATTCCCTAGACTTAGACTACATCCGCGAGGGCTGAGGGTTGATTTCCAATCTCTCCGAGGGCTCATGTGTTAAATCTTCACAGCGAAGGGGTACACAGATTTATGAGTCGTCCGATCTACAGCCAACCCTCAAGATTAAATCAGCGTGACAGATGAACCGATAATCATCCCCGGTCGCCAGATCCGATATCAACGAATGAGATACGACCACGCCCCGACTTGACCTAAACCCTTTATCATCGAATCGACGACCAAGATCTATACGATGAAGGGGGTGTATGGTCCTTTTAATCTAGTTTGCTAACTCCACATCCAACAGCCCACAAGCACCACCCCTCACGACCCGACCGCGCGGCGGCGCCATGACTGGCGAACCCCCCAGGGGTGTTCCAGCGACGCACCGTGGCCCCCGGTTCGATATAACCAATGTGGAGCCCCCAAGAATACGATAGGCCGATGGGTCTTACCGCGGAGATGACGAGGACGAAGTTGACGATGTCGCCGTGCAGTCCGACGCAAGACGCAAAGCCCGGTGATGCACAGTCTATCGTCGGAGATCGCGATGCGCCCTTCGGCCACGAATGGCTTCGCCGAGTACAGGGATTGTCCTTGACCACCTTTCGACTCAAGCACGACGCGGACGAGGTGACGGCAGCGCCCGCGATTTACCTTTCTCTCTCTTGGTCCTTCAACTCATGCCGGCGGTGATCTACAGCGCGATCCTAGGGGCAGTTGCAAACGGAGGGAGGAGAGGCGCGCGTGTCCTTATGTAGCCCCCACCAAGCTGGGTCCCGAATGTCGAGCTCGAGAGAAAGACGGGAAGGCGGTTGTGACCACCCCCGTGGCGATCGCACGGTCATGGGACGCCTGAGGCGGGGAAGGAGAAGTCCATGATGACACGGGCCCACCAGCCAGCCAGATATCGCACGCGCGACGCGGAGAGAAGAGCAGCGGCCCACGCGACGGTGAGAGCAACTCCAACACGCACGTGGTGGGGGAGAACTAGGCAGCGGGTCCCACCTGGCGGTGACCCCAAGTGGGCTGCGCGGTTAAGGAGGAAGTGAAGGTGGGCTGAAAACGTGTATTCTAGCATTTTCTTTTCTTTTTCATTTTCTTTTCCTATTTCTCTCATTTTCATATTTAGGTTTCAAATTTAATTCATATTTGGGAAATTCATACTTAGCTTAAATGCCTGAATTCAAATATCAGTATAGGGGGATTATATTTATTTAAATGTTTATTTTCTTTATATAATATAGTATTTTCCTTCTCTCCAACTTCTAATTTGCAATTTAGCCCTTAATTCCGAATTTGGATATTATTGTATTTCTATTAATACTATTATTATTATTACTAAATGTACACACAAATAAATCCCAGCATGATGCATATATTATTTAGGTGTCATTAGATACTTAATTACTCTGAATGTGGTTGTTCACATGTTCTAATATATAGAGAGCAATACACATACGAAGATCATATCTTTTCTCATTATTTACAAATTTGGGTATTACAATAGGTTAGCCCACATGCAAGCCGCTTTCCAAGGACTAAACTACCTTGACAAGCGAAGCCCCCTATCAGCACAGCTCTAAGCCTCCTCATGGCCACACAACTACAAAGCAGGCACCTATCCTAAGTACAACGACAATATAGATCCATCTTAAATTCTATTCAAAGCTCTTCTTCTCTCTCCCAAGTAGCTTCATCTTTTTCATGATGGCTCCATTGTATTTTGCACATTTTTATCACTTTATTTCTGGTAACTCGAGTCAAAGTGTCAAGAGTCTTGATAGGATACTCTGTGTAAGTCAGATCACCCTGAACACTGAGTTCTTCCATTGGTAGTTGTTCCTCAGGGACACGCACTAGTACAGAGAAGTTCTATAGTGGCGGTTGTAAACCTATTTATAGTGGCGTTTTTTGTAACCGCCAGTGCTAGGGGCCAGTAGAAATCATCATTGCCAGTCGCGGCATTTTTCGCGCAAAATTCGCGCGCTACGCGGTTGTTAGTATTCGAACCGTCGACCTCACCCTCGCGCGTACCCTCCCCTACCACTCCGTCTATGACATGTCTTGTGTCTAGTTTGTAGTTGTTTTCTTCACATATTACAACCATTCGAGTGTAAATTGCTTATTTGAGACTCTAAACTAATTCAAATAAAAAAGTTGTCAACTACAAAGATAAATAACTTTTGAAGTTCTACAACTTTTATTTTGACACTTTTTTCATCCGAGGTAGTTTGCAAAATTTGACTTTTAAATTTGACATACTTAGATTCAATTTTTGAGAACCGAAATGAGTTCAAACAAAAAAGTTGTCAACTACAAAGTTTCATAACTTTTAGAGATCTACAACTTTTATTTTGGTGGTTTTGTCATACGAGGCTGTTTGAAAAACTCGAAAAATTAAGGATAAAAATGATTTCTAGTGGCGGTTCCTTAAGAAAACCGCCACTAGAAATCGTATTTCTAGTGGCGGTTCCTTAAAAAAACCGCCACTACAAATCATGGATTTCTACTGGCGGTTTTCTTAAGGAACCGCCAGTAGAAATACGATTTCTAGTGGCGGTTTTCTTAAGGAACCGCCACTAGAAATAACACAGTCAGTAGATAACCGAAACCGCCTGTAAAAATATATCGTCCCCGCAGGCTTTGAGCCTTTTTGTACTAGTGACGGAGACACTTCTTAAGTTAACACACGTGAAATACATCAGATAGATGATCAGGTAACTCGAGTTGATAGGCCATCTCCCCCACTCGCCTAAAGATTCTGAAGGGTCCAATAAAGAGAGGCCCTTTCGGTTAGTCACACGCCCCATTCCGTGCGCATATTGGTCGCTTAGGCGTGGCCCACCTAGCAGAACTTTTTTTCTGGGCGTAGACGCTTACACGTGGGACCGGATGGCCAAGCACGTCGTCTCCGCGATAAGCGTGGAAGCTTCAACCACCGCGCGGGATCGTGGTGGCATGGAGCTTGGTATGGCCTCGATCGTGGGAAATAAAGCCACGGGCGCTTGCGGCTTCTCCTGTTGACTCACGTGTGAGCCAGCAAGCAAACCCTTACCCCGTGCGCCGCCGCCGTTGGAAAATTTCGCCGCCGCGGGTGAGGTGAGAGAGTCGGCAGAGTAGACCTAGCGTTCCTCGCTGCCACTGCCTCAACATCGTGTCTGGGGGTTTCCTCGGATCACAGGGAAGGTATCGGCGGCCTCGGTGTGCGTGATTGGTTGACGGAGACCGCGGAATTGCTCAACGTCGCGCATCTTCCCCACAACGCCGTGGTCGGGATTACTCGGATCGCCGTGGGCCGGTACGTGTTCATACGTTGTTTCGAAACCACTCGTACATGCGATAGGATGCATTAGATTTAAGCTTGGCGGCTAGGATTGCTGGATTGCATTTTCCGGCAATGGTGCCACCGTGTAGGAGAGGCGCGGCACCGCCGCTACTGCTCGACGATGGCCGTGTGCCGTCAACCGTAGGATGGCAACTGGCCGGCCGGAATTAAAGGGAGGATATCGCTTCATATGGCAAAGTGATGGCCGTAGATCTGAACGCGAACGGCTCGGATTAAACTACGCGTACCCCTTCGTCGCGTTCAATCTGAACTGTGGATCCGGAATCGTGGGAACCAGGATCAAGTTAGATTATTTAAAATCGGGGTCGTTGATTTGTTGATTGGCGGTCACGATCGTGTACCGTTTCGCGTTATAAATGATCTAATCTGACGCATAGGCTGTTGATCCAACAGTTGTAATCGGTCGATATCCCTTCGCGGGTGCAAATTGCTAAAGAGCCCCTGCGTTTTCCTAAATAGAACTCGCTCTCCACCATAACAGTGCCCTGAGTCTTAAGATTTTTTACGGCGAGGGCGCGAGGCCCCTGGCCTTTCTGGAATTCGATGCTCAGTACAGAGAACAAAAAAACCAGAGAAAATAAATTAGAAAATAGATTTTAGAGCAAAAATAATTGCTAGAACTTGTATAAATCATTGAAAATTCACGTGAACTCCAAATGGATCCATTCCAGTTTCTAAAATTTTGTAATATTATTGTTTACCACCTAGAGTCTCTGTTTTGACATGAAAACAGTAGTAAAATTAATTTCTCACTTAATCATATATCAAACACATTAAACCTTTGGAAATTCATAATTTAAAATCCATAAGGGGGCGTTTGGATCCCTTCATTTTAAAGGAATTGGAATTCACTCAATAAAGTAACTTATTTAGTTTGGAATTTAGCATTCCACCACTTTCTAAAGTTCGGATATAAGCCTATCTCAAATTCATAGGGTGGAGGATAGGAAATGATTTTACACATGAGTAGAATTTGTTTCTACTCAGTAACTTACATGACACTCTTCGTTTCACTCCTCTATAGTAAAAATGTAGCATATAAATATCTAGTACATCTTGCTAATAATAGTATACAAATATATTTTGTATAAAAGCGAATTAGCTTAATTGATATATGCCTAAATTATTATTATTAGAATGGAATTCAATTCCAGTGATCCAAACGGGGCGTAACTTCAAAGTTAATGATTCATGTTCCTATGATCTTATTTTAATGTGTAGATTTTTATTATGCATTTTGTTTACATGTTTGGTGTGATGTTAATTTTTTTATACTATGTATGTTTGTATTGATGCGAGTAGACGAGCAAGCTACTGTGGATCCTGAGGTTCAGCAGATAGAAGTTGCTGAGCAGGAGCTCATTGAAGTCAAGTTGTGCCTTTGACCACTTTTTAGCCAATAATGTTCTTTAATATCATTTATTCATGCATAGGTTTAATTCTGATGGGACCCAATAGGTCACCCTAGACTGTTTATCTCTTTATCTTGTTTACCCCTGAATCACTTGGGTAGTTTTGCTATTGCTTTACATGGTTTTGGGTTAATATTTCATTATATCCATGTTCCTATTATTCTGTTATGTTATTTATGTTTATGATAAGATCATTATGTTAATGAGAACATGGAGAACCACTCGAGAAAACGTGCCAACACATGAGAGGAATGGGACCCCTTGGCTTACTAATTAGGACAGCTACTGGAAGACTACCTTACCCGAAAGGGGCAAGGGAAGTAGGAGAGTTGCATGCAGGGAGGTTCCCGGGTTGATTTTGCTACGATGACGGTCAGACGGGGGATTCTTGTAAGTGCTCTTCCCATAACTGTAGCAGGTTTTCTGAAGCTAGAGGAACTTTGTAAAGGCCTCGTAGTGTTACCTTGCCTCGCCTCCTCGGTAGAGGTGTATGAGATTGACCGTCTCTTGGCAGATGGGTAACATGACTTATGGGTACAGGGTACAACCTTTACAGAGTGTAAACCTGGTATACTAGTCGTGCTCACGGTCATGAGCGACTGGGACACTCACATGATTAATTTATGTAACTTAAATTCAATTTGTCATTTGCATTTGCATGGGATTATTTATTAATTTTGTTGTATTATTTATTATGGTTTGGTATTTACTTACACTTAGTAACTGCTAATAAAATTTGACCAACTTATTAAACGCAATGCTCAGCTTTAACCTCTATTGTTGATCAACCTTACACATCACATAAACTCTCACCTTTGTTCAGTTCATGCCCACTGGTTTCCCCACAACTTGTTGAGCTATGATCATGTGTGAGCTCACCCTTGCTGTCTCACACCCCCCACAGGAGAAGAACAGGTGGTTCAGGAGGAGCCACACAACTAGGAGTTTGATCTGATCTAGGTGGCGTCTCCCAATTGACTTATTGGCGCCAAGGATGGATTTAGTTCGTTTTATATTTATATTTTATTTTTGTAAGACTTTTGCTATATAATAAGTACTCTAATGTTATTGTGATATTTATCTCTATACACTCTGTTATTATATATGTTGTCTTCTTTGGCACATGTATGAGATGCACCCGACTTTGTCCCTTAAATCCGGGTGTGACAGGGGTCTCCTTCTCTGCCGAAGGTCCTCAAGACGGAGATATTGTATGTAAGCAACATAATTGAATGCCGAAGCTACAGCGAGCATGCGTAAAAGTGTCGAAGGATGACAACTTCGGCTTAAAGTGGTTACGAAGGTCAACAGGATGTTGAGCCGAAGAGGAAAAGACTAGTTAATCCCTGATGTTTTGTATTAGGATTATGTGTACATGTTAAGGTCACAAATGTATTTTTATCCAGACTGTGTCCCATGCTTATAAATAGGTGAACAGTACCCCCGTACTGTTCATGCTAGAATTGAGATTCTACTCTCGTTTTCTCCTTCGAGCAAGCCGAAGGTATTAATGTAATATATATTATACATCAGTTGTTAATGTATGGTATGGATATTAGTGTTTGTTTAAATATTGAATGCGAAATGAGTGAAAATATAGTGCTACTTCTGTAATTATATTTTCATTCTTGCGAATGTTGAAGATGCATTCTTCATGACCTTTGTCCAAGATTCATTATACCCAAAGAGAGATAATGCTTCGAAGGATGAAGGTCCTTAACGTTTAACAACCGTGTTGCCTTGTTTTATGATTCATAGCAATCAGAAACTGAAAGTCGCCTAGAGGGGGGTGAATAGGGCGAAACTGAAATTTACAAAGTTTAATCACGACTACAAGCCAGGTTAGCGTTAGAAATATAATCAAGTCCGCGAGAGAGGGTGAAAAACAAATCGTAAGCAAATAAGAAGTGTGACACGCAGATTTGTTTTACCGAGGTTCGGTTCTTGCAAACCTACTCCCCGTTGAGGAGGCCACAAAGGCCGGGTCTTTTTCAACCCCTTCCCTCTCTCAAACGGTCCCTCGGACCGAGTGAGCTTTATATTCTCAAATCAACCGGGAACAAAACTTCCCCGCAAGGACCACCACACAATTGGTGTCTCTTGCCTTAGTTACAAGTGAGTATTGATCTCAAGAAAAAATGAGAAAGAAGAAAGCAATCCAAGCGCAAGAGCTCAAAAGAACACGACAAATCTCTCTCACTTATCACTAAAGCTTTTGTGGAATTGGGAGAGGATTTGATCACTTGTGTGTGTCTTGTATTGAATGCCTAGCTCTTGTAAGTGGTTGGAAGTGTGAAAACTTGGATGACTTGAATGTGGGGTGGTTGGGGGTATTTATAGCCCCAACCACCAAACTAGCCGTTTGGTGGGGCTGTCTGTCGCATGGCGCACCGGACAGTCCGGTGCGCCACCGGACACTGTCCGGTGCGTCATCCACGTTACCAGGCCGTTGGGTTTCGATCGTTGGAGCTCTAACTACTGGGCCCGCCTGGATGTCCGGTGGCACACCGGACATGTACTGTAGAGTGTCCGGTGCGCCACTTCGCGCGTGCCTGGCTTCTGCGCGCTCTAGCGCGCATTAATTGCTTCTGCAGGTGACCGTTGGCGCGAAGTAGTCGTTGCTCCGCTGGCTCACCGGACAGTCCGGTGTGCACCGGACATGTCCGGTGAATTATAGTGGAGCGAATTCCCGAAGATGGCGAGTTCAGAGTCGCTTCATTCCTGGAGCACCGGACACTGTCCGGTGTACACCGGACAGTCCGATGAATTATAGTGGAGCGCCTCTGAGTTTTCCCGAAGGTGAAGAGTTCAGCGTGAAGTCCCCTGGTGCACCGGACACTGTCCGGTGGCAAACCGGACAGTCCGGTGCGCCAGACCAGGGCTGCCTTCGGTTATCCCTTGCTCTCTTCGTTGAACCCAAATCTTGGTCTTTTTATTGGCTAAGTGTGAACCTTTGACACCTGTATAACTTATACACTAGAGCAAACTAGTTAGTCCAATTATTTGTGTTGGGCAATTCAACCACCAAAATCATTTAGGAAATAGGTGTAAGCCTAATTCCCTTTCAATCTCCCCCTTTTTGGTGATTGATGCCAACACAAACCAAAGCAAATATGGAAGTGCATAATTGAACTAGTTTGTATAAAGTAAGTGCAAAGGTTGCTTGGAATTGAGCCAATATGAATACTTATAAGATATGCATGGATTGTTTCTTCATTTTTATCATTTTGGACCACGCTTGCACCACAAGTTTTGTTTTTGCAAATTCTTTTGTAAATCCTTTTCAAAGTTCTTTTGCAAATAGTCAAAGGTAAATGAATAAGATTTTGTAAGCATTTTCAAGATTTGAAATTTTCTCCCCCTGTTTCAAATGCTTTTCCTTTGACTAAAACAAAACTCCCCCTTGATAAATTCCTCCTCTTAGTGTTCAAGAGGGTTTTAAGATATTGATTTTGAAAATACTACTCTCTCCCTCTTTTGAACACAATGAGATACCAATTTGAAAAATTATACCAATTGAAAAACTCTCCCTAAAATTAGTACCAATTGAAAAACCAAAATTTTAAGTTGGTGGTGGTGCGGTCCTTTTGCTTTGGGCTCTCACGCTCTCTCTCCCACTTTGGCATAAATCGTCAAAAACGGAGTCATTAGAGCCCTTTTTATAACTACTTTCTCCCCCTTGGGTAAAAGACATAAGAGTGAAGATTATACCAAAGACGGAGTCCTTTTGCTTTGGACTCATGTTCTCTCCCCCAAAGATGGAGAGGTGCGTGGAGCGACGGCGAAGGATGAGTTACGGAGTGGAAGCCTTTGTCTTCGCTTAAGACTCCAATTCCCTTTCAATATACCTATGACTTGATTTGAAATTCACTTGAAAACACATTAGTCATAGCACATGAAAGAGATATGATCAAAAGTATATGAAAGAGCTATGTGTGCAAATCAACAAAAGAAATTCCTAGAATCAAGGATATTTAGCTCATGCCTAAGTTTGTTAAAAGTTTGTTCATCTAGAGGCTTGGTAAAGATATCGGCTAATTGATCTTTAGTATTAATGTATGCAATCTCGATATCTCCCTTTTGTTGGTGATCCCTTAAAAAGTGATACTGAATGGCTATGTGTTTAGTGCGGCTATGCTCAACGGGATTATCCGCCATGCAGATTGCACTCTCATTATCACATAGAAGAGGAACTTTGGTTAATTTGTAACCATAGTCCCTAAGGGTTTGCCTCATCCAAAGTAGTTGCGCGCAACAATGGGCTGTGGCAATGTACTCGGCTTCGGCGGTAGAAAGAGCTACGGAATTTTGCTTCTTTGAAGCCCAAGACACCAAGGATCTTCCCAAGAACTGGCAAGTCCCCGATGTGCTCTTTCTATTAATTTTACACCCTGCCCAATCGGCATCCGAATAACCAATCAAATCAAAAGTGGATCCCCTAGGATACCAAAGCCCAAACTTAGGAGTATAAACTAAATATCTCAAGATTCATTTTACGGCCGTAAGGTGAGCTTCCTTAGGGTCGGCTTCGAACCTTGCACACATGCATACGGAAAGCATAATATCCGGTCGAGATGCACATAAATAGAGTAAAGATCCTATCATCGACCGGTATACCTTTTGATCGACGGATTTACCTCCCTCGTCGAGGTCGAGATGCCCATTGGTTCCCATGGGTGTCTTGATGGGTTTGGCATCCTTCATCCCAAACTTGCTTAGAATATCTTGAGTATAATTCGTTTGGCTTAGGAAGGTGCCCTCTTGGAGTTGCTTTACTTGAAATCCTAAGAAATACTTCAACTCCCCCATCATAGACATCTCGAACTTTTGTGTCATGATCCTACTAAATTCTTCACATGTAGACTCGTTAGTAAACCCAAATATAATATCATCAACATAAATTTGGCATACGAACAAGTCATTTTCAAGAGTTTTAGTGAAGAGTGTAGGATCGGCCTTTCCAACTTTGAATCCATTAGTGATAAGGAAATCTCTAAGGCATTCATACCATGCTCTTGGGGCTTGCTTGAGCCCATAAAGCGCCTTAGAGAGTTTATAAACATGGTTAGGGTACTCACTATCTTCAAAGCCGGGAGGTTGCTCAACATAGACCTCTTCCTTGATTGGTCCATTGAGGAAGGCACTTTTCACGTCCATTTGATAAAGCTTGAAGCCATGGTAAGTAGCATAGGCCAATAATATACGAATTGACTCAAGCCTAGCTACGGGTGCATAGGTTTCACCGAAATCCAAACCTTCGACTTGGGAGTATCCCTTGGCCACAAGTCGGGCTTTGTTTCTTGTCACTACACCATGCTCGTCTTGCTTGTTGCAGAAGACCCATTTGGTTCCTACAACATTTTGATTAGGACGTGGAACTAAATGCCATACCTCATTTCTCGTGAAGTTGTTGAGCTCCTCTTGCATCGCCACCACCCAATCCGAATCTTGAAGTGCTTCCTCTACCCTGTGTGGCTCAATAGAGGAAACAAAAGAGTAATGCTCACAAAAATGTGCAACACGAGATCTAGTGGTTACCCCCCTTATGAATGTCGCCGAGGATGGTGTCGACGGGGTGATCTCATTGGATTGCTTGGTGGACTCTTGGGTGTGGCGGCCTTTGTTCTTCATCCTCCTTGTCTTGAGTAAGTGCATCTCCGCCTTGATCATTGCCGTCATCTTGAGGTGGCTCATTTGCTTGATCTTCTCCTTCATCAACTTGAGCCTCATCCTCATTTTGAGTCGGTGGGGATGCTTGCGTGGAGGAGGATGGTTGATCTTGTGCATTTGGAGGCTCTTCGGATTCCTTTGGACACACATCCCCAATGGACATGTTCCTTAGCGCGATGCATGGAGCCTCTTCATCACTTATCTCATCAAGATCAACTTGCTCTACTTGAGAGCCGTTAGTCTCATCAAACACAACGTCACAAGAAACTTCAACTTGTCCAGAGGACTTGTTAAAGACTCTATATGCCCTTGTGTTTGAGTCATATCCTAGTAAAAAGCCTTATACAGTCTTAGGAGCAAATTTAGATTTTCTACCTCTTTTAATAAGAATAAAACATTTGCTACCAAAGACTCTAAAATATGAGATATTTGGCTTTTTACCGGTTAGGAGTTCGTATGATGTCTTCTTGAGGATTCGGTGTAGATATAACAGGTTGATGGCGTAGCAGGCGGTGTTGACCGCCTCGGCCCAAAACCGATCCGATGTCTTGTACTCATCAAGCATGGTTCTAGCCATGTCCAATAAAGTTCTATTCTTCCTCTCCACTACACCATTTTGTTGTGGCGTGTAGGGAGAAGAGAACTCATGCTTGATTCCCTCCTCCTCAAGAAAGCCTTCGATTTGTGAGTCCTTGAACTCCGTCCCGTTGTCGCTTCTAATTTTCTTGATCCTTAAGCCGAACTCGTTTTGAGCCCGTCTCAAGAATCCCTTTAATGTCTCTTGGGTATGAGATTTTTCCTGCAAAAAGAATACCCAAGTGAAGCGAGAATAATCATCCACAATAACTAGACAGTACTTACTCCCACTGATGCTTATGTAAGCGATCAGGCCGAATAAATCCATGTGAAGGAGCTCCAGTGGCCTGTCAGTTGTCATGATATTTTTGTGTGGATGATGAGCACCAACTTGCTTCCCTGCTTGGCATGCGCTACAAATCCTGTCTTTCTCAAAATGAACATTGGTTAATCCTAAAATGTGTTCTCCCTTTAGAAGCTTATGAAGATTCTTCATCCCAACATGTGCTAGTCGGCGATGCCAGAGCCAGCCCATGTTAGTCTTAGCAATCAAGCAAGTGTCGAGTTCAGCTATATTAAAATTCACTAAGTACAGCTGACCCTCTAACACTCCCTTAAATGCTATTGAATCATCACTTCTTCTAAAGACAGCGACACCTACATCAGTGAATAAACAGTTGTAGCCCATTTTGCATAATTGAGAAACGGAAAGCAAATTGTAATCTAATGAATCTACAAGAAAAAACATTGGAAATAGAATGGTCAGGTGATATAGCAATTTTACCCAATCCTTTGACCAAACCTTGATTTCCATCCCCAAATGTGATAGCTCGTTGGGGATCTTGGTTTTTCTCGTAGGAGGAGAACATCTTCTTCTCCCCTGTCATGTGGTTTGTGCACCCGCTGTCGATTACCCAGCTTGAGCCCCCGGATGCATAAACCTACAACACATGTTTAGTTCTTGACTTTAGGTACCCAAATGGTTTTGGGTCCTTTGGCATTAGAAACAAGAACTTTGGGTACCCAAACACAAGTTTTTGATCCCTTGTGTTTGCCCCCAACATATTTGGCAACTACCTTGCCGGATTTGTTAGTTAACACATATGATGCATCAAAAGTTTTAAATGAAATGTCATGATCATTTGATGCATTAGGAGTTTTCTTCTTAGGCAACTTAGCACGAGTTGGTTGCCTAGAGCTAGATGTCTCACCCTTATACATAAAAGCATGATTAGGGCCAGAGTGAGACTTCCTAGAATGAATTCTCCTAATCTTGCTCTCAGGATAACCGGCAGGGTACAAAATGTATCCCTCGTTATCTTGAGGCATGGGAGCCTTGCCCTTAACAAAGTTGGACAATTTCTTAGGAGGGGCATTAAGTTTGACATTGTCCCCCTTTTGGAAGCCAATGCCATCCTTGATGCCAAGGCGTCTCCCATTATAAAGCATACTACGAGCAAATTTAAAATTTTCATTTTCAAGTTCATGCTCGGCAATTTTAGCATCTAGTTTAGCTATATGATCATTTTGTTGTTTAATTAAAGCCATGTGATTATGTATAGCATTAATATCAATATCTCTACATCTAGTGCAAATAGTAGTGTGCTCAACGGTAGATGTAGATGGTTTGCAAGATTTTAATTCTACAACCTTAGCATGCAATATATCATTTTTACTTCTAAGGTCGGAAATGATACCATTGCAAACATCAAAATCTTTAGCCTTAGCAAGCAATTTTTCATTTTCATTTCTAAGGCTAGCAAGAGAAATGTTCAATTTTTCAATCTTAGCAAGTAAATCATTATTATCATTTCTAAGATTGGGAATTGAAACATTACAAGCAATAGAATCAACCTTAGCTAACAAATTAGCATTCTCATTTTTAAGGTTGTCTATAGTCTCATGGCAGGTGCTTAGCTCACTAGACAATTTTTCACATTTTTCAACTACTAGAGCATAAGCATTTTTAACTCTAACATGCTTTTTGTTTTCCTTGATTAGGAAGTCCTCTTAGGAGTCCAAGAGATCATCCTTCTCATGGATGGCACTAATTAATTCATTTAATTTCTCTTTTTGTTGCATGTTTAAGTTGGCAAAAAGAGTACGCAAATTGTCTTCCTCATCACTAGCATTATCATCACTAGAGGATTCATATCTAGTGGAGGATTTAGATTTAACCTTTTTCTTTTTGCCGTCTTTTGCCATGAGGCACTTGTGGCCGACGTTGGGGAAGAGAAGTCCCTTGGTGACGGCGATGTTGGCGACGTCCTCGTCGTCGGAGGAGTCGCTAGAGCTTTCGTCGGAGTCCCACTCGCGACAAACATGGGCATCGCCGCCCTTCTTGTAGTACCTCTTCTTCTCCTTTCTTCTCCCCTTCTTGTCGTCGCCCCTGTCACTGTCACTAGAAATAGGACATTTTGCTATAAAGTGACCAGGCTTACCACACTTGTAGCAAACCTTCTTGGAGTGGGGCTTGTAATCTTTCCCCCTCCTTTGCTTGAGGATTTGGCGGAAGCTTTTGATGACAAGCGCCATTTCCTCGTCGTCGAGCTTGGAGGCGTCGATGGGTGTTCTACTTGGTGTAGACTCCTCCTTCTTCTCCTCCGTCGCCTTGAATGCGACCGGTTGTGCTTCGGACGTGGAGGGACCGTCAAGCTTGTTGATCTTCCGTGAGCCCTTGATCATGAACTCAAAGCTCACAAAATTCCCGATTACTTCCTCGGGAGTCATTAGTGTATATCTAGGATTACCACGAATTAATTGTACTTGAGTAGGGTTGAGGAAAATGAATGATCTTAAAATAACCTTAACCACCTCGTGGTCATCCCACTTTTTGCTCCCGAGGTTGCACACTTGATTCACCAAGGTTTTGAGCCGCTTGTACATGTCTTGTGGCTCCTCCTCTTGGCGAAGACGGAAGCGACCGAGCTCCCCCTCGATCGTTTCCCGCTTGGTGATCTTGGTGAGTTCATCACCTTCGTGCGCGGTTTTGAGCACGTCCCAAACTTCCTTGGCGCTTTTTAATCCTTGCACCTTGTTGTACTCCTCCCTACTTAGAGAGGCGAGGAGTATTGTTGTGGCTTGGGAGTTGAAGTGCTCGATTTGGGCCACTTCATCCACATCATAGTCTTCATCCCCTACGGATGGTACCTGTACACCAAACTCAACAACATCCCATATACTTTTGTGGAGTGAGGTTAGATGAAATCGCATTAAATCACTCCACCTAGCATAATCTTCACCATCAAAAGTTGGTGGTTTGCCTAATGGGACGGAAAGTAAAGGTGTATGTTTAGAAATGCGAGGGTAGCGTAGGGGGATCTTACTAAACTTCTTGCGCTCATGGCGCTTAGAAGTTACGGAGGGCGCGTCGGAGCCGGAGGTGGAAGGTGATGAGGTGTCGGTCTCGTAGTAGACCACCTTCCTCATTTTCTTTTTCTTGTCGCCACTCCGATGCGACTTGTGGGAGGAGGCTTTCTTCTCCTTCCCCTTTCCCTTTTTGCGGGACTCTTCCGATGAAGCTTTCCCATGGCTTGTAGCGGGCTTGTCGCCGGTCTCCATCTCCTTCTTGGCGTGTTCTCCCGACATCACTTCGAGCAGTTAGGCTCTAATGAAGCACCGGGCTCTTATACCAATTGAAAGTCGTCATGAGGGGGTGAATAGGGCGAAACTGAAATTTACAAAGTTTAATCACGACTACAAGCCGGGTTAGCGTTAGAAATATAATCAAGTCCGCGAGAGAGGGTAAAAAACAAATCGCAAGCAAATAAGAAGTGTGACACGCGGATTTGTTTTACCGAGGTTCGGTTCTTGCAAACCTACTCCCCGTTGAGGAGGCCACAAAGGTCGGGTCTTTTTCAACCCCTTCCCTCTCTCAAACGGTCCCTCGGACCGAGTGAGCTTTCTCTTCTCAAATCAACCGGGAACAAAACTTCCCCGCAAGGACCACCACACAATTGGTGTCTCTTGCCTCAATTACAAGTGAGTATTGATCTCAAGAAAAAATGAGAAAGAAGAAAGCAATCCAAGCGCAAGAGCTCAAAAGAACACGACAAATCTCTCTCACTTATCACTAAAGCTTTTGTGGAATTAGGAGAGGATTTGATCACTTGGGTGTGTCTTGTATTGAATGCCTAGCTCTTGTAAGTGGTTGGAAGTGTGAAAACTTGGATGACTTGAATGTGGGGTGGTTGGGGGTATTTATAGCCCCAACCACCAAACTAGTCGTTTGGTGGGGCTGTCTGTCGCATGGCGCACCGGACAGTCCGGTGCGCCACCGGACACTGTCTGGTGCGCCATCCACGTCACCAGGCCGTTGGGTTCCGACCGTTGGAGCTCTGACTACTGGGCCCGCTGAAAGGGAAATGTGCCCTTGGGCCATTTCCAAGTGTTTTGGTGATTTAGTGTCCAATACAAGTGCCTAAGTGTCAAATGGTGGACAAAGTACAAATCAAATATAAAGGTATGTTTCTCAGACTTGGTACATTGTTTTAGAGACTAATGTATTGTGTCTAAGTGCTAGAAACAGGAAAAATCGAATTGGAAGAGAGATAGCTTTGTTCAGCCAAAAGTCAGCTTTGTCTGGGTGCACCGGACAGTGTCCGATGGTGCACCGGACAGTGTCCGATGGTGCACCGGACAGTGTCCGGTGCGCTAGGCTGGCTCAGGCGAACTTGCTGCTCTCAGGAAATGATTAACGGCGTACGGCTATAATTCACCAGACTGTCCGGTGTGCACCGGACAGTGTCCGGTGAGCCAACGGTCGGCCGCGCGATCCGCGCGGGACACGTGGCTGAGCCAACGGCTAGTAGGGGGCACCGGACTGTCCGGTGTGCACCGAACAGTGTCCGGTGCGCCAATGGCTCCAAGGCTGCCAACGGTCGGCTTCGCCAAATAAGGAAGGAAATCCGCACCGGACAGTGTCCGGTGGTGCACCGGACTGTCCGGTGCGCCAGTCGACAGAAGGCAAGAAATGCCTTCCTGGAATGCACTCAACGGCTCCTACCTGCCTTGGGGCTATAAAAGGGACCCCTAGGCGCATGGAGGAGAACACCAAGCATCCTTTGAGCATTGTTGATCACTCACACTCCATTCTTGCGCACTTGTTCGACATTCTTAGTGATTTGAGCTCCGTTCTAGTGTGAAACTTGTGATAGTCTCTTGAGCTCAAGTCTGGGTCTTGTGTGTGCGTATTTTCTATGATCTTTGTGTCTTGTGTGAGTTGCTCATCCCTCCCTTACTCCGTGCTTCTTTATGAACATCAAAGTGTAAGGGCGAGAGGCTCCAAGTTGTGGAGATTCCTCGCGAACGGGATAAGAAAAGAAAAGCAAAACACCGTGGTATTCAAGTTGATCATTGGAGCACTTGAGAGGAGTAGAGTGCAACTCTCGTCCGTTGGGACGCCACAACGTGGAGTAGGCAAGTTTTGTACTTGGCCGAACCACGGGATAAACCACTGTGCCATCTCTGTGATTGATCTCTTGTGGTTATTGTGTTTTGTTGAGACTCCTCTCTAAGCCACTTGGCATTATTGTGCTAACGTCTAATCAAGCTTTTGTGGATTAAGTTTCAAGTTTCACAGGATCACCTATTCACCCCCCCTCTAGGAGCTCTCAATTGGTATCAGAGCCGTTCTCTTCAAGAAAGGGACTAACCGCCAGAAGAGATGGATCCTAAGGGGAAGGGAATCGTGATCAATAATAAGGAGAAGGAGTCCTTCGTCAACGAGCCGAAGGATGACAAGCCTACCGACTCGGGCTCGGGCCACAAACGAAAGGATGGGAAGAAGAAGAAGACAAGGCGCATCAAGGAGATCGTCTACTACAACGACAGCGACGAGTCCACTTCTTCCCAAAAGGACAACGACGACAATGACTACGAGAGAAGGAAACCGGTTAATTCGAACTTTTCTTTTGACTACTCTCGTATTCCGCAAAGTACAAATGCTCATTTGCTCTCCATTCCACTTGGCAAACCTCCTCACTTTGATGGAGAGGACTACGGATTTTGGAGCCACAAAATGCGTAGTCACCTGTTCTCTCTCCATCCGAGCATATGGGAGATTGTGGAAAGTGGAATGAAATTTGATAGTTCGGATAGTCCTATGTTTATCAATGAACAGATTCATAGAAATACACAAGCTACTACTGTGTTGTTAGCCTCTTTGTGCAGGGACGAGTATCATAAGGTGAGCGGCTTGGACAATGCCAAGCAGATCTGGGACACCCTCAGGATCTCACATGAGGGGAACGACGTCACCTTACTCACCAAAATGGAGTTGGTGGAGGGCGAGCTTGGAAGATTCGCAATGATCAGGGGAGAGGAGCCAACCCAAACATACAACCAGCTCAAGACCCTCATCAACAAGATAAGGAGCTACGGAAGCACACGATGGATGGACCACGACGTCGTTCGTCTAATGCTAAGGTCCTTTATTGTACTTGATCCACATTTGGTGAACAATATCCGTGAAAATCCTAGGTACACCAAGATGTCGCCCGAAGAAGTTCTTGGGAAATTTGTAAGCGGGCGAATGATGATCAAGGAGGCGAGATATGTTGACGACGCGTTGAACGGTCCAATCCATGAGCCTCAACCCATTGCTCTCAAGGCAACGAGGAGCAAGGAGATGCTACCTAGCAAGGTGGCGCAAGTTGAGGCGGCCGGGCTCAATGATGAAGAGATGGCCCTCATCATCAAGCGCTTCAAGACGGCGCTAAAGGGTCGCAAGGGGCAGCCAAGCAAGACCAAGACAAAAGGGAAGCGCTCATGCTTCAAATGTGGTAAGGTTGGTCATTTTATTGCTAACTGTCCCGACAATGATAGTGACCAGGAACAAGGGAACAAGAGGGAGAAGAAGAAGAACTATAAGAAGGCAAAAGGCGAGACACATCTTGGCAAGGAGTGGGACTCGAATTGTTCGTCGTCCGACTCCGACAACGAAGGACTCGCCACCACTGCCTTCAACAAGTCATCCCTCTTCCCCAACGAGCATCACACTTGCCTCATGGCAAGGGAAAATAAGGTAAGCGTTCGTAACACTAGTACTTATGCTTCTTCAAGTGAGGATGAGTCTAGTGATGATGATGAAATAGATTATTCATGTTTATTCAAGGGTCTAGATAGAACCAAGGTGGATAAAATAATTGAATTGATTGATGCTTTGAATGATAAGAATAGATTGCTAGAAAAGCAAGAGGATCTCTTATATGATGAACATGATAAGTTTGTAGAAGCTCAAAAATCCCTTGCTTTAGAAATAAAGAGAAATGAAATGCTTTCTTGTGAACTATCTTCCTGCCATGAGACAATTTCTAGCTTAAGGAGCATAAATGATGATTTGAATGCTAAGTTAGAGATAGCTAGTAAATCTAACTCTTGTGTAGAACATGTTACGGTTTGCAATAGGTGTAAGGATTTTGACATTGATGCCTGTAGTGAACACCTAGTTTCAATTTCCAAATTGAATGATGAATTGGCTAGTCTTAATGACCAACTTAAGACTAGCAAGAATGAATTTGATAAGCTAAAATTTGCAAGGGATGCTTACACGATTGGTAGACACCCCTCAATTAAGGATGGACTTGGCTTCAAGAGGGAAGCCAAGGACTTAACAAGCCATAAGGCTCCCATCTCCGCCAAGGAGAAAGGGAAGACCCCTATGGCTAGTAGTGCTAAAAAGAACCATGCTTTTATGTACTATGATAGAAGACAGTCTTATAGGAGTTGTAATGCGTATGATGCTTTTGACTCTCATGCCATGTTTGCTTCTAGTTCTTCCTATATGCATGGTAGAGATATGTCTAGGAGATATGTTGTTCATATGCCTAGGAGAAATGTTGTTAATGTTCCTAGGAAAGTTGATGAACCTTCTACAATATATCATGCTTGCAATGCTTCATTTGCCATTTGTAGAAAGAATAAGAAGGTGATTGCTAGGAAGTTAGGGGCAAGATGAAAGGGAGATAAAACTTGCATTTGGGTCCCTAAGACAATTGTGACTAACCTTGTAGGACCCAACAAGAGTTGGGTACCTAAGACCCAAGCCTAAATTTTCCTTGCAGGTTTATGCATCCGAGGGTTCAAGCTGGATTATCGACAGCGGATGCACAAACCATATGACGGGGGAGAAGAAGATGTTCACCTCCTACGTCAAAAACAAGGATTCCCAAGATTCAATAATATTCGGTGATGAGAATCAAGGCAAGGTAAAAGGGTTAGGTAAAATTTCTATTTCATCCGAGCACTCTATATCTAATGTGTTTTTAGTTGAGTCTCTTGGATATAACTTGTTATCTGTTAGTCAATTATGCAAAATGGGATATAATTGTCTATTCACAAATGTAGATGTGTCTGTCTTTAGAAGAAGTGATGGTTCATTAGCTTTTAAGGGTGTATTAGACGACAAACTTTATTTAGTTGATTTTGCAAAAGAGGAGGCCGGTCTAGATGCATGCTTAATTGCTAAAACTAGCATGGGCTGGTTGTGGCATCGCCGCTTAGCACATGTGGGGATGAAGAACCTTCACAAGCTTCTAAAGGGAGAACACGTGATAGGTCTAACCAATGTTACTTTCGAAAAAGATAGACCTTGTGCAGCTTGTCAAGCAGGTAAACAAGTGGGAGGAGCGCATCACAGCAAGAATGTGATGACCACATCAAGACCTCTGGAGCTGCTACATATGGACCTCTTCGGACCCGTCGCCTATCTAAGCATAGGAGGAAGTAAGTATGGACTAGTTATTATTGATGACTTTTCCCGCTTCACTTGGGTATTCTTTTTGCAGGATAAAACTGAAACCCAAGGGACCCTCAAGCGCTTCCTAAGGAGAGCTCAAAACGAGTTTGAGCTCAAGGTGAAGAAGATAAGGAGCGACAATGGGTCCGAGTTCAAGAATCTTCAAGTGGAGAAGTACCTTGAGGAGGAAGGGATCAAGCACGAGTTCTCCGCTCCCTACACACCATAGCAAAATGGTGTGGTAGAGAGGAAGAACATGACGCTTATAGACATGGCGAGAACGATGCTTGGAGAGTTCAAGACCCCCGAGCGCTTTTGGTCGGAAGCCGTGAACACGGCTTGCCACGCCATCAACAGGGTCTACCTTCATCGCCTCCTCAAGAAGACGTCGTATGAGCTACTAACCGGTAACAAACCAAATGTTTCGTATTTTCGGGTTTTTGGGAGTAAATGCTACATTCTAGTGAAGAAGGGTAGGAATTCCAAATTTGCTCCCAAAGCCGTAGAAGGGTTTTTGTTAGGTTATGACTCAAATACAAAGGCATATAGAGTCTTCAACAAATCATCGGGTTTGGTTGAAGTCTCTAGCGACGTTGTATTTGATGAGACTAATGGCTCTCCAAGAGAGCAAGCTGTTGATTGTGATGATGTAGATGAAGAAGAAGTTCCAACAGCCGCAATACACACCATGGCGATTGGAGAGGTGTGACCACAGGAACAAGATGAACAAGATCAACCTTCTTCCTCAACATTTGTGCATCCCCCAACTCAAGATGATGAACAGGAGGCGTGTGATCAAGGGGGAGCACAAGATGATCATGTAATGGAGGAAGAAGCGCAACCGGCACCTCCAACCCAAGTTCGAGCAATGATTCAAAGGGATCATCCCGTCGACCAGATTTTGGGTGACATTAGCAAGGGAGTAACTACTCGATCTCGATTAGTTAATTTTTGTGAGCATTACTCTTTTGTCTCCTCTATTGAGCCTTTTAGGGTAGAGGAGGCCTTGCTAGATCCGGACTGGGTGTTGGCCATGCAAGAGGAGCTCAATAACTTCAAGAGAAATGAAGTTTGGACACTGGTGCCTCGTCCCAATCAAAATGTTGTGGGAACCAAGTGGGTATTTCGCAACAAACAAGACGAGCACGGGGTAGTGACAAGGAACAAGGCTAGACTTGTGGCAAAAGGTTATGCCCAAGTCGCAGGTTTGGACTTTGAGGAGACTTTTGCTCCTGTGGCTAGGCTAGAATCCATTCGCATTTTGCTAGCATATGCCGCTCACCATTCTTTCAGGTTGTTCCAAATGGATGTGAAGAGCGCTTTCCTCAACGGGCCAATCAAGGAGGAGGTGTACGTGGAGCAACCCCCTGGCTTCGAGGATGAACTGTACCCCGACCACGTGTGTAAGCTCTCTAAGGCGCTCTATGGACTTAAGCAAGCCCCAAGAGCATGGTATGAATGCCTTAGAGACTTTTTAATCGCTAATGCTTTCAAGGTTGGGAAAGCCGATCCAACTCTTTTTACTAAGACTTGTGATGGTGATCTTTTTGTGTGCCAAATTTATGTCGATGACATTATATTTGGTTCTACTAACCAAAAGTCTTGTGAAGAGTTTAGCAGGGTGATGACTCAAAAGTTTGAGATGTCGATGATGGGCGAGCTAAGCTATTTCCTTGGGTTCCAAGTGAGGCAACTCAAGGATGGGACCTTCATCTCCCAAACAAAGTACACGCAAGACTTGATCAAGCGGTTTGGGATGAAGGACGCCAAGCCCGCAAAGACTCCAATGGGAACCGACGGACACACGGACCTCAACAAAGGAGGTAAGTCCGTTGATCAAAAGGCATACCGGTCTATGATAGGGTCTTTACTTTATTTATGTGCTAGTAGACCGGATATTATGCTTAGTGTATGCATGTGTGCTAGATTTCAATCCGATCCTAAGGAGTGTCACTTAGTGGCTGTGAAGCGAATTCTTAGATATTTAGTCGCTACGCCTTGTTTCGGGATCTGGTACCCAAAGGGGTCTAACTTTGACTTGATTGGATATTCAGACTCCGACTATGCTGGATGTAAGGTCGATAGGAAGAGTACATCGGGGACGTGTCAATTCTTAGGAAGGTCCCTGGTGTCCTGGAGTTCTAAGAAACAAACCTCCGTTGCCCTATCCACCGCTGAGGCCGAGTATGTTGCCGCAGGATAGTGTTGCGCGCAACTACTTTGGATGAGGCAAACCCTCAGGGACTTTGGCTACAATCTGAGCAAAGTCCCACTCCTATGTGATAATGAGAGTGCTATCCGCATGGCGGATAATCCTGTTGAACACAGCCGAACAAAGCACATAGACATCCGGCATCACTTTTTGAGAGACCACCAGCAAAAGGGAGATATCAAAGTGTTTCATGTTAGCTCCGAGAACCAGCTAGCCGATATCTTTACCAAGCCTTTAGATGAGCAGACCTTTTGCAAGTTGCGTAGTGAGCTAAATGTCTTAGATTCGCGGAACTTGGATTGATTTATAGCATACATGTGTTTATGCCTTTGATCATGTTCCTTATGCATTTTGTTGTTTACTTATGGTGCTCAAGTTGTACAAGCACTCCCCGGACCTCACAAGTCCTTTGCAAGTGATGCACAAATTTAGGGGGAGATGTGCTACAACTTGACCCTTTGAGACTAACCGTGTGCTTGAGTCTGCTTATTTTAGTCTCAAAGGAGGTTTGAAAGGGAAAAGGTGGACTTGGACCATGCAAGACTTCCACTGCACTCCGATGAAAGAGTAACTTTTCCAAGTTCATCTTTGTACTCTTATTGCCTTTTTACTCTTAGTTGAAGATTTTGGTGAGGCAATGGGGTTAAAGTGCCAAAATTGATCCCGTTTTGGTGCTTGATGCCAAAGGGGGAGAAAATAAGGCCAAAGCAATAAATGGATCAGCTACCACTTGTGAGTTGTGAGAGTTTTGAAAATAGTAGAGCTAGAGTCTTTGTCAAAATACTCTTGGTTGCCTCTTATTGTCAAAAGTTGGCCTCTTGTGGGGAGAATGGCTTAATTATGGGAAAAAGGGGGAGTTTTTGAATCCTTGATCAATTTCTCATGAAACATCTCTCTTTATGTTTCAACATGTGTGTTTGACTTAGAGATAGGAAATTGAGGTTGATTTGCAAATACAAACCAAGTGGTGGCAAAGAATGATCCATATATGCCAAATTTGATTCAAAACAAATTTGAGTTTTTATTTGAATTGATTTTGCACTTGTTCTACTTGCTTTATGTTGTGTTGGCATAAATCACCAAAAAGGGGGAGATTGAAAGGGAAATGTGCCCTTGGGCCATTTCCAAGTGTTTTGGTGATTTAGTGTCCAATACAAGTGCCTAAGTGTCAAATGGTGGACAAAGTACAAATCAAATATAAAGGTATGTTTCTCAAACTTGGTACATTGTTTTAGAGACTAATGTATTGTGTCTAAGTGCTGGAAACAGGAAAAATCGAATTGGAAGAGAGATAGCTTTGTTCAGCCAAAAGTCAGCTTTGTCTGGGTGCACCGGACAGTGTCCGGTGGTGCACCGGACAGTGTCCGGTGCGCCAGGCTGGCTCAGACGAACTTGCTGCTCTCGGGAAATGATTAACGGCGTACGACTATAATTCACCGGACTGTCCGGTGTGCACCGGACAGTGTCCGGTGAGCCAACGGTCGGCCGGGCCAACGGTCGGCCGCGCGATCCGCGCGGGACACGTGGCTGAGCCAACGGCTAGTAGGGGGCACCGGACTGTCCGGTGTGCACCGGACAGTGTCCGGTGCGCCAACGGCTCCAAGGCTGCCAACGGTCGGCTTCGCCAAATAAGGAAGGAAATCCGCACCGGACAGTGTCTGGTGGTGCACCGGACTGTCCGGTGCGCTAGTCGACAGAAGGCAAGAAATGCCTTCCTGGAATGCACTCAACGGCTCCTAGCTGCCTTGGGGCTATAAAAGGGACCCCTAGGTGCATGGAGGAGAACACCAAGCATCCTTTGAGCATTGTTGATCACTCACACTCCATTCTTGCGCACTTGTTCGACATTCTTAGTGATTTGAGCTCCGTTCTAGTGTGAAACTTGTGATAGTCTCTTGAGCTCAAGTCTGGGTGTTGTGTGTGCGTATTTGCTGTGATCTTTGTGTCTTGTGTGAGTTGCTCATCCCTCCCTTACTCCGTGCTTCTTTGTGAACATCAAAGTGTAAGGGCGAGAGGCTCCAAGTTGTGGAGATTCCTCGCGAACGGGATAAGAAAAGAAAAGCAAAACACCGTGGTATTCAAGTTGATCATTGGATCACTTGAGAGGAGTAGAGTGCAACTCTCGTCCGTTGGGACGCCACAACGTGGAGTAGGCAAGTTTTGTACTTGGCCGAACCACGGGATAAACCACTGTGCCATCTCTGTGATTGATCTCTTGTGGTTATTGTGTTTTGTTGAGACTCCTCTCTAAGCCACTTGGCATTATTGTGCTAACGTCTAATCAAGCTTTTGTGGATTAAGTTTCAAGTTTCACAGGATCACCTATTCACCCCCCCCCCCTCTAGGTGCTCTCACCCGCCTGGATGTCCGGTGGCACACCGGACATGTACTGTGGAGTGTTCGGTGCGCCACTTCGCGCGTGCCTGGCTTCTGCGCGCTCTGGCGCGCATTAATTGCTTCTGCAGGTGACAGTTGGCGCGAAGTAGTCGTTGCTCCGCTGGCTCACCGGACAGTCCGGTGTGCACCGGACATGTCCGATGAATTATAGTGGAGCGAATTTCCGAAGCTGGCGAGTTCAGAGTCGCTTCATTCCTGGAGCACCGGACACTGTCCGGTGTACACCGGACAGTCCGGTGAATTATAGCGGAGCGCCTCTTAGTTTTCCCGAAGGTGAAGAGTTCAGCGTGAAGTCCCCTGGTGCACCGGACACTGTCCGGTGGTGCACCGGACAGTCCGGTGCGCCAGACCAGGGCTGCCTTCGGTTATCCCTTGCTCTCTTCGTTGAACCCAAATCTTGGTCTTTTTATTGGCTAAGTGTGAACCTTTGACACCTGTATAACTTATACACTAGAGCAAACTAGTTAGTCCAATTATTTGTGTTGGGCAATTCAACCACCAAAATCATTTAGGAAATAGGTGTAAGCCTAATTCCGTTTCAGAAATGAGTGACAAACAACTTCTTTTCACAAGGATATGCAACATATCTGTAACTAAGTTCAAAAATTCATTTCTTTGCAAAACTAAGTTAATAGCCAAAACAAAGTGCTAGAAACATAGAGTAGGGTGTATGCAACTTATCCAACACTTAAACTTTATGTTTTGATGGTTTGATCAAAGTTGCACTTTTAGCCCTCCAATTCAACTCATATGGACTTACTACCTTCAATTTGCCTTTGCTACACCTCTGCTCATGCTCATATTAAGAGGGTTAGTTCAAAGTAGTGTGTTGGGCATTTAATCACCAAAACAACTAGAAATGGCCCATGGGCACATTTCCCTTATAGTCCTTGGCCGTCGTCGGGGAAGGGGCGCCCGTGGCCATCGATTTGTTGATGAACGGATGAGGATAGATGACACAAATACCTCTTCATTACTTTAATCTAGGACGTTAAGATTGGATCATGCGGTTATGACTAGGCACTGGCGTGGATTACCATAGGTCGTAGATCCTAGATCAAAGAATTCAGATCGGATACCGGTTCATAAGATATCTGATCTAATCAGAGCCGTCGGTTTTGAATCTAATGATCTAGAACAAAGGATACCCCTTCGCCACAACACATTTATAAAAGAACCCCTAGAGTTTTAGGAAATCAACCCGATGTTGGTCACTTGTTTTCAATTGCTACATGGCATCAAAAACAAGGCAACACAAGTTAAGAAGTTTGAACCTTCGTCCTTATGTTATTACTTCTTTGAAGTGATAACTTGAGGACGAAGGTTCTTAAGAGAAGATGTGAATGAAGCACTATTCAATGAGAGGACAATGAACAATACAATATGAGACTCATCTCATATGCCATAGCATTTTTTATCCCATCTTCCTCCGTATTAAACAAGTTTACAAACATACCTTCGACTTTTTTGCACAAGATAGCTCGAAGATACTTCGAAGGCTAAGTGAAACGAAGGTTAAGGCCCTCAAAAAGGTGAATTTATACATGGCATTGTTCACCTATTTATAGCGAAGTTGAACAACCTCTCATGAAATTACATACATGCCCACAAGGCTTACACACATGATTAACAAATGATACACGGGCAATACTTTCTTTCCTCTTTATTTCTTGTTGCATAAGACTTTAGCTTCTTCCTCCTTATCACTTCGTACTCAAAGCCGTCCTTATGCCGAGGCTGGTGATCTTCGGTTCGCACTATCGCTGTATGTAGACGAAGCTTCTTTACTCACCGCTTATGCCAAAGGCTACCTTCGTCCGTCCTTCACTATTTACCTGAAACACATTTGTTTATACCAAAGTAAAGACGTCTTGAGGACCTTTGGCAAGACAGGCCCCCAACACCTGCCATCCTAGTATATATAAAGAACATTTAAACTAGGTCTTGTATTCTTCAGAAGAGATCCCGAGCTTCCAATAAATAATAGACGTAGTCCAATAAAACCAGGAAATTTAAAAACTAATTATGCAAATTGATTTCTAGTATAAAAAATTATAGGAACTTAGAAAATTTATATTTTTTACTTTTTAGCTTCGAATTTAGTGGTTCTCGAACCTACGGATTTGTATAGAAGCGTAGAATATTATTGTGTGGTTTGTTTCCATCTTTGGTGTAATGTTATTTTTATCTATTCTTTGTCTATCTATATGTTTTGCTACAAATAGAAGCGAGGTTACGATGAGAAACCTGGACCACAACTTTTGGGGAAGCACTTGAGCAGTAGGATTTGCAAGTAAAAGGCAAGTTGTGTCCTTGATCACATTCTTTGACCTGATAATATTTATGATTCTATTAATCATCGTGGCACAGTTAGATTAAATTGATGGGACCTAATAGGTTACCTACTTTGTTCACCCTACACCTTGCTGAAAGGGAAATGTGCCCTTGGGCCATTTCTAAGTATTTTGGTGATTGAGTGCCAACGCAAGTGCTTTTGTGTTGGTCTATGCAATGTGGTGGACAAAGTGCAAATCATGTCAAAAGGTATGTTTCTAGACTTAGTACATTCTTTTATGGACTAATGTATTGTGTCTAAGTGCTGGAAACAGGAAAGATTGAATTGGAAATGAGATGGCTATGTTCAGCCAAAGTCAGCTCGGTCTAGGCGCACCGGACAGTGTCCGGTGTGCCAGGCCGACTCAGGCGAACTTGCCGCTCTCGGGAAGAAATAAACGACGTACGGCTATAATTCACCGGACTGTCCGGTGTGCACTGGACAGTGTCCGGTGAGCCAACGGTCGACTGGGCCAACGGTCGGCCGCGCGATCTGCGCGGGACACGTGGCCGAGCCAACGGCTAGAAGGAGGCACCGGACTGTTCGGTGTGTGAAAGGGAATTAGGCTTACACCTAGTCCCTAATTAATTTTGGTGGTTGAATTGCCCAACACAAATAATTGGACTAACTAGTTTGCTCTAGTGTATAAGTTATACAGGTGCCAAAAGGTTCACACTTAGCCAATAAAAAGACCAAGTATTGGGTTCGACAAAAGAGCAAAGGGACTACCGAAGGCTCCTCTGGTCTGGCGCACCGGACTGTCCGGTGCACCACCGGACATGTCCGGTGCACCAGAGGACTCCAACTCAAACTCGCTACCTTCGGGAATTTCCAGAGGCGACTCCGCTATAATTCACCAGACTGTCCGGTGTACACCGGACAGTGTCCGGTGCTCCAAGGAAGAGCGGCCTCCGGAACTCGCCAGCGTCGGGAAACAGCAACGGCTGCTCCGCTGTAATTCACTGGACATGTCCGGTGTACACCGGACTGTCCGGTGTAACTGCGGGGCAACGGCTACTTCGCGCCAACGGTCACCTGCAACAGCAATTAATGCGCGTCAGAGCGCGCAGAAGTTAGGCACGCGCGTAGTGGCGCACCGGACACTCTACAGTACATGTCTGGTGCGCCACCAGACATCCAGGCGAGCCCAGCAGTCAGAGCTCCAACGGTCGAAACCCCAACGGCCTGGTGACGTGGCTGTCGCACCGGACATGTCCGGTGTGCACCGGACTGTCCGGTGCCCCATACGACAGTTAGCTTTCACCAACGACTAGATTTTGGTTGGTGGCTATAAATACCACCCCAACCGGCCACTTCAAGGTGTGGGAGCCCAAGCAACATTCCAAGTCATCTAGTTGACATACTCAAGCCCTCCCAACCACATATATTCATTGATCCATCCTATACACAAGATTTAGACCACTACAACCAACACAAGTGCCACAAAATAGAGAGCAAGCAAAAGAGAGCTACTCATTTGAGTTTAGCACTAGTGCCTTGTGAGTTTCATCGAGAGATAGTGTGTGCTTCATCTTTGTGTTCATTTGCGCGTGGAGTTTTGACTCCCATTGAACTTCCTCCAAAGTTTTGGAGGCTTGTAAAAGCTAGCAAGAGACACCAAAGTGTGTGGTGGTCCTTGTGGGATCGAGAGTGATCCTTGAGAAGAAGAAGAGCTCGCTGATCCTTGTGTGATCGGGGGAGAGAGGGAAAGGGTTGAAAAAGACCCGTCCTTAAGTGGACTCCTCAACGGGGACTAGGCCTTCGAGGGCCGAACCTCGGTAAAACAAATCACCCGTGTCCATTGTGTTTATTGCTTGTGATTTGTTTGTTTTCCCTTGCTCTAAATTTTCTTGCACCATTATTTGCTAATATCATTTGGTGTTGCTTCAAGTTTAATTCCATTTAGTGAAGCAACATTTCGCAAGAAAGAACTTGGCTTAGTGCTCTTCTCATATAAGGCTTCTTGCTTTGTTATTCTATAACTTATTAGTTGTATTGATTTATCTCTCCCGCATTATTTAGCAATACTCTTTTCAAGCAAGAACTTAGTTTCTATTCTCCGATATTTGTATATCTTGTTCTAACCACAAATCAAGGGATCTAGTTGGGGGATAAAGTTTTAATTTTCAGGTTCCGCCTATTCATCCCCCCTCTAGGCGACTTTCAGTGTGCACTGGACAGTGTCCGGTGCGCCAACGGCTCCTAGGCGCCAACGGTCGGCTTCGCCAAATAAGGAAAGAGATCCGCACCGGACAGTGTCCGGTGCGCCAGGCGACAGAAGGCAAGATCAGCCTTCCTGGAATGCTCTCAACGGCTCCTAGCTTCCTTGGGGCTATAAAAGGGACCCCTAGGCGCATGGAGGAGAACAACAAGCATACTCAAAGCATTCCTAAGCACCAAGACTTTGATTCCACGCATTTGTTTCTTCGTGATAGCATCTAGAGCTCTTGTTAAGTTGTGAACTCGTCGGGTTGTGTTGTGAGCTCTTGTTGCGACTTGTGTGCGTATTGACATTCTGATTCTTGTGTCTTGTGTGCGTTGCTCATCTCTCCCTTACTCCGTGCTTCTTTGTGAACTTCAAGTGTAAGGACGAGAGGCTCCAAGTTGTGGAGATTCCTCGCAAACGGCATAAAGAAAAGCAAAGCAAAACACCGTGGTATTCAAGTGGGTCTTTGGACCGCTTGAGAGGGGTTGATTGTAACCCTCGTCCATTGGGACGCCACAACGTGGAGTAGGCAAGCGTTGGTCTTGGCCGAACCACGGGATAACCACCGTGCCATCTCTGTGATTGATATCTTTGTGGTTATTGTGTTTTGTTGAGACTCCTCTCTAGCCACTTGGCGATTATTGTGCTAACACTTAACCAAGTTTTGTGGCTTAAGTTTCAAGTTTTATAGGATCACCTATTCACCCCCCCTCTAGGTGCTCTCAATTGGTATCAGAGCCGTTCTCTTCACGAAGGGACTAATCGCCCGAAGAGATGGATCCTAAGGGGAAGGGAATCGTGATCAACGATAAGGAGAAGGAGTCCTTCGTCAACGAGCCGAAGGATGACAAGCCTACCGACTCGGGCTCGGGCCACAGACGCAAAGATGGGAAGAAGAAGAAGACGAGACGCATCAAGGAGATCGTCTACTACGACGACAGCGATGAGTCTACTTCTTCCCAAAAGGACAACGACGACAACGACTACGACAAACGAAAGACGGTTAACTCAAACTTTTCTTTTGATTATTCGCGTATCCCGCATAGCTCAAATGCACATTTGCTTTCCATCCCTCTTGGCAAACCTCCACACTTTGATGGGGAGGACTACGGATTTTGGAGTCACAAAATGCGTAGTCACTTGTTCTCTCTCCATCCAAGCATATGGGAGATTGTTGAGAATGGAATGAAATTTGATAGCTCGGATAGTCCCATATTTATTAATGAACAGATTCATAAAAATGCACAAGCTACTACTGTGCTGTTAGCCTCTTTGTGCAGGGACGAGTACCATAAGGTGAGCGGCTTGGACAATGCCAAGCAGATCTGGGACACCCTCAAGATCTCTCATGAGGGGAACGACGTCACCTTACTCACCAAGATGGAGTTGGTGGAGGGCGAGCTTGGAAGATTCGCGATGATAAGGGGTGAGGAGCCAACCCAAACATACAACCGGCTCAAGACCCTCATCAACAAAATAAGGAGCTACGAAAGCACGCGATGGACGGACCACGACGTCGTCCGCCTAATTCTAAGGTCCTTTACTGTACTTGATCCACATTTGGTGAACAATATTCGTGAAAATCCTAGGTACACCAAGATGTCGCCCGAAGAAGTCCTTGGGAAGTTCGTAAGCGGGCGAATGATGATCAAGGAGGCGAGATACGTGGACGACGCGTTGAACGGTTCAATCCATGAGCCTCAACCCATTGCTCTCAAGGCAACGAGGAGCAAGGAGGCGCTACCTAGCAAGGTGGCACAAGTTGAGACGGTCGGACTCAATGATGAAGAGATGGCCCTCATCATCAAGCGCTTCAAGACGGCGCTAAAGGGTCGCAAGGGACAGCCAAGCAAGACCAAGACAAAGGGGAAGCGTTCATGCTTCAAATGCGGTAAGATTGGTCATTTTATTGCTAACTGTCCCGATAATGAAAGTGACCAGGAACAAGGAAGCAAGAGGGAGAAGAAGAAGACATACAAGAAGGCTAAGGGTGAGGCACACCTTGGCAAGGAGTGGGACTCGGATTGTTCGTCATCCGACTCCGAAAATGAAGGACTCGCCGCCACCGCCTTCAACAAGTCATCCCTCTTCCCCAACGAGCGTCACACATGCCTCATGGCGAAGGAGAAGAAGGTATGTACTCGGGACAGTACTACTTATGATTCTTCTAGTGATGATGAGTCTAGTGATGAAGAAATAGATTACTCTAGTTTGTTCAAGGGATTGGATAGAACTAAAATAGATAAGATCAATGAATTGATTGATGCCTTGAATGAAAAGGATAGACTCTTAGAGAAACAAGAAGACCTTTTATATGAAGAGCATGATAAATTTGTTAGTGCACAAAATTCACTTGCTCTAGAAGTTAAAAGAAATGAAATGCTTTCTAGTGAATTGTCTACCTGTCATGACGCTATCTCTAGCTTAAAGAGAATTAACAATGATTTAAATGCTAAACTAGAAGTAGCAAATAAATCTAACTCTTGTGTAGAACATGTTGTAATTTTCACTAGGTGTAAAGATTTTAATGTTGATGCTTGTAGTGAACACCTAGATTGCATTTCTAAATTAAATGATGAAGTAGCTAGTCTTAATGCCCAACTTAAGACTAGCAAAAGTGAATTTGATAAATTAAAATTTGCAAGGGATGCCTACACGATTGGTAGACACCCTTTAATTAAGGATGGACTTGGCTTCAAGAGGGAAGCCAAGAACTTGACAAGCCATAAGGCTCCCATCTCCGCCAAGGAGAAAGGGAAGGCCCCTATGGCTACTAGTGCTAAAAAGAACCATGCTTTTATATACCATGATAGGAGACAATTTAGAAATGTTTATAGGAGTTGTAATGCTTATAATGCTTTTGATTCTCATGCCATGTTTGCTTCTAGTTCTTCCTATATGCATGGTAGAAATATGTCTAGGAGAAATGTTATTCATCATGTGCCTAGAAATAATATTGCTCATGCTCCTAGGAAAGTTAATGAATCTTCTACAATATATCATGCTTGCAATGCTTCATTTGCTATTTGTAAAAAGGATAGGAAGGTGATTGCTAGGAAGTTAGGGGCAAGATGCAAGGAAGATAAAACTTGCATTTGGGTCCCTAAGACAATTGTGACTAACCTTGTAGGACCCAACAAGAGTTGGGTACCTATGACCCAAGCCTAAATTTGCCTTGCAGGTTTATGCATCCGGGGGTACAAGCTGGATTATCGACAGCAGATGCACAAACCACATGACGGGGGAAAAGAGGATGTTCTCTTCCTACGTCAAGAACAAGGATCCCCAGGATTCAATAATATTCGGTGACGGGAACCAAGGCAAGGTAAAAGGGTTAGGTAAAATTGCTATTTCATCTGAGCACTCTATATCTAATGTGTTTTTAGTTGAGTCTCTTGCATATAATTTGTTATCTGTTAGTCAATTATGCAATATGGGATATAATTGTCTATTCACAAATGTAGATGTGTCTGTCTTTAGAAGATGTGATGGTTCACTAGCTTTTAAGGGTGTACTAGACGGCAAACTTTATTTAGTTGATTTGGCAAAAGAAGAGGCTAGTCTAGATGCATGCTTAATTGCTAAGACTTGCATGGGCTGGCTGTGGCATCGCCGCTTGGCACAAGTGGGGATGAAGAACCTTCACAAGCTTCTAAAGGGAGAACACGTGATAGGTCTAACTAACGTGCATTTCAAAAAAGATAGACCTTGTGCAGCTTGTCAAGCAGGGAAACAGGTGGGAGGCTCTCATCACACCAAAAATGTGATGACCACATCAAGACCCTTGGAGATGCTTCATATGGACCTCTTCGGACCCGTCGCCTATCTAAGTATAGGAGGAAGTAAGTATGGTCTTGTTATAGTTGATGACTTTTCCCACTTCACTTGGGTATTCTTTTTGCAGGATAAATCTGAAACCCAAGGGACCCTCAAGCGCTTCCTAAGAAGAGCTCAAAACGAGTTTGAGCTCAAGGTGAAGAAGATAAGGAGCGACAATGGGTCCGAGTTCAAGAACCTTCAAGTGGAGGAGTTCCTTGAGGAGGAAGGGATCAAGCACGAGTTCTCCGCTCCCTACACACCACAACAAAATGGTGTGGTAGAGAGGAAGAACAGGACGCTCATCGATATAGCGAGGACTATGCTTGGAGAGTTCAAAACCCCCGAGCGTTTTTGGTCGGAAGCCATGAACACGGCTTGCCACGCCATCAACCGGGTCTACCTTCACCGCCTCCTCAAGAAGACTTCGTATGAGCTGCTAACTGGTAACAAACCCAATGTGTCTTATTTTCGTGTATTTGGGAGCAAGTGCTATATTCTTGTAAAGAAAGGTAGAAGTTCTAAATTTGCTCCCAAAGCTGTAGAAGGGTTTTTATTAGGTTATGACTCAAATACAAAGGCGTATAGGGTCTTCAACAAATCATCGGGTTTGGTTGAAGTCTCTAGCGACGTTGTATTTGATGAGACTAATGGCTCTCCAAGAGAGCAAGTTGTTGATCTTGATGATGTAGATGAAGAAGACGTTCCAACGGCCGCTATGCGCACCATGGCGATTGGCGATGTGCGACCACAGGAACAATTGGAGCAAGATCAACCTTCTTCCTCAACGATGGTGCATCCCCCAACCCAAGATGACGAACAGGTACCTCAAGTGGAGGCACATGATCAAGGGGGAGCACAGGATGTTCAAGTTGAAGAGGAAGAAGCACCTCAGGCACCTCCAACCCAAGTTCGAGCGACGATTCAAAGGAATCATCCCGTCGACCAAATTTTGGGTGATATTAGCAAGGGAGTAACTACTCGTTCTAGATTAGTTAATTTTTGTGAGCATTACTCCTTTGTCTCTTCTATTGAGCCTTTCAGGGTGGAAGAGGCCTTACTAGATCCGGACTGGGTGTTGGCCATGCAGGAGGAACTCAACAACTTCAAGCGCAATGAAGTTTGGACACTGGTGCCTCGCCCCAAGCAAAACGTTGTGGGAACCAAGTGGGTGTTCCGCAACAAACAGGACGAGCACGGGGTGGTGACAAGGAACAAGGCTCGACTTGTGGCAAAAGGTTATGCCCAAGTCACAGGTTTGGACTTTGAGGAGACTTTTGCTCCTGTGGCTAGGCTAGAATCTATTCGTATATTGCTAGCATATGCCGCTCACCATTCTTTCAGGTTGTTCCAAATGGATGTGAAGAGCGCTTTCCCAACGGGCCGATCAAGGAGGAGGTGTACGTGGAGCAACCCCCTGGCTTCGAGGATGAACGGTACCCCGACCACGTGTGTAAGCTCTCTAAGGCGCTCTATAGACTTAAGCAAGCCCCATGAGCATGCTATGAATGCCTTAGAGACTTTCTAATTGCTAATGCTTTCAAGGTTGGGAAAGCCGATCCAACTCTTTTCACTAAGACTTGCGATGGTGATCTTTTTGTGTGCCAAATTTATGTCGATGACATAATATTTGGTTCTACTAACCAAAAGTCTTGTGAAGAGTTTAGCAGGGTGATGACGCAGAAATTCGAGATGTCGATGATGGGCGAGTTGAACTACTTCCTTGGGTTCCAAGTGAAGCAACTCAAGGACGGCACCTTCATCTCCCAAACGAAGTACACACAAGACTTGCTAAAGCAGTTTGGGATGAAGGACGCCAAGCCCGCAAAGACTCCGATGGGAACCGACGGACACACCGACCTCAACAAAGGAGGTAAGTCCGTTGATCAAAAGGCATACCGGTCAATGATAGGGTCTCTACTTTATTTATGTGCTAGTAGACCGGATATTATGCTTAGCGTATGCATGTGTGCTAGATTTCAATCCGATCCTAAGGAGTGTCACTTAGTGGCTGTGAAGCGAATTCTTAGATATTTAGTCGCTACGCCTTGCTTCGGGATCTGGTATCCAAAGGGGTCTACTTTTGACTTGATTGGATATTCCGATTCCGACTATGCTGGATGTAAGGTCGATAGGAAGAGTACATCGGGGACGTGCCAATTCCTAGGAAGGTCCCTGGTGTCATGGAATTCTAAGAAACAAACTTCCGTTGCCCTATCCACCACTGAGGCCGAGTACGTTGTCGCAGGACAGTGTTGCGCGCAACTACTTTGGATGAGGCAAACCCTCCGGGACTTTGGCTACAATCTGAGCAAAGTCCCACTCCTATGTGATAATGAGAGTGCTATCCGAATAGCGGAAAATCCTGTTGAGCACAGCCGCACAAAGCACATTGACATCTAGCATCACTTTTTGAGAGACCACCAGCAAAAGGGAGATATCTAAGTGTTTCATGTTAGCACCGAGAACCAGCTAGCCGATATCTTTACCAAGCCTTTAGATGAGAAGACCTTTTGCAGGTTGCGTAGTGAGCTAAATGTCCTAGATTCGCGAAACTTGGATTGATTTATAGCATACATGTGTTTATGTCTTTGATCATGTTCTTGATGCATTTTGTTGCTTACTTGTGGTGCTCAAGTTGTACAAACACTCCCTGGACCTCACAAGTCCTTTTTGCAAGTGATGCACATATTTAGGGGGAGCTGTGCTACAACTTGACCCTTTGAGACTAACCGTGTGCTTGAGTTTGCTTGTTTTAGTCTCAAAGGAGGTTTGAAAGGGAAAGGTGGACTTGGACCATGAAAGACTTCCACTGCACTCTGATGAGAGGGTAACTTATTCCAAGTTCATCTCATGTACTCTTATTGCCTTTGTATTCTTATTTGAAGATTTTGGTGAGGCAATGGGGTTCTTGGGCCAAGATTGATCCCGTTTTGGTGCTTTATGCCAAAGGGGGAGAAAATAAAGGCCAAAGCAATAGATGGATCAGCTACCACTTGAGAAATTTTGAAAATAGTAGAATAGAGCTTTTGGTTTGTCAAAACTCTTTTATTGTCTCTTTTGTCAAGAGTTGGCCTCTTGTGGGGAGAAGTGTTGATTATGGGAAAAGGGGGAGTTTTTGAAATCCTTGTGAAATCCTTGATCAATTTCTTTTGGAATACCTCTCTTTATGTCTCTACAAGTGGATTTGACTTAGAGATAGGAAATTGAGTTTGATTTGCGAAAAACAAACCAAGTGGTGGCAAAGAGTGATCCATATATGCCAAATATGAATCAAAACTATATTGAGTTTTCATTTGCATTGATATTGCACTTGTTCTAGTTGCTTTATGTTGTGTTGGCATAAATCACCAAAAAGGGGGAGATTGAAAGGGAAATGTGCCCTTGGGCCATTTCTAAGTATTTTGGTGATTGAGTGCCAACACAAGTGCTTTTGTGTTGGTCTATGCAATGTGGTGGACAAAGTGCAAATCATGTCAAAAGGTATGTTTCCAGACTTAGTACATTGTTTTATGGACTAATGTATTGTGTCTAAGTGCTGGAAATAGGAAAGATTGAATTGGAAATGAGATGGCTATGTTCAGCCAAAGTCAGCTCGGTCTGGGCGCACCGGACTGTCCGGTGGTGCACCGGACAGTGTCCGGTGTGCCAGGCTGACTCAGGCGAACTTGCCGCTCTCGGGAAGAAATAAACGGCGTACGGCTATAATTCACCGGACTGTCCGGTGTGCACCGGACAGTGTCCGGTGAGCCAACGGTCGACTGGGCCAACGGTCGGCCGCGCGATCTGCGCGGGACACATGGCCGAGCCAACGACTAGAAGGAGGCACCGGACTGTCCGGTGTGCACCGGACAGTGTCCGGTGCGCCAACGGCTCCCAGGCGCCAACGGTCGGCTTCGCCAAATAAGGAAAGAGATCCGCACCGGACAGTGTCCGGTGCTGCACCGGACTGTCCGGTGCGCCAAGCGACAGAAGGCAAGATCATCCTTCCTGGAATGCTCTCAACGGCTCCTAGCTGCCTTGGGGCTATAAAAGGGACCCCTAGGCGCATGGAGGAGAACAACAAGCATACTCAAAGCATTCCTAAGCACCAAGACTTCGATTCCACGCATTTGTTTCTTCGTGATAGCATCTAGAGCTCTTGTTAAGTTGTGAACTCGTCGGGTTGTGTTGTGAGCTCTTGTTGCGACTTGTGTGCGTATTGACATTCTGATTCTTGTGTCTTGTGTGCGTTGCTCATCTCTCCCTTACTCTGTGCTTCTTTGTGAACTTCAAGTGTAAGGACGAGAGGCTCCAAGTTGTGGAGATTCCTCACAAACGGGATAAAGAAAAGCAAAGGAAAACACCGTGGTATTCAAGTGGGTCTTTGGACCGCTTGAGAGGGGTTGATTGCAACCCTCGTCCATTGGGATGCCACAACGTGGAGTAGGCAAGCGTTGGTCTTGGCCGAACCACGGGATAACCATCGTGCCATCTCTGTGATTGGTATCTTTGTGGTTATTGTGTTTTGTTGAGACTCCTCTCTAGCCACTTGGCGATTATTGTGCTAACACTTAACCAAGTTTTGTGGCTTAAGTTTCAAGTTTTACAGGATCACCTATTCACCCCCCTCTAGGTGCTCTCACTTGCATACAAATAAATTATTGGGTAGCCTTGTTATTGCTCTATATAGTTTTGGGACTAATATTATGTATGAATCATGATAATGATTTATCATTATTGTTAATGGATTATTTATAGTTTATGATAAGATCATTTTGTTAATTGAAACATGGAGCGGCCACCCAGGATAATAGTGCTACCACAAGAGTGGAATGGGACGCCCTTGGTCAATTAATTAGAAAATCTAGTGAGAGATTACTTTACCCGAAAGGACAAGCGGGGAGGGGTTGCCACAAGTATAGGGAGGTTCTTGGGTCGAACTATCTGTGATAGCTTTTCGAGCGAGGGATTTCTATACCCCTGTGCCTGAAACCATAGCGGGTTTCCTCAAGCTAGTGGAACTTTGGAAAGGCCTCATAGTGCTACCCCGCCTAGTCACCTCGATAGAGATGAATGGGAAATCACGATCTCTTGGAAAATGGGTAACACGACTTGCGGGTCAAGAGCGGCTTGGACCCTTACATGAGTAATTTATGGAATTAAACTTAATCGGACATGCATTTGTATTGTGGGTATTATTACTATTTTTGATCTCTCATTTATTTGGGATGATATATACTTATACTTAGTAATTGCTAACAAAATTTTGACCAACGTAATTAAAAGCAATGCTCAGCCTTAACCATCTTCCTTGGTAAGCCTTACACAACACTTTTTCCCACACTTGTTGAGTGATGGCCACATGGGAGATCACCCTTAGTATAATCACACTAGGTCAAGAACAGGTACAACCAAGAGGATGATCATGAAGATAAGTTCGGAGAAGTCTAGGTCGTCGTATCCTAGTCAACTTTTTTGTAGGAGGATCTAGTCGCCATATGGTGTATTTTATTTAGCTATTTTGTACAAGACTCCTATTATGTAATAAAGATGTGACATTGTTTTCTGTACCCTGACTCGCCATATGTGTGAGACTTGATCCTGACACACATGTGAGATGCATGGATTTGCCCTTAAATCCGGGTGTGACAGAAGTGGTATTAGAGCAATGTTGACTATAGGACGTAACATAGATAGACCTGGACAAACCCTTTACCTAATTACCTTGCTATTCTGATTATTTCTAAACTTCTCGGTTCTTTTCTCATCTCTTGTTGCTTAACTCTGATTACTCTTACATTTTCACTTCTAAAGACAAAAGCGGATTTCACACTTTGGAATCTTATACCAAAAGTGACCCTTATGAATAGGACAACTAATCCTAGGAAAAAAAATTATTTTCATAGGTATCTATATGCTTGAATGCTTGTTCTTATGATATTTGTTTGATCCGATTCTTTGATTGAGTGCAATGTGTTATGAAGTAATGTCCACAATTGCATCCGCATATATGTTTATAAGATAACCAGTCAAAATAGATTATCCCCCACTAAAATATATATATGTATCCTAATAGATCCATCTTACCCTAATAGATTCATCTAACCTAAACTAATCTAAATCTAGTCATATCCAATCCAATCTAGATCACATCTAATCAAAATGAGAACTAATGTGATCTAATCTAATATGGTTAATCTGATCTAAGCTCACCTAAATTAGATGCAATCTCATCTAATCTAATCTAATCTAGTGTGACCTAATATGATTAATCTAACCTGACCTAATCAAATCTAGGCTAAGTCTATCTAATCTAATATGAATTACTTAACATGTTATTTAATGCTGGTGAAATAGATTAGACTCTACTTCTAGAACTATTTTCGCACCTAATTCACTTAACCCTAAATTGGTGCACTAGTCTAATTCGACCATGCACTCCTAATACCATACCTAATCTATCCATTCCAATCTAAAAAGCAAAGTAAACCCTATTTGACCTATCTCATGTTCCACAACCATCTACCTATCTAAACCTCCTAAACCCTAGATGGAGACACCGAGACCCGAGAAAGAATAGATCAACCTTGTCAACGAAGGATAGGAGTCAAACCAGATCTCCAGCGGTGTTAGGACCACCATCCAAGATCAAATCTTTCCTTGCCCTAAACATTATTTTCCCAACCATACTCTCTTAATTACCCTACTAATTAGTATGGAGGTTAAAGAACTTTTGATACTTGAACCAATTGAAAACTAGAAGCTAAATGACACACAAAACCTTCTAAATCCCTTTCTTACTAATCTCGAGGATGAGATTATTTTTAAGAGGGTTAGAATTTGTAATATCCCAAAATAATATTTTGGATGGATTGACAAAGGTTTTACCCCAAGATTTGAATAAGTATGTTTTTGAAACAAGAAATTAAAATAAAAGTTCCATATGTGAGTGGAATTAGCCTTAGATGAGTTATATTTATATATTCTCTAAAAGAATTAGTTAAATCATATCTTAATAAAGGTTAGACATTAGAAAACGTCTTCTATCAAAACAAATGGATGTGAACTTTTGAATATACTTCTAATATAACTACACATTCAAAATATTGTCTTCCTAAATCCTAAAATAAATAATATGTGGGTTTTGCATTTGTATGAGTAAAGAAATTAATATAAATATATATCTTGCATCATTCTGGATTTTTGATTGCGCGTTTCACTTATAGTTCAAATTCAAAACTAGAGACAAATTTGGATTCAAAATTTTCAATCTAAATAAAAAATAGAGATTAGACAAGAAAATAAAAGAAAATGAAAAGAAAACCCTCCCTCGGTTGAGTAGGCCGAAACCGGCCTGCCCACTCACCCTCGTCTGCGCCAACCTAGCTAAGGGGGAACTCGATGTTGACAGGTAGGGCCACCCTATCAGCCGCTCGGCTATGCGCGCATTAGTCATCCCGGCGCGCTGATCAACAGGCCCCGCAATGCAGCCTCACTCACCCACGCACGCGTCGAAATTCGGCCACTGTCAGGTGGGACCGATTCAATAGTGCTTCTCCCCTCTTCATCTCCATAGCAACAACATCGTCTAGTTTCGCTGCCACAAAATCTGGTAGATTCTAACCAATTCGGCATCGACGTCCTTAGCCCCTCGCCTTGTGGCTATATAACCCGCTACCCCCTCGTTCATTCATCTCATCTACCGAGGCCAGCATTGTTTCGAAGCAAGAGAGTTGCCAACGCCGCGTATCGTGAGGGAGAAATGGTCGACGGCGTCATTCCCCACCAGTGCCAATAGTGAGAGCCCACAAGGTGGTCAGAGAGCTTCTCCAAGATGCGGAGAAGGTTCTCCAAGAGCAGTTGATTTACAAGTAAAATGCAAGTTGTTTCCTTGATCAAATTCTTTGACCTAATAATATCTATGATTCTGTTAATCATCGTGGCACAGTTAAATTAAATTGGTGGGACCTAATAGGTTACCTAATTTGTTCACCCTACACCTTGCATACAAATAAATTATTGAGTAGTCTTGCTATTGCCATATACGGTTTTGGGACTAATGTTATGTATGAATCATGATCATGCTTCATCATGACTGTTAATGGATTATTTATTATTCATGATAAGATCACTTTGTTAATTGGAACATTGAGCGACCACTCGAGACAACAGTGCTACGACAAGGGTGGAATGAGACTCACTTGGCTAATTAATTAGGAAAGCTAGTGAGAGATTACCTTACCCGAAAGGGGCAAGCAGGGAGGAGTTGCCGCAAGTATAGAGAGGTTCTCGAGTCAAACTGTCTGTGATAGCTTTTCTCAAGCTAGTGGAACTTTGGAAAGGCCTTGTAGTGCTACCCTGCCTCGTCACCTCGGTGGAGATGAATGGGAAGTTGTGATCCCTTAGAAAATGGGTAACACAACTTGTGGGTAAAGATGTGCAATCTATGCAAAGTGTAAAACTGGTATATCAGCCATGCTCACGGTCAAGAGTGGCTCAGACCCTAACATGAGTAATTTATGGAATCAAACTTAACTGGACGTGCATTTGCATTGTGGGTATTATTATTTATGATATCTCATTTATTAGGATGGTATATACTTATGCTTACTAATTTCTAATAAAAATTTGACCAAATTAATTAAAAGCAATGCTCAGCATTAACCATCTTCCTTGGTAAACCTTACACTACACTTTTTCCCACACTTGCTGAGTGATGACCTTATGGGATCTCACCCTTATTATAATCACACTAGTCAAGAATAGGTACCGCCGAGAGCAGGATCATGAAGATGAGTTCAAAGAGGTCTAGGCCATCGTCTTCCAGTCAATTGTGTTGTCTTCGGAACGTGCATACTTTTTGAACAACTGATACAACTCTTGAAGGTCGTCGGCGCATAGGCCGCTGATAGCATAATGAATGGCGATTCCATCCTCCACTGACGATAATTGGGACTTGAGCGACAAGAACTTATTGTAGTCACAAAGGCTTTCCCTCTCCAGCTGTCCGCACAATGATAGCTCAGTGAGGGCATCGGTGGATCCTAGGTGCAGTGATTGTATTGTTGGCCGGCGTAGGCCGCTGATAGCGTAATGAATGGCGATTCCGTCCTCCACTGACGATAATTGGGACTTGAGCGACAAGAACTTATTGTAGTAGTCATAAAGGCTTTCCCTCTCTAGCTGTCCGCACAATGATAGCTCAGTGAGGGCGTCGGTCTGCGACCTGTACCCTTGGAAGTTAAGGAGGAATTTCTCCCGAAGGGTCGTGCATGAATCAATCTAGAACAAAGGCAACCTGATGTACCAAGTTAGGGCGGGACCTTCTAGGGCGATGATGAGGGACTTCACCATTGTGTTGTTGTCTCCCCTAGATGAAGCCATGGTGACTTGGTAGCTCATGGTGAACTGCAATGGGTTGACCTTCCCATTGTACTTTGGCCAGTTCCTGACCCTGTAACTGATTGGTCGCATCGCCTGCAGCCTGGTAGAGAGCGGACATCTATTGTCGGTGAAATTGAAGGCCTAGAAAGTTTCATTCTGCGGAGGCTGCCTATTTTCATCAAAACAGATCAATCTTACACGGCCATGCCAAGGGTGTGTCGGGTCTTGCTGGGTCTGTAGATGCAAAGTTTCCTGCTCCATGGCTTGGAGGTGCTCTTTTACTTGCTGAATGAAAAGGCGTACCCTGGCATGTGCCTTGATACACTGTTGCTTATCTACGAGGGTGTCTCTTTGCTTCTGGAGGTTGGAGTTGCGCATGCAGAGGCTCTTGAGTAAGAGTTGCTCCTCGGTGTTGATACTGAGGTCCAGGTTGTCCTGGACGTCTACATTGTCATCTTCTGCAGGCATTTCGAATGGGTGATGTTTGGTGGCTTGCCACATCATTGAAAACCTTGGGGGACCTATCGGGGACCATAATTAGGGGTACCCTCAAGACTCCTAAATCTCAGCTGGTAACCCCCATCAGCACAAAGCTGCAAAGGCCTGATGGGTGCGACTAAATCAAGGATCGGTCCATTCGAGGGACGCGATCACACCTTGCCCGAGCCCAGCCTCGGGCAAGGGCAGCCGACCCCGGAGGATTTACGTCTCGCCCGAGGGCCCAGTCTTCACCAAGAAGCAACCTTGGCCAAATCGCCACGCCAACCGACCAAATCGCAGGGGCATTTAATGCAAAGGTGGCCTGACACCTTTATCCTGACGCGCGCCCTCCAGTTGACAGAGCCGAAGTGACCATAGTCACTTCGCCGCTCCACTGACCGGCCTGACAAGAGGACAGCGCCGCCTGTGCCGCTCTGACTGCTGCGCCACTCGACAGAGTGAGGCTGACAGCAGCCAAGTCCGGTCTCAGGCGCCATAGGAAACTCCGCTTCACCCGACCCCAGGGCTCGGACTCGGGCTCAGCCCCAGAAGACGATGAACTCCGCTTCGCCCGACCCCAGGGCTCGGACTCGGGCTCAGCCCTGGAAGACGACGAACTCCGCTTCGCCCGACCCAGGGCTCGGACTCGGGCTCATCCCCGGAAGACGACGAACTCCGCTTCGCCCGACCCCAGGGCTCGGACTCGGGCTCAGCCTCGGAAGACGACGAACTCCGCTTCGCCCAACCCTAGGGCTCGGACTCAGCCCTGGCCTCAGCCGACGGTCTCCACCTCGCCCAACCCAGGGGCTCGGACTCGACCTCGGCCTTGGAAGACAGACTCGACCTCGACCTCGGAGGAGCCTCCACCTCGCCCAACCCAGGGCTCAGACCGACCACGTCACAGGAGGCGCCATCATTACCCTACCCCAAGCTGACTCAGGCTACAGGGAACAAGACCGGCGTCCCATCTGGCTCGCTCCGCTAAACAAGTAATGATGGCGCCCCGCATGCTCCATGACGACGGCGGCTCTCAGCCCTCTTACGGAAGCAAGAGGACATCAGCGAGGACCCGACAGCCCCGACAGCTGTCCTTCCGCCAGGCTCAAGCGCTCCTCCGACAGCCACGACACCACACGAACCGGGTGCCAAAACCTCTCCGGCTGCCACGACGGCATGTACTTAGGGCACTAGCTCTCCTCCGCTAGACACGTTAGCACACTTGTACACCCCCCATTGTACACCTGGATCCTTTCCTTACGCCTATAAAAGGAGGGTCCAGGGCCCTCTTACAGAGGGTTGGCCGCGTGGAGAAGGACGGGACGGCGCTCGCGCAGGGCCGCTCGCTCCCTCCCGCGTGGACGCTTGTAACCCCCTACTGCAAGCGCACCCGACCTGGGCGCGGGACAAACACGAAGGCCGCGGGTTTCACCTCTCACGCCTATCTCCCTCCGGCTTCTCTTCCCCCCTTCGCGCTCCGTCTCGCGCCGACCCATCTGGGCTGGGGCACGCGGCGACAATTTACTCGTCGGTCCAGGGACCCCCCGGGTTCGAAACGCCGACAGTTGGCGCGCCAGGTAGGGGCCTGCTGCGTGTTGACGAACAGCTTCCCGTCAAGCTCCAGATGGGCAGTCTCCAGCTACCTTTCTAGCCTGGGACGGTGCTCCGTTTCGGGAGTCTTGAGTTCATGTCCCTCGACGACAGCTACGACATGATACTCCTTCTCCCGCCGCGCGACAGCGACAATGGCGGCCGACAACCCGCCCACCGGCGGCGGAATCGACGACGTCTTCCCCGCGTGGTGGAAGAACAACATTCGAGCTCGCCCCGTCCCCTCCCCCGCCGACGGAGGAGGAGGCGGGGCAACCAAGGCCAAGCAGGAGGTGGCACCTCGTCGGCTGTCGAGCGAGTCGACGGCGCCGGCGCCCCAACGGGGGGCACGTCGGGCATCAACCTCACGTCTGAGACGAAGACGAGCGCCGTCTCCCCGCAACACGCCAACCCCAAGCAAACGGACGACGCCAGCACGCTCGCAAAGGACTTGCTGGGCGTCACCCTCGTACCTGAGACGGCGGTGCGGTCTACCCCTGACGTGACTTCGTCACCGCCCATCGACCAAGAGGTACCGACCGATTCCCATCTCACACCTTTTGGATTCAGCCTCGACCCACCAAGCGACTTCGCTTTGGTGGACGCTCTCATAGAGGCGAGTCCAAACCCTCTGGGGTATTGTATGCGATCACCCTGGGACCAGTTGATGGTCGTCTCGACCTACGGGCCCTCGGGGTCCGAGGAAGATGACGAGCCCGACTTTAGTTGGGATTTCTCCGGACTTGATAACCCCAGTGCCATGCGGGACTTTATGACCGCATGCGACTACTGCCTTTCCGACTGTTCCGACGGTAGCCGCAGCCTCGGCGATGAGGACTGCGGCCCAAGTCGTGAATGTTTCCACGTCGATCTAGGGGGTCCCGACGAAGGCAACCATCTTGGTATGCCGGAGAACGGTGATCTCCCTAGGCCTGTGCCTCGCGTTGACATCCTTCGGGAGCTAGCTGTGGTCCCCTTCCCGGCGGGGGGTCATGACCCACATCTCGAGCAAATCCGCGAGATGCAGGCCAGGCTCGACGAGGGAGTAGGAATACTTGAGCCGTTCCGCCGAGACAATGGGCAGGAATGGGCGGGCCAACCTCTGGCCGGAGAAGTGCGTCATCTACCCCAGGGCATCCAGCACCGCGTCGCCGATGATGTCAGGGTAAGGCCACCACCGATTTCCAGTGGGGTCGGCCAGAACCTGGCTGCAGCGACAATACTTCTCCGCGTGATGACGGAGCCATCAACCACCGAGGGGCAGCGTATCTAGGGAGAGCTCAAGAATCTCCTGGAGGACGCCGCGGTCCGACGGGCCGAAAGCTCCGCCTCCCGAAGGCAGGGGTACCCCTCGGAACATCGCGCCGCGACTTCCCGATTCATGCGGGAAGCCTCGGTCCACACCGGGCGCACGCGCAACACAGCGCCTGCGGCCCCCGGTCGCCTCGGCAACGAGCACCATCACCACAACCGTCGGGCCCACCTCGACGAGAGGGTGCACCGAGGCTACCACCCCAGGCATGGGGGACGCTATGACAGAGGGGAGGATCGGAGTCCCTCGCCCGAACCACCCGGTCCGCAGGCTTTTAGCCGCGCCATATGGCGGGCGCTGTTCCCGACTTGGTTCCGAACCCCGACTACTATCACAAAGTACTCGGGGGAGACAAGACTGGAACTGTGGCTCGCGGACTACCGGCTGGCCTGCCAACTGGGTGGAACGGACAATGACAACCTCATCATCCGTAACCTCCCCCTGTTCCTTTCCGACACCGCTCGCGCCTGGCTGGAGCTCCTGCCACCGGGGCAGATCTCCAACTGGGACAACCTGGTCCAAGCCTTCGCCGGCAATTTCCAGGGCACGTACGTGTGCCCTGGAAACTCCTGGGATCTCCGAAGCTGCCACCAGCAGCCGGGAGAGTCTCTCCGGGACTACATCCGGCGATTCTCGAAGCAGCGCACCGAGCTGCCCAACATCACCGATTCGGATGTGATCGGCGCGTTCCTCGCCGGCACCACCTGCCGCGACCTGGTGAGCAAGCTGGGTCGTAAGACCCCCACCAGGGCGAGCGAGCTGATGGACATCGCCACCAAGTTCGCCTCTGGACAGGAGGCGGTTGAGGCCATCTTCCGGAAGGACAAGCAGCCCCAGGGCCGCCCACCGAAAGACGTCCCCGAGGCGTCAACTCAGCGCGGTGCCAAGAAGAAAGGCAAGAAGAAGTCGCAAGCGAAACGCGACGCCGCCGACGTGGCCCTTGTCGCCGCCGCCGAGTACAAGAACCCTCGGAAACCTCCCGGAGGTGCCAACCTCTTCGACAAGATGCTCAAGGAGCCGTGCCCCTATCATCAGGGGCCCGTCAAGCACACCCTTGAGGAGTGCGCCATGCTTCGGTGCCACTTTCATAAGGCCGGGCCACCCGCGGAAGGTGGCAGGGCTCGTGACAATGATAAGAAGGAAGATCACAAGGCGGGAGAGTTCCTCGAGGTCCACGACTGCTTCATGATCTACGGTGGGCAAGTGGCGAACGCCTCGGCTCGGCACCGCAAGAAAGAACGTCGGGAGGTCTGCTCGGTAAAGGTGGCGGCGCCAGTCTACCTAGACTGGTCCGACAAGCCCATCACCTTCGACCAAGGCGACCACCCCGACCGTGTGCCGAGCCCGGGGAAATACCCGCTCGTTGTCGACCCCGTCATCGGCAACGTCAGGCTCACCAAGGTCCTCATGGACGGAGGCAGCAGCCTCAACATCATCTACGCCGAGACCCTCGGGCTCCTGCGGATCGATCTGTCCTCCGTCCGGGCAGGCGCTGCGCCTTTCCATGGGATCATCCCCGGAAAGCGCGTCCAGCCCCTCGGACGACTCGATCTACCCGTCTGCTTTGGGACACCCTCCAACTTCCGAAGGGAGACCCTCACGTTCGAGGTGGTCGGGTTTCGAGGAACCTACCACGCAGTGCTGGGGAGACCATGCTACGCCAAGTTCATGGCCGTCCCCAACTACACCTACCTCAAGCTCAAGATGCCGGGCCCCAACGGGGTCATCATCGTCGACCCCACTTACCGACACGCGTACGAATGCGACGTGGAGTGCGTGGAGTATGTCGAGGCCCTCGCCGAATCCGAGGCCCTCATCGCCGACCTGGAGAGCCTCTCTAAGGAGGCTCCAGACGTGAAGCGCCACGCCGGCAACTTTGAGCCGGCAGAGACGGTTAAATCCGTCCCTCTCGACCCCAGCAGCGACGCCTCCAAGCAGATCCGAATCGGCTCCGAGCTCGATCCCAAATAGGAAGCAGTGCTCGTCGACTTTCTCCGCGCAAACGCCGACGTTTTCGCGTGGAGTCCCCGGACATGCCCGACATACCGAGGGATGTCGCCGAGCACTCGCTGGATATCCGAGCTGGAGCCCGACCCATGAAGCAGCCTCTGCGCCGATTCGACGAGGAAAAGCGCAGAGCCATAGGCGAGGAGATCCACAAGCTAATGGCGGCAGGGTTCATCAAAGAGGTATTCCATCCTGAATGGCTTGCCAACCCTGTGCTTGTGAGAAAGAAATGAGGGAAATGACGGATGTGTGTAGACTACACTGGTCTGAACAAAGCATGTCCGAAAGTTCCCTGCCCTCTGCCTCGCATCGATCAAATCGTGGATTCCACTGCTGGGTGCGAAACCCTGTCTTTCCTCGATGCCTACTCGGGGTATCACTAGATCAGGATGAAAGAGTCCGACCAGCTCGCGACTTCTTTCATCACACCCTTCGGCATGTACTGCTATGTTACCATGCCGTTCGGTTTGAGGAATGCGGGTGCAACGTACCAACGGTGCATGAACCACGTGTTCGGCGAACACATTGGCCGAACGGTCGAGGCCTACGTCGATGACATCGTAGTCAAGACGAGGAAAGCCTCCGACCTCCTTTCCGACCTTGAAGCGACATTCCGATGTCTCAAGGCGAAAGGCGTGAAGCTCAATCCCGAGAAGTATGTCTTCGGGGTTCCCCGAGGCATGCTCTTGGGGTTCATCGTCTCCGAGCGGGGCATCGAGGCCAACCCAGAGAAGATCGCGGCCATCACCAGCATGGGGCCCATCAAGGACTTGAAAGGCGTATAGAGAGTCATGGGATGCCTTGCGACTCTGAGCCGTTTCATCTCGCGCCTCGGCGAAAGAGGCCTGCCTCTGTACCGCCTCTTAAGGAAGGCCGAGTGCTTCACTTGGACCCCTGAGGCCGAGGAAGCCCTCGGGAACCTGAAGACGCTCCTCACGAACGCGCCCATCTTGGTGCCTCCCGCTGCCGGAGAAGCCCTCTTGATCTACGTCGCCGCGACCACTCAGGTGGTTAGCACCGCGATTGTGGTTGAGAGACAAGAAGAGGGGCATGCATTGCCCGTCCAGAGGCCAGTCTACTTCATCAGTGAGGTACTGTCAGAGACCAAGATCCGCTACCCACAAATTCAGAAGCTGCTGTACGCGGTGATCCTGACACGGCGGAAGTTGCGACACTACTTCGAGTCTCATCCGGTAACTGTGGTGTCATCCTTCCCCTGGGGGAGATCATCCAGTGCCGAGAGGCCTCGGGTAGAATTGCAAAGTGGGCGGTGGAAATCATGGGCGAGACGATCTCGTTCGCCCCTCGGAAGGCCATCAAGTCCCAGGTCTTGGCGGACTTTGTGGCTGAATGGGTCGACACCCAGCTCCCAGCAGCTCCGATCCAACCGGAACTCTGGACCATGTTCTTCGACGGGTCGCTGATGAAGACAGGAGCAGGCGCAGGCCTGCTCTTCATCTCGCCCCTCGAGAAGCACCTACGCTACGTGCTACGCCTCCACTTCCCGGCGTCCAATAATGTGGTTGAGTACGAGGCTCTGGTCAACGGGTTGCGCATCGCCATCGAGCTGGGGGTCCGACGCCTCGACGCTCGCGGTGACTCGCAGCTCGTCATCGACCAAGTCATAAAGAACTCCCACTGCCGCGACCCGAAGATGGAAGCCTACTGCGATGAGGTTCGGCGCCTGGAAGACAAGTTCTACGGGCTCGAGCTCAACCACATCGCCTGACGTTACAACGAGACTGCAGACGAGCTGACTAAAATAGCCTCGGGGCAAACAACGGTTCCCCCGGACGTCTTCTCCCGAGACCTGCATTGACCCTCCGTCAAGACCGACGACACGCCCGAGCCCGAGAAAGCCTCGGCCCAGCCCGAGGCACCCTCGGCTCAGTTCGAGGCACCCTCGGCTCGGCCCGAGGCACCCTCGGCCCCCGAGGGTGAGGCACTGCGCATCGAGGAGAAGCGGAGCGGGGTCACGCCTAATCGAAACTGGCAAACCCCATACCTGCAATATCTCCACCGAGGAGAGCTACCCCTCGACCGAGCCGAAGCTCGGCGGTTGGCGCGGCGCGCCAAGTCGTTCGTCTTGCTGGGAGGTGGGAAGGATCTCTACCACCGCAGCCCCTCAGGCATCCTCCAACGATGCATTTCCATCACCGAAGGCCAGGAGCTCCTACAAGAGATACACTCGGGGGCTTGCGGCCATCACGCAGCACCCCGAGCCCTTGTTGGGAACGCCTTCCGACAAGGTTTCTACTGGCCGACGGCGGTGGCCGACGCCACTAGAATTGTCCGCACCTGCGAAGGGTGTCAGTTCTACGCAAGGTAGACCCACCTGCCCGCTCAGGCTCTACAGACCATACCCATTACCTGGTCGTTTGCTGTGTGGGGTCTGGACCTAGTCGGCCCCTTGCAGAAGGCACCCGGGGGCTATACGCACCTGTTGGTCGCCATCGACAAATTCTCCAAGTGGATCGAGGTCCGACCCCTAAACAGCATCAGGTCCGAACAGGCGGTGGCGTTCTTCACCAACATCATCCATCGCTTTGGGGTCCCGAACTCCATCATCACCGACAACGGCACCCAGTTCACCGGCAGAAAGTTCCTGGACTTCTGCGAGGATCACCACATCCGGATGGACTGGGGCGCCGTGGCTCACCCCATGACGAATGGGCAAGTAGAGCGTGCCAACGGCATGATTCTACAAGGACTCAAGCCTCGGATGTACAACAACCTCAACAAGTTCGGCAAGCGGTGGATGAAGGAACTCCCCTCGGTGGTCTGGAGTCTGAGGACGACGCCGAGCCGGGCCACAAGCTTCACACCATTCTTTCTAGTCTATGGGGTCGAGGTCGTCTTGCCCACAGACTTGGAATACGGTTCCCCGAGGACGAGGGCCTATGCCGACCAAAGCAATCGAGCTAATCGAGAAGACTCATTGGACCAGCTGGAAGAGGCTCGGGACATAGCCTTACTACACTCGGCGCGGTACCAGCAGTCCCTGCGACGCTACCACGCCCGAGGGGTTCGGTCCCGAGACCTCCAGGTGGGCGATCTGGTGCTTCGGCTGCGACAAGACGCCCGAGGGCGGCACAAGCTCACGCCTCCCTGGGAGGGGCCGTTCGTAATCGCCAAAGTTCTGAAGCCCGGGACGTACAAGCTGGCCAACAGTCAAGGCGAGGTCTACAGCAACGCTTGGAACATCCGACAGCTACGTCGCTTCTACCCTTAAGATGCTTTCAAGTTGTTCGTATACGTCATTCACACGCAAAAGTTTAGTCATCAAGGAAGGGTCAGCCTTGCCTCGGCAAAGCCCGACCCTCCCTCGGGGGCTAAAAGGGGGGAACCTCCTCTGCGTTCCCCGGCTATATCAGTAGCAGGACCCCAAGAAGCGAACGAGGGCGCATGTAAGTGGCAAGGCCGACCGAGCCGAGGGACTCCTACACCTCTGGGATACGGATACCTCACTCGTCACCTACCACGAAAAATGACTCCTACTTGGGCAAGCCACCCTGCTACTGACGAACGGCGCCGGATACGAAAAATGAAAGGAAAAGGAGCACAACTTTATATTACGATAATAAAGTGTTCGGGCCTCAGCGGCCGCAAAAGACACACGTGTGTTCAAGGAAAACTGCTCTGGCAGAGTTAGGTGTCGCCCGGAGAAGGAGCCGCGCCCTCGGCTTCGTCCCCGCCTTCGGCAAAGTCCACCCCGGCCTCGGACGACGGCGCAGGCGGGAGGATCTCTGCCTCGAAGGTGGTTGCCAGCACCGCGCTCGGGCCCGCGGCGGCCGCGTCGAGCCTCTGGACTTTAGCCAGGGCGGCTTCATCTTTGTCAGGGAGGCAATACCTCTCGCTGACCCACTCCAGATCCACGACGTAGTGGGAAGCAAGCACGGCGAAGGCCCTCCTGACGCCGTGATGTAGCGCCTCGCGGAGTCTGCCACGCACATGGCCACCCAAGCCCTGCAGGCGACTTTGAGGGGAGCTTCCTGAGGGGACGTCGCTGAAGCCAAAGACCCGGCAAAAGTCCGAGATGGCCTCGGACATGGCCGCGTGGTCGGCCTCCCTCTGCTCGGCCGCCTGAGCAAGCGCCCTGGCGGACTCATCAAGGGCAGACTCGAGCTCCGCGAACAGCCAAAGCGCAAGGCCTCAAACACAAGTGGAGGAACCAAGCTGAAACGGAAACTTAAAACAGCCAGGACATACCTCCGGCTCGAGCACGCTGCTCCGAGGATGCGGCTTGGGCTACGGCTAGGTCTGCTGCAAGGGCTCCGGCCCGGCTTTCGGCCTCGGCGGCCCGGCCCTGAGATTGGTCCCGCTCATCAGTGACCTGGTCAAGCTCCGACTGCCGCCGCTGCACTTGTGCGCGCGCCGCTGCTGCCTCTGCTCTCAGATCGGCACAAAGCAACCGAAGGTCCGCCACCTCGGCGCCCTGCTGGGAAAGGTGCACGGTAGCCCTGGCAAGCGAGGTCCTCAGGGATCGCAGCGAACCCCAGACATCTACCTCACGGCGGATGAACGACGACTTGGCGGCGCTCAGATCCGTCAGATCCTGAGGGAAGGAAGTGGGGCGTCACAAAGGACGCCTTGATCACGAAAAAGGTATGCCAGAAATCATTACCTGGAGAATCTTGGGGACGTCCCTGCAAAAGACCTCCAAGGATGACCGAAGCGACCCCACCGTTGCCTCAGCACATTCGCGGAGCTCGTCCCAAGACTGCTCCTCCCGCTCGTCGTCAAGAACAAAGAAGGGATCCGAGGCCTCACGGGTCCGGAACCGGAGCAACTAGCGCCGCCCCTCGGAGCTCCGCCGTGCAGGGACAAGGCTACCGCTCGGCGGGATGGGTCGCGGTTCCACGCCCCCCTCCTCCGAGACATCAAGTAGCGACGCCTCGGCCATCGCAGCGTTGGCAGCGACGGGCCGCTCCACGGCCGGGACGGCAACGACTTCGACAGCAGCCGGCGCCAGCACCGGGGGCATGTCTGGTGGGCCCGAGGCCACGGCCGCGCCAGCCGCCTCCCCCAACGCGACGGCCGCCTCGACAGAAGAGCCAGCCTCGGGAACTCGCTCCACGACAACTGGAGCCGCCTGAGCCCCCCGCTGTGGGGCATCTTGCAAGAAGGTCAGCTGGCCGGCGAGGCCCGGCGCGGCAGCGGCTGCGAAGGCCGACGCCGTCTTGAGGACCTTCCGGGGAGCCAGATCGGTCAGGCCGCCTCAGGCCACTCGGGCTCCGCGCCCACTACTGATCAGGGGTTTGTAGGCTGGCCCTCGAAGGGTTCACAGCCGCCTCAGACGCAGAGCAAGGGATGACCCTGGGTACGTTCGATACATAACCAAGGCTCGGGCTACGCTCCCGAGGTACCCTAGGACATTTCCGAGACCAGCGGGAACGATCGTGTAACGGAATCCCATCAGAGGGAGGCATCGAGCCCTCGGACCCCGTCAAAAGGGGACCGGGTCCGGCAGATCACCCGCAGGTACTTTTGGAGCGCGCCTCCGGGCCTCTAGCCGACCCCTAACAAATGGGGCACGGGCGTCCACTCGGATTACCCGTCAGCAGCTCGCTGGAGACACCATGTTCGGCGCCCTCCAAGGGCAACATGGCGCTTTCCCCCCTCCTCCTTGCGGAAAGGTGATGCAGGGGCGTATGTAAAAAAGTCGAGTCTGTCCTTGACCATCCTCTCGCCCTGTGCAGAGGCTCGGGGGCTGCTCTCGCAAACCCGGCTCCGGCCAAACCGTTGACAGCGTCAACGTACCAGCCCGAGAACTTGGGACCCGACCGTGCACCCGGGCTACGGCCAGCTCGCATGAGGTAACAACCAGACCAGCCGAAGCGTGGCGAAACACACTAACCGGAACAAAATGCAACCAAGAAAGACTGGTCCCCTTGCAAAAAAGTGCGACAAAAGCCTCCAAGCGAGTATTAACACTCCCTTCGAGGCTCGGGGGCTACTGTCGGGGACCATAATTAGGGGTACCCTCAAGACTCCTAAATCTCAGCTGGTAACCCCCATCAGCACAAAGCTGCAAAGGCCTGATGGGTGAGACTAAGTCAAGGATCGGTCCATTCGAGGGACGCGATCACACCTCGCCCGAGCCCAGCCTCGGGCAAGGGCAGCCGACCCCGGAGGATTTACGTCTCGCCTGAGGGCCCAGTCTTCACCAAGAAGCAACCTTGGCCAAATCGCCACGCCAACCGACCAAATCGCAGGGGCATTTAATGCAAAGGTGGCCTAACACCTTTATCCTGACGCGCGCCCTCCAGTTGACAGAGCCGAAGTGACCGTAGTCACTTCGCCGCTCCACTGACCGGCCTGACAAGAGGACAGCGCCGCCTGCGCCGCTCTGACTGCTGCGCCACTCGACAGAGTGAGGCTGACAGCAGCCAAGTCCGGTCTCAGGCGCCATAGGAAACTCCGCTTCGCCCGACCCCAGGGCTCGGACTCGGGCTCAGCCCCAGAAGACGACGAACTCCGCTTCGCCCGACCCCAGGGCTCGGACTCGGGCTCAGCCCCGGAAGACGATGAACTCTGCTTCGCCCGACCCCAGGGCTCGGACTCGGGCTCAGCCCCGGAAGACGACGAACTCCGCTTCGCCCGACCCCAGGGCTTGGACTCGGGCTCAGCCTCGGAAGACGACGAACTCCGCTTCGCCCGACCCCAGGGCTCGGACTCAGCCCTGGCCTCAGCCGACGGTCTCCGCCTCGCCCGACCCAGGGGCTCGGACTCGACCTCGGCCTTGGAAGACAGACTCGACCTCGACCTCGGAGGAGCCTCCACCTCGCCCAACCTAGGGCTCGGACCGACCACGTCACAGGAGGCGCCATCATTACCCTACCTCAAGCTGACTCAGGCTACGGGGAACAAGACCGGCGTCCCATCTGGCTCGCTCCGCTAAACAAGTAATGATGGCGCCCCGCATGCTCCATGACGACGGCGGCTCTTAGCCCCCTTACGGAAGCAAGAGGACGTCAGCGAGGACCCGACAGCCCCGACAGCTGTTCTTCCGCCAGGCTCTAGCGCTCCTCCGACAGCCACGACACCACACGAACCGGGTGCCAAAACCTCTCCGGCTGCCACGACGGCATGTACTTAGGGCACTAGCTCTCCTCCGCTAGACACGTTAGCACACTGTTACACCCCCCATTGTACACCTGGATCCTTTCCTTACGCCTATAAAAGGAGGGTCCAGGGCCCTCTTACAGAGGGTTGGCCGCGCGGAGAAGGACGGGACGGCGCTCGCGCAGGGCCGCTCGCTCCCTCCCGCGTGGACGCTTGTAACCCCCTACTGCAAGCGCACCCGACTTGGGCGCGGGACAAACACGAAGGCCGCGGGTTTCACCTCTCACGCCTGTCTCCCTCCGGCTTCTCTTCCCCCCTTCGCGCTCCGTCTCGCGCCGACACATCTGGGCTGGGGCACGCGGCGACAATTTACTCGTCGGTCCATGGACCCCCCGGGTTTGAAACGCCGACAGGACCGGAGGCATGTTCTTCGTCAGGTCTGGCCAAACTTTAGCTTGGTAGGGTTGACTCTTTGGGTTTAGGAGGGGGTCCCATGAGTTTTCTGAACTAGTGGTGTGGACTTCGCCCACTTGATCGGTGGAGATGGCTAGTTGTTTTTGTTTTGTGACGTGGCCCTCGCCCTACGGATCAGTGGTGGCCTTCGGGTTATGTGGTGGGGAATGCTTAGTGACAAGGGCAAGCTTGCCCTTGTTGGCAGCGAGGGCTACCTTGGTCTCGTCGTCGTTCGGTGGTGAGCTAGGACATGTGTTCTTTTCGTGAGGCAATATGGGAGTAGTCTTCATCGCATAAACGATGTGAGCCAAATGTTGGGCACTGACACGCGCTGGCGCACTATCAGGTGGACCCAAACACTTAGAGACAGTGGGAGAGAGCTCAGGTGCACGATAAGGCAAACAACATACAACAGTAACTTCTCGTTATGCGTGCCCATCTCGCTACATGATGGGGGTATTTATAGGGCCGTACAGGGTAGGTGGTCCAAAGTACGCCACTGCCCCTAGTTAACGGTCGTTTTTTACAACACGGACTATACAACGGGGTAATTACAGTCCCGCAGCCCCCTCTGGTTATGTGCACTTGCAAATGTACCCGCTAATTACATTGACAAATGGGCCCCACCCGTTGTCACTACGGGCCCGCGACTTGGACAAGCAAGTCTACCACGCTCGTAGCCTTCACCCGGAGGAGCCTTCACGTCTTTCGCCAGTTTTTGTTACGACTGCGCCTTGGCGAAGGCTTCTTGTTTCCAAACGTCTCGTTCCTCAAGATGGGTCGAGGACTCCCACGCCCGCTAGCCGATGACCGATGTCGTTGAAGTCTCTAATCACCTGCAGCGTTACAGTTAGTCAACGGTTAGTGTTGACTTCGCTTTGGTGACCGAGGGCCAGGTCAGCCTTTATCCCAACACATCCCTAGACACAAAACAACTTATATAGGTCGACATATTAAATGGACTTTTCTTTTATTGGGTCGTGCCTTTAATGAGACGTGTCACCTGGTGTGCTTTAACAGATTTAGTTACAGGGGCTATGTCTTAGACTAGCTCCAACAAGGAGCTAAAGGGTCCTGTACCCTAAATTTAGAGGATGAGGACGTCCTCTACTCCCTCTAGCAGCGTCCTCTAAACGGTCCTATAAATTTAGAGGACGCTGCTGGATCCTCTATATATAGAGTTTCTCTAAACGGTTCTCTATTTATTTGAATATTTTAAACAACCGGTTTAGTAAAACTAAAATATGTACAATACATTTGAGAGTACGATAAATACATATGTATAAAAATTAAAAATTAAAAAATGTTTTTAATATAGGTATTTACATATAGATGACGTAATTTAGAAGATGTTGTTGGAGAGGAAGTAGATATAGGAGATAGAATCTTTTAAAAAAAATTATAAATAATGGATATAGAGGATATATGTAGAGGACATTGCTGGAGACAGTATTATACCGTATATTAGGATTGATGGTCGGCCAATACCTAACTCATATATCGTGGCGTACCTGGCCTAGCTTGCCGCCAGCTTCGGGCCTTGTCGTGCTCGGACTTTTAGCGCGGCCCAGAAGTCACGCCTATAGAAACAGCCGGCCTCGAGCGGTCGCCTCCCTGCCTCGTCCGGTCCTCTCGGCTCTCGGTGTGGGAAGGGAACCAAACCGAGACGGAGGCGGAGTACGACGCCTGCCTTCCCTCTTCCGCCGAGCGCCCGCTGCGTCATTCTCGTCCCTCCTCTTCATCTTCATCGGCCAACCGATTGCCGCTGACCCCGGCCATCGGCGACTGTCCCCCGGTTCGTACCTTCTCCTCCTTGATCCCCTTTTCTTTTATTGCTCCTCGATTCCAAAAATCTAATTTAGTACCCCCAATCTCCGAACCCTAATCCCCCGCATCCCTCCTCCTCGATCACCACGTAAGCAGGCAGATGGATGGAGGATACGTATACGCGCAGATTACACCACAACATAATTTCCTTTTTAGGCTTAGATGTTTCGTGTTCACCTCAGCTCAGCTCTAACGAATCTTGTTTCTCTTCCCTAGGTTTTTCTTTAACGATTTCCGATTCGATTCCATGGCCGGCTGGACCGATTCCACCGGCAGCGGCGGCCGAGGATCAGGAGGAAGAGGCTTCACGACACCCCGCTATACTACTAATTCCACCAATGACATGATCCATGGAGGTACCAGCGGCGGAGGCGGAGGTAGCGGCAGGTGGAGAGGAGGCAGGTCAAGGGGGTGGCCGCCCCCGCAGCCTCACCATCGCTACCGCCGTGTGGATGCCGTTCATCGTGACTCCGCGCCTGTCTCTCTATCGGAGCTACAGGCGGCCTCCTCCACATCCAGCCGCCACCGGTACCTTACTCGTTCCATCTCAGCGGACAAGTCTTCCGCCTCGGGAACCGCGGGTTCAACAGATACCAGGGAGCCTGACGACAAGGCTAACCGCAGCGCTGCCAACTTTGAGTGCAACGTCTGCTTTGACATGGCCGCTGAACCTGTGGTCACCAGGTGCGGCCATCTCTTCTGCTGGGAGTGCCTCTATCAGTGGCTCCATGTCCATTCTCACCACCGTGAGTGCCCTGTCTGCAAGGGTCAGGTAGCTGATGATGCTATCATACCCATCTATGGGCGTGGTGGATCCGCAGCCTCTGTGGACAACGCTCCCCCAAGGCCCACTGGAGCCAGAGTAGAGAGCACAAGGCAGCAACAACAACAGCTGCCAATTTTCCATCCTCCCAATGTTTTTGAATTCATAGGCCTTGGCTTGGCCGCTGCAGCCAGAGGAGAGCACTCCACCGAGCAGCTGCTGCTGCCAACTTTCTCCCACCCCACGGTGTTTGATGATGACGACGGGCATGAATGGGACATGGATCTTGTGAACAACGGCATTGATCCTTTGGACCTCATAACTCCCGGCACCCAAGACTTGGACATGGATGATTATGATGGCACTATTGATTTCGATGATGATGATTATGAATATGACTACCATTTGGCGGGTGCTACGTTGTTTGCTTCTGCTGGGACTGAGGCCAGCAATCCCAGCTCTTCACAAGCACATGCTGGTATGATCAATATTAGGGACAACATTCTTGGCACTGCCACCAGCATCTATCATCAGCAAGAGTTTGGCTACTCTGGCGTGAGACCTCATAATAACAGGGGACGGCGCCGGCACCGTAATCGCGCAAGGGCATCAGCAAATCACTCAGGCGCTGATGAAATGGTGATCGAGGATACCAGTCATTTCTACCTTCAGAACGGTGGCAGTTCTAACATTAGTGCAGGCGCTGCTTTTCGGCCCAACGGTGGCTGGACTGGGAGAAGAGGAAGAAGCAACCTGAACTCGAATTCAGGTGGTGGAAGCAACCTGAACTCAAACTCAGGTGGTGGAAGCAACATGAACTCGAATTCAGGTGGTGGAAGAGGAGGGATTCAGGGTACCAGAAGACAGAGGACAAATTACAACTGATAGTGATGTTGGGACATGCTTCGAAATAGGAGCGATAACTGATGAGATAAACAAACTTAATCCTTTGTCTTCCATTTTTTTTCTTTGTTTCTCTCGTATTATTAATCCTTTTGTAGCCTGTGGCTATTGGCACCTTGTCAAACATCTTCTCTCCGTTTCCCCTGAATTGTTATGCCTGGTTAATGTTACTTATTTTTAGTACCATCATCCACAAAGTATCTGTTAAATATAGTATTCTGGTTAAGTTGCTGAACTCCGCGGGTGCAGGCAAAAAAATTGATGCTGGCGGCAGTGCTGAAACTGTCTAAGCAATTGTATCAAGAAGCATGAGTATTCAAATATTTGTAGTATGCTATAATGTTGGAATTAAGAAACAGTTTATTTCTCTTGCACGCGTATCATAGCCAATTTAGAAGTTTGGAGGAACTAATAAGTTATATAATAAAATTCGCAAACATTGGAATGATTGGTTTATTTCGGTGCCTGACTACGCCACACCAATACATTACAGAGGAACATTACAACGCATGCATTGCCGGTAGATGGATACTCTAGGGTCTAGGCAAAGCTGCTTGAAATGCAGATGTACTAACTAGTTGTCGTCTCCGTAGGCGAGAAACCGGTAGCGCTCCTCGTACGGGCCGTCGAAGTAGAGGTCGGCCTCGAACCAGCGCGGGTACCTGACCAGATCCCCGGCCACGAAGTGCATGTAGTCGTCGCCGTGGACAGCGCCGGCGGGGATGACCTTCACCTCCCCGGACACGATGTACACGAGCTGGTCGACCTGCCAGTCCCACGGCATCCGGCACCGGCCACCCGTGCGCCACGACGACCACGTCTCCATGACCCGCAGCGCCTCCATCCGTGCCCGCGCCACCTCGCCTCGCTCCACGCGCACCTTGTACACGTCCTCCATGGGACGCCCCAGCAGCGCGCCGCCACCGCCTGCTGCCGCCGCCGCTCGTATCCTTACACCTCTTCGGCTACTGATGCTAGGAAGACTAGGAGGCAGCCTGTGCGCCGCGGGGAGCACGAGATGGAACCCGCCGGTACTGGCGGCGGCGGGCCTCATCGCGGGTACCCTATCCGTCTCCTATCCTTTCCTCTTCGGCTTGGGCTTTGGGTTGGGTTTGGCCTCCGTCCCTGTCCTGTCTGTTTCCCGAGTAGAGAACAAGAAATACGTAGGCCACCGGCGGCCCTGCTTGTCAGTGAAGTATTTTCTCTTTTTTTATAGAATATTATAGTATTGAAGATACTGTAGTATTTTTTTCTTATACAGTGTTTGGTAGTTTTTTTAAAAAAACTCTGTTTTCAAAACTGTAGTTTTGACTAAAATGCAGTACTTTCACAATTTTGTAAATATAGCTTCTGACCAAAGATTTTAATGCTACGGTAAAAAATTGTGGGTATGTATTGGCATTTTAAAACTATTGTATTACAAAACTGTAGTTTTCAAATACTTTATTCCCAAACATGGCCTTATCCTCTATTCCTCATATCCATGCTCTGCTTAGAGATGGCAACGAGACATGGTGGAGCTGACGTGAGAACTAGCCCTCTATTCCCGACCCGAACCGATTCCCCGTTCCTGCCTCGATATACTTAGGGCTTAGGGGCAGAGCTATAGCTTAGCACCAGTGTTAGCTGACACCAAGGGATTTCAAAATTTCTAGTATAAAATATTGTTTAAACATTGTGTGCTTAATGATGCTGACACCAGCGAATGTGGAGGCTGGCTTCGCCCCTGCTTAGGGGCTACTTTCGAAACTCAAAATCTTTCTTTGATTAAAAATTGCCAAACATGAACTAATTTTCTACCTTCAATCCCCTTTAATCCACTCCAAACCGAACAATGTTTAGGACCTCGGTTAGGGGTACATTTAGGGGATTGGAGGGGATTAAATCCCTTGCTATTTAAAATTGAAAAGAAGATTTAATCCCCTTTGATCCTCATGCAATCGAACAAGGCCTTAACGGGGACAAACACATCCCTATCCCAACACATCTTTGTTCCCTATTTGGGGATTGAACACTGAAGCACAAAAATCTCTTTATGATACAAACACAATTAGGGCACCAAATGCGTGATAACAACTATCGATATATCAATCATTAAGAGACAACAAAGATAAAAAAACATCATCATATATATGGTTTACTTATATATAATCTATTTATCACCTTAGGTGATAAACCAACAGCTGATCAGCTGAGTCCAAATAGACCCAACCGGTTCAACCAACCAACCAACTCGAGTGCGGTCTGGCTCAACCAACAACATGTGGGTGGTTAATGTGTTACCCGACGCGCTAAAAACCGTACCTGGAATGGCTAATTGAAACGTGCGATCGTTTGTTTGTTTTGCCCTCTAGTGGTTTTGCCATCGCGCGCTCTCCCACTCTCTTTGCGATCCTTGTCAGCGACAGAGTAGCTTTCGATGGGGATCTCGGGCGACGTGACTGAACAACGAGACTGATTCATCACGATGTGGAAGGTGAGTAATGTGATAGTTTAGGGTTTTGTTGATGGGTTTTTGACGGCAGATGTGGAGGCGCCCTGTGCAATGTGCCGAATCGAAGTAAGCGGTCGAGTCTGTCGGTGGCGGGGATGAGTGGGGTAAGGTAGGTATGTGGGGAAATGCACTGGTGTGCTGGGGTTTTTGTTGTAGCTTAGGGTTTTTGTTGAATTGCTTTTTCCACGGTGGACGGCGGAGGTGCTTAGGGTTTTGTTGAATGTCGTGCTTAGGGTTTTTGTTTTAAACTGCTTTTCACGGCGGATGGCGGTGGTGCTTAGGGTTTTGTTGAATGTAATTTGTTTGTTGAGAATTTTTTAAGCGACGAGATTCAATATTTGTTTTGTCAAGTATTTGTTTTTCAGTTTTTTAGGATTGTTCTGTTCAGCATTTTTGTTTAGCGATTGTAGCATTAATTTTACAGTATATGATTAGTATATTTTCTAGTTTTAGTTTGTCCCAGATTGCTTGTATAGTACATTTATTCAATTTTTTTGTGTGATTTGTTTTCTATTGTTGTTTACGATTCATTAGTTTTTGATCTTGTAGCTTGGAATGTTTGTTTCTATATTTTTTAAGTTTTGATGCACATATTAAGTTATTAACTGAATTGTATTTCAAAGTTTATAAGCCACTCTGATTTAAACCATCTTTTGTAGTTGTAGTCCAGTTGGCCAAACTTTAATGCATTTTAATTTATTCTACCATTGCAGTTTTTCATTGTATTGTTTTTTTTTGCAGAAAATGTCTCGTCGTCATTGTAATGTGCCAGATTCATTGACTGACGACAATGATTTTATTGATATGCCAACATCAAGTGCGAAGAGGAATGCAGGCTGTACTGGGAAATGAAATGTTGCAGATGTGCAAAATGTGCAAAATGAGAAGAAAGTGTTTTTTTAATTTATAATTCAGTATTCAGTGTTTTAATTCACGCCGATCCATGTTTTTTTGGTTTATATTTTTTCTGCATTTTTTATTTTTCAAACTAGGGTTATTGCCAAATGAGATGCTCCCCTCGTATCGTGAGGAACGTTATAAGCGACATGTTTGATAAAATGAAAAAAAGGATTGAAGATGCTATTTTTGGTTCTTTGCTGGGTATGAATATTGATAAACTTGAAGATAAAGTTTTGAGTATGTTTGTAATGGATAGTATCAGAGAAGATCCTTTGCGAATTGAGGTTGACAGTAAAAAACTGGCAATAACTACACAAGTTGGGCACATTGTCTTTGGCCTACCTACTGGTGCACGAAATTAGACGATTTTACCGAAGAAGAGAAGAGGAGAGCTCACAGAGGTCTGAGACGGTTAATTAATGCAAGGCCGTCAGGCAATTATGGCAACCCGGGAGTGGCAGAAGTGCCTCGCTATGTCATTGAGCACTTTCCAACCCTCGTGGTGTAGAAATGGCAAGGGGATCCGATCCTCGATTCACCACGGAGAATTTCCTTATTAGGGGACGGATATAAGACTAATTTAATCCCCGTGGGGATCTAAATGGGGGGAATTTAATCCCCGTCGGGTTCGTGGGAAACCATCCCCCGTCCCTGTTCCCCGTGTACCCGCGCCACGAAACTTTTTTATTCAAGTTAGTTAATTTATTTGTTAGAATTATAGTAAAAACTTAATGTATGACATGTTATAAAATAACAAACTAAACTCTAAAGTAGATGTCTCTTGTAATTTTCAATCTTGTCTGTTAAATTTGTATTAATTTAATACAATTAATTTAAATTTGTCTTTAAATATTTTACTAGTGGGGATAGATTCCCAGCGGGGTTTCCCACGGGGATAAATTCCCCGACGGGAACGGGGATGGGAGAAAAAGCTCTCCCGTGAGCGTTCGCGGGAACGAGGACGGAGAATTTTCCTCTCCACGGGGACGGGGATAGGGAGCCATTCCCCGACGGGGAAATCCCCGTTGCCATCCCTATCGTGGTGTGACTGTTGATGATTTTTCAGTCAATTGTTTTTTCATGTTTGTGTCCAATCGTCTATTGTTCTCCGGTGGAAGTCATAGAATCTTGGGACTAGATTATCAGTATTGTAAAGATCTTATCAACATCAAGGACATTGACTGGTGTGAAGCTATAGTTACGCACATATAGGATAGTGCGTGAGAATGGAGAACCAAGGGTCGTAATGCTAACCATCCAGTAGTAAAAGGATGCACTGCTTTCTTAATTGTAAGTTTTTTTATGTTTTGTTTTGACTTTTTTGATGTACTCATTCATTTTTATTGTTCTTATAGTCTTTATGTTATTTTTTAAAATATTTCAGTCATCCAATATATTCAGTTATGTTTTCTTTACTATACTTAAAGCACCAGTTTCAACGATCGTCCTGCGTCATATTTTTACAAATAACCCCCTACATCTATCTCAAATTAACTCGTTGCATCCCTCTATACACACAATCTCCACGATCCGTTAGCGAGTCGGGTGGTTAAATTAGCGTAAAATATTAAAAATAAAGTGGTGCAGGAGGTGGGTTCAAACCCAAGCCCTAATGGAAGAAGGGCAAGAGACAGTGAGTGAAGCCATCTAACCAGTAGAACATCATGATTAATTATTTTTAATATTGAATATAAATTATATATATGTATATACCAATTTTTTAAAATAAAAAAATATAATCGTGTCGAGTCGGATCTACGGGCTGAGGCTACGACCCAAACATGACACGATCGTGTCGGGCTGGCCCAGTAACTATTAAATGGGTCGTGCCTCGGACCAGCCCGCCAGACATGACTCATTTGGCCATCTATACCTCTGCACGATAATGATGGTCCTCGCCTCAGTTGTTGCCACCTCGTTCGTCATCCTACTTCTTTTCTCTCTCCCCTCATGCCTCTGCCTCCATGCCACCCATTCTCGGCAGAGGGCGTGAGAGCAGGCGCCTCCTCCCCGTATTCGTCCGACACAAGTCTCAATATCGACCCGCGCAGTGGCTATTGCACGTCCACGAGGGTGTTTCACAGCATGCATGCACCATCGTTTCGCTGTCGTCGGACGTCCCGTTCGTCTTCCCGGCCTTCGCTTTGTTCTTCCTCCCCAACCTGCTGCCCTTGCCTACGGTCACAGCCGCGAGCCGACCGACGCTCGTCGACGTGGGTACGAGCGAGTCGGTCTTGCTCCTGGCTTTTCTTCGTGCGTGCCGCCGAGGAGGACACGATGGCGTCTGCCACGCTTAGGTTATCTTGGCGATGACGAGTCCAGATCTGAGATATTGGACAACTAAGGCCCGTAGCGCGGCAGAAGTCGATATATGCTACGAAATTAGTGGTGGTGCTGTGTCGCCTTGGTAGGTCCAGGGCTGGAAGGCACTCGCATTCTCTTGCCCTTTTCGGACTGATGCCTGGTGTCGGTGCCTCTCGGTTTAGAGCTACTCTGGCTGGGCTTCTTTCTTCGCTTGCGTGCTCTCTCCCTGTATGTATCTAACGGTATACTACCTATGTCGCCTCTAGATGTCCATGTCTTCGCCGTGTCCTTCTTCGACAATGAACATGTATGACTACCTCTTCCCTTCTCTTCCCGCTCTACGAAATCTTGAAAGTGGGGGAGGCGAGGGATGGGGGTCCCTGATTTGCTGCCTATGGTACCCATTCGATGGCTTGACATCGCCTGTCTATATGACATTTCCTTTACCACGATGTCGACTCGGTTAGTCAAATAAAAAAATATATTATGCGGAGAGCAGAATCAATCAATAAAAATCTTGAGATTTTTTTGGTGGATAATTTATGTGGATATTGTCGTGAGCCGTCGCAACACACGGACAACTGACTAGTAGAATAGAATATGATTCTTAGGTTGTTGCATCAGCGTCAATTTATTGTAAGTCATTCTTAAGCTTTTTATTATTTAGCTATTTTTAATAGACGACGTTAGTTGGTCTTTTATTCAGTTATAGACAGAAATCGATCATTTAGTTTAGGCTATTAAGTCACTCGCTTTTTTAAGTCAATCATTATGTCATTCAGTTTTAGTTATTAAGTCATTTAGATTATATCATTCAGTTTTAGTTACTAAATCACCCAATTTCTAAGTTACTCAGTTTATTAAGTTACACATTGTTGCCATCCAAAACTCACCGACGAGAGACAACAAGCAACATGAGGAACCGGGAGGCTCTCAGAGCGACGGGTAGGCTCTGGTCCCTCGGTCAACGACCTAGGTTCTAGCACACAACCTGACTTTAAAGTTCGCTAGGTGTGCCACCTGATCTATACCTGACTAGGAAGGTGTTTACGTGCTTCGAATTGGTTTCCTACAAAAACAGACACGTGAAAACGTTAGTCTGAGCCGTGTTCGGCTCCTCGGGCTGTATTTGCTATAAAGAGCTGATTGTCTCCTAGCATCGGAGCTGTTGGTCACTTGTTATCAAATGCTGTGAATCAAGAACAAGACAACACAATTGTTGAAGATTAGGGACCTTTGTCCTACGAAGCATCATCTCCTTTCGGATATAATGATCTTCAGACGAAGGTCATGAATGACACACCTTCATCATTCGCGAGAATAACAATTCATAGAGATGATAAATATTATCCATTCATATGTCCATTCATATATTTATTCTATGATGAACATATGAATATTAACAAGATTTCTATTACATTGATTCCTTCGGCTTGTTCGAAGGTGTTGATGCAAGAGCGATTACAATCCAGCGTGAACAGTACGGTGGTACTGTTCACCTATTTATAGGCACGAGACGCAGTCCGGGTAAAAATACATTTATGACCTTAACATTTGTTCATAACTGTAACATAAATCATTAGAGACTAACTAGTCTTTTTCTCTTCAGTTCAGCATCATGCTTGATCTTCGACACAACTTAAAGCCGAAGCAATTGTTCCTCGGCTATAGCTTCGGCGTTCATTGTTGTCATTTTCGGGCTATATCTTCGTCTTGAAGACATTCAGTGGAGAAGGAGGCTTCCATCATGAAACTTTGTTTGTGATGAAGCTCCTGTAATACTGAACACCATGCTAGAAATAAATGGTTAGTCGTGTTTTTGAGAACCTTCAGAAGAGGAAGGCCCCCAACAGTAGCCCCTCGCAGTATTAGTTTATTTCTTCGTAACAAATTTAGACTGCGACATGAACGAAGGCCTTTAGCCGAATGTCCGAAAAAACACCTTCCATTCGCTAGAATAGCGATTCGTTCTGAATCGTGGGACCCGCCGCTCAGTGATGCTTTGTGTATATATATAAAGGCTTGTGCTATGAATATTTTTCGTCCTATCTAGCTTTTTGTGTTGTGATTGCCGTTTTAGCTTTCGTCTTTTGTGAGCGTAACTGTTTTTTGAGCTTCGGCTTTTGCTGATCATCATCGAAATGGCCGAAGATAAGAAGTCTGTAGTCGCACTTGCTGGTTTTTATGAAGCTATGAAAAGGACGAACATCGAAGAAAACACTGATGAAATGTTGGCTGGGCTATCTGGGGATTCCAACGACAGTGATAGTTTTGATGTGGAGAGTGATAACGAAGATGCCAAAGATCGGCCATGGAGACCAAGTTATGTTGTTTTCGGGAAATCTACTATTATGCAAGGATAGATTGAAGCGATGCAGGGAAAATATTTCCATGATATATCCATTGTGAGAGGTGGGGGAGAGAGTACAATTCCTCTTCCTGAAGCAGACGAAGTAGTGGTTTTTAAGAGTTTTATGAAAGTTGGGCTTCGTTTTCCCTTGCACAAGATGCTGGTTGAAGTGCTAAAGACATTTGAGATATACCTTCATCAGCTCACTCCCGAAGATTTAATTAAGGTGGGGGCTTTTATTTGGGCCATGAGGAGCCAAGGGCTGGAGCTAGATGCCAAATGTTTCTGCAACATTCATGAATTATCCTACCAGACAAAAGCAAATGGGAAGGAACAGTATCACAACAACTTCGGGTGGTACATCTTTGTGCATCGCTCTGATGCGAGGTATCCCGTACCGACGTTCCGAAAGAAGTGGTCAGGTTCTTGGATGAAACAATGGTTCTATGTCAAGAATGATCTGAGTGGAAGGGAAGATGTGAAGGGTATTATCCAGCGTCCAATACGGTCACGCTTTGGCATTAGAAGGCCGTTAATTGCAAGTGGGAACAAAGTGCAAGCGTGTTTGATGGCTTTCAATACTGTGTGCACTTACATTGGTACCAGGGATTTGGTACAGGAGCATATTTCTTACAAGGTATGGTCGCTCGTTAATGACTGGGAAATGCCGAAGGAGGCTGCTATCGGTTCTAGCGAAGGTGGTTTGATTTACCTGAGATATACCTATCGTTTCAGAAATCAGTTTGATCAGCCGAATGATGACTGGCTTGAGGCTGTCGAAGCTACTAGTGATGAGTTGTTGGGGGCTTACACAAAGGATGAGGATGAAGCTATGACCACTGCCTTCGGCGCTCGCGGGAAGAGGAAGTTGAATAGAGTTTTTGATGTGATTAGATTTTTTTATCCTGATTACTGCTTTCCTGCCCAAAAACAAGGGTTGAAAAGGAAAATGGCAGCCTCATCCTCTTCCACCGCGCCTAAGCTGAAGAAGGCTTAAAATTTAACTCACAGGCCGAGGCCACATTCTATAAAAAGGACAGCTGCTATACTTGATACAAAGAGAATAGAGATTGCTGAACATGCCGAAGCTATCCCTTTGGCTTTGGAGACCATTCCTACTGTGAAGGTCGAAGCTAGTGCCGACCCAGTAGAAGAGTCTGAGATAAAGAGCTCAAAGGCAGAAAAGCATTCAAGACTGCTGAGTCCCCAACCACAACTGAGTTGCCGAAGCTAACAATTGCTGCAACCACAACAATGACTCCTAAGAAAAGGAGGATGGCAAGTGTTTTGGATGCTGTTTTGAAGTCTACGAATATTCCAAGTCCTACTTCTACCGAAGCTCCCAAAGATAACGTTGAAGAGTCGAGAGAAGTACCCATTGTAAGCGCTTCTCCCACTCACGCTGAGGCTAAAACTTAAGGGGCCAAGCCAGCAGAACTAGGGAAGGAAAAGTCAACATTGCCTACTCCCCAAGGACCTTCCCAAGCTGATTTATAATATATTGTTCGCCATGCTTCGGGAAAACAACTATCCGAAGAACAAGTTGCCAAAAAGTGCAACATTATGCAAGGGATCTGAAATACCCATGGGGATCCTTAGTTTAGGGACGGAGCGACGAGGATGACTTCCTTTACTGTCTATCAGACGGTAAGGAGATTATTGTTTGCCGTGAAATGATGGACAACATGGGATACCCGAAGCTTGAGCTTGGCCTATCTGCAATGATGAAGGACCAACTTGCAGACAACCTCGCCTACAACAGCCTGAAGGTTTGTATATTTTGTCTTTGCATTTGTTAATTTTTGCTATAGTGAACTATTTTTGCAGTAATTCTTATCATTATTAATTGTATTTTTTTGTTTGTTAGGGTCTAATTCTTAGTAAAGCTTTAAAGGCTCAAAAGGATGCAGAAGATGAGAGCAATCAGATAGCAATTGGAAATCTTCGTTCAGAAGTTATAACGCTGAGAAACGAAGCTCTCGAGAAAGATAAGATCCTGCTATCCTTGGTAGAAAGATTGAAATCTAGCGAAGCTAGACTATCTAGCCTTTCCGAGGCAGAGAAGAAGATGAAGGAATTTGAAGAAAAGCAACAGAAAGATGCAAAGCGTATTGCTGACTTAGAGTATGCGCTATCTGTTCAAGTGGGATTGCATAGATCTGAAGTGCAAGGATTAGAGAAGAAGCTCGATGAATTGACTGAAAATTTTAATGTCGAGCAAACAAAACAACAGATATCTGATGCTGAACGGCTAAGGGTTCAGAAGAATGTGGATGAGCTTCGTTGAGCAAAAGAGGAATGCTACGATGTTGCCATGGAATGTTGTAATATATTGAAAAACAACTTTTCCAAAGTTGGCGCATTCTCTACGGAGCAAAATTTTATACGTGGCGATCCTGATGGAGTTATTCGGTGGATCGACGGCGAGGCCGAAGCCTTTAACGAAATTCTCAGTGATAGGGGAGACTTCTGCACCTTTGTCGGTGCCTGCGGAGCCGTGTCTCTTCTTGAGAAGGTTGGCTGCGATCACGCAAAGGCTGTAATTCAGCCAGATTTTTTGGTTTTAGCCAATGACATTAAGAGCCCTTCAGCCGAAGTCGCTGCTCTGAGTGGGAAATTTTATTCCAAAGTCTGGTTGAAAGGTCGCCGAGAGATAGCTAACGAAGCTATCAGAAAAATGAGAAGGAGTCTCATGCTGCCTTGGAAGAGGCTAAGAAAGCTGAAGAAGCTACAGAACGTGCAAGACTTATATGTATATTTATTGTGATCTAGCTTCGTAAATTATTTTAGCTTCGGAACTAACGAACACTTATGCTATGGTGCAGCTGAACTCTCTCCCCATCTGGAGCCATATGATCCTGAACCGGTCCGACTCTGAAGGGGGCACTTGATGTAATTAGAATAACTAATGAAGCTGTTGACGAAGCTGTTAACAAGCTACTATGCGAAGCTACTGATAAAGTTTTGAAAGAAGATGACTAGATCTTGTTTATTTAGACTTTAGAATTTTTGTATGTAGCTTCTTTTTGTAATAAACAATTATCAACTATTTGTATAGTTAATGATGTAATATATTTCTTTGTGAGGTGTGAAATCTTCGAACATACCGTTTTAAGCTGCAGGTGAAAAAACACCTTCTCTTCTTTTCACGCTTCATAAAGAAAGTATGAAATCCTCCTTCTTTGTCGAGGCAACTTTGAAGGTCTCACTATAGATGTTGCATAAGAATACCATTTCACAGGTACAATCCTTGTACAAAAACACCTCTGCCAAAGACATAGATAGACATAGATCTTGTATTATTGATACGTTCTTTCGTGACTCTTTGTCGAAGATAGACTTAACCTCATGGGTTAGCCGGTATGTTTGAAGGAGCAATTTTCCTTCTTTTTCCATTGTTTCTGTCGATGCAAAAATGATGTATGATGCGATGTTATACAATATGATGTGATGATATAATGCAAATGATGTTGATGCACAAATCATAAAAAATAAGACTCTGCATCCCCTTAGTAACGACTTTGGAGTCTCTTCCCCTTTTACTTAGGTGGTATTTTAGCTCTGCATCCCCGTAGGAATGACTTTGGAGTTAGCGTTCCGCTCTGCATCCCCTTAGGAACGACTTTGGAGCTTATTCACCTTTTACTTAGGTGGTATTTTAGGTCTGCATCCCCGTAGGAACGACTTTGAAGCTAAGCTTTGCATCCCCTTAGGAACGACTTTGGAGCTTCTTGGCCTTTTACATCGGTGGTATTTTAGCTCTGCATCCCCGTAGGAACGACTTTGGAGCTTCTTCATCTTTTCTGTTACACTCGATGGTGTAACCCCAAATTCATTACAACAAACCGAAGGTTGTACCTTCTTATATTGTCTTTAGGCAAAAACACTCAAAGATAAGTAAAGCAAAAATTACATTGAATATGGAAATTTTTGATTGAGCCCCTGTATTGCTTCAGTAAATGTGTCTCGACTCTGGCACAATATTGTTGACTATCCGAGCTTCAGACTCTTCACGTGTATCACACTGTTGTGCCTGGCGGTGCCCTTCTGGCTGCTGATTGTGAGACAAGATTGGAGCCATGGGTGGTGGTGGTGGTAGCGGGGTCCATGCAGCTTGTGATTGGCTTGCCGAAGCAACTGATGTTGTGGACTGCTGGTTGCCCACATACTCGGGGATGTATGGAGAATAGCACGAAGCAGTATGTAGAACCTGCTTCGGCAGATTGTGCCATGCTTCGGCTTCAACTATTTCCTTTTGTTTCTGAATCGTGGCTTGGCACGTCCTTGTTGTATGTCCTTTGTATTCTCCACAGAATAAACAAAACAACCTTCTTGGTTGGGAGCTGAACCTTCCACCGAAGCTTCTTCCTCCTCTGCCTCTTGGAGCTGGTGGCCTAAAGGAGCTTTGTTGTGTCCCTAGTGACTGAGAGCTGTGCTGATGCCCTTGAGTATAATTACCCCTGCCATCACTTGAGCTAGGGTTATGAATCGTCCTGACATGCCTAGGGTGGAGCCTTCCACCAAAGCCCCTAGTCATCTTAGAGTATCTGTAGGCCTCTTCTCTTCTCTGTCGAAAGTCATTGTCAGCCCTGATATATTTGTCCATCTTTTGCAGAAGCTTATCCAAAGTTTACGGAGGTTTTCTAGCAAAATATTGTGTTGTTGGTCCTGGTCGAAGCCCCTTGATCATAGCTTCAATGACAATCTCATTTGGCATCGTTGGCGCCTGAGCTCTGAGACGCAGAAACCTTCGGACATACGCTTGCAAATATTCCTCATGGTCCTGCATGCACTAGAATAGAGCTTGGGCAGTTACTTAGCCAAGTCTACGTCCCCATGTTAACATGAGCTGCCACCACTGCTGACCCCCTCTTGCCCATATTTCAGGAAAGGTTGCTAAGTACTAAGCGCATTAAGCTAATTACCAAAGACAGAGCCATGATAGCACTCGTGGTTGCACTGTTATCCTCGGTGGTCACTCCATGTTCCATTTAATATGAAATGATCTTGTTTAACCATTGAATTAACAACATAATACAAACTTCATTTCTGGAACAATAGTATCATTTAAGAGTGACATCATAATTATCAAGTTGAGTAGTAGCACAAATTGCTAAGCATAGTATTTATCCCAGGGTAATCAAGGAATAGGGTTAGTATTTCTAGGAAATCCTTTTTAGGCAAATCCCATCAAATTATGCAAATATTCCAAAAAGTAAACATTAATATATGTATTATTTGGGTACAAACATAATTGCAGAGGGAAAATTCACTTGCCTTGCTCAAAAGTGTCATGCGAATCTTCATCAAACGTATTTTGGTCTTCTACCACGAAATCAGCCTCTAGTATAAATTCACATATCGTACATACAAAAGAAAACATTCACCAAATAAGTATAGATACACCATTACATGAATAACATACACTAGTAAATGAAATAACATACACCATACAAACCATACTTATAATAGTGCCTAGAATAAAACATAATTCATATTCATTTTATTAATCCACTATAACTCTACTTTGGATTGTCTCTTGTGAAAGTTATATGGACATTCGACTACGAAAGTATTTTACATAACATAGCTTAGATGTAATGATTTAAACAATTCTACAGAAATAAATTAATTATTAATTAATTATTTCTATTATGAACAATGATCTCCTTTTAGTTTTATCTTTTCTTTCTAAAAGAAAATGTCATTATAATAATCAGAGGTCAAAATATTTTGATAATAAATTAAAACACGGATTAGACTATTTGAATTATTATGAACACGGGTGTTGGGGGTCTGCTTCATCGCCGAAGGTTCTTTAAGAAGAAACACCTTCGGAAGATCAGCACATAAGCAAATACAGCGCGAAGGGACACGCCGAAGCTACCATCCAGGGAGCTTCGGCATAGCGACATGCCTTGAGACGAAGGGTTGCACCGACTTAAAGAGGAAAAGACCAATCGATCCATGGTAATTTGTGTCATGATTGTAACTAGTTGTCAAGGACATAAATATAATTTTGACCAGGTTGCGTCCCGTGCCTATAAATAGGTGAACAGTACCCCTTTACTGTTCACGCTGGCTTGTACTCGCTCGTACGTCACGCTTGTACTTTTGCCTTCTGTCAAGACGAAGGTACAAATGTAATTCAATATTATTCTTATTCGTCCATGATTATATAATAAGGACATATAAATGATGTCATATGATTATTCATGTTATCTCTCATGTTTCATATGCTTCTTCTTTCATGTATACTGTGATGATGAAGGTACGTCTATCATGACCTTCGTCCGAAGATCGTTATATCCTAAGGGAAATAATGCTTCGAAGGACGAAGGGCATTAACCATTAACCTCTTTTTGTGTTGCCTTGTTCTTAATTCATAGCATTTGAGGACAAGTCCCCAACATTGGCGCCCACCTCCGGTGAACTCACTTCCAGTCTTGAGCTGATGGCTTCGTTCAACAACCAAGTCGCAACACCTTCAGCTATGAAGCTGGTACTCCCGATAACAGGCGGCTCAAGTTCAGAGCCGGCTAACAAGAAACAGAAGAAGGAAGCGCAGAGAAGGGTGCAGCATGTTAGGGTGCAGGGACCCTTCATCAAGTCAAAATGGTCCCACATCCCAATCACCTTCTCTCAGGAGGACCTTCAGCTCAAAGATTACCCTCACAATGATGCTATGGTCATATCTTGTGTCATCAAGGGATTTCTGGTCCATAATGTTCTGGTCGATACAGGAAGTGCAACAGATATCATATTTGCTAAGGCCTTCAGACAGATGCAAGAGCCAGAAGACAAGATTCATGATGCTACACACCCTCTTTGTGGCTTCGGAGGATGGCAGATTGTAGCACTCGAAAAAATCACAATGCCAGTGACCTTTGGCTTCGTCCACAACACAAGGACTGAACATGTTGTCTTTGACATTGTTGACATGGAGTACCCCTATAATGCAATCATTGGTCGAGAGACACTCAATGCCTTCGAAGCAATACTTCATCCAACATATTTATGCATGAAGATACCTTCGAAACAAGGGCCCATTGCTGTCCATGGAAGTTAAGAAGCTGCCAGAAGGGCCGAAGGAAACTAGATAGATTCAAAGGCAATTCATAATATAGATAGAGCTGAAGCCTGTCAGCAATATAAATACAAAAGAGAGAAGGCTGCTTCGGCGGATCAGTCGAAACCTATGCTCCTATGTGAAGACATAGCAGAACAAAGGGTACTGCTGGGGTCTCAGCTGTCTGAAGAGCAAGAGAAGACTTTGCTAAGATTTTTATTCAACAACAAAGATGTCTTTCCTTGGTCAGCCAATGATCTCTGTGGTGTCAACAGAGATGTCATTGAACATTCACTCAATGTGGATCCATCTTTCAGGCCAAGAAAACAAAGGCTTCAAAAGATGTCTGAAGACAAAGCTGAAGGTGCTCAAAACGAAGTGAAGAGACTTCTTAGTGCTGGTGTCATCAGAGAAGTGAAATACCCGGAATGGCTAGCCAACACTGTTATGGTGAAGAAGGCCAATGGTAAATGGAGAATGTGCATTGACATCACAGATCTCAGCAAGGCTTGTCCAAAGGACGAGTTCCCATTGCCAAGAATAGACTCTCTAGTAGATGCAGCAGCTTCTTCAGAGCTCATGAGTCTGTTGGATTGTTACTCAGGCTACCATCAAATTTGGATGAAGAAGGAAGACGAGCCAAAGACTAGCTTCATAACCCCCAGTGGCACCTATTGCTATCTTCGGATGCCTAAGGGGCTCAAGAATGCTGGAGGAAGGTTTAGCAGAATGACAGCCAAGGTCCTTCATTCTCAAATAGGTAGGAATGTACTGACCTATGTTGATGATATCATAGTGAAAAGCCCGAAGCAAGAAAATCATATTGCTGATTTGCAAGAGACATTTGCCAATTTCAGGCAAGCTGGCCTGAAGTTAAATCCTGAAAAGTGTGTTTTTGGGGTGAAGAAGGGCAAGTTCCTTGGCTGTTTGGTATCAACGAAGGGAATTGAAGCCAACCCGAGCAAGATTGAAGCTATCCTTCGGATGGAGCCGCTGAGCATTAAGAAGGGGGCCCAACGCCTGACAGGAAGACTAACATCATTGAACAAATTCATATTCAGAGTAGCAGAAAGAAATCTGCCATTCTTTGAAATACTGAAGTCAGCCAAAGTTTTTCAGTGGGGTCCTGCTCAGCAAAAAGCTTTCGAGGAGTTGAAGCAATATTTGATCGATCTAACAACACTAACTCCACCTTCGCTAGGGGCTCCATTACTCTTTTATGTGGCAGCTTCACACTCTGCAGTTAGTGCGGCTCTTGTACAGGAGAAGCTAGATGGCCAAATCAAAAAGCAGGCTCCAGTATACTTTGTCTCCGATGTTTTAAGTTTATCAAAGAAAAATTATACAGAATTGGAAAAGGTGTTGTATGCTGTGTTAATGGCCTCCAGGAAGCTTCGGCATTATTTTCAAGCATATCACATAATTGTTCCTTCGTCACAGCCTCTGAAGGACATAATGAGGAACAGAGAAGCTACTGGAAGGATTGGAAAATGGGCTGCAGAGCTTAATGAATTCAGCATTGATTATGTCCATAGATCTTCAATTCAGTCCCAGGCGTTAGCAGACTTCATTGCTGATTGGATGCCAGGGGCTCAGGAAGAAGAAACAAATAAAGACGCTGAAGCTTAGACAGTGTTCTGCGATGGTTCCTGGGAACCTTCGGCGCAGGAGCGGCTGCTGCCCTAGTAGCACCTTCCAAAGTCAGAACATGTTATGCAGCAAGGCTTGATTTTAGTTGTATGAATAATATTGCTGAGTACGAAGCACTCTTGTTGGGGCTTCAGAAGTTAAGGGCTATGAGAATAAGAAGGGCCATCCTGAAAACTGATTCTCAAGTCATTTCTGGCCATATAGACAAAAGTAGCAAGGCAAGAGACCCGAAGCTTGAAAAATATCTGGATACAGTTCGAAGGTTGGAGGCTTCTTTCGAAGGTTTTTCTGTCAAGAATATTGCAAGAGGAGAAAACGAGCATGCAGATCTGTTAGCCAAATCAGCGGCACAGGGGCTCCCTCTAGCTTCGGAAGTATTTTTTGAAACAATAAAAGCACCTTCGGTTGAACTTATGGAGAGAGCAGTGCTTGCAATTTCCCTAGTACACAGTGAAGATTAGAGGACTGAAATTATATCTTTCCTCCAAGGTAATTGTCTTTCGGATGACGAAGCTTATAATAAGAGAATGGAAGCAAGGACAAGACCGTATGTGGTAATAGAAGGGGAATTATATAAACATGGAGTCTGTTCTCCACTACTCAAGTGTTTATCCAGAGCTGAAGGTATTGAATTAATGAAGGAGGTACATGCAGGTCTGTGTGGATCTCATACTGGGTCTAGGCCCTTACTGGGAAAATTGTTTAGACAAGGATTTTACTGGCCGAAGGCAGCTTGGGATGCAGCAGAGCTAGTTCAAAAATGTGAAAATTGTCAAAAATGTGCAAAAGACCAGAAGAAACCTTCATCTCTCACCCAGCTAATACAACCTACTTGGCCATTGCAAAGATGGGGCCTGGATTTGTTAGGCCCACTTCCACCAGCGCAAGGTAATCTAAAATATGTTGTGGTGGCTGTAGAATATTTTTCTAAGTAGATTGAAGCAAAGCCTTTGGCTACAATAACTTAGGTTACAGTCCAGAAATTTTTCTGGCAAAATATTGTTTGTCACTTCAGCGTACCGAAGGCTATAACTGTGGATAATGGAACAGAGTTCGATGCTGAAACGTTCAAGGATTTCTGTGACCAAACTGGCATGAAGATTCATTTTGCATCAGTTAGGCATCCGGAGTCAAACGGGCTGGTAGAAAGAGCAAATGGCATTATAATGATGGGAATAATGAAGCTAATCTTCAATCAGCCCAGAGGAAAGTGGCCAGATGAGTTGATTAAAGTAGTGTGGAGCCACAACACAACCACATCAAGATCAACAAGTTTTACACCTTTCAAACTATTATTTGGTGACAAAGCTATAACACCAGAAGAAGCTAAAGCAGGGTCAATAAGAACAACAACTTCGACAGAAGACGAAGCTGACTATCGCGTAGCAAAAGATACCATAGATGGGACCAGACTTCAGGCTATGGAGAACATCAACAAATACCAAGCCGAAACAGTAAAATGGCGTGACAGAAAAGTTAGGTTGAAAAATATCAAGCCAGGGCATTTGGTACTTCGGAGGGTGGCCAATCCGGACACAGTTGGCAAGTTGCAGCTGAAGGACCTTTTCTGGTGGTGTCTTCGTCGAGGTCCGGTTCTTACAGATTGAAGGATATGGACGACAATGACATACCTAGATCTTGGAATGCGGATGAGCTTCGGCGATATTATGTGTAATTTGATGTAATCTTTTTTCATTTTTTCTATGGCACCCTTTTCCTTTTCAAAGGGGGAGAAAGGTTTTTAATGGGGCCATAGCTTGTAATTTTTTCTTTCTTATTTAGCTCCACGAGAGCAAAATCCCCTAAAAGAATGTAAAATGTAAAATCTGAGCATGCACCATTGAGTGCAGAGAGAAAGAAAAAGAGGAAAAGCAGGGAGAAGCTCAAAAGTCGTCCCTAAGGGGATGCAGAGCATGACGAAGCTACAAAAAGTCGTTCCTAAGGGAGCGCAGCGTAAGTTTTCTGCTCAAAAGTCGTTCCTAAGGGGATGCAGAACTTATACCGCCGAAATAGAAGGCGAAGAAGTTCAAAAGACGTTCCCAAGGGTATGCAGAACTTATACCACCGAAATAGAAGGTGAAGAAGCTCAAAAGACGTTCCCAAGGGGATGCAGAGCTTAAGACTCAAAAGACGTTCCTAAGGGAATGCAGAGTTTGGGTGTGGCTGCGTATGCGTGTGTTTGGACATTCATTTGCACATTACATCACATCATTCATTGCATTCATAAACATTCATTTAGACATTTGTAGGATCATCATCATCATAACATAGAGTACAAACAAATGCTTCGGCTTTGATGACAAGGCTTCGATGAGTACAAAGAAGCAAAGATATGCTTTGTCGTGTACGAAAAGAAGGGAAGGTGTTTTTCGCCTTCGGCTCAAAAGATACAAGTTTCGTCCACATCAAAGCAATTCACACACGAATGAAAAGGTAAAAATATATTACAAGGTATGGACAAATTTACACAATAATGTTTTGAATCCTAAATTACAATATCTTTTACAAAAATAATTCAAATGTCTCTAAAAGCTTTGTGCATTAGCTTCATCAGTCTCCGTCAAGCTTCGGATTTTTGACCTTGGGCATCGTCATCCTGTACACAACAAAGCAGTATAAGGGAAAAAGTAATCTCAGGAGAGGGTAAGCAACAGGTACAAGTTTAATACTGGCTTGAGATGACTTCAAGCTTCGTCACCAACTAAATCTCGCCCACCCTTCGTCGAAATCTGTGTTATAAATCTATTTCCAATGCTTCGGGTCAGTCAAGTCCGCTGGTGATAGGCTGAAGTTCGGCCTGTTTACAATTTTTCCATGCATGCAACCAGCCTTCATAAAAGCTACAACTGTGCCGTGAGAAGCCAGCAGGGCACAGAAGTCACCATGCCCAGCTATAACTTCGTCAAGCGCCTCAACTTCGCCCTCAATATGTTCGAAGGTGCTTGGCAGGTCTTCAACCGAAGGTTCAAATTTTTCAGAACTGGCACCCACTGAGTTGAAGAACTGTTTCAGCCGTTGCACGCACCGGTTGCCGAAGTTTAAGCATTTGTCCTGAAGCGCTTTCAAGGATTTTTGCAAATTCGAACTTTTTTCAACTTCGGCTTCAAGCTTCACATCAAAATTCTTCTTTTCTTGCTCGAAGCTTTCTGACTTTAGGAGGAGTTCACTGTTTAATCTGGCAATTTCGGCTTGGGCTTCTGCCAATGAACCCTCCATTGTTTGAAGAAGAAAATCTTTCTTTTCAAGAGCAGCTTCATGATCTTTGATTTTACTTTCCAAGCCTTCAATTATAACCTCATTCTTCTTATCTTCGAGGTCCTGTTGCATTCTCAAGGCTTTGCTTAGCAGCATACTCTGTGCAAAATAACCTTCATCAGAAACCTTTGCTTCATCGTAAAACAATAAAAAGTTGAGGAAAAAACTTTACCTTAAAATTAGAATAGAATAAGCTGCCAATGATATGTTGTCGTCGGTAGCTGCTGATGTCAGCTTCAAGCTTCAGAAAACCAACACTCTTCGACAGAATGCTAATAATCTTCGCTCCAGTTCGATCTCGAATACATACTAAGGCTTCTTCGTTAATTCTGCCGAAGAGTATCGCTCCTGGCTGGTAGCCACAGGATATAGCATACTCCTGCAGCTCCTCTTTCTGAGCCTTGGATAATTCTTGACCAATTATATTTTGAAAGTTGAAGCCTTTTTTTCCGAAATATCTTCGGCAATTTCCTTCCCTTTTTCAGACACTGTGGCCTGGTCTTATTCTGCAGTAGCAGCAGCAGTCTCCTCCGCAGCCAAATCCAAGAGCACTTTATTGATAGCAGATAATGTACTCTCCAGGTTGGTAGCTTCGACAGTTGCAGCTTCGGCAGAAGCAGCAACTTCGGCAGCTGGTGTTATTTTTGATGCTGAGGCCGACGGTGGCGTTTCCTCAATAGCTTGCATAACAGTAATAATCCTTCGCTTTTTTGGCCCAACCGCCTTCTTCGCTGCCGAAGGCTCGTCCTTCTTCTGTAAAAGCTTTGTCAGTTGTGGCCCTAGTGGACTTAGCAGCTTGATAGGTAAGGATTCAGTCATAACCTTTAAAATTTCTTCTACTTCAGCAGTAGAAGGTGTTGAAGGAGTTTCTTCTTCTATCTCAGCTGTTTTTGGCTCTGGAGTTGCAGCCCTTCTTTTCTTCGAAATAGCCACCTTCGTCTCAGGATTGGATTTTCTCTTTTTCAGAGCTTCTTCATCCTCTTTCACCATCCTAGCAGCCTATCTGCTCAGAACAATGACAACCCTTTTTCTCTTTGGCCCTTCGGCACCCTTGCTTAGTCGTTCATAGTCAGGGTATTCAAAGTTTAAAGCGTCCATTACCCAATTCAACCTTTGTTTTGGTCAGGTGCCGAAGGCTGTAATCATCAGTTGATCTTCTTTTTTGGTATAATTACCCAAAATTTCGTTGCACATAGTTTCAATCATTTCTAGCCACTCTTGGCAAGGCTCTTTGAATTGTTTCTCAAATTTGAAGTGATAGGGCAATCGAACAAGTTCATTCTTCTTCCTTGTTCCCTTCAGCTTCGGCATACTCCATTCACTCAACGTTGGAGACACCCTGTTGGCTAGGTATTCTTGCACTAGATCTCTAGTGTTGATCTATTCAGCCACTACCCTGAATTCTGCTACAGCTTGTTGGCATGGTGACCCCGACGTCATGCGGCACAGGGGCCTAGTCAGTCTGAATCTTAAAATCAGTAGGCTCATGACCATCGTCTTCAACTTCTCCCTCTTTTTCTCATCGGCCTTGATATAGAACCACTCACTTTTCCAGCTGGTTGGCCACTTGGTACGATAGCTAAGCACAGAAGCCTTCGTATCCTTGCGATACGCGAAGTTATAACAACCGAAATTTCTTGTAACCCGTCTTCTCTGGCCTTCGTTTGGTAATGCAATTCGTGCACTCGGCAGAAAGCTTCAGCATTTGGGTCCATTCCTTAGCTTCGAAGGGCCCAGATGAAGATGATGAGCCTAACGATAGCGTTAGGGGTCAGCTGATGAAGATAGATATCATAATTATCCAAAACTTCCCCAATCATCTCGTTCAAGGGAAACCACAATCCTGCTCTGAAAAAACTTTTGTAAACCACTACTTCATCATCTTTCGGCTTTGGAGTGGTTTCTTCTCCGGAAAAATGAATAAGCTTCTTCTCAGCTTCTCCGAAATAACCCAGCTTCATCATCATGGGCACATCAGCCTCAGACACAGTAGATTTTTCAAAATCCAAGTGACTGGGTTTTGCTGGGATCAGAGTGCTATAGTCTTCCTCTTCTTCATCAACATTTTCTTCTTCGATGTCAGCTTGTTCAGCTTCGGCAGTAGGTGCACCTTCGTCAATAGCTTCCTCCATCACAACTAACCCCGATTGCCTCATGACTTCGGAGATCGGGGCTGTCTCGATGGCTTCGGCCTCCTCTCCTTCACGGGTCACCCTTGCAGTCGAACGTACTCTAGCCATCTGATGATGAATTTTTTGTAGTTTTTACGAAGCTGATGTTCTTTACAGTTTTTTGACGAAGCTCCCTCTTTTGACGAAGCTAATTCAAGATGACGGTTTGCTCGAGAATGTAGTGAAAAAGCTTCGGCTATGGTTAAATTTTTCAACAGCGTTACAGTGCGATGGCAATGAATGCTGTGGTAACTTCACACCTACCAGTCTGTTTATATAGTGCTGCAGGTGGGAAGGTGAATCGCCAAGTTGCCCGCACCCGCTGAACAGTTACCCGCACCCGCTGAATGGTGGACCACTCGGCGCTTGGGAGGTGAATCGCCAGACCGTGCGTACCCGCCACATGGTGGGCCACCTCGCGCTCAGAATATTTTAATCGTTTCTCGCCAACGAGCTCAGGGAAGGTGTTTTTCGGACCTTCGGCATTCCGAAGCCTTGGAGATTTTTCAGGGATCAAGCTCGTTACGAAAAACGATCTAGCACCGCGAAGGGGCTACTATTGGGAGTCTGCTTCATCGCCGAAGGTCCTTTAAGAAGAAACACCTTCGAAAGATCAGCACATAAGCAAATACAGCGCGAAGGGACACACCGAAGCTACCATCCAGTGAGCTTCGGCATAGCGACATACCTTGAGACGAAGGGCTGCACCGACTTAAAGAGGAAAAGACCAATCGGTCCATGGTAATTTGTGTCATGATTGTAACTAGTTGTCAAGGACATAAATGTAATTTTGACCGGGTTGCGTCCCGTGCCTATAAATAGGTGAACAGTACCCCTTTACTGTTCACGCTGGCTTGTACTCGCTCGTACGTCACGCTTGTACTTTTGCCTTCTGTCAAGACGAAGGTACAAATGTAATTCAATATTATTCTTATTCTTCCATGATTATATAATAAGGATATATAAATGATGTCATATGATTATTCATGTTATCTCTCATGTTTCATATGCTTCTTCTTTCATGTATACTGTGATGATGAAGGAACGTCTATCATGGCCTTCATCCGAAGATCGTTATATCCTAAGGGAAATAATGCTTTGAAGGACGAAGGGCATTAACCATTAACCTCTTTTTGTGTTGCCTTGTTCTTAATTCATAGCATTTGAGAACAAGTCACCAACAACGGGTACTACTTATCTCTTCCATGTTAAGAAAGCTTCTATTACTTATTTAGTGGGTATAAATAAACCTATGATTATAAACTTCTAGATTAATTCTAAAATTCATCATAAACAAAATTAACTATGAAATTACTTATCTAGTGCTTTCATTACTAACACATGGTCTACCAAATTTTGTCACACTTCTTTCAAATCCCAAATTCTAAAGTAATCGTAAACCAATATCATGTCTAATAACAAATCACTAATTCATCGCATATATACCCAAAATCAATAGTTCACATACACATGCATTCCAAATCACAATATTCCCAAATTACAACAAAATAATTACAAAATTCATAAACTAATTCAAAACATGATTTGAAAAATTAATAAAATCCGGGTTGTCTTCAACCTTACGATGAACGGAGGGGTTTGGTCACGGCGAGGTGAGGCACGAGTGGGGCCGGTCGGTGGACGGAGGCGGCGGACGGTGACGGCGACACGGGCGCGGCCAGGAAGCAAGGCTCGGCGCGTCCAGGGTCGGCAGGGCACGGCCGGTCGTGTAGGGGCTTTGGCGAGCGGCGTGGCGCGGTGCTGAGAGCACCTAGAGGGGGGGGGGTGAATAGGTGATCCTGCAATATTGAACTCTAAACAACACAAACATGGTTTATAAATGTTAGTGAAATGAAAACCAAGTTAATGTGAATAGAGAGATAGGAAGAGAACTCTTCACTTGATTGTTCCTTTGAGATATGTATTAAACTTTGGAACAATAGTGCAAGTGAATATTTGAGAATTCTATGGAAGAAATACAATCACACAAGAAATGCACAAGTGACATGGTGATTTTATCCCGTGGTTCAGCCAATGCCTACTCCACGTTGTGGTGACCTCCTTCGGTCAAGGATTGCACTCAATCCCTCTCAAGTGATCCAAAGATCAAACTTGAGTACCACAGTTTTCTTCCTTTCCTCAAGTATTCCCTTTGTGAGGAATCTCCACAAGTTAGAGTCTCTCACCCTTACACAATTGATCACAAGTAAACCACAAGAATAAGGGAGGGAATAGAAACACACATAAGAACTAGAGTCACAGCAACAACATGCACACAAGTTATGAAACGAGCACACAAAACATTGCAACAAAGTTACAGCTCAAAGAAGTGCTCAAATCTCTATCACAATAAAATGAATGCGTGCTTGCGAAGTCTAGGTGTTGTAGGATGTTCAATGGATGCTTGGTATTCTGCTCCATGCACCTAGGTGTCCCTTTTATAGCCCCAAGGAAGCTAGGAGCCGTTGGAGTCCCATTTGGAAGGCTCTGGTCGCCTTCTGTCCGTGGGTGCACCAGACAGTCCGATGCACCACTGGAAAGTGAACAGTGCACGATCTCCTTCCTTGTTTGGCAAAGCCGACCGTGCAGCCACCGGCCCCGTGGCACACCGGACAGTCCGGTGGCACAATGGACAGTCCGGTGCAACCTGGTGACTGCTGGCGAAGTCCACATGTCGCTCACTAATCGCGCGATCGACCATTGGCTGGTTGCTCGGCTGGCACACCAGACAGTCCGGTGAATTTTAGCCGTGGCGCCCTTAGCTTTTCTCGAGAGCGGCTAATTCGTCGGGGCGCCAGCCTGGGCACCTTACGCTGTCTAGTGCACACTGGACAGCCCGGTGCACCGCAGGCTACTACAAGTTTGGCTTACCTTAGCCAAACTTCTCCAATTTGATTTCTCTCACTTTGAGAAGTTTCCTAGCACTTAGTAGAATAATGTTAGTACCAAAAACAATTTACTAAGGCTAGAATCATACCTTTCTGATACACCCAGCCCAGGTGGGGTTGGCCGAGGCCCAACAAATTAGGGTTGCCCAGAGCCCAACAGTTCATTAAGCACACCCAACTCAGGGAAAGGCCCAATCGCCCCAAAAGACTAGTCCAATGGGGGAAGGGTGGCTCTCCCTTTTAAAGTGGTTTCCTCCTCCCAAGTTAAGCGAGGTGGGATAATTCTGAGGCTCACACGGTCACCGTCCAACTACAATTGGGCCAACTGGGCCAATTGCGTCTTTGCCAACGGGTAATAGTGGAGGATGTCCTCATCGTTCACACCTTCTTAAAATGGGCCCTACCTCTGATACTAGATGATACACCCAACCCAGGTGGGGTTGGCCGAGGCCCAACAAATTAGGGTTGCCCGAAGCCCAACAGTTTATTAAGCACACCCAACTCAGGGAAAGGCCCAATTGCCCCAAAAGACTAGTCCAATGGGGGAAGGGTGGCTCTCCCTTTTAAAGTGGCTTCCTCCTCCCAAGTTAAGTGAGGTGGGATAATTCTGAGGCTCACACGGTCACCGTCCGACTACAATTGGGCCAACTGGGCCAATTGCGTCTTTGCCAATGGGTAATAGTGGAGGATGTCCTCATCACTTTCTTTTCCATTCGCATCTCTTTAACTCTTAACTCAATAAAATCATAACTCTATGTGTTGAGCATCTAATCACCAAAACAATATAGAAATGGCCCGAGGGCACATTTCCCTTTCAATCTTCCCCTTTTTGGTGATTTATGCCAACACATCAAACAAGCAAAAAATGTAACAACATATCCAAATGCGAGCTAAAGAGTGCAAATTGATGTCAAATTGAAGACCAATTAAGTTTTCATAGGATTTGGCATAATTGGATCACTTTTGCCACCACTTGGTTTGTTTTCGCAATCTCTATGTCAAAAACACATGTTTTGGGAAATCAAAATATCTTTCAAGACTAGTTTTGATCAAGCACTAAAAACTCCCCGTTTTCCCATAATCAAATTTCTCCCCCATAAGAGATCATCTTTTGCAATAAGAGGGTTTTGATAAAAAACCAAGTATTCTTACACTTAAATTTTGAAAAATTCACAAGTGGTAGTTGATCCAGTTGCTTTGGCCTTAATTTCTCCCCCTTTGGCATTGAGCACCAAAACAAAAGAACTATTTGGCCCTTTAACCCCATTGCCTCACAAAAATTTCAAGTAAAACCAAGGGCAATGAGAAAAACATAGATAGTGGCTTGGAACAAGATACATTGATACTGGAATGTAGTGGAAGCCTCTTTCTTTGTCCAAGTCCACCTTTTCCCTTTCAATCCATCTTTGAGACTATATCAAAATCACTCAAGAAAACATATTAGTCCCAAAGGGTCAAGTTGTAGTACACCCTTCCCTAAACATGTGCATCATTTGCATAAGGACTTGTGTGGTCCGGGGATGACATGTACAACTTGAGCACCACAATAAGTAAAGACAAAAATGCTTAAAAGAGCATGATCAAAAGCGTAAAACACATGTATGCTATAGATCAATCCAAGTTTCGCGAATCTATGACATTTAGCTCACTATGCAACCTGCAAAACCTTTTCTCATCTAAAGGCTTGATGAAGATATCAGCTAGCTGGTTCTCGGTGCTAATGTGACAAACATCGATATCTTCCCTTTGCTGGTGGTCTCTCAAAAAGTGATGCCGGATGTCTATGTGCTTAGTGCGGCTGTGTTCAATAGGATTATCCACCAAGCGGATTGCACTCTCATTATCACATAGGAGTGGGACTTTGCTCAGATTATAGCCAAAGTCTTGAAGGGTTTGCCTCATACAAAGTAGTTGCGCACAACACTGGCCTGCGACAACATACTCGGCCTCAGCAGTGGATAGGGCAACAAATATTTGTTTCTTAGATCTCCTAGACACCAGGGACCTTCCTAGAAATTGACAAGTCTCTGATGTGCTCTTCCTATGAACCTTGCACCCGACATAGTTGGAATTTGAATATCCGATTAAGTCAAAGGTAGTCCCCTTTGGATACCAGATCTCGAAGCAAGGCATATGAACTAAATATCTAAGAATTCACTTCAAGGTCACAAGATGACATTCCTTGGGGTCGGATTGAAATCTAGCACACATGCATACACTAAGCATTATATCCGGTCTACTTGCATAGAGATAAAGTAAATAACCTATCCTAGACTGGTATGCCTTTTGATCAACGGACTTACCTCCTTTGTCGAGGTCCAAGTGTTCGTAAGTTCCCATTGGCGTTTTGGCGGGCTTTGCGTCCTTCATTCCAAACCTTTTGAGTAAGTCTTGGGTACACTTCGTTTGGGAGATGAAGGTTCCTTCCTTGAGTTGCTTTACTTGAAATCCAAGGAAGTAGTTCAACTCGCCCATCATTGACATCTCGAATTTCTGCATCATTACCCTGCTGAACTCTTCACAAGACTTTTGATTAGTAGAACCAAATATTATGTCATCGACATATATTTGGCATACAAACAAATCACCATTACAAGTCTTAGTAAAAAGAGTAGGATCTACATTCCCGACCTTGAAAGCATTAGATATGAGAAAATCTCTAAGGCATTCATACCATGCTCTTGGAGCTTGCTTAAGTCCATAGAGCGCCTTAGAGAGCTTGTAAACATGGTCGGGATACCTGTCATCCTCGAAGCCAGGGGGTTGTTCCACGCACACTTCCTCCTTGATTGGTCCATTGAGGAAGGCGCTCTTTACGTCCATTTGAAACAACTTAAAAGAGTGGTGAGCAGCATAAGCCAATAATATACAATTTGACTCGAGCCTAGCTAAAGGAGCAAAGGTCTCCTCAAAATCCAAACCTACGACTTGGGCATAACCTTTTGCCACAAGTCGAGCCATGTTTCTTGTCACCACCCCGTGCTCATCTTGTTTGTTGTGAAACACCCACTTGGTTTCCACAACATTTTGCATTGGACGAGGCACCAGACTCCATACTTCATTTCTTTTGAAGTTGTTGAGTTCTTCCTGCATAGCCAACACCCAATCCAGATTGTGCAAGGCTTCTTCTACCCTAAAAGGATCAATAGGAGAAACAAAAGAGTAATGTTCACAAAAATTAGCTAAACGTGAACAAGTGGTTACTCCCTTGCTTATGTCACCCATAATCTGATCCATTGGATGATTCCTTTGGATGGTGGCCAAGACTTGAGTTGGAGGTACCTGTGGTACTTCTTCCTCTTTATCCTTTTCTTCATTTGCTCCCCCTTCATTCATGCCTGCATCTTGAGGTACATGTTCCTCATCTTGAGTTGGGGGTTGCACCAATGTTGAGGAAGATGGTTGATCTTGATCTTTTTGTTCTTGTGGTCGCACATCACCTATTGCGATAGTTCGCATTGTGGCCATTGGAACTTCATCCTCATCTACATCATCAAGATCAACTTGCTCTCTTGGAGAGCCATTAGTCTCATCAAATACAACGTCACTAGAGACTTCAACTAAACCCGATGATTTGTTGAAGACCCTATATGCCTTTGTATTTGAATCATAACCTAGTAAAAACCCTTCTACAGCTTTGGGAGCAAATTTCGAATGCCTACCATTCTTGACCAAGATGTAGCATTTCTCCCAAATACACGAAAGTATGAAACATTGGGTATGTTACCAGTTAGAAGCTCGTAAGATGTCTTCTTGAGGAGGCGATGAAGATAGAGCCGGTTTATGGCATGGCAAGCTGTATTTATAGCTTCTGACCAAAACCGCTCAGGCGTCTTGTACTCTCCAAGCATTGTTCTCACCATGTCGATGAGCATTCTATTCTTCCTCTCTACTACACCATTTTGTTGTGGTATGTAGGGAGCAGAGAACTCATGCTTGATGCCTTCTTCCTCAAGAAACTCTTCTACTTGAAGATTCTTGAATTCAGGTCCATTGTCACTCCTGATCTTCTTCACCTTGAGCTCAAACTCATTTTGAGCTCTCCTTAGGAAGCGTTTTAGAGTACCTTGGGTTTTTGTTTTATCCTGCAAAAAGAATACCCAAGTGAAGTGGGAAAAATCATCACAATGCCAAGACCATACTTACTTCCCTTGATGCTAAGATAAGCAACGGGCCCGAAGAGATCTATGTGGTGGAGTTTCAGTGATCTTAACGTTGTCATCACATTTTTGCTTGGATGAGTAGTTCCCACCAGCTATCCTGACTGGCACGCTGTGGCAGAACCACCTAGATTATTCCAGCTTAAGTGCCCGAGTCACGCCTTGAGGGCAGCGACACACTTAAATCGGAATAACCTGTCAATTTCTTAGATCTAGTTCGATAAAGCCACTTACCAAAGATCGAGTACCATTAGCTCACACGATGGTGAGACTCAGAGAGAATGCAATAAACATGAAACCGCAAATTAAAGTACTTGAGTTATTACATAAATCAGAGTTTTGATAAAAGATAACATTGTTCTTAACGTTGCAGCGGATGATAAATAACGTTGATAACGAGGAATAGGGCAAGGCCTGGCCCACTACTCCTCCTGGTCTTCTCCTGCTGAGGCGGCATCCCACTCGACTGTCCAACCCCGTGGCAGGGTGGCTGGCCAAGTCACACCATCAACCATGTCTTGTAGTGAACCTATAAAAAATGATGCCACAAGAAAGGCTGAGTATACTGATACTCAGCCTTGCTTACTCGGTGTGAGGAGTCTACTCCTCTACCTCTAGACCATGAAGCTTTTTGGCTGAGGGGTTTGGTTTGCCAAAAGCACTAGCTGAGTCTAAAACAATTTTTAGCTTTTCAAGTTCTATAATACACTTTAACACTAAGTTTGCTCATGTATAAGCATACATGATAGCAATCATTTAGTGCAACCAATCATGTTATCTCATGAAACCTTGTTTCACTTCTTACTCGATGCAGTACAATGGGTCAAGCAGTCTCATTATCTGCGAGAAGCAGACGATTCGAATTGAGTTTTAACCTTGCAAGGTAAACCTAAACACACGACATGTTCGCGCACTCCGTCTCCACACATGTCAACCGTACCCATCGATTCCCTGGCAAAAGAACAAGGCTCACGGTCTTGGCATACAATGCTCCACTGACCCTAGCCGCCGTCGTGCAATGACCGCACTTGTACCCACCATAGCTAGCATGGGAGACTCCGTCTCAGGTCCAATGAGGAGTAAAGTCTACAGGCAGCTTCAATCAGGTACTAGGCTTATCGGTTACCATATTTCCCGACATGTGTTTAGTACGTTCAAGCGCTTGACTCAGGTAGCCACACATTAATCCTTAAGTCCATTCCCGTCTCAAAGACAAGGCATCCACCTAGGATCCATGCCCATAGACCATTATAGATCCTGTTATCAAGATGAGTACAATCAATTCCTCACCTTGCGCGAGTGCTCAAAAAATCACTCAACTTCTACTGAGATCCCCAATTAGCATAGCAGCTACTCGGCCTAGCATACTAGTATCCATCTCAAAAGGAAATCCTGAGTTCATGCAACTAGGGTTTCAAACAACTTCTACACTTAAGTGCACAATACAAGCCTACAAACATTAAGTGTAGTAAAATAACATATATAACAGTTATACATAAAACCGGGGCTTTCCTTCAAATGAGGGTGCGGCGAAAGATTCCTCGGCGACGGGCTCGGGAGCTGGTTCCCAGGCTTCTTCCTGCTGAGTCTCTTGCTCTTGGATCCACACGTACTCTCCATCCACGAGATTGCAATCTAATGAATGCAAATGTGTGAGAATGTATGCAACTTATATACCCATTGTGCATGCTAGGAATTCAAAGCTTCCTTCATCCTTTAATTTAAAAAGCTTTTATTGGTAGGTTGAACTATGCCTCTGCTCTAAAGGTTCCCAAAAATTCTACGAAATATACAGTGTCTGCTTACTGACTTAATTAAGCGTTTCTAAAAGTTTGGGAAGTAGAGCAGAAGGGGGATACCTTGTACAAAAATGACAAGGTCTAGGGCAGAGAGGGCACTTTGAAGTACAACCCTTGTGTAAAAGTGACTTATGCCCTAAAGCTTATTTTTGCTAATGTTTATGAGTAATATTATGCCTCTGTGCCAAATTTTACACAAAGAAACCTAGTGGTTATTTAATGGTGATTTTTTAAAGTTTGGGGGCTTAGTGGGTGCTTACAACTAACACTCCTTTTGAAAAATGTCAAACAACAGAGTTTCCAATTTTTCTAGTTTCTTCTTTGCACAAGAGCAATCATTCCCAAAGTTGGTCATTTTTACTCATAGGGGATGGGTTGTATGATTTCTCAAAGTTTTATAAACTTTCTCATGGGGCAGGGGTGGGGCATGGTGTATTGTGCAACTACCTCATTTTTATATTTTTCTCCCATAGTATATGGCTTACGTGTTTAGGAAAAATTAGGGCTGCTCATTGTTTTCCATTTTTGGTTTCTCTTTTTATTTTCTAAAGGTAATTGCATAAACCTAACTTCATTTCTTTAACCCACTTACCTTGGTGTTCTGAGGTGGTTAGTATTTTTGTAGTGGTTTAACAATGCTTAAGTGACTACCTGCATAGGTCCTACTATTTTTACCATTATATTCACTTAAATACTTAAGACCTAAATTAAATAATAAATTACAGAACAATACTGGATTATGGTTCAACATATTTTTCCCACGAACTATATCACTTAGGCATGTTAGGAAAAATAGTGTTGCTCTCTGGTTCCTACTATTAGTTTCCTTTTTCCTTTTTCTAAGTTTTGGGTAAAAACATGTTTTGGTGAATAAACCAGGCTTAACTTTGTGGACTGTGGTGCTTAGCATTTTTAAACTGTGCTACAACTTGATAAGTGTCTCCCCAAATTTTCTCGACTCCTGCATAAGAGTTTTTCTATTTTGCCCACTTTTTCTTGGTTTAGGAAGTTTGCTTATTTAAATAAAAACCTTAAAACAAGGTATTGTTCATAGGTGATTTAATATCTTTGGTTGAAAGCTTGAAGTACATAAAGTTTAACAAAATTGGTCTCATAAAATTTGGGTCAGTATACTTTAAGTTACAGATTTCTAAAGCTTGCGGCAGAATTAAAAGGTATTTCAAATTAAAAAGGAAAAAGCTGTTTTGCGCTCGGCCCCCATGGCTTTTTCACTATTTTCTCTTTCACTTATGCCCTTGGGCTCCTATTCACCTGAGTCGCCGATAGTGCAAAAGGGCCCTCGGCTTTTAAGGTTCTTAACTCACGCTCCCTTCTCTCCTCGCCGAAATAGTGTCTAGAGCAACGACGAGAAATATGGCTCACCTGGCATGGTAGCGTGTCGGGGACTGGGTCATGGAGCTTTGGGTTGGTCAGGCGAACTCGGGGGCGGTCGTGATGGGCCGGCGGCGAGCGGAGCAAGCCTGTGCACCGGTGCAGGCAGGTATAGGTCGCCAACGTGCTTCAATCTGGGGTTTAGTGCGGTAGAGCTTCGAGGAAACGCTCGGGGAGATTAGCAGGGCCACGGTGAAGCTGTTCCCAGGCTCAGATTGGGCGGTGGAGGTGAGAGCACCTACAGGGGGGGTGAATAGGTGATCCTGTAAAATCAAACACTAAATAGCCACAAAACTTAGTTATAGAAGTGTTAGTGCGACTAAGTAGCTTTGAAGCATGTTCTTGTGAACACAATAATCATAGAGAAAGCAACACAAGAGACACGCGATTCTTATCCCGTGGTTCGGCCAAGTGACACTTGCCTACTTCCACGTTGTGGCGTCCCAATGGACGAGGGTTGCACTCAACCCCTTTCAAGTGATCCAATGATCAACTTGAATACCACGACTTTCTTCCTTATAGTCTTTCTCCCGTTTGCGAGGAATCTCCACAAGTTGGAGCCTCTCGCCCTTACAATAAAGATCACAAAGAAGGCACAAGAGTAAGGCTAAGAGAGCAACACAAACAACACACAAACCCGCAGCACACACACGCACACAAGCCAAGACTTGAGCTCGAAACGTAGCACAGAGAGTTCACAACTCGAACGGAACTCAAATCACTAACACAATCGATCAAATGCGCGGAGGAGGAGTGTGGGAGTCTTAGAATGCTTAGTGAATGCTTAGATAATGCTTGATGTACTCCTCCATGCGCCTAGGGGTCCCTTTTATAGCCCCAAGGCAGCTAGGAGCCGTTGAAGACCAACTTGGAAGGCCAATCTTGCCTTCTGTCGGGTGGCACACCGGACAGTCCGGTGCACCATCGGACAACTACTGTTCATGTCCGGTGCTTGATTTCTTTCCATACGGAGAGCAGCCGACCGTTGGTCCCCGGAATCGGTTGGCACACTAGACACTGTCTGGTGCACACCGGACAGTCCGGTGTGCCCAACCGACCGTTGGCGCGGCCACGTGTCGCGCAAAGATTGCGCGACCGACCATTGGCGCAGGCAACCATTGGCTCACCGGACAGTCCGGTGCTCCACCGGACAGTCCAGTGCTCCACCGGATAGTCCGGTGAATTATAGCAACGTCGCCCCATTGCAATTCCCGAGAGCGACGAGTTCACCACGGATGACTCACCGGATAGTCTGGTGCACCACCGGACAGTCCGGTGAATTATAGCCGTACACCTCCGTCGATTCCCGAGAGCAGCACTTTCACCGGAGACCAGCCTGGCGCACCGGACAGTCCGGTGTGCCAGACCGAGCTAAAGTTTGGCTGCACAGAGCCAAGTCCTTTCCATTTCTTTTCTCCTTCTTTTGTCACTGTTTCTAGCACTTAGACAAACACATTAGCGTTCAAAAAACAATGTACTAAGTCTAGAAACATACCTTGTGCCTTGATTTGTACTTCTCACTTTATTTGGCACATAAGAACTTAATCAAACGTGTTGGACATTTAATCACCAAAACATTATAGAAATGGCCCAAAGGCATATTTCCCTTTCAATCTCCCCCTTTTTGGTGATTTATGCCAACACATCAAAAAGCAACCAAAATAAGTGCAACATCAATGCAAATGAGGACCAAATCCTTTTTGCACAAGATTTGACATATTTGGATCATTCTTTGCCACCACTTGGTTTGTTTTTGCAAATCAAATTCATTTTCCTATCTCTAAGTCAAACACGCTTGTTTGGGCACAAAGAGAGATATTCCAAGAGTGAAATTGATCAAGTGTCAAAAACTCTCCCTTTTCCCCATAATCAAAATTCTCCCCCACAAGAGACCAAATTTAACAATAAGAGCATTTTGGACAAATCAAAAATTCTAACTCTATTATTTTTGAAATTCACAAGTGGTAGCTGATCCATTTGCTTTGGCCTTAATTTCTCCCCCTTTGGCATTAAGCACCAAAATGGGATCATTATTGGCCCTTTTAACCCCATTGCCTCACCAAAAATGTCAATTAAGAGCAAAAAGACAATGAGATTGCAAGTATGAACTTGGAAGTAAGTACACTTATACCGGAGTGCAGTGGAAGTCTTTTCATTGTCCAAGGTCATTTTTCCCTTTCAATGCACCTTTGAGACTACATCAAATGTACTCGAACAAACATGTTAGTCTCAGAGGGTCAAATTGTAGCACATCTTCCCCTTAATATGTGCAACATTCACATATGGACTTGTGAGGTCCAGGGATCACTTGTACAACTTGAGCACCATAAATAACAATAATTGATTGAAATGCATAAAGTAACATGATCAAAGGCATAAAACACATGTATGCTATAGATCAATCCAAGCTACGCGAATCTAAGACATTTAGCTCACTACGCAACCTGCAAAACCTTTTCTCATCTAAAGGCTTAGTGAAGATATCAGCTAGCTAGTTTTCGGTGTTAATATGGTACACCTCGATATCTCCCTTTTGCTGGTGGTCTCTCAGGAAGTGATGCCGGATGTCTATGTGCTTAGTGCGGCTGTGTTCAACAGGATTATCCGCCATGCGGATTGCACTCTCATTGTCACATAGGAGTGGGACTTTGCTCAGATTGTAGCCAAAGTCCCGGAGGGTTTGCCTCATCCAAAGTAGTTGCACGCAACACTGTCCTACGGCAACATACTCGGCCTCAGCGGTGGATAGGGCAACGAATGTCTGTTTCTTTGAACTCCAGGACACCAGGGACCTTCCTAGAAATTGGCACGTCCCCGATGTGCTCTTCCTATCAACCTTGCACCCGACATAATCGGAGTCTGAGTATCCAATCAAGTCAAAGGTAGACCCCTTTGGATACCAGATCCCGAAGCATGGCGTAGCAACTAAATATCGAAGAATTCGCTTAACGGCCACAAGGTAACATTCCCTGGGGTCGGATTGATATCTAGCACACATGCATACACTAAGCATAATGTCCGGTCTACTAGCACATAAATAAAGTAATGACCCTATCATAGACCGATATGCCTTTTGATCAACGGACTTACCTCCTTTGTTGAGGTCTACATGCCCGTCGGTTCCCATCGGTGTCTTCGCGGGCTTGGCGTCCTTCATCCCAAACCTCTTGAGAAGGTGCCGTCCTTGAGTTGCTTCACTTGGAACCCAAGGAAGTAGGCCAACTCGCCCATCATCGACATCTCAAACTTTTGTGTCATCACCCTGCTAAACTCCTCACAAGACTTTTGATTAGTAGAACCAAATATTATGTCGTCGACATAAATTTGGCACACAAAGAGATCTCCATCACAAGTCTTTGTAAAAAGAGTGGGATCAGCTTTCCCAACCTTGAAAGCATTAGCAATTAAGAAATCTCTAAGGCATTCATACCATGCTCTTGGGGCTTGCTTAAGTCCATAGAGCGCCTTAGAGAGCTTATATACATGGTCAGGATACCTGTCATCCTCAAAGCCAGGGGGTTGTTCCACGTATACCTCCTCCTTGATTGACCCGTTGAGGAAAGCGCTCTTCACATCCATTTGAAACAACCTGAAAGAGTGGTGAGCAGCATAGGCTAATAATATTCGAATAGACTCTAGCCTAGCCACAGGAGCAAAAGTCTCCTCGAAATCCAAACCTGCAACTTGGGCATAACCTTTTGCCACAAGTCTAGCCTTGTTTCTTGTCACCACCCCGTGCTCGTCTTGCTTGTTGTGGAACAACCACTTGGTTCCCACAACATTTTGCTTTAGACGTGGCACCAGGCTCCAGACTTCATTTCTCTTGAAGTTGTTGAGCTCTTCCTGCATGGCCAACACCCAGTCCGGATCCTACAAGGCCTCTTCTACCCTGAAAGTCTCAATAGAAGAGACAAACGAGTAATGCTCACAAAAAATAGCTAAATGTGAGCGAGTGGTTACTCCCTTGCTGATGTCACCGAAGATTTGATCGACGGGGTGATGTCTTTGGATCGTTGCTCGAACTTGGGTTGGAGGGGCATGTTGTGCTTCTTCCTCCATCACTTGATCTCTCTGTGCTCCCCCTTGATCATGCCCTTCTTCTTGATGTACCTGTTCATCATCTTGAGTTGGGGAATGCACCATTGTAGAGGAAGATGGCTGATCTTGCTCCTGTTGTTCCTGTGGTCACACATCACCGATCGCCATCGTGCGCATTGCAGCCGTCGGAACATCATCTTCATCTATGTCATCAAGATCAACTTGCTCCCTTGGAGAGCCATTAGTCTCATCAAATACAACGTTGCTAGAGACTTCAACCAAACCCGATGATTTGTTGGAGACTCTATACACCTTTGTATTTGAGTCATACCCTAGTAAAAACCCTTCTACTGCCTTGGGAGCAAATTTTGAATGTCTACCTTTCTTCACTAGAATGTAGCATTTGCTCCCAAATACGCGAAAGTAGGAAACATTGGGTTTGTTACCGGTAAGAAGTTCGTAGGAGGTCTGTCACACCCGTTTCTAAAGGGCAGAACCGGGTGCATCACATATGTGTGCCAGGATCTATTTCCACACATATGTTGACATCACAAGTGTAATATATCAAAAGAACAATGCATAAGAGTGTAAATAATGATTATATTAACATATTACACTTCGAACAGACATAATGTCTTAACCTTTATTCATCAAAGTACAACGAAACATGGACATCCATCCACAGGAAGATGACCGGGGGTATCACTAGACTAGCATCCCTGGAGTTCAGCATCATATCTTCATCTGCAAGTTCTGATCAAAATTAAGCAAGGGTGAGCTCACTTATAGTCGGGGCTCAGCAAGTGGGGGAAAAACTAATGCAAGTTTAACAAGGTGAGGCTAAGGTTGAGTAGTAAGCATTTTAGTTGGTCAACATTTTATTAACAACACCTGTCTTACTAATAAGTGAATCACAAGTATTCCCATTAAACAAAGGTATAAGAGTATATCAAAAACACTTAAGTGAAACCACTTAAGCAAAACCATTGGCAGATCATCGGATCCCGATTTATTTCCATCTTCAAGTTCAATTATCATGTGAGGAGTCCAAGCTGCTCATAACCTTGAGCACGGCTGATATATCAGTTTTACACTCTGCAGAGGTGGCACATCTTTACCCATGAGTCGCGATTCCCCTCTAGCCCGGGTTAGCTAGACCCGTATTCAAATCCGAGGTGAATGGCCAGGGTCTCACTACGAGGCTTCTCCCTAGAGTCCTCATTACGCAAATGCTGGAAATGGTCAAACTGCATAAGGCACACCTAACGTAACCAACTTATAGCCCAGACTGCAGGGTAAAGCTTTGGGAACTATGCCCGTATCCAATCTGCCTGAGCCGGAACTATAAGAGCTTGCCAGGTGCCCCCGTTCCTGTCGACCACGACCATCACCCAACATAAGACGTCCCTAGTTATTTAGCCAAGACCAGAGCCATGATAGTTCTCATGGTAGCACTGTTTTCCCGGGTGGTCACTCCATGTTCCAATTAATATGCAATAATCTTGTTTAACCATCGGGTTAACAACAATAAAGTAATCTTACCATTTAGAACATTAATATCATAAACAGGAGTGACTGCATAAATTTAAAGTTGTAGCAATAGCATAGCTACTTGATTAGATCATAATCCCACGTTAAACAAGGAGTAAGGTTGGAAAGGTTATCTAAATAGGTAACCCGTCAAATTATGCATATATATCCAAAAGAGTAAACTTTATTAAATGTATTGTTTGGGATCAAACAGAGTATGCAGAGGGAGAAGTCCACTTGCCTTGCTTATAGAAAACTTGAGGTTCTTCCACGGAATAGCACTTGATTCTCAATTATTAGATCAATCACTGAATATCACACAAACAAACAAAAAGAAACAAACACCACTCAATAACATACCACATTCACCATACGTAAAGCTAAAAGAGAGCCTAACAAAAAGAGCGTTCATTTTTCAAAAACGTCGCAAGTAATGGTTATTTTAATAGGGTATTCTTTTCAAAAATGTGTGATCTATACTTTATAACACAAGACATGAGCTTAAAAATATCTTAATTAAACTATACAAATATTAGGTTCACTAATTCAATCTTTTATAAAACGTCATACGTGATACGTCTAAGATTAAGGGTTTATAAGACGATAAAACACGTTATAACGATATTAAACCTTTTTAACCTTTTAGAACACATATAAGTTATATCTAAGGTTAATGCGCTACGAAACACGTTATTAATCTTAGAAGCATTATGGAACGTACTATGATTTATTGTTAAACCTTCACTTATGACAAATTAAGATATAAGTCTAAATAGGTTTTATGTGAAAAGATCATTATTATTAAACACCTATTTATGGAAAGTTATGATATATGCCTTAAATGGACATTTATGTAGAAGAAAATGAACAACAATTATATTTTTATTAGAAAGTACATGTCCTATATTTTATTAAGAAAGCTATATACAAAACAATATACAAACTTACATTATTATTAAAGAACATGAACACTAATTTCCTTAGTTTATTCTTTAGGAAAAACTAAGTGACACATATATAAATAATATGAACTAATTTTGATTAAATGATTAATTAAGCCTATATAACCAGTTGTAAATAAATATAAATCTAATTAACTAGGTTATGAGAGGACATAATTACTCTATTATTTATCTTTACATTTAGTTTCGAAACATATGACCTAAATATTTAAAATGAATATTATATTCATTGGTATGTTATTAACTATTGTTTTAGTTATGACGATGTGAGCACTTAATTAAGCCATTATATAATTATTAGAAAAGTTATATGACATATTACTATTTAGTACGGCTATACTTAAACATCTACACGAACCCTGTTAAATATGATATCTATTTAAAAAAAGTCATTTTAAACTAGAAACAAATTATCTACTTCATTAGTAAGAAACCTATGTTTATCAACATAACTATTATTTTCTTTATTAGAAAAGTATGAGTGCCTAGTTAAGTCATTTTAACATTATTATAAAATTCTATTCTTTCGGTTTTTCTCCTTTCTTTCCTACATAGGAATTATACGTATACTAAAAATTGTTTACTTATAATTCTTCTAACATTAATATTCTAAGAATTAATGTAAATTACTAAATGAGACTTTTAATAACAAAATCATGGTTATTATGACATATATAAATGTCTTACTAATTCTAAGTACTTAAGTGCCATACTTATGAATTCATTTATTATGAATAGTAAAATCAATATCCTCATTTGATTGGAAATACGTGGCATAGTATTTCTATTTTAATTTCTTATATCACTAAAATTATACTTATATCAATACTAACCGATTATCGCTCCACACACTAAAACGAAATTAATTATAAACATTTCTAGTATGAAAACCACTGAAGTAATAAATAGTGACCGTGTTCATTTTTAGAATTATAAAATCATATGCATATTCAAAATAGTGCCACGGGGTTTGATTTCGGTTACACGTGTATATCGAAATCTCTAAATCATACACGCGAATCGCCAAATTACAACAGTAATTCACAAGATCTATAAATAAATTCAAAACATGATTTAGAAAATAAATATTTCGAGTTTGTCTTCAACCTTGAGTTCTCGTTCTTGTGTAGGGATGAACGTCGTCGAGGGGGTTTCGACCGTGCAGGGGAGAGACAGTGGGTTTGGCGTCGAGCAGGGAACGACGCGATCCTCGTGCTGCGTTCAACGGAGCTTCGGCGGGGTTCCACGGATGGCGAACAGCGTGGACGAACTCCGCCGTGGACGAACTCCGGCGAGGCACGACAACGAGCGGTGGTGCTGCTGCGCACGGGGCAGGGATTCGACAGCGGGTGCGCGTGAGCAGAGTGACGACGTGAACACAAGGAGAGGAGAAGAGAGCTCGTGGAGGAAGGGAAGAGAGTTCGATGTCCAATTTATAGAGAGGGAGAGGCAGAGGAGAGCCAGGGAGAGAGAGAAACAGCCATGGCTTCAAGGCGGTCATCAATGGCATTCACGGAGCTTGAATGGAGGGAGAGAAACAGACGAGTTGATTCTCCAATAACTCAAATACGAACGGTCAGCAGGGTCGCGCAGCGTCGGTCGGGTCGCGCGCTGGGCGTGCAGGCTCGGTCGCGGCTGCGGGGCACTACGCGGTCGACATCGGGCTTGGCTTGGCGCGCGTCGTGGAGTCGGCTCGAGCGTCGCGGCAATCGGGCGCGTGCGCAGAGCGCGGTCGGGCGCCTGGGCCTCGGTCCTGGTCATCGGTCGGGGACGTGGCAGCGCGTCGAGGTGGCTCCACGGGCGTTGCGCGGGGGTGGCCGGGTTCCAGGGCGGGCGCTCGGCCGGCTCGGTGGCTGCGGGCGCGTCAGGCAGAGAGGCAGGGAGGAGGAGAGAGAAGCGGGAGAGGGAAGAAAATGGTCCTGGCGGCGGCGGCCAGGGGGAGAGGAAACCAGGGCGGCGGCTAGGAGATGGGACAAGTGGGCCGGTTTAGTTTAGGGTTTTGGTGTTTTTTTTCTTTTTTTTAATTCCCTTTTCCGAATTTGAAATACATTTTAAAATAACCCTAAAAATCCTAATAATCAAACCAAAATAAAATATTAATTCTTGGACTAATAATTATATTATTAATTTACTAGGATTTTCATTTAACAAGAAATGCTATTCAATGACCAAAATCAATCATGAGCATCCAAAAATCATTCCAAAGGCAAATAAATGTCACACGCTTAAAAGAAAATTCATTACCATTAACATCATTATTAACTAAATGTATTATTTTATTTAATGATTTTCATAGTGTTACAAATCTACCCCTCTTAAAAAGAATCTCGTCCTCGAGATTAGGGAAGGCTAGCAAGGAAGCAAAGGTGATACATGGTTTATTTGTAGGTTCTTAGTTCTCATTGAACTCCTCCAAACTTAAGGAACTTTCTTACTTCTCTGCTCCAAAATGTATACTAATCAAGCGACCTTCATCATCTTACTTATAAAATGGTGGGTCTTCTGAAGTATTGCTTAGGTCATGCTTGGCAGCTTTCTTCTTTACTCGGTCTAGACGCTTCTTGGGGCATTCGCGAATAAGATGTCCTTCGTTTTTGCAGTAGTAGCAAGCACCTCTTGCTTTGAGTTCTTTGCGAGTCAACTTTGCTTGACCAACAGGGGGTGAAGGTTGATTGGGTGTCTGTATCTCATATAGCTGAGCCTGACTTGATTCTTCTGTTTGGGTATCCATGTGTTTTGTGGCTTTTGCTTGTGGTTGAGGTGGACTAATCATGTATCCAAACATTTTTCTATTCCTTTTGTTGTTCTTCATTCCATTCATCGAATATCTCGGTGACTCATTTTTCTCATTCATAGTTGTTAAGGTAGGAATATTGTCATTGGCACCATTTACTTCATTTCCATTGGGGTTCATCATCTAGTCAGAGGTTAAAAGAGTTAGTGAGACAGACTGCATAAGAGGCTTGTATGACATTAAGATAAAGAGCTACATTTTGATTTCCAATATAAGATTAGTTAAGGAACAAGGATGGTTTCAGATTTCTACTAGCTTCATCATACTTTGAGAGTTTACAGGTGTTATATTCCTTAACAAAGATCTTTTGAACCTTATAGACTTCAGAGCATGATATCCAAATAATCTTTCTGATCCAAGAGTATTTCTTTGAGCACAAATTGAGAGAAAGACTTGAGCGGGACTTTAGGGCAACTAGAATAGAGCATCACATTGTTTGCATATAGTAGATGACACCATACTTTATTTTCTTTATAAAGAGGCAAAACACAATAGGTGCGAGATATTCTCCAAATTTATTCATATAACACTTAGCACGATTACAAATGTTGAAAGGGGCAACAACTTGACATTTTTTTGTGAGACATACTCCTTAGCTAAACGATATATTATTCTTCCTTGATAGATGTACCAATCTGAGCTGGAGGTCGATTGTCTTCAACTACTATTCTTTCTCCGGATGGGGTTTCCAAACACATGGTTCTCTCAGTATGTTGGATTACTGCCTTAGTTCTTTGTAACCAATTCTTTCCAAGAATCACATCCTTTCCGATTGATTCTATCACTATAAGATCAGCTGGAAAGTCTATCCCATTGATTTTAACACTTACATTTGGACATATGTAGTTTACTAACATTTTTCCTTCGGGTGCACTGATGATCTTCCTTGATCTCAGGGGACACTTAAAGATACCATACTTTGTTGCAAACTGGGCACTGATAAAAGAATGTGTTGTATGCGGATCATACAACACGGTGGCGATGGTTGTGTGAATGACTAGTGTTCCAAAAATTACTGCATCATCATATGGAATGGTTCCTGTCACTGCATAACTTATCTTTCCTGTGGCCTCTTTCCGTTGTTTATTCTTTGTTGATGCATGGGTTTGAGAGTGTTTTCTTTTCTTTTGGACCTTATTGATCTCCACATCCTTCTTAGGACAACCATTAACAAGATGGCCGGTATCACCACAGCCAAAGCAAGCATCACTTGATAAGTTACATGGTGGAGTTGTTTTTACTGAATTGGTAGAAGTTTCTGTGCATTTTTGTTCACATTCTATGTCTGAAGACTGAGATAGCTTCATCTCGGTGGTGATCTGAAGTGAACTCTTCTCAGGACAGTTACGGAAGTAATGACCTTCACGTCCACATTGATAGCAAGCTTTTCTTGAGGTTATTTCTTGACTTTTTCCATGTTTCCCCTTTTGTTTCTTGGATCTAATGCGACCACGAGGCTGAAACTGTGTGCAGGTGATAGTCCATCCATCAATGTAACACTCATTTGCTTCTTTTTGGAGTTGAGCATCCTTGTGATGTTTCTTTTTTGGAAAACCTGGCAATTCATCATCTGACAGTGCATTAGGTATTCGAGAATCTGCTACTAGTTGTTCTTGGGGAGACATTTGTCTGTTTATGCCAGAAAATAAAATCCGGTTCTTCTGTTTTGTAGTTTCACTTTCGTTTGTATTGATCTGGCGACAAGGAATTCCATATTACTCACAACAATAGCAAGTTCCAAGTTCACTTGTCTGTTGGTTTGGTTGTGTATCCTTTTGTGTCTTGAATGTCTGTGCCTCAGCTGTTTTATTTATAGTGTTGTTTTGACTTGTCAACACACCACATTCTTTGCATTTAGTGACATCACTTGCAGTTGACATTCCAAGGACTGACATTTGTATGGGTATGGAAGAATGGAAGGGACAAAAAGGGTTGAGCAAAGACAGATTATAGAGAGTAGAGAAAACCCATCTATCTAAGGTTTTACCTAGCTAACTGATGTCATTGTGGACAAAAGTCACATAATACACCAACAATCATTTCAAAGAAGCAAATCAAACATGAATACAAAGGACAATGAATTCAAGCATACCAGCACAACACAATCCAATTCTACTCCTTCAACCAAAACAAAAGGTGAGATAAGGTTTGAAATAAGAAAGATATTATAAAGTCAAGGAGTCAGGTAAGAATTATCAAGACATATTTGTTGGTGGCCAAGAGTGAAATAAGATAACCATGAACTATTAAAGTGAAAATAATACAACCAAGGATATGAAGTGAGTTAGGGGAAAAGCATTATCAAGGAGAAAAGTAGAGAGGCAAAAGTTTAATATATCAAGGTAGATATTGCACAAGGGTGGCAATAATGGAAAGAAAACAAAAGTATAAGGAGTCAAGGGTTATATAGCAATATTAGGGATTAGAAAACCACTTATAATATAATATAATATCGCAATTACCGATCTAGTCGAAAATCTTAATACTAAAGAACAATCCTATCAACCTAACCAAGAAGTCAAATAATAGATCCAGGGAATCCATAACAAAACTTCTTGCAGAGTGGGGATAAGACAGAGAATAGGGCATCGTCGATAGCTTCGAAAGGATTTCTTCTAGCAAACTTCGCTTCAAGTTCCGCAATCCTAGCTTGATCATCTTGCAATGCTTCTCATTAGAATCTTCTGATAGACGAAGAATCAGACAAGAAGAGTTGAAAATAAAAGAGACGAGTTTTGATATAAAGTAAGTTTTTATGGAGACAATTAAGTTAAATTTTGAACGACTGACTAGGCTTTCCATTTCTAACTAATCTAGCGACCTACGGTCACATTGCTTTGATACCACTTCTGTCACACCTGTTTGTAAAGGGCAGAACCGGGTGCATGGCATATGTGTGCCAGGATCTATTTCCACACATATGTTGATGTCACAAGTGTAATATATCAAAAGAACAATGCATAAGAGTGTAAATAACGATTATATTAACATATTACACTTCGAACAGACATAATGTCTTAACCTTTATTCATCAAAGTACAACGAAACATGGACATCCATCCACAGGAAGATGACTGGAGCTATCACTAGACTAGCATCCATGGAGTTCAGCATCATATCTTCATCTGCAACTTCTGATCAAAATTAAGCAAGGGTGAGCTCACTTATGGTCGGGGCTCAGCAAGTGGGGGAAAAACTAATGCAAGTTTAACAAGGTGAGGCTAAGGTTGAGTAGTAAGCATTTTAGTTGGTCAACATTTTATTAACAACACCTGTCTTACTAATAAGTGAATCACAAGTATTCCCATTAAGCAAAGGTATAAGAGTATATCAAAAACACTTAAGTGAAACCACTTAAGCAAAACCATTGGCAGATCATCGGATCCCGATTTATTTCCATCTTCAAGTTCAATTATCATGTGAGGAGTCCAGGCTGCTCATAACCGTGAGCACGGCTGATATATCAGTTTTACACTCTGCAGAGGTGGCGCATCTTTACCCATGAGTCGCGATTCCCTTCTAGCCCGGGTTAGCTAGACCCGTATTCACTTCCGAGGTGAATGGCCAGGGTCTCACTACGAGGCTTCTCCCTAGAGTCCTCATTACGCAAATGCTAGAAATGGTCAAACTGCATAAGGCACACCTAACGTAACCAACTTATAGCCCAGACTGCAGGGTAAAGCTTTGGGAACTATGCCTGTATCCAATCTGCCTGAGCCGAAACTATAAGAGCTTGCCAGGTGCCCCCGTTCCTGTCGACCACGACCAGCACCCAACATAAGACTTCCCTAGTTATTTAGCCAAGACCAGAGCCATGATAGTTCTCATGGTAGCACTGTTTTCCCGGGTGGTCACTCCATGTTCCAATTAATATGCAATAATCTTGTTTAACCATCGGGTTAACAACAATAAAGTAATCTTACCATTTAGAACATTAATATCATAAACAGGAGTGACTGCATAAATTTAAAGTTGTAGCAATAGCATAGCTACTTGATTAGATCATAATCCCAGGTTAAACAAGGAGTAAGGTTGGAAAGGTTATCTAAATAGGTAACCCGTTAAATTATGCATATATATCCAAAAGAGTAAACTTTATTAAATGTATTGTTTGGGATCAAACAGAGTATGCAGAGGGAGAAGTCCACTTGCCTTGCTTATAGAAAACTTGAGGTTCTTCCACGGAATAGCACTTGATTCTCAACTATTAGATCAATCACTTAATATCACACAAACAAACAAGAAGAAACAAACACCACTCAATAACATACCACATTCACCATACGTAAAGCTAAAAGAGAGCCTAACGAAAAGAACGTTCGTTTTTCAAAAACGTCGCAAGTAATGGTTATTTTAAGAGGGTATCTTTTCAAAAATGTGTGATCTATATACTTTATAACACAAGACATGAGCTTAAAACTATCTTAATTAAACTATACAAATATTAGGTTCACTAATTCAATCTTTTATAAAACGTCATACGCGATACGTCTAAGATTAAGGGTTTATAAGACGATAAAACACGTTATAACGATATTAAACCTTTTTAACCTTTTAGAACACATATAAGTTATATCTAAGGTTAATGCGCTACGAAACACGTTATTAATCTTAGAAGCATTATGGAACGTACTATGATTTATTGTTAAACCTTCACTTATGACAAATTAAGATATAAGTCTAAATAGGTTTTATGTGAAAAGATCATTATTATTAAACACCTATTTGTGGAAAGTTATGATATATGCCTTAAATGGACTTTTATGTAGAAGAAAATGAACAACAATTATATTTTTATTAGAAAGTACATGTCCTATATTTTATTAAGAAAGCTATATACAAAACAATATACAAACTTACATTATTATTAAAGAACATGAACACTAATTTCCTTAGTTTATTCTTTAGTAAAAACTAAGTGACACATATATAAATAATATGAACTAATTTTGATTAAATGATTAATTAAGCCTATATAACCAGTTGTAAATAAATATAAATCTAATTAATTAGGTTATGAGAGGACATAATTACTCTATTATTTATCTTTACATTTAGTTTCGAAACATATGACCCAAATATTTAAAATGAATATTATATTCATTGGTATGTTATTAACTATTGTTTTAGTTATGACGATGTGAGCACTTAATTAAGCCATTATATAATTATTAGAAAAGTTATATGACATATTACTATTTAGTATGGCTATACTTAAACATCTACACGAACCCTGTTAAATATGATATCTATTTAAAAAAAGTAATTTTAAACTAGAAACAAATTATCTACTTCATTAGTAAGAAACCTATGTTTATCAACATAACTATTATTTTCTTTATTAGAAAAGTATGAGTGCCTAGTTAAGTCATTTTAACATTATTATAAAATTCTATTCTTTCGGGTTTTCTCCTTTCTTTCCTACATAGGAATTATACGTATACTAAAAATTGTTTACTTATAATTCTTCTAACATTAATATTCAAAGAATTAATGTAAATTACTAAATGAGACTTTTAATAACAAAATCATGGTTATTATGACATAAATAAATGTCTTACTAATTCTAAGTACTTAAGTGCCATACTTATGAATTCATTTATTATGAATAGTAAAATCAATATCCTCATTTGACCGGAAATACGTGGCATAGTATTTCTATTTTAATTTCTTATATCACTAAAATTATACTTATATCAATACTAACCGATTATCGCTCCACACACTAAAACGAAATTAATTATAAACATTTCTAGTATGAAAACCACTGAAGTAATAAATAGTGACCGTGTTCATTTTTAGAATTATAAAATCATATGCATATTCAAAATAGTGCCACGGGGTTTGATTTCAGTTACAGAGCAGAGTCGATCGTTCTGAAGGGGTGCCCCCTAGGCCTTATATACTCGACCGTGGAGCAGTACATGTGATATGATAACAACAAGTAGCTAAAAGATAGTGAACCTCTTTGAGTTTATCCCTACGTAACCCTTGCCGACTTATCCTCGCATGGCTGCGCTGCATGGGGCTTCAGCGCGGGAAAGTCGGGTCTTTGTTGTGATTCATTCGTTCGACGTTGTGGGCCGTCCGGGTCTCACGTCTTCTCTTCTTTGTTGGTGGTCTTTCCCTAGGCCCACGAAAGAATGACCTTACGAATTATTGGGCCCTCGGGCCTTTCGTGAGGCCTATTACTTCTTTAGTGGACCCAGGGGATATCTATCCCCCACAAGCCCCCGATCTTTGGGTTGATTTAGAGGTAATCGACCCAAAGATCCAAGGTCCAAAAAATGACTTCCTGCTGTTTTCTTTGACTCTGATCGCTCGTCCGACCAAAGTTTGGTTTTGTGCTTGTGCCTTAGAGGTCGGCATTTTTGGATTGTAAGACCCTGGATTTTATTGGGTGCACCGGAGGTGCACCCAATGGGTGTAGCCCCCGACCTTTGAGTAGATTTTAGAAGATAATCTACTCGAAGGTCTTCTTCCAAAGGTTATCTCCATTCGCGCTCCTGCATCTCGGTTGAGGATTAATCTTTTCAATCTTGCTCTATGCCTTAGAAGTCGGCGCTATGTCGGTTTAGAACAATATTCCATGGGGTGCACCAGAGGTGCACCCAATGGGTGTAGCCCCCGACCTTCAAATGGATTTTTTAAGGATAATCCATTCGAAGGTCTTTCTTTCGCTTGTGGAAACTGGCATGAGGCTATTTTGCATTATGCTTTGGAGGTCAGCATTATGTCATCAATATTTTGCTGCCCAGGTCAGCGTATATTTTGTCTTTAGCAGCCGAGTTTGCAATCCGTCCATATCTTGCTAGGTAGTGCAACTTATTTGCTTCTGCGATTTGATTGGACGTTTGACGGACGTTCTCTGTCTAGTCTTCACGTCGCTTCTGTCGGCCATATCTTGTACTTTGCTGGTTATATTTGGCTTTCCTCTGATCCTTACTGATATCTCATTTTTGTCTTGAGGTATTCACTGCATGCCCTGCACGGATGTGACCGTTTGAAAAATATACTGATAATTCCTGGGCGTCCCCCCCCAATGGGTGTGGGCAAGGGACGGCTTGGTACGCTGAGTGTTTTAGCCGGTTGCCTCTGAGTAGTAATGCGATGGGACGGCTAGTGTAATCATATCCTTTGCGCTGTTGACTGGAGTCCCAATGGGTGTAGAGTTGCATGAAACGGCGTCCGCCGCCTGACGTGTCTTCGGGTGGGTGGAAGTGCTTATTGAATGCCTTGCGACTGTTCAGTGACCGCGGTTAGAAGTGAGCGGTTGCCTTTCCCTTCTATAAATAACCCCTTTGCTTCTCTGGTTTCTTCACATCTCTTCGCTGCTCCTTACTGCCTCTTCCCTTTCTTCTCTCCCAAAACTTTAACCATGGGCAAGAACAACAAGCGCAAGCGTGAGCCGACTCCTCCATCGGAGGAGTTTGGTGACTCAGAATACTCGGAGGAGGAGTTCTCCTCCGAGCCCGAGGGGTCTCCGGCTCCCGTCTCTCCCCCGGCGTCGTCCGATGACTCGGACGACTCCCAGGGGATAGCCGCGGAGGTCTGGACATATATCCGGGCCGTCGAGCGCGCCGGGCTCGAAGGCTCGGATGAGTCGGAGTACTCCTCGGATGAGGAGGACTCGGACGGCGGCGACGAGGGTGAAGACGACGACGACGACGACGACGACGGCGACGGCAGTGGCAGGGGCGGCGGCGACGGCAGCAGGGACAGCACCAAGGGCAGCAGCAGGGGCAGCACCAAGGGCGGCGGCGGGGACAACACCAAGGGCAGCAGCAGGGGCAGCACCAAGGGCGGCGGCGGCGGCAGGGGCAGGGGCAGGGCCAGTGGCTAGACGCCACTGGTCTTCTTAGATATTAGTATAGTTTAGTATAGCTAGAATAATGTAGTAGTAATTAGGGAAGTACCAACTCGTAAAGAGTTGGTTTGTAACTCGTTAACTTCCTTTTAATGAAGATTGTCGCTTATCCCTTCTTTTTGATGACTTGTCACTGCTTTTGCTGAATGTTGAACCGATTCTTTTGATATAGCAAAAAACAGCGCCGAGCGATGTGAAGATTGACATCAGAGTTTTTTAGAAGTAACACTGAGCAATCGAACACAAGACCAGCGTTTTAGAGGCAGTGTCGAATGATAGAAGGTCGGCATCGGCATTTTAGAAGTAATGCCAAGCGACAAAATACGGGGCTAATATTTTAGAAATAACGCCGAGTGATTAAATGTCGGCATCAGCATTTTAGATGTAATGCTGAGTGTTTGAACACGTGGTCGGCGTTTTAGAGGCAACACCGAGTGATTGAAGGTCGGCGTCGGCATTTTAGAAGTAATGCCGAGCGATTGAGCACGTGGTCGGCGTTTTAGAGGTAGCGCCGAGTGATTAAATGTCGGCATCAGCATTTTGGAAGTAATGCTGAGCGTTTGAACACGCGGTCGGCGTTTTAGAGGCAACACCGAGTGATTGAAGGTCGGCGTCGGCATTTTAGAAGTAATGCCGAGCGATTGAGCACGTGGTCGGCGTTTTAGAGGTAGCGCCGAGTGATTAAATGTCGGCATCAGCATTTTGGAAGTAATGCTGAGCGTTTGAACACGTGGTCGGCGTTTTAGAGGCAACACCGAGTGATTGAAGGTCGGCGTCGGCATTTTAGAAGTAATGCCGAGCGATTGAGCACGTGGTCGGCGTTTTAGAGGTAGCGCCGAGTGATTAAATGTCGGCATCAGCATTTTGGAAGTAATGCTGAGCGTTTGAACACGTGGTCGGCGTTTTAGAGGCAACACCGAGTGATTGAAGGTCGGCGTCGGCATTTTAGAAGTAATGCCGAGCGATTGAGCACGTGGTCGGCGTTTTAGAGGTAGCGCCGAGTGATAGCCAGCTTCTCAAGTTACTTTGAGGAAAACGACCGAGTGATGAGGTGGCATATTGGCTTTCTTGGAAATAACTGTTGGATATCTACGTGGCATGCTGGGATTTCGGAGATGACCGCCGGGTGACGACTGGGCACTTTTGAAAAGGTATCTGGCTCAAGAATATCCCTTAAGAGTCGCGCTTCTAGCCGCCTTTGCTTTCCGTGCCCTAGTTCTTGCATTTCCGCATCTGAGTCTTCTCCGCCACTCGCCTCCTGCTCTGTTTCGTCAGCGAGAAACAAGATGGCGCCCAAGAGGAAAACCGCGAACTCGTCTGCTGCAGTGATCCCCGCCATCGACCCCAACAGTCAGTTACCTTTCGCAGGTAACCATATGTCTGTGATTTCTGAAGTTGAGCTTCTCCGCCTTGTTTCCATCGGGGTTCTCCCTCCACGGGAACTCTGTTCTTGGCGTTCTTGCCACGGGACCACTGTCCCAACTGAAGATACCCACGAGTCAGTGGTTTACACTCCTTTCCTTCTTCGCGGCCTCGGCCTTCCCATATCTCCTTTTTTCCGTGGTATCCTTGATTTTTATCACATCAACCTGACTCACTTGAACCCTAACTCCATTCTCCAAATCTCTATTTTCGTTCACCTTTGCGAAGCTTATCTTGGCGTGCTGCCGCATTTTGGCTTGTGGAAGTATCTGTATCACTGCCGTCCGGGGATGGCCGGGGGGCAACATCAATTGGTCGGAGGTGCCAGTTTAGAGATGCGCCGGGGGCGGAAGACCGAGTATCTCGAGATACCCCTCAAAGACAGCATTAAAGGTTGGCGTCTGGAGTGGTTTATAATGGATAATTATGGAAATTCTCTCCCTTCCCGCTCAGGGAGACAGGCAGACGTTCGTACTCCGAGTTGGACTGAATCTCCCACGGACCAAGAAGTAGCCGAGGCGGGCGTGTTGCTTACTGAAGTTGGATTACTGAAAGAGAGAGGTCTGACTGCCGAAGCCGTGGTCACAGATTTTGTTTTCAAAAACATTCAGCCGCTGAAGGACAGGGCCTATCCGGCATATCTTTACCGAGGGCTGGCCGACTCAACCCGAGTTACTAATAGGAGAATTCCTTCTGTTGATTTGGTGAGCCGACTCGAAATGATCCTCAGGGGTAAAGTTTCAAACGTTGGAGCTCCAGTGGCATACTCGGCTTGGAACCTGCCTTCTCCCAAAGATTTCACTCTTTTTGTGTCTAATCCGCCCGTGACAGATAGCAATTTGGGTCTTAGAGTGCGACCTTCTGCTGAAGAGGTCCGTTCCTTAGTTGCTTCGCTCGGGGAAATACCTGATGATGAACGGCAGATTTATTTTGAAGTGCCCCTGAACCCCAGTGATGCAGACATAAATGACATGCTCGATCTGCTAGCTGAGGATTCATCTGATACTGCTCCGGATGGCACATTGGCAGTGGTGCCCCTTCCAGAGGTTGATGCGACCTTGGATGTCTCAAAACCTGTCAATATTCGCCCGAGGCGTCCTAGCCGAACCAGTCAGCCCGAGCCTTCTGCTGATGAGCAGAAGAAGAAAAGAAGACGCCTCCGGCGAGTGTCCAGCTTTGACGAGGATGCCAGCACCTTAGCTCCCGCTGCCGAAGAAATGACTGCAACTGGCCTTGCTGACATTGATCCCAATGGGTGTGCTCCGCCTGCTGCTGACCCCAATGAGGATGCTGTTTGTGCTGTTGCTGTGGAAGATGAGGAGGAAGAGAATGAAACTCCATTAACTCGGAAAAACAGTCGGCAGTTCGTCGCTAGCGGTGGTAGTAGCGGGGTTCCTTCTCCTGCCTTGTCTGCTCTTATTGGTCTGCAAGAACTGTCCATGGCCAATTTTGATCAAGCTCTAGAGGATATGGTCCCTGAGAACTTGTTGTTGGAACCCGCAGACGTTGATGCAACAGAAACTTGTGCAGCCGTGCCAGATGCTGGGTTGAGGTCGTCCCGTGCCTCGTCGACCTTAGAGCACGATCTCGAGGGTCGGGATGATGATTTGGATCGTTCTGATCCCCTGGAAGTAGCTGAAGGCCCGTCAACCTTAGAGGTGGTCACGGCAGAGAGCCTGGGTCCCAAGAATGGCGCTGATATATGCCCAGCCCCCGAGGATGTCGTCGGGAGTGACTTAGCTCGGGTGAAGAGTGTAGGCCACTGCCCAGCCCCCGAGGGTGTTGCCGGGGATGATCCGGCTCAAGTGGGCAGCGCCGTCTGTGACCCAGCCCCCGAGGGTGCCCGAGCAAGGTCTCCTTCCTGCACTTCTATGGACGTTCACGTGGGTTCACCTCCACACTCTGGCGGCATGGTGGTGGCTCAAGCTCCAGATCAGGGGGTCGCTTTAGAGGGCAGCATCCCCACTGATCTGGCGTTAGGCTCTGCTGAATGTACTGAGCTCGTTCCTGCTGGTCTACCGCAAACTGCTTCGGGTGGTGGTCTGACACCTGATTATCAGCTGATTTCTCCTGACTTGGGGATCCCTTCGTTCTTTTCCAACCTCCAGGTGCTGTGCTGTGCTTTAGTTTGATCTTTATGTTGCATGAATTGCTGTCATTATGCTCATCTGTTCTTCTCGTCAGGCTTTGGTGAATGAATTGGCCAGTCAGCTGAAATCGCAGGGTGCTTCCATCCCGGAGGTGGCTTCATCTCTTGAGTGTTGGAATCCGATGTTGCTTCGGGGTCGTGTATCTGAGTTGGAGGTCACCAATGCTGGTCAGTGTCCTTTCTTCTTCTTCTTTGTTCTTGCCCGTAGGTTGTTTTACCTTCTGACCTCATTTTGTTTGAATACCTCTTGATAGGGATGACTCGGCAGATCTCAGTTCTTGAAGAAAAACACTTTCAAGATCAAGCTGAAATGGCTCGACGATGCGCTGACTTCGAGGAGAAGTATTCTCAAAGTCAGATCGAGTTGAGTCAGGTCTCTGCGGCTTTGGATGATGCCAACGCTCTGAGTTCTTCTCTCCATGCTCAGCTTGACTCTGAGAAGGTAGCTTACGAACCTGTGCTTTGCCTTATCATGCTTTTGGATTCTGAATGAGTTTGATTTTTGCTTGTAGGAAGAAAAACGCATCCTTGCTGCTTCTCGCGACAACTTGGACAGATTGTACCGAGATTCCAGTAACTCGCTGACCATCTTGGAGAGGAGCCACCGTTTTACGATGGAGGAGCTTGACAATCAGCGCCGTCAACTGCAAGAATCTTCGGACGAAGTGGCCCGCCTTACACAGTTGCTATCGGCAAAGGACGCCACCATCAAGGGACTCCGAGCTTCTAAGAAATCCATTGCTCAGGAGTTAGAAACTGCTCAGCAGGCTGTTAAAGTTGCTGAAGAAGCTGCTGTCACTTTCAAAGCTCAGCGCGATAAGGCCCTGGACAAGGCCATTCGGGCGGGACGAATCTTGATGAGAAGACCCGGCGTGGCTGTCCCTGAAGATATAAGAGCCGACGTGAATGCTGCCTCTGATTCCTCGAATCGCCCTTCTTCGTCAGTCGTTCCTGAGAAAGACATTAGAAAATAAAGAAACAGTTCGCGTGCTCTGAGCGCGCAGTTAGCATGATCAAGTATTCGTTAGAGGTTATCGGCTTATCATTCGAATGACGTGATTACTCCCTTATTGTATCAGAATTTATTAGTTTGCAAGTTTGTGGTAACGCTGCATGATGATTATGAAGTTTGTTTGTGGGATATGGAGATCATCCCTTGAACTGCATAAGCGCGAGTATGCTATACTGTTTTAAGCCGTCAATGACTTTTAGCCGGTAACTTCCGTTAGTAGGGCATAGTGGTCACCCCCGGTAGAGTAAGCGTGAGCATGTTGCACCGCCTTAAGTCGTTGCCGACTTAAGTCGATTGCTCCGTTTGTAGGGCATAGTGGTCACCCCGAGTTAAGTAAGCGTGAGCATGTTGCACCGCCTTAAGTCGTCGCCGACTTAAGTCGATTGCTCCGTTTGTAGGGCATAGTGGTCACCCCGAGTTAAGTAAGCGTGAGCATGTTGCACCGCCTTAAGTCGTCGCCGACTTAAGTCGATTGCTCCGTTTGTAGGGCATAGTGGTCACCCCGAGTTAAGTAAGCGTGAGCATGTTGCATCGCCTTACGTCGTTGCCGACTTAAGTCGATTGCTCCGTTTGTAGGGCATAGTGGTCACCCCGAGTTAAGTAAGCGTGAGCATGTTGCACCGCCTTAAGTCGTTGCCGACTTAAGTCGATTGCTCCGTTGGTAGGGCATAGTGGTCACCCCGAGTTAAGTAAGAATGCAAGTCAATCATAAATGAGCCAAGTATCTTTGAAATCTCTCTTTATTGATGACGTATTTCCCTTATACAGAATACATGGTCACCCTGGCTGTTTTGAGATACAGCTAGGGGTAAAACTTTCAGAGGTGCTCTATGTTCCAGGAGTTCCCGATTTCTGTACCATCCATTTGGGTGAGGCGATATGATCCGGGACGAGTGACTTCTGCTACTATGAAAGGTCCTTCCCATAAGGGTGATAACTTGTGCCGTCCCTCCCCCGTTAGAATTCGGCGGAGGACGAGGTCTCCCATCGAAAAGAAACGTTGCCGCACAGCTTTGTCGTGGTAGCGCCTTAGAGTCTGCTGGTATCGTGCTGATTGAATCACCGCATTCAGTCGTTCTTCCTCGAGTACGTCAATATCCTCCAGCCTAGTGGCTTCGGCTTCTGCTATGCTTTCGAAGATCAATCTTGGCGCCCCAAACTTGAGATCAGCGGGTAGCACTGCCTCCGACCTATAGACCATAAAGAAAGGAGTGTTTCCATGCAGGGCCCGGCTAGGTTGAGTTCTCAAGCTCCAAACAACATAAGGCAATTCTCTTATCCATTTTCGTGCGAATTTTTCATTTTTATCAAAGACCCTTTTTCTAAGTGCCTCCAATATCATTCCGTTGGCTCGCTCAACCTGCCCGTTGGCTCTCGGATGGGCTACAGATGCATACTTGATCTGAATGCTTTTTTGCTCGCAGAAGTCAAAGAATTCTGAACTGGTGAAGTTGGATCCCAAGTCAGTGATGATACTGTTCGGTATTCCAAATCTGAATATTATGCTTTGTATGAATTCCACGGCTTTAGCAGAGGTTAAGGAGGCAATGGGCTGAAACTCTATCCATTTAGTGAACTTGTCAATTGCCACCAATACATGGGTGTATCCTCCTTGAGCTTTCTTGAAAGGTCCAATCATATCCAATCCCCAGCATGCGAAAGGCCAAGTTACTGGTATGGTTTGTAGCTGCTGTGCTGGCATGTGCTGTTGTTTTGACAGGTATTGGCAAGCTTCGCATCTCTGAACTAGCTCGGCTGCATCATTCTTCGCCGTCGGCCAATAGAATCCTGACCTGAAAACCTTCCCGACTAACGTTCTGGATGCTGCATGTACTCCGCACTGCCCAGCATGGACTTCCTCCAGAAGTTGCTTCCCGGTGGACGGGAGAACGCACTTCATGAGGACGCCTGACGCGCCCCTCCTGTATAATATCTCCCCAATGAGTGTATAATGAGCCGATTGTCTGGCAACGCGCTCTGCCGAGTTCTTGTCATCTGGTTCTTCTTCATTCTTTATATACTTAATAATCGGTTGCCTCCAGTCATCAGAGTCTGACTCGGGTTGGTCTATGATGTTGCATTCTTCTATTTGATCCGTTGAGATACTCGGCTGTAGGATTTCTTGTACGAAGACTCCGGGTGGGACCTGAGTTCGACCGGATCCGAGCTTGGACAGTACATCGGCTGCCGTGTTCCGATCTCTTTCTATATGATGAAACTCTAGACCCTCGAATTTATCTTCCAGCTTTCGGACGACAGCACAGTATTTTCCCATTGAATCACTTGAACAATCCCATTCTTTGTTTATCTGGCTGATGACTACCAGAGAATCTCCGTACACCATCAGTCTCTTGACACCCAGTGATATGGCGATGTTTAATCCGTGTATCAAAGCTTCATACTCGGCAGCATTGTTAGAGGCCGGGAATAGCAACTGGAGAGCATATTTGAGGTGCTCGCCTCCAGGTGCAGTGAGAAGAATTCCTGCTCCTGCTCCCTGCAGCTTCAGCGAGCCATCAAAATACATTCGCCATACTTCTGCGGTTTCTGGATTATCCGGCACTTGCTGTTCTGTCCACTCTGATACGAAATCGACCAGTGCTTGAGTTTTGATGGCAGTGCGAGGTCGGAACTCGATATCATGAGACCCCAACTCGCAAGCCCACTTGGCTATTCGGCCAATGGCTTCCTTGTTGTGAAGAATGTCCCCTATTGGAAAACCAGTAACTACTATGACTTTGTGGTCGTCAAAGTAGTGGCGCAGCTTGCGGGCAGTTAGAAGTACTGCATATAATAGCTTCTGAACTTGAGGATACTTTTTCTTCGATGGGCCTAGAACCTCACTGATGAAATAGACGGGATGTTGTACCGGGTAGGCATGCCCTTCTTCCACTCGCTCGACTACCAACGCAGTGCTTACCACGTGAGTCGTGCAAGAGATATATAGCAGCAAATCTTCAGCTGGCTGAGTCGGCGTAGCTCGCCGGGGCGGTTTCAATACTGGCGGTGTTGTCAGGAATTTCTTCAGTGCGTCTAGAGCTTCCTGTGCCTCTGAAGTCCATTGAAACTTATCCACCTTCTTCAGCAGTTTGTAAAACGGTAGACCTTTCTCTCCCAGTCTGGATATAAATCTGCTTAGAGCTGCCATACATCCTGTGAGTCGCTGAACCTTCTTTTGTGACCGAGGAGCTTCCATCTTCATGATAGCTTCAATCTTATCTGGATTAGCCTCAATTCCCCGGTGGCTGACGATAAATCCGAGCAACCTTCCTGCTGGTACCCCGAAAACGCATTTTTCAGGATTGAGCTTCCATCTATATCTTCTCAGGCTGTTGAAAACCAGCTGTAAATCTTCGATGAAGTTATCTGGATTCTCAGTTTTGATCACCACGTCATCAACATAAGCCTCCACACGCTTGCCCCAGTGATCGGCTAGGCATGTTTGAATGGCCCTCTGATAAGTCGCTCCAGCGTTTTTGAGGCCGAACGGCATGGAGGTATAACAGAAGGCACCAAACGGGGTGATGAACGCCGTCTTTTCCTCGTCTTCTTTTGCCAAACTAATCTGATGATACCCGGAATAGCAATCTAAGAAAGACAGCATCGAACATCCAGCGGTGGAATCCACCACCTGATCTATCCTTGGGAGCCCGAAGGGATCCTTCGGACAGTGTTTGTTGAGATCAGTATAGTCGACGCACATGCGCCAATCCACTTTATTCTTTTTGAGTACAAGAACAGGGTTGGCTAACCACTCGGGGTGTAATACTTCTCTAATAAATCCGGCCGCGACCAAGCGGGCTAACTCGGCACGAATGGCCTCTCTCTTATCGGGCGTGAAACGATGCAGCTTTTGCCGGATCGGCCTCGCCTGGGGATAGACCTTCAATTTGTGCTCGGCCAGTTCTCTTGGGACTCCCGGCATATCCGCAGGTTGCCATGCGAATACGTCTCGGTTATCTTGCAGGAACTGGACGAGCGCGCTTTCCTATTTGTCACTCAAACTGGAGCTGATGATGGCCGTCTTGCGCTCATCAGCGAACCCCAGGTTGATCCGCTTGGTGTCCTCAGTCGGCCGCATAGAGGTCGCGGCCTGAGCTTCGTTTGCCGGCACGGCGAGGTCTTCTTCAGGCTTAGAGTTCGCCGGTGTAGAAGGAACCGCTGATGGCTTGGTGGTGAGGGCTGCTTGGATGGCCACTCGGAAGCATTCTGCGGCGCCTTGGAAGTCGGCGCGTACAGTTATGATTCCTTGCGGCCCTGGCATCTTCAGTATCATGTACGTATAGTGTGGGATGGCCATGAATTTGGCCAGCCCCGGCCTCCCGATGATGGCGTTGTACCCGCAGTCGAAGTTCGCCACCTCGAACCTCAGGAACTCGGTTCTGTAGTTATCCGGAGTCCCGAAGGTGACCGGCATGTAGATGTGGCCCAGCGGGTACTCCCCTTCCGTCGGCACGATGCCGAAGAAAGGAGTGTCTGACTCGTGGAGCTCTTTGAGGTGAACTCCCAAGCCTTGGAGCGTACGGGGGAAGGTGACGTTGATGCTGCTCCCCCCGTCCACTAGCACCTTCTTCACCCGGCTCTCTCGGATCACCGGATCGACGAGGAGCGGATATTTGCCCGGGTGGTCGAAGTTGAGCCATTGATCCTCCCGAGTGAACGTGATTGGGTGCTCCGACCACTGGTACGGAGCGGGAGGGCCGGTGGTCGCCACCAGTATCTGGCGATCGTTGAGCTTTTGTTGTCTCTTGTTCTCCTGCGACCCATGTCCACCGAAGATGACGTTGACCTCCCTGTCAACGCGCGGGAATGCTCCTCCTCCCCCCTCCTCCGGCTGATGGGGCTGTCGTGGTTCATCTGGTCCTCCCCTCGGCGGAGGAGGTGGTAGAGGTTGGAAAGGTCGGCCATGCCCGACGGAGTGCTTGAAATCCCGGCAGTTGCGGAGAGTGTGGCGCATATCCTTGTGGTACGGGCACTGGGCGTCGAGGATGTCGTCCAGTGTGCGTTCGCCTCCACGAGGTCCTCCTCGGGCGCGAGAGGCGGGTGGTCCGGCAGCGTGTACTTCTTCGCGAGGCCTCTTCTCCCAGCGCTTGTCGGGCGGCTGGTTCGCGTCGCGTCGTGGCGCCGCCGGTGCGGGCTTTGCTCCTCCGATGAGGTCCTGGGCCCGCTCGTCAGCGGTGATGTAGAGGTCGGCTTCCCGGAACAGCTCCTCGGAGGTAGTCGGCGCCTTTTGCAGTATGGCTCGGACGAAAGCCGAGTCGTTAGATCCTCTGTAGAAGTCCTCGATCACGGCCGCCTCCGTGACCTCGGGGATGCGGTTTCTCATGGTCTGGAACCTTTTAAGGTATGACCGGAGAGTCTCATCCCCCCGGCGCTTGATGGATTTGAGGTCCCATGGTTGCGCTGGCTTGTCGGAGAGAGACTGGAAGTTGGCGGTGAAACGTCGACTGAAGTCTCCCCAGTCGTCGATGCAGTGTCGGGGTAGATGTCGTAGCCACTGTAGCGCGTCTTGCCCGAGGACGATGGGCAGATACGCAGTCATGACGTCCTCGGATGCCCCGGCAGCCCGAGCAGCGGTGGTGTAGATGGCCAACCAGCCCCCTGGATCCTGCTTAGGTTCATATTTGTCGACATTGGATACCTTAAAGTTGGGAGGCCATTGGATGGCCCTAAGGCGCGGAGTAAGGGCAGATACTCCGCACGTGTCCTCCTGTCGTCGAGGATGTCGTCTGTCCCGGGGAGGGGAGTGGCGGTGGTGGTTCCTCGACCGTCCCCGGGTGGTTCCACCAGTTGAAGCTGTTGCCGACTCAGTTCGGGTAGCCTGGCTTTGAGTCGGGAAGCCATGATCTCGGTCATACTCCTCCCGACGGCGAATTTCGTTCTCGTGCCGCCGTTCGCGCGAAGCATTGATAGAGCTCCGCGCGTCTCAGCGACTGTTGATGGCGTGTCGCAGATCGTTCGGCGGGTGAGCGAGCGGTAGAAGATGGTTGGCTGCCTGAGTGAACAGGCGCCGGTATCCCTCGGCGTCGGGGGTCCGAGGAAGTCCGTCAGCTATCCGGGCTAGAACGCCTCCGACCTCGCTCGGCGTGTTCATAGCTCGGGCGAAGTCAGGGTTCAAGTTACGCCCGAAGAGCGGATTCTCGCGTCGTTGCCTTGCATCTTGTTCGGCTTGCTCCTGAGTCCGACGGCGATCACGTCGTCGGGAGTTCCTTCGTTCCCTGAAGACGCGTTCTTCCGGAGTTTCTCCTATCTCTGAGACCTCATCTCGCGAGACAGGCTGCTCCGGATTCCGTTCTCCAGCTGTGTGATGTCGTCGAACGTTTCTGCGTCGGTTCCTTCGTCGGCGGGATTCTCGCTGAGGCGGTTCTTCTCCGAGCGCGGTCGGTTCATCATCGGAGACGGCGGGCGACTCTGCCCTCCCGATGAAGAGGACGTCGGGGTAGAACGGTATTGCTGCCGCAGTGACTTTCTTTTCGTTCTCCTTTGAGGTCGGAGGAACGGGAAGAACGACCGGCCTCTCCCTGATCTCCTTCCTTCTCATGATCTGTGTCCATTCTTTCGTCGGGGAAGTAGACAGCGGAGTCTTCCGGGTCAGCGAGCTTCTAGCTCCAGCCTCCCCGGAGACGATCTTGTTCCAAAGAGCCGGAGGTAGCGTCTTTCCAGCATTTTCGGAGTTTGTTGGAGGAGACTTCTGTTCCGGCAGATCCGCGAGGCGGTGTAGGATTCCTTCTTCGTCCGCCACGGATGAGATTGTCCCGAAGCAGAATATGGATCCGGGACGCATGGTGATCTTGCTGTGGAAGGTGACGGCCATTGAGCTAGCTTGGATCGTCGACACACCCCCTACCTGGCGCGCCAGCTGTCGGTGTTTTGGGTCCGACCGCACACCCGGGGTTGCCCCTCAAGGTGTTTTTAGGAGTAGGACGGTGTCGACGACTGTAGCAAAATGGTTCGTGCCGATCGCACGAGGGACAATGAACAAGATTTACAGGTTCGGGCCGCTTAGAAGTGCGTAATACCCTACGTCCTGGTGAGTATATGAGTGTGGTTACAAGAGGATTCTCTGGGTAGAGGGCGCAGAGAGTTTTTGTGGGTGGCTAAGTAGAGCAGAGTCGATCGTTCTGAAGGGGTGCCCCCTAGGCCTTATATACTCGACCGTGGAGCAGTACATGTGATATGATAACAACAAGTAGCTAAAAGATAGTGAACCTCTTTGAGTTTATCCCTACGTAACCCTTGCCGACTTATCCTCGCATGGCTGCGCTGCATGGGGCTTCAGCGCGGGAAAGTCGGGTCTTTGTTGTGATTCATTCGTTCGACGTTGTGGGCCGTCCGGGTCTCACGTCTTCTCTTCTTTGTTGGTGGTCTTTCCCTAGGCCCACGAAAGAATGACCTTACGAATTATTGGGCCCTCGGGCCTGTTCTTGTACTCAAAAAGAATAAAGTGGATTGGCGCATGTGCGTCGACTATACTGATCTCAACAAACACTGTCCGAAGGATCCCTTCGGGCTCCCAAGGATAGATCAGGTGGTGGATTCCACCGCTGGATGATATTGGAGCCAAGCCTTGGAGCGTACGGGGGAAGGGGAGTACCCGCTGGGCCACATCTACATGTCGGTCACCTTCGGGACTCCGGATAACTACAGAACCGAGTTCCTGAGGTTCGAGGTGGCGAACTTCGACTGCGGGTACAACGCCATCATCGGGAGGCCGGGGCTGGCCAAATTCATGGCCATCCCACACTATACGTACATGATACTGAAGATGCCAGGGCCGCAAGGAATCATAACTGTACGCGCCGACTTCCAAGGCGCCGCAGAATGCTTCCGAGTGGCCATCCAAGCAGCCCTCACCACCAAGCCATCAGCGGTTCCTTCTACACCGGCGAACTCTAAGCCTGAAGAAGACCTCGCCGTGCCGGCAAACGAAGCTCAGGCCGCGACCTCTATGCGGCCGACTGAGGACACCAAGCGGATCAACCTAGGGTTCGCTGATGAGCGCAAGACGGCCATCATCAGCTCCAGTTTGAGTGACAAATAGGAAAGCGCGCTCGTCCAGTTCCTGCAAGATAACCGAGACGTATTCGCATGGCAACCTGCGGATATGCCGGGAGTCCCAAGAGAACTGGCCGAGCACAAATTGAAGGTCTATCCCCAGGCGAGGCCGATCCGGCAAAAGCTGCGTCGTTTCACGCCCGACAAGAGAGAGGCCATTCGTGCCGAGTTAGCCCGCTTGGTCGCGGCCGGATTTATTAGAGAAGTATTACACCCCGAGTGGTTAGCCAACCCTGTTCTTGTACTCAAAAAGAATAAAGTGGATTGGCGCATGTGCGTCGACTATACTGATCTCAACAAACACTGTCCGAAGGATCCCTTCGGGCTCCCAAGGATAGATCAGGTGGTGGATTCCACCGCTGGATGTTCGATGCTGTCTTTCTTAGATTGCTATTCCGGGTATCATCAGATTAGTTTGGCAAAAGAAGACGAGGAAAAGACGGCGTTCATCACCCCGTTTGGTGCCTTCTGTTATACCTCCATGCCGATCGGCCTCAAAAACGCTGGAGCGACTTATCAGAGGGCCATTCAAACATGCCTAGCCGATCACTGGGGCAAGCGTGTGGAGGCTTATGTTGATGACGTGGTGATCAAAACTGAGAATCCAGATAACTTCATCGAAGATTTACAGCTGGTTTTCAACAGCCTGAGAAGATATAGATGGAAGCTCAATCCTGAAAAATGCGTTTTCGGGGTACCAGCAGGAAGGTTGCTCGGATTTATCGTCAGCCACCGGGGAATTGAGGCTAATCCAGATAAGATTGAAGCTATCATGAAGATGGAAGCTCCTCGGTCACAAAAGAAGGTTCAGCGACTCACAGGATGTATGGCAGCTCTAAGCAGATTTATATCCAGACTGGGAGAGAAAGGTCTACCGTTTTACAAACTGCTGAAGAAGGTGGATAAGTTTCAATGGACTTCAGAGGCACAGGAAGCTCTAGACGCACTGAAGAAATTCCTGACAACACCGCCAGTATTGAAACCGCCCCGGCGAGCTACGCCGACTCAGCCAGCTGAAGATTTGCTGCTATATATCTCTTGCACGACTCACGTGGTAAGCACTACGTTGGTAGTCGAGCGAGTGGAAGAAGGGCATGCCTACCCGGTACAACATCTCGTCTATTTCATCAGTGAGGTTCTAGGCCCATCGAAGAAAAAGTATCCTCAAGTTCAGAAGCTATTATATGCAGTACTTCTAACTGCCCGCAAGCTGCGCCACTACTTTGACGACCACAAAGTCATAGTAGTTACTGGTTTTCCAATAGGGGACATTCTTCACAACAAGGAAGCCATTGGCCGAATAGCCAAGTGGGCTTGCGAGTTGGGGTCTCATGATATCGAGTTCCGACCTCGCACTGCCATCAAAACTCAAGCACTGGTCGATTTCGTATCAGAGTGGACAGAACAGCAAGTGCCGGATAATCCAGAAACCGCAGAAGTATGGCGAATGTATTTTGATGGCTCGCTAAAGCTGCAGGGAGCAGGAGCAGGAATTCTTTTCACTGCACCTGGAGGCGAGCACCTCAAGTATGCTCTCCAGTTGCTATTCCCGGCCTCTAACAATGCTGCCGAGTATGAAGCTTTGATACACGGATTAAACATCGCCATATCACTGGGTGTCAAGAGACTGATGGTGTACGGAGATTCTCTGGTAGTCATCAGTCAAATAAACAAGGAATGGGATTGCTCAAGTGATTCAATGGGAAGATACTGCGCCGCCGTCCGAAAGCTAGAAGATAAATTCGAAGGTCTGGAGTTTCATCATATAGAAAGAGATCGGAACACGGCGGCTGATGTACTGTCCAAGCTCGGATCCGGTCGGACTCAAGTCCCGCCCGGGGTCTTCGTACAAGAAATCCTTCAGCCGAGCATCTCGACGGATCAAATAGAAGAGTGCAACATCATAGACCAACCCTAGTCAGACTCTGATGACTGGAGGCAACCGATTATTAAGTATATAAAGAATGAAGAAGAACCAGATGACAAGAACTCGGCAGAGCGCGTTGCCAGACAATCGGCTCATTATACACTCATTGGGGAGATATTATACAGGAGGGGCGCGTCAGGCGTCCTCATGAAGTGCGTTCTCCCGTCCACCGGGAAGCAACTTCTGGAGGAAGTCCATGCTGGGCAGTGCGGAGTACATGCAGCATCCAGAACGTTAGTCGGGAAGGTTTTCAGGTCAGGATTCTATTGGCCGACGGCGAAGAATGATGCAGCCGAGCTAGTTCAGAGATGCGAAGCTTGCCAATACCTGTCAAAACAACAGCACATGCCAGCACAGCAGCTACAAACCATACCAGTAACTTGGCCTTTCGCATGCTGGGGATTGGATATGATTGGACCTTTCAAGAAAGCTCAAGGAGGATACACCCATGTATTGGTGGCAATTGACAAGTTCACTAAATGGATAGAGTTTCAGCCCATTGCCTCCTTAACCTCTGCTAAAGCCGTGGAATTCATACAAAGCATAATATTCAGATTTGGAATACCGAACAGTATCATCACTGACTTGGGATCCAACTTCACCAGTTCAGAATTCTTTGACTTCTGCGAGCAAAAAAGCATTCAGATCAAGTATGCATCTGTAGCCCATCCGAGAGCCAACGGGCAGGTTGAGCGAGCCAACGGAATGATATTGGAGGCACTTAGAAAAAGGGTCTTTGATAAAAATGAAAAATTCGCAGGAAAATGGATAAGAGAATTGCCTTATGTTGTTTGGAGCTTGAGAACTCAACCTAGCCGGGCCCTGCATGGAAACACTCCTTTCTTTATGGTCTATGGGTCGGAGGCAGTGCTACCCGCTGATCTCAAGTTTGGGGCGCCAAGATTGATCTTCGAAAGCATAGCAGAAGCCGAAGCCACTAGGCTGGAGGATATTGACGTACTCGAGGAAGAACGACTGAATGCGGTGATTCAATCAGCACGATACCAGCAGACTCTAAGGCGCTACCACGACAAAGCTGTGCGGCAACGTTTCTTTTTGATGGGAGACCTCGTCCTCCGCCGAATTCTAACGGGGGAGGGACGGCACAAGTTATCACCCTTATGGGAAGGACCTTTCATAGTAGCAGAAGTCACTCGTCCCGGATCATATCGCCTCACCCAAATGGATGGTACAGAAATCGGGAACTCCTGGAACATAGAGCACCTCCGAAAGTTTTACCCCTAGCTGTATCTCAAAACAGCCAGGGTGACCATGTATTCTGTATAAGGGAAATACGTCATCAATAAAGAGAGATTTCAAAGATACTTGGCTCATTTATGATTGACTTGCATTCTTACTTACCACTATGCCCTACCAACGGAGCAATCGACTTAAGTCGGCAACGACTTAAGGCGGTGCAACATGCTCACGCTTACTTAACTCGGGGTGACCACTATGCCCTACAAACGGAGCAATCGACTTAAGTCGGCAACGACGTAAGGCGGTGCAACATGTTCACGCTTACTTAACTCGGGGTGACCACTATGCCCTACAAACGGAGCAATCGACTTAAGTCGGCGACGACTTAAGGCGGTGCAACATGCTCACGCTTACTTAACTCGGGGTGACCACTATGCCCTACAAACGGAGCAATCCACTTAAGTCGGCGACGACTTAAGGCGGTGCAACATGCTCACGCTTACTTAACTCGGGGTGACCACTATGCCCTACAAACGGAGCAATCGACTTAAGTCGGCAACGACTTAAGGCGGTGCAACATGCTCACGCTTACTCTACCGGGGGTGACCACTATGCCCTACTAACGGAAGTTACCGGCTAAAAGTCATTGACGGCTTAAAACAGTATAGCATACTCGCGCTTATGCAGTTCAAGGGATGATCTCCATATCCCACAAACAAACTTCACAATCATCATGCAGCGTTACCACAAACTTGCAAACTAATAAATTCTGATACAATAAGGGAGTAATCACGTCATTCGAATGATAAGCCGATAACCTCTAACAAATACTTGATCATGCTAACTGCGCGCTCAGAGCACGCGAACTGTTTCTTTATTTTCTAATGTCTTTCTCAGGAACGACTGACGAAGAAGGGCGATTCGAGGAATCAGGGGCAGCATTCACGTCGGCTCTTATATCTTCAGGGACAGCCACGCCGGGTCTTCTCATCAAGATTCGTCCCGCCCGAATGGCCTTGTCCAGGGCCTTATCGCGCTGAGCTTTGAAAGTGACAGCAGCTTCTTCAGCAACTTTAACAGCCTGCTGAGCAGTTTCTAACTCCTGAGCAATGGATTTCTTAGAAGCTCGGAGTCCCTTGATGGTGGCGTCCTTTGCCGATAGCAACTGTGTAAGGCGGGCCACTTCGTCCGAAGATTCTTGCAGTTGACGGCGCTGATTGTCAAGCTCCTCCATCGTAAAACGGTGGCTCCTCTCCAAGATGGTCAGCGAGTTACTGGAATCTCGGTACAATCTGTCCAAGTTGTCGCGAGAAGCAGCAAGGATGCGTTTTTCTTCCTACAAACAAAAATCAAACTCATTCAGAATCCAAGAGCATGATAAGGCGAAGCACAGGTTCGTAAGCTACCTTCTCAGAGTCAAGCTGAGCATGAAGAGAAGAACTCAGAGCGTTGGCATCATCCAAAGCCGCAGAGACCTGACTCAACTCGATCTGACTTTGAGAATACTTCTCCTCGAAGTCAGCGCATCGTCGAGCCATTTCAGCTTGATCTTGAAAGCGTTTTTCTTCAAGAACTGTGATCTGCCGAGTCATCCCTATCAAGAGGTATTCAAACAAAATGAGGTCAGAAGGTAAAACAACCTACGGGCAAGAACAAAGAAGAAGAAGAAAGGACACTGACCAGCATTGGTGACCTCCAACTCAGATACACGACCCCGAAGCAACATCGGATTCCAACACTCAAGAGATGAAGCCACCTCCGGGATGGAAGCACCCTGCGATTTCAGCTGACTGGCCAATCCATTCACCAAAGCCTGACGAGAAGAACAGATGAGCATAATGACAGCAATTCATGCAACATAAAGATCAAACTAAAGCACAGCACAGCACCTGGAGGTTGGAAAAGAACGAAGGGATCCCCAAGTCAGGAGAAATCAGCTGATAATCAGGTGTCAGACCACCACCCGAAGCAGTTTGCGGTAGACCAGCAGGAACGAGCTCAGTACATTCAGCAGAGCCTAACGCCAGATCAGTGGGGATGCTGCCCTCTAAAGCGACCCCCTGATCTGGAGCTTGAGCCACCACCATGCCGCCAGAGTGTGGAGGTGAACCCACGTGAACGTCCATAGAAGTGCAGGAAGGAGACCTTGCTCGGGCACCCTCGGGGGCTGGGTCACAGTCGGCGCTGCCCACTTGAGCCGGATCATCCCCGGCAACACCCTCGGGGGCTGGGCAGTGGCCTACACTCTTCACCCGAGCTAAGTCACTCCCGACGACATCCTCGGGGGCTGGGCATATATCAGCGCCATTCTTGGGACCCAGGCTCTCTGCCGTGACCACCTCTAAGGTTGACGGGCCTTCAGCTACTTCCAGGGGATCAGAACGATCCAAATCATCATCCCGACCCTCGAGATCGTGCTCTAAGGTCGACGAGGCACGGGACGACCTCAACCCAGCATCTGGCACGACTGCACAAGTTTCTGTTGCATCAACGTCTGCGGGTTCCAACAACAAGTTCTCAGGGACCATATCCTCTAGAGCTTGATCAAAATTGGCCATGGACAGTTCTTGCAGACCAATAAGAGCAGACAAGGTAGGAGAAGGAACCCCGCTACTACCACCGCTAGCGACGAACTGCCGACTGTTTTTCCGAGTTAATGGAGTTTCATTCTCTTCCTCCTCATCTTCCACAGCAACAGCACAAACAGCATCCTCATTGGGGTCAGCAGCAGGCGGAGCACACCCATTGGGATCAATGTCAGCAAGGCCAGTTGCAGTCATTTCTTCGGCAGCGGGAGCTAAGGTGCTGGCATCCTCGTCAAAGCTGGACACTCGCCGGAGGCGTCTTCTTTTCTTCTTCTGCTCATCAGCAGAAGGCTCGGGCTGACTGGTTCGGCTAGGACGCCTCGGGCGAATATTGACAGGTTTCGAGACATCCAAGGTCGCATCAACCTCTGGAAGGGGCACCACTGCCAATGTGCCATCCGGAGCAGTATCAGATGAATCCTCAGCTAGCAGATCGAGCATGTCATTTATGTCTGCATCACTGGGGTTCAGGGGCACTTCAAAATAAATCTGCCGTTCATCATCAGGTATTTCCCCGAGCGAAGCAACTAAGGAACGAACCTCTTCAGCAGAAGGTCGCACTCTAAGACCCAAATTGCTATCTGTCACGGGCGGATTAGACACAAAAAGAGTGAAATCTTTGGGAGAAGGCAGGTTCCAAGCCGAGTATGCCACTGGAGCTCCAACGTTTGAAACTTTACCCCTGAGGATCATTTCGAGTCGGCTCACCAAATCAACAGAAGGAATTCTCCTATTAGTAACTCGGGTTGAGTCGGCCAGCCCTCGGTAAAGATATGCCGGATAGGCCCTGTCCTTCAGCGGCTGAATGTTTTTGAAAACAAAATCTGTGACCACGGCTTCGGCAGTCAGACCTCTCTCTTTCAGTAATCCAACTTCAGTAAGCAACACGCCCGCCTCGGCTACTTCTTGGTCCGTGGGAGATTCAGTCCAACTCGGAGTACGAACGTCTGCCTGTCTCCCTGAGCGGGAAGGGAGAGAATTTCCATAATTATCCATTATAAACCACTCCAGACGCCAACCTTTAATGCTGTCTTTGAGGGGTATCTCGAGATACTCGGTCTTCCGCCCCCGGCGCATCTCTAAACTGGCACCTCCGACCAATTGATGTTGCCCCCCGGCCATCCCAGGACGGCAGTGATACAGATACTTCCACAAGCCAAAATGCGGCAGCACGCCAAGATAAGCTTCGCAAAGGTGAACGAAAATAGAGATTTGGAGAATGGAGTTAGGGTTCAAGTGAGTCAGGTTGATGTGATAAAAATCAAGGATACCACGGAAAAAAGGAGATATGGGAAGGCCGAGGCCGCGAAGAAGGAAAGGAGTGTAAACCACTGACTCGTGGGTATCTTCAGTTGGGACAGTGGTCCCGTGGCAAGAACGCCAAGAACAGAGTTCCCGTGGAGGGAGAACCCCGATGGAAACAAGGCGGAGAAGCTCAACTTCAGAAATCACAGACATATGGTTACCTGCGAAAGGTAACTGACTGTTGGGGTCGATGGCGGGGATCACTGCAGCAGACGAGTTCGCGGTTTTCCTCTTGGGCGCCATCTTGTTTCTCGCTGACGAAACAGAGCAGGAGGCGAGTGGCGGAGAAGACTCAGATGCGGAAATGCAAGAACTAGGGCACGGAAAGCAAAGGCGGCTAGAAGCGCGACTCTTAAGGGATATTCTTGAGCCAGATACCTTTTCAAAAGTGCCCAGTCGTCACCCGGCGGTCATCTCCGAAATCCCAGCATGCCACGTAGATATCCAACAGTTATTTCCAAGAAAGCCAATATGCCACCTCATCACTCGGTCGTTTTCCTCAAAGTAACTTGAGAAGCTGGCTATCACTCGGCGCTACCTCTAAAACGCCGACCACGTGCTCAATCGCTCGGCATTACTTCTAAAATGCCGACGCCGACCTTCAATCACTCGGTGTTGCCTCTAAAACGCCGACCACGTGTTCAAACGCTCAGCATTACTTCCAAAATGCTGATGCCGACATTTAATCACTCGGCGCTACCTCTAAAACGCCGACCACGTGCTCAATCGCTCGGCATTACTTCTAAAATGCCGACGCCGACCTTCAATCACTCGGTGTTGCCTTTAAAACGCCGACCACGTGTTCAAACGCTCAGCATTACCTCCAAAATGCTGATGCCGACATTTAATCACTCGGCGCTACCTCTAAAACGCCGACCACGTGCTCAATCGCTCGGCATTACTTCTAAAATGCCGACGCCGACCTTCAATCACTCGGTGTTGCCTCTAAAACGCCGACCACGTGTTCAAACACTCAGCATTACTTCTAAAATGCTGATGCCGACATTTAATCACTCGGCGTTATTTCTAAAATATTAGCCCCGTATTTTGTCGCTTGGCATTACTTCTAAAATGCCGATGCCGACCTTCTATCATTCGACACTGCCTCTAAAACGCTGGTCTTGTGTTCGATTGCTCAGTGTTACTTCTAAAAAACGCTGATGTCAATCTTCACATCGCTCGGCGCTGTTTTTTGCTATATCAAAAGAATCGGTTCAACATTCAGCAAAAGCAGTGACAAGTCATCAAAAAGAAGGGATAAGCGACAATCTTCATTAAAAGGAGGTTAACGAGTTACAAACCAACTCTTTACGAGTTGGTACTTCCCTAATTCTACACTCGGAGGAGTTTGGTGACTCAGAATACTCGGAGGAGGAGTTCTCCTCCGAGCCCGAGGGGTCTCCGGCTCCCGTCTCTCCCCCGGCGTCGTCCGATGACTCGGACGACTCCCAGGGGATAGCCGCGGAGGTCTGGACATATATCCGGGCCGTCGAGCGCGCCGGGCTCGAAGGCTCGGATGAGTCGGAGTACTCCTCGGATGAGGAGGACTCGGACGGCGGCGACGAGGGTGAAGACGACGACGACGACGACGACGGCGACGGCAGTGGCAGGGGCGGCGGCGACGGCAGCAGGGACAGCACCAAGGGCAGCAGCAGGGGCAGCACCAAGGGCGGCGGCGGGGACAGCACCAAGGGCAGCAGCAGGGGCAGCACCAAGGGCGGCGGCGGCGGCAGGGGCAGGGGCAGGGCTAGTGGCTAGACGCCACTGGTCTTCTTAGATATTAGTATAGTTTAGTATAGCTAGAATAATGTAGTAGTAATTAGGGAAGTACCAACTCGTAAAGAGTTGGTTTGTAACTCGTTAACTTCCTTTTAATGAAGATTGTCGCTTATCCCTTCTTTTTGATGACTTGTCACTGCTTTTGCTGAATGTTGAACCGATTCTTTTGATATAGCAAAAAACAGCGCCGAGCGATGTGAAGATTGACATCAGCGTTTTTTAGAAGTAACACTGAGCAATCGAACACAAGACCAGCGTTTTAGAGGCAGTGTCGAATGATAGAAGGTCGGCATCGGCATTTTAGAAGTAATGCCAAGCGACAAAATACGGGGCTAATATTTTAGAAATAACGCCGAGTGATTAAATGTCGGCATCAGCATTTTAGAAGTAATGCTGAGTGTTTGAACACGTGGTCGGCGTTTTAGAGGCAACACCGAGTGATTGAAGGTCGGCGTCGGCATTTTAGAAGTAATGCCGAGCGATTGAGCACGTGGTCGGCGTTTTAGAGGTAGCGCCGAGTGATTAAATGTCGGCATCAGCATTTTGGAAGTAATGCTGAGCGTTTGAACACGTGGTCGGCGTTTTAGAGGCAACACCGAGTGATTGAAGGTCGGCGTCGGCATTTTAGAAGTAATGCCGAGCGATTGAGCACGTGGTCGGCGTTTTAGAGGTAGCGCCGAGTGATTAAATGTCGGCATCAGCATTTTGGAAGTAATGCTGAGCGTTTGAACACGTGGTCGGCATTTTAGAGGCAACACCGAGTGATTGAAGGTCGGCGTCGGCATTTTAGAAGTAATGCCGAGCGATTGAGCACGTGGTCGGCGTTTTAGAGGTAGCGCCGAGTGATTAAATGTCGGCATCAGCATTTTGGAAGTAATGCTGAGCGTTTGAACACGTGGTCGGCGTTTTAGAGGCAACACCGAGTGATTGAAGGTCGGCGTCGGCATTTTAGAAGTAATGCCGAGCGATTGAGCACGTGGTCGGCGTTTTAGAGGTAGCGCCGAGTGATAGCCAGCTTCTCAAGTTACTTTGAGGAAAACGACCGAGTGATGAGGTGGCATATTGGCTTTCTTGGAAATAACTGTTGGATATCTACGTGGCATGCTGGGATTTCGGAGATGACCGCCGGGTGACGACTGGGCACTTTTGAAAAGGTATCTGGCTCAAGAATATCCCTTAAGAGTCGCGCTTCTAGCCGCCTTTGCTTTCCGTGCCCTAGTTCTTGCATTTCCGCATCTGAGTCTTCTCCGCCACTCGCCTCCTGCTCTGTTTCGTCAGCGAGAAACAAGATGGCGCCCAAGAGGAAAACCGCGAACTCGTCTGCTGCAGTGATCCCCGCCATCGACCCCAACAGTCAGTTACCTTTCGCAGGTAACCATATGTCTGTGATTTCTGAAGTTGAGCTTCTCCGCCTTGTTTCCATCGGGGTTCTCCCTCCACGGGAACTCTGTTCTTGGCGTTCTTGCCACGGGACCACTGTCCCAACTGAAGATACCCACGAGTCAGTGGTTTACACTCCTTTCCTTCTTTGCGGCCTCGGCCTTCCCATATCTCCTTTTTTCCGTGGTATCCTTGATTTTTATCACATCAACCTGACTCACTTGAACCCTAACTCCATTCTCCAAATCTCTATTTTCGTTCACCTTTGCAAAGCTTATCTTGGCGTGCTGCCGCATTTTGGCTTGTGGAAGTATCTGTATCACTGCCGTCCTGGGATGGCCGGGGGGCAACATCAATTGGTCGGAGGTGCCAGTTTAGAGATGCGCCGGGGGCGGAAGACCGAGTATCTCGAGATACCCCTCAAAGACAGCATTAAAGGTTGGCGTCTGGAGTGGTTTATAATGGATAATTATGGAAATTCTCTCCCTTCCCGCTCAGGGAGACAGGCAGACGTTCGTACTCCGAGTTGGACTGAATCTCCCACGGACCAAGAAGTAGCCGAGGCGGGCGTGTTGCTTACTGAAGTTGGATTACTGAAAGAGAGAGGTCTGACTGCCGAAGCCGTGGTCACAGATTTTGTTTTCAAAAACATTCAGCCGCTGAAGGACAGGGCCTATCCGGCATATCTTTACCGAGGGCTGGCCGACTCAACCCGAGTTACTAATAGGAGAATTCCTTCTGTTGATTTGGTGAGCCGACTCGAAATGATCCTCAGGGGTAAAGTTTCAAACGTTGGAGCTCCAGTGGCATACTCGGCTTGGAACCTGCCTTCTCCCAAAGATTTCACTCTTTTTGTGTCTAATCCGCCCGTGACAGATAGCAATTTGGGTCTTAGAGTGCGACCTTCTGCTGAAGAGGTCCGTTCCTTAGTTGCTTCGCTCGGGGAAATACCTGATGATGAACGGCAGATTTATTTTGAAGTGCCCCTGAACCCCAGTGATGCAGACATAAATGACATGCTCGATCTGCTAGCTGAGGATTCATCTGATACTGCTCCGGATGGCACATTGGCAGTGGTGCCCCTTCCAGAGGTTGATGCGACCTTGGATGTCTCGAAACCTGTCAATATTCGCCCGAGGCGTCCTAGCCGAACCAGTCAGCCCGAGCCTTCTGCTGATGAGCAGAAGAAGAAAAGAAGACGCCTCCGGCGAGTGTCCAGCTTTGACGAGGATGCCAGCACCTTAGCTCCCGCTGCCGAAGAAATGACTGCAACTGGCCTTGCTAACATTGATCCCAATGGGTGTGCTCCGCCTGCTGCTGACCACAATGAGGATGCTGTTTGTGCTGTTGCTGTGGAAGATGAGGAGGAAGAGAATGAAACTCCATTAACTCGGAAAAACAGTCGGCAGTTCGTCGCTAGCGGTGGTAGTAGCGGGGTTCCTTCTCCTGCCTTGTCTGCTCTTATTGGTCTGCAAGAACTGTCCATGGCCAATTTTGATCAAGCTCTAGAGGATATGGTCCCTGAGAACTTGTTGTTGGAACCCGCAGACGTTGATGCAACAGAAACTTGTGCAGCCGTGCCAGATGCTGGGTTGAGGTCGTCCCGTGCCTCGTCGACCTTAGAGCACGATCTCGAGGGTCGGGATGATGATTTGGATCGTTCTGATCCCCTGGAAGTAGCTGAAGGCCCGTCAACCTTAGAGGTGGTCACGGCAGAGAGCCTGGGTCCCAAGAATGGCGCTGATATATGCCCAGCCCCCGAGGATGTCGTCGGGAGTGACTTAGCTCGGGTGAAGAGTGTAGGCCACTGCCCAGCCCCCGAGGGTGTTGCCGGGGATGATCCGGCTCAAGTGGGCAGCGCCGACTGTGACCCAGCCCCCGAGGGTGCCCGAGCAAGGTCTCCTTCCTGCACTTCTATGGACGTTCACGTGGGTTCACCTCCACACTCTGGCGGCATGGTGGTGGCTCAAGCTCCAGATCAGGGGGTCGCTTTAGAGGGCAGCATCCCCACTGATCTGGCGTTAGGCTCTGCTGAATGTACTGAGCTCGTTCCTGCTGGTCTACCGCAAACTGCTTCGGGTGGTGGCCTGACACCTGATTATCAGCTGATTTCTCCTGACTTGGGGATCCCTTCGTTCTTTTCCAACCTCCAGGTGCTGTGCTGTGCTTTAGTTTGATCTTTATGTTGCATGAATTGCTGTCATTATGCTCATCTGTTCTTCTCGTCAGGCTTTGGTGAATGGATTGGCCAGTCAGCTGAAATCGCAGGGTGCTTCCATCCCGGAGGTGGCTTCATCTCTTGAGTGTTGGAATCCGATGTTGCTTCGGGGTCGTGTATCTGAGTTGGAGGTCACCAATGCTGGTCAGTGTCCTTTCTTCTTCTTCTTTGTTCTTGCCCGTAGGTTGTTTTACCTTCTGACCTCATTTTGTTTGAATACCTCTTGATAGGGATGACTCGGCAGATCACAGTTCTTGAAGAAAAACGCTTTCAAGATCAAGCTGAAATGGCTCGACGATGCGCTGACTTCGAGGAGAAGTATTCTCAAAGTCAGATCGAGTTGAGTCAGGTCTCTGCGGCTTTGGATGATGCCAACGCTCTGAGTTCTTCTCTTCATGCTCAGCTTGACTCTGAGAAGGTAGCTTACGAACCTGTGCTTCGCCTTATCATGCTCTTGGATTCTGAATGAGTTTGATTTTTGTTTGTAGGAAGAAAAACGCATCCTTGCTGCTTCTCGCGACAACTTGGACAGATTGTACCGAGATTCCAGTAACTCGCTGACCATCTTGGAGAGGAGCCACCGTTTTACGATGGAGGAGCTTGACAATCAGCGCCGTCAACTGCAAGAATCTTCGGACGAAGTGGCCCGCCTTACACAGTTGCTATCGGCAAAGAACGCCACCATCAAGGGACTCCGAGCTTCTAAGAAATCCATTGCTCAGGAGTTAGAAACTGCTCAGCAGGCTGTTAAAGTTGCTGAAGAAGCTGCTGTCACTTTCAAAGCTCAGCGCGATAAGGCCCTGGACAAGGCCATTCGGGCGGGACGAATCTTGATGAGAAGACCCGGCGTGGCTGTCCCTGAAGATATAAGAGCCGACGTGAATGCTGCCCCTGATTCCTCGAATCGCCCTTCTTCGTCAGTCGTTCCTGAGAAAGACATTAGAAAATAAAGAAACAGTTCGCGTGCTCTGAGCGCGCAGTTAGCATGATCAAGTATTCGTTAGAGGTTATCGGCTTATCATTCGAATGACGTGATTACTCCCTTATTGTATCAGAATTTATTAGTTTGCAAGTTTGTGGTAACGCTGCATGATGATTATGAAGTTTGTTTGTGGGATATGGAGATCATCCCTTGAACTGCATAAGCGCGAGTATGCTATACTGTTTTAAGCCGTCAATGACTTTTAGCCGGTAACTTCCGTTAGTAGGGCATAGTGGTCACCCCCGGTAGAGTAAGCGTGAGCATGTTGCACCGCCTTAAGTCGTTGCCGACTTAAGTCGATTGCTCCGTTTGTAGGGCATAGTGGTCACCCCGAGTTAAGTAAGCGTGAGCATGTTGCACCGCCTTAAGTCGTCGCCGACTTAAGTCGATTGCTCCGTTTGTAGGGCATAGTGGTCACCCGAGTTAAGTAAGCGTGAGCATGTTGCACCGCCTTAAGTCGTCGCCGACTTAAGTCGATTGCTCCGTTTGTAG